>NC_059126.1:7984947-9234701 GCF_020740685.1 Jaculus jaculus
ATTGAGCAACAATAAACATGGTTGAGCATGTACTTCTAAAAGGAAATGAGATGAATCCTTAGGATATAAGCCTAGGAGTGCTATAGCTGGGTCATATGTTAGATCAATCTCTAGCTGTTTTAGGAACCTCCACACTGTTTTCCACAATGGCTGGACCAGATTGCATTCCCACCAGCAGTGTGGAAGGGTTCCTCTTTTTCCACATCCCCGCCAACATTTATGATCATTTGTTTATATGATGGTGGCCAATTTGACAGGAGTGAGATGGAATCTCAATGTAGTTTTAATCTGCATTTCCCTGATAACATTTTCTTAGATGCTTATATGTCATTCGTAATTCTTTGAGAATGCTCTCTTTAGCTCCAAAGCCCATTTTTTGATTGGCTTGTTTGATTCCTTATTATTTAACTTTTTGAGTTCTTTGGATATCCTAGATATTAATACTCTATCAGATATATAGCTGGCGAAGACTTTTTTCCCATTCTGTAGGTTGCCTCTTTGCTATATTCAGTGTCCTTTGCAGTGCAAAATCTTTGTAATTTCATGAGGTCCCAGTGATTAATCTGTGGTTTTATTGCCTGAGCAATTGGGGTTGTATTCAGAAAGTTTTTGCCAAGACCAATATGTTGAAGGGTTTCCCCTACATTTTCCTGTAGCAGTTTCAGAGTTTCCGGTCTGATGTTAAGGTCTTTAATCCATTTGGACTTAATTCTTGTGCATGGCAAGAGAGAAGAATCTATTTTCATCTTTCTGCAGATATATATCCAGTTTTCCCAACACCATTTGCTGAAGAGGCTGTCTTTTCTCCAGTGAGTATTTTGGGCATTTTTATCTAATATCATGTGGCTATAGCCACTTGGGCTTACATCTGGGTCCTCTATTCTGTTCCACTGATCTACATGTGTGTTTTTGTGCCCGTACCATGCTGTTTTTGTTACTATGGCTCTGTAGTATAGGTTAAAATCAGGTAGGTGATACCACCAGCCTTATTGTGTTGCTCAGTATTATTTTACATATTCGAAGTTTTTTATGATTCCAAATGAATTTTTGGATTGTTTTTTCTATTTCCATGAAGGATGCCTTTGGAATTTTGATAGGGATTGCTTTAAATGTGTGGATTGCTTTTGATAAGGTTGCCATTTTCACAATATTGATTCTTCCAATCCAGGAACAAGGGATGTTTCTCCAATTTCTAGTGTCTTTTGCAATTTCTTGCTTGAGTGTTTTAAAGTCTTATGGTAGAGATTCTTTACTTCCTTGCTTAGGTTTATTCCAAGGTACTTTTTTTTAATGCAATTGTGAATGGGAGTCATTCTCTGTTTTCATCCTCTGTGTGTTTGTTGTTAGCATATATGAAGGCTACTGATTTCTGTGTATTTATTTTGTATCCTGCTACATGGCTGTAGGTTTTGATCAGCTCTAACAGTTTGCTAGTAGAGTCTTTAGGGTCCTTTATGTATAGAATCATGTCATCTGCAAATAATCATAACTTGATCTCTTTCTTTCCAATTTGTATCCCTTTTATGTGTGTCTCTTGCCTTACTGCTATGGCTAAGACTTCCAAAACTATGCTAAATAAAATTGGTGACAGTGGACACCCTTGCCTTATTCGTGATTTTAGTGGAAAAGCTTCCGATTTTTCCCCATTTAGTAATATATTGGCTGTAGGCTTGTCATAAATAGCTTTTATCATATTGAGATATGTTCCTTCTATTCCCAGTCTCTGTAGGAGTTTTATCATGAAGGGATGTTGGATTTTGTCAAATTCTTTCTCTGCTTCTAATGAGATGATCATGTGATTTTTGTCCTTCATCCCATTTATATATTTATAGATTTGCACATACTGAACCATCCCTGCATCTCTGGGATAAAGCCTACTTGTTCAGGCTGAATGATCTTTCTGATATATTCTTGTATTCTCTTTGCCAATATTTTGTAGAGAATTTTTGCATCTATGTTCATGAGGTAGATTGGTCTGTAATTTCTTTTTTTGTTTTATCTTTGCCTGGTTTTGGTATCAGGGTGATGCTGGCCTCATAGATGAGTGTGGTAGAATTCCTTCTTTTTCTATTTCCTGGAAAAACTTAAGAAGCAATGCTGTTAGCTCTTCCTTAAAGGTCTGGTAAAATTCAGCTGTGAATCCATCTGGGCCTGGGCTTTTTTTAGTTGGGAGGTTATTGATAACTGTTCGGATCTCCATGTCTGTTGTAGGACTATTTAAATGATTAATCTTTTAATTTTAATGTAATGTAAATTTTAATTTTAATGTAATTTAGGTAGATCATATAAATCAATGAAATCATCCATTTCTTTCAGATTTTCATACTTTCTGGAGTATATGCTTTTATAGTATGTCCCTATGATTTCTTGAATTTTTCTGGTATCTGTTGTTATGTTACCTTTTTCATCTCTGATTTTATTAATTTATGTCTCTTCTCTCTTTCTTTTGGTCAGATTTACTAAGGGTTTATCAGTCTTGTTTATCCTTTCAAAGAACCAAATCTTTGTTTCATTAATTCTTTGGATTGCTTTTTTTTGTTTCTATTTCATTAATTTCTGCCCTAATCTTCATTTCTTCCCATCTACTGATTTTTGGTTTGCTTTGTTCTCCTTTTTCCAAGGATTAAGGTGAAGAATTAGGTCGTTTACTTGCAACCTTTCTAATTTCTTAATATAGGCACTTAAGGCTATAAATTTACCTCTTAGAGCTGCCTTCATTGTGTCCCAGAGATTTTGGCATGTTGTGTTCTCATTCTATTGACTTTATACATTTTTTGATTTCCTTCTTCATTTCTTCATTGACCCATTCATCACTTATTAGTTCAGTTTCCATGATTTTGTGTATGCTCTATAGCCTTTCCTGCTACTGATTTGTAGTTTAATTCCATTGTGGTCAGATAGAATGCAAGGAATTATTTTAATTTTCCTGAATTTGTTAAGATTTTCTTTGTGTCCTAATATATGGTCTATTTCAGAGGATGTTCCATGTGCTGCTGAAAAGAATGTATATTCTGCAGCCTTTGGATGAAATGTCCTGTATGTATCTGTTAGGTCCATTCCTTCTATGACCTCATTTAGTCCAGATGCCTCTCTGTTTACTTTTTCCAGGTATGATCTGTCAATTGATGAGAGTGGGGTGTTAAAGTTATCCACCACCACTGTGTTTTGTGTTATCTTTGACCTTAGTTCTAATAGTGTTTGTTTGATGAATTTGGGAGCCCCCATGTTAGTTGCATATATGTTAAGGATTGTAATGTCCTCCTGTTGGAGTGTGCCCTTAATCAATATAAAGTGAAGTTCCTTATCTTTCTTGACCAACATTAGACTGAGATCTACTTGTCAGATATTAGGATAGCAACCCCTGCTTGTTTTCTAGGCCCATTTGCTTGAAACACCATTTTCCAACCTTTCACCCTAAGATAATGTCTATCCTTTGTAGAAAGGTGAGTTTCTTGGAGACAACTAATTGTAGGATCCTGCTTTATCCCAGTCTGCAAACCTATGTCTTTTGGTTGGGGCATTGAGGCCATTGATATTAAGAGGTATTATTGAAAGGTGTGTATTTATGTATTGCATTTTTTGGGGGGGGGTTCCATTTGTACCTTTGCTGCCTTGTGTTAACTAGTATTTGAGTATTGCTTGTTTTTTTCCAGGTTCCTTATGTGTGTGCTTTTCATTTTCTTCAGCATGGGGGATCCTATCAAGTATTTTCTGTAGAGCTGGTTTTGTCTTCAAATACTACTTTAACCTGCTTTTGTCATGGAATGTCCTTATTTCTCCATCTATTTAAATGCATAGCTTTGCAGGATAAAATAAACTTGGTTGACAGTTGTTATCTTTCAGAACTTGGAATCCATCACTCCAAGCCCTTCTGGCTCTTAAAGTTTGTGTTGAATAATCTGCTGTAATCCCGATGAGCTTGCCTTTGTAGGTAACTTGATTTTCCCATCTAACTGCTTTCAATATTTTTTCCTTGGTTTGTGTGTTTGGTAGTTTGATTATAATATGACGAGGAGAGGTTCTTTCCAGGTTCTGTCTGGCTGGGGTTCTGAAGGCTTCCTGTATCTGTATTGGCACCTCTTTCCCAATTTGGGGGAAGTTTCCTTCTGTGATTTTGTTGAAGACGCCTACTATGCCTTTGGAGTGGAATTCTCCCTGAATTCTTATATTTGATCTTTTCATAGTGTCCCAAATATCTTGAAATTACCACTCATACTTTCCTATAAGTTTGTCTTTCTCTTTGTTGGACTGTATTAGATCTGCCACCTATTCTCCTAGCTTAGATATTCTGTCCTCTCCTTCATCCATTCTACTGGTGAGATTTTCTACAGAGTTTTTTATTTCATTAACTGTGTTCTTCATTGCTAGTAATTCTGACTGGTTTTTCTTTATTATTTCTATTTCCTTATTTATTTCTTGTATTGCCTTCTTTATTTCATGAATTTGGTGTCCTGCATCTTCTTTGATTCCTTTGATTTCGTCTTTGTGTTCCTCTTTGACTCCTTTGATTTGTTCTCTGACTTCTTTGAACATATTTATAATCATTCTTTTGAAATCTTTTCAGGCATTTCCTGTAACTCGTTCTCACTGGAGGTCATTTCTGATGCATTAATACACTTAGTTATATTGTCTTGCTTTTTAGTGTTTCTTGTGTTATAATGTATATATTTTTGCATCTTGGATTAAGTTAATGCTTGGATTTTTGCTAGCTAGGTATTCTTAGCTGTATCAATTGATTCGATGTTATATATCTTCAGGATAGGAGCTTAAGGAGTTATGTTTGGTTCTTAAGGTTCTCAGAGTATCTACCAAGGTGCTCCTAGGGGTTGAGTTTCCCTGCTATGTGAATATTCAAGTAGGCTGAGTGGAATAAAATACAGGTGGATTCTAAAATTTAACTAAACACTGTACACATTCAATCAAAATCAGTACTGAATATTTATGCAAGAGTAGTTATTATAACAATCAAATACTCTAGCAACAAAGAGGTTAAGATTTCCGGTCTGTTGAAGCATCCACGTCAGCTTGTGAACAAGTGAGTCCCTTCCCTGGTGCAGTCAATCCCAGTTACCTTTTTGGATGATTTTGGTATCAAGTCAGGTTGCTGGCTGGGTTGTTGGGCTGCTGTGCTGATTTCTGGATCTGGGCACTGGCTTTTCCTGCAGGGCAAACTGAGCCTAGCTACTGTGGCCCTTCAGATCAGCACCCCCACTGCTGGAACTGCCACTGCAGCTCCTGAAGCTACCACTGCTGGATCTGTCGCCACTGCTGCTAAACCTGTCACTGTTGGGTCTGTCACCTCTGCTGGGTCCACCACCGCTGCTGCTGCTGCTGCTGCTGCTTTATCTGCCACTGCTGGATCCTCCGCTGCTGCTGCTGGATCTTCCACTGTTGGAGCCGCTGCTGCTGGTGCTGGAGCTGCTGGTGTTGCTGTAGGACTCTGCTCCTGCTTGGGTCCCACTGTTCTCTCAAGTTGGCATGGCCAGTCCCAGGTCCGCTGCTCTGTTTGCTGGAGCAGGGCACAGGTGGTGGGGGAGGGGAGGGAGCTGTAGCTGCTCTGGTTCTCTGGCTGGTCCATGTGTTCTTCTACCTTGTGATCTGCTCATCCATTGTTCACTCCACTCTCCCTTCATGTTTCTTGAGTTGTGGCGAGCTCTTGTGTGAGTGGAAGCTCCCGTCACTTGGCTTTTGCGGCTTGAGTTTTGGTGCGCTTTCTGGTGCGCTGCTGCTGCCGCGGTCAACAGACCTGCTGGGGCCACTTTGCTGGCCTGTGAGGGCTCTGGATCTCTTCTACTTCTCCACTGCCATTTTGATTTCCTATACACCTCACTTTTTAGTAAAAGTGTGTATTTTGCTGAGTTTTTTTCAGTCTTTTTACCCCCTAGGCTGCTTTGTCGTCGTACATAACCCGCCATCTTAACTGGAAGTCCCAGTGCCACCTATGTTCTTTTTAATAAATAAGTTGTGCCTTGGAATTAATTTACTTTCTTTTGCTTATTTTGGATTTTAATTTGGAAAATTAGTAATATCAGATATATTTTGATGGGTCTTGGAACTTATTTGCTCATATATCTGTAAAGGTTTCAAGAATAAAATGACAAGAAACAGACAAGGCATTGAAATTTACATAGTTTATTGTAGAGTAGAATGGTATGTAAGGATACAAGTTCTACAGTTAATATTTTGAGTTGCTAGTTCTATTTGCAGTGGTGTGATTAATCATGTGATTTGACCAACATCCAACATTAAGAAGAAAGGAAGTAAAGAGCAAACTGATTTTTAAATCAAGGTGATACTTTTTACAAATACAAAATTCATTGTGTTGCACATTTCCTGTGACAGGTTTCCTTAAGTTACTTCTATTCCAAATGTGAATTACATTGTGTTCTCCTACTCCCTAGAGTAGAAGAGAGAGGATTTTTCCCACTTCCTCTCTTTGTATTCACCTTTCCTGAATGGCATTTGCTTTCTAGGCACTTTCAATTAATCAGTAAGCCTGACTATAGTCTAGAAGGACCTCTGAGTTTGGGGAAAGATTTCCTTGGCAATCCTTGCTCTGCCATGTTGAAATTGTGAGACTATGGACAGTTATTTTAACTCTCAGCACAGTTTTCTTACTGAGTAAAAGTGGAGCTAAACATTCTGTAGCAAAGTTATTGTGAGGATTAAATGAAAGAACATCCACGTATTGGCTGTCACATATTGGACCTTAGCAAATTTTTTATTCCCTTTATTTTTTAAAAGTATTTTTATTTATTTCTTTAGTATGCGTTTATTTATGAGAGGGGGGGAAGGGAAGAGGAGGGAGTGGAAGAGAGAGAGAGAGAGAATGGGCACATCAGGTCCTCTAGCCACTGCAAAGGAACTACAGACACACGCATCACCAACTACATCTGGATTACCTGGGTTGTCAGGAATCAAACCAGGGTCCTGAGGCTTTGCAGGCAAGTGCCTTAAGCACTAAGCCATCTCTCCTGCTCCTTTTCTTTTTTTATTACCTTGTTTTTATTATAAACAATGTTTGTCGCTTCCTTGATCACAAGCCACACAAAAGTTTGACCCACCCACTGTGACTATACCTGACAGTCAGCACCAGCCTAGGCTTTATGCCAAATGCTTTCCTAGTTTATTAGTTTCTTTAAAAATCGTATGTGTGGAGGGCTGAAGAGAGGTTTAGTGGTGAAAGGCTTGCCAGTGAAGGCTGAGGACCTGCCTTGGAGGCTCGATTCCCCAGGACCCACATAAGCACAAGGGGGTGCATATGTCTGGAGTTAGTGTGTAGTGGCTCTAGGCCCTGATGTGCCCATTTTCTCTTTATCTGCCTCTTTCTGTGTCTATTTGCATCAAATAAGTAAATAAATACATATATAAGTAAATAAAATATTTAAAAGTTTGTGTGTGGATGGGGTGTGGTGTGTGTATAGTGTAGTGTGTGTATGGTGTGGTATGTGTGAAGTGTAGTATGTGTATGTTGTAGACGTGTGTGTATGCTGTAGAGGTGTGGGGGGGGGGGTTGTGTGCAGATACATGCGCCCTGTGTATGTGCATGTGGAGAGCAGAGGACACTTTCTGTATCTCAGCCACACGTTTCCTTGAGACTGAATTTCTGAACCTGGAATAGCGGTTTTCCCTCAGACTATCTTTCCAGTCAGCTGTGACATTTTCTGACCCCTGTGCCCCACAGTCCTCAGGTTGCAGGCATGCCTGGCCACACCTAGCACTTTACCAGGTCTTCATGTGGGTCCTAGAGATTCAGCCCTGGCCCAGTCAGACCCCCTCTGGGGTGCTTTACACTTGCTTAGCATTTGCTCTTAATGGCTGAGCAGGTCCCTAGCTCTCTGCTCTCACATGTAAGTGTTTTTCTGAACAAGCTTTGATTTTGATGTTTCTCTGATCTTATGTTTGCCTATAACATTAAGCTGACATTCTTTTCTTAAGGCTGTGTGACAGAAAACCATAACCTTAGCAGCTTATATTATGCCTCCTAATTGTGTTCAGGTTGAGTACAGGTTAGATAAAGCTTCTGCTCAGGGCTATGATCTTCATTTGAAGAATTAGATACTCTTTTCACTTCAGTGTGTCTAATTTTTTCCCCAGAATTTATCTCTTTATAGTTATAGAGCTGTGGAACTCATTTTTTTGCCAGCTGTTGGTTGGAGACAGCTAAATAAATGATGTTTTCTATATGGCTCCTATAAGCAATTCATACAAGGAGTATTTGCTAGCCTCAGGTCAGAAAAATACTGTAGCCCTAACAGAGTTTCTCAGGCTGCTGTTTCTTACCTCGAGATACTCTGAAAGGACTCATCTAAATTGGTATGGTTCCCTTGCCCTCAGAAGGAGGAAATTGCTCTGGTGTGTGTGGGCATGAGGTGGAACTCACAGTTTTCCTCCTACCTCTGCCACTGAGGGCTAGAATTGAAATCATGTGCCTCCACACCCAGCTCTTACCGGCCATATGTATTTCATTATTTGAGAACATATCTGTCCAATTAGTTTGCCCACTTACTTATTGGAAGCTTTGTTTTATCTAGTGTTTAAATTTTTGACATTTTTTATATTAAAAAGAAAAGATTCTACACAATCATACCCTCTCAGATACATAGTTAGCAAAGAGTTAGAGACCATTTTTGAAAATTTTTCTTCCTTGGAGTTTAAAATTTTTGTTTATTTATGTGAAAGAGAAAGAGAGAGACAGACAGCGAGAGAGAGAGAGAGAGAGAGAGAGAGAGAGAGAGAGAGAGCGTGGGCGCGAGGGGTAGGCTCATGGGGGACTGTGCTTGTTAGGGCCTTCAGCCATTGCAAATGAACTCCACACACATGTGCCTCCTGGGCATTTGGCTAACTTGGGTTCTGGGGAATCAAACCAGGGTCTTTTGACTTTGCAGGCAAGCACCTTTTTAAGTTTTTTTTTCAAGGTAGGGTCTCCTTGTAGATGAGTTTGACCTAGAATTCACTATGTAATCTCTGTGTGATCTTGAAATAATGGCGATCCTCTAATCTCTGCCCCCCGAGTGCTGGGATTAAAGGGCCTGTACCACCATGCCTGGCTCCTTTTTTAGATTTCTTTGATGTAGGGTGGCACTCTTGCTAGGCTGAAATGGAACCTACTCTGTAGTCCCAGACTGGCCTCTTAACTCACAGTGATCCTCTGAGTTTTGACTTCCAAGTGCTGGGATTAAAGGTTTTACAACAAAACATGCATTGAGACCTTTTTATTTTTTAATAGAAATTTTTACTTTCATATGCTTCTCTAAACTTGGTCAAGATGATATAATTTTTCATTCTCATATTTAAATTTTAGATGTATCACATTTTAAATATTATTTAAATTATCATATACAATTTCCATAATATAAATTTGTATTTTAAAGCAAAGTCTAGCAACTTTTCCTGTTAATTAGAAGTTTTAGCACAGATATATTTTTAATTACTGTGATGCTTGGGCTATTTCCAGAATTATTTTGTTTGTTTATTTGCTTGTTTTTAGAGGTAGTGTCTCACTCTAGTCCAGGGTGACCTGGAATTTACTATGTAGTCTTATGTGGCCTCACACTCACGGTGATCTCCTACCAGCCTCCTGAGTGCTAGGAGTGCCACCACTCCTGGATTTTGAAACCCATTTTCTATGGACTGCTAATTTCTTTGCACATCTCACTTTATATTAACATTAAAATAATTCTGTTATTTTTCTGCTCAAAATTCCAGATTTATGTATTAACAAATTAATTTTGTGTGCTAAATATCTAGGGAAATCTTTTCAAAATATATATGAGAGTGTAATTTGAAAATAATCTAATTCTTACAAAGTAGATTATTTAAGTTTTAAGCCACCTCTGCTTACATGCTGTCATATGTTTTAGTTTTCTCTTGCTGTAACGCACATCATTTTTGCACACTTAATTTTAATTATCATGCTACTTGATTTTCATTTCTTTTGTTATCAACATAAAAATTTAATGGGCTAGAGCGATGCCTCAGCAGTTAAAGCACTTGTATACCAAGCCCAATAACCTTGGTTGGATTCCTCAGTACCCATATAAAGCCAGATGCAAAAAATGGTGCAGGCACCTGCGGTTTGTTTGCAGTTGCTGGATGCCCTGACACCCCCAATTTCTGTTTGTCCTTCTTCTCACTATATCCCTTTCTGTTTGTAATTAAATAAATAAGTAATAAAAAATTAAATTTACTTATACTAAAGCTGGAGAGATTGCTTAGTATAAAATCTTTTGCCTGCAAATCCTACAGACCCAGGTTCAATTCTCCTGTGCCCACATAAATCAGAAGCACAAGGCAGCACATAAAATTACATCTTATTTGTGGTGGCTACAAACACTGGCGTTCCCAATCATTTTCCCTCTCTCTATATGTTATTTTACTTTCTATATAATACATAACAAAATGAATAAATAAATAATAGAAATACAAACAATATAACAGAAAATTAAAACTGAACTAAAAAAATAAATTTACTTTTTCTAGAAATGATTTGTTTTAGAATTTTTTTTAGGGGAAACTCTCACTTATTTCTTTGAGACTATTTACATCTATTCTTGAAGATTTTATTTCATCACTTATAAGTCTTACTACTATTTAGTGGTCATTTATTTGTCTATTTACATAAGATTTTAACTCCTGGTATCTGATATCTAGCATATGGTCTTTACCAATGTCATATTTGTTGATGAGGCCATCGTTCATATTTTAATAACCATTTTGTATATTTATAAGTTCTTGTGAACTTTTTTCAGTTATATTAGTTCTTTTCAAAGGTCTCCTTTTATGAATCCTTTTATAATTCATTTTTCGTATTATCAGTGCTTATGATAGAGAGGAGAGACGGGAGAGAGAACGGGCATGCCAGGGCCCCTAGCCACTGAAAGGACTTCCAGATGCACGTGCCACCTTGAGAATCACACCTGCGTCCGTAGGCTTCACAAGCAAGTACTGGGATTACTGGCGCCTGCCGTCACAAGCAGCTGTACCTTTTTATAAAGATTTTATATGGCTCACCATTACGAGCCCGTCTTAACTGTGCCTGAGACTTTGGAGTTTTGGTCAGTGTTAAAATTAGTAAATGGTTTGGGACACGTTAAAGTTGGGCTGAGTGCACAGGACACTGTGTGACGGTCTCGAGACTAGGGGCCAGGGGGCAAATGTGCAGGTCTGACGGTGGCGAAGACCTGGGTTACCATGGCTCAGAACACTCACCGGCCTTCACTAGGTGGGGTTGTAGGGAAGCCACCTTGACAGTGTGAACTTGCCCTAATGACACTGGGGCGGACTGTGCGCGGGATGCGTGCCGGGGTGGGCGTCCGAGGTGTCCCCGCGGGTGGCAGGAACCAGGCTCCCGAGCTCCTGTTTCTCGGGGGCCATTGTGCTCACGTGCCACGCACGTTGGGGAAAGGGGCGTGGCCGGAAGCGCGGCCCCATTCCCTCAACGGACGCGGCGGGAGCCGGTTCTTCAGCGAGGCTCCGTGAGGAAGGCCGCAGCAGCCATGCAGGAGCCCCGAGGTGGCCCAGGCGGTGCCGCGGGAGGAGGAGGAGGGGCAGGGGAAGGAGAAGGAGAGCCGAGTGGGCAGAGCGGTCCCCGAGCTGCGGAAGAACGGCGCGGCTCCGGCCCTTCTTCAGCGGGTGAAGGCCGCGGTGAAGGCGCCCGTGAGCCGCGCGGCCCTCAGGGTCCGGGTATGGCGGCAGCTGCGGGCAACCCCGACGAGGGGCGACCTGACCAGCAAGGGCTGGGAGGCGGGCCCGCAGCAGCTGCTGCCCACGCTGGGCAGGCTCCGCCTGTCCCTGCACCCGGGGCGGAAGCTGCTGGAAGTCCTCCCATGGAGTTGTATCCTTTCTGTGGAGCCCCTTAGCCCATGTAGGGGAGTAGAGGGCGCAGAGGGACTAGAACGTTGGTAAGGGGCTGGGGGCGATTTTAGAGCTGAGGGCAAAAGTGAGGGCTTCGAAGAGCCACGTGGCCAGGGCATGACCAGCTGTGTGAGTTTACTGGCACAGTTGGGACTCCCCAATGCCTCAGAAGGCGGTCGGGATTGGGGTAGGGGTAGATCCTAATTATCACAAGGTGTTTGGGACTCCTCAGTGCCTCAGAGGCTACAGGGCTTGGGGTAGGGGAAGATTCAAATTATCACAAGGTGTTTGGGACTCCTCAGTGCCTCAGAGGCTACAGGGCTTAGGGTAGCCTCTGAACTGAAAGCCATTGTGGTTCAGAAGACAAAGTGGAAATGTCTGAACCAGTTCTCTATCACCCCCACCAAGTCAAAATAGACATCAGAAACACTTTCCTACCCTGGAGAAGCCACAGCAATTAAAGGGCTAAAAAGTCTCAAAGACACTGGTGGCTGTTGTAGCTCTCTTCAGGAACTGGAGGCATCTTGAAGAAAGCATAGGATTCTCACCGACTTAAGCACTGTCAGCTGCCTAGCTAGATGGGGGCTCACTGCAAGAGCTCATTTGCAAGATTTGGTTATGGAATCCCAGTTAACTGATCTAGGCAGTATATTCACTCCATCCCACTTAATCAAAAAAAAAAAAAAAAAAAGCAGGATAAAAACAGTATGTGAATCAGCCCTGGTGACAGAGGGCTGTAATCTCAGCCACTTGGGAGACTGAGGAAGGGGTAGCACAAGTTGAAGGCCTGCCTGCCTTGGTTACACAATGAGTTCAAGACTAACCCAAGTAATTAGTGAGACTCAAAATAAAAATAATTATTTAAAAGCATGGGAATTGTAGCTCAGCTTTAACCTATTTGCCTAGTAATCATACGGCTCTGAGCTTAGTCCCCAGTACCTTAAAAACAACACAATAATGAAAAACTAGTTTGTGACATTCATTTTAAGTTCAAGTGCATAGGCGTTTGGAAGACCTTACTCTCAATAGCACAATAGGAAAAAGTGAACAGACAGAAATTAGTGACTTTTCTTGGGCCATTTGGAGAACTAAACTTCAAGACAAGCTTGGGTCTTACTTAAATATAGACAAATATCATCTTTTCACCACTGAAAACTCTTAACCTGGACAGAAGCTGCTGGGGAACATAAACAGCTGTATTTTTAAATTAGTTCTGATTTAAGTCTATAGTCAACAAAAAGCTCCCTTCCATACCCTCTTTTTGTCCACACAAATATTTTGATGAACCTTCATGCACATTAATTGGGCTCTTTACAAAACTTGTGATGCATTTATGACCTATGCTTAACATTTGACATTCAATTGTACATTACCATACATTTAACTGTTATTTTGCTTGTATATATTTACTATGAGCTCTTACCAGGTCATCTCTAAGTTCATTAGGTTATCTTTAACTGAACTCTCACAAGTTAGAATGCAGAGAGAGACATGGAGAATGGGTGCACCGTGGCCTCTAGCCAGTGCAAATGAACTCCAGATGTGTGTGTTCTCTTGCACATCCAACTTACATTGCTCCTGGAGAGTCAAACTGGGATCCTTTTCGCTTTGCTGGTAAACACTTTGACTGCTAAGCCATCTCTCCACCCCAGTGGGTTAATTTCTTCAATCTAATATGTTATATAGGTTCAGCTAGAAGACATGCAAGATGCTAGTGCATAAAGTGCTTTCATGCCTGCCTGAGGACTGTCACCCAGTTATGTTTCAATAAGGATATAAATCATTCATTCATACAGTGAATCATTACTTCTAAGAGAATCATCACTACTGTTATTTTGAGAGACTAGAATTTGCCATGCTTATGCTGAACCAATACATTCTTACTATGGTTAGAATTTTAATAATTATGTTTTTAAAAAATAATTACCATCAGTAATTACAGAGAGGTTAAGTAAATTGTTGAATTAGCTGTTTTTCATGAAAGTGTAAGTTCTAAAAAGATTTTACACTTTGCTTTATGTAGATTTTTACTTAGCTGCTTCCATTTTTCTTTGAATGTTTCCTTAATACACTTAGGACCCAGATCATAGGCAGGGAGGATTGAGAGAATGTGACTTGATCTTTTCCTTTTCCTTTTCAGTAAGTACCCACCTGTGCTTTGTTTTTATCATGAAGTGATGTAGCAAATCACAAGTGGGACTCCAGAAACGAGAGAAAAAAAAAATTATACATTAAGCAGTCTCAGAATCTGTTTGTTTTCTTTTCTGAGGTAATGTCTCACTGTAGCCCAGGCTGATCTGAAATTCACTATGTAGTTTCAGGATGGCCTCAAACTCATGGCAATCTTCCTACCTCTGCTTCAGTAAAGATAAACAATACACCATGATCATAATTCCCTCACTACACTCTTCCCCTTTTCTCTCCCAATCCCTTCTCTACTGAATTCCTTATTTTTTACAGCAAGTCTCTCTTCTGTTTACCTGTTATCATTTTTTCCCTCTTACTTTGTAGGTCTTCTTTATAAAGGAACTGCCACTGTGAGATCATGATCATCAAAGCCAAATTGTGTCTAAAATACAGTATTTTAAGCACTCCTTCTCCTCCTTTGGCTCTTCTATGCTTTCTGCCGCCTATTCTGCAATGGTCCTGAGCCATGGAGAGGGGTGATAAAGATGTCTCACTTACTCAACTAATTTTTCTCTTCAGATGACTCATTAAGTAGTTCCGGCTGGCCACAAACTCAAGATCCTCCAGTCTCCATCTGCTGAGACTGGTATTATAGGCATGTTCCAAAATGCCCAGCCCAAATTCATTTTAGGTGAAAGATTTTAGTTGGCCACTTCCAGGGAAGGAAATAGTTATTCCGCAAAATAGATTTTCTAGGAAATTTCCTTGCCTCTATACTCTTCCAGTGAGGATATCTACTAATTGTTATTCCACAGTGTAGGACAGAGCAATAAAGTAGGGGTTGAATAATTCTAGGTCTTTTGCAAGCTTTTTGCAGATTGGTGCCTATACCAAGGTGATGGACTTACTAAAGCCTCAGTGAGAGCATGGAAAATTCCAATAGCAAGCCCCCAGTGCCAGGCTCAAGTGCCCAGTTTTGTAATCATGGAGAAGACTGTGGAGACAAGTCTAGCCATAACCAACCCAGCTTTCCCACATGCTGGGCACTTGTATTCTAGTGGATTCTAGTGGAGGTGTTGGCTTCTGGTAGCATTAAGGTTCGGCTGTGCGAATAGACATCCCGCATGTAAATCACATTATTGAAACTCCCATTAGGTAAGGTTGCTAGCCTTTGATGTCAGCCAAATGAATACTTACCATCTCTCCCAAAATATGAAGATAATTGCCTCTTTTGCTCATAGGAGATTTGGAGGTAACATGTAACCCTTGTCTCTCAGGATTGATAGGTTAACAAACTATGTGGTTGGCTGCCGCACTGTGGTAAAACTAGATATCTGGAGCACATATCCTGATGAATTGGCTGAAGCCATCTTCTGTGACTGACTTGCCACCAAGTTGCTGGTTGACTCTCTGGAAAGATGGCCTACCAGAGCCTCATGTTCATGTCTGTTCCTGGCAGGTAACATCCTGCAGCAACAGAACTATCTCAGTCCTGGTGGAAGGACCTCCTGCTATTGAGCCAATCAATGCAAAGTCCTCAGTTCTGCTTGTGTAGTCACTCGCTGCCTAGGTACCAGTGACCAGAAAAAGAGCTGAATACTTCCTGCTCAAGCCCCTTTGTTTAGTGCCTCTCAGCAGTGGGTACTGTCTGGTGAGAATTACTGTTTGGTGTCATAAGACATAAGAAACCTTATGCTTTGCCCTGACTTGAGTAGAACCTTCCAAATCCTCCTGAAGATCCCTCTGCCCCCAGTCAATGTGTTGCTAAAGATATCTGCTTGTAGTGACATGGTAGTCAAGAAGAGGGATTATAAGATAAATGAAAATGTGTGTTAGGGAGTCATTGACACAGACAGATGAGAGAGAGAGAGAGAGAAAGAGTGAGGGAGAGAGAGACAGAGAAAGAGAGAATGGGAGAGAGATGGGAAAGAGAGAATGGTAGAGTAGGCAGTATGGTTAAATTTTAGAGGAATGGAAAACTACTGCAGGATAGAATAGTTTTGGAATCTATTGCCTCAATTCTGGCAACTCTCCTTGCGGGACCCAATGTTTTGACAGAAGGGTTTATTTATATTATTTCATAAATTACTCGGAAACTGTTGCTACTGGGTTGGCAAGATATAAAGTATATGGTTTAATTGTACATGTTTAAAACCCTGTAATTATTTTAGAATTATTGATTGAAATCAAAGGAATGCTCTCTGTTCACTCTTTGTATGAAAAAGGAGCCTTAAACTATCCTCCATGTGTGGATATCTGGTGTTTCCAGGAGATTGCACAGGAAATGGCCTTGTGGAGTACAGGTAGGTTGTACTATCTTCCCCTGTACCTCTTTTCTTACAGCAGCAGTAGCTCTTTTAAAATTTATATTTGTTTATTGCAGATGGACACAGAGAGAGATTGAGGCAGAGATAGAGAGACAGAATGGGCCCATCAAGAAGTCCAGCCACTGACAATGAACTCCAGATGTGTGTTCCACCTTTATGTATCTGGCTAACATGGATCCTGGGGAATCGAGCCTCAAACCAGGATCCTTAGTCTGCACAGCCAAACATAAAGCACTAAGCCATCTCTCCAGCCCTTTTTATTTTAGTTTATATTTACTTGGCAGCATATGTTTATATAAATGCTATTGATGGTTATATGCTACAGAATCATGAAGTCTCAGAATGTTAGGTATGGATAAAGAATTTGATGATAATTTCTTATCAGTGCCTCGAATATAAATACATATAAAAGTTATCCTCAGGAATCATTGGACAGATGGAAAAAGAAAAAAGGTGCCTTAAAAATCAAGTAAAAGACTATGCACTTAAATTAGAGAAAGAATCAAAGGTTTGTTTTCACCTATGCCGACCAATTATTTTGAAGCTGTTATTGATATCTAGTGCTGTCTATAAATCTAGTTGTTATTTTTCACAAAATTTTTTTTAAAAAGATTTCATGCAATATTAAAAACAGAACAGAGGTGAACCATACCATATCAGTTGTCATGGAAGTATGGCTAACCCTTGCTTAGACAGCAAGCCTTACTTTGTATTTTTTATCTAGGTCTACCTCACAACCAACAATGAACACCATAAATACATAGTAGAAATGTCTCAGGTAACTTCTTTTACTTCCAATTCTAAAGGCCTCCTTAACTATAAATAATATTTTCACTTTCCTAGGCTTGTTATTTATTTTTATTTTTTAAAATATTTTTGGGTGGCAAACTAGAAGTTAGGAGTATAACAGAAAAGGTGTATATATATATATGTAGGAAAAAAAGGAAGGAAAGAAAGAAGAAAAGAAGGAAAAGTTAGGTCTACACTAGGCAAAGAGCAGTTGAGTCTCAGGTATTGGCAAAGGTCAGTATGCAATGGAGACAAGACAGGATCAATCCTTGTACAAAACTTGTCCTACAATGAACAGTCAGGTCCACCACCTTCCTGGACCTTGCCAGTGGAGTGGAAACAAGTGTCCCCTTGAAGTACAGGTTCCCTCTTGCCCTTCCCCCAACTCGATACTTTGCTACAAGTGTGCTCCTTTCCATACCAGCCAATTCCACTTCCTCTCCAGGTGTGGTGACAATACTACCTTCTCTAGGAAACCTTGACATGATAAAAACACCAGACTGGGGAAGCACTCAAAAGCTGTATTTGAAGTCAGAACTGCATTTTTTTTTTTTTTCTGTGTGAAGTTAATGGACCATAATTTCTGTCTTCACCTGGAAGGAGGACGTATCTAATTGTAATGCCACTTGTAGTCTTGGCATTCTAAGTGTGTGGATACAGACCCACTATAAACAAAGTCTGGAGTGAAATGCATTCAAGTGGTTCTCAACCCTACTATATGGTTCATGTTATCTTACTGTTTTTCTTTCCTGGTCTCTCCATTATAACTCCATCTTTCTTTCCCTCTCTCCCCCCTCCCCCCCCCCCTCTCTCTTTCTGTCTCTCTCTGTAATCTGCTTTTTTCGTGGAATTTCTATGTGTCTTTTGTTTACAATAGCTAGTATTTGTGTTGGTATCATTAAACTCTATGTTATTCCCTCATTCTTCCCTTACATTTACCACTTAATAAAAAAAGTGTCAAATTGCTAATGTTTTAAAACTATTTAATGAAATGAACAAGCAGAAATTTTATTATAGGAATGAGAAGCTCATCAACAGGAAAAATTGTTACAAAACACTGATGAAATTTTTTTAGGGTTAAAAGTAAAGATTTATCCATGAAACATTTATGGATCTTTGTTTGCCAGTCAAACTTATTAAGGTGGCATTATCCTCCACTGCCTGTCCAGGATCATTAAATGTATCACCAAAGACTATTTTAGCTCTTTCCAGGAAGATTTTAATCTATCCCCACTATAAATGTTAGTAAGGATTTCACTCTAGAGTGAATTGCTGTTCTCTGAAATGAAAAAGTATTCTGGCCATGAGGAAACTATGGCGACTTGAAAAGCTAATGGATGCTTTGCAGTTCCTTCCATAATGAATATATAAATAGATATCTTTTGGGAGATAACTGTAGCTATTTGCTGAGTCTGGTGTTTACACTTGTACTTCTCTCCTTGGCTTCATCTTAGTGTCCATCCACTGTTTGTGTCAGCCGGACATCCATGTGGAATCCCAAAAACTCCATGGTCCTTGTGAAGGACATATGTGTGTTGTGAAGAGATAGGCAGAGTGTAATAGTAAAATAAAATACACTCACCAGAGAGGACATTGGCCACAGACCATCTACCTGATCTCCATTTAGACAGAGGTCATACTGTTTATAAATTTTGGAAACCACAAGCAGCTTTTCCACAGAGATGTTGTCTTTCCAGATGATTGACAGGCCTTTCTGGTTGTCTCTGACAGGTGTAAGTAGTGTGCCTGCCTGCCTGCCTTTCTTCCTTCCTTCCCTCCCTCCCTCCCTCCCTCCCTCCCTCCCTCCCTCCCTCCCTCCCTCCCTCTCTCTCTTTCTTTCTTTCTTTCTTTCTTTTATCAGAATGCATCCTGATAACAAGAGGTTTAGAGACTTATTCATAATGGTCTTCCAAGCAACTTGAGATTTTATATTTTACTCAGGTCCCATTCTCCCAACGAGAAATTAAAGTCCATGTAGGTTAGTCCTTGGTTTTACAGGCCTTTGGCCATGAAGGAGGAGTCCAGCCCCATGTCTCCCAAGCTTGCTCACATCTAACAGGTAGGACAAGCCCCTGACATTTTGTTGGATCCTGGTTTGCTCCATGTCAGGACTCTTCTCATATGGTACAGTAGAGATACAACCTCTGAAGGACTCACAGGCATGGCTCGTTATTAGAGTCAGCTAGAAAGAATGACCAGAGATCATTCTAATACCCACTAAATGTAAGGTTAAATTTCTGTTCACATACACAGAAAATTAGGATCTAACAGACTGATGAATATAAATGCTTTTTGTTTACAAAGAAAGGACCCAAGGTCATTCTTGTGCATTGTAGGCATTTATAGATTCTGATTTAATTTAATTGTATGAGGTGATGTCTGTGTTATCCGATGTGCCTCAAGCTCTTGGACTCAAGTGATGGTGCTGCCTCAGTCTTCTCTGTAGCTGGGAAAACAGGCAATGCACCACTGCACAGGGCTTTGTCAGACTGTTCTCCTTGCTAGGATTGGTAATTCATTGATTATTTGCTTTCCTAAAACTTTCTTATTGCTCTGGAGGCACAGAACAATTTCCCCTTTCACATGGCAGGATTTTTAAGATCTAGTGAAAAATTTCAGTCTTCTCTGCATTTTAGTTGGCTTTATTTGTTTTGTATCTGAGATAAACATTGTCCCATCAGTCAACCATCATGACATGCATTCTGTACTGTCTAAACATGCCTGTTGCCTTTCCAGAGAATTCTATTATGTAATTGTTTATTTAAACATGAAAAGCATGAAAAGGTCATGTTAGGGCATGTCTCCAGGAGTTGACTCAGACCCTACGCAGGTGACTTTTCTTCCCACATGTCAGGGTCACTGTTGATTAACTGCCACCCTTTCACAGACGCCTTGCCTGCCTCCCCAGGAAACTGAAAATAAGATCGTTAGGGTGGTGACAACTGAGGCCATGGCTCAGTTTGATTCCTTCCTTCCCCCTTGAGTAACGCCACATATGGAATCATTGAGATGCATTGTATTGGTACCTTAGAATCTTAAGTATACTGTGGCTAAGTGATCCTTAATAAATTTGATCAAGGCAGTAAAAATTTAATTAATTAATGCAGGACCCAGAGTCGAGGGTTGAACAATAAGAGGATAAGGTGGCCTGCCAGGGAAGAAATTAAGGTTGTTAAGCAAGGGGACCAATTGAACAAAGATTCGTACCAGTTTTGACTTTGCTGTCTTAATTTACCCATTTCTTCTAGCCTCTTGAGGACCATGGCCAGGCTGTTTCTAATAAAGGCTGAGTTGTGGACACAAAAACAGCATTGTTCTCGTAGGGCCTGGCAAAGCCCTTCTTGCAGTAGGAAGAGTGGGCATAATCCCCTTCTATTTTGCAGTGAGCCCAGTACCACTATAGGTGATGGACTGACTTCTTAATTGAGTGAGATCTGAGTCTCTAAGATTACTTAGTGCCTGATAAGTCCAATATGCCCTCATTAAGTCCATTGTACCAGCGTCAAGTCTCTGGCATTCCAATTCTAACCCTCCAGCTAGGCTACTCACGGTCTGGAAAACGTCATTGGGGCTGGCCACATTCCTTAGCAGCAATCTCATGGTCTCCACTGGTTCTCCATAGCAATCCAAGGTTCATCCTCATGGTTCCATCAGGACTCCATGCAGTTATCCAGCAAACCTGCCTCACACTGCCCATAGACATTTCTAAAACACATGACCATGTTACAAACTCACTGACTTTCTCTTTCATGTCTTTCTCATAATCCACAATATCAGGTAGGGTGCCAATTTTTAATCTAGGTGGAGGGGGAAAGCAGCCTTTGATGAACAGGACACTCCTTGAGCATTGAGGCCCCTTCTAAATGAGTCTATGTTGTCCCAGTGCAAGTCACCTGGTCCAATGTCAAAGGTTGTAATCTCACAAATAATTTTCAGGTATTCAAACAGGCAGCAGTTTAGACCCAAAGATTTTATTTTTTCTGTGCCATATTACTCTGCTGTCACCAGTTCATTTCTACACAAAGCAACAATGCACAACTTCTCAGAACATAGGCATAACAGCAAGCCTCTCACATAAACTGTCAGCCCAGTCAAGGAAGAGCTCTTTCTAACCCTCATAAGCCAAATTTCACAATCAATAGTTTTTATGCATTCAGGTCTTTAAACCCTGGCCAGAATAGTCATCAAGCTGTGTTTACAGCAATGCAAGGTGTCTCTTAGGCCAAGGTTTCAAGCCCTTCCACATTCCTCTTGAAAACCAGCTGCAAAAGGACAAAGCCAAACAATCTGGGGTCTAACAGCAATCCCAACCCATGGTACCACTTTACTATTGCAGTACATTTTGCATTGCTGGTAAAAATCACCCAACCAAGAGCACCTTGTGGGGGAAAAGGGATTTATCTTGGCTAACAGGTTCAAGAAGCTCTACATTGGCGGGGAAAATGATGGCATGAGCAGAGGGTGGACATGACCCCCTTGCCGACATATGTGGTCAGCAGTTAACCCGAGACTGTGTTACACACTGGCAAGGGGAAAGTGGCTATAATGTCCGTAAGCCCACCCACAACAATTTACTGCTTCCAGGAGTCATTAATTTCCAGTTGCCATCAGCTGGGGAACCTAGCATCCAGAACACCAAAGTTTATGGAGACTCTAGTATCAAACCTCACACCAAGACCATTTCCATGTCAGTCATTAGCCAGGCTCACAGGACTCAGAATATGTTTGTACCTGACTGACATTCATAGCAAAGATACCAAGCAAAATCAGTAAGACACAAGGCTCATGGAACCACATCTGAAACACCTAGGATGAAACTTCTGAAGATCACTCTAAGTAGAGTCCCAGAGGAGTTACCTAACACCTTCAGAATTGAGTGGTGACAACAGTTGTGACAAATGTCACTGAAGTTTCATCTTCCTCAGGAGCTCATTGAATACTTAGCACCCAAGGGTGTTATGAACTGGTGATCACAGAAAGTCTGCCTAACTCCTACCAAAATTGAGTGTCTGGCTTATATAGTACCTACAGATTCAAACATGGGTACTTAGGGTTTGCAAGCATGCACGTTAACTGCTAAGCAATCTCTAATACAGTTGATTTTAATCACATGCTTTAATTTCTTAAATAATCCTTGTAATGAATGTTTTTTAAAAAAAAAAAACTATTTGTTTATTTGAGAGAGAGGGGGAGGGAGACAGAGAGAGAGAGAGAAAATGGGTATATCAGGGCCTCTAGCCACTGCAGGTGAAGTCCAGATACACATACCATCTTATACATCTGGATTACATGGGTTTAGGGAATTGAACCTGCATCTTTACACTTTGCAGGCAAGATTCTTTAACCACTAACAATCTCTACAGCCCTTTAATGTTTTAATTAATTATTCCATTTCTCAATGCCAGAACATCTATTTAATTCTTTAAAAATAATTGCCATCGGGCTGGCGAGATGGCTCAGCGGTTAAGCGTTTGCCTGTGAAGCCTAAGGTCCCCCCGGTTCGAGGCTCTGTTCCCCAGGACCCACGGTAGCCAGATGCACAAGGGGGCTCGTTTGCAGGGGCTGGAGGCCCTGACGTGCCCATTCTCTCTCTCCCTCTCCCTCTTTCTGTCTGTCACTCTCAAATAAATTTAAAAAAATAATAATTGCCATCTCCTTACACGCATATTTTTGTTTGGTGAAACATTAGTCTCATATTTTCCTCTAGTTCTTTATCTATAGTCAACTTTTGTCTGGGAGTATATTTAAATAATGAATAAAGTCCTTGGGGAAAGCTTTACTGATAGTTTCTTTCATTCTTATGCAAAGCTCATATTGTTCATTTTGCACACATTGTAATTTTCTGTTGTTGTTGTTATCAAAAACTAAAAATATTAAACAGTGTGTTATTTGGTAATTCCACTAAAGGTATCCAGGAAAGTCCATATTGTTGTCATGCCTGTCCACTGGTAAGTCATCACCTAATTACTGAACATTAGTTTTACAATGCATTAATCAGTAAACATCTCCACCTTTCCTTAGGACCTTGGTGTATGAATTTGCATATACATTCAATACTCAGATAGGATAAGTGTAGCTCTACCTCAGTCCTTCCTGTTCTTCTAGAAGCTCAAATTTAGGTAGTCAAGATTCTAGGACCTTCTCATGTCTTTGCTGAGGAGGCACACAGATCTATGCATGCACATAACTGCACACGAGCATGGTTTTCAAGAATCTGAGAAACGTGTTGGGGTTGAATTAAACTTACTCACTGTATTTTCTTCTGAATATATGTTGTTTTAATTTTTAAAATTATTTATTTGAGAGAAAGAGGGAGAGTAAGACCGAGGGAGAAATGGGAATGCCAGGGCTTCCAGCCATTGCAAAAGAACTTTAGACTTCTGCACCACATTTTCCATCTGGCATAAGTGGGTCCTGGGAAATCAAACTGAGGCCCTTTGGCTTTGTAGGCAAGTGCCCTAAACACTAAGCCTTCTCTCCAGCTTAGTATTTTCCTTTTACTTTTTCTGGTTAACCTTTATTTTCATCCCTGAAATGTTATTTATGGACTCAGGCAGCTATGAAAAGAAATATTGGCTTCTAGTTGTTTTATCAAGGGTCCCAAGGAAAACCTTCAACTGGATAATTTCCAAGGAAGGTCATACAAGAGTGCTTTGTAAGTGAGTTTCCTAGTTGACCATCAAAGTGCTTAAGCAGTGAAAATTCTATGGGAATGAATGAAGCATTAAAGAATTCCACTACCATCTTCTCCTGTATTGTATACTAGGCTACTGGTTTTCTCTGTAGTTATGAGCTATATATTGGTTTCCCTGGTGACCACAGAGGTATGGAAGAAGGTAAGGGAAGACAGTGGGTAAGAATTGGGCAAATTACATTCTAATAAATCAATTTTCCTTCCACGTTATGAATGTTTTCTTTAATTTCTATGTATTTCTATAAATTTTTAAAGATTGCCATAAAACTTTAATTTTCAGAATTCTAAAAACTCAGTTCTAGTCTATTTGCCAATGTCCTCTTTCTTTTATGGCAGAGAGAAGTTTCTGCTTCAATAGGAAAAAAATGGCAGGTACTTACTTCGTCATTTTTGCTTAGATAAATCTGAAAATATTCTTTAAAGGCGTATTGCAGGGATCTGAAGTGGCCTCTTGCTACTTCAATTACAAAAATGAAGAAGATTGCCTTCATAAAATACAGAAGTCAGTGAGCAAAAGGATTCCATAAAAATCAAGAACAAAAATTTATGGATTCTTATTCTTAAGGTCCCCCTCTCTACTTCAGGCTAAGATTAGTTTCTATATCAAATGATGATTTTTGTGTCATTATAAATAGAAATTAGTTTAAAAAAATGTTTATTTGAGAGAGAAAGAGGCAGATACAGAGAGAGAGGTGAAAGAGATGAGATTCAGCAGGCACAGGAAATGGGCGTGCCATGGCCTCCAGCTGCTGAACGCAAACTCATTACACATGTGCAACATTTGTGCATCTGTCTTTAAGTGGGTACTAGGGTGTCAAACCCAGGTCTTTAGGCTTCGCAGGTGGAAACCATCTCTCTAGCCATATAAAGAGCTTTTGACAATAGGGCAACTTTTGGGCTGCTGCCCACCCTTTAGAGTATCACTCCACCTTTGAGCTTCAGTGAGATGATGTGATTTATTCTAAAATTGTGCTATATGCAAAAAATATACAGAGGATTTCTGTGTGAATTATTATACTTTAGAAGAACCAGGTACAATGTACAGTTCTCCACATGTGGATATAATGTTTTGTTGTATAGAATGCCAGGAAAGTTATGATCAGTGCTCATTTCATTTTCGCAGAAGATACAATCCAGGTAATCACAAGAGAGCAAATTCCAAGAAAAGAGCCATCAAAATAGTCACAAGATCATATTATCTTCCAAAACTCAATTCCAGGACTGGGTGGGTTTCTGTTTATTCTGCCATCTTTTTCCTCATACTTATTCTTCAGCAAATGTTAACAGTCAACAGATTTTACAGAAAAGTAGATAAGAAAGAGTTGTCAAACATCTTCTTATAGAAGTTGACTCCTTTGAACGCATGTCATGTTTTTGCAGTGAACCTATCTCGTAGAAGTGCTTGTGTTTTTCAAAATATGATGGGGACCCTGAATGTTGATCTCATTGCACTTACACTCAGTAGTGTGCCTGTGATCTGCTCTGATAGTGATGACATTCCTATATTTGGTTTCCATTTCACTGTTATCTAAAGTTTTACAAAAGAAATATTTTCACAATTTCAGGTTTTGTCATCCCACTCAGCTTTTTAAACTCAAGGTTCAAACATAACTGCAAATTAAATGCAGACTCAATTTTGAGTGAAATAACTATGGAAATGTGCGGATGCTCTTTGGAAGCCCAGAGAAAATTCTGACTCACTAAGAAAACTCTACTTCCCAGGAGGTTATGGAGTATTTTCTTGTTCGCATGTGTGATGTGTTATGTTTATGTACATGTGTGTGCAGATGTGCATGTCCCATGAGTACACAGAAGGAGGATAAAGAGAATTTGGGGTGTTCTCCTCTATGCTCTTTCACAGTTTCCTTGAGACAGGGTTCCTCACTTGAGTTTTACCAGTCGGCAAGCCCCAGAGCCTTTCCGGAATCAGCCCCCAGACAATACTAGGGTAACAGGCGTGTGTGTCCACACTCAGCTTTTGACATGATGCTAGGAAAAGAACTCCAAGTCTTCATGCCTGCACATCCAATGTTCTTACCCACTGATCTATTTCCCCAGGCCCCAGACACACATTTGCTGTCATTGTTGGGATCTGGGGTGGGCATGCTCAACTGTCATCTCGATCCAGATTCCTGATTTCTAATAATAATTTATCGCACTATTCTAATAATGCTGGCTTTTGATGTCACTGTGACACTGAAATGAATGCCCTTCCCATATAAAACTTTATGCAAATGGGCATCTATACCAAAATCAAAACATTAAAATCAGAAAGTTTTTGCTTATATTTCTACTTAGATCTCACCAAATTTTCTACAACATCTACAAAAATGTATATTTTCCAACCTTTAGTTTAAATAAACGCTCATTTCCCCAAATTCTCAGTAAGACTGATCATTCTAATTTTATGCCAATATTGAGTGCAAAAATTAACCCCCAAACTTAATTGTCTTTTTGAGTGACATTTTTCTAAGTGATTTAGCTTTCTCTTCACATTAGAGCAATTTGCATTTCTCTTTACTGCACATTAAATTTAGAATGCATGTACCTTTTATTATGCACATTTCTATTTGAGGTTTCTCCTTTTCTTTTTGCACTGCCAGAGGTTGCATAAGCTCTTAGTCAAGTACTGTTTTTCAAACCTCTCCTGCACAGATCTCTTATCTTCTCTAATGGTTCCTGTTGCTCCCTTTAGAACTTGGGTGACTGAAGACCCTGCTCTGGTGGTAAAGCTCATCAACAACTTCCTTGACAAGCTGGACATGGTGATGGGGCTCATTGAGCACTTGGATTTGGAGGCAGGAGCACTACCAGGATGAGGAGTTAGGAACCTAAATCATAGCAAGACATGACAGAGGCAATTCATGTGTCACTTTATCATCAAAGTTTATTGTTTGCCATGTATCTTTCACTCTGTTGGTCCAGAGTCCTTTGCTCATGTCTGTGTGCTTAATTGTTTGGTATTTGAGAAAATAAAACAAACACTTGTTGTAGTTTGATTTCATTTTTAGCTCTGACAGAAACACCAAAGTTATTTATCTTATTCTTTACCCTGGAGTAGAGTTTCAGGAAATGAGATGGTTGCATAATACAAGATACCTGAAAGACACCTTAGGGAATGGTAGAAATGTAAACTGTTTCCAATCATTCAGCCCTAACTAAGGCCAATAATTTTATATTTTAGAATTTTATGTTACATATTGTTTCACGTTATACCATTTGATACCCTTTTCCCTGCTTCTGCTATTTTGGGGAGGGGACAGGTTCCTTAGTCACATCATGGTATTCACTGTGGGATCATGAGGGCCTCAGACTGGTCATGTGGGATAGTGGCAGAACTGTGTTTCAGTGTATTCCTACCTTTTGTGTGACCTACAATCTTTTTGTACTCTTTCCAACAATGTTCCCTGAGTCAGTGCAGGCCCGTTGTCATTCTGATTTACTGTTGAGTACTCTGTTGCACCTGGATTTCTGCTTTCATGGATTTTGATTGATAACTGTGTCTGTCACCATCACCTTGGACAAGGTTGTTAGGCTGTCAATATTCATGTCACAGCTTTCTTTGAAATTGCTCCTGGTTAGAGCTGGCATGGAGTTGGCTGTCTGTCTTCATAGTTCTCTTTTTTTTTCCCGTGCCATATGTATTAAAAAAATTAAACATTGAAATATTTAAAACATAAAACATTAAAAGCCATCCTTGGATGTCATTCCTCATGACCTCTGTGTACCTTTTTTGGGAAAGGGTCTCATTGTATGGAGCTCATTATTTAGGCTACACTGGCTGGCCAGTGACAAATGCACCCAAATTTTTGTCATGGGCTCTGGGGATCAAACTCAGGTCTGCATGCTTACAAGTCAGACACCTTACTGATTAGGCTGTATCTGTAACCCTGTTGAATAATTTCAAAGCAAAGCATATCAGATGCAACTTACAGAAAGCCATTGTGGTTGAGAAGACAAAATGGAAAAGTCTGAAACTGTTCTCCATCACCCCCACGGAGATCAATATAGACGTCAGAAACTCTTTCTCATCCTGGATAAAGCCATAGCAATTAAAGGCCCCAAAATTCTCAAAGACACTGGTGCCTGTGGTAGCTCTGTGCAGAAGCGTGAGGCGTCCTGAAAAAAGCATTAGATTTGCACAGACTTAACCAGTAAGTTTCAGCTACCTAGCAAGATGCAGGCTCACTGTGAGAGCTGGTTATCAAGGTTTCAGCTGCAGTTAACTGATATGGGGAGTATATTCACTCCATCACATTTGAGAAAAAACAAAACAAAACAGGATTAATACAGTTTGTGAATTGGTCGTGGTGATAGAGACCTATAATCTCAGTCACTTGGAGATTGAGGAAGGGGGACCACAAGTTGAAGGCCTGCCTGCTTGTGTTACACAATGAGTTCAAGACTAAGCCAAGCAATTAGTTAGACTGTTTCAAAAAAAAAAAAAAAAAAAAATAATTAAAAGCTTGGGGAATGTAGCTCAGCTGTACCATATCTGCCCAGTATGCATAAGGACCTGAGTTCAAACCCAGTACCATAAAAACAACACAATAATGAAAAACCAGTTTGTGACTTTCATTTTAAGTTCAAGCACATAGGAGTTTGGAAGTCGTTACTCTTGACAGCACAAGAGGAAAAAGTGAACAGACAGAAATTTGTGACTTTTCATGGGCCAATTAGAGAACTAA
Organism: Jaculus jaculus; assembly: GCF_020740685.1. NCBI lineage: Eukaryota > Metazoa > Chordata > Mammalia > Rodentia > Dipodidae > Jaculus > Jaculus jaculus. The sequence goes on from NC_059126.1 coordinate 8,013,429, forward strand.
GCTTTAAGACAATCTTCCATCTTAAATCTAGACAAATAGTGGCAACTATTCACCAGTGAGATGAGAGGCAGCTGGGGAATATAAACAGCTCTGTTTTAAAATTAGGTCTTATTTAAGTCTATAGTCAACAAAGAACTCCCTTCCCCACCCTCTTTTTGTCCATCCAAATATTTTGAGGAATGTTCATGCATCATAATTGGCCTCTTTACAAACTTGTGATGCATTTATGACCTATGCTTAACATTTGACATTCAATTTTATATTATCATATATTTAACTGTTATTTGGTTTGTGTATATTTACTGTGACCTCTTACCAGGTCATCTCTAATTTCATTAAGTTATCTTTAACTGAACTCTCACAAGAGAGACAGAGAGAAAAGGAGGGAGTGCGGGAGGGAGAGAATGGGTGAACCAGGGCCTCTAGCCAGTGCAAATGAACTCCAGATGTGGGTGCCCCTTGCACATCCAAATTATGTGGCTCCTGTAGAATCAAACTGGGATCCTTTGGCTTTGCAGGAAAACACCTTGACTGCAAAGCCATCTCTCTAGCCCAGGAGTTTAATTTCTACAACCTAATTTCATGGTACATAGGTTCAGCTAGAAGTCATGCAAGATGCTAGTGCATAAGTGCTTTGATGCCTCCCTGAGAATTGTCTGCCAGTTATATTTCAACAAGGATGTCAATCAGACATTCATACAGTGAATCAAACCTAGTTCCTTTAATTTGGAGGCAAGTGCACTAACTGGTAGGCCAATCTTCCAGCCCTCATTTTTTAAACATACAGGTTTAAACATCTAATTTATCTATTTTATTTATTTATTTGTGACAGAGAAAGGGAGAGAGATAATAAGAATGGGTGCAACAGGGCCGCCAGCCACTGCAAACCAATTCTAGGCACATGCGCAACCATGTACATCTAGCTTACATGGGACCTGGAGAATTGGAAGAGTCATATGCCTTAACTATGAAGCCAACTCTCTACCTGCATAATGCAAATTTATACAAAGAGCACTGGAGACCTGGCTTAGCAGTTAAGGTGCTTGCCTGTAAAGCCTAAGGACCCTGGGTTAATTTTCCAGTACCCACATAAGCCAGATGCACAAGGTGGCACAAGTCTCTGTTGTTTGCTTATACTGACAGGAGGCCCTGTCATGCCCATTTTATCCCTCTTTATCTGCCTTTTTTCTCTTTCTCCCTCAACTAAGTAAATAAAAAAAATATTTCTCTTAATTTATACAAAGAATTATTACATTGTATTGTCTAAGGGATGACAAGGAAAACAGTATGTGCATGCTTGGGTCAAACATGGGTGTTTTGCCTGTCTGCACCCACTTTAAGGTCCACTCCACAAAAGTAGGGATTTCTTTTCTCCTCTTGGATTACCCATGCCCGTATTTCTAGTTGTTGTAGTAATGGCTGACATGCAGCAGATGGTCAAGGAACACTTGCTTTATAAACATTCATCTGGGGCACATGCTTAACTGTCATATTATTAGACTAAGTTCGGCATGTCCACATACTTGTAGAAATTCAAAGGTGGAAAGAATAGAGCAGAGAAAAAGAACCAGCCCCCAGCTTGTGACTTTTGGTATTGGTGCAGGTTTCCCTTCACTGAGAAAGCAGCCCCAGCAGGGTGTGGATCTTCTAGTCTGAGTGTCAAGTAATGGGTGGCAGGACTACCTTCTCCTCACATCCCACTCTCAGGTAGTCCTGCTGACTTCCTCTCGGAACTGGGCTGCCACTCCACACCTCCCTGTAGAGTGCATGGGCTGGCCTTGCCCTCCACTCCACCATTTCCTTCTCCTCACATCCCAGTTTCAGATACCCCTTCTGCTGAGTTCCTCTAGGAACTGGGCTTCTACCGCACACCTCCCTGTACAGTGCATGGGCTGGCCTTGCCCTCCACTCCTCCAGTTCCTTCTCCTCATATCCCATTCTCAGGTAGTCATTCTGCTGACTTCCTTTAGGAACTGGGCTCCTATCCCACACCTCCCATGTACAATGCATGGGCTGGACTTGCCCTCTACTCCACCATTCCTGCTCTGTTCCCAGTTTTAATTTCAGGGTCAGAGAGGGCAACAAAGCAACCCGTGGTTCACCCAGTGTGGGAAAGTCATTAAAGAGGTACCATGAGTAACTATGGGGTGCAAAGGAGGTAGAGGAACACATGAGTTTCTTAGAGTTGGTGTCTAGGTCACGAGAGAAGGGTCCAAAAGTAGAACCTACTGCTTTATGGTCTTGCAGTGTAGGAAACCTTAGAGAATGTTCTTAGTCCATTTGGCCTTTCCTAGTGCTCTAGTGAGGCTAGGAAGAAGTCACCACTAGCCATAATCAGTGAGTCAGTATAACATAATATTGCAGTCAAGTTCACATTGTTGGTAGAAATCACCCAACCTAGAGCAGCTTGTGGGAAAAAGAGGTTTATTTTGGCTCAAGGGGTAGCTCCACGATGGCAGGGAAAGGATGGATATCACCCCCCCGGGACAACATAAGTTGGACCATTGCAACATGAGAGTGTGCCAAACACTGGCAAGGGAAACTGGCTGTAATACCCATAAGCCTGCCCCCAACAATACACTCCCTCCAGAAGTGTCAATTCCCGAATCTCCATCAGCAAGAGCCTAGCATTCAGAACACCTAAGTTTGTGGAGGACAACTAAATCAAACCACCACATTCTTTCCTGGCCCCCATAAACTGATAAATATCCATGATATAAAATGCAGTGCATTCAGTCCAACTTTAAAAGTCCCCATAGTTTATACCAATCCCAGTAATGCTTAGATATGCCCATAGTCCAAGGTCTTTTAACTTAGCCACAATACAAAAAAAAAAAAAAAAAATCTCCAAAACCCATAATGGCATGGAATAACCATTCACACTGCAACAAATGGCAGTGGGCACAGCAAAGAAATATTCACACAATCCATTGTTTAAGCTGGGCAAATGGCAAACTATATAGCTCCAAATTCAACAACTCTAGTTAGTGACAAATCTCCAAGACCAATAACTCTAACCAGCAACAAGTCTCTGGAATTCCAATTCTGCCCCTCCAGCTAGGCTACTCACAGTCCTGGAAAACTTCATCCAGGTCAGCATGTTTTCTTACCAGCCATCTCGTTTTCTCAGCACCTCCACTGGGTCTCCACTGCAATCCAAGGTTCATCTTCATGGTCCCATGGGGTCTCCATGCAGGCATCCAGCAAACCTGCTTCACAGTACCCATGGCTATTTCCATAACACAAGAGCATGTTGCCAACTCAATGACCCTCTTTCTAGCATATTTTACACTCCACAATATCAGGTGGGGTGCCAATTTGTTAATTGAGGGGTGATAAAGCAGACTTTAAAGAACAGGATGCTCCTTGAGTGTCAAGACCCCTTCAAAAGAGTCTACATTCTTTTCTTGCCCCAGAACAGGTCCCTGAATTGCAGTTGAACAGGCAGGAGTTCACCCAAAGAGTTTTATTCCTGTGCCACATCCCTCTGCTGACACCAAATCATTTCTACTCTAAGCAACCCTGCACAACCTCTCTAGACATGGGCATAACAGCACGTTTACAATTTGCCTGTTGCTCAGTCCAAGCAAAGCTCTTTCTCACCCTACTAAGCCAAACCTCACAGTCCATAGTTCTTACTGCATTCAGGTCTTACAGCTCTGACCAGAATAGTCAATCAAGTTGTACTTATAGCTCTGCAAGGTGTCTCTTAGGCTAAAGTTTCAAATCCTTCCACATTCCTCTTGAAAATGAGCTCCAGAAGACCAAAGCCAATGTTAAGGTTCCCCACTCCTCAGTACCACTTTTCTGTTGCCATCAAGTTCACATTGCTGGTAGAAATCATCCTAACCAAGACAGTTTCTGGGGGGAAAGAAAGAGGTTTCTTTTGGCTTACAGGCTCCAGGGGAAGCTCCAGGATGCAGTGAAAATAATGGCATGAGCAGAGGGTGGACATCACCCCTGGGCAACATAATGTTGACCACTGCAACAGGAATATGTGCCAAAAACCAACAAGGACAAACTAGCTTTAACACCCATAAGCCCGTCCCAACAGTACAGTCCCTCCAGAAGGAATAATTTTCCAAATCCCCATCAGCTGGGAACCTAGCATTCAGAACACCTAGAGATTATGGGGGACACCTGAATCAAACTACCACACGTGGGATGAAGAAATTGTTCCTGATTGAATCATAATATGAAACCAGGCCACAGGCCTGTATGTTTTCTACTTAAAATAGTATTTATATTCTGTAAAAGCACTTTTCATAGAAATAAGTGCAAGCCTACTTGTGTCTCAGTATGTGTGTATGTGCTTTTGTGTACACAACCAATCCAGACACACAGTATCATATCATCAAAAGTGACCATTTGGGGGATAACACAAATATCCTAGGACTATAGTGTTATCCAAGGCCCATAGGATCATGGGATATTCAATCCTAAGAAGATTTTAAGGATCAATAATAATCAAAATCCCAATTTAATTTTACTTCCCTCCGGAAAGCAGTATGAAACCCTTCCTGACTGGTAAAGTTCATGTATTACTTAATCAGTGTCAAATTTACAAGAGTTATAGTCACCATGGAAACATTTTCTACATTACTAGAAATGGGATGAGCTACTTTAACGGTGGGTCCATTCCATGGGCTAAGGTTATAGATGTATAGAAAGGAGAATGGTGGCTGTGTTTAAACATTCTTCTCTCTCTGCTTCCTCACTTGGATGCACTGTATCCAGCTGATTCAAGCTCCAGATGCCACGCCTCCCCTACTGGCTGAAATAAACCCTTCCTTAAGGGTGTATTAACCCTTGCTTCTGGTCAGGTATTTGGTCACAGAGAAGAAAAAGTAACTAATACAGCTTGTTACTGTTTATTTTACTTGTATACAGTTCCCTGGATTTATTTTTCTCCAGTCATACTCATATCCCACTTTGTTTCCTGAATTTTTTTACATAACCCTGTGTCATACATATTTCATGATGCATCACATTAGTGTTTTGCATTGTTCATCAAACAACAGAATAATTATATTAGATACCTTTTATTTGCCATGTGTAGCATTTCAAGTTTGGAAGCAGAGAAGATTTCTGTATCATGTAAAATGAAATAATCCCCCACCCCACATCACACAGAGTTTTTTGTGTTTTATGATTTTCTATAGGCTGCTTCCCTGGAACTGTGATGAGTGAGTTATAGAACATACAACCATATGTGTATAAAGCTCTTAATTATGAGTAACAACAAGGCAGCACCCAAATTCAACTAATACATGTTTTGTCTCCTTTGCAGTCCCCATTTTGGGCATATTAACAGCACATGTGGAAAATTTACACTAGTCCACCTGCGGGGCAGAGTTGGAAAACACAACTTTAAAGAGTGGATGGAAGGACTGATTGTGAAAGCCCTACCCAGAGTCCTAATGTCAACAAGCTGACATTATCTGGCTTCTGAAGACTATGCTAACCCTGCTACAGACCAAGCAGTGAACTTGCTTCCTAACTATGCTCACTCACCTCATACAAGCTCCATTTCCCTCCAAGAGAGAGATTCAAGAACCAGTGGCCTCGGGGACTTATTTTCTTTTCCACTAGAAAATCATCTCCTTTAGGAAAAATGGCGATAACCTGAAGACCCCTGTGGACTTGAGTGGAGAAGATGGAGATGAGCCTGTTCATCTTATTTTTAGTGTTCTACCACTTACTCCAGTGTAATATGTTCTCTAGATTTGGTATTTTAAAGGATTTCCACCTTTATTCATCACCCTTATGAAAACACCTGAGACGTCTTTTTGAAAAGACAGATGCTTCACGAGTAAACTGATGTGTTTGCTTCTTCATATCACAGTCCTCTTAGGGAAAGGACAGCTGAGAGGATCATTTCTTTTTCTCAATCTTCAGTTAGAGTAGCAGATCATCACTTTTAAAACAAATATACTTTTAAGTAAGCATTAGAAAAACACTTTAAATAAGAGAAAGATGTTTCTTTTATATTTCAATGAAAAGTTCTTATGCATTAGTTTTATAAAGTACCCAGTTTAACCTTGGATATCCATTGTTATGTTTAATAAATGTGTTTCTATTTTGATGGTAGTGTGTAGGAAACTTGGTCTTATGAAATTTTTATTTGAGAAGCTTAACAATCACTTTCAGTATATTTTCATGTTACATTGTGCAGTTTGTTTAAGGATACCAAAAATGATGGAATATGTGGGTTTCTGACATGGTGTGAAGTATGTAGATGTTGCCAACTAAGGTTCAGGGCTTATTATTTCGTGCAGGTGTTGATTCCTCTACAATTGCTTTGATTCTAGAAGACAGCCTGCTGTGCCTTGGGCCCTGGGAACACTGGCCCTGCCCCCTGCTGGGATTGGTTGCTACTGGAGCTGTTGGTTTGAAGAGGTTTCTCTAGAGCCACCCTCTGACCACCAGAGAGGCTGTAGACACAAGGCATAGGGCGTGATCCCACAGTGTGTGTGTCTGCTTGCTGTTCTCTTAGTCTCCTTTAATGAGCAGTAATCTGCCAGGTCTGCTGCTAACACTCTTTTGTTTGTTTTGTTTCTTTCTTGTTCTATTTCAAGGCCAGGTGGGTGATCCTGAACTTCATGAAAAATGTCCAAAATCTTCCTAAGATGAGAATTCCCTTTTACATAAATTATATTTGCCTCAGGAAGCTCAGCTCTCCGCAAAGAAGGAAAGGTTAGCAACCAGGTCTCCGCCTGTAGATGGGACAAGATTCTCTTTGAACAACAAGGCAGCAGGCTAGGAAACACAGCCATTATTTTCATAATGAAAAATACATAGGAGAGTTGTCTAGAATAAGGGATGACTCATAGGTCTCACTGGTGGTGGCAGAATTGTCAAGGCTTGGCAGACATTCAATGTGTGGTATGAGGAAGGGAAAGGATGAAGGCAACCATTCATCTTTCTGGTTTCATTGGCTGGATTGAAGTTCACTGAGCAACAAGTTAAAGGAATGGCCCTACATGGTCACACAGTCCTTCCTGCCTTTACCTTTGGGGCTCAGTCACCCTAACCGCCTCATTGCTGCAGGATTTGAGGCCCAGGGAGGGATTACATTATTTGAAGAAGCAGGGAATTCCAGTCTTTTAGACCCCAAATTTTGGAGTCTTACTTGAATTAGCATGCAACTAAAAACATGGACTCTGAGAAGAACAAATTGTGGCTCATAAGTTCTATTTTAGGGAGAATTAAGATCCAGGAAAAGGCTACTTGACAGACTCAAGGGGGGCTGGTTAAGGGGGCCAGGAGGATGAGAGACTCTCCTTCACTGAGAGATCTCTCTGGAAAAGGCTCTGGAGAAGGCTCAGTAACATGTGGGAAGTAAAGCTTGTTGAGACCTAAAGTAGCTTAATAAAAGAAGATGTCTTGCTGACATTTTGTCAGGTTAAACTACCTTACAGAAAGTGGGTAAAAATGTTAAATTTCAGCCACTAGAATTGACTTTGAGACATTTGGGTATTTCCTACAAATGCTAAGGAGTGCTCAAGAGTACTAATCAGATACGATTGGTTAAGCTATTCATGGCAACCTTCCAGCTGAATATTATTTCTCACTGTCAGCACTTGAATATTTTTCTCGCAGTTTAAACAAAAGCAAGACACAGCCACTGGCAATTGTTTTTCCATAGACCAAAGCTCCAACTGTCCCAATGCGTCCCTAACTACTCTTTTTTTCTCGCTTCCTAAGGCCTTATCTTTGTGTGGAGCAAGTTTTTCCCTCTATGTCAGATAACTGATGCTTGTCCAAATGTCAGTTGACCACTGTCCATCTATGGGCCTAGTACCTTAGCATGTAGACAAGTATGCATAAGAGCTAGGTGCCTTAGAAAGAGCATGAGATTGAGTCACAATGGAGTCATCATAGCTGTGTTCTCTCTATATACATACATACATACATACATACATACATACATACATACATACATACATTTGTGTAACTTATTTGCCACTTTTGTAAAGGTGTCTATCCATATACATTTACTCATTCAGGTTCTGAGGTTTAAGGCTACTGTGCATAACGTTCCTGGCATCCAGCTGATTCTCTGCATATAGTATCCATTATCATGTCACTGTCCCTTCCTGTCCATTCACTGAGACACTGCACAGGAGGAGATAGAATCCTGATTCTTGAAGTCATTTTTTGTTTTTTTTCTCAAATTTTATTAACATTTCCCATGATTATAATAAATATGCCATGGTAATACCCCCTGACTTTTCCCTTTTAAATTCATTTTCCATCCTATCACCTCCCCATCTCAATCAGTCTTTCTCTTATTTTGACATCATGATCTTTTCCTCCTCTTATGATGGTTTTGTGTAGGTAGTGTCTGGCACTATGATGTCATCAATATCCAGGCCATTTTATGTCTGGAGGGAGTAGTATTAATATAAGGGTATAAATATTAAGAGAAGTGATTACTGGGCAGTTTGATAAGCATAGTATATACAAATTTCCAGACATCAGCAGATGTTACACCCCTAGTGCTCATGACTATTTTAAGTTTTCAGTATCAGGGATGTATTCCCTCCCATGGAGCAGGCCTCCAGTCCAACCACAACAGACATGCCACTATTGCACCCATTGGCTCATTTGGCCTGGCTGGCCAATTATAAGGCTTGCAGGGTCCACTGTTGAGTACCTTCATTGGTGGTACCTCTTTCTCCCATTGAGCTACATGTAGAATGGCTTTTCCAGCTTTCTCTGTCAGCTGGTCTACATGGAGGAAGTTATCAGCTCAGTTCCAGCAGAATTTCTCAGTGGCCTTGCAGCCCAATATGTGGTGTTTTCAGCAATAGTGTCTTACCATATATTCCTGGTGGGAAACCAAGGGCCTCGGCAATGGCCTGTAATGTTTGAGGGGCATCAGGGACCTCCCTGGCCAACAACTCATTGGATGGTGTTCCATCCCTGGCACTGAAAATTTTCTAACGACGATCTATGGCTCCTGAGTGTTACATTTTCTGAAACTAGAGGTTTCCAAATGATGTATTTGTATCCTCTTAGATTTGGATTAGCCCTCCTGCCACCTTTCCTTTACTCTATCTCTTCTCCTGACCTCATTTTGGGCCTTTTCACCCCATTTATCTTCTGTTAACATACGTACAAAACAAACCTATTAAGTACCCTCTTCCCTTCCTTTCTCTTCCCTTTATATCTTCTTTTTAACTTAATGGCCTCTGCTAGTGAGTATTTTACTTCTCACACAGAAGCCCAATCATCTGTAGCTAGGATCCACATATGAGGGAGAACATGTGGAGCTTGGCTTTCTGGGCCTGGGTTACCTCACTTAGTATAATCCTTTCCAGATCCATCCATTTTTCTGCAAATTTCATAACTTCATTTTTCTTTACCGCTCAGTAGAACTCCATTGTATAAATGTGCCACATTTTCATTATTCACTCATCAGTTGAGGTACATCTAGGCTGGTTCCATTTCCCAGCTATTATAAATTCAGCAAACAATAAACATGGTTGAGCACGTATTTCTAAAAGGAAATGAGATGATTCGTTCGGATATATGCCTAGGAGTGCTATAGCTGGGTCATATGGTAGATCAATCTTTAGCTGTTTTAGGAACCTCCACACTGATTTCCACAATGGATGGACCAGATTGCATTCCCTCCAACAGTGTAGAAGGGTTCCTCTTTTTCCACATCCCCGCCAACATTTATGATCATTTATTTTCATGATGGTAGCCAATCTGACAGAGTGAGATGGAATCTCAATGTAATTTTAATCTGCATTTCCCTGATGACTAGGGATGTAGAACATTTTTTTAGATGCTTATACACCATCCATATTTTCTCTTTAGAAAACTCTCTATTAAGCTCCACACACCATTTTTAAATGGCTTGTTTGATTTCTTATTATTTAACTTTCTGAGTTCTTTATATATTTTAGATATTAGTCCTCTATCAGATATATAGCTGGCAAAGATTTTTTCCCATCCTGTAGGTTGCCTCTTTGCTTTATTCAGTGTCCTTTGCCGTATAAAATCTTTGTAACTTCATGAGGTCACAGTGGTTAACCTGTGGTTTTATTGCCTGAGTACTGGGGTTATATTTAGAAAGTCTTTGCCAAGACCAATATATTGAAGTTTCCTCTACCTTTTCCTCCAGTAACTTCAGAGTTTCAAGTCTGATGTTAAGGTCTTTAGTTCATTTGGACTTAGTTCTTGTGCATGGAGAGAGAGAAGAATCTATTTTCATTCTTCTACAAATACATATCCAGTTTTCCCAGCACCATTTGCTAAAGAGGATGTCTTTTCTCCAATGAGTATTTTGGGTATTTTTATCGAATATCAGGTGGCTATAGCTACTTGGGCTTACATCTGGGTCCTCTATTCTGTTCCATTAATCTACATATCTGCTTTTGTGCCAGTATCATACTGTTTTTGTTACTATGATTCTGCAGTATAGGTTAAAATCAGGTATGGTGATATCACCCGCCTTATTTTTGTTGCTCGGTATTATTTTAGATAGTAGATATTTTTGTGATTCCAAATGAATTTTTGGATTGTTTTTTCTATTTCCATGAAGAATGCCTTTGGAATTTTGATAGGGATTGCATTAAATGTGAAGATTGCTTTTCGTACGATTGCCATTTTCACAATATTGATTCTTCCAATCCAGGAACAAAGGATGTTTTTCCATTTCCTAGTGTCTACTGCAATTTCTCACTTGAGTGTTTTATAGTTTTCATTGTAGTGATCCTTTACTTCATTGTTTAGGCTTATTCCAAGGTACTTTATTTTCTTTTGCAATTGTGAATGGCATTGATTTCTCTGATTTCATCCTCTGTGTGTTTGTTGTTAGCATATAGGAATGCTACTGATTTCTGTGTATTTACTTTGTATCCTGTTACATGGCTGTAGGTTTTTATCAGCTCTAACAGTTTGCTGGTAGAGTTTTTAGGGTCTTTTATATATAGAATCATGTCATCTGCAAATAATCATAACTTTATCCCTTTGTTTCCAATTTGTATCTCTTTTATGTGCGTCTCTGGCCTTATTGCTATGGCTAAGACTTCCCTTACTATATTAAATGAAAGTGAGGACGGTGGACACCCTTGTCTTATTCCTAATTTTAGTGGAAAAGCTTCCAGTTTTTCCCCATTTAGTAATATGTTGGCTATAGGCTTGTTATAAAAAGCCTTTGTTTTATTGAGATATGTTCCTTCTATTCCCAGTCTCTGTAGGACTTTTATCATGAAGCGATGTTGGATTTTACCAAATGATTTCTCTGCTTCTAATGAGATGATCATGTGATTTTTGTCCTTCAGTCCATTTATGTAATGTATTACATTTATTGATTTGCATATGTTGAATCATCCCTTCATCTCTGGGATAAAGCCTACTTAGTGAGGGTGAATGATCTATCTGATATATTCTTGTATTCTGTTTGCCGCTATTTTGTTGAGAATTTTTGCATCTCTGTTCATGTTCTGTAATTTTCTTTTTTTGTTCTATCATTGCCTGGTTTTAGTGTCATAGTGATGCTGACTTCATAGAAGGTATTGGTTGAATTCCTTCTTTTTCTATTTTATGGCACATCTTAAGAAACAATGGTGTTAGTGCTTCCCTGAAGGTCTGGTAAAATTCAGTAGTGAATCCATCTCAGCCTGTCCTTTTTTTACTTGGGAGATTTTTGATAACTGCTTGGATCTCCATGCTTGTTATAGGTCTATTTAAGTGATTAGTCTTATCTTGATTTAATTTAGGTAGGTCATATAAATCAAGGAAATCATCCATTTCTTTAAGATTTTCATACTTTGTGGAGTATATGCTTTTATAGTATGTCCCTATGATTTTCTGAATTTCTTGGGCATCTATTGTAATGTTACGTTTTTCATCTCTAATTTTATTAATTTCTGTCTCTCCCCTCTTTCTGTTGGTCAGAATTGGTTTATCAATCTTGTTTATCCTTTAAAAGAACAAACTTGATTTCTGGATTGTTTCTTTTTCTTTTCTTTCTTTCTTTTTTTTTTTTTTTTTGGTTTCTATTTTGTTTATTTCTGCCCTAATCTTTATTATTTCTTCCCATCTACTGATATTTGGTTTGAGTTATTCTTCTTTTTCTAAGGATGTAAGGTGAGGCATTAGGTCATTTACTTGCGAGCTGTCTAATTTCTTTCTTTTTTATATAACTCTTTGTTTTTTATTTATTCATTTGAGAGCGACAGAGAGAAAAAGAGGCAGATAGATAGATAGAGAATGAGCATGCCAGGGCCTCTAGCCACTGCAAAGGAACTCCAGACTCATGGGCCCCATGTGCATCTGGCTAATGTGGATCCTGGGGAATCAAGCCTCGAACCAGGGTCCTTAGGCTTGACAGGGAAGCACTTAACCACTAAGCCATCTCTACAGCCTTCAAAATCTTAATATAGGCACTTAAGGCTATAAATTTACCTCTTAGGACTGCCTTCATTGTGTCCCAGAGATTTTGGTATGTTGTGTTCTCATTATTGTTTGACTCTATAAAGTTTTGGATTTCCTTCTTGATTTCTTTATTGACCCATTAATCATTTAGCAGTGTGTTTTTTAAATTTCCATGATTTTGTGTATGCTCTATAGCCTTTCTTGCTATTGATTTGTAGTTTGATTCCATTGTGGTAACACAGGATCCAAGGAATTCAATTTTTGTGTATTTGTTAAAGTTTGCTTTGTGTCCTAATATATGGTCTATTTTAGAGAATGTTCCATGTGCTGCTGAAAAGAATGTATGTTCTGCAGCATTTGGACGAAATGTCCTACATATATCTGCTAGGTCCATTCCTTCTATGACCTCATTTATCCCAGATTCCTCATGTTTATCTTTTCCTTGGTTGACCTGTCAGTTGATGAGTGGGGTGTTGAAGTCACCACCACCACTGTGTTTGGTGTTATCTGTGACCTTAGTTCTAATAGTGTCTGTTTCATGAATCTGGGGGCCCCCATGTTAGGTGCATATATGTTTTGGATTGCAATGTCCTCCTGTTGGAGGGTGCCTTTAATCAATATAAAGTGACCTTCCTTATCTTTCTTAACTAATGTTGGACCGAAGTCTACCTTGTCAGGTATTAGGATATTAACCACTGCTTGTTTTCTAGGTCCATTTGCTTAAAACACCATTTTCCAACCTTTCACCATAAGGTAGTGTCCATCCTTTGTAGAAAGGGGGGTTTCTTGGAGGCAACAAATTGAAGGATCCTGCTTTTTAACCCAGTCTGTGAACCTATGCCTTTTTGTTGGAGCATTGAGGCCATTGATATTGAGGTAATATTGAAAGGTGTGTATTCATTTTTGCCATTTTTTTTTATAGTTCTTCTGGTTTTACCTTTGCTCTCTTGTGTTAACTAGTATTTGAGTATTGGTTTTTTTTTTTTTTTTTTTTTTTTTCCATGTTCCTTATATGTGTGCTTTTCTTTTTCTTCAGCATGGAGGATTCTTTCAAGTATTTTCTGTAGAGCTGGTTTTGTCTTCAAATACTCCTTTAGCCTGCTTTTGTCATGGAATGTCCTTATTTCTCTGTCTATTTGTATGGATAGTTTGAAGGATAAAGTAACCTTGGTTGACAGTTGTTATCTTTCAGGAGTAGGAATACATCACTCCATGCCTTTCTAGCTTTTAAAGTTTGTGTTGAGTACTCTGCTGTAATCGTGATAGGCTTGACTTTGTAGGTAACTTGACTTTTCTGTCTGCCTGCTTTCAATATCTTTTCATTGGTTTGTATGTTTGGTAGTTTAATTATAATATGATTTCCAGGTTTTATCTAGTTGGTGTTCTAAAAGATTACTGTATCTGCATTGGCAACTCATTCCCAATTTGGGGGAAGTTTTCTTCTATGATTTTGAAGACACCTACTATGCCTTCAGATTGAAATTCCTCTCCTTCTACTATGCCATGAATTCTTATATTTGATCTTTTCATACTGTCCCAAATATCTTGAAATTCCCAGTCATACTTTTCTTGTGTCATAATGTATATATTTGTGCATCCTGGATTATTTAATGATTGGATTTTCTAGTTAGCTGGGTATTATTAAATGTATCAGACTATCTGATGTTATATAACTTCAGGATAGGAGCTTAAGGCATTAGTTGTGGCTCTCAGGCCTCTCAGACTATCTACATAAGTGACTCTAGTATTGAGTTTGCCTACTATGAGAGTATTCAAGTAGGCTGAGTCGAACAAAATACAGGCAGATTCTAAAATTTAACTATAAAATGTACACTTTCACGGAAAAACAGCTCAGAGTATTTATCCATGAGTAGGTATTATGACAATCAGATTCTCTAACTGTCCCTTAGGCTGTGTGGTGTCACACCCACACCCTTAATCCTGACAACAAGGAGGTTAAGATTTCTGATCTGTTGAGGGTTCCAAGTCAGCTTGTGACCAGGTGAGACCCTTCCCTAGTGTAATCCCAATTACCTCTGCTCCTGCTTGGGTCCTGTTGTTGGTTCAAGTAGTCATGGCTGGGTCCCTGCAGCACTGCTCTGTTCGCTGGAGCTGGGCACTGGTGGTGGGGGATGGGAGGCTGCCGATGCTGCTCTAGTTTTCTTGCTGTTCCATGTGTTCTTCTACCTTGTGATCTGCTCCTCTGTTGTTCGCTGCTGCTCTCCCTTCACATTTCTTGAGTTTGCAGAGAGCTCCGGTGTGAGTGGAAAATCCCCTCGCCTGGCTTTTCCTGTGGTTGAAGCCCAGCCTGGCGGCTTTCTGGTACGCTGCAGCCACCGCCTTGGTAGGCGGACCTACCAGAGCTGCTTATTCTGCCCTGGATGCTCTGGATCTCTGCTACTTCTCCACTGCCATTTCAATATCCTATACACCTAACTTTTTAGTAAAAGTGTGTATTTTGCTGAGATTATTTTTTTGGGGGGTAGGGGCTTTTTCCCCTGCTAGGCTGCTTTGGTGTGGTACCTATGCAGCCATCTTAACTGGAAGTCCCGACTCATACTTTTCTAGTAGTTTGTTTCCTATTTATTGGACTGTATTAGATCTGTCACCTGGTCTTCTGACCTCTCATTCATCCATTCTACTGGTGAGAAATTCTACAGTTTTTTTTATTTCATTAACTGTGTTCTTCATTGCTACTAATTCTGACTGGTTTTTCTTTATTGTTTCTATTTCCTTTTTTATGTCAAGTATTGACCTCTTTATTTCATTAAATTGGTGTCCTTGTTGTCTTTGATTTCCTCTTTCATTCCTTCTTTGACTTCTTTCAACATATTTAAAATTATTCTTTTGAAATCTTTCTCAGGTATTTCCTCTAACTCGTTTTCACTGGAGGTCATTTCTTATGCATTAATACTTCTTGATGGATTTATATTGTCTTGATTTTTGGTGTTTGTTATGTTATAATGTATATATTTTTGCATCCTGGATTATTTAATGATTGGATTTTCTTGTTAGCTGTGTATTATTAGATGTATCAGTCAATTTGATGTTATATAACTTCAGGGTAGGAGCCTAAGGTGTTAGGTGTGACTCTCAAGACTCTCAAGAGTATCTACAAAAGTGACCCCAGGTGGAGGGTTTGCCTGCTATGATAGTATTCAAGTAGGCTGAGTGGAACCAAATACAGATAGTTTCTAAAATTTAACTAAACAGTGTTCACTTTCAATTAAAAACAGCTTAAGAGTATTTATCCAAGTGTAGGTATTATGACAACCAAATCCTCTAACTGTCTCTTAGAGTGTGTGGTTCCCCACCTATACCCTTAATCCTGACAACAAGGCGGTTAAGGTTTCTGATCTGTTGAGGGTTCCAATTCAGCTTGTGACCAGGTGAGAACCTTCCCTGGTGTAATCCCAGTTACCTCTGCTCCTGCTTGGGTCCCACTGTTGGTTCAAGCAGGTGTGGCAGGGACCTTGGACTGGTGCTCTGTCACTGGAGCTGGGCACTGGCAGTGGGAGATGGGAAGCTGCCAATGCTGCTCTAGTTCTTTTGCTGTTCCACCTGTCCTTCTACCTTGTGATCTGTTCCTCCGTGGTTCACTGCCACTCTCCCTTCATGTTTCTTGTGTTTGAAGAGAGCTCCGGTGTGAGTAGAAAATCCCCTTGCCTGTCTTTTCCTGTGGCTCAAGCCGAGTCTGGGGCTTTCCGGTGCACTGCTGTTGCCATGGACTGCAGACCTGCTGGAACCGCTTCTGCAGGCCTATGTGGGCTCTGGATGCTTTGGATCTCTCCTACTTCTGCTGCCATTTCAAGTTCCTATACACCTCACTTTTAGTAAAAGTGTGTATTTTGCTGGTTTTTGTTTGTTTGTTTGTTTTTGTCTTTGGCGTTTTCCCTCCAGGCTGCTTTGGCGTGGTACCTACACAGCCATCTTAACTGGAAGTCTCAAAGTCTTTTTTTTTTTTTGAAGTCAACATTTCTCCATTTTACTTTCTATGCTTTTGCAAAACATGCTACTTTTATAATGAAAAGTGCTTTTCAACATTTCCTAACATATATTAAGAAAATGAGCACGCAGGAAATGCAAGGAATCACACAGTGGACACCTGCAGCCCTCCACTTACAAGACCAGATTAACATTTGCATGTAAACTTTATCACTTATGTGCAATCAGCAGTCAGTACAGCAATCCATTTAAAATAAACTACTTCAAATTAAGTCACCACTTTAGCAAATTATGCTCTTCATGCAAAATCAAGTAAAGCTCAAGTTATTTTTTAGGTGGAACTTACAGAAGATATAATGCTTAAATATTTTTATATTTATTTATTTATTTGAAAGACAGAGAGGAAGCATATACAGAGAGAGGTAGAATAGGCACTCCTGAGCATCCAGTGAATGCAATCCACCTACAGATGCACACACAACCTTGTGCATCTGGCTTACATGGGTATGGGCTATTGATCCTGGGCCCTTAAGCTTTGATAGTAAGCACATTAACTGCTAAGCCATCTCTCCAGTCCTGTCTCTAGTTTTTGAGGCAGAGTAGTATAATATCCCAGGCTGATCTGGGAAACAAGCATGGGCCTGAGACCACTATCTATCTTTCTATATGTAATCTCTCTACTTAATTACTTATTGCTCTCTCTTTCTCACACATGTGCTTGGGTCTAAACGCATGTTTGCAAATACCTGACCACTGAGCTACAACCCCATTCCAAATAGTTTTATGATTCTGCTAATAATATGGTTTTTTGGCATTTGTTATTTTGAAAATATGATGAGATACAGTGGATAATTTCATAAAATTTTCTTTATACATGGATGTGTGTGTCAGAGACAGATAGAAAGAGAGAGGGGGAGAGACTTATAGAGAGAGAATATGAATGGGCATACCAGGACTTCTTACTACACAAACAGACTCCAGATGCATGTACTACTTTATACATCTGGTTTTACATAGGGGCTGGTGAACTGAACCTAGGTTGGCAGGATTTGTGAGCAAGTACCTTTAACTACAGAGCCATGTCCTCAGCCCAGTTTTTTTTTTTTTTTTTTTTTAATGGTAAATCAGCTTGGCTTTTCTTTTTTTAAAAAAATTTTTTTTTTTTTATTTATTTGAGAGCGACAGACATAGAGAGAAAGACAGATAGAGGGAGAGAGAAAATGGGCGCGCCAGGGCTTCCAGCCTCTGCAAACGAACTCCAGACGCGTGTGCCCCCTTGTGCATCTGGCTAACGTGGGACCTGGCGAACCGAGCCTCGAACCGGGGTCCTTAGGCTTCACAGGCAAGCGCTTAAATGCTAAGCCATCTCTCCAGCCCAGCTTGGCTTTTCTTAGATAAATCTGGCTATGATGTTATATTATGTAATTAAATTTGCTCAAATGCCAGTCTGTACTTTCACCCTGCTGCACCTTTTGTCTATAACGTCTTTCATGCTGGCCTCATGAAGGAAGCTCAGGAGTGTGCCCTCTTCCATTGGCTTCATGAACTTGTTTCATATTGGAATCACTTCTTCAAAACCTAGAAGGAACATACTAGTAAGTCCACCTAAGCAGACAGCTTTGTCTTTGGAAAGACATTTAAGAGCAACTCCAACTTCTTTAATATATAAAGCTGTTCTATTTTCTATTTCATTTAAATTTTGTAATTTTTTATCAAAAAATTGTCATAAGCCAGGCATGGTAGCACATGGCTTTAATCCAAGCACTTAGGCCACAGAGGTGGGAGGATTGTCACAAGTTCAAGGTCATCCTGAGACTGTGAATCACAGGTCAGCCTATGCTAGAGTGAGACCTTAACTCAACCCCTCCCCCCGCAAAAAAAATCGTCCTTCAATGGGGGGAGGCTGGAGAGATGGCTTAGCAGTTAAGATGCTCACTTACGAAGTCTAAGGATACAGGCTTGATTCCCCAGGACCCACATAACCCAGATATACAAGGTGGCACATGGGTCTGGAGTTCATTTGTAGTGGCTATGTGCTCTGGTGTGCAAATTCTCTCCTGAAATATAATACGTAAAGAAAATATTTTTTTTAATGTTGTCATCTTATCATCTAAGGACTGAATATACTAGGTATAAGAGTGTTAAAATATACTTTAAAATATTTGTGGGATCTTGTTCATTCTCTCCCCAACCTCCCCATCCCCACTTGAGGTTTACTTTAATTTTCAAATGTCACTGAATTTCCCACATGCCCTGGAAAAGAAGTATTCCACTTCTACCTTCCAATTTGCTGGTGACAGGCTGTGTAAACTTGAGAGGTATTTTAATATCCAACATTATATGTTTGTCCCTTAATTCTATATTTTGATGACATAGGCATTTAGGAAGTCAATTATAAACATATAACTCCTGATGTTTTAGCTTCATTTTGATAAACTGACATTTTTACCACTATAAGAGGCCTCCATTCCTAAACTGATACTATTTTTCAATGAGTCTAGTGATTTGGTATTAGCAGATCCTCCAGCTTTTACTGAATCCATGGCAGAAACCTTTATCTTAATTTACTCTAAATTCCCTTTATATTTGAAACTACTATCTTAGAGATAACTGAAAGATCTTGTGTTTCACTGATTTTTATCTACCATGATATTGCTACCTGTAAATTGTATACAACTGAAGAGAAGTCTTCCATCTTATTATTTGTTTTCACTGTGCTCCTTTTACATTTTTGTTCTTTTTCTTCCCTTTTTGCCTTATGTTCAAATATATTTTTATATTTTTTATTTATTTATTTGTGTGCATGTGTTCCAGGCCCTCCTCCACTGCAAATATACTCCAAAGAAATGTACCACTTTTGTGCCTGGATTTATGTAGGTGCTCAGGAATTGAAAAACTCTGGCTGGAAATATTTTAAAGGAAGCCCTTTGAAGTACTGAGCCATCTCCATATTCTTGTTCAAATATTCCTAAACATGCAGCCTACATCTGTTTTTGTCTTCCTGGATAAGTTTCCTGCATATCTCATCAGGGCTCCACAGTCTATTTTGAGTGTTTTAAGTCATAACACAAAATACTTGACTATATAGCCATGGAGGAAATTTTATTTCACTTAGTTTAGATGATATAGTTGTCATTGTACTATTTCCATAGATAGTGTAAACCCTACACTATAATAGTATAATTTATGGTTATAGCAGTCTTAAGCATGTCAAATCAGTAAAAAGGAAAATGTTGTGTTTAAATTTACTTTCATATATATCATTTCTAGTTATGTTTCCAGAATATTTGAATTTCAAGTTCGTATTAGTTCCTTTCAAACCAAATAATTCCCTTAGCTTTCCTATCCTGCAGATCTGCTTGTGTCAATTTTTTCTTTTTTGTCAGGGGGTTGAGGAGGGAAGGGTATAAAAATGTCCTTACTTCACTCTTTGCTATGGAGAAACAATATGTGATGGGGGTAGCATGTACACAGAGAGGCAGTGAATTCCAGGTCAGCCTGTGCTAGAGTAAGACCTTAACTTGAAAAAAAACCCAAATTAACAACAAAAAAAGTCCTTTGAGGGGATGAGGCTGGATAGATGACTCTGCAGTTAAGGTGCTTGCCTACCAAGCCGAAGGACACAGGTTTGAAACCCCAGAACCCACATAACCCAGATGTACAAGGTGGCACATTGTTCTGGAGTTCATTTGTAGTGGTTACAGGCTCTGGTGTGCACATTCTCTCCCTCAAATAAAATAGATAAAGAAAATATGTTTTTAAAAGTTGTCATCTTATCATCCAAGTTACTGAATATACTAGGTATAAGAGTGTTAACATCTACTTTAAAACATTTGTGGGATCTTGTTCATTCTCTCTCCAACCTCCCCATCCCCACTTGAAGTTTACTTTATTTTTCACATGTCACTGAATTTCCCACATGCCCTGGAAAAGAAGTATTCCACTTCTTCTGCCTTCCAATTTGCTGGTGACAGGTTATGTAAACTTGAGAGGTATTTTAATCTCCAACAATTATTTGTTTGTCCCTTAATTTTATATTTTGATGGTGTAGGCATTTAGGAAGCCAATTATAAACATGTAAGACCTGATGTTTTGGTTTCATTTTGATAAAGTGACATTTTTACCACTGCAAGAAGCCTGCTTTCCTCAACTGATACCATTTTTCAACTAGTCTAGTGATTTGGTATTAGCAGATCCTCCAGCCTTATACTGTATCCACAGCAGAAATTTTTACCTTAATTTACTCTAATTTGCTTTATATTTGAAACTTGTATCTTAGAGATAACTGAAAGATCTTGTCTTTCACTGACTTTTCCCTACCATGATATTGCTACCTGTAAATTGTATACAACTGAAGAGAAGTCCTCCATCTTATTATTTGTTTTCACTGTGCTCCTTTTACATTTTTGTTCCTTTTCCTCCCCTCTTGCCTTATGTTCACATATATTTTTACATTTTTTATTTATTTACTTGTATGCATGTGTTCCAGGCCCTCCTCCACTGCAAATATACTCCAAAGAAATTTACCACTTTTGTGCCTGGATTTATGTAGGTGCTCAGGAATTGAAAAACTCTGGCTGAAAATATTTTTAAGCAAGCTCTTTGAAGTACTCAGCCATCTCCATATTCCTGTTGCAATATTTTTAAACATGCAGTTTTCATCTGTTTTTTTCTTCCTGTCTATGTTCCCTATATATCCCAACAGGGTTCCATAGTCTGTTTTGTGTGTTTTATGACATAACACAAAATACATGACTACATAGCCATGGAGGAAATTTTATTTCACCCAGTTTTGATGATACAGTTTTCAGTGTACTATATCTATTGATAGTACAAACCCTACAATATAATAGTATAATTTTTGCTTATAGTAGTCTTAAGCATGCTAAAACAATAAGTAGGAAAATGTTGTGTTTAAATTTATTCACATATTTATCATTTCTGGTCATCCTTCCTGGATATTTGAATTTCAATTTTGTATTAGTTCCTTTCAAATCTCATAATTCCCTTAGCTTTCCTATCCTATAGATCTGCTTGCTTCAGAAATTTTTTTTTGCCTAAAAATATGCTTACTTCACTCTTTGCTATGGAGAAACAATGTGTGAAGGGGGTCGCATGTACACAGATAGGCAGTATACAGCATATGATAAATGTAATGGCATACACAGAGGCTAGTTTTCTTTATTACCATTTTTAAAACATCATGCATGAACTCCATAGGCTAAGGCAGTTCTATCTGCTGCTGAGACTTCTAGGGCCTTTGGAGCGTCTGTCTCTGAATCCTGGCAGCCCAGATGAAATGTGGGGATAGGGAAGAAAAGTGTAAAATTGTAAAGTCAGCAGTTCCCTTGTCACCAGTGAGGAACATACTTTACAAACAAACAGAACACTGGAGCCTAATCTTTAAGTTAAAGGATAATAGCTTCAGATAAAAATTCTTATAAATTATTTACCATTTCCCCAAAGAAAACTTGAAGTCTATTTTTCCTCATCCTCCTGACACTCTTTTGTGCCAACGTTATCCAATATGCACAGAGAAGTAATGTAACAACTCAAAGACCAGCATTTCAGAAACTGAGGCCTCAACATTGGCCTCACAAAACCCTGAGCTTTCCATATGAGATCTAACTTGTTGGAGAGCCTACATGGAGACATGCTGCTACCACAGGGAAGAGGGCCCACCTGAGGCTGGCCAGCAGTGTTAACACCGGTAGAGCATGCATGCAAGGAACTGGGGTCAAATCTCTAGATAGGTTATGGAGTGCCTGCAGTTAATATCATGAGGCAAAGCATCATGGGCCTGGCTCTGCTCCTCTGCTCAATCAGAAGTCCTGTAGATCATGAGACATGAAAACAACTGGTGTTTTAGGCTGCTAAGTTTTGAGGTAAACTGTTGCATGGGAGTAGAGAACCAGAACAATGACTCACTATTGAAAAGAGAGCTCATAACAACATGGGGCTGACAGTGTATGTAAGGGTCAGGTGTGTGATAGTAGTAACCCAACCGTGACAGCAGCTAGGACACCGGCGCCTCTGAGCTGGACAGTCAGAGGAGGAAGAGGCAAGTAGTGATTTAAAATGCAGTTTTAGTGTCTTCAGTATGAGGAGGCTGGCAGACAAGATGACTACCCATGAAAGGTGAGTGTGTTGATTGAGTTCCCAAGAGGAAGTGGCTCCCCAGGTCACACAGGACCCAGGTTAGGCCAGGGGCCAGATGTGAGCAGGAGGCTGCATCATGGTTTTCCCTGGAAATAACAGGCAAGTAACAGCTTGAGTACTTTCAGCAGGATCTGAGTATCCCAAGTTGATACAGGCATATTGGCCTAGCATATACAGATCCCAGTTAGGACCTGGGTTTGCTAATTTGCATATGAAAGACAGGTCTGGGAGAGCTTACTCTTTATGGTCAGTAAGGTGTTTGGTGTCTGAGGAAGCATCCTAGCACCATGGGAAAGTGAGGGTTATCAGGGCATATGCACTTGTCCACCTCCTGCACTGACTTCTGGATCCCCATGTGGCCTGCCATGCTGTGTGGTGCCACCTCTGCCAGGAAATTGTACCATGCCATCTTTTCAAAGCTCATCAAACCACACACTTAAATTTTTATTGTATGTTAATTTCACTGCATGTTACACTGTCATATTTTTCAAAGTAAAAAAAAAAAAAGAATGAGAAAAACTTGTAGGAAAAATTTAAAGAAAGGTATGGAAGGACTTATCTCGCCTTGGCTTAAGGAAAGTATGGTGACATGCTCTAAGAACTCCATGTGTCCTTGTAGTTTACTTCTTCCCTTATATTATGCATGTAGTGATAGCTAATTATGTTGAAAGATATGTCTTGTCATAAAAGGAAACCAACCTGATTATTACCCAATTCAGACCATCTGGAAAAAGGACCAATTTGATTTTATTCTTCCCAATTGAAAGTGCTTCTGAGAGGTGTAAAGGCCTCTGGGGTTGAAGGTCTTACCCAAAGACCAAGAACTCCCTGTTCCCTGTTCCAAACCCCACCCAATTCCAGAAAACCCTGCCTTTCCTTTAATTTCAAGTGAGGAGACATTATGAAAGTCACTAAGATACAACTTGTCAGGAGCCCTGTATTTTCCTTACTGGGGCTTGTACCAGATCATACAGGCCAATTTATACAGAACATGCTTAACTTCCTATTCTGTCTGGTCCCATCAAAAAGCTTGCCTGAAGGAACACTGATTCTTTATCTCCTTTCTCTATCTTCAGTGGGAGAGAGTCTAACTGGTTTCCATATCCACCTGCCTCATCAGGAATGCTCAATCCATCACTAATGGACCTCCCTCCTTACCAACAATGGAGTTTAGGCTTCTTTGATGAATTATTAGTACCACTGGGGACTGGGATTCTTGCCCTCCTCCTTTGGTCTTGAGTGGACTCTGACTATTTGATGGATAGAAAATGGTAGAAATAGCATTGGGCCAGCTTATGGTTTCAGAGCAGGAGGCAACTTCCACTTCCTGTGTCTTGGGACATTCCAGAAGCCAGTGACCACCAGGAATGAGCATGCTGGGGAGGCTGACATTTAAAAAGTGTCTGGTGAGTTCAACATCCCAAGCAACCCAGAAAAGGCTCCAGAGAAAGACATCTTGGAGCACTTACAGCCAAATTTATGAAGGTAATTGCTCCCTACGAAGAGTAGTATAAAAACAGAGGGTTGTGTCAGTACTCACCTTCTGAGCTTCTCTTGGCTTGAACGATGGTAAGTCATGCATTTGTGCTTCCTATTATCTATCTGGTGATGGCACCTTTAACTGAAGTCCAGTGTTACTTCTCAGAGATGCAGAGCTACAAACAAATGAAAAATTTGCCACACACTAAAGCAGAAAATTATTAGGCAATATGTATCACTGTGCATCAATTCACCAATCAAATGAAGCTTTTCTAAGTTTCTAGCATCATATAAAATGCCAGTAAATATCAGGTCACTTTACCTTACAAATTGGGAAGGGAATCTTTTCTTTCAAATTTCATTAATGGTGCTACAATTCTCATAAATTGAATGAGACTGTACAAAATTATAATATAAGTACAGTATACACTATAAAATATTATATATAAAATTAGGATTAAAGCATTCTGAGCTCATTGATTATAACTACCACAAAAATTCCAGGCAGCCCGATGACAGAAGTCTGACTTGCTCTTTTTTGGCTTCATGATACAGACAAAGCACACCCAAACTGCTACTCTATTTCTCCTTTCAGTGCAGCAATTAATAAAACATACGACACGTTCAACAATTAGACAACCCACTATAAAATAGATTTTGTGATAGATGATTTTTGCCCAACTGTAAGGTAATGTAAATGCTCTGACCATGCTGAAGACAGTTTATTCTAATGTCGGTAGATATGTGGGTTGAATGCGGCTTTTATTTTCACCTTTAGACTTATTGTGGATATTATAGTGTCACTGTAAGTCAAGGAGAAAACCTCTGTCTTTCCTTGATAAAGAAAGTTAATTTACAGCAAAAGGAACAGAGGGACTCGACACACCCTATTCTAAGTGGATCAGCCCAAGTATTTGTTCTTTTTTTACTTGATATATTAGTGGATATTTTCTGGTTCTCCTAACTTTTTTAGTACCTATTTATGTATTAAATTGATTTGTATTTTTAGAAAAATGTGCAAACATTCTATTTTCTTTATCCCAAAGCACAGTAATTTGAATTGAAACTTTATTTTTATTTATAATAGTAATTTTCTGAGGAGAGATAAAGATAGATTCTAAACTATTAGTAGACTGAAAAATGCTCTCAACACAGGAAAGTCCCTTCCTTGTTCAAAGTAGTAGAGGCTGAGTTGTACAAATTCCACAAGTGACTGACCCAAGATTCTTCCAAATACCAGCACCCACAGCCACTATGTCCATTCCACTCTATTTAAAGCCTTTTGGAAATTATCTTAAAATGTGGGTGGAATTCACAAAACTTCTACAGTTATGCAATGCTGGCATGGGAAGGGTCTGACCCCCAGCCACGATCTTCTGTGAGGCAGGTCTTAATGACAGTTACTAACACCCCTGAGGAAGAAAGACATCCACAGTAAAAGATGTCCTGTATACCAAGCACCTTAACTCATTTTTAAAATATATTCCATTTATTTATTTATGAGAGAGAGCTAGAAGAGAGAAAAGGACAGATAGAAGGAAAGAGAAAATGGGTGTGCCAGGCCCTCCAGCCTCTGCAAACAAACTCTAAATGCATGTGCTGCCTTGTATATCCAGTATCATGTGGGTCCCCAGGAATGCAACGTAGGTTCTTAGGCTTTTCAGGCGGCACCTTAACCACTGAGCTATCTCTCTAGCACTTAACTGATCTTAAAGGGTGGTTTTAGTTTGTCAGCAATGAAGCTTATGAACCCAAAAATGACAACAGGCAGTTGGTGGTAGATGTATTATAGCTAAGATTGGTCTTGTCTATTCAAATACTGGAGTTGTAAAGTTTTTGTCTGTGTGTTCTGTTTTTGTGTTTTTAATACTTGACTACCGAGGCTATTACTGAAATTTTGTTAGTGATAACCCAGCCTATATGAACAAAACAATTGGATCTGCTTGCCTGCTGTCAAGCATAATTCTTTCTAAGAATACATTTGTGATGAGCATGCATATCCCAGCTCTGGACTTTGAAACACAGAAAATGCCACATCCATCTTCTACTACAGTCCCAATTTATTGACACTATGAACTAGAGCCAGTATCCTATCATCAGAAAGTTCTCTATTTGATGTTAATGAAAAGTACACATTAAATACTGGTTATACAAAAATAAGCCAAAAAACTAATCAATCAATAGACCAGTGGAAAAATACCCCGGGTGTTCTCCATGTGGACTCTGCAAGAACAATCCACATTCTTCATGCCACCCTGCACTGAAAATTATGAAACAGTAACATCACTCATAATAGTTTTTACAAAAGCAATATGTCATAAAATGGAAAGGAGCTGATAGGTTTCTTTCAATGAAGCACAAAACTACCTGATTTAGAAAGCATAATTAAAACACTACATACAATTTGCCACAGGATATCCTCTTTTCAATCAGATTTTAGTACCTTAGTGACAGATGTGCTGAAAACATGTTTAACTGAGTTTATTGATTTCTATTTCTATGTAAGTCTCAGGAGACAGAAAATAGGTGTAAGACTTCAATAAGCAATAAGCATATGCATTATCCAAATATGGCCACAGGGAAAAACATAAAACCTGCAGCTGCTCATTGCTGGAGAAAAGATAAGAGAACTGGAGGAGATGTGGTGGTGCTGACCAGCAGAAGGTGCTAGACAACAGGTTACCAGCTGCCAGATTTCCACTGAGGATCAGATATGAACAGGTTACAAAAGAGGCCTTTGCCCATGCTTGGCCTCAACCAGGAAAACGATTGAACTGCAGGGACCAGGAGACAGGGTGCTACTAGCAGACTCATTCTGAATGCAAACTACCACTGTAAAAAGGCAGTTGTACTTAGTTTTATATCATCATAAATAGGAACAGGTATGTGACATACATACTAACAGTATTAAGAATATTTCAAGAAAAATTTCTTCTCAGCTTTAAAAGAAAAGTTTGACAGTTGTTGACTGGGGACTGTGATGTTTAGTAATCAGAGCCAGGCACACTGAGCTCAGCAACAGTGCCTACAGCCCACCCCAAGCTTGGGCCCTGGAAGTCCTCTTCCAGCCAGGGGCCTAAGGCCATTAAGGTATTACCACATGGACCCTGCCCAAAAGTGCCTGAAGGAGAAGGAAGTTGAAGGTGAGTGACCCTACAGGAGAAACTCAGGGAGGAGGTAGTTAGGTTCCATAACTTCAGTGTTGGCAAGGTATGGGGCATGTTCTGTGACAAAAGTATGGAGAAAGAACTTGCCCGAGGCTAAAGAACGCAGACCTAGACTATCTAGACCACTGGTGTTTCAAGGGACTTGGGTCTCAAGCATGGACTATTTCCAATAGGATGTACCTTACAATTTGGTTCCCAGGGTCACCAGTTTTGTGGACACGTGAGGACACGTGTATATACACACACACACACACACACACACACACACGTATGTCTGTATGTATACACACTTACACATATATTGACATATTGACATTAATTCTTTCCATCAAAATAAACATAAGCAAAGAGAGGCCACAGTATTAATTTGGTAAGAAAAAATATATAAAAATATTTGCAAAGAAGAAAAAAGTACTACACAATGGAAGAATAGAACCTTTAGATTTTAGATGGTCATATAGCCACAAACTGATTCCATTTTAATAACTAACTAGTAGCTAAGCTACTAAGTAAAAAAATTAAAAACTTTGCTACCAAAAGAAGCAAGTAAAAAATCTCTGCCTATAGGTAGGTGGGTTTGGCAAGAGTGGAGCAAAAACCCAGGCTGCTTGCAACTGCCCCAGGCTGCCTTGGATTCTCATTGAGCTAGAGCCCAGGCTGCTCCACCCACCTACCTGCCCATACACTGACATGGGTAGACCACAGTGCAAAAGAAATAACATGAAAAATAAAATGCAAGAAAATCCAGACAGATCACCCAGTCCAACAAGGATTACATCTAACCAAAACATATAAGAATGCTTATGATCAGAACATCAAGTGGAAGCTATGAGCAATGCAACCCTGACCAACCTACTGCTAGAACTTGCAGGAAAGCTACAAAGGACAGATAATCGTGTAGATGCTACCATCACTAAGCTAGAACAATATGATAAGACACTGAAAGGAATTCAAAGAGAGTTAAGAGAGTTGAGGGAGAGTAAAAAAAAAAAAAAGAGGACCTTAAAAATAAGCTGGCCACACTAAATGAAAACATAAAGAAATGCAAGGTTTATTTCTAAGAATCATCAAGAAAATCAGAAAATGAGGTGAAAAGGGAGCTGGAGAGAGCAATGGAAGTGATACATAGGAAAGTAGTAGAAAATGCAAACTTAATTGAACAAGTCCAAAACTCACTAGAGGCCCTCAAGAATAGAGTAAGTGAAGTGGAGGATAGACACTATGATCTGGAAGACAGGATGGAAGAAACAGTTAGAGAGTCCAAAAATTTCAGTAAGATCAAAAGTTCCTGTGAACAGAACATGAGGGAATTGTGGGATACACTTCAATGTCCTAATATCAGAATCATTGGAATACCAGAAGGAGAAGAATTTCAGACCAAAGGCATGGAGAACTTATTTAACACAACAAGTGAAGAAAACTTCCCCAGTCTCTTAAAAGAAAGGCCCATCAAGATAAAAGAAGCAAACAGAACTCCTAACCAACTACACCAAAGGAGAAACTCCCCAAGACATACTATCATTAAGACTCTAAACATTGACACCAAAGAGAAAATCCTAAAAGCAGCTAGGGAAAAATAGCACACCACTTTCAAAGAAAACCCCATCAGAATTACTTCAGACTTCTCAATGGAAACCCTGAAAGCTAGAAGAGCCTGGAATGAAACTCTCCAAACTCTAAGAAACTATGGCTTCGAACCCAAACTACTCTACCCAGCTAAAGTCTCCCTTATAGTAGATGGTGAAAGGAAAACTTTCCATGACCAAACTCAGCTTTACAATTATATGAACACAAAACCAAACTGACAGAAAGTATTCCAGGAAATTCTCCACAGAGAAGAAACAAATAACCAAACACAAATGCCTACAAGGAGATCACAGCAACCAAACCCAGAGTAGACAGAAAAAATTTCAAATTCCATGGAAATGCAAACACACCTCTACCACCACAACATGGCAGGGATCAAATCAAATCTCACAGTCATCACCCTAAATATTAATGGCCTCAATTCACCCATCAGAGACACAAGCTAACAGGGTGGATCAAAAAATTAGATCCCTCAATCTGCTCCCTTCAAGAAACCCACCTTACCACTAAAGACAGAAACCTCATCAGGGTGAAAGAGTGGAAAACAATATTCCAAGCAAATGGTAGTAAGAAACAAGCAGGTGTAGCTATATTAATATCAGATAAAGTTGACTTCAAACCAAAAACAATGAAAAAGACAAAGAAGGTTACTTCCTAATTATAAAGGGGACAATCCATCAAGAGGATATTACAATCATAAATCTGTATGCACCAAACACAGGGGCACCACAGTTCATAAAACAAAACTTACTTGACAATAAAACAGAAATAACCACCAACACCATCATAGCTGGGGACTTTAACACACCATTATCAGTAATAGACAGATCATCCAAACAGAAGCTCAACAGGGAAGTAAGAGAGCTCAACAAAACCATAGAGCACTTAGACCTAACAGACATCTACAGAACTTTCCATCCCAAATCCACAGAATACACATTCTTCTCAGCAGCCCATGGAACATTCTCTAAAATAGACCATATACTGGGACACAAAGACTGCCTCCACATATTTAGGAAAATCGACATAATTCCCTACATGATATCAGATCATAATGCTATATTCCTAGAAATCAACAACAAAAAAAACCAACAAGAACCCCAACGGCAACTGGAAACTGAATAGCACACTCTTAAACAATAAATGGATAGTGGATGAAGTAAAAAATGAAATTGCAAAATTTCTGGAATTGAATGACAATGAGAACACATCATACCAAAACTTATGGGACACAATGAAGGCAGTACTCAGGGGAAAATACATAGCACTCAGTGCCTTCATAAAAAAGACAGAAAGATCCCAAAACAATAGCCTAACCATCCACCTAAAGGCATTGGAGAAAACAAGAAAAATCCAACCCAAAGAGCTCCAGAGGAAAGAAATAATTAAAATCAGAGCAGAAATTAATGAATTGGAAACCAAGGAAACAATTAAGGCAATTGACAAAACAAAGAGCTGGTTCTTTGAAAAAATAAATAAGATTGACAAACCTCTGGCCAATTTGATCAAACAAAAAAAAAAGGAGAGACTCCAAATAAACAAAATTCAAAATGAAAAAGGAGAGATCACAACAGACATAAGTGAAATCGGTAGAATCATCAGGACTTATTTCAAAAACTTCTACTCTACAAAACTGGAAAATGTGGAGGAGATGGATAAATTCCTGGACGAATTTCATCTTCCAAAGCTAAACTCAGAGCAGATTAATCACCTCAATGAACCCATCACACTCATGGAGATTGAAAAAGTAACAAAAAGCCTCCCAAAAAAGGAGAGTCCAGGTCCAGATGGATTCCCAGCCAAATTTTATCAAACCTTCATGGAATATCTCAAGCCAATCTTTCTAAAACTGTGCCACACAATTGAAGAACAGGGAAAGCTACCCAACTCCTTCTATGAAGCTAGTATCACCCTAATCCCAAAACCAGGCAGAGATGCCACAAGAAAAGAAAACTACCAGGCGATTTCCCTAATGAACATAGATGCAAAGATCCTTAACAAAATACTCGCGAACCAAATCCAACAACACATCAAGAGCATTATCCACCTTGACCAAGGGGGATTTATCCCAGGAACACAAGGGTGGTTCAACATACAAAAATTTGTCAATGTAATACACCACATAAACAAGCTTAAACATAAAAACCACATGATCATTTCAATAGATGCAGAAAAGGCCTTTGACAAGATACAACATTGGGGAGATACAACATTGGGGAGAATTGGCATGGCCAGTTCACATCTCAACATAACAAAGGCAATATACAAAACTCAGAAGGCCCAAATATTACTTAATGGAGGAATTCCCATTGAGATCAGGAACAAGACAGGGATGTCCTCTCTCACCTCTGCTTTTCAATATAGTTCTGGAAGTCCTAGCTCAAGCAATAAGACAGGAGAAGGAAATAAAAGGGATACAATTTGGAAAGGAAGAAGTTAACTTAGCTCTATTCGCTGATGACATGATTGTATATGTAAGAGACCTGAGAGACTCCATACCAAAACTCCTGAAGGTGATTAACTCCTATAGCAAAGTAGCAGGATACAAAATCAATGCACAAAAATCGGTAGCATTTCTGCATGCAAATGACAAAGATACAGAAAAAGAAATAAAGGACATAGTCCCGTTTTCAACAGCAACAACAACAACAACAAAAAAAATACGTTGGAATAACGTTAACCAAGGAAGTAAAAGATCTATACAACAAAAATATAAAAACTCTCAAAAAAGAAATTGAGGAGGACTTGAGAAGATGGAAAGACCTCCCATGCTCCTGGATAGGCAGAATTAACATTGTGAAGATGACAATCCTACCAAAGGCAATATATAGATTTAACGCAATTCCAATTAAAATCCCTACAGTGTTCTTCACAGAGATAGAAAAAATGATCACAAATTTCATATGGAAAGGCAGAAGGCCTTGCATATCCAAACATATCCTCAGCAAAAGAAATACCTCTGGTGGCATCACCATACCTGATCTAAAGCTATACTACAAAGCCATATTAAAAACAGCATGGTACTGGCATAAAAACAGGAGCATAGACCAATAGGATAGAATAGAGGACCTGGATTTTGGGTCAAGCAACTACTGCTACTTGATATTCGACAAAGGCCTGAACAATATAGGCTGGAAAAAAGATAGCCTCTTCAACAAATGGTGCTGGACAAACTGAATAACCACATGCAGGAAAGTAAAACTTGATCCACACATTACACCATGCACTACACTCAAATCCAAATGGATAAAAGACCTCAACATAAGACCAGAAACTCGAATCCTACTGGAAGAAAATTTAGGAAGTACTTTCCATGATATAGGAATGGAAAAAGACTTCCTGAACAAAACCCCAGTGGCTCAAGTTCTTAAACAGTCACTCAACCATTGGGATCATATGAAGCTGAAGAGTTTCTTTACAGACAAGCATACAATAAGCAAAGCCAATAAAATACCCACAGATTAGGAGAAAATATTTGTGGGTTATCCAACTGATAGAGTCCTTATCTCTGGAATTTACAAAGAACTCAAAAGTCTAAACAATAAGAAGACAAATACCCCACTCACAAAATGGGGCACAGAGTTGAACAGGGAATTCACAGAGGAAGATATAGAAATGGCAAACACACACTTACGAAAATGCTCATCATCCCTAATCATCAGAGAAATGCAAATTAAAACAACTATGAGATTCCACCTTACCCCAATAAGGATAGCCAACATCAAAAGGTCAAATAAAAATAAATGCTGGCGAGGATGTGGAGATGCAGGTATACTCTCACTGTTGGTGGGAATGCAGGATGGTACAACCACTTTGGAAAGCAATATGGAGACTCCTAAGAAAGCTGACTATAGAAATACCAACAGACCCAGTTATACCCTTACTGGGCATCTACCCTAAAACCTTCAAACCACAGGCCAGAGACCATGTTTGTAGCAGCTCAATTCGTAATAGCTAAAAGCTGGAATCAACCCAGATGTCCATCATTAGAAGAATGGATAACAAAAATGTGGTATATCTACACAATGGAATTCTATACAGCAGTAAGAAAAAAAAAAAAAAAACACAAAGAAATTTGAGGAAAAATGGTTGAACCTGGAACAGATCATTCTCAGTGAACTTACCCAATCACAGAAAAAAAACTTGACACATAGTCTCACTCATCTACAGAACACCCAAGATACCTTACATACCCAGCAAGCACCTCATGCACTAGACAATAGGATGGATGGGGAGGGCATCGAAGGGTGGAAAACAGTAATCTAGACCCAAACGGCAATGGTACCATAAAATTCTACTTCCTAAAAGATAGACCAAATGGCTGAACCTTCACTAGACCCTTAGAGGAAACACCTGAACCACAAGACACTGGAGAGGGTAGGATCAAGTCTAACCTAAATCTACATCTTCCCTTTCCCCCTCTCCCCTCTATCTCTCTCCTCTCTAACTGTTGCATATTAGTTGTGTTTTTCCTCAATTTCTTAGTGGGCACTGACCTGTCACCCCCACTTCCAGCTTGGGGCTACCATCCACAATGAGCTTTTGATCAGAGAAACTTACAAGGTTTCCCAAAACAACGACAGACTTCTGTCAGAGTACTTGATGACCCACCAAAGTCCAGTGGTAAGACTCTATTGCTGAAGACTACATACGCCGCCGACACGTAAAATGGAATGGCATGGCTGGAAGCCAGGAGAGAGTCAGTCCCCAGACAGTCAGCATGTCTAGTGCCAGAAAGTTCTACATGGGCAACTGGGGGAAATGACCAATATCTGTCCAAGCAACTCATTGTCTAACCTAATTAGCAACAAATAACCTGATGTGATGCCCATATGAGTGCAATAGTGGCACACAGCCATGGTGGGGAACCAACTGCTCTTGATTTGGCTAACTGATCCCCTCAATGGTACTACACCCGTAGCTGGAGCTGGGAAACAAGTCAGAACCATACCCAAACACAAGCCCACTCTCCAATATCAAGCTACCATCAATCATGGGGTACAAGAGGGCCTACATCTATCAAACTCTGTGTCAAAAAAGTAAGTGTTATCTCAATTTTCCGGGTGCTAACTTACTCTCCGTTGGAGAATCTGCTTCTCTTTTTCAGATAGATGCAGATCCTAAGGAGAGAGGTGCCCCAACATACCTCAAAAGGGGCCCAACTGAAATTAGGGACAATTGGCAAAACAAGCAAGGGTGATGTTTTCCTGTGAACCAGATACCAGCACAAAGGAGAAGGAGACCAACACAGAGAAAAATCATATCCTACCAAATCAGAGAGCCAGAGCCTCAGAGGCCCCCAACACCTCAGCACTGAAGCAGACCAAAAATGAACCCAACATGGCCCAGGGAAATTTTGCAGAAGAGAGGGCAGAAAGAATGTCAGAGTCTCATGTTGGGTCATGATTTGCAGAGACATTTATCATACCGATAATTGTGGGCAAACTCCACAATACAGGACCCATTTACATCAACAAGGACAGTCCAATGGGAGGGGGTAGATCATAGATGATCCTAAACAATGGTACCAAACTGCCTGTATTTGCTGAAAAGAAAACTAATAAATTAAATTTAAAAAATCTCTGCCTTACATCATGTACCATCTACTGTACATCATATCATGCAACATATTTTTAAGTATTTGAAGATGTCAGCTTTATCTTTGCAAATGAAAGACATACTTTGTCATTATTTACACTTATTTTCTGACAATGATTAAAAATATTACATATTCTTTTACAACACATAGCAAATAGTTAATTCCTAGCAAACAAAAGGTATGTGTTTGTCAATTTAAAAATGGTTTAACTAAATTTTAATGAGAAATGTTTAAAAGTTTGGAAATGTGCTTTTAACTCACCAGTATATATACAGTATTTTTTCCAGTGCTCTACCACAATATTCCTTTTCCCCACTGTCAGTGGCTCAGTGAAAGCAGCAGCAACTTCATATTTTGAAAGAGAACCTAAAGATCTTGTATTAAATATTGGTCCATTAAAAAAAACAAGTAATATACCCAGCAGGCATGTTCATACCTCTAAAATTCTCAGGGGTTATAAAAACAAACAGCAGATGTGCATTTTTCTTCTTGCCAAGTCTGAAAAGGAAAAAGAAAATGTTGTCATGATGAACGTATCATTATTCAAAAAATTAGGATAAAGGACCTTTTTAAATTCTCTTAGAATTTAAAATGGTGGCATTGATGTGGAAATGTATTAAAAGTGGTAAAGAGGGGAAGAGATGAGCCCCTTTTACTTTGAAAAAGAAGAATAAGGTCTGGGAAGATAGCTTAGTAGTTACATGTGCCTGCTTGCAAGTCTGCTGGCCTGTGTTCAATTCCCATTCTACCTCCAAGTGTCTGGTATTTTACTTGCAGCATCTGCAAGATGTCCTGGTGTAAACATTCTCTTCCCCCACCCTCACACACACTCACAATAATTTTATTGAAGAATCAAATAAAAGGTAGGGCTGAATAGATTTAGCAGTTAGGGCACTCACCTACAAAGCCTAAGGACCCAGGCTTAACTCCCCAGTACCCACATAAGCCAGATACACAGGACAGTGCATGCATCTGGAGTTCATTCACAGTGGCTGGAGGCGCTGGTGTGCCTAAACTATCTGCCTCACCACTTGCCTCCACACTCTCTTTCTGTCTCCTCTTTCTATTTTTCCCTCTCCTCCCTCACGCCCTTCCCCTCTCCTATATAAAAAATATTTTAAAAGTATTTTTAAAAGATTAAAAATTAAAACATTTAAAAATGAAGAGAGGGTGGGTACTTGGCTTAGCACTTGAGGGTGTTTGGTTGCAAAGCCTAACAGACCCAGGTTTGAATGCCCAGTACCTATGTAAAGCCAGATGCATAAAGTGGTGTATGTGTCTGGAGTTTGTTTGTAGGGTACACATATACTCACTGTTTCTCTGTCTGTATCTTTCTCTGTGTTTGTCTTTCTCTCAAAGAAATCAAGTATTTTTAAAATAGAAAAGAACTTAAACTTCACCATTTTTGAAATACTGATCACTTTATAAAAAGTTTGAAAAAAGGAGAAACATTATTCATAACACCACAGGGCTGATATCAGTGAAATACAGATTTGGAAAGAGGTAGAGGGATGGCTTAGCAGTTAAGGCATTTGCCTGCAAAGCCAAAGGACCTAGGTTCAATTCCCCAGGACCCAAATTAGCAAGATGCACAAGGGGGTGCATGTGTCAGGAGTTTGTTGGGTGTGGTGGCAACGCCTTTAATACCAGTACTTGGGAGGCAGAGACAGGAGGATCGCCATGAGTTTGAGGGCATCTTGACACTACACAGTGAATTCCAGATCATCCTGGGCTATAGCAAAGACTCTACCTGGAAAAGACAAAAACAAAATAAAACAAAACAAAATCCAGATTTGGGGAAATGTAAGTAAGATTAATAACCCTTTTAAGACACAGATATGTATCTTTGAAAAAAAGAGAATGAGAAAGACCAACAAGAAAGAGCATTACAAAAAGAATAAAACATAAAAGGGGAATTATATCTTGATTTGTATACAGAGTCTTTATTAACAAACAGGAAAAATTGAATACTGAATAATATTTTGGTAACATTCAGGAATTATTAGTTTGCAAATATTGTTGGTGTTATGGCTTTTGTTGTGCCCCTGTGTTAGAAAATATTACTAAATATACTCCAGAGTAGAAGAAATAAAATAGAGTCAAATTTGAACTGAACTATTGCACTACGCTTTGCAAACCTTTAACTGCTACACTATTTCCAGAGGCTGTGTCTTTACTATTATGCTTGACAAGAAATGATCTTTTAAAAATTTTTTCTTTTATTAATTAGTTTTGTATTAAGCAAATACAGTCAGTTGGGTACCATTATTAGGCTCATCCATGACCCACGCCCTCCCCATTGGCCCCTACTTGTTGAGGTATATGGGTCGTGCATTGTGGGGTTAGCCCACAGTTATTGGTATGATAAATGCCTCTGCATATCAGGACCCAACATGTGGCTCTGACATTCTTTCTGTCCCCTCTTCCACAAAATTTCCCTGAGCCATGTTGGGTTCATTTTTGGTCTTCTTCAGTGATGAGGTGTTGGGGGCCTCTGGGGCATTTGATGCCGTCAAGAAGGCACTATTAAGTGCGCCTGCCCTAGCCCTCCCTGATGTGATTAAACCATTCATCCTTTACATAGATGAGTGTAAGGGGATAACCCAGGGAGTCGTAACCCAATCCTTAGGGCCATGGAGAAGACCCGTTGCCTAGCTATCAAAAAAACTTGACCCTGTGGCTAGTGGATGGCCTATATGTCTAAAAGTCATAGCAGCAATATCCATGTTGATCAAAGATGCTGATAAACTAACTCTAGGGCAGAGGATAACTGTCATTGCCCCCCATGCCCTGAAGAGCATTGTCCAGCAACCCCCAGACCGATGGAAGACTAACGCCCGTATGACTCACTACCAGAGCCTGATCCTCACCAACAGGATAACGTTTGCCCCTCCTGCCATCCTCAGCCCCACTACTCTTCTGCCTAAAGAAACTGATGAGCCAATGACTCATGACTGTCATCAACTGCTGGTTGAGGAAACTGGGATCCAAAAGGATCTCACAGATGTCCCACTGACAGGAGGAACATTAACCTGGTTCACAGATGGGAGCAATTACATTGTAGAAGGTAAGAGGATGATTCAGGGGACAATAGTAGACAAAACGTGAATAGTCTGGGCCAGCAGTCTGTCAGAAGAAACCTCGGCACAAAAGGCTGAGCACATGGCCCTCACACAGGCCTTACGACTAGCTGCAGGAAAGTCTGTGAATATCCACATGGACAGCAGGTACACTTTTGCTACTGCACATGTACACGGGGCCATCTACAAACAGAGAGGGCTACTTACTTCAACAGGGAAAAAAATTAAAAACAAAGAAAAAATTCTAAGTTTGCTAAAAGCTCTATATCTACCCAAAAGACTGGCCATTATGCCTTGCCCTGGCCACGAAAAAGCCAAAGATTTTATCTCCAAAGGGAACCAGATGGCTGACCAAGTGGCCAAGCAGGCTGCCCAGGGGGTCAGCCTTCCGTCCATAATAGAAAAGCCAAAGAACCAAAAAAGTGAGCAACGATATACCCCAGGTGATTGGAAAGAAGTTGAAAAGTTAGGCCAATTCTCCAAAACTCCGGAGGGAGCCTGTTTTACCTCAGACGGAAAAGAGATTCTACCTCAAGCGAAGGGACTAGAGTAGGTTCAACAAATACACTGCCTAACCCATCTGGGGGCCAAACATCTACAAAAACTGCTACAGATGTCTCCTTACCATATTCTGAGGTTGCCAGAGATAGCTGGCTCAATAGTCAAGCATTGTGTACCTTGCCAGATGGTAAATGCTAATCCCTCAAGAATACCTCCTGGGAAAAGGCTAAGAGGAGACAACCCAGGTGCTCACTGGGAAGTGGACTTCACTGAGGTAAAACCAGCTAAGTATGGTAATAAGTATTTACTAGTTTTTGTAGACACTTTTTCAGGATAGATAGAAGCTTATCCTACCAAGAAAGAAACCTCAACTGAGGGGGCTAAAAAATACTGGAAAAAATTTTCCCAAGATTTGGGATACCCAAGGTAATAGGATCAGACAATGGTCCAGCCTTTGTTGCCCAGGTAAGTCAAGGACTGACCAAAATATTGGGGATTGATTGGAAATTGCATTGTACATACAGACCCCAAAGTTCAGGACAGGTAGAAAGGATGGATAGAACCATTAAAGAGACCCTCACCAAATTGACCGCAGAGACTGGTGCTAATGATTGGATAGCTCTCCTACCCCTTGTGCTCTTTAGGGTCAAAAACACACCCGGACAATTTGGACTGACCCCTATGAATTGCTATACAGGGGGCCTCCTCCACTGGTAGAAATAACCTCTATACATAGTACTGATGTGCTGCTTTCCCAGCCTCTGTTCTCTAGGCTCAAGGCGCTCGAGTGGGTGAGACAACGAGCGTGGAAGCAACTCTGGGAGACTTATTCAGGAGAAGGAGACTTACAGGTCCCACATCGCTTCTAGGTGGGAGATTCGGTCTATGTCAGACGTCACTGTGCAGGAAACCTTGAGACTCGGTGGAAGGGCCCCTACCTCGTCCTACTGACCACTCCTAAGCCCACCTGGATCCATGCATCTCACATCAAGCCCTCTCCACCACTGGGCCCCAAATGGCAAGCCGAGAGGACAGACAATCCCCTTAAACTTAGTCTTCGCCGTGTGGCTTCTCCTTCTCCAGCTAGGTGATGCCTCCAATCTCCAGGCCCCCCAAAAGTTGACTTGGCAAGTGCTTTCTCAAATGGGGGATATAATATGGACTGCAACTAGAGAAGTGCCCCCCTGGCCTTGATGGCCTGTCCTGACCCCAGATGTATATGCCCTGGTCGCCAGGGTAAAATTTTGGGATATCCCAGAGCTCACCCCAGAGGAGGTCCTTAGAGAAGTCCACTCTCATGTGGCTAAGTGGGCACTCACACAATGGGTCATCTCCCAAGGTCAATACATGGCAGACAACCCAGGGTGCAGCTCTGGGCCAGCCCAATGTAAGATGCAGCATACTCAATTTTATGTCTGCCCCCGAACTTCTAAACAAAGTTATGGAGGAATAAAACAGTTCTACTGTAAATACTGGGGTTGTGAGACTATAGGCAATACCTACTGGCACTCAGTTTCCTCCTGGGACCTGCATACTGTGCAGGAAGGATTAGATGGAAAAAAAAAAAAAAACAAAAAAAAAAACAGTTCCTCTCAGCATCTTTTTCACCCCCCAAGGTTGAGAGTCCCGAGACTAAATAAAAGAAAAAATGTTACTTTTATGTAGATCACTCAGGAGCTATCAGAGACTCCAAACTCAGGGAAAGACTAAAAAAGCGTTGAAGGGAGAGGGAAACAAACCAAGGATGGTTTGAGGGCTGGTTCAACAAGTCCCCCTGGATAACTACTCTGCTTTCCACCCTGATGGGACCCTTAATGGTTTTGCTACTGATGCTTTCAGTTGGGCCTTGCATACTTAATAAGATTTTTACCTTTGTTAGAGAACGAGTGAGCGCAGTCCAGATCATGATCCTTAGAAAACAATACAAGGGCCTTCAAGGCAAAGAGGAAGCTTACATTTAGTCCTTCCAAGTTCTAGGATTAGAACTATTAGCAAGAGAAAAACTGGGAAATGAAAGGCCCAAGAATTCAGAAGCCCAGAAATACTATCACGCTCCAAAGGGAGCTTAAGCAGGCCTCTGCATACCTCAAACTCCAGGCTTTACTCTCTGTTGGAAGCAAGTAAAGAATCCCTCTTCTCATTATATCAGAGCCCACTCCTAATATAAAACTAGGTAAAAAGGGCATGAGATAGCCCTCAAGGATGGGAAATGAGTAATAAAGTAAACCACTTATTTGGTTTCTGTAAATAGCCTGCACCATAAGCCTTAGTAGCCTGCACCATAAGCCGTAGCAGCCTGCCTCAGACTACCAAGGTCATAGGAGACTGATACCACACTCTGCTACCCTCACCAAGGACTTCCGCAAATGCTGACCACCAAGGTCATAGGAGACTGATTGGTCCATGAGGGGCTTGAACAAATTAAACTAATTGGCTTAGAAACTATGGAGTGGCACAAACTGACTGGCTCGCACCCAACGGGCTCCTGATGTTAAAAAAATGATTGGTCTAATGCACAGGCTTTGTTAGAAACCCTATAAAAACTGTCCCATTCCTGCATTCGGGGCTCTGCAGTCCTCTACCCCTGCGTGGTGTACAACTGTGGGCCCCAGCGCACTTGGAATAAAAATCCTCTTGCTGTTTGCATCAAGACCATTTCTCGTGAGTGATTTGGGGTGTCACCATTTCCAGGCAGAGTGTGGGGTCCTCATTCTGGGGGTCTTACAGACTCTATTCTTGAGAGCTTCTAGAGAGTTTTGGACTTGTTCAATTAAGTTTGCATTTTCTATTAATTTTCTATATATAATTTCCATCCCTTTGTCAAGCTCCCTTTTCACATCATTTTCTGAATTTCTTGATGATTCTTAGAATTTATCCTTGCATTTCTTTATGTCTTAATTTAGCATGGCCAGCTGATTTTTAAGGCTTCTTTTTCTTCACTCTCCCTCAAATCTTTTAACTGTCTTTTAACTCCTTCCAATTTCTTATCTGTTAGTTCGAGTTTAGTGATAGCAGCATCCACATGATTATCAGTCCTTTGTTGCTTTCCTGCAAGTTCTACCATTAGGTTGATCAGGGTTGCATTGCTCATAGCTTCAATTTGATGTTGTGATCCTAATGACTCTCCTATGTTTTGGTTAGATGTGTTCATTGTAGGTCTGGGTGATCTAACTGGATTTTCTTGCATTTGATTTTTCATGTTATTTCTTTTGTGCTGTGGTCTGCCCATGACAGTGTATAGGCACGTAGGTGGGTGGATAAGCCTGGGCTCAAGCACAGTGGGAATCCAAGGCAGCCTGGGGCTATTGCCAAGCAGCCTGGGCTTTGGCTCTCACTTGCCAAAGCTGCCTATCTACTGCCTGGCAGGGGTGCCAAAGTTGCCTGAGTTCTCAAGCAGTAATGCGCCAAAGCTGCCTGTGTTTGAGCTAGGAGAGACACTTAAGTACCAAGCACCGAAGCAGCCCAAACTCTAGCTGGGAACACAGGGACCCAGAATCAGTCTGTGCTCCCATACCACAGGACAATGGCGGATGGCCTGTATGGCAGGTAGGGGATGGAAACTGAACTGGCACAAGTAACACAGTCTGAGCTTGTGTGGCAGTAGCTGTGGGACTGGGCTTGCTGAATGGGCAGTGGCAGCAGCAGTAAGTGAGCAAGTGGGCAGAGCAGTGTAAACTTCCACATGCAGGGGTTGATCTGCACGCAGCTGTGCAGTGGATATGGGGAGGGGTGGGCTAGGGTGGTCAGAGCAGTAGATGGGCGAGTTTTATGGAGCCATCTAAGCTTCTGCACACAGGGATTGGTGGGTATGCAGTGGCAGCGGCAGTGGACACAGTGGATATTTGGGGAGAGGGGTGGGCTACCAGCCCTCAAGGGGATCCTTGAATCCCTGTGTTCCCCACTCTGTGCCCTCTCACTGATCATCTATTAGAGATTGCTCCCCCCTAAAAGCCTCAGTGTACCCTTAATGTCTTGCCTTTCCTTCCCCGGGATTTGTAGCACAGCTAGGCAGTCGCCATCTTAGCCAGAAGTCCCTGAAATGATCTTTCAAAGACATTATTACTGTGAGCCAAACTTTAAAGAGAATACTTTTAAGAGCCTTCTGAAACCATAGTATTAAGTGCTTAAAAATATGAGCATAGTGGCTGGAGAGATGGCTTAGTGGCTAAGTCTTCTGCCTGCAAAGCCTAAGGATCCCAGTTTGATGCTGCAGGTCTCATGTAAGCCAGATGCACAAGATGGCACATACATCTGAAGCTCATTTGCAGTCGCTGGAGGCACTTGCACTTCTCTCTTTTTCAAATAAGTAAATAAAATATATTTTATAACCATCAGTTTGGTATGTAATTGTAAATGGTTATTACTTATTACATCAAGAACTGGAAGGACTCTGACTGCGTGAGGTTGTAAATCTATCTAAAACTGAATATGCACATTATTCTATAACTGAAATTTAAATATAGAATTATACCAAAGTACCCATAGGTAGTTGGGTTCAGACTATCTCTCAGTGATGCCAAAATTAGTGGATCCCCAAGTCCTTCACTGCAAATGGTGCTGTATTTGCCCAGAACCTACAGCATCCTCCTGTAT
Organism: Jaculus jaculus; assembly: GCF_020740685.1. Taxonomy (NCBI): domain Eukaryota; kingdom Metazoa; phylum Chordata; class Mammalia; order Rodentia; family Dipodidae; genus Jaculus; species Jaculus jaculus. The sequence continues at coordinate 8,055,935 of NC_059126.1, forward strand.
ACTTCAAATCCTTTTAAAGTTGCTTATGAACTTTCTTTTACAATATTGCAATGTTATTATGTAAATTGTTATTGTCCTACATTACTTATATAAAAATAACAAGAAAAGTCTGCACGTGTACAATAAACATGAAATTGGGGAATGGAGAGTTGGCTTAGTGGTTAAGATGCTTGCCTACAAAGCAAAAAGACCCAGATTTGATTCCTTGATACACACATAAGCCAAACAGATTAGGTGGCACATGCATCTGGAGTTCCTTTGCAGTGGCTAGAGGCCCTGGTACACCTATTCTCTCTCTTTTAATCTCCTCTCCAGCACTTCTTTCTCTCTCTTGAATAATGAATAATACATATTTTCAAATGATGTAATTTTGTTAAAATATTTTTCAAATATTTCAATTATGCAATTAGTTGCATCTGGGAAGCAAAACTTGCAGAAGGTAGAGTTCACCTATGTAATTAGTATGAGGTGTGTATGTTAAGAACGTCCCACAGGCTGGACTTTGGGTTTGATTCTAGGGGACACAGTGGCAAGCAGATTGCCAAGGTCCCCGTTCTCATGAAGCTAACAGTTTCTTGGGAGGACAGACATTAAACAGGTCACTGAAGATAATTAAGTGGCTGAAAATGTGTAAAGAGCCATAAGTGAAGGCCATAGGGTGCATGGGAGCACACACAGGGGCTGACCTTTTCTGCAGCCTCAGCAGAGACTACCCAGCAGACAGGCCTCCCCACCTGGCTGGGACCCAGTCACAGAGAAGGTGGTGTAATGGGGAGGGTGGGAGCGGACAAGAATATATTCAGGCGCGAGCAGCAGCTCCTGAAATACACTTTTACCCGAGCAGCAGATATCAAGGTAACTTGAACACCCAAGACCAGTCCAGGGTTATCTAGCTGTAGCAGGTGGCCTCTGAGTCTTTTAGGCCAAAATTTTGTGCTTTAATTGTTAGGGGCAAAAGGGGATGAGCATTATGGCACACATCTGTACTCCCAGATGGGAAAGAGGCACAGAAAACCCAAGATTTCAGGACAGCCTATACTACACCTCAAAATGGGTGTGTCTGTGTTGTGAGGGGTGAAAAGTGGCAAAGGGATGCTGTATTAAGCTTGAGAGTGACATGATTCTATGTTCATTTTAGAAAGACCATCCTGTCTCTGTCTTTATTGGGATGGGTTGATAAGCAGGACTTTTACTAAAATGTGACATTCATCTAATTGACTTCAAGCTTTGAATTCTAACGGACTGGATTAGAAGAAAAGCAGGAAGGATTATATAGTTTCTACAAGGAAGTATACATGTGGGAGAGAAGCTACGACTGAACAGCCTTTCTGCATATGGAAATAGGAAAGGCACATCACTGCACAGCACTGGTGTAGGGGGAATAGTGACTGGACAAATTGGGAATTCAAGGACCCACCAAGGCAGGAGAAAAGGAAAATGGAACAAACCAACACTTATCAAAAGAGAAAAAAAATTCCTGGGTAGTCTAGTTGAAATAAAAATACTTTACAGTCATAAAATAAACTTGCAAGTCAAAATCAAAGTAGAAAATTTAAAAAATCATCACGTTTAGAAATTTTCTTATGCTCATTTTTGAAAAATTATACAAGTTGATTACACTGACATAGAAATAGGTTAGATGTGTATATAAATGGATCTGGGGTGGTCTGAATTTATTTCCTCGAGAGACTCAGGTATTTCTGAAATAAAGACTAAGCTTGCTACTTAAGACTCCAGCAGGCAGAACCCTGCTAGAGGAGGTGTGTCACTGGGGGTGGATCTTTAGTCCTGCCCTACTGCATGTGCAGCGAGCATGACTTATAGCCATGGGTGCTAGCTGGGGTTGGCGTCTGTCTCTGTCTATCTGTATGTCTCTATCTGCTGTGGATGCTGAAGCTTTTCCCACCATAACAGTGCTGCCCTGAATTCTGAAAGCCTGAAATAATCCCTTTCTTCCCATAAACTGCTTCTGGTTGGGTGATTAGCCCAGTAATGAAAAGGTAAAAGTAACAGGACCCATTATGCCCGAATGACTTGCAAGCTTAACATTAGAGTTGGAATGTCCCAGAGTTCCCTATTAGCAAGGATTCCATAACCACCCAAACTCCAGGCCTGCTAGTGAAAGCCTAATTGCAGAGCTGCACAGGGACTTGTGATCAATGGTGTTCTGTGGATTTGACACTGGTGTTAATCTAGGCCTCTCATTCACATTCTGCCACGTCCTGCACAAATCAATAAGCTCAGGTTGGTTCTCATATCCAGCGCCACCAAAGAAGTGTTTCCCAATGAATGTTTCTCAAAATGGAACCCCAAAGGAAAACAAATAATGCTGATTTTTCCCTAGACTATAGCCATTCCAGGCTGAGATCTTCAGTATTTCCCAACTGATATCACTTGTTTTGTTTTTTCTTTTTAATGATTTGGGGATAGTTTATTTCCCCCAGAGGTACACATACATAAATGCAAGTGCAATTGGGAAACATTCAATTTCCAACTTCTCCTTATTTTCTCTATTTTATTCCCTAAGGCTATTGACGAGAGCCTACTAAAAGTGCTCAAGGGTGGAAACAATCAGTAGACAACTGGATAGGCTTCTTGGTCAATGGCATTGTCCTAGGACTTCATGGCACATGTTGGGGGGACATGGCCACCCCTAAACGCGGTGTGCACAGCCTCGGGACACCACGTGGCCCTGCCTGGCGCCAGGGAGGCTGCACTTTCCTCTGTGCCATGGTGGCTTCTGTCAGCAGCCGGGAGCTCGGCCAGATCTCCCACCAGGTAGGCGGGGAAGGAAGGGGAGGCAGCCGGGTCTGCTGCAGAGAGGTGGGGTCCGACATCACCTCGGGCCCAGGCAGCGCTCTTGGAGGGGCCGGGCTTCCACGTGGGGCCGGCCTCGGGTCATGGCGCTGCGGAGGGCGCGCACCAGGGCCTGGGCTTCCTGGGCTCTCGGTGAAGACCGCCAGGAGGCCCCGCAGCCTAGAAAGCTTAACCACAGGGACAGGACCTTGGGGCTCTCTGATCATTGATGCCGAGCTCCCAGCCCTCTTTGCACGTGGAGGGCTGCCCCAAGGAGAGACGCTGGCAAGGGACCTGGGCCTGAGGCTGTGCAGTGCCAATGTAGGAAAAAAAACCCGCAGGGGGCCCCCATGCTCTGCCCGGATAAGGCGAAACCCCAAATCACTCACGAGAAGTGGTCTTGATGCAAACTGCAAGAGGATTTTATTCCAAGTGCGCTGGGGCCCACAGTTGTACACCACGCAGGGGTAGAGGACTGCAGAGCCCCGAATGCAGGAATGGGACAGTTTTTATAGAGTTTCTAACAAAGCCTGTGCATTAGACGAATAATTTTCTAATATTAGGAGCCCCGCAGGGTGTTAGCCAGTCAGTTTGTGCCACCCCATAGTTTCTAAGCCAATTAGTTTATGACCTTGGTGGTCAGCATTTGCGCAGGTCCTTGGGTGGGAGTAGCAGAGTGTGGTACCAGTCTCCTATGACCTTGGAGGTTAGCCTTTGTGCAATTCCTTAGGTGGGGGTAGCAGAGTATGGTATCAGCCTCCTATGACCTTGGTGGTCTGAAGCAGGCTGTTACAGCTTATGGTGCGAGCTACTAAGGCTAACAGTGTGGGCTATTAAGGCTTATAGTGTAAGGCTTATAGTGCAGGCTATTTACAGAAACCAAATAAGTGGTTCACTTCATTACTCATTTCCCATACTTGAGGGCTATCTCATGCCCTTTTTACCTAGTTTTATATTAGGAACGGGCTCTGATATAATGAGAAGAGGGATTCTTTACTTGCTTCCAACAGAGAGTAAAGCCTGGAGTTTGAGGTATGCAGGGAGCCCGCTTAAGCTCCCCTTGGAGCGTGATAGTATTTCTGAGCTTCTGATCTTGGGACTTTCACCAACTCTGCAGTCCGGAGGTAGGATGAACTTTCGGCGACCCATTGCGCTTATTTTCTGCACCATTCTCGGTCTCTGTGCTTGCCTTTTCTGGACTGGCATGGCGACCCAAGGTGCCCTTGGGCAAAGCCAAAAGCCGTGAGGCTGGGTGGGTTCGGCTGTGCAATCCAGGATCGGCATTACCCTGGAGGGACAGCGGACAGGGTCAGGCCTCTGAAGCACTAAGATGGCCTTTGCCTTGGTGAGTCTCAATGTGACTGCGGGAAGTGTGCTCGCTTTGATCTAAGGGGAAATCTGGTGCATGAGGACTCATGCTTTTCTAATCGCAGCACGTGGGAGGCCGCTGCGGGGCATCGGTGCCTGACGTTCAAGGCCTGGGTGGAGGCAGGGTGAAACCAGTTTCAGAACTAAGCTGACATGAGAGTAAAGGTGTGCTGCACTGAGGTAGGAGGACTCCAGGTGAGGTGAGTGAATTCCAGGTCTGCCTTGGATAGAGCTATGTTTTAACTCGCATAACCAAAATAGGAAGAAACAAGCATACAAAAACAAGAACAAAAAATGCCAGTTGAGCATTCCGCCTTGACAAAGGTCAAAATGGAGCCCAGAACTGTTCTAGATCAGGTGAGAGTCCAGTAAAGTGGTGGTGCGTGATGGCTCATCCTTGTAATCCCAGCTCGTGGGAGGCTGCTATGGGGTCTCTGCAGCCAGTACAAGGCCTGTGTGCACTACAGAGCAAGACCCTGTCTCAAAACAGCAAAACAAAGCCAAAAAGTAAAATGTTGGTTCCAAGCGCCAGCACTCCCAGCAGAGATACAACTTGCCCACCCTTGAATACAAGACCAGCTGTTGTTGGCTGTGCACAGATCTTACTGGACAAATAGGAAAGGAACACCTATTGTGCTGAGTGGTGTTTTGTTACCTCTCAAATGGCTCTGCCTACTTAATCTTAATCTTGGAAATAAGCTTCTTCAAACTATGTACTACTCTGAAGTGGGCTATTTAACATGGTTTTCCTAATTTCAAGACAGGGGAACCTAATTGAGGCTGTAGTGAAATGTATTTTATGGCGCAGGATTAGGCTGAGCTGCACAAAATGAAATACTGAATAAAATATCTAATTACCTAGTACCTAAGCAATGGTGGCTTCTGACTTCTGATACCTTTGAGACCCAAATTGAGCCTTTTCTGTGTCTTTGCAAGAACAGCAGCTTGCAGAACAGCAGCTTGCTAGGTCTCTCCAGAGAGAGGCTCTTAAGTTCCCTGACCAATTATTGTATCCATAGGTAAAACCTACAGATGTACTAAAAGATAATTTGCAAACCAGAGTATCCTAGGACCTTTAATTTTATCCTCTCTCTCTGTTTTTACTTTTTATCAGTAGTTCCTTTGACCATTTCTGTCCATATATTACACCAGCACCAAGATAATTTAGCTGAGTAAATATTCATATTTGTTGACTGAAAGCAAGTAACTAAATTTGAGTTCTTGGTAGTGGACCTTAGCAGTAGTTTACTGTGTGTAATTACTAATATTATGTGTGTTGTGGCACTCAATATTTACATGAGGGAAAGAAGCCTTCGGAAATCAGTGCAAGTCAGATCTTTGTAGAACTCCTTCACTTTGTACAGTTTACCGTGGCCCAAGGTTCTGTGCAGAGTCCTGCACAGAGCTGTGGGCTCCTGAATCTTGTTCTTAGCGGATCACCTTCTATCTCCATGAAACTTCTCAATTCCCAGTATCGTTCTTCTGCCCTCTACAGCACTGAAGTCTTCTTCACAAGACAGAGATTTTAGAGGCACTATGGTGGGAGCCAGCAAGGAGAACATTGCAGGTAGAGCACCAGGCACTTCCTAGGAAAAAGCTAAATTAGGTAGTTTGTTCTCCTCTGGGAAGATCCTTCTCAGAGCTCTATGACGTGACCAATGAAGGTAATAGTTACCATTGAGAGTCATCCTCACTGCCCAGCATGAGCACACCTGTCTTAATTCCACGACCTCTTCTCGTACGTGCCAGGTTGACATTTTCTGTGTTCTTTGTGTTCAGGTTTGGCATTGCTTGAGAAAATGGGGCCATGCCCACCATGCATAGGACATTGCACACTTGTCTTTATATGACTCCTGAATGGTAAGTGTTATCCTTCTTAGAGCCGTCCCAAAAGTATCTTACTGAGACCCACAAACAGGCCACTGAGCTTGATGGCAGGCACTGTTCTCTTGTCTTGAAAGGATTTGGTCCTTCCCACTGCCTCGGGCTGTTGTTGGAAATGGATCAGTAGTGGTATTGGCAGAACTTCAGCTCAAAGTTGCTGTGCAATCCAAAGGTTGTAAACCCTGTGCGTGGAACAGCAGAGAAGACCCCTAAGATGTAAGCCTGATCGATGAGCAGGAAGGAGTGTGTGTGTCCCTAAACTCCTGCTCCCAGACAGCCTCTTCCTAGTGGGAGGGGCTTGGTATCCACAGGGACAATACATGGTAAGCTTTCTTATGTGGCACCCCAAAAGGCAGAATACTTGAAAAGAAAAATCTTTCAAGGAAAAGTTGTACATGATCCATACTCCAGGACTCCCTGGTGTATATGTATTATTTTTACTGTAATTGTTCATAACATCATTATCACCTGTTGGAGGAAAATAAAAATTATGTAATTAATAGTTCATGGTAATTCTGGACAAGGTGAGTTAGTTATTTTAAAGATTGAAGGCTCCATTAATTAGTCAAGTTAAGAGTTAATCATTGGAGTGTGGATTTGGTAGGGGATTTGGAGGTAGTGTGAAGGAATTGCAGTTCATTGTGTTACTTATAGAAATTGTTAACAAAAAGTTTAAAAGAGGTTTGTGTTCAAAAACAGTCACAATAGCCCTTCTACATTGTTAGGATACAGGAATCATGTCACTTAACACGAAATCTGTCAACACAATCTCAGAATTCGCAATCTTCAGAATAGTGTCAGTTAAACTAGTTATATTCATATGCTACCTAGTTTATTCTGTTTTTAAAAAAATCTGAAAGTGGTGGGCGTGGTGGTGCATGCCTTTAATCCCAGTACTCAAAGGCAGAGGTAGGAGGATTGCCATGAGTTCCATGCCACGCTGAGACTCCATAGTTATTTTCAGGTCAGCTTGTGCTGTAGTGAGACCCTACCTCAAGGAAGTAAAAATATAAAAATTGAAAATAAAATTTAAAAAATCTGAAAGTGCTAGGAAAAAACAAAATATAAATAAACTGTTTAAATTAAATTTGATGGGGATGGTGAGATGGCTTAACAATTAAGGTGCTTGCCTATGAAGCCTCAAGGCCCAGGTTTGATTCCCCATGTCCCACATAACCCATATGCACATGGTGTCACATGCATCTGGAGTTCATTTGTAAGGCCTAGAGGCCCTCATGCACCCATCTCTCTCTCTCTCTCTCTTTCCCTGTCTCTAATAAATGAATAAAAATAAATCTTTAAAAATATTTTATATCCTCAGAGAAGATGTCACTTCTTAAAAATAGCAGTTAGTAAGTTACATAAAATTATTATAAAGCTCTTTAAAAATATTTATTGGAAAAATAGAGAAAGAGAGAGAGAGAATGTGAATGGGTAATCCTGGTCCTTCTCCCTCAACAAACAGACACGAGGAACATGTATCTCTTTATTTATGCACTTTATGTAAATACTGAAAAAGTGAATCTGGATTGTCAGCCTTTGCAAGCAAGTGCCTTTAACCATTAAGCCACTGTCCAGCCCATATTACTCTTTCAAAGATTGAAGTCTGAGGTAATAATCTAGCAAATAAAGTTCAGAAGGTTTAGTCTTTCTCAGAGAATTTGAGGCAAAATGAATCCATTTAGGATTTCTATCATCTAATAGAAGATTCACATGGAGAGAGAGAGAGAGGGAGAGGAGTGGGGAGAAAGAAAAGATAAAGATAATGATCATCATGGAAGGTACAACAGAAGGGCATCTCCGGGACAAATATGCAGACACATCTTAAAGAACACTCAGGACCCAGATACTCAGATACAACATAAAGAACAGTCAGCTTGCAGAAGACAAAGAGAAGAAAATCACCCATAGCAAAAAAGACAGCACCTCTGGACATCACTAGATGAATATGGACTGTAACCCTCAAAATGCAGAGGTAATGATTCTTCAGCTTGACCAAGTAAAATTAGAACTGAATTGTGAGAGCATAATGGAGACATTTACACATGGTAGAACATCCTTTTCAGCCTTCAGCTAGTATCTAAATGAATTTCTAAGCCTGCTTGTGCTGACGTTCAGTAAAAAGAATCCCAGAAAGAAGCAAATGTGACCTACAAAAATCAGGAACAAACATAATCAGTAAGTGTTGTGAATCATAAATGTACAAACTTTCCTGATTTGGATTCCAGATGTTCCCAGCACAGGAGCATGGAATATGAGGAGGAGAGGGAAAATATTAGGAGTGCTACTTTATTTGGTGAGAGGGTATGTAAGTTATCTCCCATCAAAATTAAAAATGGGTACATGCCAGTTGTGTTGGAGTACACCGGTAGGGTACTGATGAAGAGGTTGAGTCAGGAGAATAAGGAGCTCAAGACCAGCCTTGGGTACACATTAACAAAAGGATACATGAGCTGGAGAGGTGGCTTAGTGGGTAGGGTACTTGCCTGCAAAGTAAAAGGACTTCAGTTGGATTCCTCAGGACCCACTAAAGCAAAAGGAGGCACATGCATGTGGAATTCATTTGCAGTGGCTAGAGGCCCTGGCATGCCCTTATCCCCCTCCTTCCTCCTTTTCTATCCGTCTCTGTCTCTGTCTCTATCTCTGTCTCTCCTGTCTCTCAAATAAATAAGTACATAATTAAAATAAGCAAATAAATCAGTTTAATAAACAAACTTTAAGCCAGGCAAGGTGGTACACCCCTTGAGAAAGGGGTACATGCTTAGGAAAAATTAAGCAAATCCCAGTTTACAAACTAGAGGATATTTTGAACAAGAAAATAAATAATCTTATTGGATTATAACAAAAGAATAAATATCCATAAGGCCATACTACTAGGGCCAAATAAATAATCAGGGACTGTACGTTATCCAGTGCTGTACACTCAGGCACTGTACGTTATCCAGGGCTGTACACTCAGGCACTGTATGTTATCCAGGGCTATACATTCAGGGACTGTATCTCATCCAGGGCTATAAACTCAGGGACTGTATGTTATCCAGGGCTGTACACTCAGGGACTGTATGTTATTGAGAGCTGTACACTCAGGGACTGTATCTTATCCAAGGATGCACACTCAGGGACTGTATCTCATCCAGGGCTGTACACTCATGGACTGCATCTTATCCAGGGCTGTACACTCAGACACTGTATCTCATCCAGGGCTATACACTCAGGTACTGTATCTTATCCAGGGCTGTATACTCAGGGACTGTATCTTATCCAGGGCTGTACACTCAGGGACTGTATCTCATCCAGGGCTGTATACTCAGGAAGTGTATCTTATCCAGGGCTGTACACTCAGGGACTGTATCTTATCCAGGGCTGTATACTCAGGGACTGTATCTTATCCAGGGCTGTACACTCAGGGACTGTATCTTATCCAGGGCTGTACTCTCAGGGACTGTATATTACCCAGCCTGCTGCTTGTCACACCACTCGGCTTCCTTTTCACCATGATGAGAGCTGTTCTACCAGGTCTTCCCCACATTGTTGGACAGAAACTCCTGAAGCCATGCACAAAATAAATCTTGGCTTCCTCATTTCTATCTGGTTTTTGGTCAAAGCAATAATAAAACATGAAATATCTAATGAGAGTGTCTTATAAAAGTGAAAACCTAGGGCTGGAAAGATGACTTAACAGCTAAAATATTTGCCTGTGGTCATAGGATCAAGGGTCAATTCCCCAGGACCCATGTAAGGCAGATCAACACAGTTGCATATGTGTCTGGAATTTGATTGCAGTGGCTGAGGCCTCTGGCACTCCCATTCTCTCTATCTGCCTCTCTCTATTTCTCTCAGATAAATAAAATAACTTTTCTAAAGAAATCCGGAATTTCATAGTATCTAAGTAGGAGATTTAATTCAACAAGGTATTCGCTGATCAATCTTAAAAATGAATACAAGCATATTCAAAGTTTTCATAGGGTTTCTTGATAAGTTATACTAAAATTCTTTCAGAAGAGAAATGTGGGAAAATGAGAACAATCTTGAAAAATAGGAAGGAATTTATATAGTCTATCAAAACCAAAACACATAAAACTATCCAGTAATGAAACAGTGCAGTATTAACCATAAATAGGCGAATAGTTCTTTGGGTCAGATGAATTTCAAAAACCATGATTGTGGCCTGGAGAAATGTCCTAGCGGTTAAGGCATTGGTCTGAAAAGCCAAAGGACACAGATTCTCTTCCCCAGGACCCGCATAAGCAAGATGCCCAAGTTGGTACATGCATCTGGAGTTTGTTAACAGTGGCTGACACCCCTTCACATACTCTCCTCTTGTGTGCTGTCTCTCTCTCTTTCTCTTTCTCGCAAACACCTATATGTATGTTGGCATCTTTCTCTCTTAAATAATAAGTTATATTTTAAAACATCGTCATGTGCAAAGATGTATCTGAAGACAATGAGAAATAAATTTTGTCTAAGAATGCTGTTGGGTCCATTAGCTCTACATTTGTAAAAATGAATTTAAGTGTGGGGATACGGCACAGCAGTTAAGAACACTAGCCCCTTAAGTGTGAGGGCCTCCCAGGCTGGAGACCTCCAGGTTGATTCCCAACAGCCCACATTGAAAAGCTGAGTGTGGCCATGCAAGTTTTTAATCCCAGTCCACTGGCTGTTTGTGTGGAGAGGAGACAAAGAATCCTTGTGGTCTATTGATGATCTCTCTTAGTACAGGGAGAGACTTCATGTCATTTTGAAGCTGACCAATAAGGGACATTTTTAGTTTTTGATAACAACAACAGAAAATTATAATGTGTGCAAAATGGACAATATGAGCTTTGCATAAGAATGAAAGAAACTATCAGTAAAGCTTTCCCCAAGGACTTTATTCATTATTTAAATATACTCCCAGACAAAAGTTGACTATAGATAAAGAACTAGAGGAAAATATGAGACTAATGTTTCACCAAACAAAAATATGTGTGTAAGGAGATGGCAATTATTATTTTTTAAAATTTATTTATTTGAGAGTGACAGACAGAAAGAGGGAGAGGGAGAGAGAGAATGGGCACATCAGGGCCTCCAGCTCCTGCAAACACACTCCAGACGTGTGTGCCCCCTTGTGCATCTGGCTAACGTGGGTCCTGGGGAACACAGCCTCGAACCGGGGACCTTAGGCTTCACAGGCAAACGCTTAACCGCTAAGCCATCTCGCCAGCCCGATGGCAATTATTTTTAAAGAATTAAATAGACGTTCTGGCATTGAGAAATGAAGTACTTAATTAAAACATTAAAGGGTTGTAGAGATTGTTAGTGGTTAAAGAATCTTGCCTGCAAAGTATAGGTTCAATTCCCTAAACCCATGTATTCCAGATGTATAAGATGGCATGTGTATCGGGACTGCACCTGCAGTGGCTAGAGGCCCTGATATACCCATTTTCTCTCTGTCTCTCTCTGTCTCCCTTCCCCTCTCTCTCAAATAAAGAAATAGATTTTTTTTAAAACATTCATTACAAGGATTATTTAAGAAATTAAAGCATGTGATTAAAATCAACTGTATTAGGGCTATAGAGATTGCTTAGCAGTTAACGTGCATGCCTGCAAACCCTAAGTACCCATGTTTGAATCTGTAGGTACTATATAAGCCAGACACTCAATTTTGGTAGGAGTTAGGCAGACTTTCTGTGATCATCAATTCATAACACCCTTGGGTGCTAAGTATCCAATGAGCTCCTGAGGAAGATGAAACTTCAGTGACGTTTGTCACAACTGTTGTCACCACTCATTTCTGAAGGCGTTAGGTAACTCCTCTGGGACTCTACTTAGAGTGATCTTCAGAAGTTTCATCCTAGGTTTGTCAGATGTGGTTTCATGAGCCTTGTGTCTTACTGATTTTGCTTGGTATCTTTGCTATGAATGTCAGCCAGGTACAAACATATTCTGAGTCCTGTGAGCCTGGCTAATGACTGACATGGAAATGGTCTTGGTGTGAGGTTTGATACTAGAGTCTCCATAAACTTTGGTGTTCTGGATGCTAGGTTCCCCAGCTGATGGCAACTGGAAATTAATGACTACTGGAAGCAGTGAATTGTTGTGCGTGGGCTTATGGACATTATAGCCACTTTCCCCTTGCCAGTGTGTAACACAGTCTCGGGTTAACTGCTGAACACTTATGTCGGCAAGGGGGTCATGTCCACCCTCTGCTTATGCCTACAATTATTGCGGCTCTCACCACTGGTCAGTAAAATTTCTTTAAACAATTGGTGATTATTAGGGAGACTCAAGTCTTCTACAAGTACTGATAGTAAGTGTCTAGTGAATACTTAGTGCTCAATTATGCATCTCTGTTGTGACCTCCTCGTTCTAGGTTTTAAATAGAAAGCTATACCATGATGTGATGTGTAAATTTCATAATGATTTAATGAGAAAACATAGAAGAAAGTGCAAATACTGTAGACAAAATATTACTAAATATGATGTTAAAAATATAGTTTGACTAGTATATTTAACTGGATAGCAAAGTGTTTAAATAAACATTATAGAATAGAATTCTCTGAAAAGGCAACAGACATGTTTGGACAGTACAGAATGCATGTCATGACAGGTGACTGATGGTACAATGTTTATCTCAGATACAAAACAAATAAAGCCAACTAAAATGCATGAGAAGACTGAAATTTTTTCCTAGATCTTTGAAATCCTGCCATGTAGAAGGAGAAATTGTTCTTTGCCTCCAGAGCAATAAGAAAGTTTTAGGAAAGAGAATAATCAATGAATTACCAATCCTAGCAAGGATAACAGTCTGACAAAGCCCTGTGCAGTGGTGCACTGCCTGTCTTTCCAGCTACAGAGAAGACTGAGGCAGCACCATCACTTGAGTCCAAGAGCTTGAGGCACATTGGATAACACAGACATCACCTCATACAATTAAATTAAATCAGAATCTATAAATGCCTACAATGCACAAGAATGACCTTGTGTCCTTTCTTTGTAAACAAAAAGCATTTATATTCAACAGTCTGTTAGATCCTAATTTTCTGTGTATGTGAACAGAAATTTAACCTTACATTTAGTAGGTATTAGAACGATCTCTGGTCAGTCTTTTTAGCTACTCTAATAACGAGCCATGCCTGCGAGTCCTTCAGAGGCAGTATCTCTACTGTACACACCTGAGAAGAGTCCTGATATGGAGCAAACCAGGATCTGACAAAATGTCAGGGGCATGTCCTACCTGATAGATGTGAGCAAGCTTGGGAGACATGGGTTGGAGTCCTCCTTCATGGTCGAAGGCCTGTAAAACCAAGGACTAACCTAGATGGACTTTTATTTTCTCGTTGGGAGAATGGGACCTGAGTCAGATCCGTGGTCCTGTAAAATATAAAATCTCAAGTTGCTTAGGAGACCATTAGTGGATCAGTCTGTAAACCTCTTTACTGGCTAGCAGGATGCATTCTGATAAAAAAAAAAAAAAAAAGAAAGAAAGGCACACTACTTACACCTGTCAGAGACAACCATAAAGGCCTGTCAATCATCTGGAAAGACAACATCTCCGTGGAAAAGCTGCTTGTTGTTTCCAAAATTTACAAACTGTATGACCTCTGTCTAAATGTAGATGAGGTCACTGGTCTCTTGCCAATGTCCTCTCTGGTGAGTGTATTTTATTTTACTATTACACTCCACTTATCAGCTCCACTACACTCAAACGTCCTTCACAAGGACCATGGAGTTTAGAGGATTTCAGATGGATGTCCGGCTGATACAACCAGTGGATGGACAGTAAGATGTAGGCAAGGAGAGAAGTACAAGTGTAAACACCAGGCTCAGCAAACAGCTACAGTTATCTCCCCAAAGGCAACTATTTATATATTCAGCATGGAAGGAACTACAAATTATCCATTAGCTTTTCAAAGTCACCATAGTTTCCTCATGGCAGGAACAACTCTTTGATTTCAGAGAATAGCAATTCACTCTAGAGTGAAATCCTTACTAACATTTATTCTGGGGATAGGATTAACATCTTCCTGGAAAGCTGCTAAAATAGGCTTTGGTGATACTTTTAGTGATCCTCGTCAGGCAGTGGAGGATTATGCCACCTTAATAATTTTCCTTGGGATACAAAGGTCCCTAAATGTTTCAGGGATAAATCTTTACTTTTAACCCTAAAGAAAATTTCATCAGTGTTTTGAAACAAATTTTGTTGTTGATGAGCTTCTCATTCCTATAATTAATTTTCTACTTGTTCATTTCATTAAATAGCTTTAAACATTTGCAATTTGACATTTTTTTTTTTGTATTAAGTGGTAAATGTTAGGGAGGAATGAGGGAATAACAGTTGAATGAAACCAACACAAATATTAGCTATTGAAAACAAAAATCACATAGAAATTCCATGCAAAAAAGCAGAGTACAGAGAGAGAGAGAAAGAGAGGGGGAGGGAGAGCGAGTGGGAGTGGTAGTGTGGGAAAGGGAGGACGGGAAGGAGAGAGAGATAAAGAAAGATGGAGTTATAATGGAGAGACCAGGAAAGAAAAACAGTTAAGATAACATTCACCATATACTACAGTTGAGAACCACTTGTACACATTTTACTCTGGACTTTGCTTATAGTGGGCCTGTAACCACACACTTAGAATGCCAACACTGCTAGTGGCATTATAATTAGATACTTCCTCCTTCCAGAGGAAGACAGAAATTAAGGTCCATTCATTTCACACAGCAAAAACATTTGCAGATCGGGCTTCAAGTACAACTTTTGATTGCTTCCCCAGTGTGGTCTTTTTATCATGTCAAGGCCTTGTAGATAAGGTTGTATTGTCAACACACCTGGAGGGGAAGTGGAATTGGCTGGTATGGAAAGGAGCACACTTGTAGCAAAGTATTGAGTTGGGGGAAGAGCAAGGGAGAACCTGTACTTCAAGGGGAGGCTTACTTCCACTCCAGTGGCAAGGTCCAGGAAGGTGGTGGACCTGACTGTTCATTGTAGGACAAGTTTTGTACAAGGATTGATCCTGTCTTGTCTCCATGCATACTGACTTTTGTCAACATTTGAGGCTCAACTGTTCTTTGCCCAGTGTGGGCCTAATTTTTCCTTCTTTCCTCCTTCCTTCCTTCTTTCCTCCTTCCTTCCTTCCTTCCTTCCTTCCTTCCTTCCTTCCTTCCTTCCTTCCTTCCTTCCTTCCTTCCTTCCTTCCTTCTTTCCCCCCCCTCCCTCCCTCCCTCCCTCTCTCTCTCTGTCTTTCTTTCTTTCTCTTTGGTTTGAGGTATGGTCTCATTTCAGCCTACACTGTCATGAAACTGTTTATTCTGTAGGCTCCAGCTGGTCTTGGACTGACAGCCGTCTTCCTACTTCTGCCTCCTAAGTGCTGGGATTAAAGGTGTATGGCCACAGACCTGGCTATTATCCTAAAATTACTTCTCAATTTCTTTTCTACACATCTCCTTATCCACAAATATATCTACTACTCTGAAAATTTTGACTGATCTCTGTAGCTACTCTCTATCATTAATTACTCTTCATGTTGAGCCTACCCCTTACGTCCTCCACATCCTTGCCTCCCTAGTTACACCTGAGGACTCCAGTCCTCTCTCTGAATTCTTTTTTCTGTCACTGATTAGGTTCTTCCTGCATAACATACATTTTTCCATCTGCTAATAATTTCTAAACATGTCACTCTAGTCTTTTAGCATTTTCTACAGATGCATATATTCAGCTACCCTTTCAAATTTTTGTTTCAATAATACACATTGAAAACTAATTTTCCCAAGCTTAAAACACACCGAAATAAGATAAATGTTGGTTAGTTATTTAAACATCAACAGTGCTTATGGCAAATTAATGCTATATAATACGGCCACATATGAAGAATGCTGTGAAATGCTGAGATGAATATGGTCTTTTAAAGTAAGGCCTCAGAAACCATAACTAATAGCCCCAGTAATGTAAAAATTGCTCTGTAGCACCAACAATATTGTAAAGAACACTGAAAGGCAAATTAAATAAAAATTGTGGAAAATGTATACAACAGGACGTACTATAATTATAAACACACACTATCTGGAAGAAAACTGTTCTACCTAGATCAGAACTTTTTTACCATACATAATTATGACTATCTAGAACTTTATGACAGTGGTGTTTGAATTACAGTTATTATTGATCAATCTAAAAGAATAACTAGGGAATCAGCCATATAAAACATTCTCAATTAGGGATTCCATTTTATCTCCCTTTTACCTCTTTGTAAAAGTTTCATATTTTGTTTCCCACCCTCCATGTCTTAAAAACCCAGTGCTTTTTCTTTTATACTCCTAACTTCTGCCTAAACACCCAATCTGCTGGGTGGTGGAGGTGCACTCCTTTAATCCCAGCACTTGGGAGCCAGAGGTAGGAGGATCACTGTGAGTTTGAGGCCACCCTGAGACTCCATAGTGAATCACAGGTCAGAATGGGCTACAGTGAGAGCCTACCTTGAAGAAATGAAAAAAACATAACAAAGTATATTAAAAAAAAAAATGCCTTTTCTGTTATACTCCTAACATCTGATTCTCTAGCCAAAAATATTTTTAAAAAAATAAATAAATTACAAGCCTAGGAAAGTAAAAATAAGATGTATAGTAAAGGAGGCCTTTAGAATTTGGAAGTAAAAGATGATACCAGAGACATTTCTGCAATGTATGTAAGCCGTTCATTGTTGGTTCTGAGGTAAGCCTAGGTAAAAGATACAAAGGAAGGCATGCAATCTAAGCAAGGGTTAGACATCCTTCCAAGACAACTGATACGGTATGGTTCGCATCAATTCTGTTTGTAACATTGCAGGAAATCATTTTTTAAAGAATTTTGTGAAAAATAACAATTGGATTTATAGACTGCACTAGAAATAAATAATAACTTCAAAAGATTTGGTCAGCATAGAGTAAAAAAAAAACCTTTGATTCTTGCTATAATTTAAGTGAGTAGTCTTTTACTTGATTTCCAAGGCTCCTCTTTTCTTTTTCTAGCTGTTTAAGTAATCTGTTCAAGGATTCCTAAAGATAAATTTTATATGTATTCATATTGTAGGCGATGTAAGAAATTATCATCTAATTCTTCATCTATACCTAACATTCTGAAATTTCATGATTCTGTAGCTTATGTTTACTTTTTTAAGTAGTAGCAATAATACGTATAATATTTGTTCAGCTCTATTTATTTCATGTATTATATCAAAGATTTAAACATATTATTTGACTTGATTATAAGTACAGATCTTAAGATGGCTAAGATTCAATATTTAGTGTTGAGAAAATAGTAACCTATAGAGGTTACATAACTGGCCCAAATATTGCATGTGCTCAATGGTATACCTTGATATTAGAACCTAGGTAAAATAATTCCAAAAGTCATACATGCTAAATAATTATTGACGTTAACCATTAGTAGCATTCATATAAACATCTGCTGCCAAGTAAAAATACAATAAAATAAAAAGGGCTGGCGAGATGGCTTAGTGCTTATGTGCTTGGCTGTGAAGCCTAAGGATCCTGGTTCGAGACTTGATTCCCCAGGATCCGTGTAAGCCAGATACACAAAGGTGGAACACACATCTGGAATTAGTTTTCAGTGGCTGGAGGTCCTCATGGGCCCATTCTCTCTCTCTATCTCTGCTGTGATCTCTCTCTGTGTCAGTCTCCAGTAAATAAATATAAACTTAAGGAAAGCGACTGTCACTATAAGAAAAGCGTTACAGGGAAAGAGAGTACAACCTACTGCACACCTGTACACCACAAGTCCATTTCCGGGGCAAGCTTCTGGAAACACCAGATATCCACACATGTAGGGTAGTTTAAGGCTCTTTTTTCATAGAAAGAGTGAACAGAGAGCATTCCTTTGATTTCAATCAATAATTCTATACATCACTGCAGGGTTTTAGAAATGTACAATTAAAACATATAATTTATAGGTGCCCAGCTGAGTCAGATCAGTTCCCAGTAATTTATGAAATAATGTACATAAACCATCCTGTCAAGTTGGGTACCGCAAGAAGACTTGCCAGATGAGGCAATAGATTCCAGAACTGTTCTACCCTTCAGTAGTTTTGCATTCCTCTGAAATTTAACCATACTGCCTACTCTGCCATTCTCTCTTTCCCATCTCTCTCCTTTTCTCTCTCTCTCTCTCTTGACATCTGTGTCAATGAGTGCCTCCCTAACAAACATTTTCAATTATCTTATAATTCCTCTTCCTGACTACCATGTCTCACTATAAGCAGAAATCTTCAGCAACACATTGACTGGGGGCAGAGGGATCTGCAGGAGAATATGGAAGGTTCTACTCAAGTCAGGGCAAAGCATAAGATTTCTTATGACACCAAACAGTAATTCTCACCAGACAGTACCCACTGCTGAGAGGCACTAAACAAAGGGGCTTGAGCAGGAAGTATTCTCTGGTCACTGGTACCTAGGCAGTGAGTGACTACACAAGCAGAGCTGAGGACTTTGCATTGATTGGCTCCATAGCAGGAGGTCCTTCCACCAGGACTGAGGTAGTTCTGTTGCTGCAGGATGTTACCTGCCAGGAACAGACATGAACATGAGGCTCTGGTAAGCCATCTTTCAAGAGAGTCAACCAGCAACTTGGTGGCAAGTTAGTCACAGAAGATGGCTTCAGCTAATTCAACAGGATATGTGCTCCAGATATCTAGTTTTACCACAGTGCGGCAGCCAACCACATAGGTTGTTAACCTATCAATCCTGAGAGACAAGGGTTACATGTTACCTCCAAATCTACTATGAGCAAAATGCCAACTTATCTCCATATTTTGGGAGGGATTGTCTAAGTATTCAGTAGGCTGATATCAAAGGCTAGCAACCTTACATAATGTGAGACCCAGTAATGTGAATCTACATAATGAACTTCAGATCAGCCTGGGCTACAGTGACACATTACCTCAGAAAAGAAAACAAGCAAAACAAAATCTGTGATTGTTTAGTTTATGAAAGAAATAATTTTCATTTGGCTCTCGTTTCTGGAGACCCACTTGTGATGAGCTACATCACCACATGAAAAAAACAAAGCACAAGTGGGCTCTTACTGATGGAGAAAAGTAAAAGATCAAGTCATGTCCTCTCAATCCTCCCTACACATGATCTGGGTCCTAAGCGAATGAAGAAAACATTCAAAGAAAAATGGAAGGAGCTAAGTAAAAATCTACATAAAGCAAAGTGTAAAATCTTTTTAGAACTTACATGTTCATGAAAAATAGATAATTCACCAATTTACTTATCCTTTCTCAGATTACTGATGGTAATTATTTTTTAAAGTAATTATTAAAATTCTAATGATAGTAAGGATGTATTGGCTCAGCAAAAATATGGCAAATTCTAGTCTCTCAAAATAATAGTAGTGATGAATCTCTTAGAAGTAATGATTCACTGTATGAATGTCTGATTGACATCCTTATTTGAACATAACAGGGTGACAGTTCTCAGGCAGGCATGAAAGCACTTATACACTAGCATATTGCATGTCTTCTAGCTGAACCTATGTAACATAAAATTAGATTCTAGAAAATAAACCCATAGCCTGGAGAGACGGCTTAGCGGTCAAGGTGTTTGCCTGCAAAGCCAAAAGGATCCCAGTTTGACTCTCCTGGAGACATGTAAGCAAGATGTGCAAGGGGCACACACATCTGGAGTTCATTTGCACTGGCTTGAGGCCCTGGTGTGCCCATTCTCCATCTCTCTCTCTCTCCCTCTCTGCATTCCAACTTGTGAGAGTTCAGTTAAAGATAACCTAATGAACTTAGTGATGACCTGGTAAGAGCTCATAGTAAATATATACAAGCAAAATGACAGTTAAATGTATGGTAGTGTACAACTGAATGTCAAGTGTTAAGCATAGGTCATAAATGCATCACAAGTTTTGTAAAGAGCCCAATTAATGTGCATGAAGGGTCATCAAAATATTTGTATGGACAAAAGGACAGTGTGGAAGTGAGTTTTTTGTTGACTATAAACTTAAATCAGAACTAATTTAAAAATAGAGCTGTTTATGCTCCCCAGCAGCTTCTGTCCAGATAAACAGTTTTAAGTGATGAATAGATGCCTCTATTTCTCTAGATTTAAGACCCAAGCTTGTCTTGAAACAGTTCTCCAATTGGCCCAAGAAAAGCCACTAATTTCTGTCTGTTCAGTTTTTCCTTTTGTGCTGTCAAGAGTAAGGGCTTCCAAACTCATATGTACTTGAATTTAAAATGAAAGTCACAAACTGGTTTTTCTTTTTTTTTAATTTTTTTTGTTTATTTTTATTTATTTATTTGACAGCAATAGACAGAGAAAGAGACAGAGAGACAGAATGGGCATGCCAGAGCTTCCAGCCACTGCACACAAATTCCAGATGCATGGGCCCCCTAGTGCATCTGGCTAACATGGCTCCTGGGAAATCGAGCCTCGAACTGGGGTTCTTAGGCTTCACAGGCAAGCACTTAACCACTAAGCCATCTCTTCAGCCCTGGTTTTTCTTTATTATGTTGTTTTCAGGGTACTGGGGATTGAACTCAGGACCTTATGCATACTAGGCAAATACATTACAGCTGAGCTACATTCCCCATGCCTTTAATTAATTGTTTATATTTTGAGAAAGTCTCACAAATTACTTGGGTTGGTCTCAAACTCATTGTGTAACCCAGGCAGGCAGGCCTGCAACTTGTGGTACCCCTTCCTCAGTCTCTCAAGTGGCTGAGATTACAGCCCTCTGTCACCAGGGCTGATTCACATACTGTTTTTATCCTGTTTGTTTGTTTGTTTGCTTGTTTTAAGTGGTAATGTATTGAATATACTCCCTAGATCAGTTAACTGGGATTCCGTAGCTGAAATCTTGAAAATGAGCTCTTGCAGTGAGCCCACATCTTGCTAGGCAGTTGACACTGGTTAAGTCAGCGGGAATCCTATGTTTTCTTCAGGATGCCTCCAGTTTCTACACAGAGCTGCAACAGCCACCAGTGTCTTTGAGACTTTTTGGCCTTCAATTACTATGGCTTTCTCCAGGATAAGAAAGTGTTTTTGACGTCTGTTTTGACTTGGTGGGTGTGACAGAGAACTGGTTCAGACATTTCCTCTTTGTCTTCTGAACCACAATAGATTTCAGTTCAGAGGTGAATGGCCTGATTGTGGGACTGATTTCACTTTCCAAATATATTTATTACCAAATGTGCTGGAATTGGGAAGATAGTCATAGTGGTGGAAGGGAATCTGGAGAACCACTGTGGTTTGGACTTCAGCCATAGATTCTCAGATTCTCACTCACTCTAAGGAATCAATGTCAATTCCGATCTATGGTTTTTTTTTTGTTTTTTTTTTTGTTGTTTGTTTGTTTTTACAAGAGCTACTAGATTTCGTAGCTGGGTTTAGTTTAGGGATTTTTACATAGGAAAATCAGTAGGGGATTTGTGAGGCAGAAGGGATAAACATGATATAATAAATGAACTCTAGTCATCCACTGAAAATAAACAAAGCATCCTAAGGGAGTGCTAGCCTGAAGCACACATTGTGGCTCTTATTAGTTCCACAGTGAGTCTTGACTAAAATGGAAACTGGTCCTTTTAAGCACAGCAGCAATACCATTTCAATGAGATTCTAACCATTTAGACTGCAAAAGATCTAAAAACAGATCACATGTGAGAATGATATACTGCCCTATTTCCTGATTTTAGAAGCTATTTCAATAAAAAATTTAAAAAATTCTTTAGTTGTGTACTTTCACAAGCTTTTCAGATACTAAGTGACCAACTGTGGTGTTTTGATTGCAACAGTAATGTGGTACCGGGAGTGGGGTTGCTGCTGGACACCTAACTGTGGTTTCGGCCTTTTGGAGCTGATTTTCAACAGGAATGGGGAAGGAGTTGAAACCTTGGCCTAAGAGATGCCTTGCAGTGCTGTAAGTACAGCTTGATGGACTGTTCTGGTCTGAGCTGCAAGACCTGAATGAAGTAACATTTATGGACTGGGTTGTTTGGCTCATGAGGGTGTGAGAAAGAGCTTTGCTTGGACTGGGCTAGCAGTTTGTGTGAAAAGCTTGCTCTTATGCCCATGTCTTGAGAAGTTGTGCAGGGCTGCTTTGCGTACAAATGAACTTGTGTGTGCAGAGGGATATGGCACAGAAAGAAAAATCTTTGGGTGAGCTCTTGCCTGTTCAGCTGCAACTGAGAGATTACAACCTCTGAGACTGGGCTAACTGACCTGCGTGGGGGCAACAAGAAGAATGTAGACTCTTTTGAAGGGGCCTGAGTGCTCAAGGAGTGTCCTGTTCTTCAAAGTCTGCTTTATTCCCCCCTGGATTAACAAATTGGCACCTACCTGGTATTGTGGAGTATAAGAAATGCTGGAAAGAGGGTCACTGAGTTTGCAACACGGTCTTGTGTTTTGGAAATGGCCATGGGCAGTGTGAGGCGGGCTTGCTGGTTGCCTGCATAGAGACCCCATGGGGCCATGAGGATGAACCGTGGCTTGCAGTGGAGACCCAGTGGAGATGCCAGGACCATGAGATGGCTGCCAAGGAGCTGCTGGCCCCAATGAAGTTTTCCAGGACTGTGAGTAGCCTAGCTGGAGGGGCGGAATTGGAATGCCAGAGACTTGTTGCTGGTTAGAATTATCGGACTTGAAGATTTGTCACTGGCTAGAGTTGCTGGACTTGAAGCTACAAAGTTTGATGTTTGCCCTGGTTGTTTTAAGTCTTGTTTGGTTGAATGTTTCTTTGCTATGCCCAATGCCATCTACTGCAGTGTGAATATTTATTCTGTACCATTATGGGTTTCTTGAAGTTATTTTTTGGTATTATGGCTCAGTTAAAAGATCTTGGACTATGGGGATGTATGAACATTATTGGGATTGATAAAAACTATGGGGACTTTAAAAGTGAGCTGAATGCATTGCATTTTACATCATGTATGATTATCAGTTTATGGGGGCCAGGGATGGAATGTGGTGGTTTGATTCAGGTGTCCCCCATATACTTAGGTGTTCTGAATGCTATGTTCCCAGCTGATGGATATTTGGGAATTAATGCCTCCTGGAAGGAGTGTATTGTTGGGGCGGGCTTATGGTCATTATTGCCAGTTTCCCCATGCCAGTGTTTGGCACACTCTCCTGTTGCTGTGGTCCACCTTCTCTTGGCCAGGGGGTGATGTCCACCTTCTGCTCATGCCATCATCTTCCCCTGCCTTCGTGGAGCTTCCTCTCAAGCCTGTAAGCCAAAATAACTCTCTTTTTCCTAGACGCTGCTCTTGGTTGGGTGATTTCTACCAGCAATGCGAACCGGACTGCAACACCAACCATGTGCTGAACAATAGCTTCAAATCATTTCTGGAACCCTTGCTTATCCAGATTTCCTCATTACCAGCTACAGCCTCTGCATCTTGATTTCCTCTTTTTTTTTTTAATTTTTTTTTTATTTATTTATTTGACAGCGACAGACACAGAGAGAAAGACAGATAGAGGGACAAAGAGAGAATGGGCGCGCCAGGGCTTCCAGCCTCTGCAAACGAACTCCAGACGCGTGCGCCCTCTTGTGCATCTGGCTAACGTGGGACCTGGGGAAGCGAGCCTCGAACCGGGGTCCTTAGGCTTCACAGGCAAGCGCTTAACCGCTAAGCCATCTCTCCAGCCCTTGATTTCCTCTTATGTGGCATCTAGCACACTATTTCCAGCCCCACCACACACAAACATGTATGTCAGTTCCTTGTTTCTTTAGGTTTGCTTGAGTTTCAGAGGAGAGAAACAAGATCTTATTTTTTGTTTTTGTAGTTGCTGTCTGTTTTCTTTGCTTTCTTCTCTGTCTACACTATTGTACCTATGTTATTTCAGCTAGCACACCATGTGGTCTATAACTCTGGGATTCACCTTATTCTGTGTCGTTGTACCTGCTTTCTATAGGTTGCATATGATATGCTAAGCTTTGAAATTGTGCAATAGGGCTAAAGATACAGCCTAATCAGTAAGGTGCCTGCCTTGTAAGCCTGAAGACCTAAGTTTGAACGTAGAACCCATGAAAAAAATTTAAGTGCATTTGTCACTGGCCAGCCAGTGTAGCCTAAATAATGAGCTCCAGAACAATGAGGCCCTTTCCCAAAAAAGGCAGACAGAGTTCATGAGGAATGACATTCAAGATTGTCGTCTGACCACACCCTGTGAAGGTCTTTTAATGCTTTATGTTTTTAATGTTTCAATGTTTAATGGTTTTTAATACAAATGGCAGGAAAAAATTAAAAAAAGAGAACCAAGAAAGACAGCCAACTCCCACCACTTCATGCCACCTCTAACCGGGAGCAACTTCAAAGAAAGCGGTGACATGAATTATGTTCTTAATGACAGCCTAACAACCTTGTCCAGGGTGATGGTGAAATACAGAGTGATCAATCAAAATCCATGAAAGAAGAAATCCAGATGCAACAGAGTACTCGACACTAAATCTGACTGACAACAAGCCTGCACTGACTAAAGGAACTTTCTGGGAAAGAGCACAAAAAGATTCTAGGTCACACAGAAGGTAGAAATACACTGAAACACAGTTCTACCACTATCCCACCTGACCAGACTGAGCCTTCATGACCCCACAGTGAATACCATAATGTGACTAAGGAACGTGCTCCGTCCCCCAAATAGCAGGAGCAAGGGCAAGGGTATCAAATGGTATTAAGTGAAACTATATATAACATAAAATTCGAAAATATAAAATTATTGGCTGTATTTAGGGCTGAATGATTGGAAGTAGTTTACATTTCTACCATTATCTAAGGTGTCTTTTAGGTATCTTGTATTATGCAACCATCTGATTTCCTGAAATTCTATTCCAGGGTGAAGAATAAGATAAATAACTAGAGTGTTTCTGTCACAGCAGGAAATGGAAACAAACTACAACAAGTGTTTATTTTCTCAAATACCAAACAATTAAGCACACAAGTCATGAGCAAAGAACACCCACTAGGCCAAAAGACTGAATAACATACAGCAAACAATAAACTTTGACGATAAAGTCACACATGAAGTGCCTCTGCCATGTCTTGATACGATTCAGGTTCCCCACTCCTCATCCTGGTTGTGCTCCTGCCTCCAAATCCAAGCGCTCAATGAGCCCCATCACCACGTGCAGCATGTCAAGGAAGTTGTTGATGGGCCTTATCACCAGAGCAGGGTTTTCAGTCACCCATGTACTAAAAGGGGGCAATAGGCACCATTAGAAAAGATAAGAGATCTGTGAAGGTCCATGCACAAAGCCTGGTGCTAAAAGTCTCCCAACCAGCCTGCCTTGTAGCACTCTCCCTGGAGACTATGTCCTCACGCATGGGCCACCCCTCCCACTCCACAGTCGTGGAGAACTTACGCAGACAGAGCATTATCAACCACTGTGTAATTCTGCTCAGTTGCTGGTTCCTGACGGCGCCGGGCCAGTGAAATTAAGTAGCTGCGCGCTATGTCTGCCTCCTGACGGTTGTGGAAATACACTATTATAGAGCTGAGAAAAAGTATGGTTAAGGCAACAACCCGGAATGAGTTTCTCCATGTCATTTGCTCCACTACACATAAAAGGCACATGTCAGAATCTACCACCAACTATAGCTCAGCTCAGACCACTTGGTGATGATTCGGATCTTTCGCTACCCTAAGCCCTGTAGCCTCTGAGGCACTGAGGAGTCCCAAACACCTTGTGATAATTTGAATCTTCCCCTACCCCAAGCCCTGTAGCCTCTGAGGCACTGAGGAGTCCCAAACACCTTGTGATAATTAGGATCTACCCCTACCCCAATCCCGACAGCCTTCTGAGGCATTGGGGAGTCCCAACTGTGCCAGTAAACTCACACAGCTGGTCATGCCCTGGCCACGTGGCTCTTCGAAGCCCCTCACTTTTGCCCTCAGCTCTAAAATCGCCCCCAGCCCCTCACCAACGTTCTAGTCCCTCTGCGCCCTCTACTCCCCTACATGGGCTAAGGGGCTCCACAGAAAGGATACAACTCCATGGGAGGACTTCCAGCAGCTTCCGCCCCGGGTGCAGGGACAGGCGGAGCCTGCCCAGCGTGGGCAGCAGCTGCTGCGGGCCCGCCTCCCAGCCCTTGCTGGTCAGGTCGCCCCTCGTCGGGGTTGCCCGCAGCTGCCGCCATACCCGGACCCTGAGGGCCGCGCGGCTCACGGGCGCCTTCACCGCGGCCTTCACCCGCTGAAGAAGGGCCGGAGCCGCGCCGTTCTTCCGCAGCTCGGGGACCGCTCTGCCCACTCGGCTCTCCTTCTCCTTCCCCTTCCCCTCCTCCTCCTCCCGCGGCACCGCCTGGGCCACCTCGGGGCTCCTGCATGGCTGCTGCGGCCTTCCTCACGGAGCCTCGCTGAAGAACCGGCTCCCGCCGCGTCCGTTGAGGGAATGGGGCCGCGCTTCCGGCCACGCCCCTTTCCCCAACGTGCGTGGCACGTGAGCACAATGGCCCCCGAGAAACAGGAGCTCGGGAGCCTGGTTCCTGCCACCCGCGGGGACACCTCGGATGCCCACCCCGGCACGCATCCCGCGCACAGTCCGCCCCAGTGTCATTAGGGCAAGTTCACACTGTCAAGGTGGCTTCCCTACAACCCCACCTAGTGAAGGCCGGTGAGTGTTCTGAGCCATGGTAACCCAGGTCTTCGCCACCGTCAGACCTGCACATTTGCCCCCTGGCCCCTAGTCTCGAGACCGTCACACAGTGTCCTGTGCACTCAGCCCAACTTTAACGTGTCCCAAACCATTTACTAATTTTAACACTGACCAAAACTCCAAAGTCTCAGGCACAGTTAAGACGGGCTCGTAATGGTGAGCCATATAAAATCTTTATAAAAAGGTACAGCTGCTTGTGACGGCAGGCGCCAGTAATCCCAGTACTTGCTTGTGAAGCCTACGGACGCAGGTGTGATTCTCAAGGTGGCACGTGCATCTGGAAGTCCTTTCAGTGGCTAGGGGCCCTGGCATGCCCGTTCTCCGTCTGCCTCTCCTCTCTCTGTTTCTCTCTCCCCTCTCTTCCTCTCTCTCTCCATTTCCCTCTGTCTCTAGTAAATGAAAAAATATTAATCTTTTTTTTAAAAGTTGTACTAATAAAATCCCAAGCAACCTAGTTTAATGACTTTTGAAGAGGGAAAGAAATAGATGAGTAAATAAACAAAGGCACTATCAATACTATTAAGAACAGAATGTAGAACCAAATTTAAATGACTACTGACACTTTTATCAGCCATGGGGTATAAAAATGAAGTAATTTTAGGTGCCTATCTGCATAAAGAGATAGAATATTGTTTGTATTTCTGTTGTTATTTATTTATTCATTTAGTTATTTATGATATAGAAAATAAAACAGCAGATAGAGAGAGAGAGAAATAGGAATACCAGGGTTTATAGCCACTGAAAATAGGATCTGGATTCATGTACTGCCTTGTGCACCTTATTTATGTGCCACCTGGGAATTGAACTTGGGTCTCTAGGATGTGCATTCAAAAGATTTTATGCTAAGCCATCTGTCTAGCTTTAATGTAAGTAAATTTAAGTTTTAAATATGTATTTAATTGCAAGCAGAAAGCTAGATAGTGAAAAGAGACAAACAGAACTTGGAGGTGTCAGTGCATCCAGCCACTGCAAACAAACCCCAGGTGCATGCATCATTTTTTGCATCTGGCTTTACATGGGTACTGGGGAATCCAACCTAGGTTGTTGGGTTTTGTATACATGTGCCTTAACTGCTGAAGCACTTTTCCAGCCTATTAAATTTTTATGTTGATTACAAAAGAAATGAAAATCAAGAAGCATGATATAATAATCATATGGGTTACAGGAAGATAGAACTATAACTTGAGACATCATATAAACAGAGGTGGCTTAAAACTGAAATATTCTACTTTGGAAGAATTAGATTATCTTCAAATTACACACTCATATTTATTTTGAAAAGATATCCCTAGATATTTAGCACTCAAACTTAATTTCTTAATACATGAATCTGGAGTTTTAAGAGGAAAAATAACAGAATTATCTTAACGTTAATATAAAGTGAGATGTGCAAAGAAATTAGCAGTCCATAGAAAATGGGTTACAAAATCCAGGAGTGGTGGCACTCCTAGCACTCAGGAGGCTGGTAGGAGATCACCGTGAGTGTGAGGCCACATGAGACTACATAGTAAATTCCAGGTCACCCTGGACTAGAGTGAGACTTCATAAAAAGGGGGGGGGGTGGTAACCATAAATCCCAAAATAAGTTTCTGGAAATTGCCGAAGCATCACAGTAATTACAAATATATCTGTGCTAAAACTTCTAATTAACAGGAAAAGTTGCAGGATTTTGTTTTAAAATACAAATTTATATTATGGAAATTGCATATGATAATTTAAACAATATTTAAAATGTGACACATCTTAAATTTAAATATAAAAAATGAAAAATTATATCATCTTAACCAAGTTTAGATAAGCATATGAAAGTAAAAATTGCTATAAAAAATGAAAGGTCTCAATGCGTGTTGTGTTGCAAAACCTTTTATCCCAGCACTTGAGACACAAAAGTAGGAGGATCACTGTGAGTTAGAGGGCAGTCTGGGACTACAGAGTTAAATTCCATTTCAGCCTGGGCTAGATTGGGACCCTACATCAAAACTTTCTACAAAAGGAGTCAGGCATTGTGGTGCATGCCCTTTAATCCCAGCACTCAGAGGGCACAGTTAGAGGATCGCCATGATTTTGAGGCCACCCAGAGATTACATAGTGAAATCCAGATGAGCCTAAACTACAAGACCCTACCTCAAAAAAAAATGGGATGGCTTAGCTATTAAGGTGTTTGCCTGCAAAGCCAAAATAACCTGGTTTGATTCCCCAGGACCCAAGTTAGCCAAATGCACAGGAGGCACATGTGTCTGGAGTTCATTTGCAATGGTTGAAGGTCCTATCAAGGACATTCCCCCCTGGTCCCCGCCCCCTGCTCCCTCTCGCTCTCTTTCTGTCTTTCTCTTTCAAATAATAAACAAAAATTTTTAAATAAAAGAAAGAAAAATTTTAAAAATGGTCTCAAACTCTTTGCCAACTATGTATCTGAGAGGGGATGATTGTGTAGAATCTTTTTTTAAAAAAATAAGAAAAAAGGTCAAAAAATGAAAACACTAGACAAAACAAAGCATCCCATCAATAAGTGGGCACACTAATTGGACAGATACGTTCTCAAATAACACAATACATATAGCCAATAAGAGCTGGGTGTGGTGGTGTATGATTTTTTTTCCAGCCCTCAGGAGGCAGAGGTAGGAGGAAAACTGTGATTTCTGAAAAAGGCCACCATGAGAATACCGAGTGAATTCCGATCACCCTGGGCTAGAGTGAGACCCTACCTCACAAAAAAAGGCCAATAAGTATATTAAAATATTCAATATATTTAACCATCAGGGAAATGCAAATTAAAACTTCATGGAGATTTTATATCACCCCAGTCAGAATGGATATGTATGTCTTCTGAATTTTCACTTATTTGCACATGTGCCAAAGGTCATACCAGGGTCTCTCCACTACAAATGAGAAGGGCCCAAGCAGTTTTATTTTGGAGCCTGCAAAACTGAACCTGGACCAGTAGGCTCTGCAAGCAAGTGCCTTTAACCACTGAGCAATCTCCCCAGTCCCGAGAATAGTTAATATTAAGAAAACAAATGACAGCAACTGTTGGTAAGCATATGAGGAAAAGAAAACCTTATATACTGCTGGTTCTAGTGCAGACACTACAGAGGGTCCTCAGAACACTGCAAATGGGAGGACAAATTTAAGATTTCCAATTTTTATCTCTAATACTACTCAACATTTATTACGTAATATTTTTGCCTTCCTAAGAAATACTCCAGAATTCCACATCATGCCCACAAACAACAGTGCAATTTCCTCCTTCTAAGGGCTAGGGGATCCAACCTAAAAACACTTACATGTGAGAGCAGAGAGCTAGGGACCTGGCTCAGTGGGTAAGAGCAATTGCTGTGCAAGTATAAGGACTGACAGGGGGTCTGATTGGCCAGGCCTGATTCTCCAGGACCCACATGAAGAGCTGGTAAAGCGCTAGGAGAAAGCGTGTGGCTGAGAGAGACACAAATTGTCCTCTGCCCTCCACATGCACATACACAGGGCACATCTATCTGCACACACACATGTCTACACCATACACACACGTCTACAACATACACCTACTACACTATACACATACCACACCATACACACACTGCACTATACACACATCAAACCCCTACCCACACACAAACTTCTAAAAATTTTTATTTATTTATATATGTATTTATTTATTTATTTATTTATTTGACACAAACAGACACAGAGAGAAAGAGGCAGATAGAGAGAAAATGGGCACAGCAGGGCCTAGAACCACTACAAACCAACTCAAGACACTTGCGCCCCCTTGTGCTTTACGTGGGTCCTGGTGTTGGAGATGCAGCCCCTCTTAGATCTTGGGAACTGCAGCTGCTCTTTGCCCTTTTGAGACAGAGGCAATTAACATGAGGGAGGCAGCAGGCACAGAGGCCTTATCTGAGGGCCTAGAAGAAGCAGGTGCCAGACACAGAGTCATTAATTACCGTATGGTCCTGGTGAAGCTGACTTTAGGCATGTAGGCATTGTTGAGAAAGTTTTTTAATCTGTATATACGCCTGTATCTGCCTGTATAAACCTGAGCCTTGATGAGAACTTGTCTTGGCTCCATTCCTTGTGCTCTTGTCTCAGATTCATTCCCACTCCCTCCTTCGGGGTCTGTTTCGACTCTTGTACTGCAGGTCGGCACACCTGGGGAATCAAGTCTCCAACGGAGGTCCTAAGGCTTCACCGGCAAGCCTTTCCAGCCCTCCAAACACACGATTTTTAAAGACACTAACAAACTAGTAAAGCATTTGGCATGAAGCCTAGGCTGGTATTGACTGTCAGGTATAGTCACAGCAGCAGGTCAAACTTTTTTGTGATTATCAAGGAAATGACAAACATTGTTTATTAAAAAAAACAAGGTAATTTAAAAAAGGGGGCAGGAGGAATGACTTAGTGCTTAAGGCACTTACCTGCAAAGCCTCAGGGCACTGGTTTGATTCCTGACAACCCAGGTAATCCAGATGTAGTTGGTGATGCATGTGTCTGTAGTTCCTTTGCAGTGGCTAGAGGACCTGGTGTGCCCATTCTCCCTCCCTCCCTCCCTCCCTCTCTTCCGCCCTCCCTCTCTCTCTCTCTCTTCCTCTCCCTCCCTTCCTCCCTCTCTTCCTCCCTCCCTCTCTCTCTCTCTCTTCCTCTCCCTCCTTCCATCCCCCCTTTCTCTCTCTCTCTCACATAAATAAATACATATTAAATAAGTAAATAAAAATAATTTAAAAAATATAAAGAGAATAAAGAATTTGTGAGGGCCCACTATGTGACAGCCAATACACGGATATTCTCTCTTTTAATCTTCATGACAGCTTTGACCTCACTAAGAAAACTGAGCTGTGAGTTAAAATAACTGTCCAAAGTCTCACAATTTCAAGGTGGCACAGTACGGATTGCAAAGCAAATCTTTCTCCGAACTCAGAGGTCCTTCTAGAATATAGTCAGCCTTACTATTAATTGGAACTGCCTAGAAAGGAAATGCTATGCAGGAAAGGTAAACACAAAGAGAGGAGGTGGGAAAAAAATCCTCTCTCTTCTACTCTAGGGAGTAGGAGAACACAGTGTAATTCACACTTGGAATAGAACTAACTTAAGGACACCTGTAACAGGAATGTGTACCACAATGAATTTTGTATTTGTAAAAAATATCATCTTGATTTAAAAACCAGTTTGCTCTATAATTTCTTTCTTCTTAAATGTTGGATGTTGGTCAAATGACATGATGAATCACACCAGTGCAAACAGAACTAGCAATTTAAAATGTTTACTGTAGATATCATTACATACCAGTTGCTCTACAATAAACTATATAAATTTCAATGCCTTGTCTGTTTCTTGTCATTATTTTTCTAGAAGCCTTTACAAATATACTAGCAAATAACTATTGCAAAAATTCAATGCACTTCCTAAACCTACAGATGAATATGTCATCCATTATCATTACAAGTTCCATGGTCCCATGAAAATATCTCTATTTCTAATGTTCCAAATTAAA
Source organism: Jaculus jaculus (assembly GCF_020740685.1). Lineage (NCBI taxonomy): Eukaryota > Metazoa > Chordata > Mammalia > Rodentia > Dipodidae > Jaculus > Jaculus jaculus. The sequence continues at coordinate 8,088,100 of NC_059126.1, forward strand.
ATCCAAAATAAGCAAGAGAGAGGAAAATAAGATTAAGGCATAACTTATTTTTAAAAAAAACATCAAAATAATAGAGAAACTAGTGAAACAAGTACTGAAGAGATCAATAAAATTCACCGTCTTAGGGACTCATTACAAAAAGTGAATAAAGGCACAAATTATGACTATCAGAAGTCAGGGAACTTAGCCTCTGTCTGGAGAGGCCTAGCAAGCTGCTGTTTTTGCCAAGACACAGAAAAGGCTCACTGTGGGCCTCAAAAGTATCAGGACTCAGAAGCCACCATTGCTTCGGTACTAGGTAATTAGGTATTTTATTCAGTATTCCATTTTGTGCAGTTTAGCCTAATCCTGCCTCATAAAATACTTTTCATTAGAGCCTCAATTAGGTTACCCTGCCTTGAAATTAGCAAAAACATGTTAAATGGCCAACTTCAGAATGCTAAGTAGTTTGAGGAAGTTTACTTCCAAAGGACAAGTAATTAAGCAGGCAGAGCCTTCTGAGAGGTAACAAAACACCCTCAGCACAATAGGTGTCCCTGTCCTATTTGTCCAGTAAGATCTGTGCACAGCAACAACAGCTGTTGTTGCTTTCTAGGGTGGGCAAGTTGTGTCTACGCTGGGAGTGCTGGCGTGTGTAACCAAACTTTTCTTTTCGGCTTAGCGCTGAGACAGGGTCTCACCCTGCCGCTACCGAGGCCTTGAACGTCAGGCAGCAGTGCCCCGCAGCGGCCTCCCACGTGCTGCGATTACAAGTGCGAATCTTCGTGCACCAGCTTTCCACGAGATCAAGAGCGAGCCCAGTTCCCGCAGTCACATCAAGCCTCATCAGGGAATTATCATGTGGGCGCTTCAGAGGCCTGTCCCTTTCCGCTGTCCCTGCAGGGCCATGGGCCCTCTGGGGTGTATTGCCCGCCCACCCCCTGCGGCAGGGTTCCCCACTGGCTTCGCAGCTCCTGGCTTTGCCAAGGTCAGCTTGGTGCCGAGCACAGAGACAGGGAACAGATAAGAAAATAAGTGCGCCGGAACCGCAAAACTTCATACATCCAGAATTGAGCCTTGGCACTGCGCAGCCTCAGGCCCAGGGCCCTTGCCAGCGTCCCTCCTCGGGGCAGCCCTCCACGTGCAAAGAGGGCTGGGAGCTCGGCATCAATGATCAGAGCCCCAAGGTCCTGTCCCCGTGGTTAAGCTTTCTAGGCTGCGGGGCCTCCTGGCGGTCTTCACCGAGAGCCCAGGAAGCCCAGGCCCTGGTGCGCGCCCTCCGCAGCGCCATGACCCGAGGCCGGCCCCACGTGGAAGCCCGGCCCCTCCAAGAGCGCTGCCTGGGCCCGAGGTGATGTCGGACCCCACCTCTCTGCAGCAGACCCGGCTGCCTCCCCTTCCTTCCCCGCCTACCTGGTGGGAGATCTGGCCGAGCTCCCGGCTGCTGACAGAAGCCGCCATGGCACAGACGAAAGCGCAGCCTCCCTGGCGCCAGGCAGGGCCACGTGGTGTCCCGCGGCTCTGCACACCGCGCGCAGGGGCGGCTGGGTAAGCGAGCTGTTGGGTGCCCGGATGGCCGTGCCCTCCCGACACGTGCGATGGGCTCCTAGGACCATGCCACTGACCACGGGGCGCGCCAGCGAGGCCTTCCTGGGAAACCTCATGGCGTTGCACATTATAGAAAGCAGACCGAGCACCGTCCTGAATCATGCTGCTCCAGAAGGCTCCATTAGAAAACGGGAAACAAACAAAAAGGAAATTGCCAAGCAGGATTTTTTACTACACAAATGCACGTATGATTGTCTAATGAAATATGCTTGCCAAAGTTATATATGCGGACTCGAATCACGTGCATTCTAAATGCTTGCTCCCCAGGTCGTGGCAATTTAAAAAAATTACGTGTTTTTCTATCTTTCATTTGAAGGAAAAAGAGAGAAATACGCAGAGAGAGAGAAAGAGAGAGGAATGGAGAAAGGGAGGGAGAGACAGAGGTAGGTAGGGGCGAGTGGGCAGGGCCGGACAGGGGGATGTGGAGGGAGAAGAAGAGGTGTGAGAAAGGGAGAGGAATAGGGAGGGGAAAAGAGAGGATGGTACTCCTGCAAGGTGAATGCTTGCTGGAGGATATATGTTGTTACGTCAAGACATATGGGTGTTAGAGCCTGCTCCCCCTTGCCAGAGTTCTGCTCATAATTCTGCAGCTGGTTTCTACCTGCTGTGCCGCAGGTGATGTCAGGACCCTGCCCATGTCATGCTGTCCCGTCCTCCTCAACTTCCACTAGAGTCTGGAAGCCAAAATGAAGACTTTCCTCTCATCAGCTGCTTTAAGTAAGATGCTTTATCCCAACAACATGAAGGCCTTATGGTCAATGTTTCATTTACATGGACATGCATATACACACAAACACAAAAAAGTATATGTGTCTCTCTGTGTATGTATATCTGTTTCTAGAGGTATAGTAATTTTTTTAAATAGGATATTTCAGAATTTTTTAGAAGCACATTGCTTTGTCCTGCAAGTTATTAAATACTGCCCCCATTTTCTCCTCTAAGGCAGTAAAGAAGTCATTTGGTAGCACTAATGTGGAAGAACTCCTGGATTTAGCATTCACTAAAGATTCTCTTCAGCCCCATTGACTCTGAACTTACAATGGACCCTTCTCTTTAGTGTTACTACTGGGTGAGACCTTCCTGTTACTAGCAGATGGTGCTTAGTTGGGTCTTGTATGATTAGATTTCACCTGAACATGTGACTCAAAAGCACTCTAGATGAGCTACTACAAGCATTCTGCCTCCCAGAAAACATGGTTCCTGAGCAACTGCACTTGGGTTTCTGCTCTTGGGGGCTGATTTCAGTTGCCAGAGAGTGCAAATTCTTGTGGATCTCTGCTGTTTTGAGGAAAAGAAAAGGTGCAGGTAAAATTGCTTTTGGAAGTACAGGCCTACCTACAATATCCATGGACTCAGCCAACTGTGGCTTGAATATGCCACACAAAAAAGGTAAAATTGCACCTGTACCAAACAGTTACTGTCTTTCCTCCATTATTATTTTTTGCTTAATATTTATTTATTTGTAAGGAAAAAGAAATAGAGAGAATATAGGCATGCCGGAGCCTCTTGCCACTCACTCTAGACATATGCCCCACTATGTGTATCTGGCTCACATGAATACTGGGGAAACAAACTCTGGCCACTTAGCTTTGCATACAAAAACCTTCAGCCATTGAGCTATTTCCTCAGCCCATTACTATTTCTTAACCAATACCAGAAAACAACTAGATACAGCTGTACATCAGTTATCCAGGTTGAGCATCCTGTATCAAAATGTTTTAGACCTGAAGTATTTTAGATTCAGACTTCTTCAAATTTTGAATTATTCCCCTATACAAAATAATACACCACTGCAATAAGACCAAAATCTAAACAGGAAATCCATTCTAAGCAATACAGGGCAGAGATGATTCAAACCCTGGGACTGGCCTTGCTAGGCAACAATTCTGCCACTGAATCACATTCCTGCTCTTTATCATGATATTTATGTTTCATAAATACTTTATACACATAGCCTGAAAGTGACTCTGTTCATATTAAAAAGAATTTTTTTTGTAATTTTTATGCTGTTGCAGCAGAATTTCCTATTTGAAACACAATGTCAGAATCCAAGAACTTTCAGAGCACTTCAGATTTTCAGACCAAGCATGTTCCACCTATGCCAAGAAACTTAGGGGTGCTGTCCGGGGGCATATGTGGTTTATATGCAAGCACATTGTATTTTTAAATAAGACATATGAGCATGAGCATACTTGGGTATCTGCCGTGGTTATGCACTAATTCCTGATTATACAGAGGATGATTGTGCATGTATGGATTTTAATAAGCCTAAATTTCACATCTTTACTGCCTTTCCAACACATCAAGAACAGAGAGTATCTAGAAGAATGTGAGACAGAATAAAGGTTAAGTCATGCCCAGACCTTGCAGTGGGTCGTGAGTTGCAGCTGCTCTGAACATTCTCCTCTTGAACAGTAACCAGGTTTCCATTACTACAGAGGTGGGGAAAAGCAGGTGAGACTCTAAGGGTGGCAACAGTGTTGTTTACTGTAATACTGACATGTTGCTTTTAGTTTGAACAAACAGTAAATGTCACTGCAATTGTTTGAAAGGAAGTGATCACAAGTGTGATTGAAGATGAAAGAAAATTAATTTCTCTGTGTCTACAATGTGACATTCACAAGAATCAACTTAACTTTTTAGACACATTCATTTTCAAACTCTAGGCATGAAAAATGAAAGAAAAGTGATAGAGAGACAGCTTAGTGTTTAAGGTATTTATCTGTGAAATCTATGGACCTAGACTTGATACCCAAGAACCCACATAAGCAGATTCACATGTGTCTGGAGTTGGTTGGCAGTGGGTAGAGACCCTGGCATGACTATCCACTCTCTCTTTATATGTCTCTCTCTTTAGCTCCCCCCCCACTCAACTACATAAATAATAACCACATTTGTTTATTTTTAGTTATTTCTGAGTAAAAGACAGAGAGAGAAGAGGCATAGAGATAGATAGATAGATAGATAGATAGATAGATAGATAGATAGATAGATAGATAGAGAATGAATGGGTGTGTCAGGGCCTCCAGCCACTGTGAAGGAACTCCAGACATTTGTGCCCCTTGTGCATCTGGCTAATGTGAGTCCTGGAGAATTAAGCCTTGAACTGTGGTCCTTGGGCTTCACAGGCAAGTGCTTAACCACTAAGATATCTCTCCAGCCCTAAAACACTTTTTGAGAAATGAAAAAACTTAGTTAGCAATGGCTCTTCCTGAAGCAAATTTTCAACCTCTCCCCTGAGACATGTGGCAATGTCCTGAGACAGAGACAGATGTCTTCATCACAACTGAGTTGGGGTAAACAGCTCCAAGTGGGTAGAGTTGACCAATGCTGCTGAATACCATCAATGCTTAGGAATCCCTCTTCCTAAGGAAATGTGAGAAACTGAACCAGAAACCCTGTAATTTATGACATAGAATGTAAGTCATTGGCAGTCTTTGTTATTATCTTGCATTATTCTCATGTATATTACTGCAAACAGAAGGATGCTCTCTGGGCTTCCGAAGAGCATCAACACATTTCCATACTTATTTCAGTAAAATTTAGTCTGCATTTAATGTACAGTTATGGCTGAACCTTGAGTTTAAAAACCTGAGTGGGACAACAAGACCTAAATTGTGAAAATATTTCTTTTGTAAAACTTTAGCTAACAGTCAAATGGAAACCAAATACAGGAATGCTATCACTATCAGAGCAGATCACAGGCACAGTACTGAGTGTAACTGCAATGAGATCAATACTCAGGGACTCCATCATAGTTCAAAAAACACAAGCACTTCTACTAGATAGGGTCACTGCAAAAACATGACATGCATAAAAAGAGTCAACTTCTGTAAGAAGATGTTTGACAACTTTCTTATCTACTTTCCAGCAAAATGTGCTGAATGTTAACTTCATTTGCTGAAGAATATGGATGAGGAAAAGATGTCAGAAAACCACCCAGTCCTGGAATTGAGTTTTGGAAGATAGTGTGATTTTGTAACTTTTTTGATGGCTCCTTGGCATTCACTCTCTTCTCATTACCTGTATTGTATCTCCCACCAAAATGAAATGAGCACTGATCATAACTTTTCTGGCATTCAATATATTCTATATAACAAAATGTTATATGCACATGTGGAGAAGTGTATATTGTACCTAGTTCATCTAAACTATAATTATTGACACAGAAATCCTCTGCAAATTTTCTACATATAGCACAACTTTAGGTTAAACCACATCATCTCACTGAAGCTCAAGGGTAGAGAGATACTCTAAAGGGTGGGCAGCAGCCCAAAAGGTGCCCTAATGTCAAAAGCTCTTTATATGGCTAGATAGATGGTGTTTACCTGCAAAGCCTAAAATCCTGGGTTTGATTCCCACTTAAAGACAGATGCACCAGTGTTGCACATGGGTCTGGGGTTTGTGTTCAGCAGCTGGAGGCCCTGGTATGCCCATTCCCTGAGCCTGTTTGTCTGTCTTCTTTCACCTCTCTCTCTCTGTATCTTCCTCTTTCTGTCTCAAATAAACTTTTTTGTTTTTTACAAATCACTATTTATAACAACATGAAATGCTTCATTTGGCATGTGATCTTAGCCCAATTAGAATAGCAGGACATTAAGAATAAGAATCCATAAAGTTTTGTTCTTAGATTTTTCATGGAATCGTTTTGCTCACTGACTTATGTATTTTATGAAGGCAATCTTCCTCATTTTTGTAATTTAAGTAGCAAGAGGCCACTTCAGTTCCCTGCAACATGCTTTTAAAGAATACTTTCAGATTTTTTATAGCAATTTTTTAAAAAATTATAAAAAAATACACACAAATTAAAGAAAACAGTGGTAACTTGTTAGGAAAACTGATTTATTAGAATTTAATTTGCCCAATTCTTACTAGCAGTCTTCCCTTACCTTTTTCCATAGCTCTGTGGTCACCATGGAAACCAATATATGGCCCATAACTACAGAGGAAACAAGTAGCCTAGTAGACACTACAGGAGAAGATGGTACTGGGATTCCTTTAAAGCTTCATTCATTCCCATGGAATTTTCACTACTTAAGCAGTTTGATGATCACCTATGAAGCTCACTTACAAAGCACTCTTTCATGACCTTCCTTGGAAATGATCCAGTTGAAAGTTTTCCTTGGGACCCTTAATAAAACAATTGGAAGCCAACATTTCATTTCATAGCTGCCTGAGTCCATAAATAACATTTAAGAGAAAAAAATCAAGGTTAACCAGAAAAAGTAAAATGAAAATACTGAGCTGGAGAGAAGGCTTATTGGTTAGGGCACTTTCCTGAAAACCCAAAGGGCCTCAGTTTGATTTCCCAGGACTTTCTTATGCCAGATGCACAAGGTGGTACATAAGTCTAGAGTTCATTTGCAGTGGCTGGAAGCCCTGGCATTCCCACTTTTTCCCTCTGTCTCACTCTCCCTCTTTCTCTCAAATAAATAATAATATATTAAAAGTATATACATTCAGAAGAAAAACATAGGGAGTACTAATCAACCCCAACACAGTTCTCAGACTCTTGAAAACCATGCTCATTTGTAGTTATTTGCATGCATAGATCTATATGCCTCCTCAGCAAAGACTTGAGAAGTTCCTAAACTCTTGGTTATCTAAATTTGAGCTTTCATAAGAACAGGAAGTAAGGACTAAGGTAGAGATATACTTGTTCTATCTGAGTATTGAATATATACCCAAATACGTACACCAAGATCCTAAGGAAAGGTGGAGATGTTTATTGATTACATGCATTGTAAAACTATTTGTTCAGTAATTAGGTGATGACTTACCAGTGGCAAGTTATGACACGAATATGGACTTTACTTGATACCTTTTCTAGAATTACCAAATAACACATTGTTTAAAATTCCTAGTTTTTGATAACAACAATAGAAAATTATAATGTGTGAAAAATAGACAATATGAACCTTGCACAAGAATGAAAGAAACTATCAGTAAAGCTTTCCTCAAGGAAATTTAGTGGTTGGACTTCATAGTCAAAGACTTTATTCATTATTTAAATTTACTCCCAGACCAAAGTTGACTATAGATAAAGAACTAGAGGAAAGGGCTGGAGAGATGGCTTAGCGGTTAAGTGCTTGCCTGTGAAGCCTAAGGACCAGGTTCGAGGCTCAGTTCCCCAGGACCCCCATTAGTCAGATGCACAAGTGGATGCATGCATCTGGAGTTCATTTGCAGTGGCTGGAAGTCCTGGTGTGCCCATTCTCTCCCTCTCTCTCTCTCTCTCTCTCTCTCTCACTCTCTCTCTCTGCCTCCTTCACTCTCGATCTCTCTCATATAAATAAATAAATAAATAAATTTAGAAAAAAAAAAGAAAGAACTAGAGGAAAATATGAGACTAATGTTTCACCAAACAAAAATAGGTATATAAGGAGATGGCAATTATTTTTAAAGAGTAAAATAGACATTCTGGCATTGAGAAATGAAATACTTAATTAAATCATTCAAAGGCTTTTAGAGGGCTTAGTGGTTAAAGAAACTTGTCTGCAAAGTCAAAGGACCCAGGTTTGATTCCCCTGAATCCATGTAATCCAGATGAACAAGATGGCACGTGTTTCGGGACTTCACCTGCAGTGGCTGTAAGCCCTAATACACCCATTCTCTATCTCACTCTGTCTCCCTCCCCGCTCTCTCTCTTTCATATAAACAAGTAGATATATTTTTTAAACATTCATTATCACATATCACTCTTGTGTTCTTGTTTCTGCTTGCTTGATTTGAGTACTTGCTCTGGAAAAATTTAAATTCCAATGTATACATTTTTATCTATAATTTACATATTAGCACTACATCTGATTCAAAGTCATTCATGCTAATATCATACTCAATGTATGACTTAAAACTTTCCATCTAAGAGGAAGAACAAGAGACAGATGTCCACTGTCACCTTCAGAGTGGAGTTACTGACTTGCACAAACATGACTTTTGTGGCCCATGCACTCCATGGGTCACAGTGATGAACTTTCCTATGAGCTCATGCTGTAATCTCAGTCTAAAATTACCCTTGGCAAGTTCCAAACCTCATTCTGTCCCCCTGATTATCTTAGTAATCCTTCATTTCTTCACATCAGTATTTGTGAGAATCTCTAGAAGGAATCATTCCATAAAGTAAGGCATCTAATACATTTATGGCCATGGCTTCACAGAGTAGGACTATTATAGCTGACGGTCAACAAAATTACTGTTAGATGTTTAATATATAATTTCAGTGGGAGAGTGTCATGAATTTGAGGCCACCCTAAGACTACATATTGAATTCCAAGTCAGCTTGAACTAGAATGAGACCCTACCTTGAAAAGCCAAAAATAAATAAATACAAAACAAAATAAAATGAACCAATAAAAAAATAATTTCACTGAATTGAGCTTACTTAGAAACCACTAATGCTCTAATTTCTTCTGAACATTACGCAAACAACCTAAATCAAAATTTTTTTATCTTGTTAATTTTTTTATTAACAACTTCCATGATTATAACAAATACCCCATGGTATTACCCTTCCTCCTCCCACTTATCCCTTTGAAACTCCACTCTCCATCATACCCCCTACCCATTTCGCTCAGTCTCTCTTTTACTTTTAATGTCTTGATCTTTTCCTCCTCTTATGCAGGTAGGTAGTGTCAGGCACTGTGAGGCCATGAATATCCAGGCCATTTTGTGTATGGAGGGAGCATGTTGTATGGAGTCCTCCCCTTCCTTTGGCTCTTACATTCTTTCTGCCACCTCTTCCGCATTACAACCTGAGCCTTGGAAGGTGTGATACAGATATTGTAGTACTGAGCACTGCGGTCACTTGTTTCCATCACCAAGGTACCTTCTGAGTCATCCCAAGGTCACTTCCATCTGAAAAGAGAAGATTCTCTACCAAAAGTGAGAGTAGCATTAATATAAGGGTGTGAATATTAACAGCAGTGCTTACTGGGTGCTTTGATAAGCATAATATATACATACATTTAGCCAGACAACAGCAGACGTTACACCCCTAGGGCTCATGACTACCCCTGTTTTAAGTTTTCATATCAGGGATGTATTCCCTCCCCATGGAGTAGGCTTCCAGTCCAATTAGAGGGCAGTTGGTTTCCCCCATAACAGAGTGCCACTATTGCACCTGTTGGCTCATTGGGCCTGGCTGGCCAATTATAAGGCATGCAGTGGCCATTGATGAGTATCTTCACTGGTGAGTTCTCTTTCTCCCATTGAACTGCAAGCTTTCTGTCAGCTGGTCTACATGGAGGAGTTTATCAGCTTAGATCCAGCAAGATTTTTCAGTGGCCTTGCAGCCCAAGTATGTGGAGTCTTCAGCAATAGGGTCTTAATTCTATTCCTGGTGGGCAACCAAGGGCCTCAACAATGGCCTATAATGTTGTGGGGGCATCAGGGATCTACCTGGCCAACAACTCACTGGAAGGTATCCCATCCCTGGCACTGAAAATATTCTAGCAATGATCTATGTCTCCTGAGTGTTCCATTGTCCAAAAAAATAGGATTACATATGTTTTATTCATATTCTCTTAGATTTTGATTACTTTCTTTTACTCAATCTCTTCCCCAGACCTCATTTTGGGCCTTTTCACCCCCATTAATCTATTCTTCTATTTACGTATATACAATGCCACTCTATTAAGTACCCCCCTCTCTTCCTTTCTGTTCCCTTTCTATCTCTTTTCTAGCTTACTGGCCTCTGCTACTGAGTTTTTTCCTTCTTACACAGAAGCCAGTCATCTGTAGCTAAGATCAACATATGAGAGAGAACAGGCGATGCTTGGTTTCTGGGCCTGGTTTACCTCACTTGGTATAATACTTTTCAGATACATCCATTTTCCTTCATTTTTCTTTACCACTGAGTAGAACTCCATTGTATAAATTGCCATATCTTCTTTATCTGTTCATAAGTTGAGGGACATCTAGGCTGATTCCATTTCCCAGCTATTGTGAATTGAACAGTAATAAACATGGTACAGCATGTACTTCTAAGGAAATGTGATGAGACCTTAGGATATATGCCTAGGAATGCTATAGCTGGGTCACATGTAGATCAATTTTTAGCTGTCTTAGGAACCTCCACACTGATTTCCACAATGGCTAGACCATATTGCATTCCCACCAACAGGAAAAAGAGGGGTCCTCTTTTTCCACATCCTTGCCAGCAGTTATGGTCATTTATTTTCATGGTGGTAGCCAATCTGATAGGAGTGAGATGGGATCTCAATGTAGTTTTGATCTGCATTTCCCTGATGAATAGGGATGTAGAACATTTTTTTAGATGCTTATATGGCATTCATATTTCTTCTTTTGAGAACTCTATTTAGTTCCAGAGTCCATTTTTTAATTTGCTTGTTTGATTTCTTATTATTTAGTTTTTTGAATTCTTTGTGTATCCTAGATATCAATCCTATATCAGATGTATAGCTGGCAAAGATTTTTTCCCATTCTGTAGGTTGCCTCTTTGCTTTATTCATAGTGTCTTTTGCTGTACAAAATCTTTGTAATTTCATGAGGTCCCAGCAGTTAATTTGTGGCTTTACTGCCTGAGCAATTGGGGTTATATTCAGAATGTCTTTGCCAAGACCAATATTTTGGAAGGTTTCCCCTGATTTTTCCTTTAGCAGCTTCAGAGTTTCCAGTCTGATATTAGGGTCTTTAATCCATTTGTACTTAATTCTTCTGCATGGAGAGAGAGAAGAATCTATTTTCATCTTTCTACAGATAAATATCCAGTTTTCCCAGCACCATATGCTGCAGAAGCTGTCTTTTCTCCAATGAGCACTTTAGGCATTTTTTATCAAACATAAAGTGACTATAGCCACCTGGACTTGCATCTGGGTCCTCTATTCTGTTCCATTGATCTACATATCTGCTTTGGTGCCAGTACCATGCTGTTTTTGTTACTATGGCTCTGTAGTATAGATTACAATCAGGTATGGTGATACCACCAGCCTCATTTTTTTTGCTCAGTATTATTTTAGATATTCAAGGATTTTTGTGATTCCAAATGAATTTTTGGATTTTTTTTTTCTATTTCTGTGAAGAATGCCATTGTAACTTTGATGGGGATTGCATTAAATGTGTAGATTGCTTTTGATAAGATTGCCATTTTCACAATATTGATTCTTCCGATCCAGAAACAAGGGATGCTTTTCCAATTCCTAGTGTCCTCTGCAATTTCTCACTTGAGTGGGTTATAGTTTTTTTTTTGTTGTTTTTTTTTTTTTTTTTTTTGTTTTTTGAGGTAGGGTCTCACTCTGGCTCAGGCTGACCTGGAATTCACTATCTAGTCTCAGGGTGGCCTCGAACTCTCAGCGACCCTCCTACCTCTGCCTCCCGAGTGCTGGGATTAAAGGTGTGCATGTTATAGTTTTTATTGTACAGATCCTTTACTTCCTTGATTAGATTTATCCCAAAGTAGTTTGTTTTCTTTGGTGCATTTGTGAATGGGAGTGATTCTCTGATTTCATCTTCTGTGTGTTTGTTGTTAGCATATAGGAATGCTACTGATCTCTGTGTATTTATTTTGTATCCTGCTACATGGCTGTAGGTGTTTATCAGCTCTAACAGTTTCCTGGTAGAGTCTTTAGGGTCCTTTATATACAGAGCCATGTCATCTGCAAATAATGATAACTTGATCTCTTTCTTTCCAATTTGTACCCCTTTTATGTGCATCTCTTACCTTACTACTGTGGCTAAGACTTCCAGTACTATATTAAATAAAAGTGGGGACAGTGGACAATCCTGTCTTGTTCTGGATTTTAGTGGAAAAACCTCCAGTTTTTCCCCATTTAGTAATATGTTGGCTGTAGGCTTGTCATAAATAACCTTTATTATATTGAGATATGATCCTTCTATTCCTAGTCTCTGTAGGGCTTTTATCATGAAGGGATGTTAGACTACGTCAAATGCTTTTTTCTGTTTCTAATGAGATGATCATATGACTTTTGTCCTTCAGTCCATTATATAATATATTACATTTATTGATTTGTATATGTTGAACCATCTCTGCAACTCTGGTACAAAGCCTACTTGGTCCAGGTGAATGATCTTTCTGTTATATTATTGTATTGTTTGCCAATATTTTGGTGAGAAGTTTTGCATCCATGTTCATGAGGGAGATTGGCCTATAATTTCTTTTTTTGTGCTATCTCTACCTGGTTTTGGTGTCATGGTGGTGCTGGCTTTGTAGAGGGAGATTGGTAGGATTCCTTCTTTTTCCATCTTATGGAAAAGCTTAAGAAGCAATGGCATTAGTTCTTCCCTGAAGGTCTAGTAAAAATCAGCAGAGACTCCAACTTGGCCTTTAATTTTTTTATCTGGGAGATTTTTGATAACTGCTTGGATCTCCATGCTTGTTATAGGTCTATTTAAGTGATTAATCTCATCTTGGTTTAATTTAGGTAGGTCATATAAAGCAAGGAAATCATCCATTTCTTTTAGACTTTTATACTTAGTGAAGTATATGTTTTTATGTCTCTAGATTTTTTGAATTTTTCTGGTATCTGTTGTCATGGTCCCTTTTTCATTTCTAATTTTATTAATTTGTGTCTTTCTCTCTTTCTTTTGGTCAGATTTGCTAAGGGTTTATAAACCTTGTTTATCCATCCAAAGAACCAACTCTTTGTTTCATTGATTCTTTGTAATTTTTTTTTGTTTCTATTTCATTAATTTCTGCCCTACTCTTTATTATTTCTTCCCATCTATTGATTTTTGGTTTGTCTTGTTCTTCTTTTTCCAAGGCCTTAAGGTGAAGCATTAGGTCATTCACTTGCGACCTTTCTAATTTCTTAACATAGTTAAGGGTATAAATTTACCACTTAGTACTGTCTTCATTGTGTCCCAGAGATTTTAGGATGTTTTGTTCTTATTAATGTTTGACTCTATGAATTTTTTGATTTCTTTATTTATTTCTTCATTGGCTTATTCATCATTTAATAGTGTATTGTGTTCCCATTATTTAGTGTATGCTCTATAGCTTTTCTTGCTATTGATTTTTAATTTTTATTCCATTGTAGAAGATAGAATGCAAGGAATTGTTTCAATTTTCCTGTATTTATTAAGGTTTGTTTTGTGTGCTAATATATAGTGTATTTTAGAGAATGTTCCAAGTGCTGTTGGAAAGAAGGTATATTCTGAAGCATTTGGATGAAATGTTCTGTATATATCTGTTAGGTCCATTCCTCCTATGACTTCATTTATTCCAGATGCCTCATGTTTATTTTTTCCCAGGATGGCCTGTCAATTGATGAGGGTGGGGTGTTGAAGTCCCCCACTGCCACTGTGTTTGGTGTTACGTGTGTCCTTAGTTCTAATAGTGTTTGTTTGAGGAATTTGGGAGCCCCCATGTTAGGTGCATATATGTTTAGGATTCCAGTGTCCTACTGTTGGATTGTGACCTGAATCAGTAATAAAGTGACCTTCCTTACTTTTTTTGACTAACATTGGACTGAAGTCTATCTTGTCAGATATTAGGATAGCAACCCCTGCTTGTTTTCTAGGCCCATTTGCTTGAAACATCATTTTTCAACCTTTCAACCTAAGATAATGCCCATCCTTTGTAGAAAGGTATGTTTTTTAGAGATAACAAATTGTAGGATCCTGCTTTTTAACCCAGTCTGCAAACCTATGTCTTTTGGTTGGGGCATTGAGGCCGTTGATATTAAGAGATATTATTAAAATTGTGTATTTATGTTTGCCATTTTTTTTTTTTTTTGTAGTTCTGGTTATACCTTTGCTCTCCTGTGTTAACTAGTATTTGAGTATTGTTTGGGTCAGTAGGGTTGGAAACAAGCATCTTAAGCAGGGCCTTCCGCTCATATTCTGCTGGTAATTGTGCTAACTACCTCTTCATAAGCCCATTATCTATTTGTATATGCTTTTCCTGTGAGAAACTTATGTGCAAAATTGGTTTCATGAGACAAATGTAAGTCATTACTGAATAAAATGATGTGCCAAAATGTGTTAAGTCTGCAACTCAAAGAATATCTTAAAGTATTACCAAATATATGTATGTATAAAATACCTTAAAGTAGCACCAAACATATACACACATATATAATTTGGAAGACTGTAATTATATAGAAATGTTTCTAGTAGAGGTGTTTGAAGGCATTGGTTATAATTTCAGGTATGGAAACCTTTTGCCAAGTAGTTTACACTCACCAACTTATTAATTCATTTAAAAGCTATTAAACAGCAATTTATGCTGTACAGTGTTTTCAACATTGGGTTCACTCAGGTGGTGAGGTCATGAGCTGATGAATCTCTCCACACTAGCACCTCAAACTCCAGTCACACTGGTGATTCCAGGACCCCACAGACCCCCTTAGCAGTATCAAGACATGCAGGACAGCAGCTGACACCCCGGGGGGTGAGGAGGTACAAACAGAGAGGGGCAGGTGTCCTTTAGTTACTTTGATGAAATTCCGCAGTAAGTAGGCAAATACATTGTCATGCTAATTCCTATTGCAGAACACACTGGGATATCAAAGAAGTGAGAGTATCCTACGGAAAACTAAACTGCCCTCCTTGTCACATATTCTAGTGATACCTGGGTATGTGGATCAATATGAGTAGGACATAGAAGCTTTATTTCTTTTTCAAAACATCCCTTCATATTCCAGAAAATGTGCATAAGCGAAGTATCTGTTAAAAGGAATAGATTTGAATAAAAGTAAAAATGTAAAGAAATAATTCTTTGGGGGGTTTGTCAGACTTAGGGCAGGTTTGAATTTAGTGTCCCTTGCAGAGACTGATTGAAAGATTGTCTTCTGGCTCCTGTCTGGTAGATTAATGGTAAACAATCTCCTACCCCAACATAAAACCTTCCAAAATCAACGAGACTCTTTCTATGAACCTATACTAAACAAACATGGTGGTTTATATCAAACCTGTTTCTCCTCTAGGATGCTGAAATTTTGGTACAGTTAGGCAGCCAGTATGTGATCCTCAATTCATAACACCCTTGGGTGCTAAGTGTCTAATGAGCTCCTGAGGAAGATGAAACTTTAGTGACATTTGTCACAACTGTTGTCACCACTCATTTCTGAAGGCGTTAGGTCTTATTAACAATAGACCCAGTTTCACACTGATGATGTCCTGCTGGAAAATGTTTCCTGTTGAGAAACCAAACTGGTGACTCTGCATTAGATTTTTGTTTGTTTGTTTTGGTTTTTCAAGGTAGGTTTTCTCTGGAGCCCTGGCTGACCTAGGATTTTCTATGTGGTCTCAGGGTGGCCTCAAACTCCCTGTGATCCCCCCTACCTCTGCCTTGTGAGTGCTGGGGATTAAAATGTGCACCACCATGCCTGGTTTCCGTGCATTAGCTTGGTAGAAACAGAGAGTTAAAAGTTCTGAATACCTAAATCCTAAGTCCTTTGAATGGAACACACATGTTATTCAAATCCCAATACCAGGAGACAAAAGGGCTCTTTATTCCATACATTTGGAGGTATTTTCAAATACAACCAGGAAACATTCAATATCCAACTTATATTCTCTACTTTATTCCCTATGGCTAATGAGCAGAGCCTACTAAAAATGCTCAAGGGTGGAAACAATCAGTAGACAACTGGAAAGACTAGACCACAGGCAAACACCAGGGAAACTTAGATTCAGAAGCTGATGAGAGTCAAATCCAAGCAAGGAGTGGAAGTGGTGGAACCACCTGTGCAGAGAAGCCAGGTGTCAAAGAAGCAACTCTGCAGGACAGGATGTCCATGTAGGTGTCCCCATGGGCTACCTGCACCCTCAGTTTGGATACCCAAGGCCTGCAAGAAAGAGCTGGTCAGACAAGGGGCCAAAAACAGGATTTTAAAGTCAGAAGAGCTTTCCAATTTCATCTCCTTTTCTTACTATTTTTCTTTCTTTTTTAAGGTAAATCACCTTTTATCATGTCTCATATCTTAATTCCATGCCATCCCTAAAGTAGCCACTGAACAGATGGCTACCCTTCCAAACAAATTTTATATCAAGAATACCAGTGTAAGTGGCTGGGAAGGCTCAGCAGTTACATAAAGGCACCTACTTACAAACTCTGCCAGTACAGGTTCTAGACCTAGTACCCACATAAGGAAAAAAAGAAAAAAATAGCCAGATGCACAGGGTAACACATGTGTCTGGAGTTGATTTGCAATGGCAAGAGGCACTGTAGTACACATTCATATTCATTCTCTCTCTCCTCTCCATTTTCTCTCATTCATGGCAATAAAAATATTTTTGAAAAAAAAATTTTTAAAGAGTATCAGGTCAGGTGTGGTGGTGCACACCTTTAATCCCAGACTCAGGAGGCAGAGGTAGGAAGATAACCATGAGTTCAAGGACACCCTGAGAATACACAGTGAATTCCAGCTCAGTCTGGGCTACAGTGACACCCTACCTCAAAAAACCAAAAAAAATGAAATAAAAAGATTATCAGTACAATACACCCACATATAGCTTTTATTAAAAAATGCAACATTACATTTTAAAGTCATTTTTAACTTAACATATAGGTTAATAATTCCTTCCAAATTCTGATTCACTAAGAAAATTCTGTTTCCCTGGAGGTTATATAGTATTTTCTTGTTTGCATATGTGATGTGTTATATATATGTACATGTGTGTGCAAATGTGCATGTCCCATGAATACACAGATGGAGGTTAAAGAGAATTTGGGGTGTTCTCCTCTATGCTCTTTCATAGTTTTCTTGAGACAGAGTTCCTCACTGAGTTTTCCCAGTCAGCAAGCTCCAGAGCCCCCAAACAGTACTAGGGTGACAGGCATGTGTGTCCACCCTCACCTTTTAACATGGATGATAGGAAAAGAATTCCAAGCCTTCATGCTTGCACATCAAATGTTCTTACCCACTGATGTATTTCCCTAGACCCCAGACACACATTTGCTATCACTTGTTGGAAAAGGGTGGGCATGCTCAACTGTCATCTTGATCCAGATTCCTGATTTCTAATAATAATTTATCACACTATTATAATATAATGCTGGCTTTTGGTGTCACTGTAACACTGCCCTTCCCATATAAAACCTTATGCAAATAAGCATCTATACTAAAATCAAAACATTAAGATCAGAAAGTTTTGCTTGTATTTCTACTTAGATCTTGCCCAATTTTCTACAAAATCTACAAAAATGTATATTTTCCAACCTTTAGGTTAAATAAGCACTCATTTCCCCAAATTCTCAGTAAGAGTGAACATTCTTAAACTTTAAATTTTTCTGCCAATATTGGGAGCAATAATTAAGCCCCAAACTTAATTGTCTTTTTGAGTGACATTTTTCTAAGTGATTTAGCTTCCTCCTTATATTACAGTAATCTGCATTTCTCTTTACTGCACATTAGATTTAGAATGCATGTTCCTTTTATTATGCACCTTTCTATTTGAGGTTTCTCCTTTTCTTTTTGCACTGCCAGAGGTTGCATAATATCTTAGTCAACTACTCTTTTTCAAGTCTGTCCTTAAGTTTAAGATCTCTTGTCACTCAAAGGTGTTCACTATTTAGTACTAAGTCTATTGTCACTTACAGGGGTTTACCATTTAGTACTAACACCTCTTCTCACTGAGGTGTTTACTGTTTACTACTAAGGTTTCTTGTCACTCATATGTATTTACTGTTTAGTACTAAGTCTACTGTCACTCATAGGTGTTTACCCCTAGTACATGGAACTCTTGTCACTGATAGGTGTTTACTAGTTAGTACTAAGTCTACTGTCACTCATAGGGGTTTCCTATTTAGTACTAAGATCTCCTGTCACTCATAGGTGTTTACTACTTAAAACTAAGTCTACTGTTTTCTTGATGACAGGGGGATATTGTATTACTTTTAAATTTATCTCTGTTCATACTAATATATGCTTTGATAGTTTATTCTAGTATTTTTCATTGTTTTACTTTTTTGCAATTAGCTTCTTATCCCTTCTAAAATTTATTGGTGATTAGCATGAAATAGAGGTGTGACTTTGTCATATGTATATGCGTGTGCGTGTATGTGTGAAGTGTATGTGTGAGGGGTGGCCTGTGTGTTTGGTGTGTGTGATGTATGCACATGTGTGTGAAGATGCACACCTTCATCCACGTACAGGCCAGAAGAGAATGTCAATGTCCTCTTATTGCTCAGCCTCAAAATGACTTGCAGTCTCTCCCTCAACTGGGAGAGATCATCAATGGGACACAAGGATTCTTTGTCTCCTCTCCACACAAACAGCCAGTGGACTGGGATTAAAAACTTGCATGGCCACACTAAATTTGCTTCTTGTTTTTCAATTTTGTTCTCATTTTCCCACATTTATCTTCTGAAAGAATTTTAGCATAACTTATCAAGAAACCCTATCAAAACTTTGAATATGCAGGTATTCATTTTAAAGATTGATTAGTGAATACCTTATTGAATTAAATCTCCCTATTTAGACAATATGAAATTCAGGTTTTCATTTTTAAAAGTTATTTTCTTTATTTATACCTGAGAAAAATGAAAACAAGCAGATAGAGAGAATGGGGCCTTAGCCACAGCAAGCAAATTCCAGGCAAATGTGCAACCATGCTGCTCTGCCTTACATGGGTCCTGGCGAATTGACCCTTGGTTCTTTGAGCACATGCAAATGCCTTAAATGCTAAGTCATCTTCCCAGCCTAGGTTTTCACTTTTATAAGACAGTTTTATCATTTCTTTGACCAAAAACCTGATAGAAATGAGAAAGCCAAGATTTCTTTTGCTCATGGTTTCAGGAGTTTCTACCTATCATTGTGGGGCAGGCCTGGTATAACAGCTCCCATATGGTGAAAAAGAAGCAGAGTGGAGTGACAAGCAGCAGGCTGGGTAATATACACTCCCTGAGTGTACATCCCTGGATAAGATACAGTCCCTGAGTGTACAGCCGTGGATAAGATACAGTCCCTGAGTGTACAGCCCTGGATAAGATACAGTCCCTGAGTGTACAGCCCTGGATAAGATACAGTCCCTGAGTGTACAGCCCTGGATGAGATACAGTCCCTGAGTGTACAGCCCTGGATGAGATACAGTCCCTGAGTGTACAGCCCTGGATGAGATACAGTCCCTGCGTACACATCCCTGGATAAGATACAGTCCCTGAGTATACAGCCCTGGAAAAGATACAGTCCCTGGGTGTACATGCTAAGATGAGATAAAGTCCCTGAGTGTACACCCCAGGATGAGATACAGTCCGTGAGTATACAGCCCTGGATAAGATACAGTCCCTGAGTATACAGCCCTGGATAAGATACAGTCCCTGGGTGTACAGCCCTGGATAATATACAGTCTCTGAGTATACAGCCCTGGATAAGATATAGTGCCTGAATGTGCAGCCCTGGATGAGACCCTACCTGGCAAAGACAAAACCAAAATAAAACAAAACAAAATCCAAATTGGGGAAACTTAAGTAAGATTAATAACCCTTTTATACATATATTTTATATATAAATAAAATCTAATATATATATATATATATATTAAATATATAACTTTGAAAACATGTAGAGAAAGACAGAAAGAGAAAGAGCATGACAAAAAGAACAAAACATGAAAGGGAAAATAAATCTTGATTTGTATAAACAGTCTATTAATAAGCAGGAAAAATTGAATACTAATTAATATTTTGTTAACATTCAAGAATTATTAGTTTGCAAATATTGTTGGTATTATGGCTTTTGTTGAGTCCCTATCTTAGAAAATATTACCAAATAAACTACAGAGTAGAAGAAATAAAATAGAGTCAAATTTGAGCTGAACTAAAGCAGTAGGCTCTGCAAGCCATTAACTGCTGGACCATCTCCACAGCCTGTATCTTTACTCTTATGCTAGACATGAAGTGATCGTTCAAAGACATTATTACTGTGATCTAAACTTTAAAGACAATACTCTTATGTGCCTTAAAATCCATACTATTAAGTACTTTAAAAGATGAGTTTAGTGGCAGGAGAGATGGCTTAGTGGTTAAGGCTTTTGCCTGCAAGGCCTAAGGATCCCAGTTTGACTGTACAGGTACCACGTAAGCCAGAGGGACTAGATGACACAGGCATTTGGAGTTCATTTGCAGTGGCTGGAGGCCCTGGCACATCCATTCTCTCTCTCTCGCTCAAATAAATAAATAAAATATATTTTAAATCTATCAGTTTAGTATGTAATTATACATGGTTATTATTTATTACATCAAGAACTGGAAGGACTCCCATTGCATGACTTTGTATGTCTATCTAAAACTGAATATGCACATTTTTCTATATTCAAAAATTAATTATATAATTATACCTAAGGACCCATAGGGAGTTGGTTCAAAATATCTCTTGGTGATACCAAAATTAGTGGATCCCCAAGTCCTACACCGTAAATGGTGCTGTATTTGCACAGAACCTACAGCATCCTCTTGTATACTTCAAATCCTTTTTAAGTTGCTTATGAACTTTTTTTTACAACATTACAATGTTAATATGTAAATCATTATTATCCTACATTACTTAAAAATAATTAGAAAAGTCTATACATGTAAAATAAAGATGCAATTTGCGGGCTGGAGAGTTGTCTTAGTGGTTAAGATGCTTGCCTATAAAGCAAAAGAACCCAGATTTGATTCCCTAGGACCCACATAAGCCAGACAAATGAGGTGGCGCATGCATCTGGAGTTCATTTGAAGTGGCTAGAGGCCCTGGTGCACCCATTCTCTCTCTTTTTATCCTCCACCCCACTTCTTTCTCTCTCTCTAATAATGAATAATACATTTTTTAAATGATGCAATTTTGTTTAAATATTTTTTCAAATAGTTCAATTTGCAATTGATTGACTCTGGGAAGCAAAACTTGAAGAATGTAGAATTAATGTATATAACTACTCCCCCAGGCTGGACTTTGGGTTTGATTCTGGGGACAAGCAGATTGCCAAGGTCCCCGATCTCATGAAGTTAACAGTTTCTTGGGAGGACAGACATTAAACAGGTCACTGAAGATAATTAAGTGGCTGAAAATGTGTGCAGAGCCATAAGTGAAGGCCATAGGGCGCATGGGAGCACACGCAGGGGCTGACCTTTTCTGCAGCCTCAGCAGAGACTACCCAGCAGACAGGCCTCCCCACCTGGCTGGGACCCAGTCACAGACAAGGTGGTGTAATGGGGAGGGTGGGAGCGGACGAGAATATATTCAGGCGCAAGCAGCAGCTCCTGAAATAGACTTCTACCTGAGCAGCAGATATCAGGGTAACTTGAACACCCAAGACCAGTCCAGGGTGATCTATTTGTAGCAGGTGGCCTCTGAGTCTTTTAGGCCAAAATTTTGTGCTTTAATTGGTATGGGCAAAAGGGGATGAGCATGGTGGCACACATCTGTACTCCCAGATGGAAAACAGGCACAGAAAGTCCAAGATTTCAGGACAGTCTATACTACACCTCAAAAGTGGGTATGTCTGTATTGGGTGGGTGGGGTGGCAAAGGGATGCTATATTAAGTTTGAGAGAGACATGATTCTATTTTCACTTTAGAAAAATAATCCTGCCTCTGCCTCTATTGGGATGGGTTGATAAGCAGGACTTTTCCTAAAAAATGCCATTCATCCAGTTGAGTTCAATCTTTGAATTCTAAGGGACTGGATTACAAGACAAACAGGAAGGAATATATGGTTTCTACGAAGAAGTATACATGTGTGGGAGAGAGGCACAAATGAACAGCCTGTCTGCATATGGAAATAACAAAGACCCGTCAGTGCATACCACTGCTGTAGTGGGCATGGATACTGGACAAATTGGGGATTCAAGGACCCACTAAGATAGGAGAGAGGGGAAATGGACCAAACAGACAATATCATGAGAAAAAAATTCCTCGGTAGGCTAGGTGAAATAAAAATACTTTACAGTCATAAAATAAATGTAGAAGTCAAAATGGAATTATAAAAGTTTAACAAAATCTTTATTTTAGAAATTATGTTAAGCTCCTTTTCGAAAAATGATTCAAGTTAATTACACTGATATAGAAATATTATAGATGTGTATATAAATGTATTTGGGGTGGTTTGAATTTATTTCCTCGAGAGACTCAGGTATTTCTTAAATAAAGACTAGGCTTGCTACTTAAGACTCCAGCAGGCAGAACCCTGCTAGAGGAGGTGTGTCACTGGGGGTGGATCTAAACCTACTATATATGCTGTGAGTGAGTATGCCCTGTGGCCCTGAGTACTTGCTGGTGTTGGCATCTCTGTCTGTCTGTCTGTCTCTCTCTCTCTCTCTGCTGTGGATGCTGAAGCAAGCTATCTTTTCCCACCGTAACAGTGCTGCCCTGAATTCTGAAAGCCTAAAATAATCCCTTTCCTCCCATAAACTGCTTCTGGTTGGGGGTGTGACCCAGTAAAGAAAAGGTAAAAGGAACAGGACCCATATCCGAATAACTTGTAAGCTTAACATTAGAGTTGGAATGCTGGGGTGTTTCCTATTAGCAAAGAATCCATAACCACCCAAACTCCAGGCCTGCTTGAAAGCCTAATTGCAGAGCTGCACAGGAACTTGGTGATCAATTGAGTTCTGTGGATTTGACACTGGCATTACTCTAGACCTCTCATCCACATTCTGCCACATCCTGTACAAATCAGTAAGCTTAGGTTGCTTCTCATTTATGGGCCATGAAGAGACTATTTTCTAAAGAATTTTTCTCAAAACAGAACCCCAAAACAAAACAAATAATGCTGATATTCCATAGACTACAGCCAAATCCAAGCTGAGATCTTAAGTATTTCTCAACTTATATCACTTGGTCTTTAAAGTGACTTTGGGATAATTTATTTCCCCCAGTCGTACCCATACATAAATATGGTTAAAAATAAAATAAATAAATAAATATAAATAGGTAGTATGGTAGCATTCTTCTACTTTCCATTCCTATGCCTGCCTGTAACTTCATGTGACACTGAGGTCAACCACTGGCTCAAACTTATACCACTTCCATCCCTAGGCCTTCTACCATCCCTAGGTCTGACCACTGCACACTGGAACATAAAACAATCATATAAAAGCATTTTGAGAGCTAGGTGCAGTGAGAAAGGGCTTGCTGTGTAAACATGTGGGTCTGCGTCTGACTGCCAGAATCTACATATAAATAAATAAATTCGAACATCAGCTTCTGGTTGTCACAGGCACATGTACACACACTCACTTATACACATGCAAAAAGTGAAAAGGAAAACACTTGGGTTACAGCCTACTTGAGTATAGATGTGGCCAATCTAACAACTATGGAGTATGGGAGAGCACTCTTTAACTTTGAAGGAAAATCAAGCATTTCCAGCAGGAAGGTTGAGACTTCTACCATGCACACTGTAACAGAGTTCACTTGTTCCTAACAATGCATCTTGACGAAAGATGGTAGCCTTGACAGTTCACTCTGGCCTTTAGTGAGGTTCGTCGGCTCTGTTCCTACTGTGCTACTCTAAAGAAGAGCTCTGTTTACAAAAGGAAGTACTAGAAAGTATAAAAATCTAGAATATTCCTCAGTTCCTAGTTACAAGCATACTAGTATGGGAATGCATTATTAGTAAAACTACAGTCATGTGTTGCTGAAAATATAGCTCCAGAATTCTAGGAAATTTCACTCTGGATTTGTCAGTTACCAAAATTAAGTCACAGTTGAGGTCATTTAGACACATCCTGGCTTGCTCTGTCTTCCAAAGGCATACGGAGAAAATTAAAATATTTTTTAACTTATCAATAATGTATACCATACACTAGGGTTGAGGTTTTTCTTTCCATGAAATTACTGGAATTTTGCAGCATGGTATACAATATCTATGATTATCTTAAAATATGTTACCAATGAGAAGAGTCAGAGTTCATATAGTTCAAGAAAAGCACGTTTTTTTCAATGCTTTCTTAGATTGAAAAAAAAAAAAAACAACAGGGAAAGTTAGGAATATTTAACATATTAGTCATAATTCTTTACTGGTCTGGAAGGTAGTAGTATTTTTATGAATGACTAAAATTGGTCACTGATTAACACTGACCTTACAGCAAACTTTCCGTTATTTGAGTCTAAGATAAACCTAACACAGCCAACTTCATTTTCATTTCCAATAAAACCCCACTAATTGCAGACCCAGACCTGTGATCAAGTTTTCTAACACTACTCATAACCATGGGCACTAAGTTCTTCACTTCCTGACAAGTGATCTGTTGTCCAAATAAAGAAGAGGAAGAGAATTAGTTGTACAGCTTTCTTACACTAGTCCTAACTTGCATGTAATAAGAAAGAACTATCAATATCTAAAAGGAAAAAAATCTACAATGAATATGAGAAAAAATCCAGACTATGTATGTCTAGTCAGTCAGGAAATGTTAGCCAAAGTTGGAATAGTGAACTAATATAGGAAACATGATGTTTTAAAAATCTTATAATGTGTTAGGCAGTACATAGATAGTACTCATTAGCCCAAGACAAACTATAGGTTGAAAACTATGAACATCGTCCACAAGGGTTTAAGTAATTCAGAATCAAAAGGGCATGCCACTGCTATGGCAAGAGAGGAAATTTCAGACTCCAATCCTCAGGGCAGGATCTCTGTAGAAAAGCTTCACAATGAACACTCCCCCTCTGTAGAGAGGAATGCAAAAGCTGGAACTTACTGTTGGCCCCCAGAATTGCATTTCTCCTGCTCACCCACAGGCTCTTTAATACCCGCACAAGCTAGGTAACACTGGCCGTTTGTCACAAAGCACATGGGTACTAGCAAGTGGCAGCAGCATAAGAGATCAAAAAGGAAATCTCCAGGTGTACTCTGCAAAGCGTCCTTTTATTTTTCATTTGAAACAAATACTATTATAACAAACTAACTGGACTACCACATGCACACCTGTGTGCTTAGTACTTTCTTTAGCATTCTAAAGAGATTTCATGCTATGGGGTAGGGGTGTAGCTCCGGAGAGGCACTGGTTTGATTGGAACAGGGCAAGAGACAGCCATT
Source organism: Jaculus jaculus (assembly GCF_020740685.1). Taxonomy (NCBI): domain Eukaryota; kingdom Metazoa; phylum Chordata; class Mammalia; order Rodentia; family Dipodidae; genus Jaculus; species Jaculus jaculus. The sequence continues at coordinate 8,113,626 of NC_059126.1, forward strand.
CTGCCTTGCCCAGTGTCCTTCACAACCAAGTGCTTGCTCTGTACTGTGAATCACAGAAGTATAAAAGAGGTGACTTCAATACAAAGTTCAAGTCATTACATACGCTGACAGATAACCTCAAGGAAGAATATGCAGTCCAGCTAAGCTATGAGAATTTCAGCAGAGCTGATCTCTTCTCCCCCTGTGACTACAGTTACAGAAGGGCATGAATTTAAAGTTTACCTAATTGAGTTGACAGCCTCCAGCTCCTCCACAGTTAGGGCAGAAGAAACCTTCAGGAAAACAATATCGAGTGCATAGCCATTCAGAAGTGCAGCTACCTTCTTCACATCCCTAATGGTGACATGTGCTATATTTGAGAAGTACTCCTCTACCGCACCAACCGGGAAGCAAACAGTGACATCTCCAGTGAACAAGACATCTAGTTTTCCCTAAATGAGAAGGGAGGAAGAAGAAACAATAACAGTTAATACCTGGGCATAAAGCAAACGCCACATGTGAGAAAATGAGATGGATGGGGCCATCCTTCATCTCAGCAGCTCAAGGGCAAGAGTGAGTAGTTTCATGCCCTCATTTTCTATGACAGTGAATGCATCTGGAAGTCAGGCTATTTTGTCAAAGTTTGGCCTAATACTGCTGTTCTTTTGGGTTTTTCTTATAAATTTCTCTAATTTTATGACCCAGTTTTGCACTTTTGCTGTATTGCTGGAAAATGTTTCCTGTTGAGAAACCAAACTGGTGACTCTGCTTTAGTTTTTTTGTTGTTGTTGTTTGTTTTGTTTTGTTTAGTTTCTTTGTTTTGGTTTTTGAATGTAGGTTTCGCTAAGCCCAGGCTGACCTAGAATTTTCTATGTAGTCTCAGGGTGGCCTCAAACTCTCTGTGACCCTCCTACCACTGTCTTGCGAGTGCTGGGGATTAAAACTGTCCAACACTATGCACAGCTTATGTGCATTAGCTTGGTAAAAAGTGACAGCTGAAGTTCTGAATACCTAAATCCTAAGAAAAACTAAAAGTCTTTAGAATGGAACATATGTGTTATTCAACTCCCAATACTAGGAGCCAAAAGGGCTCTTTATTTCATACATTAGGGGGAATTTTCAAGAGTAATTAAGAAACATTCAATTTCCAACTTCATCTTATATTCTCTATTTTAGTCCCTATGGCTAACGGGCAAAGCCTACTAAAAATGCTCAAGGGTGGACACATGCAGTAGACAACTGGAAAGACTAGACCACAGGCAGACACCAGAGAAATGCAGACTCAGAAGGTGATCAGAGTCAAATCCAGAGCAAGGAGTGGGAGTGCTGGAACCACCTGTGCAGAGAAGCCAGGGTGCCAAAGACACAATTCTGCAGGACACGATGTCCATGTGGGTGTTCCCATGGGCTCCCTGCACCTTCAGTTTGGATACCCAAGCGCTGCAAGAAATAGCAGGTCAGACAAGGGGCAAAATACAGAAGATTTTACATGCAGAAGACCCTTCCAATTTCATCTCCTTTCATACCATTTTTTTTTTCTTTTTAAAAGTATATCCTCTTTTATCATGTCTTATATCTTGATTCCATACCATCCCTAGAAGTATTCACTATCAACAGATGCTGGCCTTCCAAACAAATTTTACATCAAGAATATCAGTGTAAGTGGCTGGGAAGACTCAGCAGTTAAAGGCACCTGCTTACAAACCCTGAGAGCCTAGGTTCTAGTCCATAGTATCCACATAAGGAAAAAAATAGCCAGATGTACACAGTGGCAGATGTGTCTGGAATTTATTTGCAATGGCAAAAGACACTGTAGTACACATTCATATTCCTTCTCTCTCTTCTCTTTACTCTGTATCATTCATGGCAATAAAAATATTTTTAAGAATTTTTTTTTAAAGAGTATCAGGCTAGGTGTGGTGGTACATGCCTTTAATCCCAGCTCTTGGGAGGCAGAGGTAGGAGTATCACCATGAGTTCAAGCCACCCTGAGAATACATAGTGAATTCCAGGTCAGCCTGGGCTAGATTGAGACCCTACCTCCAAAAACCAAAAAAAAATCAAATAAAAGCACAATACACCCACATGTAGCTTTTATTAAGAAATGCAACATTTTTAAGTCATTTTTACATTAATATATAGTTAACTTAATATATAGCTTCCTCCTTATATTAGAATAATTTGCATTTCTCTTTACAGCACATTAGATTTAGCATGCATGTTCTTTTTATTATGCACCTTTCTATTTGAGGTTTCTCCTTTTCTTTCTGCATTGCCAGAGGTTGCATAATATCTTAGTCAACTACTCTTTTCCAAGTCTGTTCTTAAGTCTAAGATCTCTTGTCACTCAAAGGTGTTTACTGTTTAGTACTAAGTCTATTGTCACTCACAGGGGTTTACCATTTAGTACTTTTGAAAGAATTTTAGCATAACTTATCAACAAACCCTATCAAACTTTGAATATGCTTGTATTCATTTTAAAGATTGATTAGTGAATGCCTTGTTTAATTAAATTTCCCTATTTAGATAATATGAAATTCAGGTTCATTTAAAAAAGTTATTTTATTTTATTTATCTGAGAGAAATAGAGAGAGGCAGAGAGAATGGGAGTGGCAGGAGCCTCAGCCACTGCAAGCAAATTCCAGATACATGTGTAACCATGTTGATCTGCCTACGTGGGTCCTGGGGAATTGACCCTTGATCCTTCGACCACAGGCAAATGCCTTAACTGCTAAGTCATCTTTCTAGCCCCAGGTTTTCACTTTTTCAAGATACTGTCATTAGATATTCCATGTTTCCATGTATTAGTTTTATTACTGATTTGACCAAAAACCTGATAGAAATGAGGAAGCCAAGATTTATTTGGCGCATGGTTTCAGGAGTTTCTGTCCATCACTGTGGGGACGGCCTGGTAGAACAGCTCTCATCATGGTGAAAAGGGAGCCAAGTGGAGTGACAAGCAGCAGGCTGGGTAATATACAGTCCCTGAGTGTACATCCCTGGATAAGATACAGTCCCTGAGTGTACAGCCGTGGATAACATACAGTCCCTGAGTGTACATCCCTGGATATGATACAGTCCCTGAGTGTACAGCCCTGGATAAGATACAGTACCTGAATGTACAGCCCTGGATAAGATATAGTCCCTGAGTATACAGCCCTGGATAAGATACAGTCCCTGCATATACAGCCCTGGATAAGATACAGTCCCTGAGTATACAGCCCTGGACAAGATACAGTGCCTGAATGTACAGCCCTGGATGAGATACAGTCCCTGAGTATACACCAGTAGGTAACATACTTCCTCCCTCCACATTCCACCCCCTGTTGATAATCTGCTCATGTTCTGAATCCATACATGGGTGAAATCTTCCTCAGAGCACAGCACTTATGATCTTGTAGCCTCTGGGCCCAATTCCAGGATACATTAAGAGGTCTGCTGTACTAGACCTGGGCATTTCCCAATCCAATCAAGTTGACAAGTACTCATGATTATTAATGATATTCCTCATCTGTTATTTCCTAAAGCTGAACAATTAGAGGTCACTGACATACAGCACTCTCAAGTTTGAAAAGGACAATGACCAAAGGGACAACACTTCTACACTGTGAAGGTAGACAGTGTCCACAGAGACTATTGTGTAGGAATCACACCCAATGAGTGAGAGTGGTCAATGGCTAAAGGGGACTACAGTCATATAATTGAATTTCTAAGTTTTTAAAAATCTGTACTTTGTTTTTGATATAGGAATATGAGTAATTAATGACATTAAAGCTATTAATATAATTAACTAGCTAATATTAATTGTGAACTGCTTATGCAAAATACTTAACATGTTATCATTTGTGATAATTTTTCATTTCTTTCATGTCTTGTTAGGCTAGTCAAATTTTCCTTTATCCATCCTGCTGCATTTGCAATGCTATTGGAGCTAAATTCCCTATTTTTACTCATTGAGGGTTTGGCTGTCTTAATCTTCCATTTTGAATTAATCTTAGATTTACAGAAGACGTAGTGTGGAGAATTCTCATAAACCGTTCAGCTTTTCTATTAACATCTTGCATATCATAAAGACTTTATCAAAACTAAGGAAACTTAATATCTTTTTACCACTTATTTAAAAGCTGTAAGAAATTATTATCAGCACAGTATTACTAAATTATATACTTTCCTTGGATTTCACTTACTTTTTTCTACTAATATCATTTTACTGTTCTGAGATCTCACTGAGTACACCACATTAGATTTAATCATCAAGCCCTCTAATCTGTAATGGTTTCTGAGTTTTCCCTGACCTTTGAGGAGTGCTGGCCAGGTGTTCTATATAATGTGACATAAATTGGGTTTGTATGACACTGCCTTCAGATTTGACTGGGACTGTGAACTTTTAGGAAGATAGCCATAGATATGAAGTTTGAAGTCACCTTCTCACAACATTACATATTAGGTGAGATATCACCAGGAATATTCACCTGGGTACCTTGTGGTATGTGAAAATCATTTGTCAATGCTGTTTGTTTCAATTCTGTTTTCAGAGTCACTAACTCTAGTCACACTCAGTGTAAGAGGCCTCAATCTTCAACTCTTAAGAGAGAGGAATACAATGGGTGGTTCTAACAACAGTGGACCCAGGATAAAATCACTGAAGTTACTAATAAATACACAGAAAAGAAACTTGAGGGACATGCAAATAATCATTTTATCCTCAAAGTCATGACTACAGAATTACTTCTCAATCATTTCAGTGGAGATTTTCTCCTTTTTCCTTTCTCTTTCATTTATTCTTTGGAATTTTTTGTAAGAAGAATTTGTCCTTTCACAGTCATTTATTTGGCCCATTATTTGTGTATAGTAGCATGGCCTTATGGATATTTATTCTTTTGTTATAATCCAGTAATATTATTTATCTTGTTCTTCAAAATACTCTGTAGCTTGTCCACTGTAAACTGGGATTTGCTTAATTTTTCCTACGCACCTTTTACAAGGTGTGCGCCACTATGCCTGGCGTACGTTTTTATTTATTTAGTAAACTGATTTATTTGTTTATTTTATTTATTTATTTGAGAGAAAGGAGAGAGAGAGAGAGAGACAAAAAGACAGACAGAAAGGGAGGTAGGAGGGGGAATGGACATGACAGGGCCTCCAGCCACTGCAAATGAACTCCGGGTACATGTGCCTCCTTGTGGTTAAGTAGGTCCTGAGGAATCCAACTGACGTCCTTTTGCGTTGCAGGCAAGCACCTTAACTGCTAAGCCATCTCTCCAGCCCATGTATCTTTTTTTTAATGTGTAGCCCAGGCTTGCCTTGGGCTCCTAATCCTCCTGACTCAACCTCTTCAGCAATACCCTACCGGCATGCACCAACACAAGAGTAACCTACCCATTTTTAATTTTGATGGGAGATAATTTCTAAATCCTGTCACCAAATAAGGTAGCACTCCTAACATTTTTCCTTTCCTCCTCATATCCATGCACCTGTGCTGGGAACATCAGGAAGGTTTGTGCATTTATGATTCACAACACTTACTGATTATGTTTGTTCCTGATTCTTGTAGGTCACACTGGCTTCTTTCTAAAATTCATTTTATTGAACTTCAGCACAAGCAGGCTTAGAAATTCATCTAGATACTAGCTGAAGGGCTGAAAAGGATGTTCTACCATGTGTAAAGTTCTCCATTATGCTCTCACAATTCAGTTCTAATTTTACCTGTCAAGGTGAAGAATCATTTGCCTCTGCATTTTGAGGGTTACAGTTCATATACTAGTGACGTCCAGAGGTGCTGTTTTGTTTTGCTATGGATGATTTTCTTCTCTTTGTCTTCTGCAAACTGGCCTTTAAGTAGTGTCTGAGTATCTGGGTCCTGACTGTTCTTTAAGATGTGTCTGAATATTGGTCCTGAAGATGCTCTTCTGTTGTATCTTCCATGATGATCATTATCTTTATCTTTTCTCTCTACCCACTCCCCTCCCTCTTCTGTCTCTCCAGGTGAATCTTCGATTAGATGCTGGAAATCCTAAATGGATTCATTTGGCCTCAACTTCTCTGAGAAAGACTAAACTTCTTAACTTTATTTGCGAGATTATTACCTCAGTATTCAATCTTTGAAAGAGTTTGAAGGGCTGGACAGTGGCTCAATGGTTAAAGGCACTTGCTTGCAAAGCCTGACAATGCAGATTCACTTCTGTAGTACCCTTGTGAAGCCCATAAACGAAGAGGCACATGTGTCTAGAGTCTGTTTGTGGAGGGAGGAGGACCTGGACCACCCATTGATATTCTCTCTCTCTCTCGTTCTCTCTTTATTTTTCCAATAAATATTTTCAAAGAGTTTTATAATGTAAGATAATTTTATATGACTTTCTGCTGCTATTTTTAAGAAGTGAAATCTGGGCTGGAGAGATGGCTTAGCAGTTAAGCGCTTGCCTGTGAAGCATAGGGACCCCAGTTCGAGGCTTGATTCCCCAGGAACCACGTTAGCTAGATGCACAAGGGGGCACACGCATCTGGAGTTTGTCTGCAGTGGCTGGAGGCCCTGGCGTGCCTATTCTCTCTCTCTATCTGGCTCTTTCTCTGTCTGTCTGTCACTCTCAAATAAGTAATAAAAATAATAAACAAAAAAATTTTTTAAATGTCCCATCCCAAATCCCCCCACTTTGCCCTTAAAAAAAAGAAGTGAAATCTTCTCTGAGGATATCAAATATTTTTAAAGATTTATTTTTATCTATTTATTAGAAAGAAAGGGAGAGAAAGAGAAAGACAGAGAGACAGATGACTGCATTCATCAGGGACTCTAGCCAATCCAAATGAACTCCAGATACATAAGCCATCATATGCATATAGCTTATGTGGGACCCAGAGAATCAAACCTGTGCCTTAGGCTTCACAGGCCTTAATTCACCTTAATTGCTAAGCCATCTTCCCATCCCCATCAAATTTAATTTTAACAGTTTACTTATATTTTGTTTTGTACTAGCACTTTCAGATTTTTTTGTTTTGTTTAAATTTTTTGTTTGTTTGTTTTTTGAAGTAGGGTCTCACTCTACCCAAGCTGACGGGAAAGCCACTGTGGAGTGTCAGGGTGGCCTCGAACTCATGGCAATCCTCCTACATCTGCCTCACAAGTGCTGGGATGAAAGGCATGCACCACCACACTCAGCACTTTAAGATTTTTAAAAAACACAATAAACTAGGTAGCTTATGTGTACCAAAAGTTTAATTGACACCATTTTGAAGACTGGGAATTCAGAGATCGTGTTGGCAGATATAGTGTCAAGTGACATGATTCCTGAGTCCTAACAAGGTAGAAGGGATGCTGGGACTGTCTTTGAGCACCAGTTTGCCTTTTAAACTTTTTATTAACAAGTTCTGCAAGTATAGACAATTAACTGTAATTCTTTTCCACTACCTCCATTTCCTACTTCCAAATCCACACTCCAATGAATAACTCCTAATTTGTTTAATTAATGCAACTTTCACTGCCCTAAAATAACTAACTACCCTTGTCCAGAGTGACCATGTACTAATAATTACATAATTTTTCTTTTCCACACACATGTGAGAATGATGTTATGAACAGTTACAATACAAGTAATACATATCCACCAAGGAGTCCTGAACTATGGATCATGTAAACTTTTATTTAAAAGGTTTATGTGTTTTCTTTTCAAGTATTTTGACTTTTGGTGTGCTACTTAAGAAAGCTTGCCAGGTATTGTCCCTGTGGATACCGAGCCCCTCCCACTAGGAAGAGGCTGTCTGGGAGCAGGAGTCGAGGTACACACACACTCCTGCTCATTGATCGGGCTTACATCTTAGGGGTCTTCTCTGCTGTTCCATGCACAGGGTTTACAACCTTTGGAATGCACAGCAACTTTGAGCTGAAGTTCTGCCAATACCACTACTGATCCACTTCCAACAACAGCCCGAGGCAATGGGAAGGACCAAAGCCTTTCAAGGCAACAAACCAGTGCCTGCCATCAAGCTGAGCGGCCTATTTGTGGCTCAGAGTGAGATACTTTGGGGATGGCATTTTGTAGGATAACACTCGCCATTCAGGAGTCATATAAGGTCAAATGTGCATGGTGGACATGGCCCTATTTTCTCAATGAATGCCAAACCTGAACACAAAGAACACAGAAAATTTCAACCTGACAAGGATGAGAAGAGGTCGTGGAATTAAGACAGGTGTGCTCATGCTGGGCAGTGAGGATGACTCTCAATGGTAACTCTTTGGGCAAGTCATAGAGCTCTGGGAAGGATCTTCCCAAAGGAGAATAAACTACCTAATTTCAGCCTTTTCCTAGGAAGTGCCGGCTGCTCTGATTGCAGTGGTCTCCTTGCTGGCTCCCACCATAGTGCCCTAAAATCTCTCAGTCTTGTGAGGAAGAGTCCAGTGCTGTACAGGGCAGAAGAATGATACTGAGAATTGAGAAGTTTCACAGGAGATGGAAGGTGATCCACTAAGAATAAGCTTCAGGAGTCCATGGTCCTGAGCAGGAGTCTACACAGAATCTTGGGCCATGGTACGATGCACTGATTTCCAAAGTCTTCTTTCCTTCTTGTAAAAACTGAGTGCCACCACATGCTTAATATTGGTAATTACACAGAATAAACAACTGCTAAAATACACTACCCAGTAACTCGAATTAAGTGAACAGCTTGCAGTCAGCAAATCTCAATTATTTACTGAGCTAAATTATCTTGCTGCTGGTATAATACATGACACTGATAGTCAAAGTTAACGATCCTAAGATACTCTGCTTTGCAAATTGTCTTTTAGTACATCTGTAGCTTTAACCTATGAGCACCACAATTAGCAGACTTCATGTGTTAGCAAAACTTATCTATATGTTGTCAGTCCAGTTTTTAAAAAATGCGGTACATATTCACTGGGAAATTACAAATGGACAACCTAAACTGAAAATGAAAAGCTTCTTTGATCCTACCACTCAGGGTGTGCCCTAGTAACACCTTGTCTCAAATCATTTCATTATGACAGCTTTAGCATGTGACATCATCAGCAATATTCTTTAACCACTCTGTTTCATTTCTGCAGTCACAGTGGCATAGGGCATCCATTTGCAAAGTGTGGCCTTCTAAACCCTTAATTCATAACAGCAGGTGCTAGAGTGCTTAAAGAAAATCACTCTTACATCTCATTGAGCTGTTATTTATGTCACTCTTATCACCAGGAGCAATGCTGACAATCAGAGCCTGCTCCCCCTTGCCAGAGCTCTGCTCCTGTTTCTGCTGCTGTTTTCTACTGCTGTGGCAGAGGTGATGTCCGGACTCTGCCCATGCCATGCTGACCCCTGTCATCATCAACTTCCTCTAGAGACTGAAAGCTAAAATGAAGACTTTCCTCTCATCAGCTGCTTTGAGTCAGATGCTATATCCCAGCAACAAGAAGGTCTTACAGTCATGTTTCATTTACATGTAAATGCACACACACACACACACACACACACACAAACACACACACACACACACACACACATAAAAGTATATGTGTTTCTCTGTGTATATATATGTTACTAAAGGCATGGTGCTTTTTTTTGGAACTAGGGATATTCAGAATTTTTAGAAGCACTTTGTTTTGTCCAGCAAGTTATTAAGTACTGCCCCCATTTTCTCCTCTAAGGCAACAAAGAAGTTATTTGGTAGCACTAATGAGGAAGAACTCCTGGATTTAACATTCACTAAACATTCTCTTCAATTTACTCTGAAATTACAATGGACCCTTCTCTTCAGTGTTACTACTGGGTGAGATCTTCCTGTTACTAGCAGATGGTGCATAGTTGGGTCTTGTGTGACAACAGATTTTACCTGAACATGTGACTCAAAAGCACTCTAGATGAGGTATGACTATCATTCTGTCCCCCAGAAAACCTGGTTCCTGAGCAACTATACAAGTGTTCTGCCTTGGGGGCTGATTTCAGTTGTCAGCCAGTGCAAATTCTTGTGGATCTCTGCTGTTTTGAGGGAAGGAAAGTTGCAGATAAAATTGCTTTTGGAAGTACAGGCCTACCCCATGAACTCAACCAACTACGGGCTGAAAATGCCACACAAAAAAGGTAAAATTGCACCTGTACTGAAGAGTTACTGTCTTTCATCCATTACTATTTTTTAAATACTTATTTATTTATAAGCAAAAAGAAATAGAGAATATAGGCATACCAGAGCCTCCTGCCACTCACTCCAGACACATGCCCCACTTCGTGCATCTGTCTCACATGGATACTGGAGAAACAAACTCTGGCCACTTAGCTTTGCATACAAACACCTTCAGCCATTGAGCTATTTCCTCAGACCATTACCATTTCTTTTTTTTTTTTTAATTTTTATTTATTTATTTGAGAGTGACAGACACAGAGAGAAGGACAGATAGAGGGAGAGAGAGAGAATGGGCGCGCCAGGGCTTCCAGCCTCTGCAAACGAACTCCAGATGCGTGCACCCCCTTGTGCATCTGGCTAACGTGGGACCTGGGGAACTGAGCCTCGAACCGGGGTCCTTAGGCTTCACAGGCAAGCTTTTAGCCGCTAAACCATCTCTCCAGCCCCCATTACCATTTCTTAATACCAGATAACAACTAGTTACAGTGCATTACTTGTCCAGGTTGAGCATCCCTTATCAAAATGCTTTAGACCTGAAGTACTTTCAATTTCAGACTTCTTCAATTTTGAATTATTTCCCTATACATAATAATACACCTTTGCAATTAGGCCAAAATCTAAACAGGAAATCCATTCTAAGCAACACACAGCAGAGATGATTCAAACCCAGGGATTTGGCCATGCTATGCAACCCCTCTGCCACTGGATCACATCCCTGCTCTTCACCATGATATTTATGTTTCATAAACAATTTATACACATAGCCTGAAAGTGACTCTGTTCATATTAAAAAGAATATTTGTTTGCAGCAAAATTTTCTATTTGAAACACAATGTCAGAATCCAAGAACTTTCAGAGCACTTCAGATTTTCAGACCAAGCATGTTCCACCTATGCCAAGAAACTTAGGGGTGCTGTCCAGGGGCATATGTGGTTTATATGCAAGCACATTGTATTTTTAAATAAGACATATGAGCATGAGCATACTTGGGTATCTGCCGTGGTTATGCACTAATTCCTGATTATACAGAGGATGATTGTGCATGTATGGATTTTAATAAGCCTAAATTTCACATCTTTACTGCCTTTCCAACACATCAAGGACAGAATGTATCTAAAAGAATGTGAGACAGTTATTTGTTCTCCAATACAAAATAAATGTGACGTCATGCCCAGACCTTGCACTGGGTTGTGAGTTGCAGCTGCTCTGAACATTCTGCTCTTGAACAGTAACCAGGTTTCCATTGCTACAGAGGTGAGGAAAAGCAGGTGAGACTCTAAGGGTGGCAACAGTGTTGTTTACTGTAATACTGACATGTTGCTTTTAGTTTGAACAAACAGTAAATGTCACTGCAATTGTTTGAACAGAAGTGATCACAAGTGTGAATTAAGATGAAAGAAAATTAATTTCTCTGTGTCTACAACATGAGATTCACAAGAATCAACTTAAATTTTTAGACACATTCATTTTCAAACTCTGAGCATGGCAAGTGAAAGAAAAGTGACAGAGTGACAGCTTAGTGTTTAAGGTGTTACCTGTGTAATCTAAGACCCAGATGTGATTCCCAAGAACCCACATAAGCCAGATTCACATGTGTCTGGACTTGGTTTGCAGTGGGTAGAGACCCTGGCATGCCCATCCATTCTCTCTATGTCTCTCTCATTAGCTCTTTCCCCCTTTCTCTCAAATAGATAAATAATAACCACTTTTGTTTATTTTCATTTATTTCAGAGTAAAAGACAGGGAGAGAAGAGGCACTGCAAAGGAATTCCAGACATGTGTGCCCCGTTGTACATCTGGCTTATGTGAGTCCTGGGGAAGTAAGCCTTGAACTGTGGTCCTTGGGCCTCACAGGCAAGTGCATAACCACTAAGATATCTCTCCAGCTCTAAAACACTTTTTAAGAAATGAAAAGGCTTAGTTTATAATTGCTTTTCATGAAGCGAATTTTCACCCTCTTCCTGAGACGTGTGGCAATGTGCTGAGACAGAGACAGATTTCTTCATCACAAATGAGTTGGCTCCAAGTGGGTAGAGTTGACCAATGCTGCTGAGTACCATCAATGCTTAGAAATCCCCCTTCCTAAGGAAGCTGGAGAAACTGAACCAGTAACCTTGGTAATTATGACATACAATGTAATTCATTGGCAGCTTTTGTCACTATCTTGCATTATTGTCATGTGCATTACTGCAAACAGAAGGATGCTCTCTGGGCTTCCGAATAGCATCAACACATTTCCATGCTTATTTCAGTCAAGATTTAGTCTGCATTTAATTACAGTTATGGTTGAACCTTGAGTTTGAAAAGCTGAGTGGAGTGAAAAAACCTAAAATTATGAAAATATTTATTTTGTAAAACTTTAGCTACCAGTCAAATGGAAACCAAATATAGGAATGCCATCACTATCAGAGCAGATCACAGGCACACTACTGAGTGTAAGTGCAATGAGATCAACTCTCAGGGTCCCCATCATATTTCAAAAAGCACAAGCACTTCTACTAGATAGGTTCACTGCAAAAACATGACATGCATTCAAAGTCAACTTCTGTAAGAATATGTTTGACAACTCTTTCTTATGTACTTTCCTGTAAAATATGCTGAATGTTAACTTCATTTGTTGAAGAATTTGGAAAAAGATATCAGAATAAGCACTTTTGGAAGATGGTGTGATGTTGTAACTTTTCCAGATGCATGCGCCCACTAGGGCATCTGGCTAATGTGGGTCCTGAGGAATCGAAACTTGAACCGGGATCCTTAGTTTTCACAGGGAAGTGCTTAACTGCTAAGCCATCTCTCCAGCCCTTGTAACTTTTTTGATGGCTCCTTTCTAGGCATTTTCTCTCTTCTGTTTACCAGAATTACATCTTCCACCAGAATGAAATGAGCACTGTTCATTACTTTTCTGGCACTGCATACAATAAAACATTATGTCCACATGTGGAGAACTGTATATTATATACCTAGTTCATCTAAACAATACTTATTCACACAGAAATTCTCTGCATATTTCCTGCATATAGCACAATTTTAGGTTAAACCGCATCATCTCAGTAAAGCTCAAGGGTTGAGAGATACTCTAAAGGATGGGCAGCAGCCCAAAAGGTGTCCTAATGTCAAAAGCTCTTTCTGTAGCTAGAGATGGTACTCACTTGCAAAACCCAAAGATCTTGATTTGATTCCCCAGTATCCACTTAAAAACAGATGCTCAAATGTTGCACATGAGTCTGGAGTTTTTATTTAGCAGCTGGAGGCCCTGGTACGCCATTCCCTGAGTCTGTCTGCCTCTCTTCTCTTTCACCTCTTTCTCTGTATCTTCCTTTTTCTCTTAAATAAACATTTTTTTTAAACAAATCTCTGTTTATAATGGATGAAATGCATCATTTGGTATGAAATCTTAGCCTGAAGTAGGAGGACATTAAGAATAAGAATTCAAAAACTTTTATTCTTAGATGATCATGGAATTCTTTTGCTCACTGAGGGTAATCTTCTTTATTTTCATAATTGATCTAGCAAGAAGCCAATTCAGTTCCCTGCAATATGCTTTTAAAGAATATTATCAGAGTTATATAAACAATAATGACCAAGTAAGTACCTGCCATTTTTTTTTCCTAGTGAAGCAGAAAATATTCTCTGCCATATAAGCAAAAGGACAATGGCAGATGGACTAGATCTGAGTTTTACATTATACATTCAAACCAGACCAAATCAGTAAATACAACATTGTCATCCATCTGGCAGATGCTTTCATTAACTCCCTAATTATTAGCCCCTTTTCCTTTTCCATGTGTAATTACCCTCTGCGTTACTCTGCCTACCTTTGAACTGTATGTGAGTAGAATGACATTGTACATATCCTTGCATTTATGACTTCTTTAACAGAACACTGACAATTATCCAAATGTAGCCTGAGGTATATTTTTATAGCTATTACTTAGCAGAACCTATATGCATAGACATAAAAATTATCCGTTCCTCTAGTGATGAACTCTTTTGGCTGTTTTCAGTTCTGACTATTGTGAACAAAGCTGCTATGAACGTCCTCGTGCAGGTCTCATGATGATGCCCATTCTGCTCAGCATGTAGCGGGAAGTGGAACTGCTGAGTCACTGAGTAGGTGTGTGATCAGCTCAATACAGAAATTAATGATACACAGTACTTCCAAGACATTGTAAAAATTCATTCTCCTACCAGCATTGCCTGAGAATCCTTCCTCCTACACACTGGACAATAAATGTGTGTGTGTGTGTGTGTGTGTGTGTGTGTGTGTGTGTGTGTGTGTGTCTGTGAGTACATGTACATATATGCTGGATATAGGCATGACCTGCAATGGGACAACAGGAAGAATGTAGACTCATTTTTAAGGGGCCTCAGTGCTCAAGGAGTGTCCCGTTCACCACAGTCTGTGATTCCAGGATCCCACAGACCCCCTGAGCAGTATCAAGACATGCAGGCACAGCAGCTGACACCCCGGGGTTGGGGGAGAAAGGGGCAGGTGTCCTTTAGTTACCTTGATGAAATTCCGCAGCAAGTAGGCAAATACATTAGCATGGTAATTCAAGTAGGTAAATACATTAGCATGCTAATTCCCATTGCAGAGTACACTAGGGTATCCAAGAAATGACAGAATCCAGTGGAAAACTAAACTGCCCTCCCTGTCACATATTTTAGTGATACCTGGATATGTGGATCAATATGTTTAGGACATGGAAACTCTATTTCTTTTTAAAAACATCCCCTTCATATTCCAGAAAATGTGCATAAGGTAAGTACCTGTTGAAAACAAATTGACTTAAATAAAAGTAACAATAAAAAAGAAATAATTCTTTGGGGTGGCTGTGTCAGGCTTGAGATTAATGTCCCTTGCAGAGCCTGATTGAAAGGTTGTCTTCTGGCTCCTGTCTGGTACATTAATGGTAAACAATCTCCTACCCTGAGATAAAACCTTCCCAAAACAACAAGACTATTTCCCTTCAACCTATACTATACAAATATGATGGTTTATATCAAACACCTATTTCCCTTCTAGGAGGCTGACATTTTGGTAGGAGTTAGGCAGCCTTTATGTGTTCATCAATTCATAACACCCTTGGGTGCTAAGTATCCAATGAGCTCCTGAGGAAGATGAAACTTCAGTGATGTTTGTCACAACTGTTGTCACCACTCATTTCTGAAGGCGTTAGGTAACTCCTCTGGGACTCTACTTAGAGTGAGATTCAGAAGTTTCATCCTAGGTTTTTCAGATGTGGTTCTGTGGGCCTTGTCTCTTACTGATTTTGCTTGGTAGCTTTGCTATGAATCTGACCCAGGTACAAACATATTCTGAGTCCTGTGAAACTTGCTAGTGACTGGCATGGAGACAGTCTTGGTGAGGTGGTTTGATACAAGTGTCCCCCATAAACTTCGGAGTTCTGGATGCTAGGTTTCCCAGCTGAGGGCAATTGGAAATTAATGCCCCCTGGAGGCAGTGTATTATTGTCTGTGGGCTTATGGATATTATAGCCAGTTTCCCCTTGCCAGTGTGTGGCACACTCTCCTCTTGCTGTTGCCTATCTACGTCATTCAGGGGGTGATGCCCACCCTCGGCTCATACCATCATTTACCCTGGAATCCTAGAGCTTCCCCTTGAGCCTGTAAGCCAAAATAAATCCTTTTCCCACAAGCTCCTCTTGGCTGGATGATTTCTACCAGCAATGCAGAACATACGGGAATAGTAAAGTGGTACCATGGGTTGGGATTGCTGTTAGACCCCTGATTGTGTGCCATTGTCCTCTTGGAGCTGATTTTCAAAAGGTAATGTGGAAGGGCCTGAACCTTGAAACCTTGGCCTAAACCTTGTAGTGCTGCAAACACACCTTGTTGGACTACTCTGATCAGAGTTGAAAGACCTGAAAGCAGTAAAAACTATGGTCTGTGAAGTTGGCTTATGAGGGTGAGAAATAGCTTTTTTTTGACTGGGCTGACAGCATGTGTGAGAAGCTTGCTATTATGCCTGTGTCCTGAGAAGTTGGGCAGCATTGCTTTGTGTAAAAATGAACTGGTGAGAGCAGAGGGATATGGCATAGATAAAATGAAATCTTTGGGCCTAAACTGCTCCTGTTTGAATACCTGCAAATTGTTTGTGAGATTGCAACCTTTGGCATTGGGCCAGCTGACCTGCACTGGGAGAACAGGAAGAATGTACACTCATTTGGAAGGGGCCTCAGTGCTCCAGGAGTGTCCTGTTCACCAGTCTGTCCCCCTCCCCCCGGAGTGAAAATTGGGACCCTACCTGGTATTGTGGAATATGAGAAAGGCATGAAAGAGAAAGTCATTGAATTTCCATCATGGTCATGTGTTTTAGAAATGTCAATGGGCAGTGTGAGGCAGGTTTGCTGGATACCTGCATGGAGTCCTGATGGCGCCATGAGGATGAACCTTGGTTTGCTGTGGAGAACCACTGGAGATGCTCAGACCATGAGATAGCTGCTAAGGAATGTTGCGAGCCCTAGTGACGTTTTCCAGACTGTGAGTAGCCCAGCTGGAGGGTTGGAAATAGAATGCCAGAGACTTGATGCTGGTTGGAATTATCAGGGTTGGAGATCTGTCACTGGCTAGGGTTGTTGGACTTGAGCTACAGAGTTTGATGTTTCCCCTGGTTGTTTTAAATCTTATATTGGTTGAATATTTCCATGATATGCCCACTACCAATTTCTACAGTGTGAATGTTTACTTTGAGCCATTATGTGGTTTTTGAGGTTACCTTTTGGAATTATGGTTCAGTTAGAAGTTCTTGGATTAGGGGATGTATGACCATCATTGGAATTGATAAAAAACTAAGGGACCATGGGGACATGTATAGTTGGATTGAATGGATTATATTTTACATCAAGTATGGATATCAGTTTATGGGAACAGGGGAGAATGTGGTTGCTTGAGTCAGGTGTCCCCGAGAAACAGATGTTCTGGATGGTAGATTTCTAGCTGATGGTAATTGGAAATTAAAGCCTCCGAGAGGCAGTGTCTTGTTGGGGGCAGACTTATCGGTGTTATAGCCAGTTTCTCCAACCAGTTTGTGGCACACTTTCCTGTTGCTACTGCCCACATTAAGTTGGCCAGGGGGTGATATTTGCCCTCTGCTCATGCCATCTTTTGCCATGCCAGTATAGAGCTTCCCCCTTGAGCCTGTAAGTTGAAATAAACCACTTTTATTTCCCACAAGCTGCTCTTGGTTTGGTAATTTCTACCAGCAATGTGAACCTCACTGCAACACATGGTACAATAATTTTTTTAAGACTTTTACTTATTTATTTGAGAGTGACAGAGAGAGAAAAAGGCAGATAGAGAGTAAGAGAGAGAATGGGTGTGCCAGGGCTTCCAGCCACTGTAAACAAACTCCAGATGTGTGCTCCCCTTGTGCATCCTGGGGTCCTGGGGAATTGAGCCTTGAACTGAGGTCCTTAGGCTTCACAGGCAAGTGCTTAACTGCTACGCCATCTCTCCAGCCCATGGTATAGTAATTTTTACAAGGAATTTTCTTGTCAGAATTTACTTTGCTGTTTAAACTACATTATATTTCCATGATGAAAATTTGAAAAATAAGTTGAATTTAAATAACATATGACAAGTGAAGACATAATTTACTTTGACCTATCTAGCCAAGAACTAGTCAAAATGTTGTTTCATCATTTATCTTTACCAGTGAGACTTGTCACATGCATATCCCTTGAGCACCTCTTGTGCTATAGGTGAACAGGACATATTGATAACTAGCATGTTGGTCAATGTGAACGTGAATATGTACCAATGCAAAGGATAATATTATTCAAGACAAAGATCAATAAGTTGTTCTGTCTTTATCATATGACAAAAAGTTTCACGTGCCTATAAAAATTTCCTAACCGCTTGCACATTTCTTTTTCTTTTATTTTTATCATTTTTATTTTTTTATTTATTATAAGTCAAATTGGGTTGAGTATATAGAACATTAGTTTGTTTTTATTATTTAGTTATTCACTTACATACTTACATGAGAGAGAAAGGGAGGGAGACAGAGAATGTGTGCACCAGGGCATCCACCAACCAAAAATGAACACCGAATGCATGCACCACTTTGCTTTTCTGGCTGTACATAAGCCCAGGCTATGAGGCTTTATAATCAAGTGCTTTCAACCACTGAGCCGACTCTGTAGCCCCAGGAATAATATTTTGAACTACAATGAACACATTTCTTCCATAAACAGTTACATGCATCTGGATATGATAGTGGCTCCTCTTTCAGATCCAGAAACAGGCTATCCTGGCAGGGCATCCCCCCAAAGCCACAGGGTTAGCAGCTCCATTGTAAAGCCTTCAAAACCTGTGGCACCAGTCTTAGTGTCAGGCACCACCGCCCCCACAGGCCTAGCCACCCCTGGATAATCATGCCCACCTTCCACAGGGTCCCTGTTTTGTCCATTTGGGGGGAGGATTACTCAGTTGCACCTTTAATTTCGTCAACTCTACCACTAACTTTACCAGAGAAGACTGCTGGTCTGCTTAGACCGCAGAACCCCATAATATACTTGCTGGGCTACCACTGGAAATCTACCAACTCCTTCAGAAGACCACCAAGATGCTCTTGGAGAAGGTCCCAGTTCTTACCCTTCAAGCTGTAACTGGAAAAGGACTCTGTGTGATAGCAATAGGGGGGAAATTAGATGGCTTCTCTCACCTTAACCATCTCTGATACCATGCTTCACCTCAAATGCTGGTACATCCTACCTTGTTCCCCCTATGGAATCTAGTTTGCATGCACCACTGGTTTAGCCCCTTGCATTCACCTACTGTTAATTCAAAGTTCCAGCATGTGGGTTCTAGTAACAGTTTTCCCTCAGGTTTATTACCTTCCCTTCAGCTCCTACATGGGTCGGTCCCAGATCACCACAGAGAAAAATGAGATTTTGGGGCCAAAGAAATCCTTGTCACAGTGTTGGCTGGAGCTGGACAAGTGCAGGAATTGGCACTGATACAATGGCCTTAATTAGGGCATATCAGACTTATAAGGCTCTAAGTAATCTTAGAGACTCATATCTCACTCAATTAGAGAAGTCAGTCCATCACCTATAGGGGTACTAGGCTCAGTAGCAGAGGTAGTACTGCTAAACAGAAGGGGATTACGGCCAATCTTCCTACTGCAAGAAGGGCTTTGCCAGGCCATAGGAGAACAATGCTGTTTTTATGTCCACAACTCAGCCTTTATCAGAAACAGCCTGGCCATGGTCCTCAAGAGGCCAGAAGAGAGGGGCAAATTAAGACAGCAAAGTCAAAACTGCTATGAATCTTTGTTCAATTGGTCCCCTTGGTTAACAACCCTAATTTCCTCCCTGGCAGGCTGCCTTATCCTCTTATTGTTCAACCCTCAACCCTGTGTCCTGCATTATTAATGCCTTGATCAAATCTATTAAGTATCACTTAGCCACAGTACACTTACTGATTCTAAGGTACCAATACAAACCTTTAGATGCAGCTCAGTGATTCCAGATGGGGCCTTATTCAAGGTGCAAGGAAGGAACCAAACTGAGGTCATGACAGGCTTCAGTAAGTCACACCATAACTAGGTCTAACTTTCAGTTTCCCGGAGAGGCAGGCAAGACTTCTGGGAAAATGTGGCTGTTAATCAACAGTGACCCTGACATGTGGAAAGAAATGATAGCTGCCTAGGGTCTGAGTCAATTCCTGGAGACATGCCCAGACATGTCCTTTTCACACCTCATGGCATTACACATTATAGAAAACAGTCTTGGTACTGCTCTGAATCATGCTACTCCAAAAGACTTCATTGGAAAATGGGAAACGAAAAGAAAATTGGCAAACAAACTTTTCATTAGGCAAATGGTTGTATGATTGTCTAATGAAATATATGTGCCAAATTTATATATGCTAACTCGAATAACATGCATTCTAAAATCTTTGTTTCCCAGCTCGTGGCAATTTTAAAAAGAAAATTTTATGTTTTTTTTTTTTTTTCTTTTTTAGGAAAATGGAAATGAGAGAGGGGGGAGGGAGGAAGGGAGAAGGGGGATAAAGGAAGAGGGAGGGAGGGAGATGGGCAGGGCAATGTGGAGGGAGAGGAGATGGGGGGTGGGGTGGGACAGGATGGTACTCCAGCAAGTGAATCCTTGCTGGAGGATATATGTTGTTAGGAGTTGGTTTATGGGTGTTACAGCCTGCTCCCCCTTGCCAGAGTTCTGCTCATGTTTCTGCTGCTGTTTTCTACTTCTGTTGCAGAGGTGATGTCCGGACTCTGCCCATGCCATGCTGACCCCTGTCATCATCAACATTCTCTAGAGACTGAAAGCCAAAATTAAGACTTTCCTCTCATCAGCTGCTTTAGGTCAGATGTTTTATCCCAGCAACAAGAAGGTCTTACACTCATGTTTAATTTACATGTAAGGTATATGTGTGTCTTTGTGTATGTATATATGTTACTAGAATTATGGTGCTTTTTATTTTTCGAACTAGGGAAATTCAGAATTTTTTAGAAGCACTTTGCAGCAAGTTATTAAATACTGCCCCCATTTTCTCCTCTAAGGCAATAAAGAAGTCATCTGGTAGCACTAATGTGGAAGAACTTCTGGATTTAGCATTCACTAAACATTCACTTCAGCTCCATTGAGTCTAAAATTACAATGGACCCTGCTCTTGAGTGTTACTGCTGGGTAAGATCTTCCTGTTACTAGCAAGATGGTGCTTGGATGGATCTTATGGGCAATAGATTTCACCTGAACATGTGACACAAAAGCACTCTTGATGAACTACTATAAGTACATTCCTCCAGCAAATTCCCCTTTTCCAATTCTTGAGCACTGGGTACTTCTTTATATAGGATCAATTCCATAGCACTATACCTACTGACATGCCTTAAGTGTGCCATTTAAAAATAATAAATAAATATACATGCTTGCACTCTCCCACTTAAATTTGAAAAATAGAAGCAAACAAAAAATTCCTTGGGGCTTGGGGTATGGCTTAGTAATCAAGGACTTTGCCAAGGTTCAATTCCCCAGGACACATGTTAGCCACATGCGAAAGGGGCCACACATTTAGTTCATTTGCAATGCCTGGAGGCCTTGGCACACACATTCTTTCACTCTTTCTCCCTCTTTCTCTATCAAATAAGTAATTAAAGAAAACTGAAAAAATATAAAACATAAATCCTTTGATTCCACCTAGCTTCCTTTCAGCTGCTATGGTATCATTAGTCAACATGTGTGCAAAATCTGAAAGGGCTGTTTAAGGTTGGTTTTCTTTGCTTTCTAATCTCCCATTCTCTCATGAACATTTTTGCTGAAATGTAATTAACCTGCTGGGAATTTCCCACATCCTATGTATAGACTCCACACAACTGTCAGCAAGTGAATACATTGTATACCAACACTCAGACCGAAAAAAATGGGACACTGTTCACACCCCAGAAGCCCTCTTCTTCCTCCTCCTCTCACTCCTCCCCCAACATGGTGGCCCATTACCTTTTTTTTTTTTTTTTTTTTTTTTTTGCCTGTTTCTGAAAAGGTATCAGGGAATGTTACTGTCTTTCTTTGTGTATGTTTGCTTTGGCCCAAGATTAAACTTCTGAGATTCATCCAAGTTCTTATGTGTGGCAGGGTCCCAAGGAGCTCAGGACATAAATGATTATGATTATGTTTTCATTTCTCCTGAGTAAAATTAAGGCCTGGGAGGATTATAACTTCCATAATTATAAATGATAAACCATGATAATTCTCTTCCCTCTCCAGCTTTTCCCTTCAGCCATTCAGTCTCCATCATATCTCCTCCCCTTGCAATTGGTCTCTCTTTTATTTTGATGTCTGGGGTCTTTTAAGAGACTTTTCTGAGCAGTTCAGCCTAGACACCAAGTTTCCAAGAAGGAGATAAGGTTGTCTGAGAATGGCAACAATCCCTTTACACTCCTCTCTTTTCTAAGAAAGAAAGAGGTAAGACCAGAGGCACCCATTCACATCCTCAGGTGAGGATTTAGGGGCAATGGAGAAAAAACAGGATCTCCCCCATAGCCTCAATAAAATTCCTTGCTTGCACTTTGGGGTGGCCTTCTTACCTCTTTACTGTCTTGGCAATATAAGACAAAGAAGAAAGCTGTTCCTTTCCAAGTGGAGTCCCATCCAACATGACACATCACAAGTGACATATTCACAAAGTACCTGAATTCTTTCAAAATTCTTTGTCTAGTTTTGAAGCAGATTTAGATTACTTTTAAAATGGTGAGACACTCTGTTGGATTCAGAAAAATGAAAATATCCCTGACGTATTTCACAATGGAATTCTATACAGCAGTAAGAAAAAATGAAACAATGAAATTTGATTAAAAATTGTTGGACCAGGAACAGATCATTCTCAGTGAACTTACCCAATCACAGAAAAAATATCGCCACACAGACTCACTCATATACAGCACCTAACCTGAATCTACCCAAGATGCCTTACATACCCAGAAAGCATCTCGTTGACAAGTCTATAGGATGAGTGGGGAGGGAAGGGAGGGAAAGGGAAGGGGTGGGAAATGCAAATCTAGACCCCATGGCAATGGTACCATAAAATTCTATATCCTAAAAGGCAGACCAAATGGCTGAACCTTCACCAGGCCCTTAGAGAGAACACCTGAGTCACAAGACACTGGAGAGGGTATGATGAAGACTGACCTTAATCTTCTACAGGTTCTCTCTTTTTATCTCCCTCTGTCTCACTCTCTGTTCTTTCTAACTCTTTTATGTGTATTATCTATTTCTTCCTTTTCTTAGTGGGCTCTGACTTGTAACTCCCAGTACCAGCATGTGGCTATCATCCACAATCATCTTTAGATCAGAGAGACCTAAAAGGTTTCCTAAAAGAAAGACAGATTTCCGTCAGAGTATTTGATGACTCACTAAAGATTAGTGGTAAGACCCTACTGCTGAAAACACCTTGTGTGGTTGACATGTAAAATGGAATGGCATGGCTGGAAGCTGGAAGAGAGTCAGTCATCAGAGTGCTTACTGCCAGAATGTGCTACATGGGTGACTGGGGGAAAATGAACAATATCTGTCCAAGAAACTCATGGTCTAACCTACTTAGCAGCAAACAACCTGCCGTGATGCTCACACTACTGCAATAGTGGCACACAGCCATGGTGGGATACCAAGTGCTCTTGTTCAGCTAACAGATCCCAACAGTGGTACGGGACCCATAACTGGAGCTAGGAAACAAGTCAGAACTATATCCAAACATAAGCCTTCTCTCAATTATCAAGCTACCACCAATTGTGGGCTACAAGAGGGCCTACACCTATTAAATTCTCTATAAAAAAGTAAGGGTTGTCTCATTTGTCTGGTGCTAACTTACTCTCTGGTGGGGAATCTGCTTCTCTTTTTCAGGTAGATGTAGGCCTTATGAGAGAGACACCACAACATACTTTAAAAGGGCCCTGGCTGAAACTAAGAACAATTGGCGAAACAAGCAAGGGTACCATTGTCTTGGTGATCTGGGTGCCAGCACAAGGTTGAGGGATATCAACACAGAGAAAAATCAACTCCTACCAAATCAGTGATCCAGAGACTGAGAGGCCCCCAACACTTTATTACTGACGCAGACCAAATATGAACCCAACATGGTTCAAGGAAATTGTGCAAAAGAGTGGGTGGAATGAATGTGAGAGCCACATGTTGGGTCATGATATGCAGAGACATTTATCCTACCCATAACTGTGGGCTAACTCCACAATGCACGACCCATATACCTCAACAAGGAGGGGCCAAGGAGAAGAGGTAGGTCATGGGTGAGCGTAATAATGGTACAAAATTGACTGTATTCACTCAGTACAAAACTAATTAACAATAAAAAAAAAAGAAAAAGAAAAAAAAGATAATGTAGAAATTGAGTGTAAAACACACCCAACCTCTGGCCTCCAAATGAAATCATATATATGTACATGTACCCACACACAAACACACATGAGCATCCTACACATATACATGCTAAAAATGAGAAAGACATAAAGGAAATGAGAAAAAAATAATAAACTATGACTCGCTCCAAAAACAAACTTAAGATATATCTTGAAGGGATCAAGAGAGAACAGAGTTTAATACAAATCTGATCATAGGTATTGAGGTTGGAGAAGCAGCAAAGAAATTGAAAATAAGAAAAATAGTACAAAGGGTCAGCAGAAAAAGTAATGTGATCTGTAGACAAAGAAAAGCCATCACAAAATCATAAATATTATAAAAATAATTTAAAACTATAATGTAAGAAATCCTTCTAATTATAAGAAAAAAGTCATTTATCCTTATTGAATGCCATGTCTATTAAATTGGAGAGATTAACTGTGATCCATATCTTAGAAGATATAGAAAAGTCCTCAGGATTTGCAGGTCCTTCCAACACCCTTATCTAAAGAAATGATCACATGAGTTAGCATCATGTTTCTCTAGAACAGCATATCAAGGGTGCTATAGAGGAGTGACACTTCCAAGAAAGTAAAAAAAAAAAAAAAAGGATAATTCAAAAAACACCAAATAAAGAAAATAACAAAATAAACACTACATACAAAAGAAAAGGGTTAAAATCAAAGGAATTAATCATTTCAACAAATGTGAGTGGGTTTAATTCACCTACTAAAGAAAAATTATTGTATGTAGTGTGTTTATTTATTTATTGTCTTTATTTGGCATTTCTTGCTTTTTAAAAACTATACTTGCCAGGCTGGAGAGATTGCTTAGTGGTCATGTGCTTCCCTGAGAAGCCGAACGTACCTCAATGGAGGCTCCTTTCCACAGGACCCATGTAAGCCAGATGCACAAGGAGGCACATACGTCTGGAGTTCATTGGCAATGGCTGGACACCCTGGTGTGCCCATTCTCTCTTTCACTCTCTCTATCATCCTCTTTCTCTGTCTTTTGCTGTCAAATAAATAAAAATACATAAAAACAAAACCAAAAAAATTATATTGGTGTTTAAGAAGGTAGGGTTTTTTTGTTTTGTTTTGTTTAGTGGATGTTTTATATATTTGTCATTTATAGTTCCACTAATGTTTACTTCTTATAACTTTCACTCTTATTTAAATTTTTACCATTCTGTATGTCAATCATTCCATTCTTTGTGATGGTGAAATATACATATGTGTGTGTGTATGTATATACATACATACATACATATAAACATATATACATATATACTTCACAAAGGATGGAATTCTATTATTTATTATTTGTGACAACATGAATGTCACCGGTGGACATTCTGTTAAGTGAAATAAGTCAGAACATATATACAACACTATATCCCATTTACATGTTACGTGTCAATAAAAACTAAGATTAAAAAAAAAAGCTAGAGGAAAAATGAATTTCAAAGTGACCTCTTATAACACAACCAAGCTCTATGCCATGCAAAGGGAACATACGTGAGGTACTTTGTTTCAGTCTAGACTGAACTTTACTTAGCAGTAGAGAGCTAATCAGGCTGCTTCCGTGTAGACATTATCTTTCTATATGTTTTTATGGTATGTCACTATGATTTTTTGAATTTCTCTGGCATCTGTTGTGATGTTATCTTTTTCATCTCTTATTTTATTAATTTGTGTTTCTTCTTTCTTTCTGTTGGTCAGATTTGCTAAGGGTTTATCAATCTTGTTTATCCTTTAAAAGAACCAACTCTTTGTTTCATTGATACTTTGGATTGATTTTTTAGGTTCTATTTCATTATTTCTTCCTGTCTGCTGATTTTTGGTTTTCCTTGTTCTTTTTTGTCCAAGGCTTTAAGGTGAAGCATTAGGTCATTTACTTGTGACCTTTCTAATTTCTTAATATAGGCACTTAAAGCTATAAATTAACATCTATAATAAAGTAACATCTATAATAAAGTAACATCTATAATAAAGTAACATCTATAATAAAGTTTTAGGAAAGAGAATAATCAATGAATTACCAATCGTAGCAAGGAGAACAGTCTGACAAAGCCCTGTGCAGTGGTGCACTGCCTGTTTTTCCAGCTACAGAGAAGACTGAGGCAGCACCATCACTTGAGTCCAAGAGTTTCAGGCAAATTGGATAACACAGACATCACATCATACAATTAAATTAAATCAGAATCTGTAATTGCTTACAGTGCAACAGAATGACCTTGGGTACTTTCTCTGTAAACAAAAAGCATTTATTTTCAAGAATCTCTTAGATCCATTGATTAAATTCTGCTTATGTGAACAGAAATTAAAGCTTAAATTTGGTAGGTATTAGAATAACCTCTAGTCAGTTTTTCTAGCTGACTTAATCATGCAACATGTCTGTGAGTCCTTCAGAGGTAGTATCTCAACTGTACTACATGAGAAGAGTCCTGACATGGAGCAAACCAGGATCCGACAAAATGTCAGGGGCTTGTCCTACCTGTTAGATGTGAGCAAGCTTGGGAGACTTGGGGCTGGACTCCTCCTTCATGGTCGAAGGCCTGTAAAACCAAGGACTCACCTAGATGGACTTTAATTTCTCGTTGGGAGAATGGGACCTGAGTCATATCTTTGGTCCTGTAAAATATAAAATCTTAACTTGCTTGGAAGACCATAATGAATAAGTCTCTAAACCTCTTTCCTTGTTATCAGGATGCATTCTGATAAAAGAAAGAAAGAAAGAAAGAAAGAAAGAAAGAAAGAAAGAAAGAAAGAAAGAAAGAAAGAAAGAAAGAAAGAAAGGCAGGCACACTACTTACACCTGTCAGAGACAACCAGAAAGGCCTGTCAATCATCTGGAAAGACAACATCTCTGTGGAAAAGCTGCTTGTGGTTTCCAAAATTTATAAACAGTATGACCTCTGTCTAAATGGAGATCAGGTAGATGGTCTGTGGCCATTGTCCTCTCTGGTGAGTGTATTTTATTTTACTATTACACTCTGCCTATCTCTTCACAACACACATATGTCCTTCACAAGGACCATGGAGTTTTTGGGATTCCACATGGATGTCCGGCTGACACAAACAGTGGATGGACACTAAGATGAAGCCAAGGAGAGAAGTACAAGTGTAAACACCAGACTCAGCAAATAGCTACAGTTATCTCCCAAAAGATATCTATTTATATATTCAGTATGGAAGGAACTGCAAAGCATCCATTAGCTTTTCAAGTCACCATAGTTTCCTCATGGCAGGAACAACTTTTTGATTTCAGAGAACAGCAATTCACTCTAGAGTGAAATCCTTACTAACATTTATAGTGGGGATAGATTAAAATCTTCGTGGAAAGAGCTAAAATAGTCTTTGGTGATACATTTAATGATCCTGGACAGGCAGTGGAGGATTATGCCACCTTAATAAGTTTGCCTGGCAAACAAAGATCCATAAATGTTTCATGGATAAATCTTTACTTTTAACCCTAAAAAAATTTCATCAGTGTTTTGTAACAATTTTTGCTGTTGATGAGCTTCTCATTCCTATAATAAAATTTCAGCTTGTTCATTTCATTAAATAGTTTTAAAACATTAGCAATTTGACACTTTTTTATTAAGTGGTAAATGTAAGGGAAGAATGAGGGAATAACATAGAGTTTAATGATACCAACACAAATACTAGCTATTGGAAACAAAAGACACATAGAAATTCCACGAAAAAAGCAGATTACAGAGAGAGACAGAAAGAGAGAGAGAGAGAGGGGGGGGGGAGGGGGGACAGAGGGAAAGAAAGATGGAGTTATAATGGAGAGACCAGGAAAGAAAAACAGTAAGATAACATGAACCATATAGTAGGGTTGAGAACCACTTGAATGCATTTCACTCCAGACTTTGTTTATAGTGGGTCTGTATCCACACACTTAGAATGCCAAGACTACAAGTGGCATTATAATTAGATACGTCCTCCTTCCAGGTGAAGACAGAAATTATGGTCCATTAACTTCACACAGAAAAAAAAAATGCAGTTCTGACTTCAAATACAGCTTTTGAGTGCTTCCCCAGTCTGGTGTTTTTATCATGTCAAGGTTTCCTAGAGAAGGTAGTATTGTCACCACACCTGGAGAGGAAGTGGAATTGCCTGGTATGGAAAGGAGCACACTTGTAGCAAAGTATCGAGTTGGGGGAAGGGCAAGAGGGAACCTGTACTTCAAGGGGAGGCTTACTTCCACTCCATTGGCAAGGTCCAGGAAGGTGGTGGACCTGACTGTTCATTGTAGGACAAGTTTTGAACAAGGATTTATCCTGTCTTGTCTGCATTGCATACTGTCCTTTGCCAATACTTGAGCCTCAACTGCTGTTTGCCTAGTGTAGACCTAACTTTTCCTTCTTTCCTTCCTTCCTTTCTCTTTTTCTTTCTTTCTTTCTCTCTCTCTCTCTTTCTTTCTCTTTGTTTTGAGGTAGGGTCTCATTCTAGCCTACACTGACCTGAAATTTACTTCTCTTTTGTCTCCAACTGGTCTTGGACTGACAGCCAGCCCCCTACCTCTGCCTCCCAAGAGCTGGGATTAAAGGTGTGTGCCACCAGACCTGGCTATTATCCTAAATTTATTTCTCAATTTCTTTTCTACACATCTCCTTATCCACAAATATAGCTCCTACTCTGAAAACTTTGACTGATCTCTGTAGCTACTCTCTATCATTAATTACTCTTCATGTTCAGCCTACCCCTTACGTCCTCCACATCCTTGCCTCCCTAGTTACACCTGAGGACTCCAATCCTCTCTCTGAATTTTATTCCTAACACTGATGAAGCTCTTTCTGCATAATATACATTTATCCATCTGCTAATAATTTCTAAACCTATCACTCTAGACTTTTAGAATTTTCTACAGATGCATATATTCAGCCATCCTTTGAAGTTTTTGTTTCAATAAATACATTGAAAACTAAACTCCTCCCCTAAGCTTAAAACATACCAAAATAAGATAAGTGCAGGTTAGTTATTTAAACATCAAACAATGCTTATGGAATATTAATGCTATATAATCGGCCACACTTGGTGAATGCGAGATGAATATGCTGTTTTAAACTAAGTCACCAGAATCCATAAATAATAGCCCTGTCAATGTTAAAATTGCTGTCTGGCACCAACAATATTGTAAGGAACACTGAAAGGCAAACTAATAAAAAATTGTGGAAAATGTATGCAACAGAATGTTCTGTAATTATAAACACACACACTATCCATAAGAAAACTGTTCTACCTAGATCAGAACTTGTTACCATACATAATTGTGAGTGTCTAGAACTTTATGACAGTGGTGTTTGAATTACAGTTATTATTATTATAGAGAATAACGAGGGAATCAGCCATATAAAACATTCTCAATTAGGGATACAATTTTATCTCCTTTTTACCTCTTTGTAAAAGTTTCATATTTTGTTTCCCACCATCCATGTCTTAAAAACCCAATGTTTTTTCTTTTTTTTTTTTTTGAAGTAATCTATCCAAAAACTGCATAATCTTTATTTCATAGTGAGTAAGCAAGGCATTTTGTTGTTTATCTTAAAAAAAAAATCTCATTTCCTTACAGAAAGTTTTGAGTTTTTAATGAACTAGTAAACAAAAAGCTCTCATTTAAAAATAAATCAAAAACCTAGATCATATAGATGTTTACAGTGATTACATTTATCAAGGCAACATACATACATGTTCAGTTGTAAGATGTTAACTACATTTGTGACAAATATGCTTTACTTTAAATATCAAGAACATTATACAGTTAGAGTCCTAAGAATAATCTAGTAGTCACTATGTTTTTCTTAAGTGTTCACTTTAGATGCTGTTATTTCTAGCACAGGTAAGCAGGCAGTCTTTCACATGCTATAATACTGGAAGCTTTGGTTGGTACCACATCAGCTAGCGTGCAACAAGAAGACACCAGTTAAAGAATGTTTTAAGTGAACAACTTGTAAACTCCAGGGATGGACCAACCCTAAGAAGACACAATTGTAAGCATTTACAACCACCACAACTGTGGCTGAAGACTGTTCATGCCATTCCCTGAAATGAGATCTCAAAGTAGTATAGTTCAAATAAAATAGTTAACAAAAATTGCATATGCACAATTTCCCCAACAATCTGAGCGTCAATCATTTAGGTAACTTTTCCACTTGAAAAAATGCAATAGAAAACCATGTTTCACAATCTCAGTTAATATTCACAATTACAGAAGCAACAACTCAGGATACAGCATCACCAATGCTGCCCAGAGCCAGTTTATACTGAAATTAAGTTCTTTACACCAAATAAATGGTTGTCCACAACCAATGGCTAGTGTACGTATGAACTAAAATGTCTAGATTTGGGGAGAAATAAATGCTACTGCAACCATCTGTTCTGCTTCTTCCGTTCCTCAATTCATGCTTAGAAACCTTTCAGGTTACTCTTGGTTCTGTCAGCTTCCTTGCCTGTGAGGGTTTGGTCCTGCTGACCCTATCCACTGGAAGAGGCTGCCTGCTGTCGGCTTTCTGCTTCAACATTGTCCAATCAAAAGTGTAGTCATACTGGTGGTTCAGGGTCGGGAAAAGGATGCGGAATAGCTGCCTCAGATACATGTAATCCCGGGCTTCTTCAAAGCGCAGCCCATGGCAATAGTTTAAGTACATAGCAAATTCTGCAGGAAACCCCTTACATAAAACTTCAACAGGAGTGGACATCTTCTTTTCACTAATCTTTTCATATTTCTGCTTCTTTGTTGCAGCCTTTAGCCCTTGCCATGGCAGACTGGTTCTAATAAAATACATCAAAATATATCCTAATGATTCCATGTCATCTCGGGGGCTGTGCTCAACACCAAAATGAGCATCGATGCTTAGCATATCGGGCAGGGCCAGTGAGATTTTTACCTTCTCTGTATGGGATGTGTTGCCTTGTCCTGTTGTCTCTGTACTTTTTGGCCAAACCAAAGTCGATAAGGAATAACTTATTACAGTGTCGCCCAATACCCATTAGGAAGTTATGTGGCTTAATGTCTCTGTGTATAAAATTCTTTGTATGCACATACTCAATTCTACTGATCATCTGGTCAGCTAACATAAGTACAGTCTTCATGGTGAATCTTCTTGAACAGAAATTGAAGAGGTCTTGGAGACTGGGTCCCAGAAGATCCATGACTAGCACATTACAGTCCTTTTCCTGTCCATACCAGCGTATGTGGGGAATGCCGACCCCACCTTGAAGAATCTTACAGTTTGCTCTCGTACAGCAACTGGGGGTGCCTGGCCTTCTGAGCCTCGAGCTTCACGGCCACTTCCTCACCGTTGGTGACGTTGATCGCCAGGTAAATGTCCCCGAAGGAGCCGGACCCGATCTTCCGCACCAGTTTGTACTTCACTCCCACGACCATCTCGGCCCTGGAGCCGCCGCTGCTCGCCATCCTGCGCCGAAGACGGAGGCTGGGGCCAAGCCCGACACCTCTGAGCGGGGATCACGGCCTCCGGGGCGACCCGTCCGGCGAGGCTGCGGGGGGCGGCCGGGGCGGGCGACGGCGGCCGCTCCGGCGTCTCGGGCGCGAACGGCCAAGGGGAACGGCCCGCCGACCGCTCGGCTTCTTCGGCCGGGAGTCTGGCGAGGCCATACGGCTACTCAGGAGAGGCCGCTCGTCGCGGCCGGCGCCGTGCAGTCGCTTTCGCGGCGACGTGGCGGGCTGGCGGCCGCGCACTGATCTGGGGCGGCGCTGCCGCTGCCTCCGCTGCCGCCGGCTCCGACCGAGGGTCACTCAGCCGACGCCGCCATCTTGTCGCCCGGCTCCAGCCAGCCCCTAATGCCGCCCCAATGTTTTTTCTTTTCTACTCCTAACTTCTGCCTAAAAACCAAATCCTGCTGGGTGGTGGTGGCGCACTCCTTTAATCCCAGCACTTGGGAGTCAGAGATAGGAGTATCACTGTGAGTTTGAGGTCACCCTGAGAGTACATAGTGAATTCCAGGTCAGCCTGGGCTAGAGTGAGAGACTACCTTGAAGAAACTATATGTGTACATGTATGTGTGCGTGCGTGCGTGTGTGCGTGTGTGTGTGTGTGTGTGTGTATATATGTGTGTGTGTGTGTGTGTGTGTGTATGGTTTAAATATATAAATATATTGTTTAAATATATATGTAATATATATATAATAATATAATTATAATATATAATTATATATAATATATAATTATATATATTTGTGTATGTGTATGTATGTATGTGTATATATACATACATATATAAGTGTGTTTGTATATATATATATTTATATATATATATGTGTGTGTGTGTGCATATATATATATATATATATATATGTATGTATGTGTGTGTGTGTGTGTGTGTATATATATGCCCTTTCTGTTATACTCCTAACTTCTAGTTTGCTACCCAAAAATATTTTAAAAATAAAAATAAATAACAAGCCTAGGAAAGTGAAAATATTATTTAAAGTTAAGGAGGCCTTTAGAATTGGAAGTAAAAGAAGTTACCTGACACATTTCTACTATGTATTTATGGTGTTCACTGTTGGTTGTGACGTAGGCCTAGATAAAAGATACAAAGTAAGGCTTGCAGTCTAAGCAAGGGTTAGCCATACTTCCATGACAACTGATATGGTATGGTTCACCTCTGTTCTGATTTTTATATGGCATGAAATCTGTTCTTAAAAAATTTTGTGAAAAATAACAACTAGATTTATAGACAGCACTAGATATCAATAACAGCTTCAAAAGAATTGCTCACTATAGGGTGAAAACAAACCTTTGATTCTTTCTCTAATTTAAGTGCATAGTTTTTTACTTGATTTTCAAGGCTCCTCTTTTCTTTTTCCAGCTGTTTAAGTAATGTGTTCAATGTTTCCTGAGGATAACTTTTATATGTATTTATATTCTAGGCACTGATAAGAAATTATCATCAAATTCTTTATCCATACCTAACATTCTGAGACTTCATGATTCTGTAGCATATATGTACTTTTTAAGTGTAGTTATAATATGTGTAATATTTATTCAACTCTAATTGTTACATGTATTATATTAAAGATTTCCACAATTATTTGATTTGATTGTAATTTCAGTTCTTAAGATGGTTCAGATGGTTATTTAGTGTTGAGAAAATAGTAACCTATAGAGGTTACATAACTGGCCCAAAGATTGCAGTGCTCAATGGTAATTTACCTATGTAAAATAATTCCAAAAGTCATACATGCTAAATAATTATTGTTAACCATTAATAGCATTTATTTAAGCATATGCTGCCAAGTAAATATAAAATAAAAAGAGCTGGAGAGATGGCTTAGTGCTTTATGTTTGGCTGTGCAGACTAAGGATCCTGGTTTGAGGCTTGATTCCCCAGGATCCATGTTAGCCAGATACATAAAGGTGGAACACACATCTGGAGTTCACTGTCAGTGGCTGGACTTCCTGATGGGCCCATTCTGTCTCTCTATCTCTGCCTCAATCTCTCTCTGTGTCCATCTGCAATAAACAAATATAAATTTTAAAAAAGCTACTGCTGCTGTAAGAAAAGAGGTACAGGGGAAGATAGTACAACCTACCTGTACTCCACAAGGCCATTTCCTGTGCAATCTCCTGGAAACACCAGCTATCCACACATGGAGGATAGTTTAAGGCTCCTTTTTCATACAAAGAGTGAATAGAGTGCATTCCTTTGATTTCGATCAATAATTCTAAAAATAATTACAGGGTTTTAAACATGTACAATTAAACCATATAATTTATATCTTGCCAACCGAGTAGCAAGAGTTTCCCAGTAATTTATGAAATAATGTAAATAAACCCTTCTGTCAAAACATTGGGTACCACAAGAAGAGTTGCCAGATGAGGCAATAGAATCCAAAACTATTCTACCCTTCAGTAGCTTTGCATTCCACTAAATTTAACCATACTGCCTACCATACCATTCTCTTTCCCATCTCTCTTCCATTTTTTCTCTCTCTTTCTCTCGCATGTGCTCCACTGTCTCTCTCACTCCCTCGTTCTTGCTCTCTCATCTGTCTGTGTCAGTGACTCCCTAACAAACATTTTCATTTATCTTATAATTCCTCTTCCTGACTACCATGTCACTACAAGCAGATATCTTTAGCAACACATTGACTAGGGGCAGAGGGATCTGCAGGAGAATATGGAAGGTTCTACTCAAGTCAGAGCAAAGCATAAGATTTCTTATGACACCAAACAGTAGTTCTCACCAGACAGTACCCACTACTGAGAGGTACTAAACCAAGGGGCTTGAGCAGGAAGTATTCAGCTCTGTCTCTGGTTACTGGTACCTAGGCAGTGAGTGACCACACAAGCAGAGCTGAGGATTTTGCATACATTGGCTCCATAGCAAGAGTTCCTTCCCACCAGGACTGAGGTAGTTCTGTTGCTGCAGGATGTTACATGATGATCTGGTAAGCCATCTTGCAAGAGAATCAACCAGCAACTTGGTGGCAAGTTAGTCACAGAAGATGGCTTCAGCTAATTCAACAGGATATGTGCTCCAGATATCTAGTTTTACCACAGTGTGGCAGCCAACCACATAGTTTGTTAACCTATCAATCCTGAGAGACAAGGGTTACATATTACCTCCAAATCTCCTATGAGCAAAAGAGGCAATTATCTTCATATTTTGGGAGAGATGGTAAGTATTCAGTTGGTTGATATCAAAGGTGAGGTTAACCTAACCTAATGTGAGACTCAGTAATGTGATTTACATGCGGGATGTCTATTCGCACAGCTGAACCTTTATGCTACCAGAAGCCAACACCTCCACTAGAATCCACTAGAATACAAGTGCCCAGCGTGTGGGAAAGCTGGGTTGGTTATGGCTAGACTTGTCTCCACAGTCTTCTCCATGATTACAAACCTGGGCACTTGAGCCTGGCACTGGGGGCTTGCTATTGGAATTTTCCATGCTCTCACTGAGGCTTTAGTAAGTCCATCACCTTGGTATAGGTACCAATCTGCAAAAAGCTTGCAAAAGGCCTAGAATTATTTAACCCCTACTTTTTTGCTCTGTCCTACACTCTGGAATAACCATTAATAGGTATCCTCACTAGAAGACTTGTAGAGGCAAGAACATTTCCTAGAAAATCTATTTTGAGGAATAACTATTTCCTTCTCTGGAAGTTACCAACTAAAATCTTTCACCTAAAATGGCTTTGGGCTGGGCATATTGGAACATGCCTATATTCCCAGTCTCAGCAGATGGAGACTGGAGGCCAGCCAGAACTACTTAATGAGACATCTCAAGAGAAAAATTATGTAAGTGAAACATCTTTATCAAACCCTCCATGGCTCAGGACAATTGCAAAATAGGTGGCAGAAAGAATAGAAGAGCCAAAGGTAGAGAAGGAATGCTTAAAATACTGCATTTTTGACACCAAGTGGCTATGATGGTCATAATCTCACAGTGGCAGTTCCTTTGTAAACAACACGTGCAAAATAGGAGGGAAAAATTATGACATGAAAACAGAAAAGAGACTTGCTGGAAAAAAGAAGGAATTCAGTAGAGAAGGGGTTGGGAGAGGAAAAAGGAAGGATGTTGTGAGGGGATGATGATCATGGTATATTGTCTGTTTATGAAAGTTGTCAATAAGTAGCTAAAAAAAAAAAAGTTGAAAGGGTGCTACAGACATGTTACAGCAGTAACAGTGCTTGCTTCAAAGCCTATCAGCTCCTGGTTCAATTCCCCAGTACCCACGTAAAACCAGATTCACAATGTGGCACATGCATCTAGAGTCTGTTGGCACTGGCTAGAGGACTTGGCATACCCATTTTCTTTGTCTTACTTCTCTGTCTTTCTCTTTGTAATTAAATCAATAAGAATATTTATAGAATTTAAAAGAATCAATGGAATACAATAAATACTAAATGCATTTTTACCATGAAAAAAGTAACTTTAATGACAATCAAGGCTTCTCTGTGGTCTTTGTCCATATTCATTTGTTATATTAAAAAAAAATCTGAGAGTAAGCCTGGAGTGGTGGCACACACCTTTAATCTCAGCACTCCTCCAGAGGCACAGGTAGGAGGATTGCCATGAGTTTGAGGCCACCCTGAAATTACACAGTGAATTTCAGATCAGCCTGGCTACAGTGAGACATTACCTCGAAAAGAAAACAAACAAAGCAAATTCTGAGACTGCTTAATTTATAAAAGAAATTTTTTTTTTTTTTTTTGGCTCTCATTTCTGGAATCCCACTTGTGATTAGCTACATCACCTCATGATAAAAACAAAGCACAAGTGGGTACTTACTGAAAAGGAAAAGTAAAAGATCAAGTCACATTCTCTCCATCCTCCCTGCCTATGATCTGGGTCCTAAGTGTATTAAGGAAACATTCAAAGAAAAATGGGAGCAGCTAAATAAAAATCTACATAAAACAAAGTGTAATATCTTTTCAGAACTTATATGTTTGTGAAAAACAACTATTTCAACAATTTACTTAACCTCTCTCAAATTACTGATGGTAATTATTTTTTTAAAACATAATTACTGAAATTCTAATCATAGCAAAAATGTATTGGTTCAGCAACAGCATGGCAAATTCTAGTCTCTCAAAATAACAGTAGTGATGAATCTCTTAGAAGTAATGATTCACAGTATGAAGGGCTGATGAACATCCTAATTGAAACATAACTGGGTGACAGTACTTAGGCAGGCATGAAAGCACTTTATGCACTAGCATCTTGCATGTCTTCTAGCTGAACATAAGATTAGATTGCAGAAATTAACCCCCTGGGCTGGAGAGATGATTTAGCAGTCAAGGTGTTTACCAGCAAAGTGAAAAGGATCCCAGTTTGACTCTCCAGGAGCAAGGTAAGAACACACACATCCTGACTGGCGAGAGGCCCTGGTGCACCCATTATCCATCTCTCTCTCTGCATTCTAACTTGTGAGAGTTCAGTTAAAGATAACCTAATGAACTTAAGAGATGAGCTGGTAAGAGCTCATAGTAAATATATACAAGCAAAATGACAGTTAAACGTATGGTAATGTACAATTGAATGTCAAATGTTAAGCATAGGTCATAAATGCATCACAAGTTTTGTAAAGAGCCCAACTAATGTGCATGAAGGTTCATCAAAATATTTGTGTGGACAAAAAGAGAGTGGGGAAAGGAGCTTTTTGTTGACTATAGACTTAAATCAGAACTAACTTAAAAATACAGCTGTTTATGCTCCCCAGCAGCTTCTGTCCAGGTTAAGAGTTTTCAGTGGTGAATAGATGCCTCTACTTGGGTAGATTTAAGTAAGACCCAAGCTTGTCTTGAAGCTTAGTTCTCCAAATGGCCCAAGAAAAGTCACTAATTTCTGTCTGTTCACTTTTTCCTGTTGTGCTGCCGAGAGTAAGGTCTTCCAAACTCCTATGCACTTGAACTTAAAATGAATGTCACAAACTAGTTTTTCATTATTGTGTTGTTTTTAAGGTACTGGGGACTGAACTCAGGGTCGTATGACTACTAGGCAAATAGGTTACAGCTGAGCTACAATTCCCATGTTTTTAAATAATTATTTTTATTTTGAGAGTCTCACTAATTACTTGGGTTAGTCTTGAACTCATTGTGTAAACATAGGCAGGCAGGCCTTCAACTTGTGCTACCCCTTCCTCAGTCTCCCAAGTGGCTGAGATTACAGTCCTCTGTCACCAGGGCTGATTCACATACTGTTTTTATCTTGTTTTTTTGATTAAGTGGGATGGAGTGAATATACTGCCTAGATCAGTTAACTGGGATTCCATAACCAAATCTTGCAAATGAGCTCTTGCAGTGAGCCCCCATCTAGCTAGGCAGCTGACAGTGCTTAAGTCGGTGAGAATCCTATGCTTTCTTCAAGATGCCTCCAGTTCCTGAAAAGAGCTACAACAGCCACCAGTGTCTTTGAGACTTTTTAGGCCTTTAATTGCTGTGGCTTTCTCCAGGGTAAGAAAGTGTTCTTGACATCTATTTTGACTTGGTGGGGGTGACAGAGAACTGGTTCAGACATTTCCATTTTGTCTTCTGAACCACAATGGCTTTCATTTCAGAGGTGAATGGCCTGTTTGTGGGATTGACTTCACTTTCCAAATATATTTATTCCCATGATGTGCTGGAATTGGGAAGATAGTCATAGTGGTGGAAGGGAGTCTGCAGAACTACTGTGGTTTGGACTTCAGCCATAGAGTCTCACTCTGTGGAATCAATGTCAATACAGATCTATGTGGTTTTACAAGAGCTACTGGATTTGGTAGCTGGGGGTAGTTTGGGAATTTTTATATAGGAAAAGCTGTAGGGAATTTGTGAGGCAGAAGGGGGTAAACATGATATAACAAATGAACTCTAGTCATCCATTGAAAATAAACAAATCATCCTAAGGGAGTTCAAGCCTGAGGCACACATTGTGGCCACTATTAGTTCCACAGTGAGTCTAGACAGAAATAGAAACTGGTCCTTTTAAGCACAGCAGCATTACCATTTCAATGAGATTGTAACCATTTAGACTCAAACAGATCACATGTGAGAATGACAATCTGCCCTATTGTCTGATTTTAGAAGCTATTTCAATGTTTAAAAAATACTTTAGTTGTGTACTACTGGAACAAGCTTTTGAGATACAAAGTGACTAACTATGTTGTGCTGAACAGTAGCTTCAAATCAGTTCTGGAGCCCTCGCCTTATCCAGATTTCCTCATTACCAGCTACAGCCTCTGCATCTTGATTTGGTATCTGCTATCTATCACACTATTTCCAGCCCCACCACTCACAAGCACACATGTAAGTTCCTTGCTTCTTTTGGTTGGCTTGAGTTTCAAAGGTGAGAAACAAGGTTTTTTGTAATGTTGTTTTCGTTGTCACTTTTCTTTTTTTCTTCTCTGTGTACATGATTGTACCTATGTTATTTTAAAGAGCACACTATGTGGTCCATACTCTGTGAGTCACCTTATTCTGTGTCCTTGTACCTACTTTTTATAGGTTGTATCTATAAGCTATGCTTTGAAATTGTGCAACAGGGCTAGAGATACAGCCTAATTAGTAATGTGCCTGCCTTGTAACCATGAAGACCTGAGTTTGATCCCTAGACCCCATGGAAAAAATTTATGTGCCAGCCAACATAGCCTAACTAATAAGCTTCAGGACAACGAGGCCCTTTCCCAAGCAGGTAGATAGGGTGTGTGAGGAATGACACCCAAGTTTGTCCTCAGAACACACCCTATGAATGTTTTTTTAATGTTTTAGGTTTTTAATGTTTCAATGCTGAATGTTTTTCAATACAAATGGCAGGAAAAAAAAAAAAAGACCACCAAAAAGACAGCCAACTCTCCACCACCACATGCCTCCTGTAACCAAGTGCAATTTCACAGAAAGCTGTGACATGAATGCTGCTCTTATTGACAGCCTACCAACCTGGTGCAGGGTGGTGGTGGCATACACAGATATCAATCATAATCCATGAGAGGAAATCCAGATGTGACAGAGCACTCAACACTAAATCAGACTGACATCAGGCCTACATTGACTAAGGGAACACTGTGGGAAAGAATGCAAAGAGACTGTAGGTCACACAGAGGGTATGAATACTCTGAAACACAGTTCTGCCACTATCCCACCAGACCAGACTGAGGCCCTCATGACCCCACAGTGAATACCATAATGTGACCAAGAATCTTGGCCCTCCCGAAAACAGTAGAAGCAGGGGCAAGGGTATCAAGGGTATCAAATGTGAGACAATATGTAAAACAAAATTCTAAAATATAAAATTACTGGCTGTATCTAGGGCTGAATGATTGGAATTATTTTACATTTCTACCATTACCTAAGGTTTCTTTCATGTAACTTGTATTATGCAACCATCTGATTTCCTGAAATTCTACTCCAGGGTAAAGAATAAGATAAATAAGTTGGGTGTTTCAGTCACAGTAGAAAACGAAATAGAACTACAACAAGTGTTCATTTTATTTTCTCAAATACCAAACAATTAAGCACACAAGACATGAGCAAAGGACACCCAGCCAACAGAGTGAATGATACATGGCAAACAATAAACTTTGACGATAAAGTGACACATGAAATGCCTCTGTCATGTCTTGCTACGATTCAGGTTCCCAACTCCTCATCCTGGTTGTGCTCCTGCCTCCAAATCCAAGCGCTCAATGAGCCCCATCACCATGTGCAGCATGTCAAGGAAGTTGTTGATGGACCTTATCACAGGGTCTTCCGTCACCCATGTACTAAAAGGGAACAACAGGGACCATTAGAAAAGATAAGAGATCTGTGCTGGTCCATGCACAAAGCCTGGTGCTAAAAGTCAACCAACCAGTCTCCATGGTAGCACTAGTCCTGGAGACTATGTCTTGACCCTGGGCCACCCCTCCCACTCCAGAGTCGTAGAAAACTTACACAGACAGAGCATTATCCACCACTGTGTAATTCTGCTCAGTTGCTGGTTCCTGACGCCGCCGGGCCTGGGAAATTAAGTAGCTGCGCGCTATGTCTGCCTCCTGACGAGTGTCAAAATACACTACTATAGAGCTGAGAAAAGGTATGGTTAAGGCAACAACCCGGAATGAGTTTCTCCATGTCATTGCTTCACTACACCTATGAGGAACATGTCAGAATCTACTCCTACCAACTATAGCTCAGCTCAGACCACTTGGTGATGATTGGCTCTTTCGCTACTCCAAGCCCTGTAGCCTCTGAGGCACTGAGGAGTCCCAAACACCTTGTGATAATTAGGATCTTCCCCTACCCCAATCCCGACAGTCTTCTGAGGCATTGGGGAGTCCCAACTGTGCCAGTAAACTCACACAGGTGGTCATGCCCTGGCCACGTGGCTCTTCGAAGCCCCTCACTTTTGCCCTCAGCTCTAAAATCGCCCCCAGCCCCTCACCAACGTTCTAGTCCCTCTGCGCCCTCTACTCCCCTACATGGGCTAAGGGGCTCCACAGAAAGGATACAACTCCATGGGAGGACTTCCAGCAGCTTCCGCCCCGGGTGCAGGGACAGGCGGAGCCTGCCCAGCGTGGGCAGCAGCTGCTGCGGGCCCGCCTCCCAGCCCTTGCTGGTCAGGTCGCCCCTCGTCGGGGTTGCCCGCAGCTGCTGCCATACCCGGACCCTGAGGGCCAAGCGGCTCACGGGCGCCTTCACCGCGGCCTTCACCCGCTGAAGAAGGGCCGGAGCCGCGCCGTTCTTCCGCAGCTCGGGGACCGCTCTGCCCACTCGGCTCTCCTTCTCCTTCCCCTTCCCCTCCTCCTCCTCCCGCGGCACCGCCTGGGCCACCTCGGGGCTCCTGCATGGCTGCTGCGGCCTTCCTCACGGAGCCTCGCTGAAGAACCGGCTCCCGCCGCGTCCGTTGAGGGAATGGGGCCGCGCTTCCGGCCACGCCCCTTTCCCCAACGTGCGTGGCACGTGAGCACAATGGCCCCCGAGAAACAGGAGCTCGGGAGCCTGGTTCCTGCCACCCGCGGGGACACCTCGGATGCCCACCCCGGCACGCATCCCGCGCACAGTCCGCCCCAGTGTCATTAGGGCAAGTTCACACTGTCAAGGTGGCTTCCCTACAACCCCACCTAGTGAAGGCCGGTGAGTGTTCTGAGCCATGGTAACCCAGGTCTTCGCCACCGTCAGACCTGCACATTTGCCCCCTGGCCCCTAGTCTCGAGACCGTCACACAGTGTCCTGTGCACTCAGCCCAACTTTAACGTGTCCCAAACCATTTGCTAATTTTAACACTGACCAAAACTCCAAAGTCTCAGGCACAGTTAAGACGGGCTCGTAATGGTGAGCCATATAAAATCTTTATAAAAAGGTACAGCTGCTTGTGACGGCAGGCGCCAGTAATCCCAGTACTTGCTTGTGAAGCCCACGGACGCAGGTGTGATTCTCAAGGTGGCACATGCATCTGGAAGTCCTTTCAGTGGCTAGGGGCCCTGGCATGCCCGTTCTCATCTGTCTCAACTCCTCCTTCCTTTCCCTCTGTCTCACAAATGAAGAAATATGATTCTTCTTTTAAAAGTTGTACTAATAAGTTTCCAAATAACCTAGTTTAATGACTTTTTAAGAAGGAAAAAGTATTCAAAATAGGTAAGTAAAATAAAGCAAAAGGCACTATAAATACAAACTTGAAAGAATAGAAAATAGAACCAAAATTAAAATGACGTATGATATTGTTATTACCAGCCATGGGGAATTAAAAATGTAGTACATGTTAAGGCCTATATTCACAAAAAGATAGGAGAAAATTTATAAGCACAGATAATAAGAGCAATGAATTATAAAGGGATTTGTAAAAAGAGATAATTTTA
Organism: Jaculus jaculus; assembly: GCF_020740685.1. Taxonomy (NCBI): domain Eukaryota; kingdom Metazoa; phylum Chordata; class Mammalia; order Rodentia; family Dipodidae; genus Jaculus; species Jaculus jaculus. The sequence continues at coordinate 8,155,907 of NC_059126.1, forward strand.
AAAAACTAGTATATTTTAAAAAGTCCACTAGAACTTACAAATATACAAAATGGCTAATTAAAATATGAACAAGGGCCTCATGAACAAACTTGATGTAGCTAAAGACCACATGCTAGATATCAGGTACCAGGAGTTAACTTCTAATGTAAATAGAGAGACAAAGAGCGGCCACTAAATAATAGTAACGGTTTGAAGTGATAAAGTAAAAAGTCCAAGAATATATTTAAGTAGAGTCTCAGAAAAACAAGTGAGAGTTTCCACTAAAGAAAAATTCGAAAACAAATCATTTGTAGAATAAGTAAATTTACTTTTTTAAACGGGGTTTTAAATTTTCTGTTATATTGTTTGTATTCCTGTTGTTAGTTATTTATTCATTTTGTTATTTATGATATAGAAAGTAAAAGAGGCAGATACAGAAGAATGGGAATGCCAGGGCCTGTAGCCACCGCAAATACGTTCTAGATCCATGTGCCGCCTTGTGCATCTGATTTCTGTGGGCACTGGGGAATTGAACCTGGTTCCTTAGGCATTGCAAGCAAATGATTTAATACTAAGCCATCTCTCCAGCCTTCATATAAGTAAATTTAATTTTTAAATATTTATTTATTTAATTTCAAGCAGAAAAGGAGATAGTAAGAAAAGAGACAAACAGAATATGGGGGTGTCGGGCCATCTAGTCACTGCAAACAAACTTCAGATGCATGCACCATTTAGTGCATCTGGCTTTACATGGATACTGGGGAACCAACCTAGGTTATTGGGCTTTCTATACAAGTGCCTTAACTGCTGATCCATGTCTCCAGCCCATTAAATTTATGTTGATAACAAAAGAAATGAAAATCAAGAAGCATGATAATTAAAATAAAGTATGCAAAAATGATGATGTGGGTTACAGAAAGATAGAACGACAACATGAGACAGCATATAAGCAGAGGTGGCTTAAACCTGAAATATTCTAAGTTTGGATGAAGTAGATTATTTTCAAATTACACACTCATATTTCTTTTTAAAAGATTGCCTTAGATATTTAGTGTTCAAACTTAATTTGTTAATATATAAATCTAGAATTTTGAGAGGAAAAATAGCAGAAGTATTTTTAAATTAATGTAAAGTGAGTCTGCAAAGAAATTAACAGTCCATAGAAAATTATAAAACTTATAAAAGCCAGGTGTTGTGGCACTCCTAGCACTCAGGAGGCTGGTAGGAGGATCACTATGAGTGTGAGGCCACAATGAAACTACAAAGTTAATTCCAGGTCATTCTGGACTAGAGTGAGATCGTACTTCAAAAAGAAAAAAATTAAAATGGGTGATAATCATTAATACCAAAATAAGTTTCTGGAAATAGCCCAAGCATCACAGTAATTAATATATCTGTGTTAGAGCTTCCAATTAACAGGAAAAGTTAGTAGACTTTGTTTTAAAATACAAATTTATTTTATGGAAATTGTATATGATAATTTAAACAATATTTACAATGTGATACATCTAAAATTTAAATATAAGAATAAAAAATTATATTACATTATTTTAACCAAGTTTAGAAAAGCATATTAAAGTAAAAATTTTTATAAAAAGTAAAATGTTTCAAGGTATATTATGTTGTAAAATCTTTAATCCCAGCACTTGGGAGACAGTAGTAGGTGGTTCACTGTGAGTTAGAGGCCAGTCTGGGACTACAGGGTGAGTTCCATTTCAGCCTGGGCTAGAGTGAGACCCTACATCAAAAAATTCTAAAAAAGGAGCCAGGAATGGTGGTGCATGCCTTTAATCTCAGCTCTCTGTAGGCAGATGTAAGAAGATCGCTGTGATTTCAAGGCCACCCAGAGATTCTATAGTGAATTCCCAGTCAGCCTGAACAATAATGAGACCCTACCTGGAAAAATAAAAAATTCTGAAAAATTACTGGAGGGATGCCTTAGCTATTAAGGTGTTCGCCTGCAAAGACAAAAGACCCTGGTTTGATTCCCTAGGACCCACATTAGCCAATGCACAGGAGGCACGTGTGTCTGGAGTTCATTTGCAGTGATGAGGCCCTGGCCAGCACATCACCCATCCCTTTCTCTTTCAAATAAATGAACAAAAATTTTAAAATCCAAGAAAGAAAATTTTAAAAGATAGTCTCAAACTCTTTGCCAACTATTTATCTGAGAGGGGAGGATTGTGTAGAATCTTTTTTTTTTTTTTTAATAAGAAAAAACATCCAAAAACTAAACACTAGATAAAACAAAGCATCCAATCAATAAGTGGGCAAACTATTTGGACAGATAATTTCTCAAATAATGAAATATGTATGGCCCATAAGAGCTGGGTGTGATGGCACATGATTTTAATTCCAGCCCTTGGGAGGCTGAGGTAGGAGGGTCACAGTGAATTCAAAGCCACCCAGAGAATACAGAGTGAATTCAGATCACCCTGTGCCAGAGTGAGACCCTGCTTCAAAAAACAAACAAACAAAAACAATAATTATGTTTAAAAGATTCAATGTATTTAACCATCAGAAAAATACAAATTAAAAATTCACTGAGGGTTTATATCACCCCATGTTTTATGAATTTTCATTTATTTGCACATGTGCCATAGGTCATATCAGGGTTTTTCCACTATAAATGAGAAGTGCCTATGAAGTTTTATTTTGGAGTCTGCAAAATTGAACCTGGACCAGCAGACTTTGCAAGCAAGTGCATTTAACCACTGAGCAATCTCCCCAGTCCCTAGAATAGAGAATATTAAGAAAACAAATTACAACAAATGTTGGTAAGTATATGAGGAAAAGAAAACCTTATATGCTGCTGGTGAGAATGTAAACTAGTGAAGATACTACGGAGGGTCCTCAGAACACTGAAAACGGAAGGACTAATTTTAGGTTTCTAATTCTTACCCTTAATAATACTCAACATTTATTACCTAGTATTTTTGCCTTCCTAAGAAATACTCCAGACTTCCACATCATGCCCACATTTCCACCTGCTGAGGGCGACCTGTTCAGATGAGTCCTTTCAGGGAAGGTTTTCAAGTCGGAAATAGAAGCCTGAGAAAATCAGTTTGGACTACACTATTCTTCTGACTTACGGAGAGCAAATACTCATGGTACGGATTGCTTATAGAAGCCACACAGAAAAGAACTATTTATTTAGCTGTCTCCAACCAACAGCTGTCAAGAAAATGAGTTCCACAGCTCTATAACTATAAGGAGATAAATTCTTGGGGGAAGAAAATAAACACACTAAAGTGAAACGAGTATCTAATTCCTCAAATGAAAATCATAGCCCTGAGCAGAAGCTTTATCTAACCTATACTCAACCTTAACACAATTAGGAGGCATCACTTATGCTGCTAAGGTTATGGTGTTCTGTCACATAACATTAAGAAACGAATGCCAGCTTAATGTTATAGGCAAACATAAGATCACAGAATCATCAAAATGGAACTCACTTCTTAAAAACACTTATATGTGAGAGCAGAGAGCTAGGGACCTGGCTCACCCTTTAAGAATATTTGCTGTACAAGCTGAAATACCCAAGAGGGGCCCTGACTGGCCCAGCACTGATTCTCTAGGACCCACATGAAGAGCTGGTAAAGCGCTAGGTATAGTCATTTATTTATTTGTAGATGTATTTATTTAACACAGACAAACACAGAGAGAAAGAGGCAGATAGATAGAGAATGGGCACATCGGGACTTAGAGTCCCTACAAACGAACCCCAGGCACATGCGGCCCCTTGTGCTTAAGTGGGTCCCAGGGAATGGATCCTCCAACCAAAGCCCTAAGGCTTCACTGGGAAGCTTTTAACCATTAAGCCATCTCTACAGCCCTCCACACAAAAATATTTAAAAACACAACTAGAAAACCATTTGGCATGAAGCCTAGGCTGGTGCTGACTATCAGGTATAGTCACAGCAGGTGGCTCAAACTTTTATTGTGGCTGATTATCAAGGAAGTGATAAACATTGTTAGGTAATAAAAAAGAAAAGGGGCAGGAGACATGGTTTAGCGTTTAAAGCACTTGCCTGTAAAGCCTCAGGACCTTGGTTTTATTCTTCAGAACCCAGGTAATCCAGATATACTTGGTGACGCATGTATCTGTAGTTCATTTGCAGTGGTAGAGGACCTGGTGTGCCCATTCTCTCTCTCTCTTTTCCTACCCTCCCTCCCTCTCTCTCTCTCATAAATAAATACATATTAAACAAATAAATAAAATACTTTTAAAAAATAAAGTGCATAAGGAATTTGTGAGAGCCTACTATGTGACAGCCAATATATGGATGTTCTTTCATTTAATCCTCGTAACAACTTTGACACAGGATGTCTAGCTCCACTTTTTTTTTTTTTTTTTTTTTTTGTTTTGGTTTTTCGAGGTAGGGTCTCACTCTGGTCCAGGCTGACCTGGAATTAACTCTGTCATCTCAGGGTGGCCTTGAACTCATGGCAATCCTCCTACCTCTGCCTCCCGAGTGCTGGGATTAAAGGCGTGCGCCACCATGCCCGGCTTAGCTCCACTTTTACTCACTAAGAAAACTGTGCTGAGAGTTAAAATAACTGTCCAAAGTCTCATAATTTTAACATGGAAGAGTAAGCATTGCCAAGCAAATCTTTCTTGGAATTCAAAGGTACTTCTAGAATATAGTCAGCCTTATTGATTAATTGAAAGTACCTAGAGAGCAAATGCCATTCAGCAGAGGTGAATACAAAGAGCGGAGTTGGGAAAAATCCTCCTTCTTACTCTAGGGAGTAGGAGAACACAATGGAATTCATACTTGGAATAGAACTAATTTAAGGAAACCTGTAAAGGAATGTGTACTACAATGAATTTTGTATGTGTAAAAAATATCACCTTGAGGGAATATTGGCAAACAGAATACAAGAATATATCAGCAAGATTATTCTGTCTGACCCAGAGATGCAGGGTGGTTCAATATACACAAATTTATAAATGTAATACATCATGTAAATGAATTGAAGGACAAAAATCACATGATCATCTCATTAGACACAGAGAAGGTGTTTGACAAAACCCAACATCCCTTCATGATAAAAGTCCTACAGAGACTGGGAATAGAAGGAACATATCTCAGTATAATAAAGGCTATTTATGACAAGCCTACAGCCAACATATTACTAAATGGGGAAAAACTGGAAGCTTTTCAACTAAAATCAAGAACAAGACAAGGGTGTCCACTCTCCCCACTCTTATATGATATAGTTCTGAAAGTCTTAGCCATAGCAAAGGCAAGTGACACACATAGAAGGGAAACAAATTGGAAAGAAAGATATCAAGTTATCATTATTTGCAGATGACATGATTCTATATATAAAAGACCCTAAAGACTCTAGAAGCAAATTGTTAGAGCTGATAAAAACCTACAGCCATGTAGCAGGATACAAAATAAATACACAAAAATCAGTAGTCTTCATATATGCTAACAACAAACACACAGGGGATGAAATCAGAGAATCACTCCCATTCACAATTCCATCAAAAAAAAAAAATAAAGTCCCTTGGAATAAAGCTAGCCAAGGAAGTAAAAAAAAAAAAAAAAAAATGAGAACTTTAAAACACTGAAGCAAAAAATTGCAGAAGACACTAGAAAGTGGAGAAACATCCCTTGTTCCTGGATTGGAAGAATCAATATTGTGAAAATGGCAATCTTACCAAAAGTAATCTAAACATTTAATGCAATCTCCATCAAAATTCCAAAGGCATTCTTCATGGAAATAAAAAAAAATCCAAAAATTTATTTAGAATCACAAAAAACTTCGAATATCTAAAATAATACTGAGCAACAAAAATAAGGCTGGTGGTATCACCGTACCTGATTTTAACCTGTACCACAGAGCCATAGTAACAAAAACAGCATGGTACTGGCACAAAAGCAGACATTTAGATCAATGGAACAGAGTAGAGGACCCAGATGTAAGTCCAGGTAGCTATAGCCCCCTGGACTAAAAATGCCAAAAATACTCATTGGAGAAAAGACAGCCTCTTCAGCAAATGGTTTTGGGAAAACTGGATATGTATCTGTAGAAGGATGAAAAGAGATCCTTCTATCTCTCCATGCACAAGAATTAAGTCCAAATGGATTAAAGCCCTTAATATAAGACTGGAAACTCTGAAACTGCCTGAGGAAAAAGTAGGGGAAACCCTTCAACCTATTGGTCTTGGCAAAGTCTTTCTGAATACAACCCCAATTGCTCAGGCAGTAAAGACACAGATTAATCACTGGGCCCTCATGACATTACAAAGGTTTTGCACTGCAAAGGACACTATGAATAAAGCAAAGAGGCAACCTACAGAATGGGAAAAAATCTTTGCCAGCTATATATCTGATAGAGGATTAATATCTAGGATATACAAAGAACTTAAAAAGTTAAATAATAAGGAATTAATCAAGGCAATCAAAAAGTGGGCTATGGAGCTAAATAGAGAGTTCTCAAACAAAGAAATATAGATGGCATATAAGCATCTAAAAAAAGGGCTTAGTGGTTAAGCACTTGCCTGTGAAGCCTAAGGACCCCGGTTCAAGGCTTGATTCCCCAGGACCCACATTAGTCAGATGCACAAGGGGGCGCATGTATCTGAAGTGCCTTTGCAGTGGCTTGAGGCCCTGGTGCACCCACCCTCTTTCTCTCTCTATCTGCCTCTTTCTCTGTCTGTCACTCTCAAATAGATAAATAAAAAGTAACAAAAATATATTTTAAAAGTGGGCTATGGAGCTAAATAGAGAGTTCTCAAAGGCAGAAATATGAATGTCATATAAGCATCTAAAAAAATGTTCTATATCCCTGGACATCAGGGAAATGCAGATTAAAACTATGTTGAGATTGCATCTCACTCCTGTCAGATTGGCCACCATCATGAAAACAAATGATCATATGCCCCAGCCAGCAGGGACTTACAAGTACTCGGGGGAAGTCAACCTGAACGGGGAGAGGCAAACAGACACAAAGAAGGAGGCCAAACCAAGTTTCTGGTCAAGGTCTAAAAATTTTATTCTTACACACAGGTTTATTTACATAGGGTTATAGGGGGAAAGGGTCATATTCAGGCCAAAGATCACAGGGTTACTGGCTAAATGTGATTTAGGCCTGAGGGATTGTTAGGGAACTTAAAGGAGATATAATTGGGTGTTTGTCTAACCTTGCCTCAATGGCTTAAAAGCCTGGCCATGTTAGGCATGACAGCCTGACCGTAAACTGGCCTTTTGCAAAAGATAAGATTCTGTAAGCAGTCTGCTGACCAACATTCCAGAAGTACCTAACAGAAAGCTGGGCTGACCAGCTTTCTGATAAATGAGTCACTTAAGAACAGGCTCAGGCAAAATAGGGAGGCTTTTGCTTTATGGCTCCCAACAATCATAAATGTTGGCAGGGATGTGGAAAAAGAGAAACCCTCTACACTGGTGGTGGGAATGCAATCTGGTCCAGCCATTGTGGAAATCAGTGTGGAGGTTCCTAAAACAGCTAAACATTGATCTACCATATGACCCAGCTATAGCACTCCTAGGCATATATCCAAAGGACTCATCTCATTTCCTTAGAAGTACGTGCTCAACCATGTTTATTGTTGCTCAATTTATAATAGCTGGGAAATGGAACCAGCCTAGATGTCCCTCAACTGATGAGTGGATAATGAATGTGTGGCACATTTATACAATGGAGTTCTACTGAGCGGTAAAGAAAAATGAAGTTATGAAATTTGCAGAAAAATGATTGGACCTGGAAAGGATTATACTAAGTGAGGTAAGCCAGGCCCAGAAAGCCAAGTGCCACATGTTCATATGTTCATATGTGGATCCTAGCTACAGATGATTGGGCTTCTGCATGAGAAGGAAAATACTCAGTAGCAGAGGCCAGTAAAAAAAGAGATGTAAAGGGAAGAGATAGGAAGGAAGAGGGTAATTAATAGATTGGTATTGTATAGATGTAACTAGAATTATTGAGATGGGGAGGGGATATGATGGAGAATGGAATTTCAAAGGGGAAAGGAGAACATTACCATGGGATATGTTTTATAAACATGGAAAATGTTAATAAAAATTGAGAAAGAAAACATAACCTTGAATTAAAATTCAGTTTTCTCTTTATTTCCTTTTTTTTCTTAATGTTCGATGTTGGTCAAATGGCATGACTAATCACATCAGTGAAAATAGAGCTAGCAATTCAAAATGTTAACTGTAGAACTTGTAGGTACCCTTACATACCATCTTGCTCTACAATAAACTATATGAATTTCAATGCTTTGTCTGTTTCTTGTCACTTTTTTTCTTGAAACCTTTACAAATATACTAGCAAATAACTATTTTTTGCAAAAACTCAATGCTATTCCTAAACCTACAGATGGATATGTAATCATTATCACTAAACGTTCCACAGCCCCATCATAAAATATCTCTGATATTTCAAATTTTCCAAATTAAAATCCAAATAAGCAAAAGAGAGGTAATTAAGACCAAGTCATAACTTATTTATTAAAAACCACATAAAAATATTAGAGAAACTAGTGAAACAAGTGCTGCTGAGATCAACAAAATTCATCATCTCAGGGACTTACTACAAAAATGGAATAAAGGCACAAATTATCACCATCAGGGTTGTGAAAGATTCAATATAACCTTAATAATAGGCAAAATAATAATTTGAGAATATCAGAAACAAATACAAAAAGCTCACAAAGAAATAATTAAAGTGGACATATGTCTACTAAGTTTATTGAGTTTATACTTTAAAACACCATCCTACAAAGAAAACTGTATAGATATAGATGGCTTTACTGATGAATTATATAAATAATTAAAGAAAACTTATACAAAGTCATTCACAAATGTAAAGAAGAAGGAAACTTTCCTAGAGGGTATTGTAATAACAATGGTTCTGTATCACAAATAAGAGAGAACATTCTTTTATGAAATCAAGTTAATAACAATAATAGAGATCATATCTTATAGCATGTGGAGTCATCCCAAAAATATGAGATCAATTTCACATTTATTTATCACGCAATATAATCTTTTCTATCCATGTGATCACTTAATAATTCAGGAAATAGTTTTAACAAATCAAAATGTATGTCCATACCAAGTGTGTTTCTTAGCACTCATACCAAGTGTATGAAAATGTCCTTAATATGAATAAGGGCATCTTAAGAAACCCATAACTCACATTAATAGTAAGATTGAATGCTTTGATCCAACACTAATAAAAAGACAAGGATGTGTAACCTTACAACTTCCTTGTCAAACTGATCCAGGGAGGTTGCTATTTGTCATAAGGTATTACACTGGATTAATATTCAGAAATAAAAAGGATGAAATGACAGTGTTTAAAACACGGGTAAATATCAGAATAATTATGATAAGTCCAAAGGGCTGGGTAGAAAATAAAGTACTGCATGATTGCATTGAAAGAAACCAGAAAATAGAGAGGTTTCCTTGCATAAGGGTCCCAAACAAGGAAACATAAGAGGAAACAGGAGACAACATTTGTGGGTAATGGAAATGTTCATTATCTGGATATTGATTACAATGTCATGCATCTCAAATTTGTCAAAACTTAATTGATTGTGTCATTTAAAGGATAGCTTTGGGACTGGAGAGATGGCCCAGCTGTTAAGGTGCTTGCCTGTGGTGGAGCAGAGCCTGTTGACCCAAGTTCAACTCCCCAGTGTCCACATAAATCCAGATGACCAAAGTGTCACTATGTGACTAGAATTCCTTTGAAGCAGGTAGAGGTCCTGATATGCCCATTCTCATGCCCTCTCTCTTCATCTTTTTCTTCCTCTCTCTCTCTTTACTTTGTCTCTCTGTGCTTGTAAATGAATAAATGAAAATATTTTTTAAAACTAAGGATAGTTATGTTCTTATGTATAATTCCCAAAAGAATTATACCTCAATTGAGAAGTAATTGTTTGCACTTACAAAACTAGAAGGTAAATGAACTAACTTCTTGTCTGTCTGGGGAACGTGATGATAGATACATAGATGGATACATTGACTGATGACAGAGAGATAGATAGATGATAGGTGATAGATAGATAGTTGATAGACAGACAGATAGATACTTTCCCACAGTCCACCAGGATGACAGCATCCACAGGTCTAGATTCCACAGAAAGGATTTATTGCTTCCTGAAATTAGCCCCTGGAGCTTTTTTTAAATCACCGCTTCTCTCGCATGTTATTATTTTTTACTTAATGTTTACTAGTGTATCCTCTTTTCTGTGTTGTTAGTATGAGGTTAACATATTCCTCCAGCTTCTCCATACTAGCCAGTAGTCTCCTCAAGCATAGGCTAAAACTGAACAAATGGCCCTAGAAGCCTAAAATAGTTCTTAAAATAAAAGCAAGCCAGAAATTTCTTCCAAGAGGTTCTGTAGTAAGAAATCTATGGGGAAAACAAAAGTCTTAAATCTTCTCAGTGGATGCAGCAATGAACTCTGAAAATCTCTTTCAGCACTGACCAATAGAAATTCAGCTTCTACAGGGAAGCATCCTGAGTGGCTCTCCATTGCCCAGTAAGGTTCAGTCTAGACTGAAACAAAGATCCCTCAGGTATGTTCCTTTTGCACGGCATAGAGCTAGGTTGTGTTATAAGAGCTCACTTTTGCTTCATTTTTTTCCTCTAATTTTTATCTTAGTTTTAATTGACACATAACATATAAAGGGGATATCGTGTTGTATATTTGTTCTGGCTTATATCACTTAATAGAATGTCCACCGGTGATATTCATGTTGTTACAAATAATAAATAATAGAATTCCATTCTTTGTGATGGTGAAATATATATGTATAAATGTTCATATGTTTGTATGTATATATATACTTCCCTATCACAAAGAATGGAATGATTGACATAGAAAATGGCAAAAATTTAAATAAGAGTGAAAGTAATAAGACGTAAAGATTAGAGGAACTATAAATGACAAATATATGACACATCCACTAAGAAAAAGGACCTACCTTCCTAAACACCAATATAAGATTTTTGGTTTTGTTTTTATTTTTATTTATCTATTTGACAGCAAAAGACAGAGAAAGAGGACAATAGAGAGAGGGAGAGAGACAACGGGTGTGCCAGGGTTTCCAGCCACAGCCAACAAACTCTAGACACGTGTGACTCCTTATGCATTTGACTAATGTGGATACTGTGGAAAAGAGCCTCGAACCAGGGTCCTTAGGCTTCTCAGGGAAGCTCTTAACTGCTATGCCATCTCTCTAGCTGGACCAATATAATTTTTAAAAAGCAAGCTACACAAAATAAAGACAATAACCAAATAAACACACTACATACAATAATTTTTCTTTAATAGGTGAGTTAAACCCATTCACATTTATTGATATGACTAGTTCCTTTGATTTTAACCCTTTTCTTTTTTATGTAGTGATTATTTGGTTATTTTCTTTATTTGGTGTCTTTTAGATTATCCTTTATTTTTGATCTTCTTGGAAGTGGCATGCCTCTATGCTGTTCCTGAGAAACATGATGCTAACTGTAGCAGACAGATTCAGGTTCACTGAGATAAACTTCCAGACCAGGCACAGTTATGGAGGAAGGGATTTATTGAAGCTTACAGATCCAGGGGAAGTTCCATAATGACAGAAGAAGCTGGTCTGCTTTCACAGGACCAAGCAGAAAGAGAGAGAGAAGTACAAGCCTAAAGTTTAAAAGACACACAGCACACTTCAGGAACTCCAGCTAGGCACACTTTGCATATCTTTAGATTGGAATTTGAAACCCATCACCACAGCTTAAGATCCACCCAGTGACATTGCCTCCAGCCAGGAAGCCAGCAGATGCAAACTACAAACAATAAAGGACTGAATATACTGGGGGCCATCTATTCTGTTCACACTACCCCATTAGCTAATATGCTCTTTTCTTTAGTTGAGAGATGGGGAAGGACCTGGAAATCCTGAGGACTTTATTGTATCTTCTAAGATACGGATCACAGTTGATCTTTCCAAATATCTAGCTAGCCATGGCATTCAGTAAGGATAAATGACTTTTCTCTTATGCATACAGGTATTTCTTATGGTATAGTTTTAAACTGTTTTGATAATGTTTATAATGATTTTACAATGGCCTTTCTTTTCTTTTTAATTTTAAAATTTTTTATTTGAGAGCGACAGACACAGAGAGAAAGACAGATAGAGGGAGAGAGAGAGAATGGGCGCGCCAGGGCTTCCAGCCACTGCAAACAAACTCCAGACGCGTGCGCCCCCTTGTGCATCTGGCTAACGTGGGACCTGGGGAACCGAGCCTCGAACCGGGGTCCTTAGGCTTCACAGGCAAGCGCTTAACCGCTAAGCCATCTCTCCAGCCCTGTACTTCAATTTTTTTGCTGCTTCTCCAATCTCAATGCCTATGATTACAGTTGTATTTAACTCCATTCTCTCTTGATCCCTTCAAATGATATCTTAAGTTAGTTTTTGTACCTAGTCATAGTTTACTATTTTTTCTCATTTCCTTTTTGTCTTTCTTATCTTTAGCATGTGTATGTGTATGTATAGGATGCTCATGTGTTTGTGTGTGTGTGCATGTACATGCATATGATTTCATGTGGACGCCAGAGGTTAGGTGTGTTTTACACTTACTTTCTACATTACCTTTTTTTTTTTTTTTGAGAAAGGGTCTTTCACTGAATTTGGAACTTGCTGACTCAGCTATAATAGCCATCTGTCAAGAACTGGGAACCTCCTAATTCCGCCTCCCAACTGGGAGCATAGGATGACGTACGCATACCTCTCAGGTTTTCATGTGGGTGGTGGGAATTCCAACTCAGGTGCTCATGCTTGAGTGGCAAGCACTTTACTAACTGAGCCATCTCCACAATCTCTGGTAATTTGCTTTATTTATTTACATTTACAATTCTCAGCTACAGGTATTATTAATAACTTAAAAGGCTATTTAAATTATTTCAAGTTGAAGGTGTATACTATTTTCTTCTAGCACATTGATGGTTTTTGAAGAATCTTGATAGCTGAAATATTTATATTTCTATTTTCTAGTATCTTTTCTGGTGAAAGGCCCAAGAATTCAGAAGCCCAGAAATACTATCACGCTCCAAAAGGAGCTTAAGCCGGCCCCTGCATACCTCAAACTCCAGGCTTTACTCTCTGTTGAAAGCAAGTAAAGAATCCCTCTTCTCATTATATCAGAGCCCGCTCCTAATATAAAACTACGTAAAAAGGGCATGAGATAACCCTCAAGGATGGGAAATGAGTAATAAAGTAAACCACTTATTTGGTTTCTGTAAATAGTCTGCACCATAAGCTGTAGCATCCTGCCTCAGACCTCCAAGGTCAAAGGAGACTGATACCACACTCTGGTACCCCCACCCAAGGACCTGCGCAAATGCTGACCACCAAGGTCATAAGAGATTGATTGGTCCATGAGGGGCTTGAACAAATTAAACTAATTGGCTTAGAAACTATGGAGTGGCACAAACTGACTGGCTCGCCCCCCACGGGCTCCTGACATTAAAAAAATGATTGGTCTAAAGCACAGGCTTTGTTAGAAACCCTATAAAAACTGTCCCGTTCCTGCATTCGGGGCTCTGCAGTCCTCTACCCCTGTGCAGTGTACGACTGTGGGCCCCAACGTGCTTGGAATAAAATCCTCTTGCAATTTGCATCAAGACCGCTTCTCGTGAGTGATTTGGAGTGTCACCATATCCAGGCAGAGTGTGGGGTCCTCGTTTTGGGGGTCTTACACTGGTAGCTCTGCATGGAGTGAGTTTGGTTTCTTCATTTTGGAAGAATCAAAGAGAAAGAGAGAGAGAGAGACTGAGAGTAAATGCAAATTGGACCACCAGGGCCTTTAGCCATTGCAAACAAATTCCAGATGTATGTGCCAATTTGTGCATCTGGATTAAAGTGTGTACTAGGGAATTGAACATGGACGGTTAGGCTTTGCAGTCCCTCTCCGTTATTTTTTAAACAACTATGAACTATTTGAAGAACAATTTAAGTGTATGGACTTAGGAGAAAATCTTTCTGTTGCTAAGAAAATATTTTTCTTAGAAATACCAAGAAGAGCTAATTACTCTGCATCAATACCTATGTTTCCACATTACCACAACATTCTGTTTCCAAAGTGCTTATCAGTACAAGTTACTGCTTCATATGGTGCATTACATGCATAGATTTAAAAATAGAGACTGGGAGATGTCTCTGAGGATAAAGACACTTGCTTGCACATCTAGCCAGCCCTGGTTCAATTCTCACATAAAATACCCACATGAAGCCAAATACACAAAAGAGTTCATTTGCAGTGGCATGAAGCCTTGGAGTTCCCATGACTGCTACCACCTCTCTTTTCTACTTACAAGTAAGTAAATATGTGTTTATTCATTTAAAATAAATTAACTGTAAACCTAAGAGATTCTCATCCTTGAGTGGAGAGTAGGCCTTTGTGGGTGAGTCCGTTGCACTCAACGCTGTGTATATTGGTCTAGCTGATGAGGACAAAAGGCCAAAGATCTGCTGTCTGTATGACAGATTATCAAATGTGCTGACAAATTGGAGTTCGTGTGATTGAAAAATTCACAGGGGGAGAGGAGGATGGCTCAGGGGTTACAGTGCTTCCTGTGTAAAAACATGAGGATCCGAGTTCAGATTCACCTCAACCATGTAAAATAATGGGCATGGTAGTGAGTGCCTGTAATCCCAGTTATAACAAGACAAAACAGGCTCTGGGCTTGCTGGCTAGTTCGTCTAGCCCAAGTTGTAGCTCTAGGTTTAGTTCAAGACTCTGTCTCAAAACAAGAAAAGAAAAATAGGATGAAGAGAGATAGGTATCCACCCTTGGCCTCCACACACACTTTTATGCATCCATATACATATATGAACATATATGCTCATGCATGCACATGATAAACATCTTGAAAAAAACACATAGAGCATAAGGCAAAAGGTTAACTCTAGGTGTGTGTAGTACTTTGTAGGCGATATCTCATGGGAATGGCTTCTAGAATGGAAATACTGAAATGAGAACACATGAGTAACATGTGTATGATTGTGACTTAGGTCAGGTTTCCTAACCCACTTACATCTCTACTAGGCAGGCAGTGCAGAGGACCTGAATGTTGCTCAACACTCACCATGTCTGTGTGCTACAAACCCCTATTCCTTTCCAACCCATCTCCCATCGTCTGGGTGTGTGGTGCTATGCTTCTCCCACAGTCCCCTTCCTGATCTAATACCTCCTTTGGCCTGTAACGTGTGGAAGTTAGAAATACACCATGGGTATTTTCATTCTTCTGAATCCAACAGAGTGTCTCACTATCTTAAAAGAAATCTAAATCTGCTTCAAAAGTAGACAAAGAATTTTGCAAGAATTCAGGTACTTTGTGAATATGTCGCTTGTGATGTGTCATCTCAGATGGGACTCCACTTGGAAAGGAACAGCTTTCCTCTTTGTCTTATATTGCTAAGACAGTTAAGAGGTAAGAAGGCCACCCCAAAGTGCAAGCAAGGAATTTTATTGAGGCTATAGGGGACATTCTGTTTTTTCTACTTTGCCCTTAAAACCTCACCTGAGAATGTGAATAGGTGCCTCTGGTCTTATCACTTTCTTTCTTAGAAGAGAAAGGAATGTAGAGGGATTGATCCCTTTCTCAGACAACCTGATCTCCTTCCTGGAAACTTGGTTTCTAGGCTGAAGCACTCAGAAAAGTCTTGTAAAAGACCCCAGACATCAAAATAAAAGAGAGACCAGTTGAGAGGGGAGGAGATATGATGGAGACTGGATTGGTGAAGGGGAAAGTTGGAGAGGGGAGAGAATTATCATGGTTTATCGTTTATAATGATGGAAGTTATCAATAAAAAATATTTTAAAAGACCCAGTGTTGGTGTGTTGGAGAGACTTTTCCATTTCCAGGAACCCCTTCCTGTTTTATAGGAACTATGTATCATTTTCTTCTCTTAAAGTCTGTAAACCTCTTTCTCTGTAAGTTCTATAACAAAGTCTATGTGTTGCATCTGTTGAAATGCATAAGAAATAAACCTGGAAGAGCACTAATTCAGGGGAAGTTTTGTGTGACCTTTAGTATCCAGCACCCTAGCTCCTGAGTTCTTGCCTATCAAGAGCCTAGAAATGCTTTCATTGACATTTAATTCCCATATTGTGGCCATCTAAGAACAGCTACCACATCATCCTACTGTCTGGGGACCAAACCTTGTGTAAGCACTCAGATACTAAACTGTACTGGATTAATTTACCTAACCAGACTTCTTGTGCCTTAATTCCTGGGCCTGTAGGATAGCATGAATCACTGTCTATTCTCCACCAAGGAAAGGATGAGTAAGGGCTGGAGAGATGACTCAGCAATTAAGTGTGCTTTCAATGCAAGCATGAGGGATTCAGTGCGGCCTGACATTGCTCAGATGTGGATCTCCTGGACCCAAATAAACATTGGAGTGTGGCCATATGCACTGAAAGGCCAGTCACGCAAATGGGTAGAGAGACCAAGGAATCATCCAGGCTTATTAAAAACAGCAAGCCCCATTATCAGTAAGAGACTCAGGCTCAAAACAAGATGGGCAGACTGATGGAGTGAAACATTTTTCTCTTGCCATTACCACAGGAAGCCACCCAGTAACTAACTATTATATTAGATACCTCAATGATTTCATATATGTATTTATGTATTATGTGTTTATTTAAAACATGTCTTCAGATTTTTATGATTCTGTGTCAATGGTTTTTTTCTGCAACTGCAAACAGCAAGAAATAAGTAAATGCTTCTAACAGGAAGAGAGATAGTGAAGTAGAATATAACAGTAATTATTTTCCACTGAGCACATATCTTCTTGCCATGGGATGACCATAGATTCTGAAGGAATTGGTGTTATATACCCAGAGCAAATAGCCACTTGTTAGGTGTGGATGTAGTCTACTGAATTGAGAGCAGTAAGTGCCAAGTATATACTTTTTAGACAAAACATCTGATACATATACAAGCCATACGTAGGAACACAGAAATATGAAAGAGACTAATCAGTATTGACAATGTTTAAAAATGTGTCCTGTCTAAATAGAAGTATATCCACATTCAAAATCATCATGAATTAAAAAATTTAAATTGAGGTGCTGAGACAAAGAAGAAAATATAATCTTCAGAGCATCTAAAACAGTCTCAACCATCCATGGGAGCTTGGCTTATGGTTGAACTGTTACCAGTTATCAGCAAAAGATGATACAATCATCAGAAATTGGACTGGGTGCTGGAGAGATGGCTTAGTTTAACATTTTTGCCTGTGAAGAAATGGTTACTCCCAGCTCCACCCTCAGTCACACAATTTGTGCATTCTCTCATCAAGAGATACAGTCTTTTACCCAGGCTGACATTTCATTTCTGTTGTGCATAAGTACAGCAGGTCTGACATGTCTAAGTGTGTTTGGGCTGTTTCTCTGTCTTGATCCCAGTGGCTGCCTTCAGAAGACTTCTTTTAATTGCAGGAGATCACGAAGAGCAGAGGCCTGCCCAGATCAGCCCAACCCTAGCCAGGTGAGCAGCTGGCTCTGGGTGATATGAGCAAAAGTAACTACAGAAAGTTCTCTAGCACAGGGGCAAATGTTTCTGGTTGAGATCTCGTTGACCTCAGAAGGACCACTTGTAGACCCACAGACCACACCATGGCAATATCATCTCCAGCTGCCATCCTTCTCAACTCCCACGGAGTCTGCTGAACAACCTTGATGAGTATACCTTATTATGAAGCTTTTTGTTATGTTGAGAGGTCCTAAATTAGTTTCATTCATTTAGGTTTTTCTTTCAGTATACATACACTAGGTTCATTATGTGCACATGAAGAAACAATTCTCATGGAATATCAGTTTAGAGCATTAATTCTTCCATGATTATTCTAGGAAATTTATTTTTGGTTCAATTCAATAATAGTGGCCAGATGGAATAATATCCATGTCTGAGATGAGAAGTACTTACCTCAGATATTTATCCACCTTCAAACTATTAAAAAATGAGTTTTCTGAATGCTGGAACTAAGATGAACAATACTTTCCTTTACAAAAGTAGAAAATTACAATGTGTACAGCAAAGGGAGGGAGATGAATAGTTTCACTCTTCAGAATAATAAGCTAAAGTCCAGTAATATTTTCTTCCAATGGCAAAAATGACCATCATACCCAAAGTTGGAACCACTATTCATTATCTTTTCAAGAGCTGTCCTAATGTAAATGGTGACGCAAGTGCAAGAAGACACATGGCCAGTAGTTGCCACAGCTTCTCGAGTTTTATTGCAGTGACTGAGGCTCCGGGATGCGTATTTTCTCCCTCTCCCTCAGTCTCTCGCTTGCTTGTTCTCTGTAACAAAAAATAAATGAGCAGAGAGAATCATTTCCATTCTAGAGGAAAGAATCTGGTGGAACTGTGTTTGTTGCTAGAAATTTCATAGAAACATGGCCTTCCAGTCGAACAACCACTCTAATGAATGGCACCAGTTGTTTCTTTAATGAGCTCATGGAAAAATATTAAGGGATTCTCACTTAGCTATGTAAAATCTGCAAGGGAAATAGGCTTTGAAGAAATATACAGCTTACTCTTTGGCATTGCAAAGGTTATACTCTTGTTAAGATTACAGACATAAGGAGACAATGTCCATTTTAATACTAGCACTAATACTAGCATTTCCTTCCCCTGACTTGCTGACTGTAAGACTCTGCCATTACTTTATTCCTCTGGTAACCCTACTTTGTTTTTATTCTCCTGTTCCTGCGTTAATACACTCCCAAAAGCAATGACTACCACCAAAAGTGTTAACTTCTGTGTGGAGCAGGCAGGAAGCTAAACAACAAAAGAAAAGGCACAGGAAGAAGCCAAGCAGCTCTTCACCCAGAATTTGTGGGGAGGAACCTATTGGTACAAAGCTTCTTAGCTCCCATTAGCCTCAGATGGGAGTAACCATGATAGTATCATCAGCAACACCAGTAACCAAAGCTAGCACATATGAATGTTGCTGCGTACCCAGCCCATTCTCTATAAATCCACAAACTTGCCAAGCAGATTCTAGTTTCTCACTTTCACAGATTAGGGAACTGAGGCAGAAGGCTATAAGCAAAGCTGTTCATGACTACGCACTAGAAAATGATACAGGGTGAACTTCAACCAAGATTTGCGAGACTGCAAAGTTCCTGGCTTTGTTTCTGACCTGGGTTCAAACTTTGATTTATATCATTGTTTCCTTGGTTAGATGATCAAGACAAGGAAAATGTCTTCAGAGGTAGGTAAAAAGTAAAGAAATCTTTCCAGTGACTGGTGTAGTGTGACAGTGATGTGCATCATTTGAGTTACCTTGTCAAAATAGGGACAGAAGTCTGTCAGTGTTAGTATAAATAATTCATTTGAAAATAGTTTGCTCCAAGCCAAGCAAGGTGACTCATGCCTATCATGGGAGGCTGAGGTAGAGGGATGGCCAGGAGTTCAACTGAAACAGTTTCAGCCTTTGGGTGTTGAAAGTAAACTGAAAGTGGCTAAAGATGAGAAATGTCCTTGACCCCATGGGGAGATGCTGGTTTTTCCTTACTTCTTTCTACCCAAAGGAATCACTGCAGCCTCTGCTTTTTAGAGGCTAAAAATGTTCCTCTTTCCTTATCCCTTCTTCCCTAAATGACTTCCCATTTCCCTAGCAGAGATAATCACTCCCTTTACTGGAAATGTAAATGGATTTATTCTCTTTCTTGAAATCCTGATCCTGCCTAGACCCTTGAGACGAGGCTAGACTGACCAATTCAGTTCCTACACAGTAATCCCCCACACGGTTGCCACTTATGTGATGTGTGTATATATTCCCATTTACACATAAGAGTCTCCCACCATAAGAACACTGTTAGCTTATCATCTTTGTCAAAGAGGTGAACAATGGCTCATTGTTTTCCTTCATGGAAATATCACTGCTAACATCTTTTCTTTATAGATTTTATTTTCTTACACTGCTCCTTCATAACATGATGTTATTCCCTTTGCCCATTTTTCTCTTTAATGCTTCTCTTTTTCTTATGGATTTGAAAAGTTCTTCTCATGTTAGGGAAACAAGCTGCTTGCCAGTCATACTTATTGAAAATATCTGTGTATGTGGGAATGTATTTAATCATATAGATCTATATTTCATTGTTATTCTTTAAAAGAAGCTTCCACTTTATGCTTATAAAATGTTCACCTGCTTTAAAGACTTCAGTTTTGTGTAGTCTCTAAATCTATGGAGTAAAATTAGGTAAGGTTCAAATGCAACAGTATTGCTGTTGGTTTCTTCCAGGAGACTAGCCAGTGTCCCTCAGCCATTTCTGGATTGTTCTGCTTTCCCCTGGCAGATGGAATGCTACCTTTATCCCCACTCTCTTAAAAAGTGCTTATGATACAACTCAAGAGGGCTCATCTGGATCCAGTCACACTCCATCAACCAAGGGGATGTCCTATTTTCCTTCTCAATGCTTCAAGTATTTCACACTTAACCAGAGTTCTGAACTCTGTATGTGAGGCTACATTAATCTCAGTCTCTTTCTATTTTTCTTGGTCTTTAAAACACTGAAGTCCAACTTGGATTACTGACTGCAGGCACTGAAGGCACATCTGTTATCAGCAAATAATTAATTATGGTCCTCTTCTACTTCTGTTGTGAAAATGATGTATTTTGTTGGAAAGATGAAACAAATGGCTTATTTTGTAAATAGTGACTGCTGTTATATCCTTCTTTAAAGTGCTCACACATTCTCTCCCTCTCTTGCATCCTTTCTACCTGCTCACAATTTATACTCCAATCTAATCTCTTTTGGTCATGTGGCTCAGCAAGAAGCTTCCATTTAACTAAGTATTGTAGAGAATTCTATTAAAATCACTAAAATAAAGCCCAGTCCTTGAGTATTTGTCATCTGAAATATTCACATAAGTGGGAATTTCAATTGCCTTGGTCTTCCAGTTTATAAGTTCTCTCCGTAATTTTCCATAAGTACACTTACCTTTCCCACAGGAGCAAGACCACTCCCACAGGCACAGTGATAACAGTAGCCCTGACTCACCCACCATCACAAGTTGGCTTCCCCTTGAAGCACTGCTTCTGCATTTCCCCATCTTGTCCTCCCAGGTCATAAAGCTATCTACTTGATGTCAACCATTTCCAAGCAAAGGGGCAGAGCTCTCCATCGGTTTCATGTCTGCTTTCCAGCTCCATCAACCCTCCTCCTAGGGTTCATCCTGTTTGTGGCTTCCCTCTGCTCTGTGAAGCCTGCTTTCCAGTTCTTTGTGATCATGGCTCTCTTTCCCTTCCCCTTTACTTCCTAAGTGCTGTCTGCCCACTCTGTCAAAAGTGCTTGGTGAGGGGGTTTGCACATATGGCTCAGTGATTAAGGCATTTGTCTGCAAAGCCAAAGGAATTCCGGTCCATTCCCCAGGACTCAGGTAAGCCAGATGCACAAGGTACCACATGCATCTGGAGTTCTTTTTGGAATGGCTGGAGGTCTGGGTGTACCCATTTTCGGTATTTCTATCTCTCCCTCCTGGTGTCTGTCTCTCTCTCTCTCCATGTTGTCCATCTCTTTTCATATCTCATTCTATCAAATAAATAAATGCAATATTAAAACAATGCTTGGGAGCTGAGGAGATGGCTTAGCTGTTAAAGTGCTAGCCTGCAAAGCCAAAGGGCCCAGGCTTCATTTTCCAGGAACCACATAAGCAAGATGCACAAGGGGGCAAATGCTTCTGGAGTACATTGTCAGTGGCTAGTGGCCCTGGTGCACCCATTCTCTCTCTTAGTCTCTTACACACACACACACTCTAACACTCTGCTTACTTATACATCTTTCTTGCAAATAAATAAATAAAAATAAAATATTTTTAACAATGCTTCTGAGGGCCTGGACAGATGGCTCAGTTGTCAAGGCACTTGCCTGGAAAGCCTAACAGCCCAGGTTACATCCTCCATTATACCTATGTAAAGCCATATTCACAAAGTGGCACAGTTGTCTACTGCTGAAGGTCCTGGAAAGCTCATTCTCTCTGTCTCACTTTTCTCTCTGTTTCACTCCTTGCAATTAAACAAATAAAAATATTGGGAAAAAAAAGTTTGGATTTCTTTTGGTTAAGGTGGTGGCAAAGGAACCATGCAAAAGCAGCCTGGGGGCAGGGGGGAGAAAAAAAGGTAAGAGAGAGAGAGAGAAAAGACACAAATTAATAAATACACAGCTAAAAAAGGCAGCATCACAAGAAATACCAGAGAAATTAAAGAATCACCGGGACATATGACAAGAACATATACTCCACTAAGTTTGAAAATCTGAAAGAATGGATGGTTTTCATGATTTGTATGACCTAGCTAAATTAAATCAAAATGTGGATTAATCACTAAAATAGACCTATAACAAGTATGAAGATCCAAGATGTTATTACAGATTTCTCAAGTATAAGGGGAACCATGCCCAGATGAATTCAGTGATGAATTTTACCAGACCTACAGAGAAGAACTAACACCAATGGTAGTTAAATTTTTCCATACAATAGGGAAAAAAAAGGAATCCTACCAAACTCCTTCTACAAAGCCACCATTACCATGATAACAATTATACCAAAACCACACAAAGAAAGAACAAAGAAGGAAAATTACAGGCCAATCTCCCTCATGAACATAGATGCAAAAATTCTCAACAAAATACTGGCAAACAGAATTCAAAAATATATCATAAAAATCATTCAACCTGACCAAGTAGGCTTTATCCCAGAGATGCAGTTAGAGTTAAACATATGCAAATCGATAAAAGAAATGTAGGATATAAATGGACTGAAGGACAAAAATCATATCATCATCTCATTAGATGCAGAGAAAGCATTTGACAAAATCCAACATCCCTTTCATGATAAAAGTCCCACAGAGACTGGCAATAGAAGGAACATATCTCAAAAAAAATAAGGTTAGTTATGACAAGCCTACAGCCAACATATTACTAAATGGGGGAAAACTTGACGCTTTTCCACTAAAAGCAGGAACAAGACAAGGGTGTGACTGTCCCCACTTTTATTTAATATAGTACTGGGAGTCTTAGCCAGAGCAATATGGCAAGAGACACACATAAAAGGGACACAAATTGGAAAGGTAGAGGTCAAGTTATCATTGTTTGCAGATGACATAATTCTATACATAAAGCACCCTAAAGACTCTACCACTAAAGTGGTAGATATGATAAACGCCTATAGCCATGTAGTAGGACACAAAATAAAGAGGCGGAAATCAGAAATCAACCAGAAACCCACACAGGATGAAGTCAGAGGAGCACTCCCATTCACAGTGCTTCAAAAAAAAAAAAATGTACCTGTAATAACCCTAACTAAGGAAGTGAAGGATCTCTACAATGAAAAACTTAAAACACTGAAGCAAGAAATTGCAAAACGCACAAGGAAATGGAAAGACATCCCTTGTTCTTGGATTAGAAGAATCAATATTGTGGAGATGGCAATTTTACCAAAAGAAATCTATACATTTAATGCAATTCCCATCAAAATCCCAATGGCATTCTCCAAAGAAATAGAAAAAAAAATCCAAAAATTCATTGGGAAGCACAAAAATTATCAAAAAACTAATATAATACTGAACCACAAAATAACAAAAATAAGGTTGGTGGCAGCACCATATCTGATCTTAACTTTTACTACAAAATCATAGTAACAGGGCTGGAGAGATGGCTTAGAGGTTAAGCGCTTGCCTGTGAAGCCTAAGGACCCTGGTTCGAGGCTCAGTTCCCCAGGTCCCACGTTAGCCAGATGCACAAGGGGGCGCACGGGTCTGGAGTTCGTTTGCAGAGGCTGGAATCCCTGGCATGCCCCTTCTCTCTCTCTCCCTCTATCTGTCTTTCTCTCTGTGTCTGTCGCTCTCAAATAAATAAATTTTTAAAAAAATCATAGTAACAAAAACAGCATGGTACTAGCACAAAAGCAGACATGTAGATGAATGGAACAGAATAGAGGACCCAGATATAAGTCTGGGTAGCTATAGCCACCTGATATTTGACAAAAATGCCAAAAATATCCACTGGAGAAAAGACATCCTCTTCAGCAAATGGTGCTGGGTAAACTGGATATCTGTGGAAGGATGAAAATATGGCAAGGGGAAACTGGCTATAAAGCCCATAAGCCTGCCCCCAATGAAGTTTTCCAGGACTCTGATTATCCTAGGTGGAGGGGAAGAATTGGAATACCAGAGACTTGTTGCTGGTTAGAATTATTGGAGTTGAAGATTTGTCACTGGCTAGAGTTGCTAGACTTGAAGCTACAAAGTTTGATATTTGTTCCGGTTGTTTAAATCTTGTATTGGTTGTATTGGTTGAATGCCCAATGCCATCCTTTGCAGTGCGAATATTTATTCTGTGCCATTATGAGTTTTTTGAGGTTATTTTTTGGTATTATGGCTCAGTTAAAAGATCTTGGACTATGGAGATGTATGTACATCATTGGGATTGATAAAAACTATGGGGACTTTTAAAGTCAGACTGAATGAATTGTATTTTACATCATGTATGGATATCAGTTTATGGGGGCCAGGGGTGGAATGTAGTTTCAATCTGCATTTCCCTGATGACTAGTGACATAGAACATATTTTTAGATGCTTATATGCCATTCGTATTTCTTCCTTTGAGAATGTTCTGTTTAGCTCCATAACCCATTTTTTGATTGGCTTGTTTGATTCCTTATTATTTAACTTTTTGAGTTCTTTGTATATCCTAGATATTAATCCTCTATCAGATATATAGCTGGCAAAGATTTTTTTTTTCCCATTCTGTAGGTTGCCTCTTCGTTTTTTTTTACTGTGTTATTTGCAGTGCAAAATCTTTGTAATTTCATGAGGTCCCAGAGATTAATCCATGGTTTTATTGCCTGAGCAATTGGGGTTGTATTCAGAAAGTCTTTGCCAAGACCAATATGTTGAAGGGTTGCCCCTACTTTTTCCTCTAGCAGTTTCAGAGTTTCAGGTCTGATGTTAAGGTCTTTAATCCATTTGGACTTAATTCTTGTGCATGGCGAGAGAGAAGAATCTATTTTCATCCTTCTGCAGATATATGTCCAGTTTTCCTAACAGCATTTGCTGAAGAGGCTGTCTTTTCTTCAATGAGTATTTTTGGCATTTTTATCGAATATCAGGTGACCTGGGCTTACATCTGGGTCCTCTATTATGTTCCGCTGATCTACATGTCTGTTTTTGTGCCAGTACCATGCTGTTTTTGTTACTATGGCTCTGTGATACAAGTTAAAATCAGGTATGGTGATACCACCAGCCTTATTTTTGTTGCTCAGTATTATTTTAGATATTCGAGGTTTTTTGTGATTCCAAATGAATTTTTGGATTGCTTTATCTATTTCCTTGAATAATGGCTTTGGAATTTTGATAGGGATTGCATTAAATGTTTAGATTGCTTGTGGTAAGATTGCCATTTTCACAATATTGATTCTTCCAATCCAGGAACAAAGGATGTTTCTCTACTTTCTAGTGTCTTCTGCAATTTCTCGCTTGAGTGTTTTAAAGTTCTCATTGTAGAGATTCTTCACTTCCTTGGTTAGGTTTATTCCAAGGCACTTTATTTATTTATTTATTTATTTTGATGCAATTGTGAATGGGAGTGATTCTCTGATTTCATCCTCTGTGTGTTTGTTGTTAGCAGATATGAAGACTACTGATTTTTGTGTATTTATTTTGTATCCTGCTACATGGCTGTAGGTTTTTATCAGCTCTAACAGTTTGCTAGTAGAGTCTTTAGGGTCCTTTATGTATAGAATCATGTCATCTGCAAATAATGATAACTTGATCTCTTCCTTTCCAAGTTGTATTCCTTTTATGTGTGTCTCTTGCCTTATATCTATGGCTAAGACTTCAAAAACTATATTAAATAAAACTGGGGACAGTGGACATCCTTGTCTTGTTCCTGATTTTAGTGGAAAAGCTTCCAGTTTTTCCCCATTTAGTAATATGTTGGCTGTAGGCTTGTCATAAATAGCTTTTATTATATTGGTAAGATAGAATGCAAAGAATTATTTCAATTTTCCTGAATTTGTTAAGATTTGCTTTGTGTCCTAATATATGGTCTATTTTAGAGAATGTTCCATGTACTGCTGAAAAGAATGTATATTCTGCAGCATTTGGATGAAATGTCCTGCATGTATCTGTTAGATCCATTCCTCTATGACCTCATTTAGTCCAGATGCATCTCTGTTTACTTTTTTTCCCGGGATGACCTGTCAATTGATGAGAGTGTGGTGTTACAATCACCCACTGCCACTGTGTTTGGTGTTATCTGTGACCTTAGTTCTAATAGTGTTTGTTTGATGAATTTGGGAGCCCCCATATTAGGTGCACATATGTTTAGGATTGTAATGTCCTCCTGTTGGAGTGTGCCCTTAATCAATATAAAGTGACCTTCTCTATCTTTCTTGACTAACGTTGGACTAAAGTCTACCTTGTCAGATATTAGGATAGCAACCCCTGCTTGTTTTCTAGGCCCATTTGCTTGAAACACCTTTCATCCTCAGATAATGTCTATCCTTTGTAGAAAGGTGAGTTTCTTGGAGACAACAAATTGTAGGATCCTGCATTTTAATCCAGTCTGCAAGCCTATGTCTTTTCATTGGGGCATTGAGGCCGTTGATATTAAGAGATATTATTGAAAGGCATGTATTTATGTTTGCCTTTTTTTTGTGGTTCCAGTTCTACATTTGCTTTCTTGTGTTAACTAGTATTTGAGTATTGCTTGTTTTTTCCAGGTTCCTTATATGTGTGATTTTCCTTTTCTTCAATATGGAGGATCCTATCAAGTATTTTCTGTAGAGCTGGTTTTGTCTTCAAATACTCCTTTAACCTGCTTTCATCATGGAATGTCTTTACTTCTCAGTCTATTTGAATGGATAGCTTTGTAGGATAATGTAACCTTGATTGACAGTTATCTTTCAGACTTGGAATATATCACTCCAACCCTTCTGGCTTTTAAAGTTTGTGTTGAATAATTTGCTGTAATCCTGATGGGCTTGATTTCATAGGTAACTTGATTTTTATCTTTGCCTGCTACAATATTTTTTCCTTGGTTTGTGTGTTTGGTAGTTTGATTATAATATGACAAGGAGAGGTTCTTTCCAGGTTTTGTCTGGCTGGTGTTCTAAAGGCTTCCTGTATCTGCATTGGCAACTCATTCCCAATTTGGGGGAAGTTTTCTTCTATGATTTTGCTGAAGATCCCTTCTTCTATGCTCTGAATTCTTATGTTTGATCTATTCATAGTGTCCCAAATATCTTGAAATTCCCACTCATGCTTTTCTGTAAGTTTGTCTTTTTCTTTGTAATACTTTGTATTACTTTGTAATACAGTCATATTAGATCTGCCACCTGGTCTTCTAGCTTAGATATTCTGTACTCTCCTTCATCCATTCTACTGGTGAGATTTTCTACAGAGTTTTTTATTTCATTAACTGTGTTCTTCATTGCTAGTAATTCTGACTGGTTTTTCTTTATTATTTCTATTTCCTTATTTATGTCTTGTATTGCCTTCTTTATTTCATGAAATTGGTGTCCTGCATCTTCTTTGATTTCCTCTTTGATTTCTTCTTTGATTCTTTTTATTTGTTCTTTGACCTCTTTGAACATATTTACAATCATTCTTTTGAAATATTTCTCAGGCATTTCCTCTAACTCATTCTCACTGTAGGTCATTTCTGATGCATTAATAGTTTTAGGTGGATTTTTATTGTCTTGCTTTTTAGTGTTTCATGTGTTATAATGTATATATTTTTGCATCTTGGATTATGTTAATGCTTGGATTTTCTAGCTAGCTGGGTATTCTTAGCTGTATCAATTGATTTGATGTTATATATCTTCAGGGTAGGAGCTTAAGGTGTTAGGTGTGGCTCTTAAGACTCTCAGAGTATCTACAAAGGTGTTCCTTGGGGTTGAGTTTCCCTACTATGGGAGTATTCAAGTAGGCTGAGTGGAATAAAATACAGGTAGATCCTAAAAGTTAACTAAACACTGTACACATTCATTCAAAAACAGCACTGAGTATTTATGCAAGAGTAGTTATTATGACAACCAGATCCTTTATCAACAAAGAGGTTAAAATTTCTGGTCTTTCAAGTCAGCTTGTTACCAAGTAAGAACCTTCCCTGGTGCAATTCCAGTTACCTTTCTGGATGATTTTGGTCTCAGTCAAGTTGCTGGCTGGGTCGTTGGGCTGCTGTTCTGATTTCTGGAGCTGGGCACTGGCTTTTCCTGCAGGGAAAACCAAGCCTGGCAACTGTGGCCCTGCAGATCATCACCCCTGCTGCTGGAACCACCACTGCTGCTCCTAAAGCTGCCGCTGCTGGATCTTTCGCTGCTGCTGCTAAAGTTGCTGCTGCTGGGTCTGTCACATCTGCTGGGTCCACTGCTGCTTCTGCTGGATCTGCGACTGCCGCCTCTGAAGCTGATGCTGCTGGATCTGCCACTGCTGGTGGTGCTGGAGCCACTGATGTTGCTGTCAGACTCTGCATCTGCTTGGGTCCCACTCAAGTTGGCTCAAGTTGGCATGGCCAGGTCCCGGGACCACTGCTCTGTTTGCTGGAGCTGGGCTCAGGTGGTAGGGGAGGGGAGGGAGCCACAGTTGCTCTCCTTCTCTCACTGTTCCACGTGTTCCTCTACCTTGTGATCTGCTGCTTTGTTGCTCACTGCCGCTCTCCCTTCACCTTTCTTGAGTTGCGGAGAGCTCTGGTGTGAGTGGAAGATCCCCTCACCTGGCTTTTCCTATGGCTGTAGCTGAGCCTAGTGGTTTTCTGGTGCGCTGCCACCACTGTGGTAGGCGGACCTGCCAGGACCGCATTTGGCGGCCTGTGAGGGCTCTAGATATCTTCTACCTCTCCACTGCCATTTCGATTTCCTATACACCTCACTTTTTAGTAAAAGTGTGTATTTTGCTGAGCTTTTTTGGTCTTTTTGCCCCCTAGACTGTTTGGGCATGGTACCTAAGCTGCCATCTTAACTGGAAGCCAGAAACTGAAATTTCTCAAACTGATGAGTGGTATCTTTCCCTTTCATCCAACTGCACCCCCCCAACATGACTGGGAGACCCAACATGGCCCTCAGCAAGAAGGCTGTGGGCACACTATAGCAGAACGTGCAGCAGGACAATGACCAAGCAATGAGCTGGAAATACAGCTGTGGAGCTGGCCTTAGATTCTGCACCACTGAAAACAAACTCTTCTGTATCTATAGGAATGCCTCCAAGTCTGTCAAGTTTGATGATTAAATTCTAGGGTCTTGCCTCCCTGAACAACCCAAATTATGTCTTGATGGATTTTGTAGATGAAAGCCATTTGGAAAGTTGTCTTGAGGTAAACAAGAAGAATAAGGAAACTCATGATGGGTTTTGACTAAAGGGTAGGATGGTCTGTGTGTCAGGAGTAGAATATGTGTGGCTAAAACTTCTATTTTCTGTGTTAAGTGTTCAATCCCTGCTTGGTGACATTGGTGTGTAAGTAAAGGTAGCTAACATCTGTTAGGGTTTAGCATGTACAGAGCACATACTGAAGTGTTTTCTTTGCATTAATGTAAGTAATCATAATTACGAAATGGATGATGTTCTTTTCTCCATCTTATAGATGTGGCAACTAAAGTTCACGGATAAAGTAATAAAAATGTCCAGGGTTACCTAGCTTAAAAAAAGAAAAAAGAAAGAAAATGTAAAATGATATAAATAAATCATATGAAAACCTATTTTGGGGGGGTAATGGAACAGTCAGGGCCCATAGATTGTTACTAGAACATTTTCAAAGCCAGGGTGGGATAGCTTTCAGAGAGTTCTTGGCCAATTACATCCCTGATGCCCCCAAAACATTATAGGCCATTGCTAAGGCCCTTGGTTGCCCACCAGGAATGGAATTAAGACCCTATTGCTGAAGACTCCACATACTTGGGCTGCAAGGCCACTGAGAAATCCTGCTGGAACTGAGCTGATAACCTCCTCCATGAAGGCCAGCTGACAGAAAACTGGAAGAAGCTATTTTGCATGCAGTTCAATGGGAGAGAAAAAAATCACCAGTGAAGATACTCAACTGGACACTGGATCCTTCTACTGTGCCAGTCAGCCACAATGAACCAACAGGTGCAATAGTGCATGCATGTCCTGGTGGAAACCAACTGCCCTCTAGTTGGTCTGGTGGCCTAACCCATGTGAGGCAATATATCCCTTATGCTTAAAACCCACAAAAGTTATAGTCATGAGTCCTAGGGGTTTAACATCTGCTGCTGTCTTGCTAAATATATATACTATGCTCACCAAACTGCCAAGTAAGCACTTGCTTTATGTTCATAATGATATATTAATTCTCACTGTTGGTAGAGAAACTTCTGTTTTCAGATTGCAGTACCTTTGTGATGACTCCAAAGGCATTGGTGCTGTGAAGAAGTGACAAGTGTTCAGCACTGCACTATCTTATCACAACTTCCAAGGCTCAGGGTTCATTGTGGGATAGGAGGCAGAAAGAATGTAAGAGCCAAGGGATCAGTAGGACTCCTTGCAATGTGCTCTAGCAAACACAAAATGGCCTGTATATCCATGACTCCACAGTGTCTTATACAATGTACAGAAGACCATTGTTACCAGAAATAAAAGAACATGACATCTAAATAAAAAGAGACTGATTGAGAGGAGGAGGGGAAATGATGGAGAATGCAATTTCAAAATGGGAAGTGGGGTGGGGGCTATTATCATGGCATATTTTTTATAATCAAAGAAGTTGTTAACCATAGAAAATACAGTAATTAAAAAAATAAATTGAAAAAGAATGCTTCATGCAAGGTGAGGTGGGTATGGCACTCCTTTAATCCCAGCACTTTGGAGGCAGAGGTAGGAGGATCACTGTGAGTTTGAGGCCACCCTGAGACTATATAGTGAATCCCAGATGAGCTTGAGTTAGAGTGAGACCCAACCTTGTTTGTGTAAGATCTAAGAAATTAACATGTTGCCTTTAGCTTCTGTATCCCTGCTTGCCAGCCCTCCAGCTTGACATTGGTACTGCCATTTTAAAACAGGTAGCCATTGTAGTCAGTATGCTCAGCTTAGGTTCTGAGAAATCCCCCTCCCTTGCAGATACTGGGAACTCGAGAGGAACATTTTACCACAAAAAGCCCCGGCCCAACTTGGTGGTTAGATCTGTAAAACACCAGAGTGCCTAAGTAAAAGGGGGTGGAGGTAGTGATGAAACTCCACTGACATTTCTGTCTCACAACCCTGTGGGTCAGACATCTAAATCACCCTGGGAAATGGACACAAATGCTCTGACTGTTCTCACTTTAGGCTCACACCTGAGACTTGGAGAACTCTTATGCTGGTCAGACATGGTATAGTCTCATTGTTAATTCACTCTCTGCTGGTCCTAGAAAATTCATTTTTTTATTCTTTGCTCTCTCACAGCCTTTCTCACCTCTCTGTATCCCCTATGTTATGAGTCTTGCATCTGAACCCAAGTTTTCTTGCCTTCCTTTCTGTCCCCATGGGACAGACTCCTGTGGCGTTCAGCTCTCCACAGCCTCTAGCACTTGAGAACACTGCTCTAGCAATTACCCTCTACATTCTAGTATTTCCTTTTTCACAAGAAAATTCCCCAACAATTGTCAGGTATGCTGAAGTTTCTCATATCTTAAAAAGATCCTATTCAAACTGGGCATAGTGGCATATACCTTTAATCCTAGCACTTGGGAGGCAGACCTAGGACAATTACTGATCACTCTAAGTTCAGCCTGAAACTACATAATGAATTCCACTTCAGTCTGGATAGAACAAGACACTACTACCTAAAAACCAACCAAACAACAACAAAAAACCCCACACAATTCTAAGTTTGCGTGCTTTACCCAGCAAATGTTGCCTTTCTTAACACCCCACCCTCTTTGTAACAAACTTCAAATTAAAATTCTCCATTTTGTAATTGGTGTATCTTTTCTGCTCATTATATCTTCAAGTGCTCCAATCAGGCTTATATTTTCTCCAGCCCATCATAAACATTTTCACAATCTTTTCACTACCACCCATGACTCAAACACCAAGTCAGATGTTTTGACTCCCTGTGGTCTATGTTAGGCAAAAATCAGATCATTCCAATATACACATTACATCACATGATTCCTCTGCTCTACCTTTCACTGGCTTCCACCTAACAGAAAGCCAAAGTTGTGACAGAGGTCTCCAGAGGGGTTGACATCATCTGGCTCCCCATGTCTCCCCCACTGCTCTCCTTGTCCCACAAGGCTCCCTAAATACTCAGGGTTACCACCACCCACACAGCCCTTGCAGTCCTCAATCCTTTATGTGGAAAGCCCCTTTCCCTGGTCACTTGTGACTTGTTCCTTTTAGTTTATTCCAAATGTCACGTCTTCTAAACAAAGTCTCTCTCATGAGTACTCTAGGTCTTAAATAGTATCAGGGAGGTGACTACTTCAAGCCTTTAAAATTCCTCATTGGGTTAGGGGGTAGAATCCTATCAGTACATAAACACCTGAACACCCACAATCTCTGCTTAGAATCCTGAAGTTGGGGAGAGGCATGAAATGATGTCAAGAATTATGATTCTATCTCCCCCTGTGCAGACAGTGTCTCAGTGAGAGCTTAGGGACACTTTTCTCTAGCTCGTGAATCACTGATCCTATGAAAGAATACTTTTTCAACACTGAAAACGGAGCATTCCCAAATCTGTTTTTGCAAGGTATTTGAAACCATTATTTTACTAAATGTTACAAAAGGTAGTTCCGTTACAGTGCTCCATTAGGAGATAAAATCAATATTTCACATTAGACTATTTGAGTATAGCAAATAAAATCTAAAATATGGTTTAAAAACAGACATTTATTCCCTCTAGTTTCTGAGAAGATCAAATTTGCTCCAGTATATAGTTAGGTCTAAGTTTCAGTTTCTGGGAAAGCAGGCAATACTTCTGGGAAAAACTACGAAGTACTCTGGGGGCTGAGTCAGTTTCTAGAGACATGTCCCATTCTCAATCCTGTGTGATTTCTGCCCTAACCAATCAGAGATGTACAACTGTAACTGCTGTTTGCCTAGCCACTTATTTGAAAAGATACCAAACCTGCCTAAAATTCCCTTATTTGTGTTTAAAGGTGCCTTCATGAAACTCCTCGGGTCACCATTTTGTATGAATGGTTGACCCCATATACAGGCTGATTCTGTAGAATAAATGCTCTTTGTTTTTACATACTCCTTCAGTCTGGGGTTCTGGGACCCTTACAGTTTCCCCACCTTAGTTTTTATACACAAATAAAATGCTATAACTTGAGTGTGAGTCCCTAGCTTACTCTCAGGGAAAGAAATCAGGAAGTTTGCTCTTGTTTTTAGGTAATTAACCTGATATACCCATGACTATGGGATTTAATACCTGTCAATAGTTTCTAGTTCAAAATTGAGTTGTATTTTGGGCCTATGGGGAAAATACAAAGTGCTGGCTATGTTGAGACATGCTTTAAATGCTTTGGCATTTAAAATGGCATAGTTTTCTGAGTCCTAAGCTATCAAATTAAAAAAAAAAAAACTATCTATAATTTTGAGGGACATGGGATTATTTTAAGTCAGGCAAAAGGATGAAGTTTATGTTTTATAAAATACCACCACTCCCAATCCCCTCACACAGCCTTATGGCTATTTGGTGAAGGAATATTCATTTATAAAGATTCCTTGAGGTAGGGAGGTTACCTGCCCACTTTTCAACAAGTTGATCTATATAACTTACAAATCTATTATTCTGAAATTTTACTCAGTAGCTCTTATGTAAACCCATTGTATAAGTGGATTTCTTGCATACTCTCTGTTGAGGAAAAAAAAGAATTGAGTGACATTTGGTAACATACATGTGAAGGACTCAGGAAGCAGAGGGTTGCCATGACAGGCTTCAGAGTCACCAGTACGCCTAAGTTTCTGTTTCCCAGCAAGGTTTATATAAGAATTTAACAGTTACTGAAAAAAGATCACAAATTGCTTATGCCATACATTTCTATAGTCATAACACAAGTTGCTTAAGTTCCTCAAACACACACAGCCAATCACAATAAAGGTTACCTGATCTGCTTGAAATTCCCCTAGATCCCTGCCCACCAGCTCTGCCCTCCAGCATCCTAAGCGTATCAGAAAAATCAGAAAAATACAAGTGCAGTTGCTATTTAAATCCACCAATCATGTAACCATGCCCCTACTTCTTTGTTCAAATCCCTATAAAAAACCTGACCCCCTGCTGCTCAGGGCTCTTGTACAGATCCACTGTATTGGTGAAGTCAAGAGTCTGAGCTTAAGCCCAAAAGAGAGCTCCTTGCCTTTGCATACACGTTTGATTCTCCTTGTTGGTCACTGTGGGGGGGGGGGGGGGGGGAGGGAGGTGAGAACTAGGCAAAAAGCAAAGTCCTATTTAATTACTGTAATCATATATGTGTTTTCCTATTGGTTTATTTTTCCCAAAAGCAGAACAATATTTTGAGATGTAAAAGCAACCCTTCAAAAATACAGATAAGGGGTTTCTTTGTCTTCCACATGGCTGTCATGTTTCCATGGTGACCAGCTCTTGAAACCTGATTCACCAAGGTGATCTAGGGCTTCCTGCTCCCTCACAGGTAGCCTCACAGGAGGACAAAGGAGAGCCAGTGGTCAGAGGTGGGCTGCCAGAAAACTGCCAAGAGGCTCAGTGTCTGACTTTGAGATTTTGTCAATGCCATCCGCTCATTATTTTGCCTGAATGTCACTGAACTTTGAACAATACATTTCACGTAGTTTAACTGAAGTTTAAAAGTGAGGGAGGAACAGGAGAAAGATAGCCTTTTACAGACAGCAGGGATAATGGCTCAAGGAGAACAGGGACACCACCTTGCCTGCCCCGAGAAGTCTAGAGGCTGCATCTGATCCAGACTCCTCCAAGAAGGCTGCAGGCAACACTTCCCAGCAAAAGCTTCCTGCTTCTTCCTCAGCTTAGCCCACCTGAGCCTGCATCTTGAGCCAACCAACCAATCAGGTCTCTCCCTTACACACCTGAACCTGATGATGTGTCATCCACAGATGGGTCTGGCACTCTTGACTGTTCATTCTCCTGGTGCCTAACTCTCCCAGTCCCTGCTTTGGTAAGCTCTCAGCCTGGGAAAGGAGGAGAACTGCCTTCAGCTCTGACTCCTTCCCCATCCTAATTCTGTCTTTTCTGGCCCCCTGTGTGAGTGTGAGTACAAGGTCATCTTTTGGCTTGGGCTCTCATGCTTTGCTTCCCATGTGTTACTGAGCCTTCTTCAGAGGCTTTTCCAGGGAGATTTCTCAGCGAAGGAGAGTCTCTCATCCTCCCGGATCCTTTACCCAGCCCCTTTGAGTCTGTCAACTAGCCTTTCCCTGGATCTTAATTCTCCCTACAACAAGACCTCATGATCCACAATTTGCTCTTCTCAGGGTCCATGTTTTTCAGTTGCATGGTAATGCAGGAAAGACTTCAAAATTTGGGGTCTAAAGATTGGATTCCTTTGCATCTTCAAAGAATGTAATCCCTGTCTTGGCCCCAAATGGTGCTTCAATGAGGCAGTTAGGGTGACTGGGCCCTAGAAGTAAAGGCAGGAATGGCTTTGAGCCTTCCTGTGTAATCTCCACTTTGCTAGAGAACAAAAAATTATCTTACTTCCTATCTATTGCCAAAAAGGAGTTCCTTAGGCCTGTTTCCCCATAAGCAACCTGAGCCCCTTCCTGGGAAGGAGTATTGTGGAAGGTTTAAATCTGATCCTGACTTGGTTGTTGGTTAAAACCAGCCTCCAAACTTGGGACTCCTGGCTGGCCCCTTCCTGAGGCATCACCTAGCCCAGACCAATCAGCTGTCTCTCAGGCTCACCTGAGTGGGAAGGGCAAGCCCACCATAGGAAGGTTTTAAGTAGATGCTCAGCAGCTGGACAAAGCTGTCCTTGCTGCCTGTTCATGTCTCCTGAACCTCTAGGTCCTGTAAGTCTCATCGTCTCAGCTCATCCAGAACCCCACCCTCACCCTGTTCGCACATGGGCTCACCCCCTTCTATCTCCCACAGGCAGGAGCTCTCCATACCTTCTTCCCTTTCCTCTTCAAATCCCTTTTCATATTTCTTCCAGGCTCATCATATCTCAGACCTTGTGGGTATATGTGAGTTTGTCCATTTCCCTGCCCTTGCTTTTATATTTCCGTCAGTAAATGTAGTAATAACTGCCTTTCTTAGTCTTGGTTTATCCAGTTCTTTGGTTAACAACACACGTGATCTTTGTGTCTGGAGTTCAAAGGCTTTCCCCTCCTCTCACATGAAAAGTACTTTCCTTCATCCATTTTCCACTCCATCTAGATAAAGGGGGCAGGCCTGGGTGGCACAGCTAAATCACTCCTGCTCTTGCTCTCCTACACACTTCCTGTGACCACTCCCAACTTTGCACTTCCCTGCAACTATGCTTCTGAGGCAGCGACAAAGTGCTTGGCTTTTTCTTGGCTAAACTCAGGATTTGTCCTTGGGCCTACAGAAGGAAACAAAAAAAAAAAACCAAGGCCATTTCACTTTACTGCAGATGAGAAATGTCAGAATGGTGAATCTGGTTGGTTTCTTTTCTCTCCAGAGTAGGTGACCAAATAAGTTGTCCCAATGAAATATACAATGTCATCAAATCACAGGGTTACAATGGTTCTGGACTATTATTTAATGTTGGAATTCTCTTACCACTACTGCTGGTATCACTAACACCCAGGCTTTTGGTCTGTTGTACACATCCAACTGTTTGCTACCTACACGAGCATATCCTTAACTATACCTTACACACATTTTGCCAGGAAGAACTGTGTGCCCTTGTTGAGCCATTCCTTTAACTTCTTGCTCAGTGAACTTCAATCCCAGCAATGAAACCAGAAAGATGAATGGTTGCCTTCATCCTTTCCCTT
The DNA here is from genome assembly GCF_020740685.1 of Jaculus jaculus. NCBI lineage: Eukaryota > Metazoa > Chordata > Mammalia > Rodentia > Dipodidae > Jaculus > Jaculus jaculus. Next base: position 8,192,825 of record NC_059126.1, read on the forward strand.
CCTCATACCACACATTGAATGTCTGCCAAGCCTTGACAATTCTGCCACCACCAGTGAGACCTATGAGTCATCCCTTATTCTAGACAACTCTCCTATGTATTTTTCATTATGAAAATAATGGCTGTGTTTCCTAGCCTGCTGCCTTGTTGTTCAAAGAGAATCTTGTCCCATCTACAGGCTGAGACCTGTTTGCTAACCTTTCCTTCTTTGCGGAGAGCTGAGCTTCCTGAGGCAAATATAATTTATGTAGAAGGGAATTCTCATCTTAGGAAGATTTTGGACATTTTTCATGAAGTTCAGGATCACCCTCCTGGCCTTGAAATAGAACAAGAAAGAAACAAAACAAACAAAAGAGTGTTAGCAGCAGACCTGGCGGATTACTGCTCATTAAAGGAGACTAAGAGAACAGCAAGCAGACACACACACTGTGGGATCATGCCCTATGCCTTGTGTCTACAGCCTCTCTGGTGGTCAGAGGGTGGCTCTAGAGAAACCTCTTCAAAGCAACAGCTCCAGTAGCAACCAATCCCAGCAGGGGGCAGGGCCAGTGTTCCCAGGGCCCAAGGCACAGCAGGCTGTCTTCTAGAATCAAAGCAATTGTAGAGGAATCAACACCTGCATGAAATAATAAGCCCTGAATCTTAATTGGCAACATCTACATACTTCACACCATGTCAGAAACCCACATATTCCATCATTTTTGGTATTTTTTAAATTTTTTAAAGATTTGTTTTTATTTATTAGAGACAGAGAGGGAGGAGGAGGAGGGGGGAGAATGGCGCACCATGGCCTCTAGCCACTGCAAAGGCACTCCAGACACATGGCCCACCATGTGCATCTGGCTTACGTGGGACGTGGAGATGTGAAACTGGGTCCTTAGCCTTTGTAGCAAGTGCCTTAACCACTAAGCCATCTCTCCAGCCCATTTTTGGTATTTTTAAACAAGCTACACAATGTAACATGAAAATACACTGGAAGTAATTATTACGCTTCTCAAATAAAAATTTCATAAAATCAAATTTCACACACACTACCTTCAAAATAGAAACACATTTATTAAACAAACAATGGATTTCCAAGGTTAAACTGGGTAATTTTAAGTGAAATATAAAAGAAACATCTTTCTCTTATTTTATAGTGTTTTTCTCATGCTCACTTAAAAGACATATTTGTTTTAAAAGTGATGATCTGCTGGTCTGTAATTGAAGATTGAGGAGGGAAAAATGATCCTCTCAGCTTTCCATTCCATGAGAGGGCTGTGGTATGAAAAAGCAAACAAATCCGATCACTGGTGAAGCGTCTGGTTTTCACAAAGACTTCTCAGGTGTTTTCATTTGGGTGATGAATAAAGTAGAAACCCTTTAAAATGCCAAATCTAGAGAAGACATCACATCGGAGTAAGTGGCAGGACACCTAAAGTAAGACGAACAGGCTCATCTCCATCTTCTCCACTCAAGTCCACAGGGGTCTTCTGGCTAGTGCCATTTTTCCTAAAGGAGATGATTTTCTACTAGAAAAGAGAGTACGTCCCCAAGGACACTGGTTCTTGAATCTCTCTCATGGGGGGCAATGGAGCTTGTATGAGGTGAGTGAGCATAGTTAGCAAGCAAGTTCACTGCTCGGTCTGTAGCAAGGTTAGCATAGTCTTCAGAAGCCAGATAACGTCAGCTTGTTGACATTAGGACTCTGGGTAGGGCTTTCACAATCAGTCCTTCCATCCACTCTTTAAAGTTGTGTTTTCCAACTCTGCCCCGCAGGTGGACTAGTGTGAATTTTCCACATGTGCTGTTAATATGCCCAAAATTGGGGCTGCAAAGGAGATAAAATATGTATTAATTGAATGTTTTGTGCAGCCTTGTTGTTACTCATAATTAAGAGCTTTATACACATATGGTTGTATGTTCTATAACTCACTCATCACAGTTCCAGGGAAGCAGCCTATAGAAAATCATAAAACACAAAAAGCTCTGTGTGATGGGGGCAGGGGCTTATTTCATTTTACATGATACAGAAAACTTCTCTGCTTCCAAACTTGAAATGCTACTCATAGCAAATAAAAGGTCGCTAAGATAATTATTCTCTCAATTGATGAACAATGCAAACCACGAATGTGATGACGGCTATGCATCAATGAAATATATATGACACAGGGTCATGTAAAAAAAAACTCAGGAAACAAAGCGGGATATGAGTATGACTGGAGAAAAATAAATTCAAGGAACTATATACAAGTAAAATAAACAGTAACAAGCTGTATTAGTTACTTTTTCTTCTCTGTGACCAAATATCTGACCAGATGCAAGGGTTAATACACCCTTAAGGAAGGGTTTATTTCAGCCATTAGGGGAGGCGTGGCATCCAGAGCTTGAATCAGCTGAATACAGTGCATCCAAGTGAGGAAGCAGAGAGAGAAGAATGTTTAAGTTCAGCCACCATTCTCCTTTCTGTAAGTCCAGACCCCTAGCCCATGGAATGGACCTACTGTTAAAGTAGCTCATCCCATTTCAATTAATCAAACCTTAACAATACCTCACATACATTCTCAGAGATTTCTTTCCATGGTGACTCTAACTCTTGTGAATTTGACGCTGATTAAGTTTCACAGGAACTTAACCAGTCAGGAAGGGATTCATACTGCTTTTCAGATGAAAGTAACATTAAATTGGGATTTTGATTATTGATCCTTGAAATCTTCTTATGATTGAATATCCCATGATCCTACGGACCTAAGATATTTGTGTTATCCCCCAATTGGTCTGTTTTGATGATATGATACAGCATGTCTGGACTGGTTGTGTACACAAAAACACGTAAACACATACTGAGGCACAAGTAGGCTTGCACTTACAGCTCTGAAAAGGGCTGTTACAGAATATAAACACTATTGTATGTAGAAAACATAATACTGACAGGCATATGCCTGTGGTCTGGTGTATTAACCTGATTCAATCAGGAACAATTTCTTCCTCATACATGTGGTGGTTTGATCCAGTTGTCCCCCATAAACTTAGGTGTTTTGAATGCTAGGTTTGCAGCTGATAGAGATTTGGAAAATAATGCCTTCTGGAGGGAGTGTATCGTTGGGACGGGCTTATGGGTGTTAAAGCTAGTTTCACTTGCCAGTTTTTGGCACACACTCTTGATGGAACTAGGTTTGATTCCCCACAAGTCAAACAGGTCAGATATAAAAGTGGCACATGCATCTGGAGGACCCTTGCAGCAGCTGGTAGATCTGGCGTGACCAATTTCTCCCGCACTCTAAATAAATAAAGTAAATTAATAAAATAAAAAAATAAGAGAATTTTTTACATTACACAGGATGTTAAAAGTGATTTATAGATTATTTATTTATTTATTTATTTGAGAGTGACAGACACAGAGAGAAAGACAGATAGAGGGAGGAAGAGAGAATGGGCGCGCCAGGGCTTCCAGCCTCTGCAAACGAACTCCAGACGCGTGCGCCCCCTTGTGCATCTGGCTAACGTGGGACCTGGGGAACCGAGCCTCAAACCGGGGTCCTTAGGCTTCACAGGCAAGCGCTTAACCGCTAAGCCATTTCTCCAGCCCGATTTATAGATAATTTAAGAACACAGGAGGATGTGCCCACATTATATGTAAATGATATTCCACTTCACTAAGGGACTTGAACATCCACAGATTTAGCTTCTCCAGCAGGGCTGGAGCCAAATCCCTGTGGTGTCACCTCCATGCAGGACAACTGTGCTTCTCTTCTCTTTATTTATATATAAAAACAAACCTACCAGTGTATTTATTGTCTATTAGCAAGATACTCCTTCTGCAGAGTATGGCCTATTTTGAGTTCGTTTCTAAGATAACTGCTGTTTGGTTTCAGTCTGAAATGTCTTTCACTGGCTCACTCTGATCGCTTGTCCCCTGGTTGGTGGCACTACTGTGGGAGGCTGTGGGAACATCAGGGGTTGGAGCACAGCTGGCTGAGGCAGGACACTGTGGCAGGCCTCTGCCCCTGGTTTGCACCGTGCTTCCATGACTACTAGCCTGCTGCTTCGTGGGAGGTCATGACCACGTGCTGCCACTGCATGAATGCTGCTGTGACAGGATGCACTGACATTAGGAGCCAAAACAGTTATCTCTTCCCCTCGCTTCGTATGCCAGTGACAAGAAAGGATAAAAGAGAACACTGTTCATACACTTGCTGACACCTTATGTACTTCAAGCTGATGACACATGGAAAACTTCCCATGGCCACAGCAGCACAGGGCCCAAGTGGGTCCAGGTCATCCATGCAGGCCTGATTGCTCATGAAAGGCACAGGTGTTGGGCAAGGCTCACCTGCTATGGCATCTTTCAAGGACTCTCTAGCAATTGGTGTTGGACACACATTCAAGAACTGATTGTCCACGAGCTGGATCCCTATCGCCAGTGAGTTAGTGGCTGCCGACACACCATTTCCCCTTAAAAGGAGGAGAAAAGGAAACAAACAAACAAACAAAACACAGCACCACCAACAAAAACCATATTACACATTTCACTAAGATGGCAGCATGAGCAATGCTGAGTTCAAATCTCTTGGAATACCTAAGATCTAAAACCCCTTTAGAATGTCTCAAATCAACTATTTAACTAGGAAAACAAAACGGAAACAGGACACTTGATAATTCTTTAAGAATCATTGCAGCCAGGCATGGTATCACATGCCTTTATTCCCAGCATGTGGAAAGAGATGTAGGAGGATCGCTGTGAATTCAAGGCCACCCTGAGACTACCCCATGAATCCCACATCAGCCAGGGATCGTGAAAGAACCTACCTCAAAAAAGAAACAAATGAAAAAAAAAAAATCATTGCTATTGCTTCTATAAATTCTCTTTTACACAAGTGTAATAAATATGAATAAGTAAACAATCATTTGACATTTGTCATGCTTTGTAAAATTGCCTTTCTACAAGAAGTACCAATGAAATATGTGTGGATGCTCCAGGGTCGTCAGCCTAACCTGCAAAACCCTAGAGTTCACAATCGCCTCTGCTGATTGCCCATGTCATTACAGCCAGAACCACAAGGCTGTATTCTAAGATTCCCCAGGAGTAACAGGTAAACCATGAGTCAAATGTGAAAAGCACATAGGCCTAAGAATGTTACACGTTTGTCTATGAATATCAGAAAAGGCAAAATCAACAACCTTTAATATACACCTGAGCATTCAATGGATACAGGTTCAGTATGTGTCCACATGTCTAACATCATCAGGAAAGGGAATTAACATGAGAATTCACACTCACAGAGCCCTTCTTATACCTTTGCGCCATGCTGCCATTGGGAAGTCCAGTTCAATGGTGCTTGTTCCTTATGAAATTTTCTATTGTCCTGAATATATATTACAATCTAAAACAAAGATGAATAAGTAAAGATAGCTTTACATGCAAACAGTTCAAAATGTAAAAGTAAAAAGAGGGCCAGGGATGTAGCTCAGCTGACAGAGTGCCTGCCTATCATAGCATAAAACTTGGAGTGGTGGCACAAGCCTATAATCCCAGCACTCACTCACAGGTGGAGGCAGAAGGACCAAAAGTGCAAGCTCATCCTCCACTCCAGCCTGGGATACAGAAGATCCTGTATCAAGGTTCAATTGTAGATATGAAAACAAAGTGCAGCATGAATGCACTGTCAATAAGGGAAATCTCAAAGAGTTGGGATTTGAGTACCTGGTCCCAAGTGGATGGAGAGATTTGTTCCCCGACGTCCTTCACATAATCAACTGTGGCGTCAAGAACTGAGGCCATATCATTCTTCCTCCCCTTCACATTTGGCAAGAGACCACGCAGCTGCTCACAGGAGTACTTGATTCTTTCTCTGATTAAAGAATTGTAACAAGTAAGGAACAATTAGTCTCAGTGTTTTCTTTGTGCACAAGTTAGGAAAATCCTTCTTCTAGGTTTTGTGTGTAATGAAGTCTGCCCATCTCAATCCCCATCTACTTCAGAGGAAACTCATGCCCACAGATCAGCAGCCCTTCCAAGTCCCTAGACCATCATCACCACGCCCAGCCACTATCCACAAACCCTTCTCAAGGAACAGCTACCAAGTACAGTGTGTGCCACAGCTGCCCACAATTCCCTTGTCCCTGGCCATCATAGTGTTTGCAGACACTGGAGAAAATGTGCACCTTCACTGCCCCTGGAGACCTAGTGACATCTTGCCCTCCTAGGAGAGAATCACACAGTATATATAAATCCTGTTACAATCTCATTAGATGCCAGGCAAGTGAGAAACTATCTGTGTCTGAACAACATTTCCAACAATACATTATTTACCATCTTGCAATTCAAGGGCCCCACAATCCCCACGTGCCCCACAACCACCATGCCCCATGCCCACGCACCCCCCATCACGCCCTGAGCGCCCCTCCCCCACGCGCCCCACCCTCCCTATCCACACACAGCAGGCGAGCCCCCAGCGCCCCACGTCGTCCCGCGGCCCAGGGGGACCCAGGGGGGCCCAGGAGTGCCCCATGCCCCCGCCCCGCCCCCCGCACCCGGAGACCCCTGCGCCCACCCTCGCCCCCTCCCCCCCATGCGCCCCACGCTCCCTATCCACACACCGCAGTGTCGCCCCAAGTGCCCCGTGGCTTCCCGGGCCCCAGCTGCCCAGGTGTGCCCCATGCCCCCTGCGTGCCAGGAGACCCCCGCGCCCCACCCTCGCCCCCACCCCGCCCCCGTGTGCCCCACGCTCCCTATCCACACACAGCAGGGGCACCCCAAGTGCCCAGGCGTGCCCCACGCACCCCCGCGCACCCCTGAGACCCTTGCACCCCACCCCCACGTGCCTCAAACCCCACCCCCGTGTGCTGCAGCACCCCCCCCCCCGCACACCCCACCCTCCCTATCCACACACGGCAGGCCGAACTGAGCAACCTGCAGCGTCGGTGCCCCGGGCGACAATGCGTGCCCTGCGCCCCCCAGGCCCCCCCACGTGGACCCCCACCCCGCGCTCCTCAAGCCCCCACGAACGCGCGCCCCGCTCCCCCCATGAGCATCCAGAGCGCCCCCGCATCGCACCTTCTTACCTCAGCGTACTACCCCCCCGAACTGTGACCCCCTCCCCCCCACCCGGCGCAAACGGCCTCCGCCAACCCCCACCCCCCACCCCCACCCCCACTTTGGTAAGAGTGAGCAAAACCCAGGCTGCTTGCAAATGCCCAGGCTGCCTTGGATTTGCATTAAGCTAGAACCCAGGCTGCTCCACCCACCTACCTGCCCATACACTGACATGGGTAGACCACAGCGCAAGAGAAATTACACGAAAAATAGAATGGAAAAAAACCCAGACAGATCACCCAGTCCAACAAGGATCACAACTAACCAAAACATAGAAGAGTGTTTAGGATCAGAACATCAAGTGGAAGCAATGAACAATGCAACCCTGACCAAACTACTGCTAGAACTGACAGGAAAGCTACAAAGGATAGATAATCATATGGATGCTACCATCACTAAGCTAGAGCAATATGATAAGACACTGGAAGGAATTCAAAGAGAGCTAAGAGAGTTGAGGGAGAGTGAAAAAAAAGAGGACCTTAAAAATCAGATGGCCATACCAAATGAAAATATAAAGAAATGCAAGGATGATTTCCAAGAATCATCAAGAAAATCAGAAAATGAGGTGAAAAGGGAGCTGTACAGAGCGATGGAAGTGATACATAGGAAAGTAGTAGAAAATGCAAACTTAATTGAACAAGTCCAAAACTCACTAGAGGCTCTCAAGAATAGAGTCAGCGAAGTGGAAGATAGAAATTCTGACTTGGAAGACAGGATGGAAGGAACAGTTCAAGAGTCCAAAAATTTCAGTAAGTTCAAAAGTTCCTGTGAACAGAACATGAGAGAATTGTGGGAAACACTTAAACGTCCTAATATCAGAATCACTGGAATACCAGAAGGAGAAGAATTTCAAACCAAAGGCATAGAGAACCTATTTAACACAATAATTGAAGAAAACTTCCCCCGTCTCTTAAAAGAAAGGCCCATCAAGATTCAAGAAGCAAACAGAACTCCTAACCGACTAGACCAAAGGAGAAACTCCCCAAGACATATTATCATTAAGACTCTAAACATTGACACCAAGGAAAAAATCCTAAAAGCAGCTAGGGAAAAGCAGCACACCACTTTCAAAGGAAGCCCCATCAGAATTACTTCAGACTTCTCAATGGAAACCCTGAAAGCTAGAAGGGCCTGGAATGAAATTCTCCAAACTCTAAGAAATATGGCTTCCAACCCAAACTACTCTACCCTGCAAAAGTCTCCCTTATAATAGATGGTGAAAGGAAAACTTTCCATGACCAAACTCAGCTTTACAATTATAGGAACACAAAACCAAACCTACAGAAAGTACTCCAGGAAATTCTCCACAGAGAAGAAACAAATAACCAAACACAAATGCCTACAAGAAGCAGATAACAGCAACCAAACCCAGAGTAGATAGGAAAAAAAAAATTAAATTCCATGGAAATGCCAACACACCTCTACCACCACAAAATGACAGGGATCAAATCAAACCTCACAGTCATCGCCCTAAATATTAATGGCCTTAATTCACCCATCAAGAGACACAGGCTAAGGGGGTGGATCAAAAAATTAGACCCCTCAATCTGCTGCCTTCAAGAAACCCACCTTACCACTAAAGACAGAAACCTCCTCAGGGTGAAAGGGTGGAAAACAATATTCCAGGCAAATGGGAATAAGAAACAGGCAGGTGTAGCTATATTAATATCAGATAAAGTTGACTTCAAACCAAAAACAATCAAAAAAGACAAAGAAGGCTACTTCCTACTTATAAAGGAAACAATCCATCAAGAGGATATCGCAATGATAAATCATAAATCTGTATGCACCAAACACAGGGGCACCACACTTCATAAAACAAAACCTACTTGACAATAAAACAGAAATAACCACCAACACCATCATAGCTGGGGACTTCAACACACCATTATCAGTAATAGACAGATCATTCAAACAGAAGCTCAACAGGGAAGTAAGAGAGCTCAACAAAACCATAGAGCACTTAGACCTAATAGACATCTACAGAACTTTCCATCCCAAATCCACAGACTACACATTCTTCTCAGCAGCCCATGGAACATTCTCTAAAATGGACCATATACTGAGTCACAAAGATAGCCTCCACATATTTAGGAAAATCAACATAATTCCCTGCATGATATCAGATCATAATGCTATATTCCTAGAAATCAACAACAAAAAAACCAACAAGAACCCCAATGGCAACTGGAAACTGAATAGCACACTCTTAAACAATAAATGGATAGTGGATGAAATAAAAAATGAAATTGCAAAATTCCTGGAAGTGAATGACAATGACAGCACATCATACCAAAATTATGGGACACAATGAAGGCAGTCCTCAGGGGAAAATTCATAGCACTCATTGCCTTCATCAAAAAGACAGAAAGATCCCAAATCAATAGGCTAACCATCCACCTAAAGGCATTGGAAAAACAATAAAAAGCTTATCTAAAGAGCTCCAGAAAGAAAGAAATAATTAAAATCAGAGCAGAAATTAACGAATTGGAAACCAAGGAAACAATTAAGGCAATTGACAAAACAAAGAGTTGGTTCTTTGAAAAAATAAACAAGATTGACAAACCTCTGGCCAATTTGATCAAGCAAAAAAAAAAGGAGAGACTCCAAATTAACAAAATTCAAAATGAAAAAGGAGAGATCCCAACAGACATCAGTGAAATCGGCAGAATCATCAGGACTTATTTCAAAAACCTCTACTCCACAAAACTGGAAAATGTGGAGGAGATGGATAAATTCCTGGATGCATATCATCTACCAAAGCTAAACTCAGAGCAGATCAATCACCTCAGTGAACCCATCAAACTCATGGAGATTGAAAAAGTAATACAAATCCTCCCAAAAAAGAAGAGTCCAGGACCAGATGGATTATCAGCTGAATTTTATCAAACCTTCATGGAAGAACTCAAACCAATCTTCCTAAAACTGTGCCACACAATTGAAGAACAGGGAAAGCTACCCAACTCCTTCTATGAAGCTAGTATCACCCTAAAACCAAAACCAGGCAGAGATGCCACAAGAAAAGAAAACTATCAGCCTATTTCCCTAATGAACATAGACGCAAAGATCCTCAACAAAATACTCGCAAACCGAATCCAACAACTCATCAAAAGCATTATCCACCGTGACCAAGTGGGATTTATCCCAGAAACAAGGGTGGTTCAACATACTAAAATCTGTCAATGTAATACACCATATAAACAAGCTTAAACATAAAAATCACATGATCATTTCGATAGATGCAGAAAAGTCCTTTGACAAGATACAACATCACTTCATGATCAAAACATTGGAGAGAATCGGCATGGCCGGTTCACATCTTAATATAATAAAGCCAATATACAAAGCTCCAAAGGCCCAAATAATACTTAATGGAGAGAGAGTGGAGGAATTCCCATTGAGATCAGGAACAAGACAGGGATGTCCTCTCTCACCTCTGCTTTTCAATATAGTTCTGGAAGTCCTAGCTCAAGCAGTAAGACAGGAGAAGGAAATAAAAGGGATACAATTTGGAAAGGAAGAAGTTAACTTAGCTCTATTCGCTGATGACATGATTGTATATGTAAAAGACCTGAGAGACTCCATCCCAAAACTCCTGAAGGTGATTAACTCCTATAGCAAAGAAGCAGGATACAAAATCAATGCACAAAAATCGGTAGCATTTCAGTATGCAAATGACAAAGACACAGAAAAAGAAATAAAGGACATAGTCCCATTTTCAATAGCAACAAAAAAAATGAAATACCTTGGAATAACGTTAACCAAGGAAGTAAACGATCTATACAACGAAAATATAAAAACTCTCAAAAAAGAAATTGAGGAGGACTTGAAAAGATGGAAAGACCTCCCATGCTCCTGGATAGGCAGAATTAACATTGTGAAGATGACAATCCTACCAAAGGCAATATATAGATTTAACGCAATTCCAATTAAAATCCCTACAGTGTTCTTCACAGAGATTGAAAAAATGATCTCAAATTTCATATGGAAAGGTAGAAGGCCTCACATATCCAAACATATCCTCATCAAAAGAAATACCTCTGGTGGCATCACCATACCCGATATAAAGCTATATTACAAAGCCATAGTAATAAAAACAGCATGGTACTGGCATAAAAAGGAGTATAGACCAATGGAATAGACTGGAGGACCCGGATTTTGGGTCAAGCAACTATAGCTACTTGATATTCGACAAAGGCCCAAACAATATAGACTGGAAAAAAGATAGCATCTTCAACAAATGGTGCTGGACAACCTGGATAACCACATGCAGGAAACTAAAACTTGACCCACACATTTCACCATGTACTACACTCAAATCCAAATGGATCAAAGACCTCAACATAAGACCAGAAACTCGAAAACTACTGGAAGAAAATTTAGGAAGTACTTTCCATGATATAGGAATGGAAAAAGACTTCCTGAATAAAACCCCAGTGGCTCAAGTTCTTAAGCAGTCACTCAACCATTGGGATCATATGAAGCTGAAGAGTTTCTTTACCGACAAGCATACAATAAGCAAAGCCAATAGAATACCCACAGAATGGGAGAAAATATTTGCAGGTTATCCAACTGATAGAGGCCTTATCTCTAGAATTTACAAAGAACTCAAAAGTCTAAACAATAAGAAGACAAACACTACACTCACAAAACGGGGCACAGACTTAAACAGGCAATTCACAGAGGAAGAGATACAAATGGCAAACACACGCTTAAGAAAATGTTCATCATCCCTAATCATCAGAGAAATGCAAATTAAAACAATTATGAGATTCCACATCAAAAGGTCAAATGATAATAAATGCTGGCGAGGATGTGGAGAAGCAGGGACACTCATTCACTGTTGGTGGGAATGCAGGATGATACAACCACTTTGGAAAGCAATATGGAGACTCCTGAAAAAGCTGGCTATAGAAATACCAACAGACCCAGTTATACCATTACTGGGCATCTACCCAAAACCTTCAAACCAAAACCCAGAGAGATTTGCTCAACCATGTTTGTAGCAGCTCAATTCGTAATAGCTAAAAGCTGGAACCAACCCAGATGTCCATCATTAGAAAAATGGATAACAAAGATGTGGTATATCTACACAATGGAATTCTATACAGCAGTAAGAAAAAATGACATAAAGAAATTTGAGGAAAAATGGTTGAACCTGGACCAGATCATTCTCAGCGAACTTACCCAATCACAGAAAAAAAATAAGACACATAGTCTCAGTCATCTGCAACACCTAACCTGAATCTGCCCAAGATGCCATACATACCCAGCAAGCACCTCATGGACTAGACAATAAGATGGATGAGAGGGCGGTGAGGGAATCAAAGGGTGGAAAACAGTAATCCGGACCCAAATGGCAATGGTACCATAAAATTCTACTTCCTAAAAGACAGACCAAATGGCTGAACCTTCACTAGACCCTTACAGGAAACACTTGAACTACAAGACACTGGAGAGGGTAGGATCAAAACTGACCTAAATCTTCTACATCTTCCCTCCCTCCCTCTCCCCCTCTCCCCTCTATCTCTATATCTATCCTCTCTAATTCTTGTATATTAGTTATCTTTTTCCTCACTTTCATAGTGGACACTGACCTGTAACCCCCACTTCCAGCTTAGGCCTACCATCCACAATGAGCTTTTGATAAGAGAAACCTACAAGGTTTCCCAAAACAATGACAGACTTCTGTCAGAGTACTTGTTGACCCACCAAAGGCCAGTGGTAAGACCCTATTGCTGAAGACTCCATACACAGCTGACGCGTAAAATGGAATGACATGGCTGGAAGCCAGGACAGAGTCAGTCCCCAGACAGTCAGCATGTCTAGTTCCAGAAGGCGCTACATAGGCGATTGGGGAAAATGACCAAGATCTGTCCAAGCAACACATTGTTTAAGCTAATTAGCAACAAATAACCGGATGTGATGCCTACACAAGTGCATAGTGGTACACAGCCATGGTGAGGAACCAATTGCTCTTGATTTGGCTACCTGATACACTCAGTGGTACTAGACCCATAGCTGGAGCTGGGAAACAAGTCAGAACCATACCCAAACACAAGCCCACTCTACAATATCAAGCTACCATCAATCACGGGGTATAAGAGGACCTAAACCTACCATACTGTCTATCAAAAAAGTAAGTGTTATCTCAATTTTCTTGGTGGTAACTTACTCTCCGTTGGAGAATCTGCTTCTCTTTTCCAGATAGATGCAGATCCTAAGAGAACTGCCCCAACATACCTCAAAAGGGGCCCAACTGAAACTAAGGACAACTGGCGAAATAAGCGAGGGTGATGTTTTCCTGTGAACCGGATACCAGCACAAAGGGGAAGGAGATCAACGCAGAGAAAAATCAACTCCTACCAAAGCAGAGAGCCAGAGCCTCAGAGGCCCCTAACACCTCAGCACTGAAGCAGACCAAAAATGAACCCAACATGGCTCAGGGAAATTTTGCGGAAGAGGGGGGCGGAAAGAATGTCAGAGTCACATGTTGTGTCATGATTTGCTGAGACATTTATCATACCAATAACAGGGGGCTAACTCCACAATGCATGACCCATTTTCATTAACAAGGAGGGTCTAATGGGAAGGGGTAGATCACAGATGAGCCTAAATAATGGTACCAAACTGCCTGTATTTACTGATAAGAAGACTAATAAATTTAAAAAAAAGTATTCTTTTTCATTTGAACAAAATCCCTTTTAGGCTATGTGTATAAAGTGCTTCTGGAACATAAATATCACGATGAAGAGTAGGGATGTGATCCAGTGGCAGAGGGGTTGCATAGCATGGCCAAATCCCAGGGTTTGAATCATCTCTGCTGTGTGTTGCTTAGAGTGGATTTCCTATGTCGATTTTGGCCTTATCCCTATGGTGTGTTATTATGTGTAGGGAAATAATTTAAAATTTGAAGAAGTGTGATATCTGAAATACTTCAGGTGTAAAACATTTTGATAAGGGAAGCTCAACCTGGAAAACTGATATACAGCTATAACTACTTGTTTTCCTATATTGTTTAAGAAATAGTAAGGGGCTGAGGATATGGCTCAGTGGTTGAAGGTGTTTGCATGCAAAGCCAACTGGCCTGAGTTTGTTTCCCCAGTATCCATGTGAGAAAGATGCACAAAGTGGTGCATACACCGGGAGTGAGTGGCAAGAGGCCCCAACATGCCCATATTCTCTCTATTTCTTTTTGCTTACAAATATATAAATATTAAACAAAAATATAGTACTAGGGGAAAGATGGTAATTGTTCAGTACCACTGCAATTTTACCATTTTTTGTGTGGCATTTTCAACCTACAGTTGGTTGAGTCCATGGCTGTTCTAGGTAGGCCTGTATTTCCAAAAGAAATTTTATCTGCATCTTTTCAGAGAGTCACAAGACTTCTGCACTCTCTGACAACTGAGATCAACACCGCCCCCCCCCCCCCCAGCAGAACCCATGTACAGCTGCTCAGGAACTAGGTTTTCTGGGAGGCAGAATGCTTGTAGTAGCTCATCTAGACTGCTTTTGAGTCACATGTTCAGGTGAAATCTACTGTCACACAAGACCCAACTAAGCACCATCTGCTAGTAACAGGAACATCTCACCCAGTAGTAACACTGAAGAGAAGGGCCCATTGTAAGTTTAGACTCAATGGAGAGGAAGTGAATGTTTAGTGAATGCTCAATCCAGGAGGTCTTCCACATGGTAGCAGATGACTTCTTTGTTGCCTTAGAGGAGAAAATGGGGGCAGTATTTAATAACTTGCTGGACAAAACAAAGTGCTTCTAAAAAATTGTGAGTTTCTCTAGTTCAAATAAAAACCACCATGGTAACATATACACACAGAGAGACACATATAATCGTGCGTGTGTGTGTGTGGATACGCATGTACATGTAAATGAAACATGACTGTAAGTCCTCCTTGTTGCTGGGATAAACCATCTGACCAGAAGCAGCTGATGAGAGGAAAGTCTTCCTTTTAGCTTCCAGTATCTAGAGGAAGTTGATGATGACAGGGGACAGCATGGCATAGGCAAAGTGCGGACATCACCTCTGCCACAGCAGGTAGAAAACTGCAGGAGGATCACGCACAGAACTGTGGCAAGGGGGTACTGGGTGTAACACCCCTAAGCCCATTCCTAACAACATCTATCCTTCAGCAAAGATATATGTTGCACATATATCATCCTCCCTTCCTCCTTTTCTCTATGTCTTCCTCTCTGTCTCTCTCCGTATTACTATTTCCCTCAAATTAAAAAAAAAAAAAAAAAAAAAACAATTCTTTTTAAAAATTGACCTTAGCTGGGGACCATTTACACTGCCCTTGATTCAAGGAAGAATTTATAAACTAGGCAAGTGTATTTCATTAGACAATCATACGTGCATTTGTGTAGTAAAAAATCCTGCTTGGCAATTTCCTTTTTGTTTTGTAAACCCATGGAAAAATACCAGGAGCCAAAAACAGCCTTGTGACCCCCAGATGCAGACAGGCAAACAGCCTTGTGACCCCCAGATGCAGACAGGCAAACAGCCTTGTGACCCCCAGATGCAGAAAGGCAAACAACCTTGTGAACATAGCTTGACCATTAACCCCACCTAATGTACTATGGATAACCCTGTCAGGATGTTTCCGAGAAAAAAAAAAAAAAAAAAAAAAAAAAGAGGATCCCCACCGACTCCAAGTCTATTAATAAGTAACCAGTAATCAGTGCTGGGACTGAAATCATGCTTCTGCTTCTGTAAACCTGCTTCTGCTCTCCCTAAACCCTATAAAAAGAGACCCTTCCCCTTGCCCGGCGCGCTCAGCCTCTCGAAGGACTGGAGTGCCCGCAGGCGCGTGTGCGAACAATAAAGCTGCCTCTTGCCTTTGCATCCAGTGGCTCGGTCTTGGTTTTTGGGCGCGGGTCTCCCACCATGGAAGGTTCCCCCTCTCCCGGGAATCTTACAGCTGGGGGCTCGTCCGGGATTGGGCCCCCTGCCCAACCCAATTACTGCCCACCGGAAGGTAAGCATTTGATTTGGTGCACCATTCTGTCTGTCTACGTCTGGTAACGTTTTTTGCGCTGCATTCAAACATCGGCTCGGATCCGTGTCGTTCTGTATCTGGGCGGATTGAGAAGGAGCTGACGGGCTCGTACTTCTCCCCCACCATCCTGGAGGATGCTTCAGGGAATTTGGGAGCCCGATTTTTCGGAGCTCAACAAGTATCTGAGGGATACATTAGTCTGTTGGGTAGACGAACAGTCTCCCTGTCTGAATCTGCATTTTTGGTTTGCTACCGAAGCCGCGCTGCGCGTCTCTGTGCTGGCTGTCTCTCTGTTGTCCTAGTCCTTGGTGTTTGTTTAGTGTTGTCTCTTGACAAAATGGGTCAAAAAATGGTGACCCCCCCCCTGAGTTTAACCCTAGATCATTGGAAAGACGTTCGGAAGATCGCTTCCAACCAGTCAGTAGACGTCAAAAAGGAAAAATGGCAAAGTTTCTGCTCCGCAGAATGGCCCACTTTCAATGTGGGCTGGCCAAGGGATGGAACTTTTAACCTCTCTACTATTTTACAGGTGAAAGCTAAAGTGTTTGATCGTGGCCCGCACGGACATCCAGATCAGGTCCCCTATATAGTTACCTGGGAAAGTCTGGCAGTCGACCCGCCACCCTGGGTCATTCCTTTCATCCCTCCTCCACCTACCCCACCGCTGCTTATCCCTGCCCCTACCTCCTCCTCCTCTTGTTGTCCTGTTGATACCAAGAAGCCCCTAAAACCAGTACTTCCCCTGGACTCCAACACCCCCCTTATAGACCTCCTCTCGGAGGAGCCCCCTCCCTATAGGTCTCAGACCCACGATACCCCTAGTCACCAGCCACCGGCCCCTTTGGCCCCACCCGAGCTCCCTTCTCCAGTGGCTGGACGTCTGAGGAGTCACCGAGAGCAACCACTCAAGAAGGAGACTTCACAAGCCTTTCCCTTGAGGCAGGGGCCAGGGGAACAGGTTCAATATTGGCCCTTCTCTGCCTCAGACTTATATAACTGGCGGACCCACAATCCGCCTTTCTCCAAAGACCCTACTGCCTTAACTAACCTGATTGAATCTATCTTAGTTACCCATCAACCCACTTGGGATGATTGCCAACAACTCTGACAGGCTCTTCTCACGACAGAAGAAAAGCAGAGAGTCTTCCTGGAAGCCAGAAAGAATGTTCCAGGCGATAACGGGAGACCCACCCAGATACTAGATGAGATTAATGATGCTTTTCCCTTGACCCGCCCCGACTGGGACCACACCTCAGCAGACGGTAGGGGACACCTACGCCTTTATCACCAGTTGCTCATAGCGGGCCTCCGTGGTGCTGGGCTCCACCCTACTAATTTGGCCAAGGTAAAGCAAGTAATACAAAAACCAGATGAATCCCCTGCTGCCTTCCTAGAGAGAATTAAGGAAGCCTATCGCATGTACACCCCCTATGATCCGGAGGATCCTAATCAGGGGGTAAATGTGTCCATGACTTTTATCTGGCAGTCTGCCCCAGATATCAGAAATAAACTTCAAAGATTAGACAATTTACAAGGACAGTCTCTCCAAGATTTATTAAAGGAAGCAGAAAAAATTTTTAATAAGCGAGAGACACCAGAAGAGAGAGAAGACCACTTACGTAGGGAGGCAGAGGACAGGGAGGACAAGCTTAGAAAAGAAGCAGAGGACAGGGAGAACGCAAAAGGAGCAAGGAATTGAGCTGCCTATTGGCCACTGTAGTACAGAACAATGATAGGACTAATAGGTTGGGAGACCAAGGGAGACCCAGACCCAGAGTGGACCGGGACCAATGTGCATACTGCAAAGAAAAAGGACACTGGGTAAAGGACTGCCCTAAAAGACCCAGGAAACCAACGGATTCCACCCCAAAATCCAACCTGTTTGCCCTAGATGAAGACTAGGGCAGTCAGGGCCAGGAGCTCCCCCCCACCCCAGCCTAGGTTAACTCTTACTGTCGGGGGGCACCCTATCACGTTCCTGGCAGATACTGGTGCCCAAGATTCAGTGCTCACCCAGTGCCCTGGACCCCTGAGCGACTGGACTGCATGGGTACAAGGTGCCACAGGAGGAAAACAATACCACTGGACCACCGAGCGGAAGGTACATTTAGCCACCGGTAAGGTCACACATTCTTTTCTACACGTACCAGATTGCCCCTACCCATTGTTAGGGAGGGACCTTTTAACAAAATTAAAAGCCCAAATTCATTTTGAAGAAACTGGGGCCAAAGTATCTGGTCCTAAGGGAGTTCCCCTACATGTACTGACTCTTAATCTGGAAGATGAATATCAGCTCCATGACAATTCCCTAAGGGAACCTAAAGATATAATTTATTGGCTAAAGGCCTACCCGCTGGCCTGGGCAGAAACTGGAGGGATGGGATTGGCCAAACAACAGGCCCCCCTTATTATAACCTTAAGGACATCGGCATCCCCAATATCAGTTAAACAATACCCAATGTCTAATGAGGCCTACCTGGGAATTAGGCCTCACATAAGAAGACTCTTGGACCAGGGGATTTTGACCACCTGTAGATCCCCATGGAATACTCCGCTATTACCTGTCAAGAAGCCTGGTACCGGAGACTATCGCCCTGTCCAAGACCTTAGGGAAGTTAACAAAAGGGTGGAAGATATCCACCCCACTGTGCCTAATCCTTATAACCTGCTGAGTTCTTTACCTCCCTCTCATCAGTGGTATTCAATCTTGGATTTAAAGGATGCCTTTTTCTGCCTGAGACTGGCTCCCCAGAGTCAGCCACTGTTTGCATTCGAATGGAAGGACCCTGACTGTGGAATCTCAGGGCAATTAACATGGACAAGACTTCCCCAGGGATTTAAAAACAGTCCCACCCTCTTTGATGAAGCCTTACATCAGGACCTGGCTGACTTTCGAATCCAGCACACTTCCTTAATTCTGCTCCAATATGTGGATGACCTCCTGCTTGCGGCCTCCTCACATCAGGACTGTCATACAGGTACCGGGGCCCTGCTTGAGACTCTGGGACGCTTGGGCTATAGAGCTTCTGCTAAGAAGGCCCAAATCTGTCAACGAGAGGTCACCTACTTAGGGTACAAATTAAGAAATGGCCAACGCTGGTTAACACCGGCCCGCATAGACACTGTAGCTCGCATTCCTGTCCCCCAGAACCATAGACAACTCAGAGAGTTCTTGGGGACTGCTGTGTTCTGTCGCCTATGGATACCAGGGTTTGCTGAAATGGCAGCCCCTCTTTACCCCTTGACTAAACAAGGAACCCCCTTCAATTGGACTAAGCCACAGCAAGAGGCTTTTGACAAAATTAAACACTCTCTCCTCTCTCCTCCGGCTTTGGGCTTGCCTGACATCACCAAGCCCTTTGAGCTATTCATAGATGAAAGACAGGGGTTTGCGAAGGGAGTGCTAACTCAGCAGCTTGGACCATGGAGGCACCCGGTTGCATATCTCTCAAAAAAGTTAGATCCAGTGGCCTCAGGCTGGCCACCATGCCTAAGAATGATCGCTGCAGTTGCAGTCTTGACCAAGGATGCAAGTAAACTAACCATGGGGCAACCTCTGACTGTGCTAATGCCACATGCCATTGAGCCTATCGTGAGACAGCCCCCAGATCACTGGCTGTCTAATACAAGTATGACTCATTACCAATCCTTGCTTCTCGACAAAGACCGTGTGCAATTTGGTCCGGTAGTGGCCCTAAACCCGGCCACCCTGTTGCCCCTCCCTGAGGGGCCAGAGACTCATAACTGCCAGCAGATTCTTGCAGAGGTACACGGAACCAGAAAGGATCTCACTGACCAGCCGCTGCAGGATGCAGATTTCACCTGGTACACGGACGGTAGCAGCTTCCTACTGAATGGTGAGAGGCAAGCTGGGGCCGCAGTGACCACCAGAGACCAGGTAGTCTGGGCTACCGCCCTGCCCGGAGGGACCTCGGCACAAAAAGCGGAACTCATTGCCTTGACTCAAGCCCTCCAGTAGGCTAAAGGTAAAAAACTCAATGTGTACACTGATAGCCGGTATGCATTTGCCACCGCCCACATACATGGGGAAATTTACAAAAGAAGGGGCCTGCTGACTTCAGAAGGAAAAGAAATCAAAAATAAGACTGAGATATTGGCCCTCCTCAAGGCTCTGTACCTACCCCAGAAGCTCAGCATTATACACTGTCCAGGTCATCAGAAAGGAAACAGCCATAGGGAACAGGTTCGCTGATAAAGCCGCCCGTGAGGCAGCTCTGGGACCCCAACTCTTGATTCTGATGGCCACTGAGGAGGGGACTCCTAAAGCAGCATCTCCAACTCCGGGATGGGAATACATGAATGAGGACTTGGACTTGATTCAGAAACTGGGGGCATCATATGATGCTGCCCACGGCAAATGGACTTACCTAGAAAAGACTATTGTACCTCAAAAGATTACAGCCCTCCTCATTAAGCAACTTCACAGGCTAACCCACATGAGTGCTCAGAAGATGAATACTCTACTAGAACAAAAGGAAACAGGACATCTTTTTCTAAACAAAGGTTCAATCCTAAAAGAAGTTGCAAACACTTGCAAGGTGTGTGCTCATGTAAATGCTGGACGAGCCCAGATGGCCCTTGGGTCTCGCCTGAGGGGACACCAACCCGGGGCTTGTTGGGAGCTCGACTTCACTGAAATAAAACCGGGTATGTATGGTTACAAATATCTCCTAGTTTTTGTAGACACTTTTTCCGGATGGGTAGAAGCATTTCCCACCAAGCATGAAACCGCCAGAATGGTAACCAAGAAATTACTAGATGATATCTTTCCTCGGTATGGAATGCCACAGGCACTCGGGTCAGACAATGGGCCCGCCTTTGTCTCCCAGGTAAGTCAGTTAGTGGCCAAGGCACTGGGGATCAATTGGAAGTTACATTGTCCATACAGACCCCAGAGTTCAGGTCAGGTAGAAAGAATAAATAAAACAATTAAAGAGGCTTTATCTAAATTAACGCTTGCAACTGGCTCAAAGGATTGGGTACAACTCCTACCCCTGGCCCTCTACAAGGCCCGAAACACCCCAGGCCCTCATGGCCTAACCCCCTTTGAAATCCTTTATGGCAGCCCCCTGCCAGCTGTCACTTTCATGCTTACAGAAATTTCTAATTTTACTGATACCCCCACCCTACAGGCTCACTTGAAGGCCCTACAGTTGGTACACCAGGAAGTTTGGAAACCTCTAGCAGCTGCCTATAAAGAGACAACTAATAAACCGCTAATCCCCCATTCATTCCAGATAGGGGACTCGGTTTGGGTCCGTCGACATCAGACCAAGAATCTGGAACCTCGCTGGAAAGGACCTTACACCGTGCTCCTGACAACTCCCACAGCCTTAAAAGTAGACGGAATCGCCACTTGGATCCACGCCTCCCACGTCAAAGCTGCCCTGACAGAGTACCCAGACAGCACACCACCAAACCTCGCATCATGGAAAGCACATCGCACTCCAAATCCCTTAAAGATAAGACTCTCTCTATCTTAACATGCCTCTTCTTAACTTTCAGTTTTGTGAGTAACGTCTCTGCTAGTCCTCACCTTCCCTTATCTTTGACTTGGCTAGTCATTTCTGAGGGAGGACAAATGATTTGGTCTAATACCTCCCCTGCCCCATTATGGACATTGTGGCCCTCCTTAACCCCCAATCTGTGTGCCTTGACTGCCCATAGAAAACCTTTTAAAGAGACTTTAAAAAGGACTCACCTGGAAGAGACACAACCCTCCTGTTAGCCCAGGATGTTACTCCAAACCTGCCAGACAGTTGTTAAACTCCACTCTATATGTTTGCCCCCAACATGCCCAGGCATCAGACTGTGGGACTAGATTGGACTATTACTGTAAAAACTGGGGATGTGAAACCACTGGAAATGTATACTGGCAACCCAAATCCTCCTGGAATTTTATTACTGTAACTCGCCTAAATCAGGGTAACAAGATGCTTCTAAACATTACTTTCACTTCTCCCGGCAAGGCAGATAGGACATGGCTCAAAGGCCATACTTGGGGGGTCCGTCTTTACATAGATGGGCCAGACCCAGGTTTCCTTCTTACTATTAAGCTCCAATTATCGACTGACATAAGTCTAATAGGCCCCAACCCAGTTCTACCAGATCAAAAACCTATCCCCCAACTCCGACTTTCCTTGGCCCCGCCTTCTAAACCTACCAATGTTATAATTCCCCCTCCTAAAAGATCAACCACTCATTCCTATAAACCCCAGGGAACAGGTAATCGACTCTTTAGTCTAATACAGGGGGCTTATCTCTCCCTAAATGCCTCTAACAGTAACTATACCCAAGACTGCTGGCTCTGTTTAACTGCTGACCCTCCTTACTATGAAGACACATCCTTACCAGGAAATTTTACCAATTCCACTAACATTCCTACTCGATGTCTTGCTGTTGCGTCTCATAAATTAACTCTTGCAGAAGTAACTGGCCAGGGCTCCTGTATCGGGACCATACCCACTTCTCTTCAACATTTATGTAACAAAACTACTCCTGTGTCCCCTGGAGCTTATTACTTAGAATCTCCAAATGGAACCTATTGGGCCTGTAATACAGGACTGACTCCTTGCGTTTCTGCTACTGTCCTTAATTCTACTGCTGATTACTGTGTCCTAGTCCAGTTATGGCCACGCATTACCTACCATAGAACAGAATCCATTCTTCAGGTATTTGAAAACAGACCTAGGCAGGAGCCCATAACCCTTACCATTGCCCTCCTTTTGGGAGCAGGAGGAATCTTAGCGGGGATAGGAACTGGAACAACTGCCCTGGTACACTCTGAGCAGACCCGAGCCCTACAAGAAGCGATAACCACAGACTTACAGGCCATAGAAAAATCTATTTCTGCTCTAGAAACTTCCCTTACTTCCCTTTCAGAGGTAGTATTGCAAAATAGAAGAGGCCTAGACTTGTTGTTTCTAAAAGAAGGGGGCCTCTGTGCTGCCATTAAGGAAGAATGCTGTTTTTATGCTGACCACACGAGCATAGTCCGGGAATCTATGGAAATGCTCAGGGAAAGACTAGCCCAGAGGCAGAGATTGCTAGAGTCACAACAGGGCTGGTTCGAAAGTTGGTTTCATAAATCCCCTTGGTTCACCACCCTCTTATCCACTCTCCTGGGTCCTTTGCTCATTCTTGTGCTCCTATTAACCTTTGGTCCATGTATTCTCAATAGGCTGGTACAGTTTATACGGGACAGGCTCTCAGTTATCCAGGCGTTCGTCCTCACTAGTCAGTATCAGCCATTAAGCCAAAAATGACATAGGATTATAAGTAAAAGATTTTACTCAGTTCCAAGAGAAATGGGGGAATGTAAAACCCATGGAAAAATACCAGGAGCCAAAAACAGCCTCGTGACCCCCCAGATGCCGACAGGCAAACAGCCTTGTGACCCCCCCAGATGCCGACAGGCAAACAGCCTTGTGACCCCCAGATGCAGACAGGCAAACAACCTTCTGACCATAGCTTGACCATTAACCCCGCCTAATGTACTATAGATAACCCTGTCAGGATGTTTCCGAGGAAAAAAAAAAAAAAGAGGATCCCCACCAACTCCAAGTCTATTAATAAGTAACCAGTAATCAGTGCTGGGACTGAAATCATGCTTCTGCTTCTGTAAACCTGCTTCTGCTCTCCCTAAACCCTATGAAAAGAGACCCTTCCCCTTGCCTGGCGCGCTCAGCCTCTCGAAGGACTGGAGTGCCCACAGGCGCCTGTGCGAACAATAAAACTGCCTCTTGCCTTTGCATCCAGTGGCTCGGTCTTGGTTCTTGGGCGCAGGTCTCCCACCACGGAAGGTTCCCCCTCTCCCGGGAATCTTACAGTTTGTTTCCCCTTTTCTAATGGAGCCTTGTGGAGCAGCATGATTCAGGACGGTGCTGGGTCTGCTTTCTATAATGTGCAACGCCATGAGGTTTCCAGGAAGGCCTCGCTGGCGCGCCCCGTGGTCAGTGGCATGGCCCTAGGAGCCCATCGCACGTGTCGGGAGGGCACGGCCGTCGGGCACCCAACAGCTCGCTTACCCAGCCCCCCTGCGCGGTGTGCAGAGCCGCGGGACACCACGTGGCCCTGCCTGGCGCCAGGGAGGCTGCGCTTTCGTCTGTGCCATGGCGGCTTCTGTCAGCAGCCGGGTCTGCTGCAGAGAGGTGGGGTCCGACATCACCTGGGGCCCAGGCAGCGCTCTTGGAGGGGCCGGGCTTCCACGTGGGGCCGGCCTCGGGTCATGGCGCTGCGGAGGGCGCGCACCAGGGCCTGGGCTTCCTGGGCTCTCGGTGAAGACCGCCAGGAGGCCCCGCAGCCTAGAAAGCTTAACCACGGGGACAGGACCTTGGGGCTCTGATCATTGATGCCGAGCTCCCAGCCCTCTTTGCACGTGGAGGGCTGCCCTGAGGAGGGACGCTGGCAAGGGCTCTGGGCCTGAGGCTGCGCAGTGCCAAGGCTCAATTCTGGATATATGAAGTTTTGCGGTTCCGGCGCACTTATTTTCTTATCTGTTCCCTGTCTCTGTGCTCGGCACCAAGCTGACCTTGGCAAAGCCAGGAGCTGCGAAGCGAGTGGGGAACCCTGCCGCAGGGGGTGGGCGGGCAATACACCCCAGAGGGCCCATGGCCCTGCAGGGACAGGCCTCTGAAGCGCCCACATGATAATTCCCTGATGAGGCTTGATGTGACTGCGGGAACTGGGCTCGCTCTTGATCTCGTGGAAAGCTGGTGCACGAAGATTCGCACTTGTAATCGCAGCACGTGGGAGGCCGCTGCGGGGCACTGCTGCCTGACGTTCAAGGCCTCGGTAGCGGCAGGGTGAGACCCTGTCTCAGCGCTAAGCTGAAAAGAAAAGTTTGGTTACACACGCCAGCACTCCCAGCGTAGACACAACTTGGCCACCCTAGAAAGTAAGAACAGCTGCTGTTGCTGTGCACAGATCTTACTGGACAAATAGGACAGGGACACCTATTGTGCTGAGGGTGTTTTGTTACCTCTCAGAAGGCTCTGCCTGCTTAATTACTTGTCCTTTGGAAGTAAACTTCCTCAAACTACTTAGCATTCTGAAGTTGGCCATTTAACATGTTTTTGCTAATTTCAAGGCTGGGTAACCTAATTGAGGTTCTAATGAAAAGTATTTTATGGTGCAGAGTTAGGCTAAGCTGCACAAAGTGGAATTCTGAATAAAATATCTAATTACCTACTACCAAAGCAATGGTGGCTTCTGATTCCTGATACTTTTGAGGCCCATGGTGGGCCTTTTCTGTGTCTTGGCAAGAACAGCAGGTTGCTAGGCCTTTCCACACAGAGCCCCCTAACTCCCCTGACTTCTGATAATGACAGTTTATGCCTTTATTCCCTTTTTATAATGAGTTCATGAGATGATGAATTTTATTGATCTCATCGGCACTTGTTTCCCTAGTTTCTCTATTGTTCTTGTTTTTTTTTTTTTTTTTAATAAGTTATGTCTTGGTCTTAATTTCCTTTTTTTGCTTGTTTTGGATTTTAATTTGCAACATTAGAAATATCAGATTTTTTCATAAGGCTATGGCAGTTTTAATGATAATGGATGACATATTCATCTGTAGGTTTAGGAAGAGCATTTAGTTTTTGTAGTAAACAGTTATTTGCTAGTATATTTGTGAAGGTTTCAAGAAAAAAATGACAAGAAACAGAAAATGCATTGAAATTTATATAGTTTATTGTAGAGCAAAATGGTATGTAAGGGTACCTACAAGTTCTACAGTTAACATTTTGAATTGCTAGTTCTATTTGCACTGTTGTGATTAATCATGTGATTTGACCAACATCCAACATTAAGGAGAAAGGAGTTAAAGAGTGATTTTTTTACAAATACAAAATTCATTATGTTGCACATTCCTGTGACAGGTTTCCTTAAATTAGTTCTGTTCCAAGTGTGAATTACACTGTGTACTCATACTCCTTAGAGTAGAAGAGAGATGATTTTTCCCACCTCCTCTCTTTGTATTCACCTTTCCTGAATGGCATTTGCTCCCTAGGCACCTTCAATTAATCAGTGAGCTTGACTATAATATTCTAGAAGGACCTCTAGGTTGGGGAAAGATTTCCTTGGCAATCCTTGCTCTGTCACGTTGAAGTTATGAGACTATGGACAGTTATTTTAACTCTTGACACAGTCTTCTTAGTGAGTAAAAGTGGAGCTAAACATCTTTTGTCAAAGTCGTTATGAGGATTAAATGAAAGAACATCCATATATTGGCTGACACATAGTAGGCCCTCACAAAATCTTAATTCACTTTTATTTTTTTAAAAATATTTTTATTTATTTAATATGTATCTATTTATGAGAGAGAGAGAGGAACGGAGGTGGAGGGAAGGAGGGAGGGAGGGAGATGAAGAAAAAGAGAGAGAGAGAGAGAAAAAGAATGGGCACACCAGGTCCTCTAGCCACTGCAAAGGAACTACAGACACATGCATCACCAACAACATCTGGATTACCTGGGTGGTCAGGAATCAAACCAGAGTCCTAAGGCTTTGCAGGCAAGTGCCTTAAGCACTAAGCCATCTCTCCTGCCCCTTTTCTTTTTTTATTAACTTATTTGTATTATAAACAATGTTTGTCACTTCCTTGATCATCAGCCACAAAAACGTTTGACCCATCTGCTGTGACTATATCTGACAGTCAGCACCAGCCTAGGCTTTATGCCAAAGGCTTTTCTATTTAAATAGTGTCTAAAAATCGTGTGTATGTGGAGGGCTGGAGAGATGGCTTAGCAGTTATAGGCTTGCCAGTGAAGCCTTAGGACCTCCCTTGGAGGCTGGATTCCCCAGGACCCACATAAGCACAAGGGGGCTGCATGTGTCTGGAGTTGGTGTGTAGTGGTTCTAGGCCCTGATGTGCCCATTTTCTCTCTATCTGCCTCTTTCTCTGTGTGTCTATTTGTATCAAATAAATACATAAATACATAAATAAAAATATTTAAAAGTTTGTGTGTGGGTAGGGGGTGTGGTGTGTGTATAGTGTAGTGTGTGTATGGTGTGGTATGTGTGAAGTGTAGTATGTGTATGTTGTAGACGTGTGTGTATGCTATAGAGGTGTGTGGGGTGTGTGTGTATGTGCAGATATATGTGCCCTGTATATTTGCATGTGGAGAGCAGAGGACACTTTCTGTATCTCTCAGCCACAGGCTTCCTTGAGACTGAATTTCTGAACCTGGAACAGCAGTTTTCCCTCAGACTGGTTGATCAGTCAGCTGTGGCATTTCTCTGACCCCTGCTCCCACAGTCCTCAGGTTGCAGGCATGCCTGGCCACACAAGGCACTTTACCAGCTCTTCATGTGGGTCCTAGAGAATCAGCCCTGGCCCCATCAGACCCCCTGTGGGGTGCTTCCACTTGCACAGCAAATGCCCTCACTGGCTGAGCCAGGTCCCTAGCTCTCTGCTCTCACATATAAGTGTTTCTAAGAACAAACTTTCATTTGTTTGTTTCCCTGATCTGATATTTGCCTATAACATCAAGCTGACATTCCTTTCTGAATGCTGTGTGACAAAAAACCATAGCCTTAGCAGCTTAAGTGATGCCTCCTAATTGTGTTCAGGTTGAGTATAGGTTAGATAAAGCTTCTGCTCAGGGCTATGATTTTCATTTGAGGAATTAGATATTCTTCTCACTTCTGTGTGTTTATCCTCCCCCCCCCCCCCCCCAAATTTATCTCTTTACAGTTATAGAGCTGTGGAACTCATTTTTTTGCCAGCTGTTGGTTGGAGACAGCTAAATAAATAGATGTTTTTTG
This sequence comes from Jaculus jaculus, assembly GCF_020740685.1. Taxonomy (NCBI): domain Eukaryota; kingdom Metazoa; phylum Chordata; class Mammalia; order Rodentia; family Dipodidae; genus Jaculus; species Jaculus jaculus. The sequence continues at coordinate 8,220,698 of NC_059126.1, forward strand.
TGTGGCTCCTATAAGCAATTTGTACAAAGAGTATTTGCTCTCCTTAAGTCAGAAGAACACTGTAGCCCAAATTGAGTTTCTCAGGCTTTTGTCTCTTACCTTGAAACCCTCTCTGAAAGGACTGATCTAAATGGTCATATTCCCGTCCCCTCAGAAGGAGGAAATTGCACTGGTGTGTATGGGCATGATGTGGAAGTCTGGAGTATTTCTTAGGATGACAAAAATATTAGGTAATAAAAGTTCAGTACTATTAGGGATAAAAATTAGAATCCTTAAATTTGTCATTCCATTTTCAGTGTTCTGAGTAACCTCCATACTGTCTCCACTTGTTTACATTCTCATCAGCAGCATATAAGGTTTTCTTTTCATCATATGCTTAGCAACATTTGTTGTCATTTGTTTTCTTAATATTATTGATTTTTGGGACAGGTGAGGTTGCTCAATGGTTAAGTATATTGAATATTTTAAATATACATATTGGCTTCTTTTTTTTTGAGGTAGTGTCTCACTCTAGCACAGGGTGATCTGAATTCACTCTGTATTCTCATGGTGGCTGTGAACTCACAGTGTTCCTCCTACCTCTGCCACCTGAGGGCTAGAATAAAATCATGTGCCACAATACCCAGCTCTTATTGGCCATGTGTATTTCATTATTTGAGAACATTTCTGTTTAATTAGTTTGCCCACTTATTGATTGGATGCATTGTTTTATATAGTGTTTAAATTTTGTCCTTTTTTCTTATTAAAAAAAGATTCTACACAATCATTCCCTCTCAGATACATAGTTGGCAAAGAATTTGAGACCATTTTTTAAAAATTTCTTTCTTGGATTTTTAAATTTTTGTTTATTTATTTCAAATAGAAAGAGAAAGATACAGAGAGAAAGCAAGCGATTGGGGGTGGGAGGGTAGGGGTTGGGGGAGATGTGCTTGACAGGGCCTCTAGCCATTGCAAATGAACTCCAGACACATGTGCCTCCTGTGCTAACTTGGGTCCTGGGGAATCAAAAGAGGGTCTTTTGGCTTTGCAGGCAAACACCTTCGTAGCTAAACCATCCCTCCAGACCTTTTTCATAGTTTCTTTTTTTTTGTTTTGAAGGTAGGGTGTCATTATATCAGGCTGACCTGGAATTCACTATGTAATCTCTGGGTGGCCTCGAAATCATGGCAGTCCTGTAACCTCTGCCTCCCCAGGTGCTGGCATTAAAGGGCATGCACCACAAAGCCAGGCATCTTTGAGTCACACTCTAGGCCAGGCTGAACTGGAATTTACTCTGTAGTCCCAGACTACCCTCTAACTCACAGTGATCCTCCTACTTTTGTCTCCCAAGTTCTGGGATTAAAGGTTTTACAACACAATATGCATTGAGACCTTTTATTTTTTATAGCAATTTTTACTTTCATATGCTTATCTAAATTTGGTTAAGATGATATGATTTTTCATTCTTATATTTAAATTTTAGACGTATTACATTTTAAGTATAGTTTAAATTATCATATGCAATTTCCATAATATAACTTTGTATTTTAAAACAAAGTCTAGCAACTTTTCCTGTTAATTACAAGTTTTAGCACAGATATATTTGTAATTACTGTGATGCTTCGGCAGTTTGCAGAGACTTATTTTGGGATTTATGGTTACCACCACCCCCCCTTTTTTATGAAGTCTCACTCTACTCCAGGGTGACCTGGAATTTACTATGTAGTCTCATTGTGGCCTCACACTCACAGTGATCTCCTACCAGCCTCCTGAGTGCCACCACTCCTGGATTTTGTAACCCATTTCCTATGGACTGCTAATTTCTTTGCACATCTCACTTTATATTAACTTTAAAATAATTCTGTTATTTTTCCTCTCAAAATTCCAGATTTATGTATTAACAATTTAAGTTTGAATGCTAAATATCCAGGGATATCTTTTCAAAATAAATATAAGTGTGTAATCTGAAAATAAACTAATTCTTCAAAAATAGAATACTTAAGTTTTAAGCCACCTCTGCTTATATGCTCTCTCAAGTTTTAGCTCTATCTTGTTGTAACCCACATCATTATTTTTGCACACTTAATTTTATCATGCTTCTTGATTTTCTTTTGTTATCAACATAAAAATTTAATGGGCTGGGGCTGGAGAGATTGTTTAGCTGTTTGGCGCTTGCCTGTGAAACCTAAGGACCCCGGTTTGAGACTCGATTCCCCAGGAACCATGATAGCGAGATGCTGAAGGGGCACACACTACTGGAATTAGTTTGCACTGGCTGGAGGCCCTGGCGCCATTCTCTGCCTCTCCTCCCCCCCCCCTTTCTCTCTCTGTCGCTCTCAAATAAATAAATAAAGAATAAAAAAAAAAATTAACGGTCAGGAGAGATGCCTCAGCAGTTAAGGCACGTGTATACAAATTGGCCCAATAACGTCGGTTGGATTCCCCAGTACCCATGTAAAGCCAGAAGCAAAAAGTGGTGCATACATACGGGGTTTGTTTGTAGTGGCTGGAGGCCCTCACATCCACAATTTCTCTCTCTTTTTTTTTTTAATTTATTTATTTGAGAGCGACAGACACAGAGAGAAAGGCAGATAGAGGGAGAGAGAGAGAATGGGCGCGCCAGGGCTTCCAGCCTCTGCAAACGAACTCCAGACGCGTGCGCCCCCTTGTGCATCTGGCTAATGTGGGACCTGGGGAACCGAGCCTCGAACCGGGGTCCTTAGGCTTCACAGGCAAGCGCTTAACTGCTAAGCCATCTCTCCAGCCCCACAATTTCTCTTTGTCTCTCTTCTCACTGTCTCCCTTTCTGCTTGCAATTAAATGAATATTTAAAAATTAAATTTACTTATACTAAAGCCGGAGAGATGGCTTAGCATAAAATCTTTTTCCTGCACATCCTAGGGACCCAGGTTCAATTCTCCAGTGCCCACATAAATGAGATGCACAAGGCGGCACATGCATCTCGAACTTATTTGTGGTGGCTACAGACCATGGCATTTCCATACATTCTCTCCCTGTCTATCTGCTCTTTTACTTCCTATATCATACATAACAAAATGAATAAATAAATAACAACAAAAATACAAACAATATAACAGAAAAAGAAGACCCAATTAAAAAAATAAATTTACTTATCCTGGACATGAATTGTTTTAGAATTTTCTTTAGTGGAAACTCTCACTTATTTTTCTGAGAGGCTACTTAGATATATTGTTGAACTTTTTACTTCATCACTTATAACTCTTACTATTATTTAGAGGCCATCTTTTTGTCTATGTACATTAGAGTTTAACTGCTGGTACCTGATATCTAGCATGTGGTCTTTATGTCAAATTTGTTGATGAGGCCATTGTTCATATTTTAATTAGCCATTTTGTATATTTGTAAGTTCTTGTGGACTTTTTACAAATATACTAGTCTTTTTTTTTAAAAAAATGTCTTTTTAGAATCCTTTTATAATTCATTTTTCTTATCAGTGCTTACAATTTTCTCCTATCTCTTTATAGATAGAGGCACATAAAATGTACTTCATTTTTATACTCATGGCTGATAAAACTATCAGTAGTCATTTAAACTTGGTTCTACATTCTGTTCTTTCTAGTATTGATAGTGCCTTTGTTTATTTACTTATCTATTTCTTTCCCTCTTCAAAAGTCATTAAACTAGGTTCCTTGGGATTTTATTAGTACAACTTTTAAAAGAAAGATTAATATTTTTTCATTTACTACAGACAGAGGGAAATGAAGAGAGCGAGGAAGAGAGGGGAGAGAGAAACAGAGAGAGGAGATGCAGACGGAGAACGGGCATGCCAGGGCCCCTAGCCACTGAAAGGACTTCCAGATGCACGTGCCACCTTGAGAATCACACCTGCGTCCGTAGGCTTCACAAGCAAGTACTGGGATTACCGGCGCCTGCCGTCACAAGCAGCTGTACCTTTTTATAAAGATTTTATATGGCTCACCATTACGAGCCCGTCTTAACTGTGCCTGAGACTTTGGAGTTTTGGTCAGTGTTAAAATTAGCAAATGGTTTGGGACACGTTAAAGTTGGGCTGAGTGCACAGGACACTGTGTGACGGTCTCGAGACTAGGGGCCAGGGGGCAAATGTGCAGGTCTGACGGTGGCGAAGACCTGGGTTACCATGGCTCAGAACACTCACCGGCCTTCACTAGGTGGGGTTGTAGGGAAGCCACCTTGACAGTGTGAACTTGCCCTAATGACACTGGGGCGGACTGTGCGCGGGATGCGTGCCGGGGTGGGCATCCGAGGTGTCCCCGCGGGTGGCAGGAACCAGGCTCCCGAGCTCCTGTTTCTCGGGGGCCATTGTGCTCACGTGCCACGCACGTTGGGGAAAGGGGCGTGGCCGGAAGCGCGGCCCCATTCCCTCAACGGACGCGGCGGGAGCCGGTTCTTCAGCGAGGCTCCGTGAGGAAGGCCGCAGCAGCCATGCAGGAGCCCCGAGGTGGCCCAGGCGGTGCCGCGGGAGGAGGAGGAGGGGAAGGTGAAGGAGAAGGAGAGCCGAGTGGGCAGAGCGGTCCCCGAGCTGCGGAAGAACGGCGCGGCTCCGGCCCTTCTTCAGCGGGTGAAGGCCGCGGTGAAGGCGCCCGTGAGCCGCGCGGCCCTCAGGGTCCGGGTATGGCGGCAGCTGCGGGCAACCCCGACGAGGGGCGACCTGACCAGCAAGGGCTGGGAGGCGGGCCCGCAGCAGCTGCTGCCCACGCTGGGCAGGCTCCGCCTGTCCCTGCACCCGGGGCGGAAGCTGCTGGAAGTCCTCCCATGGAGTTGTATCCTTTCTGTGGAGCCCCTTAGCCCATGTAGGGGAGTAGACGGCTCAGAGGGAGTAGAACGTTGGTGAGGGGCTGGGGGCGATTTTAGAGCTGAGGGCAAAAGTGAGGGGCTTCGAAGAGCCACGTGGCTAGGGCATGACCACCTGTGTGAGTTTACTGGCACAGTTGGGACTCCCCAATGCCTCAGAAGACTGTCGGGATTGGGGTAGGGGAAGATCCTAATTATCACAAGGTGTTTGGGACTCCTCAGTGCCTCAGAGGCTACAGGGCTTGGGGTAGCGAAAGAGCCGAATCATCACCAAGTGGTCTGAGCTGAGCTATAGTTGGTAGGAGTAGATTCTGACATGTTCCTCATAGGTGTAGTGAAGCAATGACATGGAGAAACTCATTCAGGGTTGTTGCCTTAACCATACCTTTTCTCAGCTCTATAGTAGTGTATTTTGACACTCGTCAGGAGGCAGACATAGCGCGCAGCTACTTAATTTCCCAGGCCCGGCGGCGTCAGGAACCAGCAACTGAGCAGAATTACACAGTGGTGGATAATGCTCTGTCTGTGTAAGTTTTCCACCCTTCTGGAGTGGGAGTGGTGGCCCAGGGTCAAGACATAGTCTCCAGGACTAGTGCTACCATGGAGACTGGTTGGTTGACTTTTAGCACCATGCTTTGTGCATGGACCTGCACATATCTCTTATCTTTTCTAATGGTCCCTGTTGTTCCCTTTTAGTACATGGGTGATGGAAGACCCTGTGATAAGGCCCATCAACAACTTCCTTTACATGCTGCACATGGTGATGGGGCTCATTGAGCGCTTGGATTTGGAGGCAGGAGCACAACCAGGATAAGGAGTTGGGAACTTGAATTGTACCAAGACATGACAGAGGGATTTCATGTGTCACTTTATCATCAAAGTTTATTGTTTGCCACGTATCATTCACTCTGTTGGCCGGGTGTCCTTTGCTCATGTCTTATGTGCTTGTTTGGTATTTGAGAAAATAAAACAACCACTTGTTTTAGTTCCATTTCCTTTTCTGCTGTGACAGAAACACCCAAGTTATTTATCTTAATCTTTACTCTGGAGTAGAATTTCAGGAAATCAGATGGTTCCATTATATGAGCTACTGAAAGACACCTTAGGTAATGGTAGAAATGTAAAATAATTCCAATCATTCAGCCCTAGATACAGCCAGTAGCTTTATATTTTATATTTTATTTTACATATAGTTTCACTTTATACCATTTGATACCCTTGCCCCTGCTTCTGCTGTTTTCGGGAGGGGCCAAGATTCTTGGTCACATTATGGGATTCACTGTGGGGTTATGAGGCCCTCAGTCTGGTCAGGTGGGATAGTGGCAGAACTGTGTTTCACAGTATTCATACCTTCTGTGTGACCTACAGTCTTTTTGCACTCTTTCCCACAATGTTCCCTTAGTCAATGCAGGCCTGATGTCAGTCTGATTTAGTGTTGAGTGCTCTGTTACATCTGGATTTGCTCTCATGGATTTTGATTGATATCTGTGTATGTCACCACCACCCTGCACCAGGTTGTTAGGCTGTCAATAAGCGCAGCATTCATGTTACAGCTGTCTGTGAAATTTCTCCTGGTTACAAGAGGCATGTGGTAGTGTGGTGTTGGCTGTATTTTGGTGCTATTTTTTTCCTTCCATTTCTATTAAAGATCATTAAACATTGAAACATTAAAAATATAGAACATAGGTTGGAGAAATGGCTTCGTGGTTAAGCACTTGCCTGTGAAGCCTAAGGACCCTGGTTCAAGTCTCGATTCCCCAGGACCCACTTTAGCCAGATGCACAAGGGGGCGCTTGCGTCTAGAGTTCCTTTGCATTGTCTGAAGGCCCTGGCACGCCCATTCTCTCTCTGTCTCTCTCTGCCTCTTTCTCCCTCTGTCTGTCACTCTCAAATAAATAAATAACAAAAAAAAATTTTTTTTAAATATATAGAACATTAAAATCCCCTAACAGGGTGTGTTTAGAGGACAACATTCACATACTGTTTTTATCCTGGGTAACAAAGTACATTGACATTGATTCACCAGAGTGAGAATCTATGGCTGAAGTCCAAACCACAGTGGTTCTGCAGACTCCCTTCCACCACTATGACCCTCTCCGAATTCCAGCACATCATGGGAATAAATATATTTGGAAACTGAAGTCAATCCCACAGATCAGGCCATTCCCCTGAACTGAAAGCCATCGTGGTTCAGAAAACAAAGTGGAATTGTCTCAATCAGTTCTCTATCACCCCCACCACGTCAAAATAGATGTCAGAAACACTTTCTTACCCTGGAGAAAGCCACAGCAACTAAAGGCCTAAAAAGTCTCAAAGACACTGGTGGCTGTTGTAGCTCTGTGCAGGAACTGGAGGCGTCTTGAAGAAAACAGGATTCCCACCGACTTAACCAGTGTCAACTGCCTAGCAAGTTGTTGGCTCACTGCAAGACCTCATTTTCAAGCTTTCAGCTACCGAATCCCAGTTAACTGATCTAGGGGGTATATTCACTCCATCCCAGTTAAAAACAAAACAGGATAAAACCAGTTTGTGGATGAGTCCTAGTGATAGAGGCCTGTAATCTCAGTCACTTGGGAGACTGAGGAAGGCGTACCACAAGTTGAAGGCCTGCCTGCCTGTGTTTACACAATGAGTTCAAGACTAACCCAAGTTATTAGTGAGACTGTCTCAAAATAAAAATAATTAATTAAAATCATGGGGAATGTAGCTCAGCCGTAACATATTTGCCTAGTATGCTTAAGGCCCGGAGTGCAATCCTCAGTACCTTAAAAACAACATCATAATGACAAACCAGTTTGTGACTTTCATTTTAAGTTCAAGTACATAGGAGTTTGGAAGTCCTTACTCTTGATAGGACAACATGATAAAGTGAACAGACAAAAATTAGTGACTTTTCTTGGGCCATTTGGAGAATTAGGCTTTAAGACAAGCTTGGGTCTTAAATCTAGACAAATAGAGGCATCTATTCACCATTGAAAGTCCTTTACCTGGGCCGAAGCTGCTGCAGAGTATAAGCAGCTCCATTTTAAAATTAGTTCTCATTGAAGTCTATAGTCAACGAAAAACTCCCTTCTACACCCTCTTTTTGTCCATGCAAATATTTTGATGATCCTTCATGCACATTAGTTGGGCTTTTTCCAAAACTTGTGGTGCATTTATGATTTATGCTTAACATTTGGCATTCAATTGTACATTACCATACATTTAACTGTTATTTTGCTCATACATATTTACTATGATCTCTGACCACATCATCTCTAAGTTCATTAGGTTATCTTTAACTGAACTCTCAAGAATTATAATGCAGAGAGAGAGACATGGAGAATGGGTGCACCAGGCCCTCTGGCCACTGCAGATGTACTCCAGATGTGTGTGTTCTCTTGCACATCCAACTTACATGGCTCTTGGAGAGTCAAACTGGGATCCTTTTGGCTTTGCGGGCAAACACCTTGGCCACTAAGCCATCTCTCCAGCCCAGGGGTTTAATTTCTACAACCTAATTTTATGTTACATATGTTCAGCTAGAAGACATGCAAGATGCTAGTGCATAAGTGCTTTCATGCCTGCCTGAGAACTGTCACCCTGTTATGTTTCAATAAGGATGTCAATTCATACAGTGAATCATTACTTCTAAGAGATTCATCACTAATATAATTTTGTGAGACTAGAATTTGCAATGGTTTTGCTCAACTAATATATTCTTACTATGATATAATTTTAATAATTAGTTTTTAAAAAATAATTACCATCAATAATCGGAGAGAGGATAAGTAAATTGGTGAACTAGCTGTTTTCCACGAATGTATAAGATCTAAAAAGATTTTCCACTTTGCTTTATGTAGAGTTTTACTTAGCTGCTTCCATTTTTCTTTGAATGTTTCCTTTATATGCTGAAGACCCAGATCATGGGCAGGGAGGATTGAGAGAACATGACTTGATCTTTTTCTTTTCCTCTTCAGTAAGTGACCAATTGTGCTATGTTTTTATCATGTGGTGATGTAGCTCATCACAAGAGGGCCTCCAGAAATGAGAGCAAATAAAATTTATTACTCTTATAAATTAAGCAATCTCAGATTTTATTTTGTTTTCTTTTCTGAGGTAATGTCTTACTGTTGCCCAGACTGATCTGAAATTCACTATGTAGTTTCAGGGTGGCCTCAAACTCATGGCAGTCTTCCTATTTCTGCTTCTGGAGGAGTGCTGGGTTTAAAGGTGTGGGCCACAACTCCAGGCTTGCTCTCTGAGATAGATATATACATACTATATCTATCTATCTATATATATATATATACACACACACACACATACATATACATATATATATATATATATATATATATATATACACACACACACAGACATATATATATATATATATAGTTTTTTTGTTTGTTTGTTTTGAGGTAGGGTCTTGCTCTAGCCCAGGCTGACCTGGAATTCACTATGGAGTCTCAGGGTGGCCTCGAACTCACAGCGATCCTCCCACCTCTGCCTCCCGATGATATATTTGTTTATATACCTAATGAATATGGACAAAGACCACAGAAAATTTTGAATGTTATTAAAGTTACTTTTTTTCATGGTAAAAAATGCATTTAATATTTACTGTATTCTATTGATTCTTTTAAATTCTATAAATATTCTTATTTATTTAATTACAAAGAGCAAGCAGAGAAGTGAGACAGAGAGAATAGGTATGCCAGGGCCTCTAGCCAGTGCAAACAGATTCCAGATGCAGGTGCCACTTTGTGTATCTAGTTCTATGTTGGTTGTGGGGAATCGAACATGGAGTTGATAGGCTTTGGAGGCAAGCACTGTTACTCTTGTACCATCTCTGTAGCACCCTTTCAACGTTTTTTTAGCTATTTATTGACAACTTCCATAAACATAAACAATACACCATGATCATAATCCCCTCACTACACCCTTCCCTTTTCCTCTCCCAACCACTTCTCTACTGAATTCCTTCTTTTTATCCAGCAAGTCTGTCTTCTGTTTTCATATTACCATTTTTTTCCTTCTTATTTTTCAGGTCTTGTTTAAAAAGGAATTGCCACTGTGAGATCATCATGACCATCAAAGCCACGTTGTGTCTAAAATACAGTATTTTAAGCACTCCTTCTCCTCCTTTGGCTCTTACATTCTTTTTGCCACCTATTCTGCAATGGTCCTGAGCCATGGAGGGGGTGATAAAGATGTCTCACTTACTCACCTAATTTTTCTCATGAGATAACTCATTAAGTAGTTCTGGATGGCTACAAACTCAAGATCCTCCAGTTTCCATCTGCTGAGACTGGGATTATAGGCATATTCCAATATGCCCACCCCAGCGTCATTTTAGGTGAAAGATTTTAGTTGTCTATGTTCAAGGCAGGAAATAGTTATTCCTCAAAATAGACTTTCTAGGAAACTTTCTTGCCTCCAGAAGTCTTCCAGTGAGGTTACCTATTAAAGGTTATTCCAGAGTGTAGGGCAAAGCAAAAAAGAAGTGGTTAAATAATTCTAGGCCTTTTGCAAGCTTTTTGCTGATTGGCACCTATACCAAAAGGTAATGGACTTACTAAAGTCTCAGTGAGACCATGGAAGCTTCCAATAGCAAGCCCCAAGTGCCAGGCTCAAGTGCCCAGTTTTGTAATCATGGAGAAGACTGTGGAGACAAGTCTAGCCATAACCAACCCAGCTTTCCCACACGCTGGGCACTTGTATTCTAGTGGATTCTAGTGGAGGTGTTGGCTTCTGGTAGCATAAAGGTTCAGCTGTGCGAATAGACATCCCACATGTAAATCACATTATTGAAACTCCCATTAGGTAAGGTTGCTAGCCTTTGATCTCAGCCAACTGAATAATTCGACAGTCTCTCCCAAAATATGGAGATTAATAGCCTCTTTTGCTCAAAGGAGATTTGGAGGTAACATGTTACCCTTTTCTCTCAGGATTGATAGGTTAACAAACTTATGTGGTTGGCTGGAGCACTGGGAAAACTATATCTGGAGCACATATCACGATGAATTGGCTGAAGCCATCTTCTGTGACTAACTTGCCACCAAGTTGCTGGTTGACTCTCTTGAAAGATGGCTTACCAGAGCCTCCTGTTCATGTCTGTTCCTGGCAGGTAACATCCTCAGTCCTGGTGGGAAGAACCTCCTGCTATGGAGCCAATGTATGCAAACTCCCCAACTCTGCTTCTGTGGTCACTCACTGTGTAGGTAACAGTGACCAAAGACAGAGCTGAATGTTTCCTGCTCAAGCCCTTATCTTTAGTGCTTCTCTGCAGTGGGTACTGTCGGCTATGAATTACTGTTTGGTGTCATAAGACATAAAAACCTGACGCTTTCTCCTGACTTGAGTAGAACCTTCCAAATCCTCCTGCAGATCCTTCTGCCCGCAGATTTCTGCTTGTAGTGACATGGTAGTCAGGAAGAGGAATTATAAGATAAATGAAAATGTTTGTTAGAGAGCCATTGACAGAGACAGATGACAGTGAGAAAGAGCGAGAGAATCAGAGACAGAGAAAGCGAATGGGCTAAAGTGAGAGCTTACCTTGAAGAAACAAAAATAAATAATAAATAAATAAATAAATGTTGATAGACAGGAAAGAGAATGGTAGAGTAGGCAGTATGCTTAGAGTTAAGGTTAGAGGAATGCAAACGTACTGAAGGGTAGAACAGTTTTGGAAACTATTGCCTCATCTGGCATCTCTTCTTGCGGTACCCAATGTTTTGACAGAAGGGTTATTTACATTATTTCATAAATTACTGAGAAACTGTTGCTACTCGGTTGGCAAGATATAAATTATATGGTTTAATTGTACATTTTTAAAACACTTTAGTGAGTTTTAGAATTACTGATTGAAATCAAAGGAATGCACTCTATTCACTCCTTGTATGAAAAAGGAGCCTTAAAGTATTTATTCTTCATGTGTGGATATCTGGTTTGTTTTTACACTATGCTGACCAATTCTTTTGAAGTTGTTATTTATTTCTACTGCTGTCTATAAATCCATTTGTTATTTTTCACAAAATTCTTAAAAAAATGATATCATGCAATGTTACAGACAGAATTGATATGAACTATACCGTATCAGTTGTCTTGGAAGGATGTCTTTCCCTTGCTTAGATTACATGGCTTCCTTTGTATCTTTACCCAGGCTTACCTCAGAACCAACAATGAACGCCATACATACATGGCAGAATGTCTCAGGTAACTTCTTTTACATCCAATTCTAAAGGCCTCCATTACTATAAATAATATTTACTTTTATTTTAAAATATATTTTTGGGTGGAAAACTAGAAGTTGGTAGTATAACAGAAAAGGCTTTTTTTTTCTTCAAAGTAGGCCTCACTCTAGTGCATTCTGACCTGCAATTCAACATGGATTCACAGAACTCACAGTGATCCTCCTACCTCTGTCTTACAAGTGCTGGGATTCAAGGAGTACACCACTACCGTCCGGCGCCATTGGGTTTTAAAGTCGATGTTATGAGTATAAAAGTAAAGGTGTTGGGTTTTTAAGCCATGGAGGGTGGGAAGGAAAATATGAAACTTTTACAAAGAGGTAAAAAGGAGATAATTTTTTTTTTTTTTACTTTATTTTATTTTTGTTTTTGGAGGTAGGGTCTCACTCTAGCTCAGGCTGATCTGGAATTCAATATGTAGTCTCAGGGTGACCTCGAACTCATTGTGATCCTCCTACCTCTTGCCTCCTGATTAAAGATGTGTGCCACCACGCCTGGCCAAAAAAAAAAAAAGGAGATAAAATTGTATATCTAATTGAAAATGTTGTATATGGCTGATTCCCTAGTTATTCTTTTAGATTAATCTATAATAACTATAATTCAAACACCACTGTCATGTTCTAGACACTTATAATTATGTATGTTAAAATAGGTCTGATCTAGGTAGAAGAGTATTCATATGAGTAATGTGTGTGTATATAATTACAAAACATTCTGTTGCATGCATTTTCCACAATTTTTAATTAATTTCCCTCTCATTGTTCTTTGCAATATTGTTGCTACAGAGCAATTTTTACATTACCGGGGCTATTATTTATGGTTTCTGATGCTTTAGTTTATAAGACCATATTCATCTCAGCATTTCACAGCATTCATCATATCTGGCCATATCATATAGCATTAATTTGTCATAAACATTGTTTGATGTTTAAATAACTAACCTGTATTGACCTTATTTTGGTATGTTTTAAGTTTGGGGGAGGAGTTCAGGTTTCACTGTGTGTTATTGAAACAAAAATTTGAAAGGGCAGCTGAATATGTGCATCAGTAGAAATGCTAAAAGACTAGAGTGGTATGTTTAGAAAATTTAGCAGATGGATAAATGTATATTATGCAGAAAGAGCTTCATAGAAATTCATAGAAAGGACTGGAGTCCTCCGGTGTAACTAGGGAGGCAAGGATGAGGAGCACATAAGGGGTAGGCCCTATATAAAAAGTAATTAATAATAGAGAGTAGCTACAGAGATCAATCAAAGTTTTCAGAATAGGAGCTATATTTGTGAATAAGGAGATGTGTAGAAAAAGAAACTGAGAAATAAATTTAGGATAATAGCCAGGTCTTTTGACACACACCTTTAATCCCAGCACTTGGGAGGCAGAGAATTATTTCTTCTTTGTTTTTACTTTTATTCAAGTCTATTTATTTTTAACAGATATTTCCCTTATGCACATTTTCTGGAATATGGGAAGGAGGTTTTTAAAAAGTAATAAAGCTTCTATGTCCAAATCATATTGATCCACATATCCAGGTATCACTAGACTATGTCACAAGGGAGGGCAGTTTAGTTTTCTATTGGATACTGCCATTACATGGATATCCCAGTGTACTGTGCAATGGGAATTAGCATGCTAATGTATTTGCCTACTAACTGTGGAATTTCATCAAGATAACTAAAGGACACCTGCCCCTCTCTGCTTGACCACCCGCGTCCCCCACCCCCCGGGGTGTCAGCTGCTGTCCTGCATGTCTTGATTCTGCTAAGGGGGTCTGTGGGGCCCTGGAATCACCAGTGTGACTGGAGCTTGAGGTGCTAGTGTGGAGAGATTCATCAGCTCATGACCTCACCACCTGAGTGAACCTAATGTTGAAAACCCTATACAGCATAAATTGCTGTTTAATAGTTTTTAAATGAATTAATAATTTGATGAATGCAAACTACTTGGCAAAAGGCTTCCATACCTGAAATTATACGCAATGCCTTCAAACACCTCTACTAGAAACATTTCTATATACTTAAAATCTTTCAAATTATATATGTATGTATATGTTTGGTGCTATTTTAAAGTATTATATCCATACTTATATGTGGTATTACTTTAAAATATTGTTTTGAGTTGCTGACTTAACACATTTTGGCACATTATCTTTTTCGGTAATGACTTACATTTGCCTCATAAAACCAACTTTGTAGGTAACTACCTCACAGGAAAAGCATATACAAATAGGTAATGGGCTTATGAAGAGGTAGAGAGCACAATTACCAGCAGAATATGAGTGGAAGGCCCTGCTTAAGATGCTTGTTTCCAACCCTACTCACCCAGGTGTGATCACTCCCGGTTCACACATAGAGTCAGAAGCCAAGTGTCCCAGGTGTCTTTGATTCCTAAACACCTACAGCTACGGGAGGTGGAAGCAGGAGAATCCTGAACTTCATGGCGCAGCTAGGTTGGATTTGCAGTAGCAATAACCACAGGAAGAGAAACTGTCTCAAAGAAGATGGGGAAAAGGATGGACACTTTGAGGTTGTCCTCTGACCTCCACACCCGCATGCCTATGCACAACATATATGTTCATGTACACACACACACACACACACACACACACACACACACACAGAATTATTGTCAAGTGTGTAGGAGGAAGGATTCTCAAGCAATGCTGGTAGGAGAATGAATTTTTACAATGTCTTGGAAGTACTGTGTATCATTAATTTCTGTATTGAGCTGATCACACACCTACTCAGTGACTCAGCAGTTCCACTTCCCGCTGCATGCTGAGCAGAATGGGCATCATCATGAGTCCTGCACGAGGACGTTCATAGCAGCTTTGTTCACAATAGTCAGAACTGAAAACAGCCAAAAGAGTTCATCACTAGAGGAACGGATAATTTTTATATATATGCATATATGCTCTGCTAAGTAATAGCTATAAAAATATACCCCGTGCTACATTTGGATAATTGTAAGTCTTCTGTTAAAGAAGTCATAAATGCAAGTATATGTACAATGTCAATCTACTCACATACAGTTCAAAGGTAGGCAGAGTAACGCAGAGGGTAATTACACAAGGAAAAGGAAAAGGGATAATAATTCGGGAGTTTAAGAAGGCATCTGCCAGATGGATGACAATATTGTATTTACTGACTTGGTGTGGTTTGAATGTAAAACACCACCATAAAGTTGGTGTGTTTTAGTACTTAATGCTTTAATTCCAGCTGGTGGAGCTGTGTGTGAGAGCTGTGGAACCTTCGGCAGGTGGGGTCTTGTTGGAGGAAATGGGTCGCTGGGCTGGGCCTTGAGGTTTTATAGACCAGCCCCTCTCCCTGTTCTCTACTACTTCCTGCCTGTCTGTGGCCAGTTTTCCACTCTGTCCTAGCATTCTCCGTGCTGAAAATGGGAAGTCCCTTTCAAAATTATAAGCTGAATTGAGCACTTTTCCTTCAATAAGCTGCTTCTTGCTGGGTATTCACTCCCCACAGTGAAAAAGTATGTGGTTTTGCACACACATTTACATACATACATACAGACATACATACAGACAGACAGACATACATACATACATATACATACACACACACATACACATACCTGGAGGGTGGTTACATGAATATTTACTTATAGTAATTCATGGAACTGTAAGTTTGTGTTTTTCACAATTTTGGACGTATACTTTATGCAATATTTTTTTAAAAAGTGCCAGTGGCTTTTAATGTTGGCTTTGGTCATTTATTTTTCATTTTTTATTAATTAGTTTTGTATTCAGCAAATACAGTCAGTTTGGCACCATTACTAGGCTCATCAGTGACCTACCCCCTCCCCATTGGTCTCTCCTTTTTGAGGTATATGGGTTGTGCATTGTGGAGTTAGCCCACAGTTATGGGTAGGATAAATGTCTCTGCATATCATGACCCAACATGTGGCTCTGACATTCTTTCCGCCCCCTCTTCCACAAAATTTCCCTGGGCCATGTTGGGTTCATTTTTGATGTTCTTCAGTGATGAGGTGTTGGTGGCCTGTAAGGCTCTGGCTCTCTGATTTGGTAGGACTTGGTTTTTCTCTGTGTTGATCTGCTTCACCCTTGTGCTGGTAACTGGTTCACTAAGAAAACATCACCCTTGCTTGTTTCACCAATTGTTCTTAGTTTCTGCTGGGGCCGTTTTGAGGGATGATGGGTGGCTCTCTCCTTCTGATCTACATCTGTCTGCAAAAGAGAAGCAGATTCTCTAATGGAGAGTAAGTTAGCACCAGACAAATGACATTACTGTTACCCTTTTTACACAGAATTTAATAGGTGTAGGACCTCTTATAGCCCACAATTGGTGGTAGCTTAATAACTGAGAGCAGTTTTATGTTTGAATTGGTTCTGCCTTGTTGCCCAGCTCCAGCTATGGGTTCCATACCACTGAGAGAGTCAGTTAGCTGAATCAAAAGCACTTGGTATCCCACCATGGCTGGGCCCAACTATTGCACTGTGTGAGCATCACGACAGGTTATTTGCTGCTAAGAAGGTTAGACCATGAGTTGCTTGGACAGATATTGGTCATTTTTCCCACAGTCACCCATGTAGCACCTTCTGGCACTAGATGTGCTGAATGTCTGGGGACTGACTCTCTTCCAGCATTCAGCCATGCCTTTCCATTTTACGTGTCAACTACATATGGTGTCTTCAGTACTAGGATCTTACCACTAACTTTTGGTGAGTCATCAAGTACTCTGACAGAAATCTGTCTTTTTTTTTACGAAACCTTTTAGGTCTCTCTGATCAAAAGCTCATTATAGATGATAGCCACATGCTGGAACTAGGAGTTACAGGTCAGTGCCCACTAAAAGAAGGATGAAAAAGATAATAAATATATAAAGAGTTAGAGAGAAGAGAGAGAGAGGGAGAAAGATAGAGAAGCTGTTGAAGATTAAGGTCCGTATTCATCATACACTCTCCAGTGTCTTGTGGCTCAGGTGTTCCCTCTCATGGCCTTGTGAAGGTTCAGCCAGTTGGCCTGCCTTTTAGGATGTAGAATTTTATAGCACCATTGCTGTAGGGGTCTAGATTTGGGTTTTCCACCCCCTCTGTTTCCATCCCCTTCCACCCCACCCATCCTATTGTCTGGTCCACAAGATGGTCTTGGGTATGTAAGGCATCTTGGGTAGATTCGGGTTAGGTACTATATATGAGTGAGTCCACTTTATTGGAACTTTTTAGGAAGGAGCTCAGACCAGCTGTCAGATGGAAGAGGACGCAGGCTAGGCTCTGGGGTTGCTAAAACTGCAAATGAACTAAAGAGGGAAGCAGAAGCAGTGCAGGCCATGCTAACAAGTAAATGGCAATGTGAACTATTTGACCATGCCTGTAAGCAGTCTTCCCTGTGGCTGCTGCTGGGTGACTGTCAAGGTTAGAAAATGTGCCTGTGACAGGAAGTGGGCACAGGAGCCGCTTCCACGGTGACTGTAGCTTCCTCCTCAGCCCCAGCTGGTCTCACATACGGTGCTATAATCCAATACCTAATCAAGATGACAGGAAGGTTAACAGAACCACACGTGGAAATGTGATCAGAATTTATTTTCCCTTACACAATAAGGCCATCTCCATGTGAAAATAGCAGAGGGAGTTGCTTCTAGAAACTAGCATAATAAAGTACTTAAACTTCTGCAGACACATACATGTTCAGAAGATGACTTTCAAGGCTTACTTGGGCAGGGAAGTTGGCTCAGTTCTTAAAGGAGCCTTCTTGAAAAAGCTGTTGACCCAGCTGTGGTTCAATTTCCCAGTACCCACATAAAGCCAAATGTATAAATTGGTGGATTTCATAAGCAATGGCAGGAGGCTCTCTCTGTTACACTTACATACATAAATATGTACATACACACCCACATACGTACGTGTACACACCCCCACACCCACACATGCAATGGAAGGTGGAGGAGAAATGAATGGGTCCTCTCAGGGAACAGTGCTTTTGCAGAGCAGTAAACATGTCCCCAGCAACAGGGGCCAGAGTAGAGCCATCACTTCAATGTCCTCCATTTCATTGACACAGGAGTGACCACCATGGAACGGCCGGCCTCATGCAAACCTAGGTAGGGTGCTGCCCATGTGGATAGTGACTATAGTGTCTAAACACTGGCCACCTCCTAAGTGTGACCGCTGCATTGCAAGCAGGCTTGGAAGAAATATCCAGCTTCCTCTTTGGCTTTGCAAAGGTAATAGTCTTGTTAGAATTCCAGATGTAAAGAGACAAAGGCCATTTTAGTACTAGCATTAATACTAGCATTTCCTTCCCCTGACTTGCTGACTGTAAGACTCTGCCATTACTTTATTCCTCTGGTAACCCTACTTTGTTTTTATTCTCCTGTTCCTGCGTTAATATGCTCCCAAAAGCAATGACTACCACCAAAAGTGTTAACTTCTGTGTGGAGCAGGCAGGAAGCTAAACAACAAAAGAAAAGGCACAGGAAGAAGCCAAGCAGCTCTTCACCCAGAATTCGTGGGGAGGAACCTATTGGTGCAAAGCTTCTTAGCTCCCATTACCCTCAGATGGGAGTAACCATGATAGTATCATCAGCAACACCAGTAACCAAAGCTAGCACATATGAATGTTGCTGCGTACCCAGCCCATTCTCTATAAATCCACAAACTTGCCAAGCAGATTGTAGTTTCTCACTTTCACAGATTAGGGAACTGAGGCAGAAGGCTATAAGCAAAGCTGTTCATGACTACGCACTAGAAAATGATACAGGTGAACTTCAACCAAGATTTGCAGACTGCAAAGTTCCTGGCTTTGTTTCTGACCTGGGTTCAAACTCTTATTTATATCATTGTTTCCTTGGTTAGATGATCAAGACAAGGAAAATGTCTTCAGAAGGTAGGTAAAAAGTAAAGAAATCTTTCCAGTGACTGCTGCAGGTGTGACAGTGATGTGCATCATTTGAGTTACCTTGTCAAAATAGGGACAGAAGTCTGTCAGTGTTAGTATAAATAATTCATTTGAAAATAGTTTGCTCCAAGCCAAGCATGGTGACTCATGCCTATCATGGGAGGCTGAGGTAGAGTAATGGCCAGGTATTCAACTGAAACAGTTTCAGCCTTTGAGTGTTGAAAGTAAACTGAAAGTGGCTAAAGATGAGAAATGTCCTTGACCCCATGGGGAGATGCTGGTTTTTCCTTACTTCTTTCTACCCAAAGGAATCACTGCAGCCTCCGCTTTTTAGAGGCTAAAAATGTTCCTCTTTCCTTATCCCTTCTTCCCTAAACGACTTCCCATTTCCCTAGCAGAGATAATCATTCCCTTTACTGGAAATGTAAATGAATTTACTCTCTTTCCTGAAATCCTGATCCTGCCTAGACCCTTGAGATGGGGCTGGACTGACCAATTCAGTTCCTACACAGTAATCCCCCACACAAGACCACAGTCACGGTTGCTAGATAGGTTTTCCTATTTCCAGGAACCCCCTCCTGCCTCCTCACTTGTGCACTCTCTTCTTCCCTTCTCTTCAGCTCTACAGGCTCTACCTCTATAAGCTCTATAATAAAATATTTATAAACTTAAGTCCCATGTCTGTGAATATTAGTCAACAAATTTATAAGACCAGATCCCACAGGCCACTGACCTTGTGGAAATTTCGTGAGGCCTTGAGCTTCAGGCACCTTAACCTCTTAGTTATGGCCCACCCAAATTCAGAGAAATGTTCTGTTGCTCTCAGCCCCAATTGAATTCCTGTATCACAAGGCCAACCAAGAACTACAGAGTGAGTCCAAGACAGGACAGCCTCAAATAGGATGACACTCTATATCAAAAAAAAAAAAAAAAAAAATTACAAACAGGTCTGGAGAGATGTCTTAGCAATTAAGATGCTTGCCATCAAAGCCTAAGGACCCAGTTTCAATTCCTTAGTACCCACGTAAGCCAGATGCACAAGGAGATACATGTGTCTGCAGTTCATTTGCAATGGCCAGAAGCTCTATAATGCCCATTCTATCTTCTCTCTCTCTCCCTCATTCTCTCCTCTCTCTTAAATAAGTAAATAAATAAAATGTCTTTTAATGAAATATTTTTTAAAAACTACAAAAAACAAGTTTGCTCCAACAGGGAACATTTTTTTCAGAAGTTGTATGAGTTGATGACAAGACACTAAGGTACAGGCATTAGCAACAGATCTTTAGGTGACAAGGAAGTGACATCACATTTGAGAGTGTAGTGGATCTCTGTCCTCTGGGGATGACTGACCACTGTCATCTTGAATCAGAGCAGCTGTGATCATGTGAGCCAGAATCTTCACCAGAACAGGCCTATCAACATTCCCTCTTAGAGGGGAGGGTGGTCATCAGACCCTCACCTGAGATTCCAGCCTCCCCTTCCGTCTGACCCCAGCTTAATGTGGTCCTGAGGGTCATGAAAATGACAGGAGACAGAAGCTTGACTAGGGCTTGGAACTCCAGATATGCAGCTTCTCAGAGTCATCACCCATGTGGGGCAGAGCTACGCAGTCACAGCGAGAGCTGCTTCCAATTCACATGTGCTTCTCTAAGTAGCTTCAGTAAATGCATTAGCTCACAAAGTTGGACATGGATGTTTGGTTTCTCCATTTCCTGTCTGGGATTAAAACTTATTTCTTACGTTGCCCAAGAAAATTAATTCGATGGGTGTTAATATCTTTTGTAATATATTCACTTTTATTCTCACTTTTATTTAGACAGAGATGGAGAGAGAGAGAAAGAGAATGCTTGCACCAGGGCCTTCAGCCACCACTAACAAAGTCTAGATGCATGTGCCCACTTGTTCATCTGGCTAACTTGGGCACTGGGGAGTCCACCCTGTTTCCTTTAGCGTCACAGGCAAATAGCTTAACTGCTAAGCCATTGATCCAGCCCCAAATAAAACTTGTTAAAAAAATGAAAAACAAAGCAGAAAAAACTATTGTTGTATCTATTTTATAATTTTATTGACAATAATTTGAAAGTGCACACAGAAAGAAAGAGAGGGAGAATGGGTGTGCTGGGACCTCTTTCTCCTGCAAACCAATGCCAGCTGCTTCTACCACTTTGTGAATCTGCCTTTATGTGGGTACTTGAGAATCAAAACCAGGCCATGAGTCTTTCAAGTGAGCATTTTTCTTTTTTAATTTTTATTTATTTATTTGAGAGCGACAGACACAGAGAGAAAGGCAGATAGAGGGAGAGAGAGAGAGAATGGGCGCGCCAGGGCTTCCAGCCTCTGTAAACGAACTCCAGACGCGTGCGCCCCCTTGTGCATCTGGCTAACGTGGGACGTGGGGAACTGAGCCTCGAACCGAGGTCCTTAGGCTTCACAGGCAAGCGCTTAACCGCTACGCCATCTCTCCAGCCCTCAAGTGAGCATTTTTACCTGCAGAGCAACCTGTCCAGTCATGAGATTAATCTGTTGATACTGATATCATATGAGAGAGTCAGGCTTCCCCACAAAGACACTTATTTGCTCCCACTGTCCTAGACAGGTTACAAAATTGGATTAAACCTGGTCTGGCATTATTTGCCATGCTACTACGGTTGAAATGTATCAATATATAGTCCCATTTTGGGATCCTGGCTCCTACAATAAAAACACTGATTCAAATATATCAATCTAAATAATGTTGTTACAACTTCCAGTTTGAAAATTGAGAGTTCTCAGCACAGGGGGAAAAAAAAAGTGCAGTCCCAATTGAAAAGTAGACTTTGTTTTTTCCAAGACAATAAAACAGTAGTACAGATGCAAGTCCTTGTGTTTTGTCAAGTGTTAAGAACAGCAAGGACAGAAGGGCATAGTGAGCATGCCTCTACACCCAGCACTCAGGAGGCAGAGGTGGAAGGATCGTTGTGAGTTTAAGGACAAGTTGGGACTACACAGTGAGATTTAAGTCAGCCTGCACTATGTTTGAGACCATACATTGGAAACAGAAATCATTTTTTAGCCAGTCAAGTTGGTGTACACCTTTAATCCCACCACTAAGCAAGTAGTGGTAGGAGAATCACCATGAGTTTGAGGCCACCCTGAGACTGCATAGTGAATTCCAGGTCAGCCTGAGCTACAGTGAGATCCTACCTTGAAAAAGCAAAATTACAATAATAGTAACAAAGACAAACAAGGACAGATATAAGCCATCATGTGAAGCCTCATAGCAGCATTGAGTCATTGCATTTCCTCTCATTTATCTCCAAAACATCCAGGGTACTCACTGTGCTGATCAGCTTTGGCCCAGTCATTATTGACCTGTCTTTGCTGTTAGAAGTGAAATATCTGTGGACTCCTAGCCTTGAGTAGGTTTTCTGTGTTTGGTAATGTATTTATTTTATGATCCACAGTTTCAGAACTATGAACCTTCTAGTTCTTCTCAGCCACACATTATCTCACTTTAAATTTGAAGGTTTGCAGTTGTTTTCAAAGTCTATTTTTGTTGTGACGGTGTTAATTACTTTCTGGGCCTAAATTGTGATAGCTGTCAATTATTCTAGGTCCAACCCTGAGTTTGGCTTATTTTTGCCACTGAGGGAATGACCTAAAATACCTTTTCTTTTTAAAGCCACGGAAATTAATATTAGGATTGCTGTGGTACAGAAATTCTCTGGGCTTCCATTTCCACCTCGCCTGCAATGCCATCTATTCTCATGGAGGTAACTGGGCTAAGGCCTGAGTGCAATGGTGCTTTGGGTCCTTTTTGTGTTCAAATCCACCCAGGCCTTAGTTTTACTCAGGCGTAATGAAAACATAATCATTTATGTCTTGAGCTCCTTGGGACCCTACCAGGCATATGAACTTTGATGAATCTCACAAATTTCATCTTGCGTAAGAGCAAACATACGCAAAGAAAAACAGTAACCTTCCCTAATACCTTTTCAGAAACAGGCAAAATAAAATAAAATCCGACATCACATCGGTCCCAGGCAGCCACCTTGGCGGGGCCTCAGTTAGACAGACTATGGTGCTGCGGAGGGCGCGCACCAGGGCTTGGGCTTCCTGGGCTCTCGGTGAAGACCACCCAGGGGTCCCGCAGCCTAGAAAGGTTAAGCACGGGAAGAGGACCTTGGGGCTCTGATCATTGATGCCAAGCTCCCAGCCCTCTTTGCACGTGGAGGGCTGCCCCGTGGAGGGACGCTGGCAAGGGCCCTGGGCCTGAGGCTATTCCGGAGGTAGGATGAACTTTTGGGGTTCCAGCGTGCTTATTTTCTTTACCCCTTCCTTTTCTCTGTGTTCGCCTTTCCCGACGGGCATGGCACCCCAAGGTGACCTTGAGCAAGCCAAAAGCTGCTAGGCTAGGTGGGAAATCCCACCACGCTTTGGGGCGGCTGCGCACCGCAGCAGCTGCATGGCCCTGGAGCGCCGAGGTGACCATCTCCTTCATGGGGCTCGATGTGACTGCCAGAACTGGGCTTGTTTGGTTCTAAGGGGAAATCTGGTGCATGAGGACTCATGCTTTTCTAATCGCAGCACGTGGGAGGCCGCTGCGGGGCATTGCTGCCTGACGTTCAAGGCCTGGGTGGAGGCAGGGTGAGACCAGTCTCAGAACTAAGCCAAAAAGAAAAGGTTGGTTATACCGGCCAGCACTCCCAGCATAGACACAGCTTTAAAAAAATTTTTTTTTGTCCATCCTTGAAAGCAAGACCAGCTGTTGTTGGCTGTGCACAGATCTTGCTGGGAAAGGGACACCTATTGTGCTGAGGATTGTTTTGTTACCTCTCAGAAGGCTCTGCCTGCTTAATCTACTTGACCTTTGGAAATAACCTTATTCCCTTTATTTTTTAAAAGTACTTTTATTTTTTTCTTTAGTATGTACTATTTATGAGAGAGGGAGAGGAAGGGTAGAGGAGGTAGGGCAGGAGGGAGAGTAAGAGAGAGAGAGAAGGAGAGAATGAGCACACCAGGTCCTCTAGCCATTGCAAAGGAACTACAGACACAGGCACCACCAACTACATCTGGATTACCTGGGTTGTCAGGAATCAAACCAGGGTCTTGAGGCTTTGCAGGAAAGTGCCTTAAGCACTAAGCCATCCCTCCTGCCCCTTTTCTTTTTTTTATTACTGTTATTATTATAAACAATGTTTGTCACTTCCTTGATAACCAGCCACAAAATAGTTTGACTTGCCTGCTGTGACTATACTTGATAGTCAGCACCAGCCTAGGCTTCATGCCAAATGCTTTCCTAGTTAATTAGTGTCTTTAAAAATCATGTGTGTGTGGAGGGCTGGAGAGATGGCTTAGCAGTTATAGGCTTGCCAGTGAAGGCTGAGGACCTCCCTTGGAGGCTGGATTCCCCAGGACCCACATAAGCACAAGGGGGCTGCATGTGTCTGGAGTTGGTGTGTAGTGGTTCTAGGCCCTGATGTGCCCATTTTCTCTCTATCTGCCTCTTTCTCTGTGTGTCTATTTGTATCACATAAATACATAAATCAATAAATAAAAATATTTAAAAGTTTGTGTGTGGGTAGGGGGTGTGGTGTGTGTATAGTGTAGTGTGTGTATGGTGTGGTATGTGTGAAGTGTAGTATGTGTATGTTGTAGACGTGTGTGTGTATGCTGAAGACGTGTGGGGGGATCGTGTGCAGATACATGCGCCCTGTATATGTGCATGTGGGGAGCAGAGGACACTTTCTGTATCTCTCAGCCACAAGCTTCCTTGAGACTGAATTTCTGAACCTGGAACAGTAGTTTTCCCTCAGACTGGCTGACCAGTCAGCTGTGGCATTTCTTTGACCCCTGCTCCCACAGTCCTCAGGTTGCAGGCATGCCTGGCCACACCTGGCGCTTTACCAGCTCTTCATGTGGGTCCTAGAGAATCAGCCCTGGCCCCATCAGACCCCCTGTGGGGTGCTTCCACTTGCACAGCAAATGCCCTCACTGGCTGAGCCAGGTCCCTAGCTCTCTGCTCTCACATATAAGTGTTTTTAAGAACAAACTTTCATTTGGATGTTTCCTTCATCTGATATTTTCCTACAACATTAAGCTGACATTCCTTTCTGAATGCTGTGTGACAGAAAACCATAACCTTAACAGCTTAAGTGATGCCTCCTAATTGTGTTCAGGTTGAGTATAGGTTAGATAAAGCTTCTGCTCAGGGCTATGATTTTCATTTCAGCAATTAGATACTCTTTTAACTTCAGTGTGTTTTAATTTTTTCCCCAGAATTGGTCTATTTATAGTTATAGAGCTCTGGATCTGATTTTCTTGCCAGCT
Organism: Jaculus jaculus; assembly: GCF_020740685.1. Taxonomy (NCBI): domain Eukaryota; kingdom Metazoa; phylum Chordata; class Mammalia; order Rodentia; family Dipodidae; genus Jaculus; species Jaculus jaculus. The sequence continues at coordinate 8,245,908 of NC_059126.1, forward strand.
GTTGGTTGGAGACAGCTAAATAGATGATGTTTTCTGTGTGGCTCCTATAAGCAATTCCTACAAGGAGTATTTGCTCGCCTCAGGTTAGAAGAATACTGTAGCCCAAACTGGGCTTCTCAGACTTTTGTTTCTTACCTCGAAATCCTCTCTGGAAGGACTCAACTAAATAGGTCTGATCCCCTTCCTCTCAGAAGGAGGAAATTGCTCTGGTATGTGTGGGCATGCTGTGGAACTCACAGTTTTCCTCCTACCTCTGCCTCCCAGGGCTGGAATGAAAATCATATGCCTCCACACTCAGCTCTTATCAGCTATATGTATTTCATTATTTAAGAACCTATCTGTCCAATTAGTTTTCCCACTTATTGATTGGATGCTTTGTTTTATCTAGTGTTTAGTTTTTTTGACATTTTTTCATAAGAAAAAGAAAAGATTCTATACAATCATCTCCTCTGAGATACATAGTTGGCAAAGAGTTTGAGACAAATTTTTAAAATTTTCTTTCATGGATTTTAACATTTTTTGTTTATTCATTTGAAAGACAGAAAGACACACACACACACACACACACACACACGCAGAGAGAGAGAGAGAGGAAGAGAAGAGAGGGAGGGAGGGAAAGAGGGAGAGAGAGGGAGGGAGGAAGAGAGGGAGCAGGGCACTGGGCTCAGGGGGGGAAAGTGCTTGATAGGGCCTTTAGCCATTGCAAATTAACTCAGACACACATGCCTCCTGTGCATTTGGCTAAGCTGGGTCCTGGGGAATCAAACCCGGGATTTTAGGCTTTGCAGGCAAACACCTTAATAGCTAAGCCATCCCTCCAGTCCTTTTTCAGAATTTTTTTTTTTTGAAGTAGCATCTCCTTGTAGATGAGTTTGACCTAGAATTCACTATGTAATCTCCCTGTGGCCTCGAAATCATGGCAATCCTCTAACCTCTGCCCCCCGAGTGCTGGGATAAAAAGGCATGCGCCACCAAGCCTGGCTCCTTATTTAGATTTCTTTGATGTAGGGTGGCACTGTAGCCTAGACTGATATGGAACTTAGGCTGTAGTCCCAGACTGGCCTCTAACTCACAGTGATCCTCCGAGTTTTGTCTCCCAAGTGCTGGGATTAAAGGTTTTACAACACAACATGCATTGAGACCTTTTATTTTTTTATAGAAAATTTTACTTTTATGAGCTTATCTAAACTAGGTTCAGATGACATAAATATTCATTCTTATATTTTAATTTTAGATGTATCACATTTTAAATGCTGTTTAAATTATCATAGACAATTTCCATAACATAAATTTGTATTGTAAAACAAAGTCTAGCAACATTATCTGTTAATTAGAAGTTTTAGCACAGATATGTTTTTAATTACTGTGATGCTTGGGCTGTTTCCACAAACTTATTTTGGGATTAGTGATTACTTTTTTTTTTTTTTTTTTTTTTTTTTTGAGGTACTGTCTCACTCTAATCCAGGGTGACCTGGAATTTACCATGTAGTCTCATTGTGGCCTCACACTCACAGTGATCCTCCTACCAGCATCCTGATTGCTAGGAGTGCCACCATTCCTGGCTTTTCTAACCCATTTTATCTGGACTGTTAATTTCTTTGCACATCTCAGTTTACATTAACTTAAAAATAATTCTGTTATTTTACCTCTCAAAATTCCAGGTCTATGTATTAACAAATTAATTTTGAATGCTGGATATCTAGGGAATTTTTTTCAAAATAAATATGAGTGTGTAATTTGAAAATAATCTAATTCTTCCAAAGTAGAATATTTAAGTTTTAAGCCACCTCTGCTTACATGCTGTGTCATGTTTTTGTTTTATCTTTCTGTAACCCACATCACTACTTTTGCACACTTAATTTTAATTATCATGCTTCTTTGTTTTCATTTCATTTGTTATCATCATAAAAATTTACTGGGCTGGAGAGATGCCTCAGCACTTAAGGCACTTGCATACAAAGCCCAAAAAACCTAGGTTGGATTCCCCAGTACCCATGTAAAGCCAGATGCCAAAAATGGTGTATGCACGTGGGGTTTGTTTGCAGTGGCTGGATGCCCTGACACCCCCAATTTCTGTTTGTCTCTGTTCTCACTATCTCCCTTTCTGCTTGCAATTAAATAGATAAATATTTAAATATTAAATTTACTTACACTAAAGCTGGAGAGATGGCTTAGCATAAAATCTTTTGCTTGCAAATCCTAGGGACCCATGTTCATATCCCCTGTGACCACATAAATCAGATGCACAAGTCAGAACATGCATCTAGAACTTATTTGTGGTGGCTACAGACCCTGGCATTCCATTCTTTGTGTCTTCTCTCTATCTGCTCATTTACTTTCTATATCGTACATGACAAAATGAATAAATAACAACAGAAATACAAACAATATGACAGACAATTAAAACCCAATTTTTTTTTCATGTTTTATTTTTTTTTTTTTTGAGAGCGACAGACACAGAGAGAAAGACAGATACAGAGAGAGACAGAGAGTATGGGCACGCCAGGGCTTCCAGCCACTGCAAACGAACTCCAGAGTGTGCGCCCCCTTGTACATCTGGCTAACATGGGTACTGGGGAACCAAGCCTTGAACCGGGGTCCTTAGGCTTCATAGGCAAGCGCTTAACCACTAAGCCATGTCTCCAGGCCCTAAAACCCAATGTTTAAGAAAATAACTTTATTTATTCTAGAAATAATTTCTTTTAGAATTTTCCTTATTGGAAACTCTCACATATTTCTCTGAAACTCTACTTAGATGTATTGTTGAACTTTTTACTTCATCACTTATAACTCTATTAATTAGTGGCCATTTTTTGATTCTCTATTTACATTAGAGTTTAACACCTGGTATTTGATGTCTAGCATGCGGTCCTCAGCTATGCCTAATTTGCTTATGAGACCCTAGTTCATATTTTAATTAGCTATTATGTATATTTATAAGTACATGTTTAACTTTCTTCAAATATACTAGTACTTTGATATCTCTTTTTACAAATCACTTTATAATTTTTTTTTAATTTTATTTGCTTGTAAATTTTCTCCTATCTCTTTATGCATATAGGCACTTAAAATGTACTTCATCTTTAGACCCCATAGCTGGCAATAAAACTATCAGATGTCATTTTAATTTTGTATTTATAGTTTGTATTTATAGTGCCTTTTTTTTTAAATTTATCTATTTTGAATCTTCTTTCCTTCTTAAAATGTCATTAAGTTCTTTGGAAATTTATTAGAACAATTTTTAAAACAAAGATTTACATTTCTTCATTTGCTAGAGAGACAGGTAAAGGAAGAGAGAGAGAGGATGGGGGGGGGGGAGACAGACAGAGATTGGGAATGGCAGGGCCTCCTGCTACTTGAAAAGAACTCCAGATGCATGGGAACCATGTGCATCAGGGATACCTTGGAGCATCAGAATGACACCTGCGTCCGTAGGCTTCACAAGCAAGTACTGGGATTACTGGCGCCTGCCGTCACAAGCAGCTGTACCTTTTTATATTTTACGAGCCCGTCTTAACTGTGCCTGAGACTTTGGAGTTTTGGTCAGTGTTAAAATTAGTAAATGGTTTGGGACACGTTAAAGTTGGGCTGAGTGCACAGGACACTGTGTGACGGTCTTGAGACTAGGGGCCAGGGGGCAAATGTGCAGGTCTGACGGTGGCGAAGACCTGGGTTACCATGGCTCAGAACACTCACCGGCCTTCACTAGGTGGGGTTGTAGGGAAGCCACCTTGACAGTGTGAACTTGCCCTAATGACACTGGGGCGGACTGTGCGCAGGATGCGTGCCGGGGTGGGCATCCGAGGTGTCCCCGCGGGTGGCAGGAACCAGGCTCCCGAGCTCCTGTTTCTCCGGGGCCATTGTGCTCACGTGCCACGCACGTTGGGGAAAGGGGCGTGGCCGGAAGCGCGGCCCCATTCCCTCAACGGACGCGGCGGGAGCCGGTTCTTCAGCGAGGCTCCGTGAGGAAGGCCGCAGCAGCCATGCAGGAGCCCCAAGGTGACCCAGGCGGTGCCGCGGGAGGAGGAGGAGGGGAAGGTGAAGGAGAAGGAGAGCCGAGTGGGCAGAGCAGTCCCCGAGCTGCGGAAGAACGGCGCGGCTCCGGCCCTTCTTCAGCGGGTGAAGGCCGCGGTGAAGGCGCCCGTGAGCCGCGCGGCCCTCAGGGTCCGGGTATGGCGGCAGCTGCGGGCAACCCCGACGAGGGGCGACCTGACCAGCAAGGGCTGGGAGGCGGGCCCGCAGCAGCTGCTGCCCACGCTGGGCAGGCTCCGCCTGTCCCTGCACCCGGGGCGGAAGCTGCTGGAAGTCCTCCCATGGAGTTGTATTGAAAGGCCCAAGAATTCAGAAGCTCAGACATACTATCACGCTCCAAGGGGAGCTTAAGCAGGCTCCCTGCATACCTCAAACTCCAGGCTTTACTCTCTGTTGGAAGCAAGTAAAGAATCCCTCTTCTCATTATATCAGAGCCCACTCCTAATATAAAACTAGGTAAAAGGGCATGAGATAGCCCTCAAGGATGGGAAATGAGTAATAAAGTGAACCACTTACTTGGTTTCTGTAAATAGCCTTACACTATAAGCCTTAATAGCCCACACTGTTAGCCTTAGTAGCTCGCACCATAAGCTGTAGCAGCCTGCCTCAGACCTCCAAGGTCATAGGAGGCTGATACCATACTCTGCTACCCCCACCTAAGGAATTACACAAGTGCTGACCTCCAAGGTCATAGGAGACTGGAACCACACTCTGCTACTCCCACCCAAGGACCTGCGCAAATGCTGACCACCAAGGTCATAAACTAATTGGCTTAGAAACTATGGGGTGGCACCAACTGACTGGCTAACACCCTGCGGGGCTCCTAATATTAGAAAATGATTGGTCTAAGGCACAGGCTTTGTTAGAAACCCTATAAAAACTGTCCTGTTCCTGCATTCAGGGCTCTGCAGTCCTCTACCCCTGTGCGGTGTACGACTGTGGGCCCCAGCACGCTTGGAATAAAATCCTCTTGCAGTTTGCATCAAGACCGCTTCTGTGAGTGAGTGATTTGGGGTGTCGCCTTATCCGGGCAGAGCGTGGGGACCCCCTGTGGGGGTTTTTTCCTACAGTATCCTTTCTGTGGAGCCCCTTAGCCCATGTAGGGGAGTAGAGGGCGCAGAGGGACTAGAACGTTGGTGAGGGGCTGGGGGCGATTTTAGAGCTGAGGGCAAAAGTGAGGGGCTTCGAAGAGCCACGTGGCCAGGGCATGACCAGCTGTGTGAGTTTACTGGCACAGTTGGGACTCCCCAATGCCTCAGAAGGCGGTCGGGATTGGGGTAGGGGTAGATCCTAATTATCACAAGGTGTTTGGGACTCCTCAGTGCCTCAGAGGCTACAGGGCTTGGGGTAGCGAAAGATCCGAATCATCACCAAGTGGTCTGAGCTGAGCTATAGTTGGTAGTAGATTCTGACATGTGCCTTTTATGTGTAGTGGAGCAAATGACATGGAGAAACTCATTCAGGGTTGTTGCCTTAACCATACTTTTTCTCAGCTCTATAATAGTGTATTTCCACAACCGTCAGGAGGCAGAAATAGCTACTTAATTTCACTGGCCCGGCGCCGTCAGGAACCAGCAACTGAGCAGAATTACACAGTGGTTGATAATGCTCTGTCTGCGTAAGTTCTCCACGACTGTGGAGTGGGAGGGGTGGCCCATGTGTGAGGACATAGTCTCCAGGGAGAGTGCTACAAGGCAGGCTGGTTGGTAGACTTTTAGCACCAGGCTTTGTGCATGGACCTTCACAGATCTCTTATCTTTTCTAATGGTGCCTATTGCCCCCTTTTAGTACATGGGTGACTGAAAACCCTGCTCTGGTGATAAGGCCCATCAACAACTTCCTTGACATGCTGCACGTGGTGATGGGGCTCATTGAGCGCTTGGATTTGGAGGCAGGAGCACAACCAGGATGAGGAGTTGGGAACCTGAGTCGTATCAAGACATGGCAGAGGCATTTCATGTGTGACTTTATCATCAAAGTTTATTGTTTGCTGTATATTATTCAGTCTTTTGGCCTAGTGGGTGTTCTTTGCTCATGACTTGTGTGCTTAATTGTTTGGTATTTGAGAAAATAAACACTTGTTGTAGTTTGTTTCCATTTTCTGCTGTGACAGAAACACTCTAGTTATTTATCTTATTCTTTACCCTGGAATAGAATTTCAGGAAATCAGATGGTTGCATAATATAAGATACCTAAAAGACACCTTAGATAATGGTAGAAATGTAAACTACTTCCAATCATTCAGCCCTAAATACAGCCAATAATTTTATATTTTCAAATTTTATGTTATATATAGTTTCACTTAATACCATTTGATACCCTCGTCTTTGCTCCTGCGATTTGGGGGACGGAGCACGTTCCTTAGTCACATTATGGTATTCAGTGTGGGGTCATGAAGGCTCAGTCTGGTCAGGTGGGATAGTGGTAGAACTGTGTTTCAGTGTATTTCTACCTTCTGTGTGACCTAGAATCTTTTTGTGCTCTTTCCCAGAAAGTTCCTTTAGTCAGTGCAGGCTTGTTGTCAGTCAGATTTAGTGTCGAGTACTCTGTTGCATCTGGATTTCTGCTTTCATGGATTTTGATTGATCACTCTGTATTTCACCATCACCCTGGACAAGGTTGTTAGGCTGTCATTAAGAACATAATTCATGTCACCGCTTTCTTTGAAGTTGCTCCCGGTTAGAGGTGGCATGAGGTGGTGGGAGTTGGCTGTCTTTCTTGGTTCTCTTTTTTTAATTTTTTCCTGCCATTTGTATTAAAAACCATTAAACATTGAATCATTAAAAACATAAAGCATTAAAAGACCTTCACAGGGTGTGGTCAGACGACAATCTTGAATGTCATTCCTCATGAACTCTGTCTACCTTTTTGGGAAAGGGCCTCATTGTTCTGGAGCTCATTATTTAGGCTACACTGGCTGGCCAGTGACAAATGCACTTAAATTTTTTTCATGGGTTCTACGTTCAAACTTAGGTCTTCAGGCTTACAAGGCAGGCATCTTACTGATTAGGCTGTATCTTTAGCCCTATTGCACAATTTCAAAGCTTAGCATATCATATGCAACCTATAGAAAGCAGGTACAACGACACAGAATAAGGTGAATCCCAGAGTTATAGACCACATGGTGTGCTAGCTGAAATAACATAGGTACAATAGTGTAGACAGAGAAGAAAGCAAAGAAAACAGACAGCAACTACAAAAACAAAAAATAAGATCTTGTTTCTCTCCTCTGAAACTCAAGCAAACCTAAAGAAACAAGGAACTGACATACATGTTTGTGTGTGGTGGGGCTGGAAATAGTGTGCTAGATGCCACATAAGAGGAAATCAAGATGCAGATGCTGTAGCTGGTATTGAGGAAATCTGGATAAGGCAAGGGTTCCAGAAATGATTTGAAGCTATTGTTCAGCACATGGTTGGTGTTGCAGTCCGGTTCGCATTGCTGGTAGAAATCACCCAACCAAGAGCAGCGTCTAGGAAAAAGAGTTATTTTGGCTTACAGGCTTGAGAGGAAGCTCCACGATGGCAGGGGAAGATGATGGCATGAGCAGAGGGTGGACATCACCCCCTGGCCAAGAGAAGGTGGACCACAGCAACAGGAGAGTGTGCCAAACACTGGCATGGGGAAACTGGCAATAATGACCATAAGCCCGCCCCAACAATACACTCCTTCCAGGAGGCATTAATCCCCAAATATCCATCAGCTGGGAACATAGCATTCAAAACACCTAAGTATATGGGGGACACCTGAATCAAACCACCACATTCCATCCCTGGCCCCCATAAACTGATAATCATACATGATGTAAAATGCAATGCATTCATCTCACTTTAAAAGTCCCCATAGTTTTTATCAATCCCAATAATGTTCATACATCCCCATAGTCCAAGGTCTTTTAACTGAGCCATAATACCAAAAAATAACTTCAAAAAACCCATAATGGTACAGAATAAATATTCACACTGTAGTAGATGGCATTGGGCATAGCAAAGAAACATTCAACCAAACAAGATTTAAAACAACCAGGGCAAACATCAAACTTTGTAGCTTCAAGTCCAGCAACTCTAGCCAGTGACAAATCTTCAAGTCCGATAATTCTAACCAGCAACAAGTCTCTGGCATTCCAATTCCGCCCCTCCAGCTAGGCTACTCACAGTCCTGGAAAACTTCATTGGGGCCAGCAGCTCCTTGGCAGCCATCTCATGGTCAGGGCATCTCCACTGGGTCTCCACTGCAAGCCATGGTTCATCCTCATGGCCCCATGGGGTCTCTATGCAGGCAACCAGCAAGCCCGCCTCACACTGCCCATGGCCATTTCCAAAACACAAGACCGTGTTGCAAACTCAGTGACCCTCTTTCCAGCATTTCTTATACTCCACAATACCAGGTAGGTGCCAATTTGTTAATCCAGGGGGGAATAAAGCAGACTTTGAAGAACAGGACACTCCTTGAGCACTCAGGCCCCTTCAAAAGACTCTACATTCTTCTTGTTGCCCCCACGCAGGTCAATTAGCCCAGTCTCAGAGGTTGTAATCTCTCAGTTGCAGCTGAACAGGCAAGAGCTCACCCAAAGATTTTTCTTTCTGTGCCATATCCCTCTGCACACACAAGTTCATTTGTACGCAAAGCAGCCCTGCACAATTTCTCAAGACATGGGCATAAGAGCAAGCTTTTCACACAAACTGCTAGCCCAGTCCAGGCAAAGCTCTTTCTCACACCCTCATATGCCAAACCTCACAGTCCATAGATGTTACTTCATTCAGGTCTTGCAGCTCAGACCAGAACAGTCCATCAAGCTGTACTTACAGCACTGCAAGGCATCTCTTAGGCCAAGGTTTCAACTCCTTCCACATTCCTGTTGAAAATCAGCTCCAAAAGGCCGAAACCACATAGTTAGGTGTCCAGCAGCAACCCCACTCCCGGTACCACTTTACTGTTGCAATCAAAACACCACAGTTGGTCACTTAGTATCTGAAAAGTTTGTGAAAGTACACAAGTAAAGAATTTTTTAATTTTTTTTTATTGAAATAGCTTCTAAAATCAGAAAATAGGGCAGTATGTCATTCTCACATGTGATCTGTTTTTAGATCTTTTGCAGTCTAAATGGTTAGAATCTCATTGAAATGGTATTGCTGCTGTGCTTAAAAGGACCAGTTTCCATTTTCGTCAAAACTCACTGTGGAACTAATAAGGGCCACAATGTGTGCCTCAGGCTAGCACTCCCTTAGGATGCTTTGTTTATTTTCAATGGATGACTAGAGTTCATTTATTATATCATGTTTACCCCTTCTGCCTCACAAATCCCCTACTGATTTTCCTATGTAAAAATCCCTAAACTAACCCCAGCTACCAAATCTAGTAGCTCTTGTAAAAACAAAGAAACAAACAAAAAAAACCCAAAAAACCATAGATCAGAATTGACATTGATTCCTTAGAGTGAGTGAGAATCTGAGAATCTATGGCTGAAGTCCAAACCACAATGGTTCTCCAGATTCCCTTCCACCACTATGACTATCTTCCCAATTCCAGCACATCTGGTAATAAATATATTTGGAAAGTGAAATCAGTCCCACAATCAGGCCATTCACCTCTGAACTGAAATCTATTGTGGTTCAGAAGACAAAGAGGAAATGTCTGAACCAGTTCTCTGTCACACCCACCAAGTCAAAACAGACGTCAAAAACACTTTCTTATCCTGGAGAAAGCCATAGTAATTGAAGGCCAAAAAGTCTCAAAGACACTGGTGGCTGTTGCAGCTCTGTGTAGAAACTGGAGGCATCCTGAAGAAAGCATAGGATTCCCGCTGATTTAACCAGTGTCAACTGCCTAGCAAGATGTGGGCTCACTGCAAGAGCTCATTTTCAAGATTTCAGCTACGGAATCCCAGTTAACTGATCTAGGGAGTATATTCAATACATTACCACTTAAAACAAACAAACAAACAAACAGTATAAAAACAGTATATGAATCAGCCCTGGTGACAGAGGGCTGTAATCTCAGCCACTTGAGAGACTGAGGAAGAGGTACCACAAGTTGCAGGCCTGCCTGCCTGGGTTACACAATGAGTTTGAGACCAACCCAAGTAATTAGTGAGACTTTCTCAAAATATGAACAATTAATTAAAGGCATGGGGAATGTAGCTCAGCTGTAATGTATTTGCCTAGTATGCATAAGGTCCTGAGTTCAATCCCCAGTACCCTGAAAACAACATAATAAAGAAAAACCAGGGCTGAAGAGATGGCTTAGTGGTTAAGTGCTTGCCTGTGAAGCCTAAGAACCCCAGTTCGAGGCTCGATTTCCCAGGAGCCATGTTAGCCAGATGCACTAGGGGGCCCATGCATCTGGATTTTGTGTGCAGTGGCTAGAAGCTCTGGCATGCCCATTCTGTCTCTCTGTCTCTTTCTCTGCCTATTGCTGTCAAATAAATAAATAAAAATAAACAAAAAAAAATTAAGAAAAGAAAAACCAGTTTGTGACTTTCATTTTAAATTCAAGTACATATGAGTTTGGAAGCCCTTACTCTTGACAGCACAAAAGGAAAAACTGAACAGACAGAAATTAGTGGCTTTTCTTGGGCCAATTGGAGAACTATGTTTCAAGACAAGCTTGGGTCTTAAGTCTAGACACATAGAGGCATCTATTCACCATTGAAAACTGTTTATCTGGACAGAAGCTGCTGGGGAGCATAAACAGATCTATTTCTAAATTAGTTCTGATTTAAGTCTATAGTCAACAAAAAACTCACTTCCACACCGTCCTTTTGTCCATACAAATATTTTGATGACCCTTCATGCACATTAATTGGGCTCTTTACAAAACTTGTGATGCATTTATGACCTATGCTTAACACTTGACATTCAGTTGTACACTACCATACATTTAACTGTCATTTTGCTTGTATATATTTACTATGAGCTCTTACCAGGTCACCACTAAGTTCATTAGGTTATCTTTAACTGAACTCTCACAAGTTGGAATGCAGAGAGGGAGAGAGAGAGAGAGATGGAGAATGGGCACACCAGGGCCTCAAGCCAGTGCAAATGAACTCCAGATGTGTGTGCCCCTTGCACATCTTGCTTACATCTCTCCAGGAGAGTCAAACTGGGATCCTTTTGGCTTTGCAGGCAAACACCTTGACCGCTAAGCCGTGTCTCCAGGCTATGGGTTTATTTTCTAGAATCTAATTTTATGTTACATAGGTTCAGCTAGAAGACATGCAATATGCTAGTGTATAAGTGCTTTCATGCCTGCCTGAGAACTGTCACCCTGTTATGTTCAAATAAGGATGTCAATCAGACATTCATACAGTGAATCATTACTTCTAAGAGATTCATCACTACTATTATTTTGAGACTAGAATTTGCCATATTTTTGCTGAGTCAATACATCCTTACTATCATTAGAATTTTAATAATTACTTTAAAAAATAATTACCATCAGTAATCTGAGAAAGGATAAGTAAATTGGTGAATTATCTATTTTTCATGAACATGTAAGTTCTAAAAAGATTTTACACTTTGCTTTATGTAGATTTTTACTTAGCTGCTTCCATTTTTCTTTGAATGTTTTCTTCATTCGCTTAGGACCCAGATCATGTGTAGGGAGGATTGAGAGGACATGACTTGATCTTTTACTTTTCTCCATCAGTAAGAGCCCACTTGTGCTTTGTTTTTTTCATGTGGTGATGTAGCTCATCACAAGTGGGTCTCCAGAAACGAGAGCCAAATAAAAATTATTTCTTTCATAAACTAAACAATCACAGAGTTTGTTTTGCTTGTTTTGTTTTCTGAGGTAATGTGTCACTGTAGCCCAGGCTGATCTGAAGTTCATTATGTAGATTCACATTACTGAGTCTCACATTATGTAAGGTTGCTAGCCTTTGATATCAGCCTACTGAATACTTAGACAATCTCTCCCAAAATATGGAGATAAGTTGGCATTTTGCTCATAGTAGATTTGGAGGTAACATGTAACCCTTGTCTCTCAGGATTGATAGGTTAACAACCTATGTGGTTGGCTGCCGCACTGTGGTAAAACTAGATATCTGGAGCGCATATCCTGTTGAATTAGCTGAAGCTATCTTCTGTGATTAACTTGCCACCAAGTTGCTGGTTGACTCTCTTGAAAGATGGCTTACCAGAGCCTCATGTTCATGTCTGTTCCTGTCAGGTAACATCCTGCAGCAACAGAACTACCTCAGTCCTGGTGGAAGGACCTCCTGCTATGGAGCCAATCAATGCAAAGTCCTCAGCTCTGCTTGTGTAGTCACTCACTGCCTAGGTACCAGTGACCAGAGAATACTTCCTGCTCAAGCCCCTTTGTTTAGTGCCTCTCAGCAGTGGGTACTGTCTGGTGAGAATTACTGTTTGGTGTCATAAGAAATCTTATGCTTTGCCCTGACGAGTAGAACCTTCCATATTCTCCTGCAGATCCCTCTGCCCCCAGTCAATGTGTTGCTGAAGATTTCTGCTTATAGTGAGACATGGTAGTCAGGAAGAGGAATTATAAGATAATTGAAAATGTTTGTTAGGGAGGCACTCATTGACACAGATGTCAAGAGAGAGAGAGAGAGAGAGAAAAGGAGAGAGATGGGAAAAAGAATGGCAGAGTAGGCAGTATGGTTAAATTTCAGAGGAATGCAAAACTACTGAAGGGTAGAACAGTTCTGGAATCTATTGCCTCATTTGGCAAGTCTTCTTGCGGTACCCAATTTGACAGGATGGTTTATGTATATTATTTCATAAATTACTGGGAAACTGATCTGACTCAGCTGGGCACCTATAAATTATATGTTTTAATTGTACATTTCTAAAACCCTGCAGTGATGTATAGAATTATTGATTGAAATCAAAGGAATGCTCTCTCTTCACTCTTTCTATGAAAAAAGAGCCTTAAACTACCCTACATGTGTGGATATCTGGTGTTTCCAGAAGCTTGCCCCGGAAATGGACTTGTGGTGTACAGGTGTGCAGTAGGTTGTACTCTCTTTCCCTGTAACGCTTTTCTTATAGTGACAGTCGCTTTCCTTAAGTTTATATTTATTTATTGGAGACTGACACAGAGAGAGTTCACAGCAGAGATAGAGAGAAAGAATGGGCCCATGAGGACCTCCAGCCACTGAAAACTAATTCCAGATGTGTATTCCACCTTTGTGTATCTGGCTTACACGGATCCTGGGGAATCAAGTCTCGAACCAGGATCCTTAGGCTTCACAGCCAAGCACATAAGCACTAAGCCATCTCGCCAGCCCTTTGTATTTTATTGTATTTTTACTTGGCAGCAGATGTTTATATGAATGCTACTAATGGTTAACGTCAATAATTATTTAGCATGTATGACTTTTGGAATTATTTTACCTAGGTTCTAATATCAAGGTATACCATTGAGCACATGCAATATTTGGGCCAGTTATGTAACCTCTATAGGTTACTATTTTCTCAACACTAAATATTGAATCTTAGCCATCTTAAGATCTGTACTTATAATCAAATCAAATAATATGTTTAAATCTTTGATATAATACATGAAATAAATAGAGCTGAACAAATAATTTACATATTATTGCTACTACTTAAAAAAGTAAACATAAGCTACAGAATCATGAAATTTCAGAATGTTAGGTATAGATGAAGAATTAGATGATAATTTCTTACATCGCCTACAATATGAATACATATAAAATTTATCTTTAGGAATCCTTGAACAGATTACTTAAACAGCTAGAAAAAGAAAAGAGGAGCCTTGGAAATCAAGTAAAAGACTATGCACTTAAATTAGAGCAAGAATCAAAGTATTTTTTTTACTCTATGCTGACCAAATCTTTTGAAGTTATTATTTATTTCTAGTGCAGTCTATAAATCCAATTGTTATTTTTCACAAAATTCTTTAAAAAATGATTTCCTGCAATGTTACAAACAGAATTGATGCGAACCATACCGTATCAGTTGTCTTGGAAGGATGTCTAACCCTTGCTTAGATTGCATGCCTTCCTTTGTATCTTTTACCTAGGCTTACCTCAGAATCAACAATGAACGGCTTACATACATTGCAGAAATGTCTCTGGTATCATCTTTTACTTCCAAATTCTAAAGGCCTCCTTTACTATACATCTTATTTTTACTTTCCTAGGCTTGTAATTTATTTATTTTTTTAAAAATATTTCTGGCTAGAGAATCAGATGTTAGGAGTATAACAGAAAAGGCATTTTTTTTTAATATACTTTGTTATGTTTTTTTCATTTCTTCAAGGTAGGCTCTCACTGTAGCCCATTCTGACCTGCGATTCACTATGGAGTCTCAGGGTGGCCTCAAACTCACAGTGATCCTCCTACCTCTGGCTCCCAAGTGCTGGGATTAAAGGACTGCGCCACCACGACCCAGCAGATTGGGTTTTTAGGCAGAAGTTAGGAGTATAAAAGAAAAAGCACTGGGTTTTTAAGACATGGAGGGTGGGAAACAAAATATGAAACTTTTACAAAGAGGTAAAAGGGAGATAAAATGGAATCCCTAATTGAGAATGTTTTATATGGCTGATTCCCTAGTTATTCTTTTAGAATTGATCAATAATAACTGTAATTCAAACACCACTGTCATAAAGTTCTAGATAGTCATAATTATGTATGGTAAAAAAGTTCTGATCTAGGTAGAACAGTTTTCTTCCAGATAGTGTGTGTTTATAATTATAGTACGTCCTGTTGTATACATTTTCCACAGTTTTTAATTAATTTGCCTTTCAGTGTTCTTTACAATATTGTTGGTGCTACAGAGCAATTTTTACATTACTGGGGCTATTAGTTATCGTTTCTGAGGCCTTACTTTAAAAGACCATATTCATCTCAGCATTTCACAGCATTCTTCATATGTGGCCGTATTATATAGCATTAATTTGCCATAAGCACTGTTGATGTTTAAATAACTAACCAACATTTATCTTATTTTGGTGTGTTTTAAGCTTGGGGAGATTAGTTTTCAATGTGTATTATTGAAACAAAAATTTGAAAGGGTAGCTGAATATATGCATCTGTAGAAAATGCTAAAAGACTAGAGTGACATGTTTAGAAATTATTAGCAGATGGAAAAATGTATGTTATGCAGGAAGAACCTAATCAGTGACAGAAAAAAGAATTCAGAGAGAGCACTGGAGTCCTCAGGTGTAACTAGGGAGGCAAGGATGTGGAGGACGTAAGGGGTAGGCTCAACATGAAGAGTAATTAATGATAGAGAGTAGCTACAGAGATCAGTCAAAATTTTCAGAGTAGTAGATATATTTGTGGATAAGGAGATGTGTAGAAAAGAAATTGAGAAGTAATTTTAGGATAATAGCCAGGTCTGTGGCCATACACCTTTAATCCCAGCACTTAGGAGGCAGAAGTAGGAAGACGGCTGTCAGTCCAAGACCAGCTGGAGCCTACAGAATAAACAGTTTCAGGACAGTGTAGGCTGAAATGAGACCATACTCAAACCAAAGAGAAAGAAAGAAAGACAGAGAGAGAGAGGGAGGGAGGGAGGGGGGGGGGGGAAGAAGGAAGGAAGGAAGGAAGGAAGGAAGGAAGGAGGAAAGAAGGAAAAATTAGGCCCACACTGGGCAAAGAACAGTTGAGCCTCAAATGTTGACAAAAGTCAGTATGCATGGAGACAAGACAGGATCAATCCTTGTACAAAACTTGTCCTACAATGAACAGTCAGGTCCACCACCTTCCTGGACCTTGCCACTGGAGTGGAAGTAAGCCTCCCCTTGAAGTACAGGTTCTCCCTTGCTCTTCCCCCAACTCAATACTTTGCTACAAGTGTGCTCCTTTCCATACCAACCAATTCCACTTCCCCTCCAGGTGTGTTGACAATACAACCTTCTCTACAAGGCCTTGACATGATAAAAAGACCACACTGGGGAAGCAATCAAAAGTTGTACTTGAAGCCCGATCTGCAAATGTTTTTGCTGTGTGAAATGAATGGACCTTAATTTCTGTCTTCCTCTGGAAGGAGGAAGTATCTAATTATAATGCCACTAGCAGTGTTGGCATTCTAAGTGTGTGGTTACAGGCCCACTATAAGCAAAGTCCAGAGTAAAATGTGTACAAGTGGTTCTCAACTGTAGTATATGGTGAATGTTATCTTAACTGTTTTTCTTTCCTGGTCTCTCCATTATAACTCCATCTTTCTTTATCTCTCTCTCCTTCCCGTCCTCCCTTTCCCACACTACCTCTCCCACTCGCTCCCCCTCCCCCTCTCTTTCTCTCTCTTTCTGTACTCTGCTTTTTTGCATGGAATTTCTATGTGATTTTTGTTTTCAATAGCTAATATTTGTGTTGGTTTCATTCAACTGTTATTCCCTCATTCCTCCCTAACATTTACCACTTAATACAAAAAAAAATGTCAAATTGCAAATGTTTAAAGCTATTTAATGAAATGAACAAGTAGAAAATTAATTATAGGAATGAGAAGCTCATCAACAACAAAATTTGTTTCAAAACACTGATGAAATTTTTTTTAGGGTTAAAAGTAAAGATTTATCCCTGAAACATTTAGGGACCTTTGTATCCCAAGGAAAATTATTAAGGTGGCATAATCCTCCACTGCCTGACGAGGATCACTAAAAGTATCACCAAAGCCTATTTTAGCAGCTTTCCAGGAAGATGTTAATCCTATCCACAGAATAAATGTTAGTAAGGATTTCACTCTAGAGTGAATTGCTATTCTCTGAAATCAAAAAGTTGTTCCTGCCATGAGGAAACTATGGTGACTTTGAAAAGCTAATGGATAATTTGTAGTTCCTTCTATGCTGAATATATAAATAGTTGCCTTTGGGGAGATAACTGTAGCTGTTTGCTGAGCCTGGTGTTTACACTTGTACTTCTCTCCTTGCCTACATCTTACTGTCCATCCACTGGTTGTATCAGCCGGACATCCATCTTAAATCCTCTAAACTCCATGGTCCTTGTGAAGGACGTTTGAGTGTAGTGGAGCTGATAAGTGGAGTGTAATAGTAAAATAAAATACACTCACTAGAGAGGACATTGGCAAGAGACCAGTGACCTCATCTGCATTTAGACAGAGGTCATACAGTTTGTAAATTTTGGAAACAACAAGCAGCTTTTCCACGGAGATGTTGTCTTTCCAGATGATTGACAGGCCTTTATGGTTGTCTCTGACAGGTGTAAGTAGTGTGCCTTTCTTTTTTTTTTTTTTTTATCAGAATGCATCCTGCTAGCCAGTAAAGAGGTTTACAGACTGATCCACTAATGGTCTCCTAAGCAACTTGAGATTTTATATTTTACAGGACCAAGGATCTGACTCAGGTCCCATTCTCCCAACGAGAAAATAAAAGTCCATCTAGGTTAGTCCTTGGTTTTACAGGCCTTCGACCATGAAGGAGGACTCCAGCCCCATGTCTCCCAAGCTTGCTCACATCTATCAGGTAGGACATGCCCCTGACATTTTGTCAGATCCTGGTTTGCTCCATATCAGGACTCTTCTCAGGTGTGTAGAGATACTGCCTCTGAAGGACTCGCAGGCATGGCTCGTTATTAGAGTAGCTAGAAAGACTGACCAGAGATTGTTCTAATACCTACTAAATGTAAGGTTAAATTTCTGTTCACATACACAGAAAATTAGGATCTAACAGAATGTTGAATATAAATGCTTTTTGTTTACAAAGAAAGGACCCAAGGTCATTCTTGTGCATTGTAGGCATTTATAGATTCTGATTTAATTCAATTGTATGAGGTGATGTCTGTGTTATCCGATGTGCCTCAAGCTCTTGGACTCAAGTGATGGTGCTGCCTCAGTCTTCTCTGTAGCTGGAAAAACAGGCAGTGCACCACTGCACAGGGCTTTGTCAGACTGTTCTCCTTGGTAGGATTGATAATTCATTGATTATACACTTTCCTAAAACTTTCTTATTGCTCTGGAGGCAAAGAACAATTTCTCCTTCTACATGGCAGGATTTCAAAGATCTAGGAAAAAATTTCAGTCTTCTCATGCATTTTAGTTGGCTTTATTTGTTTTGTATCTGAGATAAACATTGTACCATCAGTCACCTGTCATGACATGCATTTTGTACTGTCCAAACATGTCTGTTGCCTTTTCAGAGAATTCTATTCTATAATGTTTATTTAAACACTTTGCTATCCAGTTAAATATACTAGTCAAACTATATTTTTAACATCATATTTAGTAAGATTTTGTCTACAGTATCTGCACTTTCTTCTATATTTTCTCATTAAATCATTATGAAATTTACACATCACATCATGGTATAGCTTTCTATTTAAAACCTAGAACGAGGAGGTCACAACAGAGATGCACAGTTGAGCACTAAGTACTCACTAGACACTTACTATCAGTACTTTTAGAAGACTTGAGTCTCCCTAATAATCACCAATTGTTTAAAGAAATTTTACTGACCAGTGGTGAGAGCCGCAATAATTGTAGGCATAAGCAGAGGGTGGACATGACCCCCTTGCCGACATATGTGTTCAGCAGTTAACCCGAGACTGTGTTACACACTGGCAAGGGGAAAGTGGCTATAATGTCCATAAGCCCACGCACAACAATTCACTGCTTCCAGTAGTCATTAATTTCCAGTTGCCATCAGCTGGGGAACCTAGCAACCAGAACACCAAAGTTTATGGAGACTCTAGTATCAAACCTCACACCAAGACCATTTCCATGTCAGTCATTAGCCAGGCTCACAGGACTCAGAATATGTTTGTACCTGGCTGACATTCATAGCAAAGATACCAAGCAAAATCAGTAAGATACAAGGCTCATGGAACCACATCTGAAAAACCTAGGATGAAACTTCTGAAGATCACTCTAAGTAGAGTCCCAGAGGAGTTACCTAACGCCTTCAGAAATGAGTGGTGACAACAGTTGTGACAAACATCACTGAAGTTTCATCTTCCTCAGGAGCTCATTGGATACTTAGCACCCAAGGGTGTTATGAATTGATGATCACAGAAAGTCTGCCTAACTCCTACCAAAATTGAGTGTCTGGCTTATATAGTACCTACAGATTCAAACATGGGTACTTAGGGTATGCAGGCATGCACGTTAACTGCTAAGCAATCTCTATAGCCCTAATACAGTTGATTTTAATCACATGCTTTAATTTCTTAAATAATCCTTGTAATGAATGTTTTTAAAAAAAATCTATTTCTTTATTTGAGAGAGAGGGGAAGGGAGACAGAGAGAGACAGAGAGAAAATGGGTATATCAGGGCCTCTAGCCACTGCAGGTGCAGTCCAGATACACATGCCATCTTATACATCTGGATTACATGGGTTTAGGGAATTGAACCTATACTTTGCAGGCAAGATTCTTTAACCACTAACAATCTCTACAGCCCTTTAATGTTTTAATTAAGTACTTCATTTCTCAATGCCAGAACATCTATTTAATTCTTTAAAAATAATTGCCATCGGGCTGGCGAGATGGCTTAGCGGTTAAGCGTTTGCCTGTGAAGCCTAAGGTCCCCGGTTTGAGGCTCTGTTCCCCAGGACCCACGTTAGCCAGATGCACAAGGGGGCGCACATGTCTGGAGTTCGTTTGCAGGGGCTGGAGGCCCTGACGTGCCCATTCTCTCTCTCTCCCTCTCCCTCTTTCTGTCTGTCACTCTCAAATAAATAAACTTAAAAAAATAATAATTGCCATCTCCTTACACACATATTTTTGTTTGGTGAAACATTAGACTCATATTTTCCTCTAGTTCTTTATCTATAGTCAACTTTTGTCTGGGAGTATATTTACATAATGAATAAAGTCCTTGGGGAAAGCTTTACTGATAGTTTCTTTCATTCTTATGCAAAGCTCATATTGTCCATTTTGCACACATTGTAATTTTCTGTTGTTGTTGTTATCAAAAACTAAAAATGTCCCTTATTGGTCAGCTTCAAAATGACATGAAGTCTCTCCCTGTACTAAGAGAGATCATCAATAGACCACAAGGATTCTTTGTCTCCTCTCCACACAAACAGCCAGTGGACTGGGATTAAAAACTTGCATGGCCACACTCAGCTTTTCAATGTGGGCTGTTGGGAATCAACCTGAAGGTCTCCAGCCTGGGAGGCCCTCACACTTAAGGGGCTAGTGTTCTTAACTGCTGTGCCATATCCCCACACTTAAATTCATTTTTACAAATGTAGAGCTAATGGACCCAACAGCATTCTTAGACAAAATTTATTTCTCATTGTCTTCAGATACATCTTTGCACATGACGATGTTTTAAAATATAACTTATTATTTAAGAGAGAAAGATGCCAACATACATATAGGTGTTTGCGAGAAAGAGAAAGAGAGAGAGACAGCACACAAGAGGAGAGTATGAAGGGGTGTCAGCCACTGTTAACAAACTCCAGATGCATGTACCAACTTGGGCATCTTGCTTATGCGGGTCCTAGGGAAGAGAATCTGTGTCCTTTGGCTTTTCAGACCAATCCCTTAACTGCTAGGACATCTCTCCAGGCCACGATCATGGTTTTTGAAATTCATCTGACCCAAAGAACTATTCGCCTATTTATGGTTAATACTGCACTGTTTCATTACTGGATAGTTTTATGTGTTTTGGTTTTGATAGACTATATAAATTCCTTCCTATTTTTCAAGATTGTTCTCATTTTCCCACATTTCTCTTCTGAAAGAATTTTAGTATAACTTATCAAGAAACCCTATGAAAACTTTGAATATGCTTGTATTCATTTTTAAGATTGATTAGTGAATACCTCGTTGAATTAAATCTCCCTATTTAGATACTATGAAATTCGGATTTCTTGTAAAGAAAAGATACTTTATTTATCTGAGAGAAATAAATAGACAGATAGAGAGAATGGGAGTGCCCGGGGCCTCAGCCACTGCAAGGAAATTCCAAAGATGTACAACTGTGCTGATCTGCCTTACATGGGTCCTGGGGAATAGACCTTGATCCTTTGACCACAGGCAAATATTTTGGCTGCTAAGTCATCTTTCCAGCCCTAGGTTTACATTTCATAAGACACTCTCATTAGATATTCCATGTTTTATTAGTTTTATTATTGCTTTGACCAAAAACCTGATAGAAATGAGGAAGCCAAGATTTATTTTGTGCATGGTTTCAGGAGTTTCTGTCCATCAATGTGTGGAAGACCTGGTAGAACATCTCTCATCATGGTGAAAAGGAAGCCAAGTGGAGTGACAAGCAGCAGGCTGGATAATATACAGTCCCTGAATGTACAGCCCTGGATAAGATACAGTCCCTGAGTGTACAGCCCTGGATGAGATACAGTCCCTGAGTGTACAGCCCTGGATGAGATACAGTCCCTGAATGTACAGCCCTGGATGAGATACAGTCCCTGAGTATAGAGCCCTGGATGAGATACAGTCCCTGAGTGTACAGCCCTGGATAAGATACAGTCCCTGAGTATACAGCCCTGGATGAGATACAGTCCCTGAGTATACAGCCCTGGATAAGATAGAGTGTCTGAGTGTACAGCCCTGGATAAGATGCAGTCCCGGAGTGTACAGCCCTGGATGAGATACAGTCCCTGAGTGTACAGCCCTGGATAAGATACAGTCCCTGAGTATACAGCCCTGGATAAGACACAGTACCTGAGTGTATAGCCCTGGATGAGATACAGTGTCTGAGTGTACAGCCCTGGATAAGATGCAGTCCATGAGTGTACAGCCCTGGATGAGATACAGTCCCTGAGTGTACATCCTTGGATAAGATACAGTCCCTGAGTGTACAGCTCTCAATAACATACAGTCCTTGAGTGTACAGCCCTGGATAACATACAGTCCCTGAGTTTATAGCCCTGGATGAGATACAGTCCCTGAGTGTATAGCCCTGGATAACATACAGTGCCTGAGTGTACAGCCCTGGATAACGTACAGTGCCTGAGTGTACAGCCCTGGATAACGTACAGTCCCTGATTATTTATTTGGCCCTAGTAGTATGGCCTTATGGATATTTATTCTTTTGTTATAATCCAATAAGATTATTTATTTTCTTGTTCAAAATATCCTCTAGTTTGTAAACTGGGATTTGCTTAATTTTTCCTAAGCATGTACCCCTTTCTCAAGGGGTGTACCACCTTGCCTGGCTTAAAGTTTGTTTATTAAACTGATTTATTTGCTTATTTTAATTATGTACTTATTTATTTGAGAGACAGGAGAGACAGAGATAGAGACAGAGACAGAGATGGATAGAAAAGGAGGAAGGAGGGGGATAAGGGCATGCCAGGACCTCTAGCCACTGCAAATGAATTCCACATGCATGTGCCTCCTTTTGCTTTAGTGGGTCCTGAGGAATCCAACTGAAGTCCTTTTACTTTGCAGGCAAGTACCTTACCCGCTAAGCCACCTCTCCAGCTCATGTATCCTTTTGTTAATGTGTACCCAAGGCTGGCCTTGAGCTCCTTATTCTCCTGACTCAACCTCTTCATCAGTACCCTACCGGTGTACTCCAACACAACTGGCATGTACCCATTTTTAATTTTGATGGGAGATAACTTACATACCCTCTCACCAAATAAAGTAGCACTCCTAACATTTTCCCTCTCCTCCTCATATTCCATGCTCCTGTGCTGGGAACATCTGGAATCCAAATCAGGAAAGTTTGTACATTTATGATTCACAGCACTTACTGATTATGTTTGTTCCTGATTCTTGTAGGTCACATTTGCTTCTTTCTGGGATTCTTTTTACTGAACGTCAGCACAAGCAGGCTTAGAAATTCATCTAGATACTAGCTGAAGGCTGAAAAGGATGTTCTACCATGTGTAAAGGTCTCCATTATGCTCTCACAATTCAGTTCTAATTTTACTTGGTCAAGCTGAAGAATCATTACCTCTGCATTTTGAGGGTTACAGTCCATATTAATCTAGTGATGTCCTGAGGTGCTGTCTTGTTTTGCTATGGGTGATTTTCTTCTCTTTGTCTTCTGCAAGCTGACTGTTCTTTATGTTGTATCTGAGTATCTGGGTCCTGAGTGTTCTTTAAGATGTGTCTGCATATTTGTCCCGGAGATGCCCTTCTGTTGTACCTTCCATGATGATCATTATCTTTATCTTTTCTTTCTCCCCACTCCTCTCCCTCTCTCTCTCTCTCCATGTGAATCTTCTATTAGATGATAGAAATCCTAAATGGATTCATTTTGCCTCAAATTCTCTGAGAAAGACTAAACCTTCTGAACTTTATTTGCTAGATTATTACCTCAGACTTCAATCTTTGAAAGAGTAATATGGGCTGGACAGTGGCTCAGTGGTTAAAGGCACTTGCTTGCAAAGGCTGACAATCCAGATTCACTTTTTCAGTATTTACATAAAGTGCATAAATAAAGAGATACATGTTCCTCGTGTCTGTTTGTTGAGGGAGAAGGACCAGGATTACCCATTCACATTCTCTCTCTCTCTTTCTCTATTTTTCCAATAAATATTTTTAAAGAGCTTTATAATAATTTTATGTAACTTACTAACTGCTATTTTAAGAAGTGACATCTTCTCTGAGGATATAAAATATTTTTAAAGATTTATTTTTATTCATTTATTAGAGACAGGGAAAGAGAGAGAGAGAGAGAGAGAGAGATCGGTGCATGAGGGCCTCTAGGCCTTACAAATGAACTCCAGATGCATGTGACACCATGTGCATATGGGTTATGTGGGACATGGGGAATCAAACCTGGGCCTTGAGGCTTCATAGGCAAGCACCTTAATTGTTAAGCCATCTCACCATCCCCATCAAATTTAATTTAAACAGTTTATTTATATTTTGTTTTTTCCTAGCACTTTCAGATTTTTTAAATTTTATTTTCAATTTTTATATTTTTACTTCCTTGAGGTAGGGTCTCACTACAGCACAAGCTGACCTGAAAATAACTATGGAGTCTCAGCATGGCATGGAACTCATGGCAATCCTCCTACTTCTGCCTTTGAGTACTGGGATTAAAGGCATGCACCACCACGCCCACCACTTTCAGATTTTTTAAAAAACAGAATAAACTAGGTAGCATATGAATATAACTAGTTTAACTGACACTATTCTGAAGATTGCGAATTCTGAGATTGTGTTGACAGATTTCGTGTTAAGTGACATGATTCCTGTATCCTAACAATGTAGAAGGGCTATTGTGACTGTTTTTGAACACAAACCTCTTTTAAACTTTTTGTTAACAATTTCTATAAGTAACACAACGAACTGCAATTCCTTCACACTACCTCCAAATCCCCTACCAAATCCACACTCCAATGATTAACTCTTAACTTGACTAATTAATGGAGCCTTCAATCTTTAAAATAACTAACTCACCGTGTCCAGAATTACCATGAACTATTAATTACATAATTTTTATTTTCCTCCAACAGGTGATAATGATGTTATGAACAATTACAGTAAAAATAATACATATACACCAGGGAGTCCTGGAGTATGGATCATGTACAACTTTTCCTTGAAAGATTTTTCTTTTCAAGTATTCTGCCTTTTGGGGTGCCACATAAGAAAGCTTACCATGTATTGTCCCTGTGGATACCAAGCCCCTCCCACTAGGAAGAGGCTGTCTGGGAGCAGGAGTTTAGGGACACACACACTCCTTCCTGCTCATCGATCAGGCTTACATCTTAGGGGTCTTCTCTGCTGTTCCACACACAGGGTTTACAACCTTTGGATTGCACAGCAACTTTGAGCTGAAGTTCTGCCAATACCACTACTGATCCATTTCCAACAACAGCCCGAGGCAGTGGGAAGGACCAAATCCTTTCAAGACAAGAGAACAGTGCCTGCCATCAAGCTCAGTGGCCTGCTTGTGGGTCTCAGTAAGATACTTTTGGGACGGCTCTAAGAAGGATAACACTTACCATTCAGGAGTCATATAAAGACAAGTGTGCAATGTCCTATGCATGGTGGGCATGGCCCCATTTTCTCAAGCAATGCCAAACCTGAACACAAAGAACACAGAAAATGTCAACCTGGCACGTACGAGAAGAGGTCGTGGAAATAAGACAGGTGTGCTCATGCTGGGCAGTGAGGATGACTTTCAATGGTAACTATTACCTTCATTGGTCACGTCATAGAGCTCTGAGAAGGATCTTCCCAGAGGAGAACAAACTACCTAATTTAGCTTTTTCCTAGGAAGTGCCTGGTGCTCTACCTGCAATGTTCTCCTTGCTGGCTCCCACCATAGTGCCTCTAAAATCTCTGTCTTGTGAAGAAGACTTCAGTGCTGTAGAGGGCAGAAGAACGATACTGGGAATTGAGAAGTTTCATGGAGATAGAAGGTGATCCGCTAAGAACAAGATTCAGGAGCCCACAGCTCTGTGCAGGATTCTGCACAGAACCTTGGGCCACGGTAAACTGTACAAAGTGAAGGAGTTCTACAAAGATCTGACTTGCACTGATTTCCGAAGGCTTCTTTCCCTCATGTAAATATTGAGTGCCACAACACACATAATATTAGTAATTACACACAGTAAACTACTGCTAAGGTCCACTACCAAGAACTCAAACTTAGTTAGTTGCTTTCAGTCAACAAATATGAATATTTACTCAGCTAAATTATCTTGGTGCTGGTGTAATATATGGACAGAAATGGTCAAAGGAACTACTGATAAAAAATAAAAACAGAGAGAGAGGACAAAATTAAAGATTCTAGGATACTCTGGTTTGCAAATTATCTTTTAGTACATCTGTAGATTTTACCTATGGATACAATAATTGGTCAGGGAACTTAAGAGCCTCTCTCTGGAGAGACCTAGCAAGCTGCTATTCTTGCAAAGACACAGAAAAGGCTCAATGTGGGTCTCAAAAGTATCAGAAGTCAGAAGCCACCATTGTGTAGGTACTAGGTAATTAGATATTTTATTCGCAATTTCATTTTGTGCAGCTTAGCCTAATCCTGCACCATAAAATAGATTTCACTAGAGCCTCAATTAGGTTCCCCTGTCTTGAAATTAGCAAACCATGTTAAATAGCCCACTTCAGAGTAGTACATGGTTTGAAGAAGCTTATTTCCAAGATTAAGATTAAGTAGGCAGAGCCATCTGAGAGGTAACAAAACACTCAGCACAAAAGGTGTTCCTTTCCTATTTGTCCAGTAAGATCTGTGCACAGCCAACAACAGCTGGTCTTGCTTTTAAGGGTGGGCAAGTTGTACCTCTGCTGGGAGTGCTGGCGCTTGGAACCAACATTTACTTTTTGGCTTTGTTTTGCTGTTTTGAGACAGGGTCTTGCTCTGTAGTGCACACAGGCCTTGTACTGGCTGCAGTGACCCCGTAGCAGCCTCCCACGAGCTGGGATTACAAGCATGAGCCATCACGCACCAGCACTTTACTGGACTCTCACCTGATCTAGAACAGTTCCAGACTCCATTTTGACCTTTGTCAAGGCGGAATGCTCAAGTGTCATTTTTTGTTCTTGTTTTTGTATGTTTGTTTCTTCCTGTTTTGGTTATGCGAGTTAAAACATAGCTCTATCCAAGGCAGACCTGGAATTCACTCACCTCACCTGGAGTCCTCCTACCTCAGTGCAGCACGCCTTTACTCTCATGTCAGCTTAGTTCTGAGACTGGTCTCACCCTGCCTCCACCCAGGCCTTGAACGTCAGGCACCGATGCCCCGCAGCGGCCTCCCACGTGCTGCGATTAGAAAAGCATGAGTCCTCATGCACCAGATTTCCACTTGGATCAAAGCGAGCGCACTTCCCGCAGTCACATCGAGACTCACCAAGGCGAAGGCCATCTTAGTGCTTCAGAGGCCTGACCATGTCCGCTGTCCCTCCAGGGTAATGCAGATACTGGATTGCACAGCCGAACCTACCCAGCCTCACGGCTTTTGGCTTTGCCCAAGGGCACCTTGGGTCGCCGTGCCAGTCCAGAAAAGGCAAGCACAGAGACCGAGAATGGTGCAGAAAATAAGCGCAATGGGTCCCTGAAAGTTCATCCTACCTCCGGACTGCAGAGTTGGCACTGCGCAGCCTCAGGCCCAGGGCCCTTGCCAGCGTCCCTCCTCGGGGCAGCCCTCCAGGTGCAAAGAGGGCTGGGAGCTCGGCATCAATGATCAGAGCCCCAAGGTCCTGTCCCCGTGGTTAAGCTTTCTAGGCTGCGGAGCCTCCTGGCGGTCTTCACCGAGAGCCCAGGAAGCCCAGGCCCTGGTGCGCGCCCTCCGCAGCGCCATGACCCGAGGCCCGCCCCACGTGGAAGCCCGGCCCCTCCAAGAGCGCTGCCTGGGCCCGAGGTAATGTCGGACCCCACCTCTCTGTAGCAGACCCGGCTGCCTCCCCTTCCTTCCCCGCCTACCTGGTGGGAGATCTGGCCGAGCTCCCGGCTGCTGACAGAAGCCGCCATGGCACAGACGAAAGCGCAGCCTCCCTGGCGCCAAGCAGGGCCACGTGGTGTCCCGCGGCTCTGCACACAGCGCTTAGCGGTGGCCATGTCCCCCCAACATGTGCCATGGAGTCATAGGACAATGCCATTGACCAAGGAGCCTATCCAGTTGTCTACTGATTGTTTCCACCCTTTTAGTAGGCTCTGGTCATTAGCCTGAGGGAATAAAACAGAGAAAATAAGGTGAAGTTGGAAACTGAATGTTTCTCAATTGCACTTGCATTTATGTATGTGTACCTCTGGGGGAAATAAACTATCCCCAAATCATTTTAAAAAACAAGTGATAGCATTTGGGAAATACTCAAGATCTCAGCCTTGGAATTTGGCTGTAGTCTAGGGAAAAGTCAGCATTATTTGTTTTCCTTTGGGGTTCCATTTTGAGAAACATTCATTGGGAAACACTTCTTTGGTGGCGCTGGATATGAGAACCAACCTGAGCTTATTGATTTGTGCAGGACGTGGCAGAATGTGAATGAGAGGCCTAGATTAACACCAGTGTCAAATCCAGTGAACACCATTGATCACAAGTCCCTGTGCAGCTCTGCAATTAGGCTTTCACTAGCAGGCCTGGAGTTTGGGTGGTTATGGAATCCTTGCTAATAGGGAACTCTGGGACATTCCAACTCTAATGTTAAGCTTGCAAGTCATTCGGGCATAATGGGTCCTGTTGCTTTTACCTTTTCATTACTGGGCTAATCACCCAACCAGAAGCAGTTTATGGGAAGAAAGGGATTATTTCAGGCTTTCAGAATTCAGGGCAGCACTGTTATGGTGGGAAAAGCTTCAGCATCCACAGCAGATAGAGACATACAGATAGACAGAGACAGACGCCAACCCCAGCTAGCACCCATGGCTATAAGTCATGCTCGCTGCACATGCAGTAGGGCAGGACTAAAGATCCACCCCCAGTGACACACCTCCTCTAGCAGGGTTCTGCCTGCTGGAGTCTTAAGTAGCAAGCTTAGTCTTTATTTCAGAAATACCTGAGTCTCTCGAGGAAATAAATTCAGACCACCCCAGATCCATTTATATACACATCTAACCTATTTCTATGTCAGTGTAATCAACTTGTATAATTTTTCTAAAAAGAGCATAAGAATCTAATTTCTAAACGTGATGATTTTTTAATTTTCTAATTTGATTTTGACTTGCAAGTTTATTTTATGTCTGTATTTTTATTTCAACTAGACTACCCAGGAATTTTTTTTCTCTTTTGATAAGTGTTGGTTTGTTCCATTTTCCTTTTCTCCTGCCTTGGTGGGTCCTTGAATTCCCAATTTGTCCAGTCACTATTCCCCCTACACCAGTGCTGTGCAGTGATGTGCCTTTCTTATTTCCATATGCAGAAAGGCTATTCAGTCGTAGCTTCTCTCCCACATGTATACTTCCTTGTAGAAACTATATAATCCTTCCTGCTTTTCTTCTAATCCAGTCTGTTAGAATTCAAAGCTTGAACTCAATTAGATGAATGACACATTTTAGTAAAAGTCCTGCTTATCAACCCATCCCAATAAAGGCAGAGACAGGATGGTCTTTCTAAAATGAACATAGAATCATGTCACTCTCAAGCTTAATACAGCATCCCTTTGCCACTTTTCACCCCTCACAACACAGACACACCCATTTTGAGGTGTAGTATAGGCTGTCCTGAACTCTTGGGTTTTCTGTGCCTCCTTCCCATCTGGGAGTACAGATGTGTGCCATAATGCTCATCCCCTTTTGCCCCTAACAATTAAAGCACAAAATTTTGGCCTAAAAGACTCAGAGGCCACCTGCTACAGCTAGATCATTCTGGACTGGTTTAGGGTGTTCAAGTTACCCTGATATCTGCTGCTCAGGTAGAAGTCTATTTCAGGAACTGCTGCTTGCGCCTGAATATATTCTCGTCCACTCCCACCCTCCCCATTACACCACCTTGTCTGTGACTGGGTCCCAGCCAGGTGGGGAGGCCTGTCTGCTGGGTAGTCTCTGCTGAGGCTGCAGAAAAGGTCAGCCCCTGTGTGTGTTCCCATGCACCCTATGGCCTTCACTTATGGCTCTTTACACATTTTCAGCCACTTAATTATCTTCAGTGACCTGTTTAATGTCTGTCCTCCCAAGAAACTGTTAGCTTCATGAGAACGGGGACCTTGGCAATCTGCTTGCCACTGTGTCCCCTAGAATCAAACCCAAAGTCCAGCCTGTGGGACGTTCTTAACATACACACCTCATACTAATTACATAGGTGAACTCTACCTTCTGCAAGTTTTGCTTCCCAGATGCAACTAATTGCATAATTGAAATATTTGAAAAATATTTTAACAAAATTACATCATTTGAAAATATGTATTATTCATTATTCAAGAGAGTGAAAGAAGTGCTGGAGAGGAGATTAAAAGAGAGAGAATAGGTGTACCAGGGCCTCTAGCCACTGCAATGGAACTCCAGATGCATGCACCACCTAATCTGTTTGGCTTATGTGTGTATCAAGGAATCAAATCTGGGTCTTTTTGCTTTGTAGGCAAGCATCTTAGCCACTAAGCCAACTCTCCATTCCCCAATTTCATGTTTATTGTACACGTGCAGACTTTTCTTGTTATTTTTATATAAGTAATGTAGCACAATAACAATTTACATAATAACATTGCAATATTGTAAAAGAAAGTTCATAAGCAACTTTAAAAGGATTTGAAGTATACAGGAGGATGCTGTAGGTTCTGGGCAAATACAGCACCATTTGCAGTGAAGGACTTGGGGATCCACTAATTTTGGCATCACTGAGAGATAGTCTGAACCCAACTACCTATGGGTACTTTGGTATAATTCTATATTTAAATTTCAGTTATAGAATAATGTGCATATTCAGTTTTAGATAGATTTACAACCTCACGCAGTCAGAGTCCTTCCAGTTCTTGATGTAATAAGTAATAACCATTTACAATTACATACCAAACTGATGGTTATAAAATATATTTTATTTACTTATTTGAAAAAGAGAGAAGTGCAAGTGCCTCCAGCGACTGCAAATGAGCTTCAGATGTATGTGCCATCTTGTGCATCTGGCTTACATGAGACCTGCAGCATCAAACTGGGATCCTTAGGCTTTGCAGGCAGAAGACTTAGCCACTAAGCCATCTCTCCAGCCACTATGCTCATATTTTTAAGCACTTAATACTATGGTTTCAGAAGGCTCTTAAAAGTATTCTCTTTAAAGTTTGGCTCACAGTAATAATGTCTTTGAAAGATCATTTCAGGGACTTCTGGCTAAGATGGCGACTGCCTAGCTGTGCTACAAATCCCGGGGAAGGAAAGGCAAGACATTAAGGGTACACTGAGGCTTTTAGGGGGGAGCAATCTCTAATAGATGATCAGTGAGAGGGCACAGAGTGGGGAACACAGGGATTCAAGGATCCCCTTGAGGGCTGGTAGCCCACCCCTCTCCCCAAATATCCACCGTGTCCACTGCCGCTGCCACTGCATACCCACCAATCCCTGTGTGCAGAAGCTTAGGTGGCTCCATAAACTCAACCACCCTCTGCTCTGACTACCGCGCATTCAGTGAATCCTGGCAATATCAGAGAATCCCTGAATCCCTCTGGAGCCCACCCATCCCCATATCCACTGCACAGCTGCATGCAGATCAACCCCTGCGCGTGGAAGTTTACACTGCTCTGCCCACTTGCTCACTTACTGCTGCTGCCACTGCCCATTCAGCAAGCCCAGTCCCACAGCTACTGCTACACAAGCTCAGACTTACTTGTGCCAGCTCAGTTGCCATCCCCTACCTGCCGCGCAGGCTATCCGCCATTGTCCTGTGGTATGGGAGCACAGACTGCTTCTGGGTCCTTGTGTTCCCAGCCAGAGTTTGGGCTGCTTCAGTGCTTGGTACCTAAGTGTCCCTCCTAGGTCAAACACAGGCAGCTTTGGCACATTACTGCTTGAGAACTCAGGCAACTTTGGCACCCCTGCCAGGCAGTAGATAGGCAGCTTTGGCAAGTGACAGCCAAAGCCCAGGCTGCTTGGCAGTTGCCCCAGGCTGCCTCAGATTCCCACTGTGCTTGAGCCCAGGCTGATCCACCCACCTACGTGCCTATACACTGTCATGGGCAGACAACAGCACAAAAGAAATAACATGAAAAATCAAATGCAAGAAAACCCAGTTAGATCACCCAGTCCTACAATGAACACATCTAACCAAAACACAGGAGTCATTTGGATCAGAACATCAAATTGAAGCTATGAGCAATGCAACCCTGATCAACATAATGGTAGAACTTGCAGGAAAGCAAGAAAGGACCGATAATCATGTGGA
The DNA here is from genome assembly GCF_020740685.1 of Jaculus jaculus. Lineage (NCBI taxonomy): Eukaryota > Metazoa > Chordata > Mammalia > Rodentia > Dipodidae > Jaculus > Jaculus jaculus. The sequence goes on from NC_059126.1 coordinate 8,277,577, forward strand.
TGCTGCTATCACTAAACTAGAACTAACAGATAAGAAATTGGAAGGAGTTAAAAGAGAATTAAAAGATTTGAGGGAGAGTGAAAAAAAAAAGAAGCCTTAAAAATCAGCTGGCCATGCTAAATTAAGACATAAAGAAATGCAAGGATAAATTCAAAGAATCATCAAGAAATTCAGAAAATGATGTGAAAAGGAAGCTTGACAAAGGGATGGAAATTATATATAGAAAAGTAATAGAAAATGCAAACTTAATTGAACAAGTCCAAAACTCTCTAGAAGCTCTCAAGAATAGAGTCAGCCAAGTGGAGGACAGAAACTCTGCTCTGGAAGACAAAATAGAAGAAACAGTTAAAAAGTTCAAAAATTTCAGTAAGTTCAAAAGTTTCTGCAAACAGAAGATGAGGGAATTGTGGGATACATTTAAACATCCTAATATCAGGATAATTGGAATACCAGAAGCTGAAGAAATTCAGACCAAAGTCATGGAGAACTATTTTACAAAATAATTGGAGAAAACTTTCCCAGTCTCTTAAAAGAAAGGCCCATCAACATACAAGAAGCAAACAGAACTCCAAACAGACTGGACTAAAGGAGGAGCTCTCCAAGACATATTGTCATTAAGACTCTAAACATAGACACCAAAGAGAAAATCCTAAAAGCAGCTAGGGAAAAACAGTGCACCACTTTCAAAGGTCAACCCATCAGAATTACTCCAGACTTCTCAATGGAAACCCTGAAAGCTAGGAGGGCCTGAAAAGAAACACTGCAAAGTCTAAGAACCTATGGCTTCTAACACAAACTACTATACTCAGCAAAAGTATCAGTCATTATAGATGGTGAAAGAAAAACTTTCCATGACAAAACTCAGCTTTACAATTATATGAACACAAAACCAAACCTATTATAGGAAATTCTCCACAGAGAAGAAACAAATAACCAAACACAAATGCTTACAGGAAGCAGATCACAATAACCAAACTCAGAGTAGGCACAAAAAATTTCAAAGTTCATGAAAACACCAACACACATCTGCCATCACAATATGGCAGGCATCAAATCAAATCTTACACTCATTACCCTAAATATAAATGGCCTTACTTCACCCATCAAGAGACACAAGCTAACAGGATGGATCAAACAATTAGACCCATCAATCTGTGGCCTTCAAGAAACACACCTCACCATTAAAGATAGACACCTCCTCAGGGTGAAAGGGTAGAAAACAATATTCCAAGTAAATGGGAATAAGAAACAAGCAAGCATAGCTATATTAATATTGGATGAAATAGACTTCAAGCCAAAAACAATCAAAATAGACAAGGTCACTTCCTACTTATCAAGGGAACGATCCATCGAGAGGATATTACAGCACCTAACCTGAATCTACCCAAGATACCTTACATATCCATCAAGCATCTCATGGACTAGACACTAGGTTGGATGATGAGGGAGGGTAGGGCATCAAAGGGGTGGGAAACACAAATCTAGACCCAAATGGCAATGGTACCATAAAACTCTGCTTCCTAAAAGGCAGACCAAATGGCTGAACCTTCACCAGGCCCTTACAGGAAACACCTGAACCACAAGACACTGGAGAGGGTAGGATCAAGGCCAACCTTAATCTTCTACATCTTCCCTCCCTCCCTCTACCTCTCCCTCCCTCCCTCCCTCCCTCCCTTCTCCTCCCTCCTCTCTTCTAACTCTTGTATATTAGTTATCTTTTTCCTCATTTTTGTAATGGGTACTGACCTGTAACTCCCAGTATCAGCATGGGTCTATCATCCACAGTGAGCTTTTGATCAGAGAGACCTACAAAGTTTCCTATAAGATAGACAGATTTCTGTCAGAGTACTTGATGACCCACCAAAGGTCAGTGGTAAGACCCTACTGCTGAAGACTCCATACGCAGTAGACACATAAAAAGGAATGACGTGGCTGGAAGCTGGAAGAGAGTCAGTCCCCAGACAGTGCGTCTAGTGCCACAAGGTGCTGCATGGACGACTGTGGGAAAATGACCAATATCTATTGAAGCAACTCATGGTCTAACCTACTTAGCAGCAAATAACCTGGTGAGAGGCCCACCCAAGTGCAATAGTGGCACGCAGCCATGGGTGGGAACCAACTGCTCTTGATTTGGCTAACTGATCCCCTCAGTGGCACGGAACCCATAGCTGGAGCTGAGAAATAAGTCAGGACCATATCCAAACATTAGCCCACTGTCTAATGTCAAGCTACCATCAATCATGGGCTGCAAGAAGGCCTACAACTATTAAATTCTCTATATATTAAAAAAAAAAAAGTAAGGGTTATCTCATTTGTCCTGGTGCTAACTTACTCTCTGCCTGAGAATCTGCTACTCTTTTTCAGATAGATGTAGATCCTAAGGTAAGAGCCACCCCATCATACCTCAAAAGGGCCCAGGCTGAAACTAAGCAAAATTGGCAAAACAGGCAAGGGTGCTGTTTTCCTGATGAACCGGATACCAGCACAAGGGGGAAGGAGACCAACACAGAGAAAAGTCAACGACTACCAAATCAGAGAGCCAGAGCCCCAGAGGCCCCCAACACCTCATCACTGAAGAAGACCAAAAATGAACCCAACATGGCTCAGGGAAACTTTGTGGAAGAGGGGACAGAAAGAATGTCAGAGCCAGCCAGGCGTAGTGGCGCACACCTTTAATCCCAGCACTCGGGAGGCAGAGGTAGGAGGATCGCCGTGAGTTCAAGGCCTCTCTGAGACTACAGAGTTAATTCCAGGTCAGCCTGGACCAGAGTGAGACCCTACCTCAAAAAACCAAAAAAAAAAAAAAAAAAAAAAAAAAAAAACCAAAAAAGTCAGAGCCACATGTTGAGTCATGATATGCAGAGACATTTATCATACCAATAACTGTGGGGTAACCCTACAATGCACGACCCATATACCTCAACAATGAGGGGCTAGTGGGGAGGGGGTGGGTCACAGATGAGCCTAAAAATGGTACCCAACTCACTGTATTTGCTTAATACAAAACTAATTAATAAAAAATTTTTAAAAGATAATTTCTTGTCAAGCATAATAGTAAAGACACAGCCTCTGGAAATAGTGTAGCAGTTAAAGGTTTGCAAAGCGTAGTGCAATAGTTCAGTTCAAATTTGACTCTATTTTATTTCTTCTACTCTGGAGTATATTTAGTAATATTTTCTAACATAGGGGCACAACAAAAGCCATAACACCAACAATATTTGCAAACTAATAATTCCTGAATGTTACCAAAATATTATTCAGTATTCAATTTTTCCTGTTTGTTAATAAAGACTCTGTATACAAATCAAGATATAATTCCCCTTTAATGTTTTATTCTTTTTGTAATGCTCTTTCTCTTTGGTCTTTCTCATTCTCTTTTTTTCAAAGATACATATCTGTGTCTTAAAAGGGTTATTAATCTTACTTACGTTTCCCCAAATCTGGATTTTGTTTTGTTTTATTTTGTTTTTGTCTTTTCCAGGTAGAGTCTTTGCTATAGCCCAGGGTGATCTGGAATTCACTACGCAGTGTCAAGACGCCCTCAAACTCATGGCGATCCTCCTGTCTCTGCCTCCCAAGTACTGGTATTAAAGGCGTTGCCACCACACCCAACAAACTCCTGACACATGCACCCCCTTGTGCATCTTGGGTCCTGGGGAATTGAACCTGGGTCCTTTGGCTTTGCAGGCAAATGCCTTAACTGCTAAGTCATCCCTCTACATCTTTCCAAATCTGTATTTCACTGATATCAGCCCTGTGGTGTTCTGAATAATGTTTCTCCTTTTTTCAAACTCTTTGTAAAGTGATCAGTATTTCAAAAATGGTGAAGTTTAGGTTCTTTTCTATTTTAAAAATACTTGATTTCTTTGAGAGAAAGACAAACACAGAGAAAGACACAGACAGAGAAACAGTGAGTATATGTGTACCCTAAAAACAAACTCCAGACACATACACCACTTTATGCATCTGGCTTTACATAGGTACTGAGCATTCAAACCTGGGTCTGTTAGGCTTTGCAGCCAAACACCCTCAAGTGCTAAGCCAAGTACCCTCCCTCTCTTCATTTTTAAATGTCTTAATTTTTAATCTTTTAAAAATATCTTTAAAATATTATTTATTTAGGAGAGGGGAAGGGAGTGAGAGATGAGAGGGAAAAACAGAAAGAGGAGACAGAAAGAGAGTGTGGAGGCAAGTAGTGAGGCAGATAGTATAGGCATACCAGCGCCTCCAGCCTCTGAACTCAAGATGCATGCACGGTCCTGTGTATGTGGCTTATGTGGGTACTGGGGAGTCAGACCTGGGTCCTTAGGCTTTGTAGGTAAGCGCTTTAACTGCTAAATCTATTCAGCCCTACCTTTTAATTTATTCTTCAATAAAATTACTGTGTGTGTGTGTGTGTGTGTGTGTGTACACACCAGGACATCTTGCAGATGCTGCAAGTAAAATACCAGACACTTGGAAGTAGAATGGGAATTGAACACAGGCCAGCAGACTTGCAAGCAGGCACATGTAACTACTAAGCTATCTTCCCAGACCTCATTCTTGTTTTTCAAAGTAAAAGGGGCTCATCTCTTCCCGTCTTTACCACTTTTAATACATTTCCACATCAATGCCATCATTTTAAATTCTAAAAGATTCTTAAAGATCACTATGGTTTGGTTCCTAATAAGGTCCTCTCACCTAATTTTTTGAATAATGTTCATCATGACAACATTTTTTTTTTCCTTTTCAGAGTTGGCAAGAAAAAAAATGCACATCTGCTGTTTGTTTTTATAATCCCTGAGAATTTTAGAGGTATGAACATGCCTGCTGGGTATATTACTTGATTTTTTTAATGGACCAATATTTAATACAAGATCTTTAGGTTCTCTTTCAAAATATGAAGCTGATGCTGCTTTCATGGAGCCACTGACAGTGGGGAAAAGGAATATTGTGGTAGAGCACTGGAAAAAATACTTCATAAATACTGATGAGTTAAAAGTACATTTCCACAGCTGGGCGTGGTGGCGCACGCCTTTAATCCCAGCACTCGGGAGGCAGACGTAGGAGGATTGCTATGAGTTCGAGGCCACCCTGAGACTCCATAGTGAATTCCAGGTCAGCCTGGGCTAGAGTGAGACCCTACCTCGAAAAACCAAAAAAAAAAAAAAAAAAAAAAAGTACATTTCCAAACTTTTAAACATTTCTCATTAAAATTTAGTTAAACCATTTTTAAATTGACAAACACCTCTTATTTGCTAGGAGTTAACTATTTGCTATGTGTTGTAAAAGAATATGTAATATTTTTAATCATTGTCAGAAAATAAGTGTAAATAATGACAAAGTATGTCCTTTATTTGCAAAGATGAAAGCTGACATCTTCAAATCCTTAAAAACTTGTTGCATGATATGGTGTACAGTAGATGGTATATGATGTAAGGCAGAGATTTTTTACCTTCTTTTGTAGCAAAGTTTTCAATTTTTTTACTTAGTAGCTTAGCTACTAGTTAGTTATTAAAATGGAATCAGTTTGTGGCTATATGAACATCTAAAATGTAAAGGTTCTATTCTTCCATTGTGTAGTACTTTCTTCTTTGCAAATATTTGTGTATATTTTTTCTTACCAAATTAATAATGTGGTCTCTCTTTGCTCTTGGGTTTATTTAGATGGAAAGAATTAATGTTAATATGTCAATATATGTGCATGTGTGTATACATACAGACATACATGATACCAGATGTAAAAGGTAGCACATGCATTTAGAGTTTGTTTGCAGAGGCTGGAGGCCATGGCACACCCATTTTCTCTTTCCTTCTATCTGCCCTTTTCTCTCTTCCATCTCTCTCTCATAAAAAAATAAATGGAATATATTTTAAAAATGAGTTAAGCTGCTTGGTATACAAGACATCTTTTACTGTGGATGTCTTTCTTCCTCAGGGGTGTTAGTAACTGTCATTAAGACCTGCCTCACAGAAGATTGTGGCTGGGGGTCAGACCCTTCCCATGCCAGCATTGCATAACTGTAGAAGTTTTGTGAATTCCACCCACATTTTAAGATAATTTCCAAGAGGATTTAAATAGAGTGGAATGGACATAGTGGCTGTGGGTGCTGGTATTTGGAAGAATCTTGGGTCAGTCACTTGTGGAATTTGTACAACTCAGCCTCTACTATTTTGAACAAGGAAGGGACTTTCCTGTGTTGAGAGCATCTTTCAGTCTACTAATAGTTTAGAATCTATCTTTATCTCTCCTCAGAATATTACTATTATAAATAAAAATAAAGTTTCAATTCAAATTACTGTGCTTTGGGATAAAGAAAATAGAATGTTTGCACATTTTTCTAAAAATACAAATCAATTTAATACATAAATAGGTACTAAAAAAGTTAGGAGAACCAGAAAATATCCACTAATATATCAAGTAAAAAAAGAACAAATACTTGGGCTGATCCACTTAGAATAGGGTGTGTCGAGTCCCTCTGTTCCTTTTGCTGTAAATTGACTTTCTTTATCAAGGAAAGACAGAGGTTTTCTCCTTGACTTACAGTGGCACTATAATATCCACAATAAGTCTAAAGGTGAAAATAAAAGCCGCATTCAACCCACATATCTACTGACATTAGAATAAACTGTCTTCAGCATGGTCAGAGCATTTACATTACCTTACAGTTGGGCAAAAATCATCTATCACAAAATCTATTTTATAGTGGGTTGTCTAATTGTTGAATGTGTCGTATGTTTTATTAATTGCTGCACTGAAAGGAGAAATAGAGTAGCAGTTTGGGTGTGCGTTGTCCGTATCATGAAGCCAAAAAAGAGCAAGTCAGACTTCTGTCATTGGGCTGCCTGGAATTTTTGTGGTAGTTATAATCAATGAGCTCAGAATGCTTTAATCCTAATTTTATATATAATATTTTATAGTGTATACTGTACTTATTTTATAATTTTGTACAGTCTCATTCAATTTATGAGAATTGTAGCACCATTAATGAAATTTGAAAGAAAAGATTCCCTTCCCAATTTGTAAGGTAAAGTGACCTGATATTTACTGACATTTTATATGATGCTAGAAACTTAGAAAAGCTTCATTTGATTGGTGAATTGTTGCACAGTGATACATATTGCCTAATAATTTTCTGCTTTAGTGTGTGGCAAATTTTTCATTTGTTTGTAGCTCTGCATCTCTGAGAAGTAACACTGGACTTTAGTTAAAGGTGCCATCACCAGATAGATAATGGGAAGCACAAATGCATGACTTACCATCATTTGAGCCAAGGGAAGCTCAGAAGGTGAGTACTGACACAACCCTCTGTTTTTATACTACTATACGTAGGGAGCAATTACCGTCATAAATTTGGCTGTTAGTGCTCCAAGATGTCTTTCTCTGGAGCCTTTTCTGGGTTGCTTGGGATGTTGAACTCACCAGACACTTTTTAAATGTCAGCCTCCCCAGCATGCTCATTCCTGGTGGTCACTGGCTTCTGGAATGTCCCAAGACACAGGAAGTGGAAGTTGCCTCCTGCTCTGAAACCATAAGCTGGCCCAATGCTATTTCTGCCATTTTCAATCCACCAAATAGTCAGAGTCCACTCAAAACCAACGGAGGAGGGCAAGAATCCCAGTCCCCAGTGGTAAGAATAATTCATCAAAGAAGCCTAAACTCCATTGTTGGTAAGGAGGGAGGTCCATTAGTGATGGAATGAGCATTCCTGATAAGGCAGGTGGATATGGAATCCAGTTAGACTCTCTCCCACTGAAGATAGAGGAAGGAGATAAAGAACCAGTGTTCCTTCAGGCAAGCTTTTTGATGGGACCAGACAGAAGAGGTAGTTAAGCATGTTCTGTAAAAACTGGCCTGTATGATCTGGTTCAGGTCACAGTAAGGAAAATACAGGGCTCCTGACAAGTTGTATCTTAGTGACTTTCATAATGTCGTCTCAGTTGAAACTAAAGGAAAGGCAGGGTATTCTGGAATTGGGTGGGGTTTGGAACAGGGAATAGGGAGTTCTTGGTCTTTGGGTAAGACCTTCAACCCCAGAGGCCTTTACACTTCTCAGAAGCACTTACAATTGGGAAGAATAAAATCAAATTGGTCCTTTTTCCAGATGGTCTGAATTGGGTAATAATCAGGTTGGTTTCCTTTTATGACAAGACATATCTTTCAACATAATTAGCTATCACTACATGCATAATATAAGGGAAGAAGTAAACTACAAGGACACATGGAGTTCTTAGAGCATGTCACCATACTTTCCTTAAGCCAAGGCGAGATAAGTCCTTCCATACTTTTCTTTAAATTTTTCCTACCAGTTTTTCTCATTTTTTTTTTACTTTGAAAAATATGACAGTGTAACATGCAGTGAAATTAACATACAATAAAAATTCAAGTGTGTGGTTTGATGAGCTTTGAAAAGATGGCATGGTACAATTTCCTGGCAGAGGTGGCACCACACAGCATGGCAGGCCACATGGGGATCCAGAAGGCAGTGCAGGAGGTGGACAAGTACATATGCCCTGATAACCCTCACTTTCCCATGGTGCTAGGATGCTTCCTCAGACACCAAACACCTTACTGACCATAAAGAGTAAGCTCTCCCAGACCTGTCTTTCATATGCAAATTAGCAAACCCAGGTCCTAACTGGGATCTGTATATCCTAGGCCAACATGCCTGTATCAGCTTGGGAAACTCAGATCCTGCTGAAAGTGCTCAAGCTGTGACTTGCCTGTTCCTTCCAGGGAAAACCATGATGCAGCCTCCTGCTCACATCTGCCCCCTGGCCTAACCTGGGTCCTGTGTGATCTGGGGAGCCACTTCCTCTTCAGAACTCACTCAACACACTCACCTTTCATGGGTAGTCATCTTGTCTGCCAGCCTCCTCATACTGAAGACACTAAAACTGCATTTTAAATCACTGCTTGCCTCTTCCTCCTCTGGCTGTCCAGCTCAGAGGCGCCGGTGTCCTAGCTGCTGTCACGGTTGGGTTACTACTATCACACACCTGACCCTTACATACACTGTCAGCCCCATGTTGTTATGAGCTCTCTTTTCAATAGTGAGTCATTGTTCTGGTTCTCAACTACGGTGCAACAATTTACCTCAAAACTTAACAGCCTAAAACACCCAGTTGTTTTCATGTCTCATGATCTACAGGACTTCTGATTGAGCAGAGGAGCACAGCCAGGCCCGTGATGCTTTGCCTCATGATATTTACTGCAGGCACTCCATAACCTATCTAGAGATTTGACCCCAGTTCCTTGCATGCATGCTCTACTGGTGTTAACACTGCTGGCCAGCCTCAGGTGGGCCCTCTTTCCCTGTGGTAGCAGCATGTCTCCATGTAGGCTCTCCAACAAGTTAGATCTCATATGGAAAGCTTAGGGTTTTATGAGGCCAATGTTGAGGCCTCAGTTTCTGAAATGCTGGTCTTTGAGTTGTTACATTACTTGTCTGTGCATATTGGATAATGTTGGCACAAAAGAGTGTCAGGAGGATGAGGAAAAATAGATTTCAAGTTTTCTTTGGGGAAATAGTAAATAATTTATAAGAATTTTTATCTGAAGCTATTATCCTTTAACTCAATGATTAGGCTCCAGTGTTCTGTTTGCTTTGAGTAAAGTATGTTCCTCACTGGTGACAAGGGAACTGCTGACTTTACAATTTTACACTTCTCTTGTCTTTCCCCACATTTCATCTGGGCTGCCAGGATTCAGAGACAGACGCTCCAAAGGCCCTAGATGTCTCAGCAACAGATAGAACTGCCTTAGCCTATGGAGTTCATGCATGATGTTTTAAAAATGGCAATAAAGAAAACTAGCCTCTGTATATGCCATTATATTTATCATATGCTGCACACTGCCTATCTGTGTACATGCGACCCCCATGACACATTGTTTCAGCAAAGAGTGAAGTAAGCATATTTTTAGGCAAAAACAAATATCTGAAGCAAGCAGATCTATAGGATAGGAAAGCTAAGGGAATTATGAGATTTGAAAGGAACTAATACAAAATTGAAATTCAAATATCCAGGAAGGATGACCAGAAATGATAAGTATGTGAATAAATTTAAACACAACATTTTCCTACTTATTGTTTTCGCATGCTTAAGACTACTATAAGCAAAAATTAAACTATTATATTGTAGGGTTTGTACTATCAATAGATATAGTACACTGAAAACTGTATCATCAAAACTGAGTGAAATAAAATTTCCTCCATGGCTATGTAGTCATGTATTTTGTGTTATGTCATAAAACACACAAAACAGACTATGGAACCCTGTTGAGATATACAGGAAACATAGCCAGGAAGACAAAAACAGATGAAAACTGCATGTTTAAAAATATTTCAACAGGAATATGGAGATGGCTGAGTACTTCAAAGAGCTTGCTTAAAAATATTTTCAGCCAGAGTTTTTCAATTCCTGCACACCCACATAAATCCAGGCACAAAAGTGGTAAATTTCTTTAGAGTACATTTGCAGTGGAGGAGGGCCTGGAACAAATGCACACAAGTAAATAAATAAAAAATGTAAAAATATATTTGAAAGAGGGAAGGAAAAGGAACAAAAATGTAAAAGGAGCACAGTGAAAACAAATAATAAGATGGAAGACTTCTCTTCAGTTGTATACAATTTATAGGTAGCAATATCATGGTAGATAAAAATCAGTGAAACACAAGATCTTTCAGTTATCTCTAAGATACAAGTTTCAAATATAAAGCAACTTAGAGTAAATTAAGGTAAAAATTTCTGCTGTGGATACAGTATAAGGCTGGAGGATCTGCTAATACCAAATCACTAGACTAGTTGAAAAATGGTATCAGTTGAGGAAAGCAGGCTTCTTGCAGTGGTAAAAATGTCACTTTATCAAAATGAAACCAAAACATCAGGTCTTACATGTTTATAATTGGCTTCCTAAATGCCTACACCATCAAAATATAAAATTAAGGGACAAACAAATAATTGTTGGAGATTAAGATACCTCTCAAGTTTACATAACATGTCACCAGCAAATTGGAAGGCAGAAGAAGTGGAATACTTCTTTTCCAGGGAATGTGGGAAATTCAGTGACATGTGAAAAATAAAGTAAACTTCAAGTGGGGATGGGGAGGTTGGAGAGAGAATGAACAAGATCCCACAAATGTTTTAAAGTATATTTTAACACTCTTATACCTAGTATATTCAGTAACTTGGATGTTAAGATGACAAGTTTTAAAAACATATTTTCTTTATCTATTTTATTTGAGGGAGAGAATGTGCACACCAGAGCCTGTAACCACTACAAATGAACTCCAGAACAATGTGCCACCTTGTACATCTGGGTTATGTGGGTCCTGGGGTTTCAAACCTGTGTCCTTAGGCTTGGTAGGCAAGCCCCTTAACTGCAGAGTCATCTATCCAGCCTCACCCCCTCAAAGGACTTTTTTTTGTTGTTAATTTGGGGGTTTTTTTCGAGTTAAGGTCTTACTCTAGCACAGGCTGACCTGGAATTCACTGCCTCTCTGTGTACATGCTACCCCCATCACATATTGTTTCTCCATAGCAAAGAGTGAAGTAAGGACATTTTTATACCCTTCCCTCCCCACCCCCTGGCAATTAAAAAAAAAAATTAACACAAGCAGATCTGCAGGATAGGAAAGCTAAGGAAATATTTGGTTTGAAAGGAACTAATACGGACTTGAAATTCAAATATTCTGGAAACATAACTAGAAATGATACATATGAGAGTAAATTTAAACAGAACATTTTCCATTTTACTGAATTGCCATGCTTAAGACTGCTATAACCATAAATTATACTATTATAGTGTAGGGTTTACACTATCTATGGAAATAGTACAATGACAACTATATCATCTAAACTAAGTGAAATAAAATTTCCTCCATGGCTATATAGTCAAGTATTTTGTGTTATGACTTAAAACACTCAAAATAGACTGTGGAGCCCTGATGAGATATGCAGGAGACTTATCCAGGAAGACAAAAGCAGATGTAGGCTGCATGTTTAGAAATATTTGAACAAGAATATGGAGATGGCTCAGTACTTCAAAGTGCTTCCTTTAAAATATTTCCAGCCAGAGTTTTTCAATTCCTGAGCACCCACATAAATCCAGGCACAAAAGTGGTACATTTCTTTGGACTACATTTGCAGTGGAGGAGGGCCTGGAACACATGCACACAAGTAAATAAATATAAAAATATATTTGAACATAAGGCAAAAAGGGAAGAAAAAGAACAAAAATGTAAAAGGAGCACAGTGAAAATAAACAATAAGATGGAAGACTTCTCTTTAGTTGTATACAATTTACAGGCAGCAATATCATGGTAGATAAAAATCAGTGACGCACAAGATCTTTCAGTTATCTCTAAGGTAGTAGTTTCAAATATAAACGGAATTTAGAGTAAATTAAGATAAAGGTTTCTGCCGTGGATTCAGTAAAAGCTGGAGGATCTGCTAATACCAAATCACTAGACTCGTTGAAAAATAGTATCAGTTTAGGAATGGAGGCCTCTTATAGTGGTAAAAATGTCAGTTTATCAAAATGAAGCTAAAACATCAGGAGTTATATGTTTATAATTGACTTCCTAAATGCCTATGTCATCAAAATATAGAATTAAGGGACAAACATATAATGCTGGATATTAAAATACCTCTCAATTTTACACAACCTGTCACCAGCAAATTGGAAGGTAGAAGAAGTGGAATACTTCTTTTCCAGGGCATGTGGGAAATTCAGTGACATTTGAAAATTAAAGTAAACCTCAAGTGGGGATGGGGAGGTTGGGGAGAGAATGAACAAATGTTTTAAAGTATATTTTAACACTCTTATACTTAGTACATTCAGTACTTAGATGATAAGATGACAACTTTTAAAAAAATATTTTCTTTACTTATTATATTTCAGGAGAGAATTTGCACACCAGAGCACATAGCCACTACAAATGAACTCCAGACCCATGTGCCACCTTGTACATCTGGGTTATGTGGGTCCTGGGGAATCAAGCCTGTATCCTTAGACTTTGTAAGTAAGCATCTTAACTGCTAAGCCATCTCTCCAGCCTCCCCCCCATTGAAGGACAACTTTTTTGGGGGGGAGGGGTTGAGTTAAGGTCTCACTATAGCATAGACTGACCTGTGATTCACAGTCTCAGGATGGCCTTGAACTTGTGACAATCCTCATACCTCTGTGTCCTAAGTGCTGGGCTTAAAGCCATGTACTACCATGCCTGGCTTATGACAATTTTTTGATAAAAAATTACAAAATTTAAATGAAATAGAAAATAGAACAGCTTTACATATTAAAGAAGTTGAAGTTCCTCTTAAATGTCTTTCCAAAGACAAAGCTGTCTGCTTAGGTGGACTTGCTAGTATGTTCCTTCTAAGTTTTGAAGAAGTGATTCCAATATGAAACAAGTTCATGAAGCCAATGGAAGAGGGCACACTCCTGAGCTTCCTTCATGAGGCCAGCATGAAAGACGTTATAGACAAAAGGTGCAGCAGGGTGAAAGTACAGACTGGCATTTGAGCAAATTTAATTACATAATATAACCTCATAGCAAGATTTATCTAAGAAAAGCCAAGCTGATTTACCATTAAAAAAAAAAAAAAAACTGGGCTGAGGACATGGCTCTGTAGTTAAAGGTACTTGCTCACAAATCCTGCCAACCTAGGTTCAGTTCACCAGCACCTATGTAAAACCAGATGTATAAAGTAGTACATGCATCTGGAGTCTGTTTGTGTAGTAAGAAGTCCTGGTATGCCCATTCATATTCTCTCTCTATAAGTCTCTCCCCCTCTCTCCTTCTATCTGTCTCTGACACACACACACACACACATCCATGTATAAAAAAATTTTTATGAAATTATCCAGTGTATCTCACCATATTTTCAAAATAACAAATGCCAAAAAACCATATTATTAGCAGAATCATAAAACTATTTGGAATGGGGTTGTAGCTCAGTGATGAGGTATTTGCAAACATGCTTTTAGACCCAAGCACATGTGTGAGAGAGAGAGCAATAAGTAATTAAGTACATAGATTACATATAGAAAGATAGATAGTGGTCACTTATGTGCTTATGCTTGTTTCCCAGATCAGCCTGCGATATTATACTACTCTGCCTCAAAAACTAGAGACAGGACTGGAGAGATGGCTTAGCAGTTAGTGTGCTTACTATCAAAGCTTAAGGGCCCAGGATCAATAGCCCATACCCATGTAAGCCAGATGCAAAAGGTTGTGTGTGCATCTGTAGGTGGATTGCATTCACTGGATGTTCAGGAGTGCCTATTCTGCCTCTCTCTGTATATGCTTCCTCTCTGTCTTTCAAATAAATAAATAAATATAAAAATATTTAAGCATTATATCTTCTGTAAGTTCCACCTAAAAAATAACTTGAGCTTTACTTGATTTTGCATGAAGAGCATAATATGCTAAAGTGGTGACTTAATTTGAAGTAGTTTATTTTAAATGGATTGCTGTACTGACTGTTGATGGCACATAAGTGATAAAGGTTACATGCAAATGTTAATCTGGTCTTGTAAGTGGAGGGATGCAGGTGTCAACTGTGTGATTCCTTGCATTTCCTGTGTGCTCATTTTCTTAATATATGTTAGGAAATGTTGAAAAGCACTTTTCATTATAAAAGTAGCATCTTTTGCAAAAGCATAGAAAGTAAAATGGAGAAATGTTGACTTCAAAAAAAAAAGACTTTGAGACTTCCAGTTAAGATGGCTGTGTAGGTACCACGCCAAAGCAGCGTGGAGGAAAAACGCCAAAAACAAAAACAAACAAACAAACAAAAACCAGCAAAATACACACTTTTACTAAAAGTGAGGTGTATAGGAACTTGAAATGGCAGCAGAGAAGTAGGGGAGATCCAAAGCATCCAGAGCCCACATAGGCCTGCAGAAGTGGTTCCAGCAGGTCTGCGGTCCATGGCAACAGCAGTGCACCGGAAAGCCGCCAGACTCGACTTGAGCCACAGGAAAAGACAGGCAAGGGGATTTTCTACTCACACCGGAGCTCTCTTCAAACACAAGAAACATGAAGGGAGAGTGG
This sequence comes from Jaculus jaculus, assembly GCF_020740685.1. Classification (NCBI taxonomy): domain Eukaryota; kingdom Metazoa; phylum Chordata; class Mammalia; order Rodentia; family Dipodidae; genus Jaculus; species Jaculus jaculus. Next base: position 8,292,615 of record NC_059126.1, read on the forward strand.
CAGTGAACAACGGAGAAGCAGATCACAAGGTAGAAGAACAGGTGGAACAGCAAAAGAACTAGAGCAGCATTGGCAGCTTCCCATCTCCCATCGCCAGTGCCCAGCTCCAGTGACAGAGCACCGGTCCAAGGTCCCTGCCACGCCTGCTTGAACCAACAACAGGACCCAAGCAGGAGCAGAGGTAACTGGGATTATACCAGGGAAGGTTCTCACCTGGTCACAAGCTGAATTGGAACCCTCAACAGATCAGAAAACTTAACTGCCTTGTTGTCAGGATTAAGGGTGTGGGTGGGGAACCACACACTCTAAGAGACAGTTAGAGGATCTGGTTGTCATAATACCTACACTTGGATAAATACTCTTAAGGTGTTTTTAATTGAAAGTGAACACTGTTTAGTTAAATTTTAGAAACTATCTGTATTTGGTTACACTCAGCCTACTTGAATACTATCATAGCAGGCAAACCCTCCACTTGGGGTCACTTTTGTAGATACTCTTGAGAGTTTTGAGAGTCATACCTAACACCTTAGGCTCCTACCCTGAAGTTATATAACATCAAATTGACTGATACATCTAATAATACACAGCTAACAAGAAAATCCAATCATTAAATAATCCAGGATGCAAAAATATATACATTATAACACAAGAAACACCAAAAATCAAGACAATATAAATCTACCAAAAAGTATTAATGCATAAGAAATGACCTCTTGTGAAAATGAGTTAGAGGAAATACCTGAGAAAGATTTCAAAAGAATTATTTTAAATATGTTGAAAGAAGTCAAAGAAGAAATCAAAGGAATGAAAGAGGAAATCAAAGACAAGGACACCAATTTAATGAAATAAAGAGGTCAATACTTGACATAAAAAAGGAAATAGAAACAATAAAGGGAAACCAGTCAGAATTAGTAGCAATGAAGAACACAGTTAATGAAATAAAAAACTCTGTAGAACTTCTCACCAGTAGAATGGATGAACAAGAGGTCAGAAGATCAGGTGACAGATCTAATACAGTCCAATAAAAAGGAAGACAAACTACTAGAAAAGTATGAGTGGTGACTTCCAGTTAAGATGGCCGCATAGGTACCACACCAAAGCAGCCTAGCAGGGGAAAAAGCCCCTCACCCCCAAAAAAATAATCTCGGCAAAATACACACTTTCACTAAAAAGTTAGGTGTATAGGATATTGAAATGGCAGTGGAGAAGTAGCAGAGATCCAGAGCATCCAGGGCAGAATAAGCAGCTCTGGTAGGTCCGCCTACCAAGGCGGTGGCTGCAGCGTACCAGAAAGCCGCCAGGCTGGGCTTCAACCACAGGAAAAGCCAGGTGAGGGGATTTTCCACTCACACCGGAGCTCTCTGCAAACTCAAGAAATGTGAAGGGAGAGCAGCAGCGAACAACAGAGGAGCAGATCACAAGGTAGAAGAACACATGGAACAGCAAGAAAACTAGAGCAGCATCGGCAGCCTCCCATCCCCCACCGCCAGTGCCCAGCTCCAGCGAACAGAGCAGTGCTGCAGGGACCCAGCCATGACTACTTGAACCAACAACAGGACCCAAGCAGGAGCAGAGGTAATTGGGATTACACTAGGGAAGGGTCTCACCTGGTCACAAGCTGACTTGGAACCCTCAACAGATCAGAAATCTTAACCTCCTTGTTGTCAGGATTAAGGGTGTGGGTGTGACACCACACAGCCTAAGGGACAGTTAGAGAATCTGATTGCCATAATACCTACTCATGGATAAATACTCTGAGCTGTTTTTCCGTGAAAGTGTACATTTTATAGTTAAATTTTAGAATCTGCCTGTATTTTGTTCGACTCAGCCTACTTGAATACTCTCATAGTAGGCAAACACAATACTAGAGTCACTTATGTAGATAGTCTGAGAGGCCTGAGAGCCACAACTAATGCCTTAAGCGCCTATCCTGAAGTTATATAACATCAGATAGTCTGATACATTTAATAATACCCAGCTAACTAGAAAATCCAATCATTAAATAATCCAGGATGCACAAATATATACATTATGACATAAGAAAAGTATGACTGGGAATTTCAAGATATTTGGGACAGTATGAAAAGATCAAATATAAGAATTCATGGCATAGTAGAAGGAGAGGAATTTCAATCTGAAGGCATAGTAGGTGTCTTCAAAATCATAGAAGAAAACTTCCCCCAAATTGGGAATGAGTTGCCAATGCAGATACAGTAATCTTTTAGAACACCAACTAGATAAAACCTGGAAATCATATTATAATTAAACTACCAAACATACAAACCAATGAAAAGATATTGAAAGCAGGCAGACAGAAAAGTCAAGTTACCTACAAAGTCAAGCCTATCACGATTACAGCAGAGTACTCAACACAAACTTTAAAAGCTAGAAAGGCATGGAGTGATGTATTCCTACTCCTGAAAGATAACAACTGTCAACCAAGGTTACTTTATCCTTCAAACTATCCATACAAATAGACAGAGAAATAAGGACATTCCATGACAAAAGCAGGCTAAAGGAGTATTTGAAGACAAAACCAGCTCTACAGAAAATACTTGAAAGAATCCTCCATGCTGAAGAAAAAGAAAAGCACACATATAAGGAACATGGAAAAAAAAAAAACCAAAAAACCAATACTCAAATACTAGTTAACACAAGAGAGCAAAGGTAAAACCAGAAGAACTATAAAAAAAAATGGCAAAAATGAATACACACCTTTCAATATTACCTCAATATCAATGGCCTCAATGCTCCAACAAAAAGGCATAGGTTCACAGACTGGGTTAAAAAGCAGGATCCTTCAATTTGTTGCCTCCAAGAAACCCCCCTTTCTACAAAGGATGGATACTACCTTATGGTGAAAGGTTGGAAAATGGTGTTTTAAGCAAATGGACCTAGAAAACATGCAGGGATTGCTATCCTAATACCTGACAAGGTAGACTTCAGTCCAACATTAGTTAAGAAAGATAAGGAAGGTCACTTTATATTGATTAAAGGCACACTCCAACAGGAGGACATTGCAATCCAAAACATATATGCACCTAACATCGGGCCCCCCAGATTCATGAAACAGACACTATTAGAACTAAGGTTACAGATAACACCAAACACAGTGGTGGTGGTGACTTCAACACCCCACTCATCAACTGACAGGTCATCCCAGGAAAAAATAAACATGAGGAATCTGGGATAAATGAGGTCATAGAAGGAATGGACCTAGCAGATATATGTAGGACAATTCATCCAAATGCTGCAGAACATACATTCTTTTCAGCAGCACATGGAACATTCTCTAAAATAGACCATATATTAGGACACAAAGCAAACTTTAACAAATACACGAAAATTGAATTCCTTGAATCCTATGTTACCACAATGGAATCAAACTACAAATCAATAGCAAGAAAGGCTATAGAGCATACACAAAATCATGGAAATTTAAAAAACACACTGCTAAATGATTAATGGGTCAATAAAGAAATCAAGAAGGAAATCCAAAAATTTATAGAGTCAAACGATAATGAGAACACAACATACCAAAATCTCTGGGACACAAAGAAGGCAGTCCTAAGAGGCAAATTTATAGCCTTAAGTGCCTATATTAAGATTTAGAAGGCTGTAGAGATGGCTTAGTGGTTAAGTGCTTCCCTGTCAAGCCTAAGGACCCTGGTTCGAGGCTTGATTCCCCAGGATCCACATTAGCCAGATGCACATGGGGCCCATGCGTCTGGAGTTCCTTTGCAGTGGCTAGAGGCCCTGGCATGCTCATTCTCTATCTATCTATCTGCCTCTTTTTCTCTCTGTCGCTCTCAAATGAATAAATAAAAAACAAAAAGTTATATAAAAAAGAAAGAAATTAGTCAGCTCACAAGTAAACGACCTAATGCCTCACCTTAAATCCTTAAAAAAGAAGAATAACTCAAACCAAAAATCAGTAGATGGGAAGAGATAATAAAGATTAGGGCAGAAATAAACAAAATAGAAACAAAAAAAAAAAGAAAGAAAAGAAAAAGAAACAATCCAGAAAATCAATGAAAACAAAGAGTTTGTTCTTTGAAATGATAAACAAGATTGATAAACTAAATCTGACCAAAAGAAAGAGGGGAGAGACAGAAATTAATAAAATTAGAGATGAAAAATGTAACATTACAATAGATGCCCAAGAAATTCAGAAAATCATAGGGACATACTATAAAAGCATATACTCCACAAAGTATGAAAATCTTAAAGAAATGGATGATTTCCTTGATTTATATGACCTACCTAAATTAAATCAAGATAAGACTAATCACTTAAATAGACCTATAACAAGCATGGAGATCCAAGCAGTTATCAAAAATCTCCCAAGTAAAAAAAGTACAGGCTGAGATGGATTCATTACTTAATTTTACCAGACCTTCAGGGAAGCACTAACACCATTGTTACTTAAGATCTTCCATAAAATAGAAAAAGAAGGAATCCTACCAAATACCTTCTATGAAGTCAGCATCACTATGATACCAAAACCAGGCAATGATAGAACAAAAAAAGAAAATTACAGACCAGTCTCCTTCATGAACAGAGATGCAAAAATTCTCAACAAAATAGTGGCAAACAGAATACAAGAATATATCAGATAGATCATTCACCCTCACTAAGTAGGCTTTATCCCAGAGATGAAGGGATGATTCAACATATGCAAATCAATAAATGTAATACATTACATAAATGGACTGAAGGACAAAAATCACATGATCATCTCATTAGAAGCAGAGAAAACATTTGGTAAAATCCAACATCGCTTCATGATAAAAGTCCTACAGAGACTGGGAATAGAAGGAACATATCTCAATAAAACAAAGGCTTTTTATAACAAGCCTATAGCCAACATATTACTAAATGGGGAAAAACTGGAAGCTTTTCCACTAAAATTAGGAATAAGACAAGGGTGTCCACCGTCCTCACTTTCATTTAATATAGTAAGGGAAGTCTTAGCCATAGCAATAAGGCCAGAGACGCACATAAAAGAGATACAAATTGGAAACAAAGGGATAAAGTTATGATTATTTGCAGATGACATGATTCTATATATAAAAGACCCTAAAAACTCTACCAGCAAACTGTTAGAGCTGATAAAAACCTACAGCCATGTAACAGGATACAAAGTAAATACACAGAAATCAGTAGCATTCCTATATGCTAACAACAAACACACAGAGGATGAAATCAGAGAAATCAATGCCATTCACAATTGCAAAAGAAAATAAAGTACCTTGGAATAAGCCTAAACAATGAAGTAAAGGATCACTACAATGAAAACTATAAAACACTCAAGTGAGAAATTGCAGTAGACACTAGGAAATGGAAAAACATCCTTTGTTCCTGGATTGGAAGAATCAATATTGTGAAAATGGCAATCGTACGAAAAGCAATCTTCACATTTAATGCAATCCCTATCAAAATTCCAAAGGCATTCTTCATGGAAATAGAAAAAACAATCCAAAAATTCATTTGGAATCACAAAAAATATCTACTATCTAAAATAATACCGAGCAACAAAAATAAGGCGGGTGATATCACCATACCTGATTTTAACCTATACTGCAGAATCATAGTAACAAAAACAGTATGATACTGGCACAAAAGCAGATATGTAGATTAATGGAACAGAATAGAGGACCCAGATGTAAGCCCAAGTAGCTGTAGCCACCTGACATTCGATAAAAATACCCAAAATACTCATTGGAGAAAAGACATCCTCTTTAGCAAATGGTGCTGGGAAAACTGGATATGTATTTGTAGAAGAATGAAAATAGATTCTTCTCTCTCTCCATGCACAAGAACTAAGTCCAAATGAACTAAAGACCTTAACATCAGACTTGAAACTCTGAAGTTACTGGAGGAAAAGGTAGAGGAAACTTCAATATATTGGTCTTGGCAAAGACTTTCTAAATATAACCCCAGTACTCAGGCAATAAAACCACAGGTTAACCACTGTGACCTCATGAAGTTACAAAGATTTTATACGGCAAAGGACACTGAATAAAGCAAAGAGGCAACCTACAGGATGGGAAAAAATCTTTGCCAGCTATATATCTGATAGAGGACTAATATCTAAAATATATAAAGAACTCAGAAAGTTAAATAATAAGAAATCAAACAAGCCATTTAAAAATGGTGTGTGGAGCTTAATAGAGAGTTTTCTAAAGAGAAAATATGGATGGTGTATAAGCATCTAAAAAAATGTTCTACATCCCTAGTCATCAGGGAAATGCAGATTAAAACTACATTGAGATTCCATCTCACTCTGTCAGATTGGCTACCATCATGAAAATAAATGATCATAAATGTTGGCGGGGATGTGGAAAAAGAGGAACCCTTCTACACTGTTGGAGGGAATGCAATCTGGTCCATCCATTGTGGAAATCAGTGTGGAGGTTCCTAAAACAGCTAAAGATTGATCTACCATATGACCCAGCTATAGCACTCCTAGGCATATATCCGAACGAATCATCTCATTTCCTTTTAGAAATACGTGCTCAACCATGTTTATTGTTTGCTGAATTTATAATAGCTGGGAAATGGAACCAGCCTAGATGTACCTCAACTGATGAGTGAATAATGAAAATGTGGCACATTTATACAATGGAGTTCTACTGAGCGGTAAAGAAAAATGAAGTTATGAAATTTGCAGAAAAATGGATGGATCTGGAAAGGATTATACTAAGTGAGGTAACCCAGGCCCAGAAAGCCAAGCTCCACATGTTCTCCCTCATATGTGGATCCCAGCTACAGATGATTGGGCTTCTGTGTGAAAAGTAAAAAACTCACTAGCAGAGGCCATTAAGTTAAAAAGAAGATATAAAGGGAAGAGAAAGGAAGGGAAGAGGGTACTTAATAGGTTTGTTTTGTATGTATGTTAACAGAAGAATAGATAAATGGGGTGAAAAGGCCCAAAATGAGGTCAGGAGAAGAGATAGAGTAAAGGAAAGGTGGCAGGAGGGCTAATCCAAATCTAAGAGGATACAAATACATCATTTGGAAACCTCTAGTTTCAGAAAATGGAACACTCAGGAGCCATAGATCGTCGTTAGAAAATTTTCAGTGCCAGGGATGGAACACCATCCAATGAGTTGTTGGCCAGGGAGGTCCCTGATGCCCCTCAAACATTACAGGCCATTGCCGAGGCCCTTGGTTTCCCACCAGGAATAGATGGTAGGACACTATTGCTGAAAACACCACATATTGGGCTGCAAGGCCACTGAGAAATTCTGCTGGAACTGAGCTGATAACTTCCTCCATGTAGACCAGCTGACAGAGAAACCTGGAAAAGCCATTCTACATGTAGCTCAATGGGAGAAAGAGGTACCACCAATGAAGGTACTCAACATTGGACCCTGCAAGCCTTATAATTGGCCAGCCAGGCCAAATGAGCCAATGGGTGCAATAGTGGCATGTCTGTTGTGGTTGGACTGGAGGCCTGCTCCATGGGAGGGAATACATCCCTGATACTGAAAACTTAAAACAGTCATGAGCACTAGGGGTGTAACATCTACTGATGTCTGGAAATTTGTATATACTATGCTTATCAAACTGCCCAGTAATCACTTCTCTTAATATTTATACCCTTATATTAATACTACTCCCTCCAGACATAAAATGGCCTGGATATTGATGACATCATAGTGCCAGACACTACCTACACAAAACCATCATAAGAGGAGGAAAAGATCATGATGTCAAAATAAGAGAAAGACTGATTGAGATGGGGAGGTGATAGGATGGAAAATGAATTTAAAAGGGAAAAGTCAGGGGGTATTACCATGGCATATTTATTATAATCATGGGAAATGTTAATAAAATTTGAGAAAAAAAACAAAAAATGACTTCAAGAATCATGATTCTATCTCCTCCTGTGCAGTGTCTCAGTGAATGGACAGGAAGGGACAGTGACATGATAATGGATACTATATGCAGAGAATCAGCTGGATGCCAGGAACGTTATGCACAGTAGCCTTAAACCTCAGAACCTGAATGAGTAAATGTATATGGATAGACATCTTTACAAAAGTGGCAAATAAGTTACACAAATGTATGTATGTATGTATGTATGTATGTATGTATGTATGTATATAGAGAGAACACAGCTATGATGACTCCATTGTGACTCAATCTCATGCTCTTTCTAAGGCACCTAGCTCTTATGCATACTTGTCTACATGCTAAGGTACTAGGCCCATAGATGGACAGTGGTCAACTGACATTTGGACAAGCATCAGTTATCTGACATAGAGGGAAAAACTTGCTCCACACAAAGATAAGGCCTTAGGAAGCGAGAAAAAAAGAGTAGTTAGGGACGCATTGGGACAGTTGGAGCTTTGGTCTATGGAAAAACAATTGCCAGTGGCTGTGTCTTGCTTTTGTTTAAACTGCGAGAAAAATATTCAAGTGCTGACAGTGAGAAATAATATTCAGCTGGAAGGTTGCCATGAATAGCTTTACCAATCGTATCAGATTAGTACTCTTGAGCACTCCTTAGCATTTGTAGGAAATACCCAAATGTCTCAAAGTCAATTCTAGTGGCTGAAATTTAACATTTTTACCCACTTTCTGTAAGGTAGTTTAACCTGACAAAATGTCAGCAAGACATCTTCTTTTATTAAGCTACTTTAGGTCTCAACAAGCTTTACTTCCCACATGTTACTGAGCCTTCTCCAGAGCCTTTTCCAGAGAGATCTCTCAGTGAAGGAGAGTCTCTCATCCTCCTGGCCCCCTTAACCAGCCCCCCTTGAGTCTGTCAAGTAGCCTTTTCCTGGATCTTAATTCTCCCTAAAATAGAACTTATGAACCACAATTTGTTCTTCTCAGAGTCCATGTTTTTAGTTGCATGCTAATTCAAGTAAGACTCCAAAATTTGGGGTCTAAAAGACTGGAATTCCCTGCTTCTTCAAATAATGTAATCCCTCCCTGGGCCTCAAATCCTGCAGCAATGAGGCAGTTAGGGTGACTGAGCCCCAAAGGTAAAGGCAGGAAGGACTGTGTGACCATGTAGGGCCATTCCTTTAACTTGTTGCTCAGTGAACTTCAATCCAGCCAATGAAACCAGAAAGATGAATGGTTGCCTTCATCCTTTCCCTTCCTCATACCACACATTGAATGTCTGCCAAGCCTTGACAATTCTGCCACCACCAGTGAGACCTATGAGTCATCCCTTATTCTAGACAACTCTCCTATGTATTTTTCATTATGAAAATAATGGCTGTGTTTCCTAGCCTGCTGCCTTGTTGTTCAAAGAGAATCCTGTCCCATCTACAGGCTGAGACCTGTTTGCTAACCTTTCCTTCTTTGCGGAGAGCTGAGCTTCCTGAGGCAAATATAATTTATGTAAAAGGGAATTCTCATCTTAGGAAGATTTTGGACATTTTTCATGAAGTTCAGGATCACCCACCTGGCCTTGAAATAGAACAAGAAAGAAACAAAACAAACAAAAGAGTGTTAGCAGCAGACCTGGCGGATTACTGCTCATTAAAGGAGACTAAGAGAACAGCAAGCAGACACACACACTGTGGGATCACGCCCTATGCCTTGTGTCTACAGCCTCTCTGGTGGTCAGAGGGTGGCTCTAGAGAAACCTCTTCAAACCAACAGCTCCAGTAGCAACCTATCCCAGCAGGGGGCAGGACCAGTGTTCCCAGGGCCCAAGGCACAGCAGGCTGTCTTCTAGAATCAAAGCAATTGTAGAGGAATCAACACCTGCACGAAATAATAAGCCCTGAACCTTAGTTGGCAACATCTACATACTTCACACCATGTCAGAAACCCACATATTCCATCATTTTTGGTATCCTTAAACAAACTGCACAATGTAACATGAAAATATACTGAAAGTAATTGTTAAGCTTCTGAAATAAAAATTTCATAAAATCAAGTTTCCTACACACTACCATCAAAATAGAAACACATTTATTAAACAAAACAATGGATTTCCAAGGTTAAACTGGGTACTTTATAAAACTAATGCATAAGAACTTTTCATTGAAATATAAAAGAAACATCTTTCTCTTATTTAAAGTGTTTTTCTAATGCTTACTTAAAAGTATATTTGTTTTAAAAGTGATGATCTGCTACTCTAACTGAAGATTGAGAAAAAGAAATGATCCTCTCAGCTGTCCTTTCCCTGAGAGGACTGTGATATGAAAAAGCAAACACATCAGTTTACTCGTGAAGCATCTGTCTTTTCAAAAAGACGTCTCAGGTGTTTTCATAAGGGTGATGAATAAAGGTGGAAATCCTTTAAAATACCAAATCTAGAGAACATATTACACTGGAGTAAGTGGTAGAACACTAAAAATAAGATGAACAGGCTCATCTCCATCTTCTCCACTCAAGTCCACAGGGGTCTTCTGGTTATCGCCATTTTTCCTAAAGGAGATGATTTTCTAGTGGAAAAGAAAATAAGTCCCCGAGGCCACTGGTTCTTGAATCTCTCTCTTGGAGGGAAATGGAGCTTGTATGAGGTGAGTGAGCATAGTTAGGAAGCAAGTTCACTGCTTGGTCTGTAGCAGGGTTAGCATAGTCTTCAGAAGCCAGATAATGTCAGCTTGTTGACATTAGGACTCTGGGTAGGGCTTTCACAATCAGTCCTTCCATCCACTCTTTAAAGTTGTGTTTTCCAACTCTGCCCCGCAGGTGGACTAGTGTGAATTTTCCACATGTGCTGTTAATATGCCCAAAATTGGGACTGCAAAGGAGACAAAACATGTATTAATTGAATTTGGGTGCTGCCTTGTTGTTACTCATAATTAAGAGCTTTATACACATATGGTTGTATGTTCTATAACTCACTCATCACAGTTCCAGGGAAGCAGCCTATAGAAAATCATAAAACACAAAAAACTCTGTGTGATGGGGGGTGGGGGGTTATTTCATTTTACATGATACAGAAATCTTCTCTGCTTCCAAACTTGAAATGCTACACATGACAAGTAAAAGGTATCTAATGTAATTATTCTGTTGTTTGATGAACAATGCAAAACACTAATATGATGCATCATGAAATATATATGACACAGGGTTATGTAAAAAAAATTCAGGAAACAAAGTGGGATATGAGTATGACTGGAGAAAAATAAATCCAGGGAACTGTATACAAGTAAAATAAACAGTAACAAGCTGTATTAGTTACTTTTTCTTCTCTGTGACCAAATACCTGACCAGAAGCAAGGGTTAATACACCCTTAAGGAAGGGTTTATTTCAGCCAGTAGGGGAGGCGTGGCATCTGGAGCTTGAATCAGCTGGATACAGTGCATCCAAGTGAGGAAGCAGAGAGAGAAGAATGTTTAAACACAGCCACCATTCTCCTTTCTATACATCTATAACCTTAGCCCATGGAATGGACCCACCGTTAAAGTAGCTCATCCCATTTCAAGTAATGTAGAAAATGTTTCCATGGTGACTATAACTCTTGTAAATTTGACACTGATTAAGTAATACATGAACTTTACCAGTCAGGAAGGGATTCATACTGCTTTCCGGAGGGAATTAAATTAAATTGGGATTTTGATTATTATTGATCCTTAAAATCTTCTTAGGATTGAATATCCCATGATCCTATGGGCCTTGGATAACACTATAGTCCTAGGATATTTGTGTTATCCCCCAAATGGTCACTTTTGATGATATGATACTGTGTGTCTGGATTGGTTGTGTACACAAAAGCACATACACACATACTGAGACACAAGTAGGCTTGCACTTATTTCTATGAAAAGTGCTTTTACAGAATATAAATACTATTTTAAGTAGAAAACATACAGGCCTGTGGCCTGGTTTCATATTATGATTCAATCAGGAACAATTTCTTCATCCCACGTGTGGTAGTTTGATTCAGGTGTCCCCCATAATCTCTAGGTGTTCTGAATGCTAGGTTCCCAGCTGATGGGGATTTGGAAAATTATGCCTTCTGGAGGGACTGTACTGTTGGGACAGGCTTATGGGTGTTAAAGCTAGTTTGTCCTTGTTGGTTTTTGGCACATACTCCTGTTGCAGTGGTCAACATTATGTTGCCCAGGGGTGATGTCCACCCTCTGCTCATGCCATTGTTTTCACTGCATCCTGGAGCTTCCCCTGGAGCCTGTAAGCCAAAAGAAACCTCTTTCTTTCCCCCCAGAAACTGTCTTGGTTAGGATGATTTCTACCAGCAATGTGAACTTGATGGCAACAGAAAAGTGGTACTGAGGAGTGGGGAACCTTAACATTGGCTTTGGCCTTCTGGAGGTCATTTTCAAGAGGAATGTGGAAGGATTTGAAACTTTAGCCTAAGAGACACCTTGCAGAGCTATAAGTACAACTTGATTGACTATTCTGGTCAGAGCTGTAAGACCTGAATGCAGTAAGAACTATGGACTGTGAGGTTTGGCTTAGTAGGGTAAGAAAGAGCTTTGCTTGGACTGAGCAACAGGCAAATTGTAAACGTGCTGTTATGCCCATGTCTAGAGAGGTTGTGCAGGGTTGCTTAGAGTAGAAATGATTTGGTGTCAGCAGAGGGATGTGGCACAGGAATAAAACTCTTTGGGTGAACTCCTGCCTGTTCAACTGCAATTCAGGGACCTGTTCTGGGGCAAGAAAAGAATGTAGACTCTTTTGAAGGGGTCTTGACACTCAAGGAGCATCCTGTTCTTTAAAGTCTGCTTTATCACCCCTCAATTAACAAATTGGCACCCCACCTGATATTGTGGAGTGTAAAATATGCTAGAAAGAGGGTCATTGAGTTGGCAACATGCTCTTGTGTTATGGAAATAGCCATGGGTACTGTGAAGCAGGTTTGCTGGATGCCTGCATGGAGACCCCATGGGACCATGAAGATGAACCTTGGATTGCAGTGGAGACCCAGTGGAGGTGCTGAGAAAACGAGATGGCTGGTAAGAAAACATGCTGACCTGGATGAAGTTTTCCAGGACTGTGAGTAGCCTAGCTGGAGGGGCAGAATTGGAATTCCAGAGACTTGTTGCTGGTTAGAGTTATTGGTCTTGGAGATTTGTCACTAACTAGAGTTGAATTTGGAGCTATATAGTTTGCCATTTGCCAAGCTTAAACAATGGATTGTGTGAATATTTCTTTGCTGTGCCCACTGCCATTTGTTGCAGTGTGAATGGTTATTCCATGCCATTATGGGTTTTGGAGATTTTTTTTTTTTTTGTATTGTGGCTAAGTTAAAAGACCTTGGACTATGGGCATATCTAAGCATTACTGGGATTGGTATAAACTATGGGGACTTTTAAAGTTGGACTGAATGCACTGCATTTTATATCATGGATATTTATCAGTTTATGGGGGCCAGGGAAGAATGTGGTGGTTTGATTTAGTTGTCCTCCACAAACTTAGGTGTTCTGAATGCTAGGCTCTTGCTGATGGAGATTCGGGAATTGACACTTCTGGAGGGAGTGTATTGTTGGGGGCAGGCTTATGGGTATTACAGCCAGTTTCCCTTGCCAGTGTTTGGCACACTCTCATGTTGCAATGGTCCAACTTATGTTGTCCCGGGGGGGTGATATCCATCCTTTCCCTGCCATCGTGGAGCTACCCCTTGAGCCAAAATAAACCTCTTTTTCCCACAAGCTGCTCTAGGTTGGGTGATTTCTACCAACAATGTGAACTTGACTGCAATATTATGTTATACTGACTCACTGATTATGGCTAGTGGTGACTTCTTCCTAGCCTCACTAGAGCACTAGGAAAGGCCAAATGGACTAAGAACATTCTCTAAGGTTTCCTACACTGCAAGACCATAAAGCAGTAGGTTCTACTTTTGGACCCTTCTCTCGTGACCTAGACACCAACTCTAAGAAACTCATGTGTTCCTCTACCTCCTTTGCACCCCATAGTTACTCATGGTACCTCTTTAATGACTTTCCCACACTGGGTGAACCACGGGTTGCTTTGTTGCCCTCTCTGACCCTGAAATTAAAACTGGGAACAGAGCAGGAATGGTGGAGTAGAGGGCAAGTCCAGCCCATGCATTGTACATGGGAGGTGTGGGATAGGAGCCCAGTTCCTAAAGGAAGTCAGCAGAATGACTACCTGAGAATGGGATATGAGGAGAAGGAACTGGAGGAGTGGAGGGCAAGGCCAGCCCATGCACTGTACAGGGAGGTGTGCGGTAGAAGCCCAGTTCCTAGAGGAACTCAGCAGAAGGGGTACCTGAAACTGGGATGTGAGGAGAAGGAAATGGTGGAGTGGAGGGCAAGGCCAGCCAATGCACTGTACAGGGAGGTGTGGAGTGGCAGCCCAGTTCCGAGAGGAAGTCAGCAGGACTACCTGAGAGTGGGATGTGAGGAGAAGGTAGTCCTGCCACCCATTACTTGACACTCAGACTAGAAGATCCACACCCTGCTGGGGCTGCTTTCTCAGTGAAGGGAAACCTGCACCAATACCAAAAGTCACAAGCTGGGGGCTGGTTCTTTTTCTCTGCTCTATTCTTTTCACCTTTGAATTTCTACAAGTATGTGGACATGCCGAACTTAGTCTAATAATATGACAGTTAAGCATGTGCCCCAGATGAATGTTTATAAAGCAAGTGTTCCTTGACCATCTGCTGCATGTCAGCCATTACTACAACAACTAGAAATACAGGCATGGGTAATCCAAGAGGAGAAAAGAAATCCCTACTTTTGTGGAGTGGACCTTGAAGTGGGTGCAGACAGGCAAAACACCCATGTTTGACCCAAGCATGCACATACTGTTTTCCTTGTCATCCCTTAGACAATACAATGTAATAATTCTTTGTATAAATTAAGAGAAATATTTTTTTTATTTACTTAGTTGAGGGAGAAAGAGAAAAAAGGCAGATAAAGAGGGATAAAATGGGCATGCCAGGGCCTCCTGTCAGTATAAGCAAACAACAGAGACTTGTGCCACCTTGTGCATCTGGCTTATGTGGGTACTGGAAAATTAACCCAGGGTCCTTAGGCTTTACAGGCAAGCACCTTAACTGCTAAGCCAGGTCTTTAGTGCTCTTTGTATAAATTTGCATTATGCAGGTGGAGAGTTGGCTTCATAGTTAAGGCATATGACTCTTCCAATTCTCCAGGTCCCATGTAAGCTAGATGTACATGGTTGCGCATGTGCCTAGAATTGGTTTGCAGTGGCTGGCGGCCCTGTTGCACCCATTCTTATTATCTCTCTCCCTTTCTCTGTCACAAATAAATAAATAAAATAGATAAATTAGATGTTTAAAACTGTATGTTTAAAAAATGAGGGCTGGAAGATTGGCCTACCAGTTAGTGCACTTGCCTCCAAATTAAAGGAACTAGGTTTGATTCACTGTATGAATGTCTGATTGACATCCTTGTTGAAATATAACTGGCAGACAATTCTCAGGGAGGCATCAAAGCACTTATGCACTAGCATCTTGCATGACTTCTAGCTGAACCTATGTACCATGAAATTAGGTTGTAGAAATTAAACCCCTGGGCTAGAGAGATGGCTTTGCAGTCAAGGTGTTTACCTGCAAAGCCAAAGGATCCCAGTTTGATTCTACAGGAGCCACATAATTTGGATGTGCAAGGGGCACCCACATCTGGAGTTCATTTGCACTGGCTAGAGGCCCTGGTTCACCCATTCTCTCCCTCCCGCACTCCCTCCTTTTCTCTCTGTCTCTCTTGTGAGAGTTCAGTTAAAGATAACTTAATGAAATTAGAGATGACCTGGTAAGAGGTCACAGTAAATATACACAAACCAAATAACAGTTAAATATATGATAATATAAAATTGAATGTCAAATGTTAAGCATAGGTCATAAATGCATCACAAGTTTGTAAAGAGGCCAATTATGATGCATGAACATTCCTCAAAATATTTGGATGGACAAAAAGAGGGTGGGGAAGGGAGTTCTTTGTTGACTATAGACTTAAATAAGACCTAATTTTAAAACAGAGCTGTTTATATTCCCCAGCTGCCTCTCATCTCACTGGTGAATAGTTGCCACTATTTGTCTAGATTTAAGATGGAAGATTGTCTTAAAGCTTAGTTCTCTAATTGGCCCATGAAAAGTCACAAATTTCTGTCTGTTCACTTTTTCCTCTTGTGCTGTCAAGAGTAACGACTTCCAAACTCCTATGTGCTTGAACTTAAAATGAAAGTCACAAACTGGTTTTTCATTATTGTGTTGTTTTTATGGTACTGGGTTTGAACTCAGGTCCTTATGCATACTGGGCAGATATGGTACAGCTGAGCTACATTCCCCAAGCTTTTAATTATTTTTTTTTTTTTTTTTTGTTTTGAAACAGTCTAACTAATTGCTTGGCTTAGTCTTGAACTCATTGTGTAACACAAGCAGGCAGGCCTTCAACTTGTGGTCCCCCTTCCTCAATCTCCAAGTGACTGAGATTATAGGTCTCTATCACCACGACCAATTCACAAACTGTATTAATCCTGTTTTGTTTTGTTTTTTCTCAAATGTGATGGAGTGAATATACTCCCCATATCAGTTAACTGCAGCTGAAACCTTGATAACCAGCTCTCACAGTGAGCCTGCATCTTGCTAGGTAGCTGAAACTTACTGGTTAAGTCTGTGCAAATCTAATGCTTTTTTCAGGACGCCTCACGCTTCTGCACAGAGCTACCACAGGCACCAGTGTCTTTGAGAATTTTGGGGCCTTTAATTGCTATGGCTTTATCCAGGATGAGAAAGAGTTTCTGACGTCTATATTGATCTCCGTGGGGGTGATGGAGAACAGTTTCAGACTTTTCCATTTTGTCTTCTCAACCACAATGGCTTTCTGTAAGTTGCATCTGATATGCTTTGCTTTGAAATTATGCAACAGGGTTACAGATACAGCCTAATCAGTAAGGTGTCTGACTTGTAAGCATGCAGACCTGAGTTTGATCCCCAGAGCCCATGACACAAATTTGGGTGCATTTGTCACTGGCCAGCCAGTGTAGCCTAAATAATGAGCTCCATACAATGAGACCCTTTCCCAAAAAAGGTACACAGAGGTCATGAGGAATGACATCCAAGGATGGCTTTTAATGTTTTATGTTTTAAATATTTCAATGTTTAATTTTTTTAATACATATGGCACGGGAAAAAAAAGAGAACTATGAAGACAGACAGCCAACTCCATGCCAGCTCTAACCAGGAGCAATTTCAAAGAAAGCTGTGACATGAATATTGACAGCCTAACAACCTTGTCCAAGGTGATGGTGACAGACACAGTTATCAATCAAAATCCATGAAAGCAGAAATCCAGGTGCAACAGAGTACTCAACAGTAAATCAGAATGACAACGGGCCTGCACTGACTCAGGGAACATTGTTGGAAAGAGTACAAAAAGATTGTAGGTCACACAAAAGGTAGGAATACACTGAAACACAGTTCTGCCACTATCCCACATGACCAGTCTGAGGCCCTCATGATCCCACAGTGAATACCATGATGTGACTAAGGAACCTGTCCCCTCCCCAAAATAGCAGAAGCAGGGAAAAGGGTATCAAATGGTATAACGTGAAACAATATGTAACATAAAATTCTAAAATATAAAATTATTGGCCTTAGTTAGGGCTGAATGATTGGAAACAGTTTACATTTCTACCATTCCCTAAGGTGTCTTTCAGGTATCTTGTATTATGCAACCATCTCATTTCCTGAAACTCTACTCCAGGGTAAAGAATAAGATAAATAACTTTGGTGTTTCTGTCAGAGCAAAAAATGAAATCAAACTACAACAAGTGTTTGTTTTATTTTCTCAAATACCAAACAATTAAGCACACAGACATGAGCAAAGGACTCTGGACCAACAGAGTGAAAGATACATGGCAAACAATAAACTTTGATGATAAAGTGACACATGAATTGCCTCTGTCATGTCTTGCTATGATTTAGGTTCCTAACTCCTCATCCTGGTAGTGCTCCTGCCTCCAAATCCAAGTGCTCAATGAGCCCCATCACCACGTCCAGCTTGGCAAGGAAGTTGTTGATGAGCTTTACCACCAGAGCAGGGTCTTCAGTCACCCAAGTTCTAAAGGGAGCAACAGGAACCATTAGAGAAGATAAGAGATCTGTGCAGGAGAGGTTTGAAAAACAGTACTTGACTAAGAGCTTATGCAACCTCTGGCAGTGCAAAAAGAAAAGGAGAAACCTCAAATAGAAATGTGCATAATAAAAGGTACATGCATTCTAAATTTAATGTGCAGTAAAGAGAAATGCAAATTACTCTAATGTGAAGAGAAAGCTAAATCACTTAGAAAAATGTCACTCAAAAAGACAATTAAGTTTGGGGGTTAATTTTTGCTCTCAATATTGGCATAAAATTATAATGATCAGTCTTACTGAGAATTTGGGGAAATGAGCGTTTATTTAAACTAAAGGTTGGAAAATATACATTTTTGTAGATGTTGTAGAAAATTTGGTGAGATCTAAGTAGAAATACAAGCAAAAACTTTCTGATTTTAATGTTTTGATTTTGGTATAGATGCCCATTTGCATAAAGTTTTATATGGGAAGGGCATTCATTTCAGTGTCACAGTGACATCAAAAGCCAGCATTATTAGAATAGTGCGATAAATTATTATTAGAAATCAGGAATCTGGATCGAGATGACAGTTGAGCATGCCCACCCTAGATCCCAACAATGACAGCAAATGTGTGTCTGGGGCCTGGGGAAATAGATCAGTGGGTAAGAACATTGGATGTGCAGGCATGAAAGCTTGGAGTTCTTTTCCTAGCATCATGTCAAAAGCTGAGTGTGGACACACACGCCTGTTACCCTAGTATTGTCTGGGGGCTGATTCCAGAAAGGCTCTGGGGCTTGCCGACTGGTAAAACTCAAGTGAGGAACCCTGTCTCAAGGAAACTGTGAAAGAGCATAGAGGAGAACACCCCAAATTCTCTTTATCCTCCTTCTGTGTACTCATGGGACATGCACATCTGCACACACATGTACATACACATAACACATCACACATGCGAACAAGAAAATACTCCATAACCTCCTGGGAAGTAGAGTCTTCTTAGTGAGTCAGAATTTTCTCTGGGCTTCCAAAGAGCATCCGCACATTTCCATAGTTATTTTACTCAAAATTGAGTCTGCATTTAATTTGCAGTTATGCTTGAACCTTGAGTTTAAAAAGCTGAGTGGGATGACAAAACCTGAAATTGTGAAAATATTTCTTTTGTAAAACTTTAGATAACAGTGAAATGGAAACCAAATATAGGAATGTCATCACTATCAGAGCAGATCACAGGCACACTACTGAGTGTAAGTGCAATGAGATCAACATTCAGGGTCCCCATCATATTTTGAAAAACACAAGCACTTCTACGAGATAGGTTCACTGCAAAAACATGACATGCATTCAAAGGAGTCAACTTCTATAAGAAGATGTTTGACAACTCTTTCTTATCTACTTTTCTGTAAAATCTGTTGACTGTTAACATTTGCTGAAGAATAAGTATGAGGAAAAAGATGGCAGAATAAACAGAAACCCACCCAGTCCTGGAATTGAGTTTTGGAAGATAATATGATCTTGTGACTATTTTGATGGCTCTTTTCTTGGAATTTGCTCTCTTGTGATTACCTGGATTGTATCTTCTGCGAAAATGAAATGAGCACTGATCATAACTTTCCTGGCATTCTATACAACAAAACATTATATCCACATGTGGAGAACTGTACATTGTACCTAGTTCTTCTAAAGTATAATAATTCACACAGAAATCCTCTGTATATTTTTTGCATATAGCACAATTTTAGAATAAATCACATCATCTCACTGAAGCTCAAAGGTGGAGTGATACTCTAAAAGGTGGGCAGCAGCCCAAAAGTTGCCCTATTGTCAAAAGCTCTTTATATGGCTAGAGAGATGGTTCCCACCTGCGAAGCCTAAAGACCTGGGTTTGACACCCTAGTACCCACTTAAAGACAGATGCACAAATGTTGCACATGTGTAATGAGTTTGCGTTCAGCAGCTGGAGGCCATGGCACGCCCATTTCCTGTGCCTGCTGAATCTCATCTCTTTCACCTCTCTCTCTGTATCTGCCTCTTTCTCTCTCAAATAAATATTTTTTTAAACTAATTTCTATTTATAATGACACAAAAATCATCATTTGATATAGAAACTAATCTTAGCCTGAAGTAGAGAGGGGGACCTTAAGAATAAGAATCCATAAATTTTTGTTCTTGATTTTTATGGAATCCTTTTGCTCACTGACTTCTGTATTTTATGAAGGCAATCTTCTTCATTTTTGTAATTGAAGTAGCAAGAGGCCACTTCAGATCCCTGCAATACGCCTTTAAAGAATATTTTCAGATTTATCTAAGCAAAAATGACGAAGTAAGTACCTGCCATTTTTTTCCTATTGAAGCAGAAACTTCTCTCTGCCATAAAAGAAAGAGGACATTGGCAAATAGACTAGAACTGAGTTTTTAGAATTCTGAAAATTAAAGTTTTATGGCAATCTTTAAAAATGTATAGAAATACATAGAAATTAAAGAAAACATTCATAACGTGGAAGGAAAATTGATTTATTAGAATGTAATTTGCCCAATTCTTACCCACTGTCTTCCCTTACCTTCTTCCATACCTCTGTGGTCACCAGGGAAACCAATATATAGCTCATAACTACAGAGAAAACCAGTAGCCTAGTATACAATACAGGAGAAGATGGTAGTGGAATTCTTTAATGCTTCATTCATTCCCATAGAATTTTCACTGCTTAAGCACTTTGATGGTCAACTAGGAAACTCACTTACAAAGCACTCTTGTATGACCTTCCTTGGAAATGATCCAGTTGAAGGTTTTCCTTGGGACCCTTGATAAAACAACTAGAAGCCAATATTTCTTTTCATAGCTGCCTGAGTCCATAAATAACATTTCAGGGATGAAAATAAAGGTTAACCAGAAAAAGTAAAAGGAAAATACTAAGCTGGAGAGAAGGCTTAGTGTTTAGGGCACTTGCCTACAAAGCCAAAGGGCCTCAGTTTGATTTCCCAGGACCCACTTATGCCAGATGGAAAATGTGGTGCAGAAGTCTAAAGTTCTTTTGCAATGGCTGGAAGCCCTGGCATTCCCATTTCTCCCTCGGTCTTACTCTCCCTCTTTCTCTCAAATAAATAATTATAAAAATTAAAACAACATACATTCAGAAGAAAATACAGTGAGTAAGTTTAATTCAACCCCAACACGTTTCTCAGATTCTTGAAAACCATGCTCGTGTGCAGTTATGTGCATGCATAGATCTGTGTGCCTCCTCAGCAAAGACATGAGAAGGTCCTAGCATCTTGACTAGCTAAATTTGAGCTTCTAGAAGAACAGGAAGGACTGAGGTAGAGCTACACTTATCCTATCTGAGTATTGAATGTATATGCAAATTCATACACCAAGGTCCTAAGGAAAGGTGGAGATGTTTACTGATTAATGCATTGTAAAACTAATGTTCAGTAATTAGGTGATGACTTACCAGTGGCCAGGCATGACAACAATATGGACTTTCCTGGATACCTTTAGTGGAATTACCAAATAACACACTGTTTAATATTTTTAGTTTTTGATAACAACAACAACAGAAAATTACAATGTGTGCAAAATGAACAATATGAGCTTTGCATAAGAATGAAAGAAACTATCAGTAAAGCTTTCCCCAAGGACTTTATTCATTATTTAAATATACTCCCAGACAAAAGTTGACTATAGATAAAGAACTAGAGGAAAATATGAGACTAATGTTTCACCAAACAAAAATATGTGTGTAAGGAGATGGCAATTATTATTTTTTTTAAACTTATTTATTTGAGAGTGACAGACAGAAAGAGGGAGAGGGAGAGAGAGAATGGGCATGTCAGGGCCTCCAGCCCCTGCAAACGAGCCCCCTTGTGCATCTGGCTACCGTGGGTCCTGGGGAACAGAGCCTCGAACCGGGGGGACCTTAGGCTTCACAGGCAAACGCTTAACCGCTGAGCCATCTCGCCAGCCCGATGGCAATTATTTTTAAAGAATTAAATAGATGTTCTGGCATTGAGAAATGGAATAATTAATTAAAACATTAAAGGGCTGTAGAGATTGTTAGTGGTTAAAGAATCTTGCCTGCAAAGTGTAAAGATGCAGGTTCAATTCCCTAAACCCATGTAATCCAGATGTATAAGATGGTATGTGTATCTAGACTTCACCTGCAGTGGCTAGAGGCCCTGATATACCCATTTTCTCTCTCTCTCTCTGTCTCCCTCCCCCTCTCTCTCAAATAAACAAATAGTTTTTTTTTTTTTTAAAAAACATTCATTACAAGGATTATTTAAGAAATTAAAGCATGTGATTAAAATCAACTGTATTAGAGATTGCTTAGCAGTTATCGTGCATGCCTGCAAACCCTAAGTACCCATGTTTGAATCTGTAGGTACTATATAAGCCAGACACTCAATTTTGGTAGGAGTTAGGCAGACTTTCTGTGATCACCAGTTCATAACACCCTTGGGTGCTAAGTATTCAATGAGCTCCTGAGGAAGATGAAACTTCAGTGACATTTGTCACAACTGTTGTCACCACTCAATTCTGAAGGTGTTAGGTAACTCCTCTGGGACTCTACTTAGAGTGATATTCAGAAGTTTCATCCTAGGTGTTTCAGATGTGGTT
The DNA here is from genome assembly GCF_020740685.1 of Jaculus jaculus. Taxonomy (NCBI): domain Eukaryota; kingdom Metazoa; phylum Chordata; class Mammalia; order Rodentia; family Dipodidae; genus Jaculus; species Jaculus jaculus. The sequence goes on from NC_059126.1 coordinate 8,315,219, forward strand.
CCATGAGCCTTCTGTCTTACTGATTTTGCTTGGTATCTTTGCTATGAATGTCAGCCAGGTACAAACATATTCTGAGTCCTGTGAGCCTGGCTAATGACTGACATGGAAATGGTCTTGGTGTGAGGTTTGATACTAGTCTCCATAAACTTTGGTGTTCTGGATGCTAGGTTCCCCAGCTGATGGCAACTGGAAATTAATGACTCCTGGAAGCAGTAAATTGTTGTGGGTGGGCTTACGGACATTATAGCCACTTTCCCCTTGCCAGTGTGTAACACAGTCTCGGGTTAACTGCTGACCACATATGTCGGCAAGGGGGTCATGTCCACCCTCTGCTCATGCCATCATTTTCCCCGCCAATGTAGAGCTTCTTGAACCTGTTAGCCAAGATAAATCCCTTTTTCCCCACAAGGTGCTCTTGGTTGGGTGATTTTTACCAGCAATGCAAAATGTACTGCAATAGTAAAGTGGTACCATGGGTTGGGATTGCTGTTAGACCCCAGATTGTTTGGCTTTGTCCTTTTGCAGCTGGTTTTCAAGAGGAATGTGGAAGGGCTTGAAACCTTGGCCTAAGAGACACCTTGCATTGCTGTAAACACAGCTTGATGACTATTCTGGCCAGGCTTTAAAGACCTGAATGCATAAAAACTATTGATTGTGAAATTTGGCTTATGAGGGTTAGAAAGAGCTCTTCCTTGACTGGGCTGACAGTTTATGTGAGAGGCTTGCTGTTATGCCTGTGTTCTGAGAAGTTGTGCATTGTTGCTTTGTGTAGAAATGAACTGGTGACAGCAGAGTGATATGGCACAGAAAAAATAAAATCTTTGGGTCTAAACTGCTGCCTGTTTGAATACCTGAAAATTATTTGTGAGATTACAACCTTTGACATTGGACCAGGTGACTTGCACTGGGACAACATAGACTCATTTAGAAGGGGCCTCAATGCTCAAGGAGTGTCCTGTTCATCAAAGGCTGCTTTCCCCCTCCACCTAGATTAAAAATTGGCACCCTACCTGATATTGTGGATTATGAGAAAGACATGAAAGAGAAAGTCATTGAGTTTGTAACATGGTCATGTGTTTTAGAAATGTCTATGGGCAGTGTGAGGCAGGTTTGCTGGATAACTGCATGGAGTCCTGATGGAACCATGAGGATGAACCTTGGATTGCTATGGAGAACCAGTGGAGACCATGAGATTGCTGCTAAGGAATGTGGCCAGCCCCAATGACGTTTTCCAGACCGTGAGTAGCCTAGCTGGAGGGTTAGAATTGGAATGCCAGAGACTTGACGCTGGTACGATGGACTTAATGAGGGCATATTGGACTTATCAGGCTCTAAGTAATCTTAGAGACTCAGATCTCACTCAATTAAGAAGTCAGTCCATCACCTATAGTGGTACTGGGCTCACTGCAAAATAGAAGGGGATTATGCCCACTCTTCCTACTGCAAGAAGGGCTTTGCCAGGCCCTACGAGAACAATGCTGTTTTTGTGTCCACAACTCAGCCTTTATCAGAAACAGCCTGGCCATGGTCCTCAAGAGGCTAGAAGAAATGGGTAAATTAAGACAGCAAAGTCAAAACTGGTACGAATCTTTGTTCAATTGGTCCCCTTGCTTAACAACCTTAATTTCTTCCCTGGCAGGCCGCCTTATCCTCTTATTGTTCAACCCTCGACTCTGGGTCCTGCATTAATTAATTAAATTTTTACTGCCTTGATCAAATTTGTTAAGGATCACTTAGCCACAGTATACTTAAGATTCTAAGGTACCAATACAATGCATCTCAATGATTCCATATGTGGCGTTACTCAAGGGGGAAGGAAGGAATCAAACTGAGCCATGGCCTCAGTTGTCACCACCCTAACGATCTTATTTTCAGTTTCCTGGGGAGGCAGGCAAGGCGTCTGTGAAAGGGTGGCAGTTAATCAACAGTGACCCTGACATGTGGGAAGAAAAGTCACCTGCGTAGGGTCTGAGTCAATTCCTGGAGACATGCCCTAACATGACCTTTTCATGCTTTCCATGTTTAAATAAACAATTACATAATAGAATTCTCTGGAAAGGCGACAGGCATGTTTAGACAGTACAGAATGCATGTCATGATGGTTGACTGATGGGACAATGTTTATCTCAGATACAAAACAAATAAAGCCAACTAAAATGCAGAGAAGACTGAAATTTTTCACTAGATCTTAAAAATCCTGCCATGTAAAAGGGGAAATTGTTCTGTGCCTCCAGAGCAATAAGAAAGTTTTAGGAAAGCAAATAATCAATGAATTACCAATCCTAGCAAGGAGAACAGTCTGACAAAGCCCTGTGCAGTGGTGCACTGCCTGTTTTTCCAGCTACAGAGAAGACTGAGGCAGCACCATCACTTGAGTCCAAGAGCTTGAGGCACATCGGATAACACAGACATCACCTCATACAATTAAATTAAATCAGAATCTATAAATGCCTACAATGCACAAGAATGACCTTGGGTCCTTTCTTTGTAAACAAAAAGCATTTATATTCAACAGTCTGTTAGATCCTAATTTTCTGTGTATGTGAACAGAAATTTAACCTTACATTTAGTGGGTATTAGAATGATCTCTGGTCAGTCTTTCTAGCTGACTCTAATAACGAGCCATGCCTGTGAGTCCTTCAGAGGTTGTATCTCTACTGTACCATATGAGAAGAGTCCTGACATGGAGCAAACCAGGATCCAACAAAATGTCAGGGGCTTGTCCTACCTGTTAGATGTGAGCAAGCTTGGGAGACATGGGGCTGGACTCCTCCTTCATGGCCAAAGGCCTGTAAAACCAAGGACTAACCTACATGGACTTTAATTTCTCGTTGGGAGAATGGAACCTGAGTAAAATATAAAATCTCAAGTTGCTTGGAAGACCATTATGAATAAGTCTCTAAACCTCTTGTTATCAGGATGCATTCTGATAAAAGAAAGAAAGAAAGAAAGAAAGAAAGAAAGAAAGAAAGAAAGAAAGAAAGAAAGAAAGAAAGAAAGAAAGAAAGAAAGAAATAAAGGAGGGAGGGAGGGAGGGAGGGAGGGAGGGAGGGAGAAAGAAAGGCAGGCAGGCACACTACTTACACCTGTCAGAGACAACCAGAAAGGCCTGTCAATCATCTGGAAAGACAACATCTCTGTGGAAAAGCTGCTTGTGGTTTCCAAAATTTATAAACAGTATGACCTCTGTCTAAATGGAGATCAGGTAGATGGTCTGTGGCCAATGTCCTCTCTGGTGAGTGTATTTTATTTTACTATTACACTCTGCCTATCTCTTCACAACACACATATGTCCTTCACAAGGACCATGGAGTTTTTGGGATTCCACATGGATGTCCGGCTGACACAAACAGTGGATGGACACTAAGATGAAGCCAAGGAGAGAAGTACAAGTGTAAACACCAGACTCAGCAAATAGCTACAGTTATCTCCCAAAAGATATCTATTTATATATTCATTATGGAAGGAACTGCAAAGCATCCATTAGCTTTTCAAGTTGCCATAGTTTCCTCATGGCCAAAATACTTTTTCATTTCCGAGAACAGCAATTCACTCTAGAGTGAAATCCTTACTAACATTTATAGTGGGGATAGATTAAAATCTTCCTGGAAAGAGCTAAAATAGTCTTTGGTGATACATTTAATGATCCTGGACAGGCAGTAGAGGATAATGCCACCTTAATAAGTTTGCCTGGCAAACAAAGATCCATAAATGTTTCATGGATAAATCTTTACTTTTAACCCTAAAAAAATTTCATCAGTGTTTTGTAACAATTTTTGCTGTTGATGAGCTTCTCATTCCTATAATAAAATTTCTGCTTGTTCATTTCATTAAATAGTTTTAAAACATTAGCAATTTGACACTTTTTTTATTAAGTGGTAAATGTAAGGGAAGAATGAGGGAATAACATAGAGTTTAATGATACCAACACAAATACTAGCTATTGGAAACAAAAGACACATAGAAATTCCACGAAAAAAGCAGATTACAGAGAGAGACAGAAAGAGAGAGAGAGAGGGGGGAGGGGGGAGAGAGGGAAAGAAAGATGGAGTTATAATGGAGAGACCAGGAAAGAAAAACAGTAAGATAACATGAACCATATAGTAGGGTTGAGAACCACTTGAATGCATTTCACTCCAGACTTTGTTTATAGTGGGTCTGTATCCACACACTTAGAATGCCAAGACTACAAGTGGCATTACAATTAGATACGTCCTCCTTCCAGGTGAAGACAGAAATTATGGTCCATTAACTTCACACAGAAAAAAAAAAATGCAGTTCTGACTTCAAATACAGCTTTTGAGTGCTTCCCCAGTCTGGTGTTTTTATCATGTCAAGGTTTCCTAGAGAAGGTAGTATTGTCACCACACCTGGAGAGGAAGTGGAATTGGCTGGTATGGAAAGGAGCACACTTGTAGCAAAGTATCGAGTTGGCGGAAGGGCAAGAGGGAACCTGTACTTCAAGGGGACACTTGTTTCCACTCCACTGGCAAGGTCCAGGAAGGTGGTGGACCTGACTGTTCATTGTAGGACAAGTTTTGTACAAGGATTGATCCTGTCTTGTCTCCATTGCATACTGACCTTTGCCAATACTTGAGACTCAACTGCTCTTTGCCTAGTGTAGACCTAACTTTTCCTTCTTTTCTTCTTTCTTTCCTTCCTTTTTTTCCTTCCTCCCTCCCTCCCTCCCTCCCTCCCTCCCTCCCTCCCTTCCTCCCTCCCTCTCTCTCTCTCTCTCTTTCTTTCTTTCTTTCTTTCTTGGTTTCTTTCTTTGTTTCTTTCTTTCTCTCTCTTTCTTCCTCTTTGTTTTGAGGTAGGGTCTCATTCTAGCCAACACTGACCTGACACTTACTTCTCGTTTGTCTCCAGCTGGTCTTGGACTGACAGCCATCTTCCTACCTCTGCCTCCCAAGTGCTGGGATTAAACATGTGTGCCACCAGACCTGGCTATTATCCTAAATTTATTTCTCAATTTCTTTTCTACACATCTCCTTATCCAGAAATATAACTCCTACTCTGAAAATTTTGACTGCTCTCTCTGTAGCTACTCTCTATCATTAATTACTCTTTATGTAGAGCCTACCCCTTACGTCCTCCACATCCTTGCCTCCCTAGTTACACCTGAGGACTCCAATCCTCTCTCTGAGTTCTATTCCTAACACTGATGAAGCTCTTTCGGCATAACATACATTTATCCATCTGCTAATAATTTCTAAACCTGTCACTGTAGACTTTTAGCATTTTCTACCGATGCATATATTCAGCTATCCTTTGAAATTTTTGTTTCAATAAACACATTGAAAACTAAACTCCTCCCCTAAGCTTAAAACATACGAAAATAAGATAAATGCAGGTTAGTTATTTAAACAACAAACAATGCTTAGAGAATGTTAATGCTATATAATCCGGCCACACTTGGTGAATGCTGAGATGAATATGGTGTTTTAAACTAAGTCACCAGAATCCATAGGTAATAGCCCTGTCAATGTTAAAATTGCTCTATAGCATCAACAATATTGTAAAGAACACTGAAAGGCAAATTAATAAAAAAAATCGTGGAAAATGTATGCAACACAATGCTCAGTAATTATAAACACACACACTACCCATAAGAAAACTGTTCTACCTAGATCAGAACTTTTTACCATACATAATTGTGAGTGTCTAGAACTTTATGACAGTGGTGTTTGAATTACTGTTATTATAGAGAATAACAAGGCAATCAGCCATGTTAGACATTCTTAATTAGGTATACTATTTTATCTCCATTTTACCTCTTTGTAAAGGTTTCATATTTTGTTTCCCACCCTCCATGTCTTAAAAACCCAATGCTTTTTCTTTTATACCCCTTACTTCTGCCTAAAAACTGAATCATGCCAGGTAGTGGTGGCGCACTCCTTTAATACCAGCACTTGGGAGCCAGAGGTAGGAGGAGCGCTGTGAGTTTGAGGTCACACTAAGAATCCATAGTGAATTGTAGGTCAGAATGGGCTAGAGTGAGAGACTACCTTGAAGAAACAATATATATATACACACATATACACACACACAAACACACGTGTGTGTATATAGTTTAAATATATATATAAAAATATATAGTTTAAATATATATATATACTATATTTCAACAAATATATAGTTTAAATATATATAAATATATTGTTTAAATATATGTATTTAATAACAAATATAACAAATATATTGTTTAAATATATATAAATATATATATATTTATAATAATATAAGAATAATATATAATTATATATATATATGTGTATATATATATATATATATATATATATATATATATATATATATACCTTTTCTGTTATACTCCTAACTTCTAGTTTGCCACCCAAAAATATTTTAAAAAATAAAAATAAATTACAAGCCTAGGAAAGTGAAAATATTATTTATAGTTAAGGAGGCCTTTAGAATTGGAAGTAAAAGAAGTTACCTGAGACATTTCTACTATGTATTTATGGTGTTCATTGTTGGTTGTGAGGTAGACCTAGATAAAAGATACAAAGTAAGGCTTGCTGTCTAAGCAAGGGTTAGCCATACTTCCATGACAACTGATATGGTATGGTTTACCTCTGTTCTGTTTTTAATATTGCATGAAATCTTTTTAAAAAAAATTTTGTGAAAAATAACAACTAGATTTATAGACAGCACTAGATATCAATAACAGCTTCAAAATAATTGGTCGGCATAGGTGAAAACAAACCTTTGATTCTTTCTCTAATTTAAGTGCATAGTCTTTTACTTGATTTTTAAGGCACCTTTTTTCTTTTTCCATCTGTCCAATGTTTCCTGAGGATAACTTTTATATGTATTTATATTCTAGGCACTGATAAGAAATTATCATCAAATTCTTTATCCATACCTAACATTCTGAGACTTCATGATTCTGTAGCATATAACCATCAATAGCATTTATATAAACATATGCTGCCAAGTAAATATAAACTAAATTAAAAAGGGCTGGAGAGATGGCTTAGTGCTTTATGTTTGGCTGTGCAGACTAAGGATCCTGGTTTGAGGCTCGATTCCCCAGGATCCATGTTAGCCAGATACATAAAGGTGGAACACACATCTGGAGTTCTCTGTCAGTGGCTGGAATTCCTGATGGGCCCATTCTGTCTCTCTATCTCTGCCTCAATCTCTCTCTGTGTCCATCTGCAATAAACAAATATAAATTTTAAAAAAGCTACTGCTGCTGTAAGAAAAGAGGTACAGGGGAAGATAGTACAACCTACTTGTACTCCACAAGGCCATTTCCTGTGCAATCTCCTGGAAACACCAGATATCCACACATGGAGGATAGTTTAAGGCTCCTTTTCATACAAAGAGTGAACAGAGAGCATTCCTTTGATTTCAATCAATAATTCTAAAATAATTACAGGGTTTTAAACATGTACAATTAAACCATATGCTTTATATCTTGCCAACCCAGTAGCAACAGTTTCCCAGTAATTTATGAAATAATATAAATAAACCCTACTGTCAAAACATTGGGTCCCGCAAGAAGAGTTGCCAGAATTGAGGCAATAGATTCCAAAACTATTCTATCCTTCAGTAGTTTTGCATTCCTCTAAAATTTAACCATACTGCCTACTCTACCATTCTCTCTTTCCCATCTCTCTCCCATTCTCTCTTTCTCTGTCTCTCTGTCCCTCACTCTTTCTCTCTCTCTCTCTCATCTGTCTGTGTCAATGACTCCCTAACACATATTTTCATTTATCTTATAATCCCTCTTCTTGACTACCATGTCACTACAAGCAGATATCTTTAGCAACACATTGACTGGGGGCAGAGGGATCTGCAGGAGGATTTGGAAGGTTCTACTCAAGTCAGGGCAAAGCATAAGGTTTCTTATGTCTTATGACACCAAACAGTAATTCTCACCAGACAGTACCAACTGCTGAGAGGCACTAAACAAAGGGGCTTGAGCAGGAAGTATTCAGCTCTTTCTCTGGTCACTGGTACCTAGGCAGCGAGTGACTACACAAGCAGAACTGAGGACTTTGCATTGATTGGCTCAATAGCAGGAGGTCCTTCCACCAGGACTGAGATAGTTCTGTTGCTGCAGGATGTTACCTGCCAGGAACAGACATGAACATGAGGCTCTGGTAAGCCATCTTTCCAGAGAGTCAACCAGCAACTTGGTGGCAAGTTAGTCACAGAAGATGGCTTCAGCCAATTCATCAGGATATGTGCTCCAGATATCTAGTTTTACCACAGTGCAGCAGCCAACCACATAGTTTGTTAACCTATCAATCCTGAGAGACAAGGGTTACATGTTACCTCCAAATCTCCTATGAGCAAAAGAGGCAATTATCTTCATATTTTGGGAGATAAGGTAAGTATTCATTTGGCTGACATCAAAGGCTAGCAACCTTACCTAATGGGAGTTTCAATAATGTGATTTACATGCGGGATGTCTATTCGCACAGCTGAACCTTTATGCTACCAGAAGCCAACACCTCCACTAGAATCCACTAGAATACAAGTGCCCAGCGTGTGGGAAAGCTGGGTTGGTTATGGCTAGACTTGTCTCCACAGTCTTCTCCATGATTACAAAACTGGGCACTTGAGCCTGGCACTGGGGGCTTGCTATTGGAATTTTCCATGCTCTCACTGAGGCTTTAGTAAGTCCATCACCTTGGTATAGGCACCAATCTGCAAAAAGCTTGCAAAAGACCTAGAATTATTCAACCCCTACTTTATTGCTCTGTCCTACACTGTGGAATAACAATTAGTAGATATCCTCACTGGAAGAGTATAGAGGCAAGGAAATTTCCTAGAAAATCTATTTTGCGGAATAACTATTTCCTTCCCTGGAAGTGGCCAACTAAAATCTTTCACCTAAAATGAATTTGGGCTGGGCATATTGGAACATGCCTATAATACCAGTCTCAGCAGATGGAGACTGGAGGATCTTGAGTTTGTGGCCAGCCGGAACTACTTAATGAGTCATCCGAAGAGAAAAATTAGGTGAGTAAGTGAGACATCTTTATCACCCCTCTCCATGGCTCAGGACCATTGCAGAATAGGCGGCAGAAAGCATAGAAGAGCCAAAGGAGGAGAAGGAGTGCTTAAAATACTGTATTTCAGACACAATGTGGCTTTGATGATCATGATCTCACAGTGGCAGTTCCTTTGTAAAGAAGACCTACAAAGTAAGAGGGAAAAAATGATAACAGGTAAACAGAAGAGAGACTTGCTGTAATAAATAAGGAATTCAGTAGAGAAGGGATTGGGAGAGGAAAGGGGAAGAGTGTAGTGAGGGAATTATGATCATGGTATATTGTTTATGTTTATTGAAGCAGAGGTAGGAAGATTGCCATGAGTTTGAGGCCACCCTAAAACTACATAGTGAATTTCAGATCAGCCTGGGCTACAGTGAGACATTACCTCAAAAAAGAAAACAAACAAAACAGATTCTGAAACTGCTTAATGTATATATTTTTTTTTCTCTCGTTTCTGGAGTCCCACTTGTGATTTGCTACATCACCTCATGATAAAAACAAAGCACAGGTGGGTACTTACTTAAAAGGAAAAGGAAAAGATCAAGTCACATTCTCTCAATCCTCCCTGCCTATGATCTGGGTCCTAAGTGTATTAAGGAAACATTCAAAGAAAAATGGAAGCAGCTAAGTAAAAATCTACATAAAGCAAAGTGTAAAATCTTTTTAGAACTTACACTTTCATGAAAAACAGCTAATTCAACAATTTACTTAACCTCTCTCTAATTACTGATGGTAATTATTTTTTAAAAACATAATTATTAAAATTCTAACCATAGTAAGAATGTATTGGTTCAGCATAAGCATGGCAAATTCTAGTCTCTCAAAATAACAGTAGTGATGATTCTCTTAGAAGTAATGATTCACTGTATGAATGAATGATTTATATCCTTATTTGAAACATAACAGGGTGACAGTCCTCAGGCAGGCATGAAAGCACTTTATGCACTAGCATCTTGCATGTCTTCTAGCTGAACCTATATAACATATTAGATTGAAGAAATTAACCCACTGGGGTGGAGAGATGGCTTAGCAGTCAAAGTGTTTACCAGCAAAGCGAAAAGGATCCCAGTTTGACTCTCCAGGAGCAATGTAAGTTGGATGTGCAAGAGAACACACACATCTGGAGTTCATTTGCACTGGCTAGAGGCCATGGTGCACCCATTCTCCATGTCTCTCTCTGCATTCTAACTTGTGAGAGTTCAGTTAAAGATAACCTAATGAACTTAGAGATGACCTGGTAAGAGCTCATAGTAAATATATACAAGCAAAATAACAGTTAAATGTATGGTAATGTACAATTGAATGTCAAATGTTAAGCATAGGTCATAAATGCATCACAAGTTTTGTAAAGAGCCCAATTAATGTGCATGAAGGTTCATCAAAATATTTGTGTGGACAAAAAGAGGGTAAGGAAGGGAGCTTTTTGTTGACTATAGACTTAAATCAGAACTAATTTAAAAATACAGCTGTTTATGTTCCCCAGCAGCTTCTGTCCAGGTTAAGAGTTTTCAGTGGTGAAAAGATGATATTTGTCTATATTTAAGTAAGACCCAAGCTTGTCTTGAAGTTTAGTTCTCCAAATGGCCCAAGAAAAGTCACTAATTTCTGTCTGTTCACTTTTTCCTGTTGTGCTGTTGAGAGTAAGGTCTTCCAAACGCCTATGCACTTGAAATTAAAATGAATGTCACAAACTAGTTTTTCATTATTGTGTTGTTTTTAAGGTACTGGGGACTAAGCTCAGAGCCGTATGATTACTAGGCAAATAGGTTAAAGCTGAGCTACAATTCCCATGCTTTTAAATAATTATTTTTATTTTGAGTCTCACTAATTACTTGGGTTAGTCTTGAACTCATTGTGTAACCAAGGCAGGCAGGCCTTCAACTTGTGCTACCCCTTCCTCAGTCTCCCAAGTGGCTGAGATTACAGCCCTCTGTCACCAGGGCTGATTCACATACTGTTTTTATCCTGCTTTTTTTTTTTTTTTTTTTTTGATTAAGTGGGATGGAGTGAATATACTGCCTAGATCAGTTAACTGGGATTCCATAACCAAATCTTGCAAATGAGCTCTTGCAGTGAGCCTCCATCTAGCTAGGCAGCTGACAGTGCTTAAGTCGGTGAGAATCCTATGCTTTCTTCAAGATGCCTCCAGTTCCTGAAGAGAGCTACAACAGCCACCAGTGTCTTTGAGACTTTTTAGCCCTTTAATTGCTGTGGCTTCTCCAGGGTAGGAAAGTGTTCTTGACATCTATTTTGACTTGGTGGGGGTGATAGAGAACTGGTTCAGACATTTCCACTTTGTCTTCTGAACCACAATGGCTTTCAGTTCAGAGGCGAATGGCCTGATCTCTGGGACTGACATCACTTTCCAAATATACTTATTCCCATGATGTGCTAGTATCGGGAAAAGTGTCATACTGGTGGAAGGGAGTCTGCAGAACTACTGTGGTTTGGACTTCAGCCATAGAGTCTCACTCTGTGGAATCAATGTCAATACAGATCTATGTGTTTCTACAAGAGCTACTGTATTTGGTAGCTGGGGGTAGTTTGGGAATTTTTACATAGGAAAAGCTGTAGGGGATTTGTGAGGCAGAAGGGGGTAAACATGATAAAACAAATGAAGTCTAGTCATCCACTGAAAATAAACAAAGCATCCTAAGGGAGTTCAAGCCTGAGGCACACATTGTGGCCCTAATTTGTTCCACAATGAGTCTTGACTAAAATACAAACTGGTCCTTTTAAGCACAGCAGCAATACCATTTCAATGAGATTCTAACCATTTAGACTCAGATCTAAAAACAGATCACATGTGAGACTAACAATCTGCCCTATTGTCTGATTTTAGAAGCTATTTAAATGTTTAAAAAATACTTTAGTTGTGTACTACTTGAACAAGCATTTGGATACAAAGTGACCAACTATGTTGTGCTGAACAGTAGCTTCCAATCAGTTCTGGAGCCCTCGCCTTATCCAGATTTCCCCATTACCAGCTACAGCCTCCGCAACTTGATTTCTTATCTGGCATCTAGCACACTATTTCCAGTCCCACCACACACAAACACACATGTAAGTTCCTTGCTTCTTTGGATTGGCTTGAGTTTCAAAGGTGAGAAACAAGTTTTTTTGTAATGTTTTTCTTGTCACTTTTCTTTCTTCTCTGTCTACATGATTGTACCTACGTTATTTTAACTAGCACACTATGTGGTCCATACTCTGTGATTCACCTTATTCTGTGTCCTTGTACCTACTTTCTATAGGTTATATCTACAAGCTATGCTTTGAAATTGTGCAACAGGGCTAGAGATACAGCCTAATCAGTAAGATGCCTGCCTTGTAAGCAAAAAGACCTGAGTTTGATCCCTAGACCCCATGGAAAAAATTTAAGTGCCAGCCAATGTAGCCTTACTAATAACTCAGGAAAATGAGGCCCTTTCCCAAGCAGGTAGACAGGGTGTGTTAGGAATGACACCCAAGTTTGTCCTCAGAACACACCCTGTGAAGGTTTTTTAATGTTTTATATTTTTAATGTTTCAGTGCTTAATATTTTACAATACAAATGGTAGGAAAAGAAAAAAAAAGAGCACCAAAAAGACAGCCATCTCTCCACCACCAAATGCCACCTGTAACCAGGAGCAGTTTCACAGAAAGCTGTGACATGAATGCTGCTCTTATTGACAGACTACCAACCTGGTGCAGGGTGGTGGTGACATACACAGATATCAATCAAAATCTATGAAAGCAGAAATCCAGATCTGAGAGAGCACTCAACACTAAATCAGACTGACAACAGGCCTGCATTGACTAAGGGAACATTGTGGGAAAGAGTGCAAAAAGACTGTAGGTCACACAGAAGGTATGAATACTGTGAAACACAGTTCTGCCACTGTCCCACCTGACCAGACTGAGAACCTCATGACCCCACAGTAAATATCATAATGTGACCAAGAATCTTGGCCCCTCCCGAAAACAGCAGAAGCAGGGGCAAGAGTATCAAATGGTATAATGTGAAACTATATGTAAAATAAAATACAAAATATAACATTATTGGCTGTATGTAGGGCTGAATGTTTGGAATTATTTTACGTTTCTACCATTACTTAAGTGTCTTTCAGTAGCTCGTATTATGGAACCGTCTGATTCTCCTGAAATTCTACTCCAGAGTAAAGATTAAGATAAATAAGTTGGGTGTTTCTGTCACAGCGGAAAAGGAAATGGAACTAAAACAAGTGGTTGTTTTATTTTCTCAAATACCAAACAATTAAGCACATAAGACATGACCAAAGGACACCCAGCCAACAGAGTGAATGATACGTGGCAAACAATAAACTTTGATGATAAAGTGACACATGAAATGCCTCTGTCATGTCTTGCTACAATTCAGGTTACCAACTCCTCATCCTGGTTGTGCTCCTGCCTCCAAATCCAAGCGCTCAATGAGCCCCATCACCATGTGCAGCATGTCAAGGAAGTTGTTGATGGACCTTATCACAGGGTCTTCCGTCACCCATGTACTAAAAGGGAACAACAGGGACCATTAGAAAAGATAAGAGATCTGTGCTGGTCCATGCACAAAGCCTGGTGCTAAAAGTCAACCAACCAGTCTCCATGGTAGCACTAGTCCTGGAGACTATGTCTTGACCCTGGGCCACCCCTCCCACTCCAGAGTCGTAGAAAACTTACACAGACAGAGCATTATCCACCACTGTGTAATTCTGCTCAGTTGCTGGTTCCTGACGCCGCCGGGCCTGGGAAATTAAGTAGCTGCGCGCTATGTCTGCCTCCTGACGAGTGTCAAAATACACTACTATAGAGCTGAGAAAAGGTATGGTTAAGGCAACAACCCGGAATGAGTTTCTCCATGTCATTGCTTCACTACACCTATGAGGAACATGTCAGAATCTACTCCTACCAACTATAGCTCAGCTCAGACCACTTGGTGATGATTCGGCTCTTTCGCTACCCCAAGCCCTGTAGCCTCTGAGGCACTGAGGAGTCCCAAACACCTTGTGATAATTAGGATCTTCCCCTACCCCAATCCCGACAGTCTTCTGAGGCATTGGGGAGTCCCAACTGTGCCAGTAAACTCACACAGGTGGTCATGCCCTGGCCACGTGGCTCTTCGAAGCCCCTCACTTTTGCCCTCAGCTCTAAAATCGCCCCTAGCCCCTCACCAACGTTCTAGTCCCTCTGCGCCCTCTACTCCCCTACATGGGCTAAGGGGCTCCACAGAAAGGATACAACTCCATGGGAGGACTTCCAGCAGCTTCCGCCCCGGGTGCAGGGACAGGCGGAGCCTGCCCAGCGTGGGCAGCAGCTGCTGCAGGCCCGCCTCCCAGCCCTTGCTGGTCAGGTCGCCCCTCGTCGGGGTTGCCCGCAGCTGCCGCCATACCCGGACCCTGAGGGCCACGCGGCTCACGGGCGCCTTCACCGCGGCCTTCACCCGCTGAAGAAGGGCCGGAGCCGCGCCGTTCTTCCGCAGCTCGGGGACCGCTCTGCCCACTCGGCTCTCCTTCCCCTTCCCCTTCCCCTCCTCCTCCTCCCGCGGCACCGCCTGGGCCACCTCGGGGCTCCTGCATGGCTGCTGCGGCCTTCCTCACGGAGCCTCGCTGAAGAACCGGCTCCCGCCGCGTCCGTTGAGGGAATGGGGCCGCGCTTCCGGCCACGCCCCTTTCCCCAACGTGCGTGGCACGTGAGCACAATGGCCCCCGAGAAACAGGAGCTCGGGAGCCTGGTTCCTGCCACCCGCGGGGACACCTCGGATGCCCACCCCGGCACGCATCCCGCGCACAGTCCGCCCCAGTGTCATTAGGGCAAGTTCACACTGTCAAGGTGGCTTCCCTACAACCCCACCTAGTGAAGGCCGGTGAGTGTTCTGAGCCATGGTAACCCAGGTCTTCGCCACCGTCAGACCTGCACATTTGCCCCCTGGCCCCTAGTCTCGAGACCGTCACACAGTGTCCTGTGCACTCAGCCCAACTTTAACGTGTCCCAAACCATTTACTAATTTTAACACTGACCAAAACTCCAAAGTCTCAGGCACAGTTAAGACGGGCTCGTAATGGTGAGCCATATAAAATCTTTATAAAAAGGTACAGCTGCTTGTGACGGCAGGCGCCAGTAATCCCAGTACTTGCTTGTGAAGCCTACGGACGCAGGTGTGATTCTCAAGGTGGCACATGCATCTGGAAGTCCTTTCAGTGGCTAGGGGCCCTGGCATGCCCGTTCTCCGTCTGCCTCTCCTCTCTCTGTTTCTCTCTCCCCTCTCTTCCTCTCTCTCTCCATTTCCCTCTGTCTCTAGTAAATGAAAAAATATTAATCTTTCTTTGAAAGGCTGTACTAATAAAATTCCAAGGAACCTAATTTAATGACTTTTTAAAAGGGAAACATATTTAAAGGAGAGAAATAAATAAAAAGGCACTATCAATACTAGAAAGAACAGCATGTAGAACCAAATTTACATGACTACTGATAGTTTTATGAGCCATGGGTATAAAAATGAAGTACATTTTATGTGCCTCTATCTATAAAGAGATAGGAGAAAATTGTAAGCACTGATAATAAGAAAAATGAATTATAAAAGGATTCGTAAAAAGACATAATTTGAAACGACTAGTATATTTTTTAAAACTCCACAAGAACTTATAAATATCGAAAATGGCTAATTAAAATAAGAACAATGGCCACATCAACAAATTTGACATAGCTAAAGACCACAGGCTAGACATCAGATACTAGGAGTTAAACTCTAATGTATATATAGAGAGAAACGGATGGCCACTAAGTAATAGTAAGAGTTATAAGTGATGACGTAAAAAGTTCAAGAACATATCTAAGTAGAGTCTCAGAAATGTAAGTGAGAGTTTCCACTAAATCAATGTAAAACATATCATTTCTTGTACAAGTAAATTCATTTTTTTAAAAATTGGGTTTTAATTTTCTGTTATATTGTTTGTATTTCTGTTGTTATTTATTTTTCATTTCGTTATTTATGATATAGAAAGTAAAAGAGGCTTATATGTACAGAGAGAAAGAATGGGAATGCCAGTGCTTGTAGCTACCACAAATAAGCTGTAGAGGGATGTGCGCCTTGTGCATCTAATTTATGTGGGCACTGGGTATTTGAACCTTGGTCCCTAGGCTGTGAATGCAGATAATTTAACTGCTAAGCCATCTCCCCAGCCTTAGTATAAATAAATTTAATTTTTAAATATATATTTATTTAATTGAAAGCAGAAAGGGAGATGGAGAGAAGAGAGAAAAAACAGAAAATGGGGATTCCAGGGCATCCAGCCACTACAAACAAACTTCAGAAGCATGCACCATTTTTTTTTGCATTTGGCTTTACATGGGTACTGGGGAACCCAATCTAGGTCATTGCGCTTTGTATAAAACTACCTTAACTGCCGAGCCATCTCTCTAGCCCATTAAATTTATGTTGATAACAAAAATGAAAGTCAAGCATGATGAAATAAAGTGTTCAAAAATAATGTTGTGGGTTACAGCAAGATAGTACTAAAACTTGAGACAGCGTATGAGCAGAGATGACTTAAAATTTAAAGCTTAAAAATTCTCAGTTTGGAAGAAGTAGATTATTTTCAAATTACACATTCATATTTATTTTGGAAAAGATTTCCCTAGATATTTAGCATTCAAACTTAATTTGTTAATACATAAACCTGGAATTTTGAGATGAAAAATAACAGAATTTTTTTTAAGTTAATGAAACGTGAGATGTGCAAAGAAATGAACAGTCCATGGAAAATGGGTTATATAATGTGCAGTGGCACTCCTGCACTCAGGATGCTGTTAGGAGGATCTCTGTGAGTGAGAGGCCACAATGAGACTACATAATAAAACCTGGCCTAGAGTGAGATACTACCTCAAAAAACAAACAAACAAACAAAAAAAACACGTGATAATCATAAAGCCCCAAAAAAGTTTTTGGAAATAGCCCAAGAATCACAGTAATTAAAAATAAATCTGTGCTAAAACTTCCAAGTAGCAGGAAAAGTTGCTAGACATTGTTTTAAAATACAAAATTATACTATGGAAATTGTATATGATAACTTAAACAATATTCAAATCGTAATACATCTAAAATTTAAATGTAAGAATGAAAAATTATGTCATCTTAACCACGTTTAGAGAAGCATATGAAGGTGGAAATTCCTATAAAAATCAATAAAAGGTTTCAATGCGTGTTGTGTGGTAAAACCTTTAATAACAACACTTGGGAGACAGAAATAGGAGGATAACTGTGAGTTAAAGGCCAGTCTGGGACTACAGAGTAAGTTAAATGTCAGCCTGGGTAGAGTGAGACCCTACATCAAAAAAATCTATAGGGCTGGAGAGATGGCTTAGCAGTTAAGTGCTCGCCTGTGAAGCCTAAGGACCCCGGTTCGAGGCTCACTTCCCGAGGTCCCACGTTAGCCAGATGCACAAGGGGGGGACATGTGTCTGGAGTTCGTTTGCAGAGGCTGGAAGCCCTGGCGTTCCCATTCTCTCTCTCTCTCCCTCTATCTGTTTTCTCTTTGTGTCTATCGCTCTCAAATAATAATAATAAAAAAATCTATAAAAGGATCCAGGCATGGTGGTACATACCTTTAGTCCCAGCGCTAAGGAGTCAGGAGGCAGAGGTAAAAGGATCTCACCATCGAGGCCACCTAGAGATTACATAGTGAATTCCAGGTCAGCAGGAGCTACAAGGAGACCCTACCTCAATAAATAAATAAATTAATTAATTAGTTAATTAATTCTGCAAAGGGATGGAGGGATGGTTTAGCTAGTAAGGTGTTTGCCTGCAAAACCAAAAGACCCTGGCTTGATTTGCCAGGACTCACATTAGCCAAATGCACAGGAGGCACATGTGTTTGGAGTTCATTTGCAGTGGCTGGAGGCCCTGGCCAGCACCTGCCTCCCCCAACCTTGTCTTTCTCATTCAAATAAATAAACAAAAATTTAAATATCCAAGAAACAAAATTTTTAAAAAAATGGTCTCAAACTCTTTGCCATGTATCTGAGAGGGGAGGATTGTGTGGAATCTTTTATTTTAACAAGAAAAAACATCGAAAAATTACACACTAGATTAAACAAAGCATCCAATCAATAAGTGGGCAAACTAATTGGACAGATAGGTTCTCAAATAATGAAATACATATGGCCAATAAGATCTGGGTGTGGTGGCACATGATTTTAATTCCAGCCGTTGGGAGGCAGAGGCAGGAGGATCACTGTGAGTTCAAAGCCACCATGAGAATACAGAATCAGTTCAGATGAACTGTGCTATGCTGAGACCCGACCTCAAAAACAAAGAAACAATTAAAAAAGCCAATATATTAAAAATATTCAATATATTTAGCCATCAGGGAAATGCAAATTAAAACCTCATTGAGATTTTATATCACCCTAGTCAGAATGGATATATATATTTTATAAATTTCCATTTATTTGCACATGTGACCATAGCAGGGTCTTTCTACTACAAATGAGAAGTGCCCATGCAGTTTTATTTGGAGCCTACAAAATTGAACCTGGACCAGCAGGCTTTACAAGCAAGTGCCTTTAACCACTGAGAAGTCTCCCCAGTCCCAAGAATAGATAATATTAATAAAACAAATGACAACAAATGTTGGCAAGCATGTGAGGAAAAGAAAACCATATGTGCTGCTAGTGAGAATACAACCTAGTGCAGACACTATGGAGGGTCCTCAGAAAACTGAAAATGGGAGGACAAATTTAAGGTTTCAAAATTTACCCCTAATAATACTCAACATTTATTACCTAATATTTTTGCCTTCCTAAGAAATACTCCAGACTTCCACATCATGCCCACACACATCAGTGAAATTTCCACCTGCTGAGGGCGAGGGGATCTGACCTATTTAAATGAGTCCTTTCAGAGAGGGTTTTGAGGTAAGAAACAAAAGCCTGAGAAACTCAGCTTGGGCTACAGTATTCTTCTGACCTAAGGAGAGCAAATACTCATGGTGCGGATTGCTTGTAGGAGCCACACAGAAAAGAACTATTTATTTAGCTGTCTCCAACCAACAGCTGGCAAGAAAATGAGTTAGTTCTACAGCTCTATAACTATAAAGAGATAAATTGTGTGTGTGGGGGGGGGGGAGTGGTGGAAATAAACACACTGAAGGGAGAAGAGTAATTCCTCAAATGAAAATCATAGCCCTGAGCAGAAGCTTTATCTAACCTATACTCAACCTGAACACAATTATGGTTTTCTGCCACACAGCATTAAGAAAGGAATGTCAGCTTGATGTTATAGGCAAATATCAGATCAGGGAAACAAACAAATGAAAGTTTGTTCTTAAAAGCACTTATATGTGAGAGCAGAGAGCTAGGGACCTGGCTCAGCCAGTGAGGGCATTTGCTGTGCAAGTGGAAGCACCCCACAGGGGGTCTGATGGGGCCAGGGCTGATTCTCTAGGACCCACATGAAGAGCTGGTAAAGCGCCAGGTGTGGCCAGGCATGCCTGCAACCTGAGGACTGTGGGAGCAGGGGTCAGAGAAATGCCACAGCTGACTGGTCAGCCAGTCTGAGGGAAAACTGCTGTTCCAGGTTCAGAAATTCAGTCTTAAGGAAGCTTGTGGCTGAGAGATACAGAAATTGCCCTCTGGCCTCCACATGCACATACACAGGGCACATGTTTCAGCACACACACACCTTCCCTGTCAGGTCTACAACATACACATACTACACTTCACACATACCACACCATACACACACTACACTCTACACACACCATACCCCCTACCCACACACAAACTTTTAAGTATTTTTATTTATTTATTTGACACAGAGAAAAAGAGGCAGATGGAGAGAGAGAATGGACAAATCAGGGCCTAGAGCCACTACAAATGAACTCCAGATACATGTGACCCCTTGTAGTTAGATGGGTCATGGGGAATGGAGTCTGACCTCTAGGTCCTAAGGCTTCAATGGCAAGCCTTTAACTGCTTAGCCATCTCTCTAGCCCTTCACACACACGATTCTTAAAAACACTAGTTAACTAGAAAAGCATTTGCAGGAAGCTTAGGCTGGTGTTGGCTATCAGGTATAGTCAGAGCAAGTGGGTCAAAATTTTTTTGTGGCTGATTATCAAGGAAGTGACAAACATTGTTAGGTAATAAACATGAAAAGGGGCAGGATAGATGACTTAGTGCTTAAGGCACTTGCATGCAAAGCCTCAGGACCTTGGTTTGATCCCTCAGAACCCAGGTAATCCGGATGTACGTACGTGGTGATACATGTGTCTGTAGTTCTCTTGCAGTGGCTACAGGACCTGGTGTGTCCATTCTCTCTCTCTCTCTCTTCCTCTCCCTCACTCCCTCCCACCCTCCCTCTGCCTCCCCCTATCTCTCATAAATAAATACATATTAAATAAATAATTAAAAATACTTTGAAGAAATAAAGGGAATAAAGAATTTGTGAGGGCCTACTATGTGACCCCCAATATATGACACTCTTTCAATTAATCCTCATAACAACTTTGACACAGGATGTTTAGCTCCACTTTTACTCACTAAGCAAACTATGCTGAGAGTTAAAATAACTGATGTCTCATAATTTTAACATGGCAGGGTAAGGGTTGCCAAGCAATTCTTTCTCTGAACTCAGAGGTCCTTCTAGAATATAGTCAGGCTTACTGATTAATCAAAAATGCCTAAAACACAAACGATATTCAAGAAAGGTGAATACAAAGAGAGGATGTGCGAAAAGTACTCTCTCTTCTACTCTAGGGAGTAGGAGAACATATTGTAATTCACACTTGGAATAGAACTAACTTAAGGAAACCTGTCACAGGAATGTGCACCACAATGAATTTTGTATTTGTAAAAAATATCACCTTGATTTAAAAATCAGTTTGCTCTTTAATTCCTTTCCTCTTAATGTTGGATGTTGGTCAAATCACATGATTAATCACAGCAGTGAAGATAGAACTAGCAATTCAAACTGTTAATTGTAGAACTGTAGGTACCCTTACATACCATTCTGCTCTACAATAAACTATATAAATTCCAATGACTTGTCGGTTTCTTGTCATTTTTCTCTTGAAACCTTTACAAATATACGAGCAAATAACTGTTCATTGCAAAAACTCAATGCTCTTCCTAAACCTACAGATGAATATGTAATCCATTATCATTAATAGTTCCAAAGTCCCACCATAACATATGTCTGATATTTCTAATTTTCCAAATTAAAATCCAAAATAAGCAAAGGAGAGGTAATTAAGACCAAGGCATAACTTTTTTATTAAAAAAACATAAAAATCATAGAGAAACTACTGAAACAAGTGCTGATGAGATCAATAAAATTCATCTTCTCAGGGACTCATTACAAAAAGGGAATAAAAGCACAAATTATCACTATCAGTGATGTGAAAGATTCAATATAACCTTTATAATGGGTTAAATAATCATTTGAGAATGTCGAAAACAAATTTCAAAAAGGTCACTCAAAAAGAAATAAATAATTAAAGTGGCCCTATATCTACTAAGGATATTGAGTTTATACTTTAAAACACTGTCCTACAGAGATAACTCTCTAGATCTGGATGGCTTTCCTGATGAATTATACAAATAATTAAAGAAAACTAATACAAAATCATTCACAAAAGTAAAGAAGAAGGAAACTTTCCTAGAGGATATTGAAGTAATAATTGTTCTGTATCACAAATGAGAGAGAATATGACAAAGAGAGAAAAAAAGAATGGGAGAGGAAGGAAAGTAAAGGGAGGGAAAAGATGAGGAGAAGAGAAGAATCATGGTCACAAATACTTTTGTTTGTTGGTTGGTGTTTGAAAGGTAGCGTTTCCCTCTGTCCCCGACTAACTGAGAATCCACTACGTAGTCTTAAGGTGGTCTCAAACTCAAGATGATCCCCCTACCTCTACCTCTAAATTGGTAGGATTAAAGGCCTGTGCCCATGATTGGCACAGATACATATCTTTAATCATACTTTTATGAAATTAAATTAATAACAATAAAAGAGATCATATCTAATAGCTTGTGGAATCATCTCCAAAATATGAGGTCAATTTGACATTTGTATATCAGGCAATGTAATTTATTCTATCCATATGATCACTAAATAACTCAGGAAGAAGTTTTAACAAATAAAAATGCATGTCCATACCAAGTATGTTTCTTAGCATTCATACCAAGTGTATGAAAATGTCCTAAATATGAATAAGGGCATCTTAGAAAACCCACAACTGACATCACTAGTAAGACTGAATGCTTTGGTCCAACACTAATAAAAAGACAAGGATGGGTAATCTTACAACTTCCATGCCACACTAATCCAGGGAGGTTGCTATTTGTCATAAGACATTACAGTGTATTAATATTCAGAAATAAAAAGGATGAAATGACAGTGTTCAAAACATGGGTAAATATCAGAATAATTATGATCAGTACAAAAGAACTGGGTAGAAAGTGAAATGACTGCTGCATGATTGCATTGAAAGAAACTAGAAAATAGGGCTGGAGAGATGGCATAGCGGTTAAGCGCTTGCCTGTGAAGCCTAAGGACCCCGGTTCGAGGCTCTGTTCCCCAGATCCCACGTTAGCCAGATGCACAAGGGGCACACGCGTCTGGAGTTCGTTTGCAGAGGCTGGAAGCCCTGGCGTGCCCATTCTCTCTCTCTCCCTCTATCTGTCTTTCTCTCTGTCTGTTGCTCTCAATTAAATAAAATAAAAAATAAATAAATAAATAAATAAAAGAAACTAGAAAATAGAGAGGCTTCCCTGCATAAGGGTTCCAAACAAGGAAACATAAAAGCAAACAGGAGACAATTTTTGTGGGTAATGGAAATGTTCGTTATCTTCATATTGATGACAATCTCATACCTCTCAAATTTGTCAAAACTTAATTGATAGTGCAATTTAAAGGATAGCTTTGGGGCTGGAGAGATGGCTCAGCTGTTAATGTGTTTGCCTATGGTGGAGCAGAGCCTGATAACCCAAGTTCAACTCTCCAGTGTTCACATAAATCCAGACGCCCGAAGAGCTACTATGTGACTGGAATTCCTTTGAAGCAGGTAGAGGCCCTGATATGCCCATTCTCTCTCTCTCTCTTTCTCTCTTTCTCCCTCTCTCTCTCTTTTCTCTGTCACTCTGTACTTGCAAATGAATAATCGGAAAAAAAAATTAATCTTATTTTACTTTTTCTCAATTTTTAAAAACATTTTCCATGATTATAAAAAATATCCTGATAATACCCTCCCTCCCCCACTTTACCCCTTTGAAATTCCATTCTCCATCATACCCCCTCCCCATCTCAATAAGTCTCTCTCTTATTTTGATGTCATGATGTTTCCTTCTCTTTTGGTGGTCTTGTGTAGGTAGTGTCAGGCATTATGAGGTCATGGATATCCAGGCCATTTTATGTCTGGAGGGAGCACATTGTAAGGAGTCCTACCCTTCCTTTGGCTCTTACATTCTTTTCACCACCTCTTCAGCATTAGACCCTGAGCCTTGGAATATGTGATCGAGATGTTACTCAATATTCCAGTCACTTCTTTCCAGCACCATGTTACCTTCTGAGTCATCTCAAGGTCACTGCCATCTGAAAAGATAAGATTCTCTACCCAAAGTGAGAGAGGCATATTGCTGAAAATATTTTTTAAAAGTATAGGATATAGGATAGTTATGTTCTTATGTATAATTCCTAGTAGAATTGTACCTCAATTGAGAAATAATTGTTTATACTTAGAAAAATAGAAGATAAATGAACTAACTTCTTGTCTTTGTCTGGGATGCATAATGATAGATAGATACATAGATGGATACATTGACTGATAGAGAGATAGATAGGTAGATGATAGATAGATAATAGATAGATAGTTGATAGACAGACAGACAGATACTTTCCCACAGTCCACCAGGATGACAGCATCCACAGGTCTAGATTCCACAGAAAGGATTTATTACTTCCTGAAATTACACCCTGCAGATTTCCTATCACAGCTTCTCTGACTTATTATTTTTTACTTAATATTCACTACTGTATCTTCTTTTCTGTGTTCTTAGTTTGAGATTAGCATATTCCTCCAGCTTCTCCATCCTAGCCAGTAGTCTCAAGTGTAGGTTAAAAACAAACAAATGGCCCTAGAAGCCTAATATAGTTCTTAAAATAAAAGCAAGCCAGAAATTTCTTCCAAGAGGTTCTGTAATAAGAAATCTGTGGGGAAAACAAAAGTCTTAAATCATCTCAATAGATGCAGCAACCATGAAAATATCTTTCTGTTGAACCGACCAATAGAAAGACAGCTTCTTCAGGGAAACAGCCTGAGTGGCTCTCCATTGCCCAGTAAGGTTCAATGTAGACTGAAAGATCATTCTGGTATGTTACTTTTGCATGGCATAGAGCTAGGTTGTGTTATAAGAGCTCACTTTGAAATTAATTTTTTCTTCTAATGTATTTTTGATAATTTTTCCTCTAATTTTTTATCTTAGTTTTACTTGACACATAACATGAAAATGGGATATAGTGTTGTATATATACTCTAGCTTATTTCACTCAACAGAATGTCCACCAGTGACATTTATGTTGTCACAAATAATAAATAATAGAATTCCATTCTTTGTGAGGGTGAAGTATATATGTATATATGTTTATATGTTTATATGTATGTATGTATATATGTGTATGTGTATGTGTGTGTGTGTGTGTGTGTGTGTATACACACACACACACACACATATATATATGCATATATATATATATATATATATATATATATATATATATATATATATGAATATATGTATTTATGTATACTTCACCCACACAAAGAATGGAATGATTGACATACAGAATGGTAAAAATTTAAATTAGAGTAAAAGTAATAAGAAGTAAAAATTAGTGGAACTATAAATGACAAATATATAAAACACCCACTAACCAAAAAAAACCTACCTTCCTAAACACCAACATAATTTTTTGTTTTCGTTTTTATTTTTATTTATTTATTTGACAGCAAAAGTCAGAGAAACAGGATGATAGAGAGAGTGAGAGAGAGAAAGGACATGCCAGGGTCTCCAGCCACTGCCAACAAACTCCAGATTCATGTGCCTCCTTGTGCATCTGACTTATGTGGGTCCTGTGGAAAGGAGCCTCAAATCAGGGTCCTATAGGCTTCTCAGGGAAATGCTTAACTGCTAAGCCATCTCTCCAGCCTGACCAATATAATTTTTAAAAAGCAAGAAATGCCAAATAAAGACAATAACCACTACATACAATAATTTTTCTTTAATAGATGAATTAAACCCACTCACATTTATTGATATGGTTAATTCCTGTGATTTTTAACCCTTTTCTTTTATATGGTTTATTTGCTTACTGTCTTTATTTGGTGTTTTTTGGACTATCCTTTGTTTTGAGTTTCTTGGAAGTGTCACTTCTCTACAGCACCCTTGGCATGGTGTTCTTGAGAAACATGACGGCTAACTAATGTGATCATTTCTTTAGATGAGGGTGGGGGAAGGACCTGTTAATCCTCAGGATTTTCTGTATCTTCTAAGACATGGATCACAATTAGTCTTCAAAATTCCTAGCCATGGCATTCAGTAAGGATAAATGACTTTTCTCTTATGCATAGAAATAGTTTTTACACTACAGTTTTAAACTGTTTATAATGTATAAACTGTTTATAATGTTATAATGATTTTACAATGGCCTTTCTTTGTCTGCAGACCACTTTACTTTATGTGCTGACCCTTTGTACTATTTTTCTTATTTTCAACTTTTTTGCTGCTTCTCCAACCTCAATTCCTAAGATCAGATTTGTATTTAAGTCCGTTCTCTCTTGATCCCTTCAAGTTACATATTAAGTTTGTTTTCGAGCCTAGTCATAGTTTATTATATTCTTTCCATTTCCTTTAGACTTTCTCATCTTTAGCATGTGTATGTAGAGGAAGCTCATGTATGTTTGTATTTGTGTACATGTACATACATGTGACTGCATGTGGAGGGCAGAGCTGCATGTGTTTTAAACTCACTTTTTAAATTATTATTTTTTTCTTTTTTTATTAATTAGTTCTGTAGTGAGTGAATACAGTCAATTTGGGTCCATTATTATACTCATCCATGACTTACCTCACAGTTATGGGTAGGATAAATGTCTCTGTATATCTTGCTCCAACACATGGCTCTGACATTCTTTCTGCCCCCTCTTCTGCAAAATTTCCTTGAGCCGTGTTGGGTTCATTTTTGGTCTGCTTCAGTGATGAGGTGTTGGGGGGTCTCTGGATCTGTGGATCTCTGATTTGGTAGGAGTTGATTTTTCTCTGGGTTAATCTCCTTCCCCCTTGTGCTGGTACCTGGGTCACCAAGAAAACAGCACCCTTCCTTGTTTTGCCAATTGTTCTTAGTTTCAGCCAGGGCACTTTCAAGGTATGATGGGTAGCTCTCTCCTTGGGATTTATATCTATCTGAAAAAGAGAGGCAGATTCTCCAACAGAGGGTATGTTTTCTCCAGACAAATGAGATAACCCTTACTTTTTTATAGAGAATTTAATATGTGTAGGCCCTCTTGATTGGTGGTAGTTTTGATAACTGAGAGCAGGCTTATGTTTGGATATGGTTCTTACTTGTTTTCCAGCTCCAAGTAAGGGTCCCATACCATTGAGGGGATCACAGTTAGCTCAATCAGGAGCAGTTGGTATCCCACCATGGCTGTGTGCCACTATTGCACTCATGTGAGCACCATGACAGGTTATTTGCCGCTAAGTCGATTACACCATGAATTGCTTGGACAGATATTTGCCATTTTCTCCCCATCACCCAAGTAGCACCTTCTGGCACTAGACACACTGACTGTTTGGGGACTGACTCATCCAACTTCCAGCCATGCCATTCCATTTTACGTGTCAACCACATAGGGTGTCTTCAGCAGCAGGATCTTACCACTAAATGTTGGTGGGTCACCAAGTACTCTGACAGAAATCTTTCTTTCTTTTAGGAAACCTTATAGGTCTCTCTGATCAAAAGCTGATTTTGTATGATAACCACATGCTGGTACTGGGAGTTACAGGTCAGAGCCCACTAAGAAAAGGAAGAAAAAGATAACAAATATAAAAGAGTTAGAGAGAAGAGAGAGAGAGAGGTGGGGGAGAGATGGAGAGAAGCTGTACAAGATTAAGGTCAGTCTTCATCATACCCTCTCCAGTGTCTTGTGGCTCAGATGTTCCTTCTAAGGGCCTTGTGAAGGTTCATCTATTTGGTCTGCCTTTTAGGAGGTAGGATTTTATGGTACCATTCCCGTTGGGGTTGAGATTTGTGTTTCCCACCCCCTCTGTTGCCCTCCCTCCCTCCTCACCCATCCTATAGACTAGTCCATGAGATGCTTGCTGAGTATGTAAGACATCTTGGGTAGATTCAGGCTAGGTAGTATAATGAGATTTTTTTTCTGTGATAGGGTAAGTGCACGGAGAATGATCTGTTACAGGTTCAATCATTTTTCCTCAAATTTCATTGTGTCATTTTTTTCTTACTGCTGTAGAATTCCATTGTGCAGATATACCACAGCTTAGTTATCCATTCTTCTAGTGATGGACATCTGGGTTGATTCTAGCTCTTAGCTATTATGAATTGAGCCGCTACAAACATGGTTGAGCAAATCTCTTTGACCTGTGGTTTGATACTTGTTGGTTATCTAACTGACAGGCCTAATCTCTAGAATCCATAAAGAACTCAAAAATCTAAACAGTAAAAAGTCAAACACTCCACTCACAAAATGGGGCAAAGGGCTGTACAGGCAGTTCACAGAGGTAGAAATACAAATGGCAAACTAACCCTTAAGACAGGATGTCCCCTCTCACCTTTACTCTTCAATATAGTACTGGAAGCCCTCGCTCAAGCAATAAGACAGGAGAAGGAAATAAAAGGGATACAATTTGGAAAGGAAGAAGTTAAGCTACCTCAATTCACTGATGACATGACTATATATGTAAGAGACCTGAGATACTCCATCCTAAAGCTCCTGAAGGTGATTAATTCCTATTGCAAAGTTGTTGGATACAAAATCAATGCACAAAAATCAGTAGCCTTTCTATATGCAAATGACAAAGATACAGAGAAAGAATTAAGGGACATGGACCCATTTTCAATAGCAACAATGAAAATAAAATACCTTGTAATAACCAATGAAGTGAAAGATCTTTAGAATGAAAACATAAAAACACTCAAAAAAGAATTTGAGGAGGACTTGAGAAAATGGAAAGATCTCCCATGCTCCTGGAAAGACAGAATCAACATTGTTTGGATGGCAATCCTACCAAAGGCATTATGAAGATTTAATGCAATTCCACTGAAAATCCCAACAGTGTTTTTCACATAGATAGAAAAAAAAGATCTTAAATTATTATTATTATTATTTTTTGAGAAAGGGACTTTCACTGAATCTGGCACTTGCTGACTCAGCTACAATAGCCATCCATCAAGTCCTGGGATCCTCCTATTTCTACCTCCAAGCTGGGATGCTGGGATCACACATGCACAGCTCTAAGGTTTTCATGTGGGTGGTGGGAATTCCAACTCAGGTGCTCATGTTCGTGTTGCAAGCAGTTTACTGACTGAGCCACCTCCACCATCTCTGGTTATTTGCTTTATTTATTTACATTTACAATTCTCAGCTACAAGTATTAATAATAACTTCAAAGGCTATTTTAGATTATTTCAAGTTGAAGGTATATACTATTTTCTTTTAGCACATTATTGATTTTTGAAGACTCTTGATAGCTGAAATATTATATTAGTATTTTCTGTTATCTTTTGCCAGTAGCTCTGCATGGAGTCAGTTTTGTTTCTTGATTTCAGAAGAATCAGAGAGGAAGCAAGAGAGAAAGACTGAGAGTAAATGATAATTGGACCACCAGGGCCTTTAGACATTAAAAACAAACAACCGATGTATGTGCCAATTTATGCTATCAGGATTAAAGTGGGTACTAGGGACTTGAACATGGATAGTTAGGCTTTGCAGCCCCTCTAAGTTATTTTTTAAACAATGGTGAACTATTTGAACGACAAGTTAAGCGTATATATTTATGAGGATATCTTTATGTTGCTAAGAAAACATTTTTCTTAGAAATACCAAGAGGAGTTGATTACTCTGCATCAATGCCTATACTTTTACATGATCAAACATTCTGTTTCCAAAGTGCTTATCAGTACAAGTTACTGCTTCATAAGATGCATTAAATGCAAAGATTTAAAAATAGAGGCTGGGAGATGTCTCTGTGGTTAAAGACACCTGCTTGCACATCTAGCCAGCCCTGGTTCAATTCTCACATAAAATACCCACATGAAGCCAAATACACAAACAGTTCATTTGCAGTGGCATGAAGCCTTGGAGTACCCATGACTGCTATCACCTCTCTTTTCTGCTTAAAAGTAAGTGAATATGTGTTTATTCATTTAAAACAAATTTAACTGTAAACCTAAGAGATTCTCATCCTTGAGTGGAGAGTAGGCCTTTGTGGGTGAGTCCGTTGCACTCAACGCTGTGTATATTGGTCTAGCTGATGAGGACAAAAGGCCAAAGACCTGCTGTCTGTATGACAGATTATCAAACGTGCTGACAAATTGGAGTTCGTGTGATTGAAAAATGCACAGGGGGAGGGGAGGATGGCATAGGGGTTACAGTGCTTCCTGTGTAAAAACATGAGGACCCGAGTTCAGATTCACCTCAACCATGTAAAATAATGGGCATGGTAGTGAGTACCTATAATCCCAGTTACAACAAGACAAAACGGGCTCTGGACTTGCTGGCTAGTTCGTCTAGCCCAAGTTGTAGCTCTAGGTTTAGTTCAAGACTCTGTCTCAAAACAAGAAAAGAAAAATAGGATGAAGAGAGATAGGTATCCACACTTGGCCTCCACACACACTTTTATGCATCGATATACATATATGAACATATATGCTCATGCATGCACATGATAAACATCTTGAAAAAAACACATACAGCATAAGACAAAAGGTTAACTCTAGGTGATTGTGTAGTACTTTGTAGGCAATATCTCATGGGAATGGCTTCTAGAATGGAAATACTGAAATGAGAACACATGAGTAACATGTGTATGATTGTGACTTAGGTCAGGTTTCCTAACCCACTTACATCTCTACTAGGCAGGCAGTGCAGAGGACCTGAATGTTGCTCAACACTCACCATGTCTGTGTGCTACAAACCCCTATTCCTTTCCAACCCATCTCCCATCCTCTGGGTGTGTGGTGCTATGCTTCTCCCACAGTCCCCTTCCTGATCTAATACCTCCTTTGGCCTGTAACGTGTGGAAGTCTTGTTAGAAATACACCATGGGTATTTTCATTCTTCTGAATCCAACAGAGTGTCTCACTATCTTAAAAGAAATCTAAATCTGCTTCAAAAGTAGACAAAGAATTTTGCAAGAATTCAGGTACTTTGTGAATATGTCGCTTGTGATGTGTCATCTCAGATGGGACTCCACTTGGAAAGGAACAGCTTTCCTCTTTGTCTTATATTGCTAAGACAGTTAAGAGGTAAGAAGGCCACCCCAAAGTGCAAGCAAGGAATTTTATTGAGGCTATAGGGGACATTCTGTTTTTTCTCCTTTGCCCTTAAAACCTCACCTGAGGATGTGAATAGGTGCCTCTGGTCTTATCACTTTCTTTCTTAGAAGAGAAAGGAATGTAGAGGGATTGATCCCTTTCTCAGACAACCTGATCTCCTTCCTGGAAACTTGGTGTCTAGGCTGAAGCACTCAGAAAAATCTCTTAAGAGACCCCAGACATCAAAATAAAAGAGAGACCAGTTGAGAGGGGAGGAGATATGATGGAGACTGGATTGGTGAAGGGGAAAGTTGGAGAGGGGAGAGAATTATCATGATTTATCATTTATAATTATGGAATTTATCACTAAAAAATATTTTAAAATACTATAGTGTTAGTCTGGAGGAGAGATTTTTCCATTTCCAGGAAACCCTTTCTGCTTTATAGGAACTATGTATCAATTTCTTCTCTTAAAGTCTGTAAACCTATTTCTCTGTAAGTTCTATAAGAAAGTCTTTTTAAATTTTATCCTCTGGTCTGTGTGTTTCATGTGTTGAAATCCATAAGATATAAATCTGGAAGGGCACTAATTCAGGGGAAGTTTTGTGTGACCATTAGTATCCAGCACCCTAGCTCCTGAGTTCTTGCCACCCAAGAGCCTAGAAATGCTTTGGTTGACATTTAATTCCCATAGTGTGGCCATCTAAGAACAGCTACAACATCTTCCTATTGTCTGGGGACCAAACCTTTGTGTAAGCATTCAGTTACTCAACTGTATTGGATTCATTTACCTAACCAGACTTCTTGGGCTGTAACTCCTTGGCCGGTAGGAAAACATGAATCACTGTCTATTCTCCACCAAGGAGAGGATAAGTAAGGGCTGAAGAGATGACTCAGAAATGAAGTGTGCTTCCTGTGCAACCCGAGGGACTAAGTGAGGCCTGAGAGTGCTCAGGTTTGGATCCCCTGGCTCCATATAAACATTGGAGTGTGGCCATGTACGCTGGAAGGCCAGTCACACAAAGGGGAAGAGACACCAAAGAATCATCCAGGCTTATTAAAAACAGCAAACCCCATTATCAGTAAGAGACTTGGGCTGAAAACAGATGGGCAGGTTGATGGAGTGAAACATTTTCCTCCTGCCATTACCACAACAAGCAGCTCTCTCCCTAACTATTGTATTAGTGTTTTGGATACCTCAATGATTTCATATGTGTGTGTGTGTGTGTGTGTGTGTGTGTGTGTGTGTGTGTATGTATGTATGTATACATATGTATATTTATGTATTATGTATTTATTTAAAGCGTTCCTACAGATTTTATGATTCTGTATTAAAGGTATTTTTCTGCAATTATAAAGAGTGAGAAATAAATAAATGCTTCTAACAGGAAGAGAGATAGTGAAGTAGAATATAACCCTAATTATTTTCCATTGAGCACATATCTTCTTGCCATGGGATGACCATAGATTTTGAAGGAATTGGCTTTATATACCCAGAGCAATTAGCCACTTGTTAGATGTGTATGTAGTCTACTAAATTGCGAGCAGGAATTGCCAAGTATGTACTTTTTGACAAAAAATCTGATACATATACAAGCCATATTTAGGAAAACAGAAATATGAATGAGACTAATCTGTATTGACAATGTTTAAAAATGAGTCCTGTCTAAATAGAAGCAAATCCACATTAAAAATCATCATGGTTTAAAAATATTTAACTTGAGGTACTTAGATTAAAGAAGGCAATGAAACCGTCAGAGAATCTGAAAGAGTCTCAACCATCCATGGGTACATGGCTTATAATAGATAGTTATCATCAAAGACGATACAGTCATCAGAAATTGGACTGGGTGCTGGAGAGATGGCTTAGTTTAACATTCTTGCTGTGAAGAAATGGTTACTTCCAGCTTCACCCTCAGTCACACAACTTGTGCATTCTCTCACCAAGAGGTACAGATGTTTCACTTCCTTGGTTAATGTTATTCCAGGGTGGTTTTGTTGTTGTTGTTGTTGCTATTGAAAAAGGGACTATGTCCCTTAGTGCTTTCTCTGTGTCTTTTTCATTTGCATATAAAAAGGCTACTGATTTTTGTGCATTGATTTTGTATCCTGCTACTTTGCAATAGGAGTTAATCACCTTCAGGAGTTTTAGGATGGAGTATCTCAGGTCTCTTACATATACAGTCATGCCATCAGTGAGTAGAGCTAACTTAACTTCTTCCTTTCCAAATTGTATCCCTTTTATTTCCTTCTCCTGTCTTATTGCTTGAGCTAGGACGTCAAGATTTTTGAGTTCCCTATAGATTGTAGAGATTAGGCCTCTGTCAACTGGATTACCAGCAAATAATAAAACCATAGGCCAGAGAGATTTGCTCAACCATGTTTTTAATGGTTCAATTTGTAGTAGTTAAGAGCTGGAATCAACTCAGATATCCATCACTAGAAGAATGGATAACTAATATGTGATATATCTTCACAATGGAATTCTATAGAGCAGTAAGAAAAAATGACATAATGTAATTTAGGGAAAAATAGTTGAATCTGCCTGCTGAGGACCACAATACACTTCCTTACACAGTCCTTCTCTCATATCCTGGCATCACACATCCAGGAATGTACCATGGAAACAGTCATGGTAAACTGGATCAAGCTAAAATGTTTTTAAAATTAGGAGTCTTGGGATATGGCTCACTGACTTGCTTAACACCTGTAAGGTACCTAGACTCAATCCCACGTATTGCCAGACAGAGACAAAAATAGAGGGAGGGAGAGAGGGAGGGAGGGAGGGGGATGGAGAGAGAGAGGAAGAGACAGAGAGAGAGAGGAAAAGAGATATAAATGGGGAAAGAAGACTAAAAGATCCATTAAGTCACTGGCCTGTGGATCCTAACAGCACAGTTTATATTCCACAGTACCCATGCAAGCCAGATACACAAGCTGGTTCTTAAGTCTTGACTTCATTTGCAGAGCTACAAGTACTCATAAGCACATTCTGTCTCTATATTATTGGCCTGTTTTTCTCTATAACAAATAAAATATGTTCAAAAAAATGTAACATGGAGTGGGGGCTGGAGAGATGGCTCAGCATTTAAGACACTTGTGTATGAAGCCTCAGGGCCCGTGTTGTATTCGCCACATCCCACATAAACCAGACACACAAAGGTGAGGCAAGTGCAGGAACACACATGGCCAGTAGTTGGCACAAGCTTCTGGAGTTTTATTCCATTGACTGAGACTCTGGGAATTTTCTCCCTCTCCCTCTGTCTCTCGTTTGTTCACTCTCTGTAACAAAAAAGAAATGGGGAGAGAGGGAATCATTTGCATTCTAGGAAATGGAAAAGTAGGCCCACTTAGAGTGGTACCTTACTCTAGCCTGACATGGCATGAGTTTGGTCCCTTCAACTGTCACCATAGACACCGCAGGCCAGATGAGTGTATGGGGCACCACAAAGGCACACTCATCACAACATGCGCACTCCACATTACACACACAAGTGAGTAAAAGAGAAAAGGAGGGGCAGTGTTAAAGCCTAGAAAAGTGCAAATGCAAGTGGCCTTAGTTCGGTATGCAGCCTTAAGGAACACTAAGCGAGAGGCAAAGAGTTTCTGGAAATGATATTAGGCAGGCTACAAGGACTAGGATCATAAAATGTCTCATCTCGGCATCTCATGGTAAACATATTGATTGTCTGGGAAAGAGAGGCCACTACAGGTTTGCAAAGACATGATATAATCAGGGGCTATAAATGCAGCTCAGTTGGAAGAGTGTTTACCTAGCAAGTGAAAGGACCTAAGTGCAATCCAACATCAGCGTCTGGTGGTGCAAGCCTTCAATCCTAGCATTTTAATGTGGGGACAGCAAGATCAGAAGTTGAAGGACGTTCACGGCCATATGGATGGCTATGTAGCCAGTCACAGGAGAGCTTAGTCTAGAATCAATGTCGCAAGGAAGAAGGAAAAAGAAATAACATACTCAGACTTAAACATGAATAGGATATTCTGGCTAGTGTGAGAACAAAAGCACATTCGGAAAGGAGCAGTTGTAGTATCAGGAAAAGTAGTTGAGGTAACTGAAAGCTATGGGCGGCTTGGCCCATAGCAAAGTTGTGGCAGGGAATGACCAGGTACTGAAAGCATTTTGTAATGAGAAGGCCAGAGTTGCTGATCAATCACATGGACACTATGAGAAGATAAACATAGTTAAGCACAACGCAACATTTTCTGCTTTTAGAAACATGAAACTGCCATCTACTAGGAGGTCTAGAGAGGAATGGTGGAAATAATGAAGAGTTGAGCACTTCTCTTATTTTATCCCACAGCCTTCTTGAACCTAGTGACTTTCCACTCAGTACTTTAATTGGACGGAAGACTCATGGCCACCTTTCCAAAGATCCCCTTTCGTATTATTCCATTTCTGGTTCATATTCCCACTATGGAGGGAGAGAGAGAGAGAGAGAGAGAGAGAGAGAGAGAGAGAGAGAGAGAGAGAGAGAGAGAAGGGTCCACCAGGGCCTATAGCCACTCCAAAAAGAATTCAAGTTGCATGTTGTAGAAATGGCAGTGTTACCAAAAGCAATCTACACATTTAATGCAATCGCCATACAAACCACAATGGCATTCTTTACAAAAATAGAAAGAAAAATCCAAAAATTCATTGGGAAGCACAAAAAATATCAAAAAACTGACACAATACTGACCAAGAAAAATAAGGGTGGTGGCATCACCATCCCTGATTTTAAACTATACTGCAAAGTCATAGTAACAAAAACAGCATGGTACTGGCACAGAAGCAGACCTGTACATCAATGGAACAGAATAGAGGACCTAGGTGTATGTCTGGGTAGCTATAGACACCTGATATTTGACAAAAAATGCCAAAAATATCCATTGGAGAAAATATAGCCTCTTTAGCAAATGGTGCTGGGTACACTGAATATCTATAGAAGGGTGAAAATATGTCCTCTTTCTCCATGCACAAGAGTTAAGTCCAAATGAAATAAAGATGTTAATATCAGACTTGAAACTGTTGAAACTGCTAGAGATTAAATAGGGGAAGGTCTGCAACATATTGGTCTTGGCAAAGAGTTTGTGAATATAACCCCAATTACTCATGCAATGAAACCACAGATTAACTTCTGGGACCACATGAAATTATAGATTTTGTATAGCAAAGGGCATTGTGAATAAAGCAAAGAGGCAACGTGCAGAATGGTTAAAAATCTTTGCCAGCTATACATCTGATAGTGGATTAATATCTAGGATATACAAGGAATTAAAAAAAATAAACAATAAGAAATCAAACAATCTAACTAAAAATAGGCTATGGAAATAAATAGAGAGTTCTCAAAAGAAGAAATACAGATGGCATATAAATATCTGAAAATGTGCTACATTGCTAGTCTTCAGGAAAATGCAGATTAAAACTAATGTGGAGATTCCATCTCACTCCTGCCAGATTGGCTGCCATCATGAAAGCAAATGGCCATAAATGCTGGCAAGGAGGTGGAAAAAGAGGAACCCTTCTATTGTTAGTAGAAATGCAATCTGGCCCAGCCATTGTGGAAATCAGCTTGAAGGTTTTTGAGGCAGCTAAAAATAGATTTACCATATGTCCGAGCTATAGCACTCTTAGGCATATGTCCTAAGGACTCGTCCTTATCACCTTACAGATACTTGCTCAACCATGTTTATTACCACTGTAGTCACAATAGCTGGGAAATGGAACAGCCTCCATGTCCCTCAGCTGATGAGTAGATAATGAAAATATGGCACATTTATACAATAGAGTTCTACTAAGAGATAAAGAAAAATGAAATTATGAAATTTGCAGGAAAATGGATGGGTCTGAGAAAGGTTATACTAAGTGAGGAATCCCAGGCCCAGAAAGCCAAGCGCCACATGTTCTCTCTCATATGTGGATCCTAGCTAGAGATGACTGGACTTCTGTGTGAGTAGGAAGAAAAGTCAGTAACAGAGGCCAGTAAGCTAGAAAGGAGATATAAAGGGAATAGAAAGGAAGCAGGGGTACTTAATAGGATAGTATTGTATATATGTAAGTAGAAGTATAGATTAGTGGGTGTGAAAGGGCCTACTGAGTTCAGGGGAAGATTGAGTAAAGGAAAGGTAGAAGGAGGCCAAAGAAAATGTAAACAAATATAAACAAATCGTATGAAAACCTACTTTTTAGACAATGGAACACTGAGGTGGAATAGATTGTTACTAGAAAATTTTCAATGCCAGGGATGGGACACCTTCCAGTGAGTTCGTGGCCCCCAAAACATTATAGTCCATTGCTGAGGCCCTTGGCTTCCCACCAGGGATAGAACATACTGGCTGAAGACTCCACATACTTGGGCTGCAAGACCACTGAGAAATCCTGCTAGAACTGAGCTGGTAACCTCCTCCATGTAGGCCAAATGACAAAAATCTGAAAGAAGCCATTCTGCATGCAGTTCAATGGGAGAAAGAGAAATCACCAGTGAAGATAATCAACAGTGGGCACTAGAAGCCTTATATTTTGCCAGCCCAAATGAGCCAACGGTTGCAATAGTGCCTGCCTGTCCTAGTGGAAACCAACTGCCCGCTAGTTGGACTTGAGGCCTGCTCCATGGGAGGGAATACATCCCTGATACTATAAACCTACAACAGGAATAGTCATGAACCCCAGAGGTTTAACGTCTGCTTCTGTCTCACTAAATGTATATACTATGCTCACCAAACTGTGCAGTAAGCACTTGTCATAATGTTCATAACTATACATTAATTCTTACTGTTGGTAGAGAACCTTTTTTTTTTTTTTTTTTTTTTTTTTTTTTGGTTTTTCAAGGTAGGGTCTCACTCTGGTCCAGGCTGACCTGGAATTCACTATGTAGTCTCAGGGTGGCCTTGAACTCATGGCGATCCTCCTACCTCTGCCTCCCAAGTGCTGGGATTAAAGGTGTGCGCCACCACACCCGGCTCCTTTTG
This sequence comes from Jaculus jaculus, assembly GCF_020740685.1. Lineage (NCBI taxonomy): Eukaryota > Metazoa > Chordata > Mammalia > Rodentia > Dipodidae > Jaculus > Jaculus jaculus. Next base: position 8,352,761 of record NC_059126.1, read on the forward strand.
TTTTCTGATGGCAGTGAGTTTGTGATGACTCTGAAGGCATCTTGGTGCTGTGAAGAAGTGACAGAGAAGTGTTTAGCACTGCAGTATCTTATTGCAACTTCCAAGGCTAAGGGTTCATTATGGAATAGGATCAGAAAGAATGTAAGCATCAGATGATCAGAAGGACTCCTTACAATGTGCTCCTCCAGACACAAAATGGCTGGTATATCCATGACCCCACAATGCCTTACACTATGTACAAAAGACCATTGTTACCAGAGGTAAAAGAACATGACATCTAAATAAAAGAGAGACTGATTGAGGGGAAATGATGGAGAATGGAATTTCAAAGGGGAAAGTGTGTGTTTGGGGGGGGGGTATTACCATGGCATATTGTTTACAATCACAGAAGTTTTTAATCATAAAAAATAGAGTAAGTTAAAAAACCAAATTAAAAAAAGAAAAACATGCTTGGTGAGCCAGGTGTGGTGGTGCACTCCTTTAATCCCAGCACTTGGGAGGCAGAGGTCAGAGGATCATTGTGAGTTCAAGGCCACCTGAGACTACATAGTGAATTCCAGATGAGTCTGGACACTACTACCTAAACAAACAAACAAACAAACAAACAAACAAAAACTCACGCTATTCTAAGTTTGCGTGCTCTACCCATCAAATGTCACTTTTCTTAACACCCAGCCTCTTTGTAACAAACTTCAAATTAAAATTTTCTATTTTGTAATTTTTATATCTTCTCTACTCATTCTCTCTTCAAGTGCTCCAATCAGGAATATACATTCTGCAGTCCATCACAAACATTGTTTTCACCAACATCTTTTCATTCCCCATGACCCAAACACCAAGTCAGTTGTTTGATTCCCTACAATCGGATCCTTCCAAGATACACATCACATCACATACTTCCTCTGCTCCACCTTGCACTGGCTTCCACCTGACAGGAAGCCAAAGTTGTGACAGAGGTCTCCAGAGGGGTTGACATCATCTGGCTTTCCATGTCTCCCCCATTGCTCTCCTTGTCCCACAAGGCTCCCTAAATACCCAGGGTTACCACCACCCACACAGCCCTTGCAGTCCTCGATCCTTTATGTGGAAAGTCCCTTTCCCTGGTCACTGGTGACTTGTTCCTTTTTTATAAATTTATTCCAAATGTCATGTCTTCTAAACAAAATCTCTCTCATGAGTACTCTAGGTCTTAAAAAGTATCAGGGAAGTGGCTACTTCAAGCCTTTAAAACTCCTCATTGGGTTAGGGGGTAGAATCCTATCAGCACATAAACACCTGAACACCCGCAATCTCTGCTTAGAATCCTGAAGTTGGGGAGAGGCATGAAATGATGTCAAGAATTATGATTCTATCTCCTCCTGTGCAGACAGTGTCTCAGTGAGTGGGACAGGCTATAGGAAGGAACAGTGACATGATAATGGATACTGTATGCTGAGAATCAGCTGGATGCCAGGAACTTTATGAACAGAACCTGAATGAGTAAATGCATATGGTTAGACCCCTTTATAGAAGAGGAACAGCAGAAAAGTGGCAAATAAGTTACACAAATATATATACATACATATGTATATATGTATATATGCACATATATATATACATATACATTTGTATATATATGTATGTATGTATGTATGTATGAATATATGTATAGAGAGAGTTAGACCACAGCTATGATGACTCCATTGTGACTCAATCTCATGCTCTTTCCAAGGCATCTAGCTCTTATGCATACTTGTCTACATGCTAAGGTACTAGACCCATAGATGGACAGTGGTCAACTGGCATTCGGACAAGCATCATTTATTAGACATAGAGGGAAAAACTTGCTCCACACAAAGATAAGGCCTTGGGAAGTGAGAAAAAAGAGTAGTTAGGGATGCATTGGGACAGTTGGAGCTTTGGTCTATGGAAAAACAATTGCCAGTGGCTGTGCCTTGCTTTTATTTTAAGTGCAAGAAAATATTCAAGTGTGGACAGTGAGAAATAATTTTCAGCTGGAAGGCTGCCATGACTAAATTGCCAATGGGATCTGATTTGTAGGAAATACTCAAAAGGCTCAAAGTCAATTCTAATGGCTGACATTTAACATTTTAATCCAATTTCCCTAACGTAGTTAAACCTGTGACAAAATGCCAGTAAGAAATCTTCGTGTCATAAGCTACTTCAGGTCTCAACAAGCAAACATCTACAAGCACCTTAGCATTCACCTCAGCCAAATGAGACCAGTGGTGTCTCCTTGTACCATGAATCAGGACAGGTGGGGAGGGGAGGTCTAGGGGACAGAAAATATAGTTTTTTCCCCAGCCATGGCTGGACTAGGATCAAGACTGTAAGTGCAATCCCTTAATTAACATGATCTCCCTCTAAATGACCTTTGCTCACACAATCCCACTCTGGAGAACAACATTTAGGGCACCCTTTGTTGTAGGTTTTCGGTTTAGAAGAATTGATAATAATATTAAGTACAAACACTGTCTCTGCCTGTCAAATTTTGTGGCTGCATATCTAAAGAGGAGCTGGGATGTCTTGTGATAAAACATAATATTTATATTGAAACTCAAAGCTCTTGCTACACAGAGGACAAAGTGCTTGCTATGGTGACACGTGGTTTGGCAGCTAAAATGGCATCGTTTCCTGAATCCTAAGCCAGAATTAAAAAAATAATAATTAGCTATTATTTTGAGGGACATGGGACTATTCTGTCAGGTGAAAAGAAGAAGTTAATGTTTTATAAAATGCCACCATTCCCAATCCCCTCACACAGCCTTATGGCTATTTGATGAAGAAATACTTGTTTAGAAAGATTCCTTGAGATAATGGGGTTGCCTGTATACCTTTTAACAAGTTGATCTGTGCATCTATTATTCTGAACATTTACTCAGTAGCTCTCAAGTCAACCCACTATATAATTGGACTTCTAGAAAACTCTGTGTTGAAGAAAAAAGAATTAAGTGCTTCACTGAATTCTGAGGAATGAATGACATAAGGCAGCATATACGGTTCTATTTAATTACTGCAATCATATATGTGTTTTCCTATTGGTTTATTTTTCCCAAAAGCAGAACAATATTTTGAGATGTAAAAGCAACCCTTCAAAAATACAGAAAAGGGGTTTCTTTGTCTTCCACATGGCTGTCAAGTTTCCATGGTGACCAGCTCTTGAAACCTGATTCACCAAGGTGATCTAGGGCTTCCTGCTCCCTCACAGGTAGCCTCACAGGAGGACAAAGGAGAGCCAGTGGTCAGAGGTAGGCTGCCAGAAAACTGCCAAGAGGCTCAGTGTCTGACTTTGAGATTTTGTCAATGCCATCCGCTCATTATTTTGCCTGAATGTCACTGAACTTTGAACAATACATTTCACGTAGTTTAACTGAAGTTTAAAAGTGAGGGAGGAACAGGAGAAAGATAGCCTTTTACAGACAGCAGGGATAATGGCTCAAGGAGAACAGGGACACCACCTTGCCTGCCCCGAGAAGTCTAGAGGCTGCATCTGATCCAGACTCCTCCAAGAAGGCTGCAGGCAACACTTCCCAGCAACAGCTTCCTGCTTCTTCCTCAGCTTAGCCCACCTGAGCCTGCATCTTGAACCAACCAACCAATCAGGTCTCTCCCTTACACACCTGAGCCTGATGATGTCTCATCCACAGATGGGTCTGGCACTCTTGACTGTTCATTCTCCTGGTGCCTAACTCTCCCAGTCCCTGCTTTGGTAAGCTCTCAGCCTGGGAAGGGAGGAGAACTGCCTTCAGCTCTGACTCCTTCCCCATCCTAATTCTGTCTTTTCTGGCCCCCTGTGTGAGTGTGAGTACAAGGTCATCTTTTGGCTTGGGCTCTCATGCTTTGCTTCCCACGTGTTACTGAGCCTTCTTCAGAGGCTTTTCCAGGGAGATTTCTCAGCGAAGGAGAGTCTCTCATCCTCCCGGATCCTTTACCCAGCCCCTTTGAGTCTGTCAACTAGCCTTTCCCTGGATCTTAATTCTCCCTAAAACAAGACCTCATGATCCACAATTTGCTCTTCTCAGGGTCCATGTTTTTCAGTTGCATGGTAATGCAGGAAAGACTTCAAAATTTGGGGTCTAAAGATTGGATTCCTTTGCATCTTCAAAGAATGTAATCCCTGTCTTGGCCCCAAATGGTGCTTCAATGAGGCAGTTAGGGTGACTGGGCCCTAGAAGTAAAGGCAGGAATGGCTTTGAGCCTTCCTGTGTAATCTCCACTTTGCTAGAGAACAAAAAATTATCTTACTTCCTATCTATTGCCAAAAAGGAGTTCCTTAGGCCTGTTTCCCCATAAGCAACCTGAGCCCCTTCCTGGGAAGGAGTATTGTGGAAGGTTTAAATCTGATCCTGACTTGGTTGTTGGTTAAAACCAGCCTCCAAACTTGGGACTCCTGGCTGGCCCCTTCCTGAGGCATCACCTAGCCCAGACCAATCAGCTGTCTCTCAGGCTCACCTGAGTGGGAAGGGCAAGCCCACCATAGGAAGGTTTTAAGTAGATGCTCAGCAGCTGGACAAAGCTGTCCTTGCTGCCTGTTCATGTCTCCTGAACCTCTAGGTCCTGTAAGTCTCATCGTCTCAGCTCATCCAGAACCCCACCCTCACCCTGTTCGCACATGGGCTCACCCCCTTCTATCTCCCACAGGCAGGAGCTCTCCATACCTTCTTCCCTTTCCTCTTCAAATCCCTTTTCATATTTCTTCCAGGCTCATCATATCTCAGACCTTGTGGGTATATGTGAGTTTGTCCATTTCCCTGCCCTTGCTTTTATATTTCCGTCAGTAAATGTAGTAATAACTGTCTTTCTTAGTCTTGGTTTATCCAGTTCTTTGGTTAACAACACACGTGATCTTTGTGTCTGGAGTTCAAAGGCTTTCCCCTCCTCTCACATGAAAAGTACTTTCCTTCATCCATTTTCCACTCCATCTAGATAAAGGGGGCAGGCCTGGGTGGCACAGCTAAATCACTCCTGCTCTTGCTCTCCTACACACTTCCTGTGACCACTCCCAACTTTGCACTTCCTTGCAACTGTGCTTCTGAGGCAGCGACAAAGTGGTTGGCTTTTTCTTGGCTAAACTCAGGATTTGTCCTTGGGCCTACAAAGGGAAACAAAAAAATCAAAGCCATTTCACTTTACTAGAGGTGAAAATAATTTATTTAAAGGGAAATTCTTATGTTAAGAAAGATTTTGGACATTTTTCATGAAGTTCAGGATCCCCCACCTGGCCTTGAAATAGAACAAGAAAGAAACAAAACAAACAAAAGAGTGTTAGCAGCAGACCTGGCGGATTACTGCTCATTAAAGGAGACTAAGAGAACAGCAAGCAGACACACACACTGTGGGATCACGCCCTATGCCTTGTGTCTACAGCCTCTCTGGTGGTCAGAGGGTGGCTCTAGAGAAACCTCTTCAAAGCAACAGCTCCAGTAGCAACCCATCCCAGCAGGGGGCAGGGCCAGTGTTCCCAGGGCCCAAGGCACAGCAGGCTGTCTTCTAGAATCAAAGCATTTGTAGAGGAATCAACACCTGCATGAAATAATAAGAACTGAACCTTAGTTGGCAACATCTACATACTTCACACAATGTCAGAAACCCACATATTCCATCATTTTTGGTATCCTTAAACAAGCTGCACAATGTAACATGAAAATATACTGAAAGTAATTGTTAAGCTTCTCAAATAAAAATTTCATAAAATCAAGTTTCCTACACACTACCATCAAAATAGAAACACATTTATTAAACAAAACAATGGATTTCCAAGGTTAAACTGGGTACTTTATAAAACTAATGCATAAGAACTTTTCATTGAAATATAAAAGAAACATCTTTGTCTTATTTAAATTGTTTTACTAATGCTTACTTAAAAGTATATTTGTTTTAAAAGTGATGATCTTCTAATCTGTAATTGAAGATTGAGAAAAAAATGATCCTCTCAGCCTTCCTTTCCCTGAGAGGACTGTGATATGAAAAAGCAGACACATCAGTTTACTGGTGAAGCATCTGTCTTTTCACAAAGACGTCTCAGGTGTTTTCCTTTGGGTGATGAATAAAGTGGAAATCCTTTAAAATGCCAAATCTAGAGAAGACATCACATCGGAGTAAGTGGCAGGACACCTAAAGTAAGACGAACAGGCTCATCTCCATCTTCTCCATTCAAGTCCACAGGGGTCTTCTGGCTAGCGCCATTTTTCCTAAAGGAGATGATTTTCTACTAGAAAAGAGAGTAAGTCCCCAAGGACACTGGTTCTTGAATCTCTCTCATGGTGGGCAATGGAGCTTGTATGAGGTGAGTGAGCATAGTTAGCAAGCAAGTTCACTGCTCGGTCTGTAGCAGGGTTAGCATAGTCTTCAGAAGCCAGATAACATCAGCTCTGTTGACATTAGGACTCTGGATAGAGCTTTCACAATCAGTCCTTCTTCCATCCACTCTTTAAAGTTGTGTTTTCCAACTCTGCCCCGCAGGTGGACTAGTGTGAATTTTCCACATGGGCTGTTAATATGCCCAAAATTGGGGCTGCAAAGGAGACAAAACATGTATTAACTGAATGTTTTGTGCGGCCTTGTTGTTACTCATAATTAAGAGCTTTATATACATATGGGTGTGTGTTCTATAACTCACTCAACACAGTTCCAGGGAAGCAGCCTACAGAAAATCATAAAACACAAAAAGCTCTGTGTGTGTGTGTGTGTGGGGGGGGTGTTATTTCATTTTACATGATACAGAAAACTTCCCAAACTTGAAATACTACACATAGCACCTAGAAGGTGACTGAGGTAATTATTTGGTCATTTGAATAATGAACAATGTAAACCACAAAAACGGTGATGATGGCTATGCATCAATGAAATATATATGACACAGAGTTATGTAAAAAAAAATTCAGGAAACAAAATGGGACATGAGTATGACTGTAGAAAAATAAATCCAGGGAACTGTATACAAGTAAAATAAACAGTAACAAGCTGTATTAGTTACTTTTTCTTCTCTGTGACCAAATATCTGAGCAGAAGCAAGGGTTAGTACACCCTTAAGGAAGGGTTTATTTTAGCCAGCAGGGGAGGCGTGGCATCGGGAGATTGAATCAGCTGGATATACTGCATCCAAGTGAGGAAGCAGGGAGCAAAGAATGTTTAAGCTCAGTCACCATTCTCCTTTCTATAAGTCTATAACCCTAGCCCATGGAATGGCTTCACCGTTAAAGTAGCTCATCCCATTACAATTCATCCAATCTAGAAAATCCCTCACATATATTCCCAGAGATTTCTTTCCGTGGTGACTCTAACTCTTTTAAATTTGACCCTGATTAAGTATCATATGAACTTTACCAATCAGGAAAGGATTCATACTGCTTTTCAGATGAAAGTAAGATTACATTGGGATTTTGATTATTGATCCTTGAAATCTTCTTAGGATTGAATATTCCATGATCTTATGGTCCTAAGATATTTGTGTGATCCCCCAAATGGTCTCTTTCAATGATATGATACTGTGGGGGGGGGGAGGAGGAAGAGGGCTGTGTACCCAAAAACACGTAAACACATACTGAGGCACAAGTAGGCTTGCACTTACTGCTATGAAAAGTGCTTTTACAGAATAAAAACACTATTGTATGTAGAAGACATAGTACTGACAGGCATATGCCTTGGCCTGGTGTCATATTATGATTCAATCAGGAACAATTTCTTCATCCCACATGTGGTGGTTTGATTCAGGTGTCCCCCATAATCTCTAGGTGTTCTGAATGCTAGGTTCCCAGCTGATGGGGATTTGGAAAATAATGCCTCCAGGAGGGAGTGTACTGTTGGGATGGGTGTTACAGCCAGTTTTCCCTTGCCAATTTTTGGCACACACTCCTGTTGCAATGGTCAGCCTTATGTTGGCCAAGGGTGATGCCCACCCTCTGCTCATGTCATTGTTTTCTCTGCATCCTGGAGCTTCCCCTTCTGTCTGTAAGCCAAAATAAACCTCTTTCTTTCCCCCCACATGTTCTTGGTTGGGGTGATTTCTACCAGCAATGTAGACCTGACTACAACAATAAAGTAGGACTGAGGAATGGGATGGCTGCTAGACACCTGACTATGTGGCTTTGGCCGTTTGAACCTCATTTTCAAGAGGAATGTGGAAGAATTTGAAACCTTGGCCTCAGAGACACCTTGAAGTACTGTAAGTACCACTTAATTGACTATAGTGGTCAGAGCTGCAAGACCTGAATACAGTAAGAACTATGGACTATGAGGTTTGGCTTTTTAGGATGAGAAAGAGCTTTGCTTGGACTGAGCTACAGGCAAATTGTGTTCAAAACATGCTGTTATGCCCATGTCTGGAGAAGTTGACCAGGGTTGCTTTGAGTAGAAATGAACTGGTGTGAGCAGAGGGATGTGGCACAGGAAGAAAAAATTTTGGGTGAACTCCTTGCCTGTTCAGCTGCAATTGAGGGATTATAACATTTGAGATTGGGCCACTTGACCTTTACTGGGGCAAGAAAAGAATGTAGACTCTTTTAAAGGGGTCTGGACACTCAAGGAGTGTCCTCTTCTTTAAAGTTTGCTTTATTCCCCCTTCAATTAACAAATTGGCACCCCACCTCGTATTGGGGAGTGTAAGACATGCTGGAAAGAGGGTCACTGAGTTTGCAACATGCTCTTGTGTTTTGGAAATTGCCATAGGAAGTGTGAAGCTGGTTTGCAGGATGCCTGCATAGAGACCCCATGGGGCCATGAGGATGAACCTTGGATTGCAGTGGAGACCCAGTGGAGGTGCTCAGAACATGAGATGGCTGCTAAGGAAGGATGCTGACCCCGATGAAGTGTCCCAGGACTGTGAGTAGCCTAGCTGGAGGGGAGGAACTAGAATTCCAGAGACTTGTTGCTGGTTAGAGTTATTGGACTTTGATATTTGTCACTAACTAGAGATGTTCAATTTGGAGTTACAGAGTTTGGTGTTTGCCCAGATTAAATAATGGATTGCTTGAATATTTCTTTGCTGTACCCAGTGCCATCTTTTGCAGTGTGAATGTTTATTCTGTTCCATTAAGGGTTGTGGAGGGATTTTTTTCTTTTCTTGGTATTATGGCTAGGTTAAAAGACCTTGGACTATGGGCATATTTGAACATGACTGGTATTGGTATAAACTATGGTGACTTCTAAAGTTGGACTGAATGTGCTGCATTTTACATCATGGATGTTTATCAGTTTATAGGGGCCAGGGGCAGAACGTGGTGGTTTGATTCAGTTGTCACCCACAAACTTAGGTGTCCTGAATGCTAGGTTCCTGCAGATGAAGATGTGGGAATTAACACTTCTGGAGAGAGTGTGTTGTTCAGGGCAGGCTTATGGGTATTATAGCTAGTTTCCCTTTGCCAGTGTTTGGCACACTCTCCTGTTGCAATGGTCAACCTTATGTTGGCCAGGCGGTGATGCCCCACCTCTGCTCATGCCATCCTTTCCCCTGCCATCGTGGAGCTTCCCCTTGAGCCAAAATAAACCTTTTTTTCCCACAAGCTGCTCTTGGTTGGATGATTTCTACCAACAATGTGAACTTGACTGCAACACTGTTAAACTGACTCACCAATTATGGCTACTGGTGACTTTTCCCTAGAATCCCTTCTTTCACTTAGAGCAGGAAGGAAGTCCAAATGGATTAAGAAATGTTCTCCAAGGTTTACTTTACTGCAGGACCATAAAAGACTAGGTTCTACTTTTGGCCCCTTCTCTTGTGACTTTAGACACCAACTCTAGAGAACCTCATGTGTTCCTGTACCTCCTTTGCACCCCATCATTACTCATGGTACCTCTTGAACGACCTTCCCACACTGTGTGAACCACAAGTTGCTTTGTTTCCTCTCTGTCCCTAAGCTGAAACCTGACCCGAACAGGAACTGGTGCAGTAGAGGGCAAGGCCAGCCCATGAATTGTACATTGGAGGTGTGGGGTAGAAGCCCAGTTCCTAGAGGAAGTCAGCAGAATGACTACCTGAGACTGGGATGTGAGGAGAAGGAACTGGAGGAGTGGAGGGCAAGGCCAGCCCCGGCACTGTACAGGGAGGTGTGGGGTAGGAGCCCAATTTCTAGAGGAAGTCAGCAGAATGACTTCCTGAGAATGGGATGTGAGGAGAAGGAACTGGAGGAGTGGAGGGCAAGGCCAGCCCCAGCACTGTACATTGGAGGTGTGGGGTAGGAGTCCAATTTCTAGAGGAAGTCAGCAGAATGACTTCCTGAGAATGGGATATGAGGAGAAGGAACTGGAGGAGTGGAGGGCAAGGCCAGCCCCGGCACTGTACATTGGAGGTGTGGGGTAGAAGCCCAGTTCCTAGAGGAAGTCAGCAGAATGACTTCCTGAGAGTGGGATGTGAGGAGAAGGAACTGGAGGAGTGGAGGGCAAGGCCAGCCCCGGCACTGTACAGGGAGCTGTGGGATAGGAGCCCAGTTCCTAGAGGAACTCGGCAGAAGGACTACCTGAGAGTGGGATGTGAGGAGAAGGTAGTCCTGCCACCCATTACTTGACACTCAGACTAGAAGATCCACACCCTGCTGGGGCTGCTTTCTCAGTGAAGGGAAACCTGCACCAATACCAAAAGTCACAAGCTGGGGCTAGTTCTTTTTCTGCTCTATTCTTTCCACCTTCGAATTTCTACAAGTATGTGGACATGCCGAACTTAGTCTAATAATATGACAGGTAAGCATGTGCCCCAGATGAATGTTTATAAAGCAGTGTTCCTTGACCATCTGCTGCATGTCAGCCATTACTACAACAACTAGAAATACGGGCATGGGTAATCCAAGAGGAGAAAAGAAATCCCTACTTTTGTGGAGTGGACGTTAAGGTGGGTGCAGACAGGCAATACACCAAGCATTCAAGCAGAGCGCTGGCTGGGAAGTGCTGTGAAGACAAACCTGGCAGAGGAGGTGAGCTAAGGCTCTCCTGCACTGTGTGTGGTGGGAGGAAGTGTACAGCTTTAACTGGGTAATGAAGAAGGGCTCTCTGAGAAGGGAACATTTAGACAAGACGTGAAAGAGGGCAATATGCTGAATGCTCAGCACTCAGTAGGGCAAGTACAGTCAGCCCTCTGTATCTTTGGGATTCTCATTTGAGTATTCAACCAGCCATGGATCTAAACTATTAAACACCCTTCTTTGACCCAAGCATGCACATGCTGTTTTCCTTGTCATCCCTTAGACAATACAATGTAATGACTCTTTGTATAAATTAAGAGAATTTTTTTTTAATTTACTTAGATGAGGGAGAAAGAGAAGAGAGGCAGATAGAGAGGGAGAAAATGGGCATGCCAGGGCCTCTAGCCACTATAAGCAAACTAACGACACTTGTGCTACCATGTGCATCTGGCTTATGTGGGTACTGGGGAATTAAACCAGGGTCCTTAGGCTTTACATGTAAGCACCTTGACTACTAAGACAATTCTCCAGTACTCTTTGTATAAATTTACATTATACAGGCTACAGAGTTGGCTTAGTAGTTAAGACATATGACTTTAAAGCCCAAGGACTCAGGTTTGATTCTCCGGCTCCCATATAAGATAGATGCACATGAAGGCACATGTGTCTGGAATTGGTTTGCAGTGGCTGGAGGCCCTGTTGCACCCTTTCTTATTTTCTCTGTAACTCTGTTTATCTCAAATAAATAAATAAAATAGATAAATTAGGCGTTTAACACTATATTTTTAAAAAAATGAGGGCTGCACTTGCCTCCGAATTAAGGGAACTAGGTTTGATTCCCTAGGACTCAAAGAGGGCAAGTGCACAAAGTGGCCCATTCATCTAGAGGTTGCTTGCAGCAGCTGGTAGCCCTGGTGGGACCATTTTCTCCCTCTCTCTGTACCTCTATTCTTTTTAATAAATAAAATAAATTTTAAAAAAAAACAAGAAAATTTACATTACACTAGATGTTAAAAGTAATTTGTACATGATTTAAGAACACAGGAGGATGTGCCCACATTATATGTAAATGATATTCCACTTCACTAAGGGACTTGAACATCCACAGATTTAGCTTCTCCAGCAGGGCTGGAGCCAAATCCCTGTGGTGTCACCTCCATGCAGGACGACTGTGCTTCTCTTCTCTTTATTTATATATAAAAACAAACCTACCAGTGTATTTATTGTCTATCAGCAAGATATTCCTTCTGCAGAGTATGGCCTATTTTGAGTTCGTTTCTAAGATAACTGCTGTTTGGTTTCAGTATGAAATGTCTTTCACTGGCTCACTCTGATCACTTGTCCCCTGGTTGGTGGCACTACTGTGGGAGGCTGTGGGAACATCAGGGGTTGGAGCACAGCTGGCTGAGGCAGGACACTGTGGCAGGCCTCTGCCCCCTGGTTTGCACCGTGCTTCCATGACTACTAGCCTGCTGCTTCGTGGGAGGTCATGACCACGTGCTGCCACTGCATGAATGCTGCTGTGACAGGATGCACTGACATTAGGAGCCAAAACAGTTATCTCTTCCCCTCGCTTTGTATGTCCCAGTGACAAGAAAGGATAAAAGAGAACACTGTTCATACACTTGCTGACACCTTATGTACTTCAAGCTGATGACACATGGAAAACTTCCCATGGCCACAGCAGCACAGGGCCCAAGTGGGTCCAGGTCATCCATGCAGGCCTGCGTGCTCATGAAAGGCACAGGTGTTGGGCAAGGCTCACCTGCTATGGCATCTTCCAAGGACTCTCTAGCAATTGCTGTTGGACACATTCAAGAACTGATTGTCCACGAGCTGGATCCTTATCACCGTTAAGTAAGTGGCTGCTGACACACCATTTTCTCTGGAAAGGATGAGAAAAGGAAGGAAACAAATAAACAAACAAAAAGTCCTTGCACCACCAACAAAACCCATTTTACTCTCTTCACTAAGATGACAGCATGTGTAATGCTGAGTTCAAATCTCTTTGTTTATCCAAGATATGAAAACCCTTAAGAATGCCTCAAATGAATTATTTAACTAGGAAAACCAAATGGTAAACAGGACATATGATGATTTGTTAAGAATCATTGCAGCCATGCATGGTGGCACATGCCTTAAATCCTAGCACTTGGGAGGTAGAGGTAAGAAGATCACTATGAATTGAAGGTTACCCTGAAACTATAGAGTGAATCCCAGGTCAGGCAGGGATATAGGGAGACCCTACCTCAAAAAACAAAGAAACAAACAAAAAAGAATCATTGGTTTTTTTTTTCTATAAATTCTCTTTTACCTAAGTCTAATAAATGTGAATAAGTAAACAATCATTGGATATTTGTGATGCTTTATACAGAGACTTTCTTCAAGAAGTACCACTGAAATATGTGTGGATGCTCAGGGCCTCCAGCCTACCCTGCAGAACCCCAGAGTTCACCATTCATCTGCTGGATTGCTGGTGTCATTACAGCCAGAACAACATGGCTGTATTCTAAGATCCCCAGGAGTAACAGGTAAACCATGAGTCAAATGTGAAGGGCTCTTGGGCCTAAAAATGTTACACATTTGTCTATGAATATCAGCAAAGGCAGTATCAACAACCTTTAACACACACCTGAGCTTTCAACAGATACAGGTTCAGTATGTGTCCACATGTCTAGCATCAGCAGGGAAGGGAATTAACATGAGAATTCACACTCACAGAGCCCTTCTTATACCTTTGTGCCATGGCTGTTGCTGGGAAGCCCAGTTCAATGGGTGTTTGTTCCTTACAAAATCTCCTATTGTCCTGAATTTTTCTTACAATCTAAAACATACAAACATGAATGAGTAAAGACACCTTTACACTCAAACACATCAAAATGTAAAAGTAAAAAGAGGGCCAGGGATGTAGCTCAGCTGACAGAGTGCCTGCCTAGCATAGCAAGTGGCGCAAGCCTATAATCCCAACACTCACTCACAGGTGGAGTCAGAAGGACCAAAAGTACAAGCTCATCCTCCGCTCCAGCCTGGGATACAGAAGATCCTGTGTCAAGGTTCAATTGTAGATATGAAAACAAAGTGCAGCATGAGTGCACTGTCAATAAGGGAAATCTCAAAGTGTTGGGATTTGAGTACCTGGTCCCAAGAGGATGGAGAGATTTGTTCCCGGACATACTTCACATAATCAACTGTGGCCTCAAGAACTGAGGCCATATCATTCTTCCTCCCCTTCACATTTGGCAAGAGACCACGCAGCTGCTCACAGGAGTACTTGATTCTTTCTCTATTTAAAGAATTGTAACAAATAAGGAACAATTAGTCTCAGTGTTTTCTTTGTGCACAAGGTAGGAAAATCCTTCCTCCTGGGTTTGTGTGTAAGAAAGTCTGCCCATCTCAGTCTCCATCTACTTCAGAGAAAATTGATGCCCACAGATCAGCAGGTCCCCCAACGCACAACACTGTCATCACGAGGCCCAGCCACTATCAAGGAACCCTCCTCAAAAACATCTGCCAAGTACATTGTCTGTGCCACAGCTGCCCACAATTCCCTTGCCCCTGGCCATCATAGTTTTTGCAGACATTGGAGAAAATGTGCAACTTGGCTGCCCCTGGAGACCTAGTGACATCTTGCACTCCCACGAGAGAATTGCACAATATATATTAATCCGGTTACTATTCACATTAGACGCCTGGCAAGTGAGAAACTGTCAGGATCCGTATCTGACCACATTTCCAAAAATATACCATTTAGCATCCTGCAATTCAAGGGCTTTCCACAGAATTCTGAGTTCTGAGCAAAAAGAAAATAAGAAACTTGCCGCTTCATTTCCATGATGTAGATATGTGCAGAGCAAATAAACCAAAATGTAAACATGAACAAAACCCATGCTAGCATCCCAAAGAAACCAAATCTTTCATGGTCAGAAAAGAAAAAATACAGGAAATATAGACCTAACTGATTTAAACTCCTAGAGCCTCCATTCCATCACATGCTCACTTAAGAAACAGTATTAGGTTGGGAAGATGGCTTAGCAGTTAAGGCACTTGTCTGCAAAGCCAAAGGACCCAGGTCTGATTCTCAGGGCCCACAAAAGCCAGATGCACAAGGTGGTGCATTCGTCTGGAGTTCATCTGCAGTGGTCAGAGGTCCTGGCATGCCCATTCTCTCTCTGTCTCACTCCCATCTTTCCCTCTCCCTCTCCCTGTCTGTCTCTCTCTCAAATAAAATAAAATTGTTTTAAAACAAACAGACTTGACATATGAAAGGTGTCTGTGATACTTGTAACCTTAGGCAAGTGGGTATACCTCTCTGGACATTGGGATAGGAAAGATGTTAACATTTAAAAATCTAGTCAGATATGGCTGGAGAGATACAAGACAATATATAAAATGTCCTATCCACTAAGCAAAGCAAGAATGAAATGAAGAGAAAAAGTGGAAGCAAAGATACTAAACAATCATTATCTACAGATAACTACACCATGGGCAACATTTCTGCCTTTTACTTTCTATGCTTTTGCAAGACATGCTACTTGTATAATGAAAACTGCTTTAAAACATTTTCTAACACATATTAAGAAAATGTTTGAGTACACAGGAATTGCAAGGAATCACACAGTGGACACCTGCATCCCTCTACTTACAATCTCAGATTAACATTTGCATGTTAACTTTATCACTTATCTACAGTCAGTAGAGCAATCCATTTTAGAATAAACTAATTCAAAGTAAGTCATACAATTTAGTATATTATGCTCTTCATGCAACATCAAGTAAAGCTCAAGTTATTTTTAGGTGGAAGTTACAGAAGATAAAATGCTTATATATTCTTATATTTATTTACTTATTCGAGAGAGAAAGAGAGAGGGAGCATATATAGAGCATCCACCAACTGCAAACCAACTGCAGATGTACACACAACTTTGTGTATCCAGCTTACATGGGTCTGGGGAAATCAAACCTGGGTCCTTAAGCTTTGATAGTAAGCAGTTTAATCACTGATTTTTATCTACCATGATAGTGCTCCCTGTAAGTTGTATACTGTTGAATAAAAGTCTTCCATTTTATTATTTATTTTCACTGTGTTTCATTTACATTTTTATCGGTTTCCTTCCTTTCTTGTGTCAAGGTCTAATATATTTTTTGTTTACTTACTTGCATGTGTGTGTTCCAGGCTCTCCAGCACTGCCAATGTACTTCAGGGAAATGTAGGACTTTTGTGCCTGGATTTATGTGGGTGCCAGGGAATTGAAAAACCCATGCTGGAAGTACTTTTAAGTAAGCCCTTTAAGTACTGAGCCATCTCCACATTCTTGTTCAAATATTTTTCAATATCCAGTTTTCATCTGTTTTTGTCCTCCTGGCTAATGTTTCCTACATATCTCATCAGGGTCCATAGTCTATTTTGAGTGTTTTATGACGTAACACAAAATACATCACGACATGGGCCATGGAGGAAATTTTACTTCACTCAGTTTTTATGATGTAGTTGTCATTGCACTATTTCTACAGATAGTAGAAACCCTAAAATATAATGAAGACATGCTGCTACCACAGGGAAAGAGGGCCCACCTGAGGCTGGCCAGCAGTGTTAACACCGGTAGAGCATGCATGCAAGGAACTGGGGTCCAATCTCTAGATAGGTTATGGAGTGCCTGCAGTTAATATCATGAGGCAAAGCATCACGGGCCTGGCTCTGCTCCGTCGGAAGTCCCATATATCACGAGACTTGAAAACAACTGGTGTTTTAGGCTGCTAAGTTTTGAGGTAAACTGTTGCACGGGAGTAGAGAACCGGAACAATGACTCACTATTGAAAAGAGAGCTCATAACAACATGGGGCTGACAGTGTATGTAAGGGTCAGGTGTGTGATAGTAGTAACCCAACCGTGACAGCAGCTAGGACACCGGCGCCTCTGAGCTGGACAGTCAGAGGAGGAAGAGGCAAGCAGTGGTTTAAAATGCAGGTTTAGTGTCTTCAGTATGAGGAGGCTGGCAGACAAGATGGCTGCCAATGAAAGGTGAGTGTGTTGAGTGAGTTCCCAAGACGAAGTGGCTTCCCAGATCACAAGGCCAGGGGGCAGATGTGAGCAGGAGGCTGCATCATGGTTTTCCCTGGAAGGAACAGGCAAGTCACAGCTTGAGCACTTTCAGCAGGATCTGAGTTTCCCAAGCTGATACAGGCATGTTGGCCTAGGATATACAGATCCCAGTTAAGCCCTGGATTTGCTAATTTGCATATGAAAGACAGGTCTGGGATGGCTTACTCTTTATGGTCAGTAAGGTCCCAGGTGTTTGGTGTCTAAGAAGGCATCCTAGCACCATGGGAAAGTAGAGTTAGGAGGGCACATGCACTTGTCCACCTCCTGCAGAGCCTTCTGGATCCCCATGTGGCCTCCCATGCTGTGTAATGCCACCTCTGCCTGGAAATTGTACCATGCCATCTTTTCAAAGCTCATCAAACCACACACTTGAATTTTTATTATAAGTTAATTTCACTGCATGTTACACTGTCATATTTTTCAAAGTAAAAAAATAAAAGAAGAATGAGAAAAACTGGTAGAACAAATTTAATGAAACTTATCTCTCCTTAGCTTAAAGAAAAGTATGCTCTAAGAACTCCATGTGTCCTTGTAGTTTACTTCTTCCCTTTTAGTATGCAAGTAGCGATAGCTAATTATGATGAAAGATATGTCTTGTCATAAAAGGAAACCAACTTGATTCAGACCATTTGGAAAAAGGACCAATCTGATTTAATCTTCCCAAGTTAAATTGCTTCTGAGAGCCATAACGGCCTGTGGGCTTGAAGGTCTTACCCCTGGGCCTCTTTCCATACAAAATTATCTCAAGCAAACAAGAGCTCAGTGGAAGAAGCCTCTCATCAAAGACCAAGAACGCCCAGTTCCATCTGGCTAGAAATGTCCAAAACCAAACAATCCAAGAAAAGCCTGCCTTTCCTTTAATTTCAAGTGAGCAGACATTCTGAAAGTCACTAAGATACAACTTGTCAGGAGCCCTGTATTTTCCTTACTGGGACTTGTACCAGATCATACAGGCTAGTTTATACAGAACATGCTTAATTTCCTCTTCTGTCTGGTCCCATCAAAAAGCTTGCCTGAAGGAACACTGATTCTTTATCTCCTTTCTCTATCTTTAGTGGGAGAGGTTCTAACTGGATTCCATATCCACCTGCCTCATCAGGAATGCTCAATCCATCACTAATGGACCTCCCTCCTTACCAACAATGGAGTTTAGGCTTCTTTGATGAATTATTCTTACCACTGGGGACTGGGATTCTTGCCCTCCTCCGTTGGTCTTGAGTGGACTCTGACTATTTGATGGATTGAAAATGGCAGAAATAGCATTGGGCCAGCTTATGGTTCCAGAGCAGGAGGCAACTTCCACTTCCTGTATCTTGGGACATTCCAGAAGCCTGTGACCACCAGGAATGAGCATGCTGGGGAGGCTGGCATTTAAAAAATGTCTCGGTGAGTTCAACATCCCAAGCAACCCAGAAAAGGCTCCAGAGAAAGACATCTTGGAGCACTAACAGCCAAATTCACGAAGGTAATTGCTCCCTACGAAGAGTAGTGTAAAAACAGAGGGTTGTGTCAGTACTCACCTTCTGAGCTTCTCTTGACTCAAATGATGGTAAGTCATGCATTTGTGCTTCCCATTATCTATCTGGTGATGGCATCCATTATCTTTCTGGTGATGGCACCTTTAACTGAAGTCCAGTGTTACTTCCCAGAGATGCAGAGCTACAAACAAATGAAAGATTTGCCACACATTAAAGCAGAAAATTATTAGGCAATGTCTATCACTATGCACCAATTCACCAATCAAACACAGCTTCTCTAAGCCAGAACTTATCAAGTTACTTTACCTTACATATTGGGTAGGGAATCTTTTCTGTCAAATTTCATTAAAGGGGCTATAATCCTCATAAATTGAATGAGAGAGAACAAAATTCTAAAATAACTGCAGTATACACTATAGAGTATTACAGATAAAATTAGGGTTAAAACTTTCTGAGCTCATTGATTATAACTACTACAAACTCCAGGCAGCCCAATGACAGGAGTCTGACTTGTACATTTTTGGCTTCATGATACTGACAAAGCACACCCAAATGGCCACACTATTACTCCTTTCAGTGTAGCATGTAATAAAACATATGACACATTCAACAATTAGAAAACCCACTATAAAATAGGTTTGTGATAGGTGATTTCTGCCCAAGTGTAAGGTAATGCTAGAGACAGTCTATGCTAAACTAGGTAGATATGTGGATTGAATGCACCTTTTATTTTCACTTTTCAACTTATTGTGGATTTTATAGTGCCACTATAAGTCACAGAGAAAACCTCTATCTTTCCTACATAAGGAAAAAGAACACCCTATTCTAAGTGGATCAGCAAAAGGTGTTTTTGCCCCCTTTTACTTGATATGTTAATGGATATTTTCTGTCTCTACTGGTTTTTTTAGAACCCTGTTAGGTTTGCTTTGATTTTTATTTTTAAAAACGTGCAAACATCCTATTTACTTTATCCCAAAGTACAGCAATTTGAATTGAAACTTTATTTTTACTTATAGTAGTAATATTCTGAGAAAAGATAAAGATAGATTCTAAACTATTAGTAGACTGAAAAATAGAACAGAGGAAATTCCCTTCCTTGTTCAAAATCGTAGAGATTAAACTGTACAAACTCCACAAGTGACTGACCCAAAATTCTTCCAAACACCAGCACCCACAGCCACTATGTCCATTCCAGGTAGCACTAGAATCTATTTAAAGCCTCCTGGAAATTAGCTTAAAATGTGGGTGGAATTCACAAAAATTCTACAATTATGCAATGCTAGCATGGGAAGGGTCTGACCCCTAGCCACGTTCTTCTGTGAGGCAGGTCTGAATGACAGTTATTAACACCCCTGAGGAAGAAAGACATACAGAGTAAAAGATGCCCTGTATGCTAAGCAGCTTAACTCATTTTAAAAATATATTTTATTTATTTATGACAGAGAGATAAGAGAGAGAAAAGGGCAGATAGAAGGAAAGATACAGTGGGTGTCCCAGGGCCTGCAGCCTCTGCAACCTAACTCTAAACGCATATACTACCTTGTACATCTGGTATCATGTGGGTCCCCAGGAATGGAACACAGATTCTTAGGCTTTTCAGGCAGTCACCTTAACCACTGAGCTACCTCTCTGGCACTTAACTTATCTTAAAGGGTGGTTTTAGGTTATCAGCGATGACCTTATGTATCCTAAATGACAACAGGGAGAGTTTTGTGGCAAGTGTATTATAACTAAGGTTGGTCTTGTCTATTCAAATACTGGAGGTGTAAAGTTTTTATCTGTGTTTTCTGTTTTTGTGTTTTTAACATTTGACTACCAAGGCTATTATTAAAATTTATTAGTGATAACCCAGGCTATATTAACAAGACAACTGGATCTGCTTCCCTGCTGTCAAGCATAATTCTTTCTAAGGTGCTCTCTGAATACATCTGTGATGAGCATGCATGTCCCAGCTCTGGACTTTGAAACACAGAAAATGCCACATCCATCTTCCACTACAGTCCCGTGCTATTGACACTCACTCTGAACTAGAGCCAGTATACTATCATCAGCAAGTCCACTATATGTTGCTAATGAAAAGTGCACAATAAATACTGGTAATACAAAAAGAAACCAAAAAACTAACCAAGTCAATAGACCAGTGGAGAAATACCCCGGGTGTTCTCCATGTGGACTCTGCAGGAACAATCCACGTTCTTCATGCCACCCTGCATTGAAAATTATGAAATAGTAACATCACTCTTGATAGTTTTTACAAAAGCAATATTTCATAAATGGAAAGCAGTTGATAGGCTTCTTTCAAAGAACATAAAACTACCTGATTTCAAAAGCATAATTAAAAGACTACATAATTTTTGCCCCAGGATATCGTCTTTTCAATCAGATTTTAGTAACTTAGGTGTGCTGAAAACAACTTCAAATGAGCTTATGGATTTCTATTTCTAGATAAGTCTCAAGAGACAGAAAATAGGTATAAGACTTCAATCAGCAGATGCATTGTCCAATATGGCATCAGGGAAAAAAAAAAAAAAGAACCTGCAGCTGCTCATCGCTGTAGAAAAGACAAGAGAACTGGAGGAGATGTGTTTGTGCTGACCAGCAGAAGATGCTAGACAACAGGTTACCAGCTGCCAGATTTCCACTGAGAATCAGATACGAACAGATGACAAAAGAGGCCTTTGCCAAGCTTGGCCCCATCTACGACAAACTAAAACTGCAAGGACCAGGAGACAGGGTGTGATTATAAGCCGACTCATTCTGAATGCAAATACCACTGGAAAAAGGCAGTTGTATTTAGTTTTATGTCATCATAAATAGGGACAGGTATGTGATATACTAGCAGTATTAGGTATATTTCAAGAAAAATTTCTTCTCAACTTTAAAGAAAAGCATGACAGTTGTTGACTGGGGACTGTGATGTTTAGTAATCAGAGCCAGCTACACTGAACTCAGCAACAGTGCCTACAGCCCACCCCAAGCTTAAAGGCCTGGAAGTCCTCTCCCAGCCAGGTGACTAAGGCCATTAAGGTATTACCACATGGACTGTGCCCAAATGTGCCTGAAGGAGAAGGAAGCTGAAGGTGAGTGACCCTACAGGAGAAACCCAAGGAGGAGGTAGTTAGGTTCCACATCTTCAATGTTGGCAATGGGGCATGTTCTGTGACAAAAGCATGGGGAAAGAACCTTCCAGATATTCAGGAATGCAAAGCTGGACCCCTGCCTGATTCATAAGCCTAGGGTCTCAAGCATGTACTATTTCCCATAGAATGTACCTTAGAGTTCAGTTCCCTGGGTCACCAGTTTTGTGGACACGTGAGTGACCACGAAAACCCTGGTGAGTGAAGGTCTGGTGAAGCTGGCAGTTCCAACTCCAGCTCCATCCAGACTAGAGAATCTGCAGCAAAGCTGACTTAAACCTAAGCCAGCAGCTAAGCATGCCGTGTGGTACCTGAGCCCAGGGAAACTGGTCCAGTGCTGCAGGCATTGTGGCAACTAGAGGCCAGTACAAAAAATAAATGCTGCCCAAATGCTGACCTACAGTTAAAATAGTGCAATCAATGTTTACCTGCTGTGAACTGTGATTCTTTGAAAGACTTCTCTTTGCCTCAGATAATAAGTTCCCTGTGTTAAAAGACACATTTGCCAACTTCAGTAAAGTATAATTGACTATTCAAATTATATATACATTGGATACACAACTGAAGTTTATATACATATGCATTATAAGAACAATTACCACAACCATAATGAGAACACTTAAGATGTGTCTTTTAGGCAAATATCCATTATGCTACACAGTACTGCTAGATATACATTAGGTCACCAGGCAGTATTCATCCAACACAGCTAAATCTCTATACCCTTAGCCATCTGCTCTCCATCTGATGTCACCTTAATTCTGAGAAACTTCACAGCTAGTATTCCAAGCTGACTAAATAACTAAAACATTGAACATTAATTCCAGTAGAATTTAATTTTAAAACTTCTAGTATACTATCTTTTCATAAGACAAGCTAATTTTTAATATATTTATTTATATGAAAAAGAGGGAGACAAAGAGAGACAGTCAGACAGAAAGACACAGAGAGAGTGGGCACACCAGGTCTCCAACCACTGCCAATGAACTCCAGATGTGAGCATCACCTTGTGCATCTGGCTTACATGGGTCCTGGGGAATAGAACTTGGTCCTTAGGCTTCACAAGGAAATGCCTCAACCATTAAGCAATCTCTGCAGTCCCAGGAGATGATAATTTAATTATTGCTTAGGTGTTGGTAACAGGTAGAAATCAGAAACATTGGTGTGTGTGTGTGTGTGTGTGTGTGTGTGTGTGTGTGTTGACATTAATTCTTTACATCTGTAAACATCCAAGAGCAAACAGATACTGCATTATTAATTTGATAAGATAAAATATACACAAATATTTGCAAAGAAGAAGAAAGTACACAATGGAAGAGCAGAAACTCTAGATCTTAGATGTTCATATAGCTACAAACTCATTAATTCCTTTCTAATAACTAACATAGGGAATTCTGGCCAAAATGGTGACTGCCTAGCTTCACCGCAGATCCTGGAGAAGGAAAGGCAGGATGTTAAGGGTTCACTGGGTCTTTTAGGAGACAGGAATCTCCAGAGATTGCTAGTGGGAGGGCACAGAGGGGAAGAAAAAGGGAATCCCTGATTCCCTTGTGGGCGGGTAGCCCAACCTTCCTCCCAAGTAGCTTCAGTATCCATGGTGCTGCTGCACAGATCAATCCCTGCATATGGAACTTTAGCCTGCTCTGAGCACATGCTTACTTGCTGCTCCTCATGCCACACAGTCAGCAAGGCCAGTCCCACAGCAACTGCCAGGCAAGCTCAGACTGTTTCTGTCGCTTGCGCCAGGTCAGTTGCCATGCCATGCCATGCCTTTCATCACCATTGTCCTGTTGTGGGAGAGAGCAGATTGCTCCTGAGTCCCAATGTTCCCTCACCAATGTTGGGCTGCTTCAGTGCTTGGTGCCTCAGTGTCCCTCCTAGTGCACGAGCAGGCAGCTTTGGCACATTACCACGTGAGAGTTCAGGCATCATTAGTGCACAGGCCAGGCAGTAGATCAGGTGGCTTTGGCAAATGGGAGCCAAAGCCCAGGCTGCTTGGCAACTGCCTCAGGCTGTCTCACATTCACACTGTTCTTGAGCCCAGGATGATCCACCCACCTATGTGCCCAAACACTGCGATGGTCAGGCCACAGAGCAAAAGAAATAACATGAAAAATCAAATACAAGACATTCCAGTTAGATCAACCAGTCCTACAATGAACATCTCTAATAAAAACACAGAAGAGTCATTAGGATCAGAACACCAAAATGAAGCTATGAGCAATGCAACCTGACCAACCTACTGTTAGAACTTGCTGAAAAGCAACAAAGGACCAATAATTATGTGGATGCTGCCATCACAAAAATAGACCTAATAGATAAGAAAAATAGGAGGAGTTCAAAGACAATTAGGAGATTTGAGGGAGAGTGAAAAAAGAAGATCTAAAAAGTCAGCTGGCCATGCCAAATGAAGACATAAAGAAATGCAAGGATGAACTCCACATAGCATCATGAAAATCAGAAAATGGTATGAAAAGGGAGGTTGACAAAGGGATGGAAATTATACAAAGAAAGTGGAAACCTACTGAACAAGTCAAAAATTCTCTAGAAGCTATCAAGAATAGAATCAGCAATGTGGAGAATAGAAACTCTGATCTGGAAGAAAAGATGTAAGAAACAGTCACAAGTTCAAAAATTTCACTAAGTTCAAAAGTTCCTGTGAACAGAACATGAGGGAATTGTGGGACACACTTAAACATCCTAATATAAGGATCACTGGAATACCAGAAGAAGAAATTCAGACCAAAGTCATGGAGAACTTATTTAACAAAATAATTCAAGAAAACCTCCCCTGTATCTTAAAGGAAGGCCTATCAAGATACAAGAAGCCAACAGAACACCAAACAGACTGGACCAAAGGAGAATCTCCGCAGGACATTGTCATTAAGACTCTAAACACTGACACCAAAGAGAAAATCCTAAGAGCAGTTAGAGAAAAACAGCACACTATTTTCAAAGGTAACCCCATCAGAATTATTTCAGACTTTTCAAAAGAAACCCTGAAAACTAGAAGGGCCTGAAAAGAAACACTGAAAAGTCTAGGAACCTATGGCTTCCAACCCAAACTAATCTACCCAACAAGTCTCCCTCATAATAGATGGTGAAAGAAAAACTTTCCATGACAAAACTCAGCTTTACAACTATATGAACACAAAACCAAACCTACAGAGAATATTTCAGGAAATTCTCCACAGAGAAGAAACAAATAATCAAACTCAAATGCCTACAAGAAGCAGATCACAATAACCAAACTCAGAGTAGGCACAAAAAAATTCAAAGTCTATGAAAGCACCAACCCACATATACCATCACAATATGGCAGGGATCAAATAAAATCTCACAGTCATTATCCTAAATATTAATGGCCTTAATTCACCCTTTAAGAGACACAAGTTAAAAGAATGGATCAAAAAATTAGACCTATCAAT
Source organism: Jaculus jaculus (assembly GCF_020740685.1). Classification (NCBI taxonomy): domain Eukaryota; kingdom Metazoa; phylum Chordata; class Mammalia; order Rodentia; family Dipodidae; genus Jaculus; species Jaculus jaculus. Next base: position 8,377,796 of record NC_059126.1, read on the forward strand.
CTGTTGTCATCAAGAAACACACCTTACCACTAAAGACAGACACCTCCTCAGGGTAAAAGGGTAGAAAACAATATTCCAAGCAAATGGGAATAAGAAACAAACAGGCATAGCTATATTAATATCAGATAAAATATATTTCAAACCACAAATAATAAAAAAAGACAAAGAAGGCCACTTCCTTCTTATCAAGGGTATGATCCATTAAGAAGATATTACAACCATAAATCTGTATGCAACAAATACAGGGGCACCACAGTTCATAAAAAACAAAACCTACTTGGCAATAGAATAGGAATAAGAACCAACACCATCAAAGTTGGAGGTCTTCAAAACACCACTGTCAGACAGACAGATTAACAGACAGATCATCCAAACAGAAACTCAACAGGGAAGTAAGAGAGCTCATCAAAACCATAGATCATTTAGCCATAACAGACATCTACAGAACTTTCCATCACAAATAGACAGACTACACATTCTTCTCAGCAGCCCATGGAACATTCTCTAAAATAGACCATACGCTGGGTCACAAAAATGGCCCCACCTATTTAGAAAGATTGACATAATTCCGTGCATGATAGCAGATTACAATGCTATATTGCTAGAAATCAACAGCAAAAGACCCACCAAGAATCCCAACAACACCTGGGAACTGAACAGCACACTTTTAAACAATAAATGGATAGGGGATGAAATTCAAAAATGAAATTACAAAATTTGTGGAATTGAATGACAATGAGAACCCATCATACCTAAACTTATGGGACACAATGAAAGTTATCCTCAGGGGAAAACTTATAGCACTCAATGCCTTCATAAAAAAGACAGAGAAATGCCAAATCAATCACCTAACCATCCACCTAAAGAAACTGCAAAACCATGAAAAATCCAACCCAAAGAGCTCCAGATGGAAAGTTATAATTGAAGTCAGAGCAGAAATTAATCAACTGGAAATAAAGGAGACAATTAAGACAATTGACAAAACAAAGAACTGGTTCTTTGTAAAAATAAATAAGTCTGATAAACCTCTGGCCAGTTTGATCAAGCAAAAAAAAAAAAAAATAGAGATGCTTCAAATTAACAAAATTCAAAGTGAAACGGGAGAGATCAAAACAGACATAAATGAAATTGGGAGTCATCAGGACTTAATTCCAAAACCTCTACTCCCCAAAAATGGATAATGTGGATGAGATGGATAAGTTCCTGGACACATACCATCTATCAAACTAAACTCAGAGCAGATTAATCTCCTCAATGAATCCATCACACTCATGGAGATTGAAAAAGTAATAAAAAACTTCCCCAGAAAGAAGATTCCAGGACCCGATGGCATCTCAGCTGAATTCTATCAAACCTTCATGGAAGAACTCAAACCAATCTTCCTGAAACTGCACCACACAGTTGAAGAACAGGGAAAGCTACCCAACTCCTTTTATGAAGCTAGTATCATCCTAATTCCAAAACCAGGTAGAGATGCCACAAGAAAAGGAAACTACCGGTCTATACCCCTAATGAACTTAGACGCAAAGACTCTGAACAAAATCCTTGCACACTGAATCCAAAAACACATCAAAAGCATTATCCACTTTGACCAAGTGGGATTCATCCAGGAACATGGGGTGGTTCAAAATATGGAAATCTGGCAATGTAATACACCACATAAACAAGGATAAACATAAAAACCAGATGATCATTTCAATAGATGCAGAAAAGGCCTTTGAGAAGAAACAACATCACTTCATGATCAAAACATTGGAGAGAATTGGTATGGATGGCTCATGTCTTAACAAGTTGGGGGTCTTCAAAACACCATTGTCAGACAGACAGATTAACAGACAGATCATCCAAACAGAAACTCAACAGGGAAGTAAGAGAGCTCATCAAAACCACAGATCATTTAGCCCTAACAGACATCTATGGAACTTTCCATCACAAATAGACAGACTACACATTCTTCTCAGCAGCCCATGGAACATTCTCTAAAATAGACCATATGCTGGGTCACAAAAATGGCCCCACATATTTAGAAAGATTGACATAATTCCCTGCATGATAGCAGATCACAATGCTGTATTGCTAGAAATCAACAACAAAAGACCCACCAAGGCACTATACAAATAAATCTTCCTGAAACTGCACCACACATTTGGAGAACAGGGAAAACCACCCAACTCCTTTTATGAAGCAATAAAGGCACTATACAAAGCTCCTAAGAACCAGATAATACTTAATGGAGAGACACTGGAGGAATTCCCATTAAGATCTGGAACAAGACAGGGATGTCCTCTCTCACCTCTGCTTTTCAATATAGTTCTGGAAGTCCTAGCTCAAGCAATAAGTCAGGAGAGGGAAATAAAATGGATACAATTTGGAAAGGAAGAAGTTAAATTAGCACTATTCGCTGATGACATGACTATATATGTAAGAGACCTGACAGACTCCATCCAAAAACACCTGGAGATGACTAACTCCTATAAAACAGCAGCAGGATACAAAATCAATGCACAAAAATCAGTAGCCTTTCTATATGTAAATGACAAAGATACAGAGAAAGCAATAAGGAATATGGTCCCATTTTCAATAGCAACAAAACAATAAAATCCCTTGGAATGATGTTAACCAAGGAAGTGAAAGATCTATACAACAAAAACACTCAAAAAAGAAATTGAAGAGGACTTGACAAAATGGAAAGACCTCCCATTCTCCTGGACAGGCAGAATTAACATCGTGAAGATGGCAATCCTACCAAAGGCAATATACAGATTTAATGCAATTCCAATTAAAACCCCTAAAGTGCTTTTCACAGAGATAGAAAAAAATGACCTTAAATTTCATATGGAAAGGCAGAAGGCCTCACATATCCAAACATATCCTCAGCAAAAGAAATACTTTTGGAGGCATCACAGTATGTCATGTAAGGCTATATTATAAAGCCATAGTAATTAAAAAAAAAAAAAAACAGCATGGTACTGGCATAAAAACAGGAGTATAGACCAATGGAATAGACTTGAGGACCCCGGCTTTCGGTCAAGCAACTATTGCTACTTGATATTCAACAAAGGCCCTAACAATATATGATGGAAAAAGGACAGTATCTTCAACAAATGGTACTGGACAAACTGGATAACCGTATGCAGGAAACTGAAACTTGATCCACACATTTCACCATGCTCTACACTCAAGTCCAAATGGATAAAAGACCTCAATATAAGACCAGAAACTCAAATACTACCGGAAGAAAATTTAGGATGTACTTTCCATGATATAGGAATGCAAAAAGACTTCCTGAACAATATCCCAATAGCTCACAATCATAAACAGTCACTCAACCAATAGGATCACATGAAGCTGAAGAGTTTCCTTACAGACAAGCATACAATAAGCAAAACCAATAGATTTCCCACAGAATGGGAGAAAGTATTTGTGGGTTATCCAACTGACAATGGCCTAATCTCTAGAATCTACAAAAACCCTCAAAAATCTAAACAGTAAAAAGTCACAAAATGGGGCAAAGAGCTGAACAGGCAGTTCACAGAGGAGGAAATACAAATGGCATACACGCACTTAAGAAAATGCTCATCATCCCTAAGCATCAGAAAAATGCAAATTAAAACAACTATGAGATTCCACCTTGCCCCAGTAAGGATATATATCAAATATCAAAAATCAAATGAAAATAAATGCTGGCAAGGATGTGGAAAAGTAGGAACACTCATCCACTGCTGGTGGGAATGTAGGGTGTTACAACCACTGTGGAAAGCATATGGAGAGTCCTGAGAAAGATAACTATAGAGACACCAACATACCCAGATATTCCCAGACTGGGCATCTACCCTAAAAAGTTCAACCACAGGCCAGAGAGATTTGCTCAACCATGTTTGTAGTGGCTCAATTTGTAATAGCTAAAAGCCAGAATCAACCCAGATGTCCATCACTAGAAGAATGGATAACTAATATGTGGCATATCTACACAATGGAATTCTATAACACAATGAAATTTGAGGAAAAATGGATGAACCTGGAACAGATCATTCTCAGTGAACTTACCCAATCACAGAAAAAAAAAAAAGTCACCACATAGTCTCACTCATTACAGTACCAAGCCTGAATCTACCCAAGATGCCTCACATACAAAACATCTCATGGATGGGTGGAGAGGGAGGGGAGCGCAACAGAGGGATTGGGAAACACAAATCTAGACCCAAACGGCAATGGCACCATAAAATTCTACTTCCTAAAAGGCAGACCAAATGGCTGAACATTCATCAAGCCCTTAGATGGAACACCTGAACCACAAGACAAGAGACGGTATGATGAAGACTGACCTTAATCTTCAATAGCTTCTCTCCCTTGCTCTTCTGCCCTCCCTCTCCCTCTCCCTCTCCCTTTCTCTCTCTCTTTCTGTCTCTCTCTCTCACTGTTCTAACTCTTGTATATTAATTATCTTTTTCTTCCTTTTCTTAGTGGGCACTGACCTGTAACTCCCAGTACCAACAAGTGGCTATCATCCACAATGAGCTTTTTGGTCAGAGAGACCTACAAGATTTCCTACAAGAAAGACAGATTTCTGTCCGAGTACTTGATGACCCACCAAAGGCTAGTGGTAAGACCCTACTGCTGAAGACACCTTATGTGGTCAACAGGTAAAATGGAATGGCATGGCTGGAAGCTGGAAGAGAGTCAGTCCCCAGACAGCGCATCTAGTGCCAGAAGGTGCTACATGGGCAACTAGGGGAAAATGACCAATATCTCTCCAAGCAACTCATGGTCTAAACTCCTTAGCAGCAAATACCCTGATGTGATGACCACACAAGCGCAATAGTGCACACACACATGGTGGGGAAGCAAATGCTCTTGATTCTGCTAACTGATCCCCTAAGTGGTACAAGACCCATAGGTGGAGCTGGAAAACAAGTCAGAATCATATCCAAACATAAGCTCGCTCTCCATTATCCAGTTACCATCAATTGTGGTCTACAAGAGGGCCTACACCTCTTAAATTCTCCATTAAAAAAAGTGAGGTTTATCTCATTTTTCCTGGTGTGAACTTACTCTCCATTGGAGAATCTGCTTCTCTTTTTCAGATTGATGTTGATCCTAATGAGAGAGCCACCTCATAATACCTCAAAAGGGCCCCAGCTGAAACTAAGAAAAATTGGCAAAACAAGTAAGGGTGCTATTTTCCTGATGAACCAGATACCAGCACAAGGGGAAAGGATACCAACACAGAGAAAAAGCAACTCCTACCAAATCAGAGAGCCAGAGCCTCAGAGGCCCCCAACACCTCATCACTGAAGCAGACCAAAAATGAACCCAACATGGCTCAGGGAAATTTTGTGGAAGAGGGGTGGAAAGAATGTCAGAGCCACATATTGGGTCATGATATACAGAGACATTTATCTTGCCCATAACTGTGGGGTAACTCCACAATGCATGACCCATATACCTCAACAAGGAGGGACCAAAGGGAGGGGGTAGGTCATAGATGAGCCTAATAATAGTTACCAAACTGACTATATTGGATGAATACAAAACTAATTAATAAAAATTTTAAAATTAAAATTAAAAAAATACACACACACACACACAACTATCATATGACAGTAGCTTAGCTACCAAGTAAAAAAAAATTAATACCTCAGCTACCAAAAATATCAACTAAAAAATCTCTGCCTTACACCATATACCATCTAGTGTACACCATATCATGCAACATATTTTTAAGTCTTTGGAGATGTCAACTTTCATCCTTGCAAATGAAGAACATACTTTGTCATTACTTACACTTATTTTCTGACAATGATTAAAAATATTACATATTCTTTTATAACATAGCAAATAATTAATTCTGAGCAAATCAAAGGTATGCGTTTGTCAATTTAAAAATGGTTTCACTGAATTTTAATGAGAATTGTTTAAAACTTTGGAAATTTACTTTTAACTCACCAGTATTTATGAAGTATTTTTTCCAGTGCTCTACCACAATATTCATTTTCCCCACTGTCAGTGGCTCAGTGAAAGCAGCATCAGCTTCATATTTTGAAAGACAACCTTAAAATCTTGTATTAAATATTGTTCCATTAAAAAAGCAAATAATATATCCAGTAGGCATGTTCATGCCTTTAAAATTCTCAGGTATAATAAATACAAACAGCAGATGTGCATTTTTCTTCTTGGCATATCTTAAAAGGAAAATTAATGTTGTCACGATGAATATATCATTATTCACAAAATTAGGATAAAAGAGCTTACTAGGGACCAAACGATAGTGACCTTTAAAAACCTTCTCTTAGAATTTAAAATGGTGGTATCAATGTGGAAATTTATTAAAAGTGGCAAAGAAGAGAGGAGATGAGCTTCTTTTACTCAGAAAAAGAAGAGCTTCTGAGAAGATAGCTCAGTAGTTCTATGTGCTTGCTTCAAAGTCTGCTGGCCTGTGTTCAATTCCCATTCTACCTACAAGTGTCTGGTATTTTACTTGCAGCACCTGCAAGATGTCCTGAGGTATACAAACATATGCACGTGCAGACACACACACACACACACACACAATAATTTATTGAAGAATAAATAAAAGGTAGGGCTGAATAGATTTAGCAGTTAAGGAGCTTAGCTACAAAGCCTAAGGACCCAGGTTTAACTAGCCAGTACCCACATAAGCCAGATACACAGGATGGTGCATGTATCTGGAGTGCATTCACAATGGCTAGAGGCTCTGGTGTGCTTATAGTATCTGCCTTTCCACTTCTGCTCTCTGACTCTGTCTCCTCTTTCTGCTTTTCCCTCTCCTGCCTCACTCCCTTCCCTTTCCTAAATAAATATTTTAAAAATATTTTTAAAAAACAAAAATTAAAACCATTAAAAATTAAAAGAGGGCTGGGGACTTGGCTCAGCACTTGAGGGTGACTGCTTGCAAATCCTAACAGATCCAAGTATGACTTCCCAGTACCTATGTAAAGCCAGGAGTACAAACTGGAGCACGTGTCTGCAGTTTGTTTGTAGGGTACACCTATACTCACTCTTTCTGTTTCTGCCTGTTTCTCTTTGCCTTTATTTTTCTCTTAAAGAAATAAAATAGTTTTTAAAAAGAACGGAATCTAGACTTTACCATATGTGACTTACTGTTCACTTTATTCAAAGTTTGAAAAAAGGAGAAACATTATCAAGAACACCACAGGGCTGATATCAGTTAAATCCAGATTTGGAGAGGGGGTTTGGAGGGATGGCTTAGCAGTTAAGGCATTAGCCTGCAAAGCCAAAGGGCCCATGTTTAATTCCCTGGACCCACATTAGCCAGATGTACAAGGGGGTGCATGTGTCTGGAGTTTGTTTGCAGTGGCTGGAGGACCTGGCGTGCCCGTACTCTCTATCCCTCCCTCCTTCTGTCAAATAAATAAAAAAATATATTTAAATCCAGATTGGGGAGCTGGGCGTTATGGCATACACCTTTAATCCCAGCAGGTGGGAAGCAGAGGCAGGATGATTTCCATGAGTTTGAAGGTATCTTGACACTACATAATGAATACCAGATCAACATGAGCTACAGCAAAGACCCTACCAGGCAAAGACAAAAGCAAAATAAAACAAAAAAACAAATCCAATTTATGGGAAACTTAAGAAAGTTTAATAACCCCTTTAAATACACAGATATATATCTTTGAAAAAATAGAGAGAGAAAGACAGAAAGCGAAGGAGCATGACAAAAAGAATAAAACACTTAAGGGAAATTAAATCTGGATTTTATAAACAGTGTTTATTAACAAGCAACAAAATTGAATACTGGTTAATATTTTAATAACATTCAAGAATTAATAGTTTGCAAATATTACTGGCATTATGGCTTTTGTTGAATTCCTATCTTAGAAAATATTACTAAATAAACTACAGAGCAGAAGAAAAAAAAAAGAGTCAAATTTGAGCTGAACCAAAGCAGTAGGCTTTGCAGCCTTTAACTGCTGCACCATCTCTACAGCCTGTCTCTTTACTGTTATGTTTGATATAAAATGACCTTTCATAGATAGTATTACTGTGAACCAAACTTTAAAGAGAATACTCATAAGTGCCTTCAAAACCATACTATTAAGTACTTAAAAATATGAGTTTAGTGGCTGCAGAGATAGTTTAGTGGTTAAGACTTTTGCCTGCAAAGCCAAAGGATCCCCGTTCAACTCTCCAGGTCCCACGTAAGCCAGATGCACAAGACGGCACATGCATCTGGACTTCATTTGCAGTGGCTAGAAGCCCTGGAACATCCATTCTCTATCTCTCAAACAAGTAAATAAAATATATTTTAAAACTATCAGTTTAGTATGTAATTATACATGGTTATTATTTATTACATCAAGAACTGGAAGGATTCTCATTGTGTGACATTGTAAGTCTATCTAAACCTGAATATGCACATTCTTCTATACTCAAAAATTAATTATATAATCATACCTAAGTACCCATAGGTACTTGGTTTCAGAATAACTCTCAGTGATATCAAAATTGGTGGCTCCACAAGTCCTCCACTGCAAATGATGCTGTATTTGCACAAAACCTATATCATCCTCCTGTAGACTTCAAATCCTTTTTAAGTTGCCTATGAACTTTTTTTGGAATATCACAATGTTAGTATGAAAATTGTTATTGTCCTACATTACTAGGTTAAAAATAACAAGAAAAGTCTATACATGTACAATAAAGATGGAATTTTGGGGCTGGAGATTTGGCTTAGTAGTTAAGATGCTTGCCTACAAAGCAAAGGGACCCAGATTTGATTGCCTAGGACCCACATAAGCCAAACAGATGAGGCGACGCAGGCATCTGGTGTTGATTTGAAGTGGCTGGAGGCCCAGGTGTACCCATTCTCTCTCTCTTTTTTTAAAATCTCCACCCACCACTTCATTCTTTCAAATAATGAATAATACATTTTTAAATGATGTAATTTTTTAAAAATAATTTTCAATTTGCAATTGGTTGAATCTGGGAAGCAAAACTTGCAGAAGGTAGAGTTCACCTATATAATTAGTATGAGGTGTGTATGTTAAGAACCTCCCACAGGCTGGACTTTTGGTTTGACACTGGGGACACAGTGGCAAGCAGATTGCCAGGGTCCCCGTTCTCTTGAAGCTAACAGTTTCTTGGGAGGACAGACATTAAACAGGTCACTGAAGATAATTAAGTGGCTGAAAATGTGTGCAGAGCCATAAGTGAAGGCCATAGGGTGCATGGGAGCACACACAGGGGCTGACCTTTTCTGCAGCCTCAGCAGAGACTACCCAGCAGACAGGCCTCTCCACCTGGCTGGGACCCAGTCACAGACAAGGTGGTGTAATGGGGAGAGTGGGAGCGGACAAGAATATATTCAGGCACAAGCAGCAGCTCCTGAAATAGACTTCTACCTGAGCAGCAGATATCAGGGTAACTTGAACACCCAAGACCAGTCCAGGGTGATCCAGCTGTAGCAGGTGGACTCTGAGTCTTTTAGGCCAAAATTTGGGGCTTTAAAGAATATGGGCACAAGGGGATGAGCATGGTGACACACACCCATACTCCCAGATGGAAAACAGGCACAGAAAACCCAAGAGTTTCAGGACAGTCTACACTACATCACAAAAGTGTGAGTGTGTGTGTGTGTGTTAGGGGGAAGGGAATGGCAAAGATATGCTATATTAAGCTTAAGAGTGACAAGATTCTATTTCGTTTTAGAAAAACCACCCTGCCTCTGCCTCTATTGGGGTGGGTTGATAAGCAGGACTTTTACTAAATGTGCCATTCGTCTAATTGAGTTCAATCTTTGACTTCTAAGGGACTGGATTAGAAGAAACACAGGAAGGAATATATGGTTTCTATGAGGAAGTATCCATGTGTGGGAGACAGGCCACAACTGAACAGCCTGTCTGCATATGAAATAAGAAAGTCACATCAGTTCACAGCACTGCTGTAGTGGGCATGGTGACTGGACAAACTGGGAATTCAAGGACCCACCAAGACAGGAGAAAAGAAAAATGGACCAAATAGAGCCTATCATGAGAAAAAAGTCTTGTGTAGTATAGTTGAAATAAAAATACTTTACAGTCATAAAATAAATGTGGAAATGAAAATAGAAAAGTTTAACAAAATCTTTACTTTTAGAAATTATCTTATGCTCATTTGAGAAAAATGATACAAGTTGATTGCACTGATATAGAAATAGGTTAGATGTGGATATAAATGGATCTTTGGTGGTTTGAATTTATTTGGAAAGACTCAGGTATTTCTTAAATAAAGACTAAGCTTCCTACTTAAGACTCCAGCAGGCAGAACCCTGCTAAAGGAGGTGTGTCACTGGGGGTGGATCTAAACCTACTACATATGCTGTGAGTGGGTATGCCCTGTGGCCATGTGTGTATTGCTGGTGTTGGCATCTGTCTCTGTCTCTCTCTGCTGTGGGTGCTGAAGCCAGCTATCTTCTTCCACGATAATGGTGTTGCCCTGAATTTTAAAAGTCTGAAAGAATCCCTTTCCTCCCATAAATTGCTTCTGGTTGGGTGTTGAACCCAGTAATGAAAAGTGAAAAGCAACAAGACCCATACATCTGAATGACTTGCAAGCTTAACATTAGAGATGGAATGTCTGTGTGTTTCCTACTAGCAAAGAATATATAAACACCCAAACTCCAGGCCTGCTAGTGAAAGCCTAATTGCAGAGATGCACAGGAACTTGTGATCAGTGGTGTTCTGTGCATTTGACACTGGTGTTACTCTAGACCTCTCATTTACATTCTGCCACATCCTGCACAAATCAGTAAGCTCTTCTTGGTTCTCATTTCCAGGACCACAAAGGAAATATTTTCTAATGAGTTTTTCTCAAAATGGAATGCAAAAAGAAAACAAATAATGTTTATTTTTCCATACACTACAGCCAAATTCCAGGCTGAGATCTTGAGGATTTCTCAACTAATATCACTTGTTCTTTAAAGGGATTTGGGGATAATTTATTTCCCCAGACGTACACATACATGAATGTCATAAGGTTGTATGGTAGCATCCTTCTACTTCCCATTCCTATGCCTGCCTGGAACTTCATGTGACACTGAGGTCAACCACAGGCTCAAGCTATACCACTTCCATCCCTAGGCCTTCTACCATCCCTAGGTCTGACCACTGCGCACTGGAACATAAAAGAATCATATAGAAGCATTTTGAGTGCTAAGAGATGGTTCAGTGGGAAAGGGATCACTGTGTAACCATGTGGGCCTACGTCTGACCGCTGGAATCTACATAAATTCTAAATCAACTTCTGGTCATCACAGGCGCATGTATGCATGTTCACTTACACACATGTAAAAAGTACAAAGGAAAAAGGAAAACATTTTGGTTGCAGCCTTCTTGAGTATAAATGTGGCCAATCTAAGAACTATGGAGTGTGTGAACCCATAATGAGTAAGGTTCTTCTTTTACTTTTCAAGAAAAACAAGCATTTCCAGTAGGAAGGTTGAGACTTCTACTATGCATACTGCAACACTGAGTTCACTTGTTCCTAACAGTGCATATTTTTTAGTTTTTTTTGTTTATTTTTATTTATTTATTTGACAGCAACAAACAGAGAAAATAATTGACAGACAGAGAGAGAGGGAGGGAGAGGGGGAGAGGGAGAGAATGGGTATGCCAGGGTCTCCAGCCACTGCAAATGAAGTCCACATGCATGCGCCCACTTGTGCATCTGGGTAATGTGGGTCCTGGAGAATCAAGCCTTCATCCAGGTTCCTTAGGCTTCACAGGCAAGCACTTGGCCGGTAAACCATTTCTCCAGGCTCTTAAGAGTGCATCTTGATGAAACGAAGTATCCTTGACAGTTCACTCTGGCCTTTAGTGAAGGTTGGTAGGCTCTGTTCCTACTGTGCTACTCTAAAGACCTCTTCTTGCAAAAAAAGGAAGTACTACAAAGTGAAAAATCTAGGATATTCCTCAGTTCCTAGTTACCAGTACTACTAGTATGGCATTATTAGTAAAACTAGAGACATGTGTTGCTGAAAATCAAGCTCCAGGAAATTTCACTCTGGATTTGTCAGTTATCAAAATTAAGCAACCATCAAGTACTGGGCCATTCAGGAACATCCTGCCTTTCTCTGTCTTCCAAAGGCATATACAGAAAATTAAAATATTTTTAAAATTCGTTAATAATGTATACCTCATTCTGGGGAGGTTATTCTTTCCATGAAATTACTGGAATTCTTTAGCATTCTAAGGAGATTTCATGCTATGGGATAGGGGTGTAGCTCCATGGGAGACTCTGGTTTGATTGGAACAGGACAAGAGACAGCCACACTGTCTTGTCCAGTGTCCTTCACAACCCAAGTGCTTGCTCTGTACTGTGAATCATGGAAGTGTAAAATAGGTGACTTCAATACAAAGTTCAAGTCATTACATATGCTGACAGATAACCTCAAGGAAGTATATGCAGTTCAGCCAAGCTATGAGAATTTCAGCAGGGCTGGTCTCTTCTCCCCTGATGACTACAGTTACAGATGAGCATGAATCTAAAGTTTACCTAATTGACTTGACGGCCTCCAGGTCCTCCACAGTTAGAGCAGAAGAAACCTTCAGGGAAACCATACCGAATGCATAGCCATTCAGAAGTGTAGCTACCTTCTTCACATCCCTAATGGTGACATGTGCTATATTTGAGAAGTATTCCTGTACATCACCAACTGGGAAGCAAACAGTGACATCTCCAATGAACAAGATGTCTAGTTTTCCCTAAATGAGGAGGGAGGAAGAAGAAACAGTAACAATTAATATCTGGGCCTTAAGCAAACATCACCTGTGAGAAAATATAATGGATAAGGCCATCCGTAATCTCAGCAGCTCAAGGGCAGGAGTGAGTAGTTTCATGCCCTCATTTTCTATGACAGTGAATGCATCTGGAAGTCAGGCTGTTTTGTCAAAGTTTGGCCTAATACTGCTGTTCTTTTGGGTTTTTCGTATAAATTTCTCTAATATTCCTGTCCGGTTAACAATAGATAAAGATTTTTATGACCCAGTTTCCCCGTGATGCCATATTCCTGGAAAATGTTTCCTACTGAGAAACTAGTGACTCTACTTTAGTTTTGTTTGTTTTGGTTTTTCAAGGTAGGTTTTCACTGGAGCCCAGGCTGACAAAGAATTCTCTATGTCGTCTCAGGGTGGCCTCAAACTCTCTGTGATCATCCTAACCCTGCCTCATAAGTGCTGGGGATTAAAACTGTGCATCACCATACCTGGATTCTGTGCATTATCTTGGTAAAAACTGACAGTTAAAGTTCAAAATACCTAAATCCTCAGGAAAACTTGAAGTCTTTAGAATGGAACATACATGTTATTCAAATCCCAATTCTAGGAGCCAAAAGGGCTCTTTATTTCATACATTTGGAGGAATTTTCAAGTGCAATTAGGAAAACTTCAATTTCCAATTTCACCTTATAATCTCTACATTATTTCCTACCGCTAATGAGCACAGCCTACTAAAAATGCTCAAGGGTGGAAACAATCAGTAGACAAATGTGGAAAGGCTAGACCACAGGCAGAAACTAAAGAAAAATTCAGAAGCTGATAAGACTCAAATCCAAGCAAGGAGTGGAAGTGTTGGAAACACCAGTGCAGAGAAGCCAGGTGTCAAAGAAGCAACTCTGCAGGACAGGATGTCCATGTGGGTGTCCCCATGGGCTCCTGCACCCTCAGTTTGGATACCCAAGGGCTGCAAGAAAGAGCTGGTCAGACAAGGGGCCAAAAACAGGATTTTAAAGTCAGAAGAGCTTTCCAATTTCATCTCCTTTTCTTACCATTTGTCTTTCTCTTTAAAAATAATCTCCCTTTATCATGTCTCATATCTTAATCCCACTCCTTCCCTAGAAGTAGCCACCGTCAACAGATGGCTAGCCTTCTAAACAAACTTTAAGTTAAGAATGTCAGTGTAAGTGGCTGGGAAGACTCAGGCACCTGCTTACAAACCCAGCCATCCTATGTTCTAGTCCCATAGCTAGAAGTATACAAGGGCACATGTGTCTGGAGTTTATTTGCAATGGCTAAAGGCACTGCAGTACTCATTCACATTCATTCTCTCTCTCCCCTCTACCCTCTGGCTCAGTCATAGATATAAAAATATTTTTAAGAATTTTTTAAAGAGTATCAGGCCAGGTGTGGTGGTACACACCTTTAATCCCAGCACTCCAGAGGCAGACGTAGGCAGATCACCATGAGTTTATGGCCACCCTGAGAATACATAGTGAATTCCAAGTCAGCCTGGGCTAGAATGAGGCCCTACCTTCAAAAACCAAAAAATGAAATAAAAAGAGCATCAGTACAATACTCCCATATGTGGCTTTTACTAAGAAATGTAATGTTACATTTTAAAATCATTATAACTTAATATATACTTTAATGATTCTTTAAAAATCTAATTCACTAAAGAAATTCTATTTCCCAGGAGGTTATAGAGTATTTTCTTGTTTGCATGTGTGATGTGTTATGTGTATGTACATGTGTGTGCAGATGTGCATGTCCCATGAGTACACAGATGGAGGTTAAAGAGAATTTGGGGTGTTCTCCTCTATGCTCTTTCACAGTTTCCTTGAGACAGAGTTCCTCACTGACTGTTGGGAATTTTCCCAGTCAGCAAGCTCCAGAGCCCCCAAACAGTACTAGGGTGACAGGCATGTGTGTCCACACTCAACTTTAACACGGATGCTAGGAAAAGAACTCCAAGCCTTCATGCTTGCACATCAAATGTTCTTACCCACTGATCTATTTCCTTAGGCCCCAGACACACATTTGCTATCACTTGTTGGGATCTAGGATGGGCATGCTCAACTGTCATCTTGATCCAAATTCCTGATTTCTAATAATAAGTTATCGCACTATTCTGATATAATGCTGGCTTTTCATGTCACTGTAACACTGAAATGAATGCCCTTCCCACATAAACCTTTATGCAACTAAATATCTATACTAAAATCAAAAAATTAAGATCAAAAAGTTCTTGCTTTTATTTCTACTTAGATATTGGCAAATTTTCTACAAAATCTACATAAATGTATATTTTCCAACTTTTTGTTTAAATAAACACTCATTTTCCCAAATTCTCAATACGACTGAACATTCTTAAACTTTTAAAATTTTCTACCAATATTGAGAACAAAAATTAACCCTCAAAATTAACTGTCTTTTTGAGTGACATTTTTCTAAGTAATTTAGCTTCCTCTTAATATTAGAGTAATTTACATTTCTCTTTCTTGCACATTAGATTTAGTATGCATATTTCTTTTATTATGCACCTTTCTATTTGAGGTTTCTCCTTTTCTTTTTGCACTGCCAGAGGTTGCGTAATCTCTAAGTCAACTACCCTGTTTCAAGTGTGTCCCTAACTCTAAATTCTCTTGTCACTCAAAGGTGTTTACTAGTTAGTACTAAGTCTATTGTCACTCACAGGTATTTACCATCTAGTACTAACACCTCTTGTCACTCAGGTGTTTACTACTTACTACTAAGATTTCTTGTCACTTATAGGTATTTACTGTTTAGTACTAAGTCTATTGTCACTCAAGTGTTTACTGTTTAGTACTAAGTCTACTGTTACTCATAGTTATATATTAGTACTAAGTCTACTGTCACTCATAGGTATTTAGTATTAAGATCTCCTGTCATTCATAGGTGTTTACTACTTAGTACTAAGTATTCTGCTTTCTTGATGACAGGGCACATTGTCTTACTTTCAAATCTATCTCTGTTCATACTAAAATATGCTTTGATAGTTAATTCTAATATTTTTCATGGTTTTACTTTTTGCAATTATCTTCTCTTCTCTTCTAAAATTTACTGGTGATTAGCATGAAACAGAGGTGTGACTTTGTTGTATGTGTGTGTGTGTGAAGTGTAAGTGTGAGGTATGGCCTATATGTTTGGTGTGTGTGATGTATGTACATGTGTGTGAAGATGCACACTTCCATCCACATACAGTCCAAAAGAGAATGTCAATGATCTCTTATTGGTCAGCCCAAAATGACATGCAGTCTCTCCCTCAAGTGGGAGAGATCATCAATAGACCACAAGGATTCTTTGTCTCCTCTCCACACAAACAGCCAGTGGACTGGGATTAAAAACTTGCATGGCCACACTAAGCTTTTCTATGTGGGCTGTGGGGAGTCAACCTGGAGGTCTCCAGCATGAGAGGCCCTCACGCTTAAGGGGCAAGTGTTCTTAACTGCTGTGCCATATCCCCACCCCTAAATTCATCTTTTACAAATGTAGAGCTAATGGACCCAGCAGTATTCTTAGACAAAATAGATTTCTTACTGTCTTCAAATGCATTTTGAACGTGATCATGCTTTAAACAAATAGAGACAAAGAGAGAGAGAGGGAAAAAAGCAAGAGAGAGAAAAAATGGGTGCAAGATAGCCTTCAGCCACTTTTAACAAACTCCAGATGTATGTAACAACTTGAACATATGGCTTACGTGGGTCCTGGGTAAGTGAACCTGGGTCCTTTGGCCTTTCAGACAAATGCCTTAACCGCTAGGCCATCTCTCCAGCCCGTGATCATGCTTTTTGAAATTCATGTGACCCAATGACCTATCCTCCTATTTATGTATGATTCATACTGCACTGTTTAGTTACTGGATATTTGTATGTATTTGGTATTGACAGACTATATGATTTCCTTCTTGATTTTCAATTTTGTTCTCATTTTCCCACATTTCTCTTCTAAAAGAATTTTAGCATGATTTATCAAGAAAACCTATGAAAACTTTGAATATGATTGTGTTCATTTTAAATATTGATTAGTGAATACCTTGTTGAATTACATCTCCCTATTTAGATAATATGAAATTCAGGATTTCTTTTTAAAAAGTTATTTTATTTTATTTATCTGATAGAAATAGAGAGAGGCAGATAGAAAGAATGGGAGTGCCAGGGGCTTCAGCCACTGCAAACAAATTCCAGACACATATGCAATTGTGTTGATCTGTCTTACATGGGTCCTGGGGAATTGACCCTTGATCCTTTGGCCATAGGCAAATTCCTTAAGCACTAAGTCATTTCCAGCCCTAGGTTTTCACTTTTATAATATACTTTCATCTACATTTTCTATGTACCCATATATTAGTTTTATCATTGCTTTGAGCAAAAAACCTCATAGAAATGAAGAAGCCAAGATTTATTTTGCTCATGGTTTCAGGAGTTTCTGTCCATCAATGTGGGGAAGACCTGGTAGAACAGCTCTCATCATGGTGAAAAGGAAGCCGAGTGGAGTGACAAGCAGCAGGCTGGGTAATATACAGTCCCTGAGTGTACAGCCCTGGATAAGATACAGTCCCTGAGTGTACAGCCCTGGATAAGATACAGCCCCTGAGTATACAGCCCTGGAGAAGATACAGTCCCTGAGTGTACAGCCCTGGATGAGATACCGTCCCTGAGTATTCAACACTAAGTAACATACTTCCTCCCTCCACATTCCACCCCCTGTTGATAATCTGCTCATGTTCTGAATCTATACACGGGTGAAATCTTCCTCAGAGCACAGCACTCAAGACCTCATAGCCTCTGGGACCAATTCCAGGATACATGAAGAGATCTGCTGTACTTATCTCCTGGGCTTTTCCCAATCCAATCAAGTTGAAATTACTCATGACTATTCATGATATTCCTCATCCATTATTTCCTAAAGCTGAACAATAAGAGGTCACTGACATACAGCACTCTCAACTGTGAAACGAGCAATGGGACAACATTTTTACATTGTGAAGGTGGACAATGTCCACAGAGACTACTGGGTAGGAAACACTCCCAAGGAGTGGGAGTGTTCAATGGCTAAAGGGAACTACAGTCATATAATCGAGTTTCTAGGGTTTATAACAATCTGGATTTTGTTTTTGACATAGGAATATGAGTAATTAATGACATTACAGCTATTAATAAAATTAACTAGCTAATATTGTGAAATGCTTATGCAAAATACTTAACATGTTGTCATTTGTGAAATTTTTTTCTTTCTTCCATGTCTTGTTAGGCTGGTCAAATTTTCCTTTATCCACAGTGCTGCATTTGTAATGCTGATGGAGTTAAATCCCCTATTGCCACTCATTGATTGGCTGTCTTAGTCTTCCATTTTGAATTGATCTTAGATTTACAGAAGAGGTAGTGTGGAGAATTCTCATAAACTGCTCAGCATTTCTATTAACATCTTGCATATCAACCTCCTGCCTTTATCAAAACTAAAAAATCTTAATTTTTGTTTCCCATTTATTAAAAGCTAAAAGAATTTAATATCAGCACAGTATTATTAAATTATATGCTTTCCTTAGATTTCACTTACTTTATTCCACTAATGTCATTTTACAGTTATATGTTCCATCACAATCATTATTAGGGTGCTCTGTTTGGGGAGTCCTAGCAAGCTCCTGTACTTGAAAAGACACAGAAAAGGCTCACTGTGGATAACAAATGTATCAGGGGTCAGAAGCCACCATTTCTTTGGTAGTAGGTAATTAGATATTTTATTCAGAATTCCACTTTGTGCAGCTTAGCCTAATTCTGCACCATAAAATACTTTTCATTAGAACCTCAATTAGGATACCCTGTCTTGAAATTAGCAAAAACATGTCATTTTTTTCTTGAAACCTTTACAAATATACTAGCAAATAACTGTTTACTGCAAAAACTAAATGCTCTTCCTAAACCTACAGATGAATATGTAATGCATTATCATTAAAAGTGCCATAGCCCCATCAAAATATCTCTGATATTTCTAATGTTGCAAATTAAAATCCAAAATAAGCAAAAGAAAGGAAATTAAGACCAAGACATAACTTATTTATTAACAAGTGCTGATGAGATCAATAAAATTCATCATCTCATGAACTCATTATAAAAAGGGAATAAAGATATAAATTATCATTATCAGAAGTCAGGGGAGTTAGGGTGCTCAGTCTGGAGAGGCCTAGCAACTTGCTGTTGTTGCCAAGACACAGAAAAGGCCCACCGTGGGCCTCAAAAATATCAGGAATCAGAAGCCACCATTGCTTTGGTACTAAGTAATTAGGTATTTTAGTCAGAATTCCATTTTGTGCAGGTTAGCCTAATCCTGCACCATAAAATACTTTTCATTAGAGCTTCAAATAGGTTCCCCTTTCTTGAAATTAGCAAAAACATGTTAAATGGCCAACTTCAGAACGGTTAGTTGTTTGAGGAAGTTTACTTCCAAAGGACAAGTAGATTAAGCAGGCAGAGCCTTCTGAGAGGTAACAAAACACCCTCAGCACAATAGGTGCCCCTGTCCTATTTGTCCAGTAAGATCTGTGCACAGCAACAGCAGCTGTTCTTGCTTTCTAGGGTGGCCAAGTTGTGTCTACGCTGGGAGTGCTGGCGTGTGTAACCAAACTTTTCTTTTCGGCTTAGCGCTGAGACAGGGTCTCACCCTGCCGCTACCGAGGCCTTGAACGTCAGGCAGCAGTGCCCCGCAGCGGCCTCCCACGTGCTGCGATTACAAGTGCGAATCTTCGTGCACCAGCTTTCCACGAGATCAAGAGCGAGCCCAGTTCCCGCAGTCACATCAAGCCTCATCAGGGAATTATCATGTGGGCGCTTCAGAGGCCTGTCCCTTTCCGCTGTCCCTGCAGGGCCATGGGCCCTCTGGGGTGTATTGCCCGCCCACCCCCTGCGGCAGGGTTCCCCACTCGCTTCGCAGCTCCTGGCTTTGCCAAGGTCAGCTTGGTGCCGAGCACAGAGACAGGGAACAGATAAGAAAATAAGTGCGCCGGAACCGCAAAACTTCATACATCCAGAATTGAGCCTTGGCACTGCGCAGCCTCAGGCCCAGGGCCCTTGCCAGCGTCCCTCCTCAGGGCAGCCCTCCACGTGCAAAGAGGGCTGGGAGCTCGGCATCAATGATCAGAGCCCCAAGGTCCTGTCCCCATGGTTAAGCTTTCTAGGCTGCGGGGCCTCCTGGCGGTCTTCACCGAGAGCCCAGGAAGCCCAGGCCCTGGTGCGCGCCCTCCGCAGCGCCATGACCCGAGGCCGGCCCCACGTGGAAGCCCGGCCCCTCCAAGAGCGCTGCCTGGGCCCGAGGTGATGTCGGACCCCACCTCTCTGCAGCAGACCCGGCTGCCTCCACATTATAGAAAGCGGACCCAGCACCGTCCTGAAACATGCTGCTCCAGAAGGATCCATTAGAAAAGGGGAAACAAACAAAAAGGAAATTGCCAAGCAGGATTTTTTACTACACAAATGCACGTATGATTGTCTAATGGAATACGCTTGCCAAAGTTATATATGCGGACTCGAATCACGTGCATTCTAAATGCTTGCTCCCCAGTTCGTGGCAATTTTAAAAAGGAAATTTTATGTGTTCTTTTTCTTTTTTTACTTGAGGGTGATAGTAATAGGCTGAGAGAGAAAGAGAGAAAGAAGGATGGACAGAGGAGGGCAGGGCAATGTAGAGGGAGAGGGAAAAGGGGGGAGAAATAGAAGGAGGGGAGTGGAGAGAGAGGATGGTACTCCTGCAAGGTGAATGCATGCTGGAGGATATATGTTGTTAAGAGTGGTCTCATGGGTGTTACAGTCTGCTCACCCTTGCCAGAGTTCTGCTCATGTTTCTGCTGCAGTTTTCTACCTGCTGTGCCAGAGGTGATGTCTGGACTCTGCCCATGCCATGCTGACCTCTGTCATCATCAACTTCCTCTAAAGACTGAAAGCTAAAATGAAGACTTTCACCAGCTGCTTTAATTCAGATGCTTTATCCCAGCAACAAGAAGGTCTTACAGTCATGTTTCATTTACTTGTAAATGCATGCACACACACACAGAGGTATATGTGTGTCTCTGTGTATGTACAGATGTTACTAGACGTATGGTGCTTTTTAGTTTTTGAACTAGGGAAATTCAGAATTTTTTAGAAGCACTTTGCTTTTTCCTGCAAGTTGTTAAAGACTGCCCCATTTTCTCCTCTAAGGCAATAAAGAAGTCATCTGGTAGCACTAATGTGGAAGAACTGCTTCATTTAGCATTCACTAAACATTCACTTCAGCTCCATTGAGTCTAAAATTACAATGGACCCTACTCTTGAGTGTTACTGCTGGGTGAGATCTTCCTGTTACTAACAGGATGGTGCTTCGATGGATCTTGTGAACTATAGATTTCACCTGAACATGTGACTCAAAAGCACTCTAGATGACCTACTACAAGCACATTCCTCCAGCAAATTCCTCTATTCCAATTCTTGAGCACTGGGTACTTCTTTATATAGGATCGATTCCACAGCACTATACCTATTAACAAGTCTTAAGTGTGCCATGTAAAAATAATAAATATATATGCTTACACTGTCGCACTTAAATTTGAAAAATAGAAGCAAACAAAATATCCCTTGGGGCCGAAGGGATGGCTTAGAGATTTAGGAGTTTGCCTACAAGGCCAAAGGACCAAGGTTCAATTCTCCAGGGCCGTTGTTAGCCACATGCACAAAGGGTTGCACATGTAGTTCATTTGCAGTGCTGGGAGGCCTTGGCACACACATTCTTTCAACTTTCTTTTTCTCTATAAAATAAATAATTAAAGAAAAATGAAAAAATAAAACATAAATCCTTTGATTCCACCTAGCTTCCTTTCAGCTGCTTTGCTTTCCTTAGTAAACATGTAGGCAAACTCTGAAAGGGCTATTTAAGGTTGGTTTTCTCTGCTTTCCTATCTCCTGTTCTCTCATGGACATTTGTGCTGAAATGTAATTACCCTGCTGGGAATTGCCCACAAACTATGAATAGACTCCACACAACTCTCAGCAAGTGAATACATTGTATACCAACATTCAGACCAAAAAATAGGACGCAGTTCACACCACAGAAACCCAATTCTTCCCCCTCTTCTCCCTCCTTCACCAATATAATGGCCTATTACTTTTAACATACATTTTATTTTGCCTGTTTCTGAGAAGGCATCAGAAAATGTCACTGTCTTTTTTTGCTAATGGTTGCTTTTACCCAAAATGAAATTTGTGAGATTCATCCAAGTTCTTATGCATGGCAGGGTCCCAAGTAGCTCAGGACACAGATGATTATGATTGTTTTCATTTCTCCTGAGTAAAATTAAGGCCTGGGTGGATTTGAACACAGAAAGGATGCAAAGCATCTTTGCACTCAGGCGCCACCATGAGAACAGAAGGGGTTAAAGGATGAGATGGAAATGAAAGCCCAGAGAATTTTTTGCAGCAGAGCAATCCTAACATTAACTCCTCTGCCCTCAAAAACAAAAGGTATCTTAGGGCATTCCCTCAGTGTCAAAAATAAGCCAAACTCAGGGTTGGACCTACAATAATTAGGTCAGCAATCACAATTTAGGCCCAGAAAGTAAATAATACCGTCACAACAAAAATAGACTTTGAAAACAACTGCAAACCTTCAGATTTATAGTGAGATAATGTGTGGTTGAGAAGAACTAAAAGGTTCATAGTTCTGAAAGTGTGGATCTTAAAATAAATATATTACCAAACACAGAAAGCCTAGTCAAGGCCAGAAGTCCACAAACATTTCAACTCTAACAGAAAAGACAGGTCAGTAGTGACTTGGCCAAAGCTGATCAGCACAGAGAGAACCATGGAAGGCTTGGAGATAAACGATTGGAAATGCAATAACTCAATGCTCCTATGAGGCTTTGCATGATGGCTTATATTGTTATATTGTTTGTTTTTGTTACTATTATTACAATTTCGGTTTTACAGGGTAGGATTTCACTCTAGCTCAGGCTGACCTGGAATTCACTATGCAGTCTCAGGGTGACCTCAAACTCATGGTGATCCCCCTGCCACTACCTGCTTTAGTGGTGGGATTAAAGGTGTACACCACGTTGCGTGGCTAAAGAATAATTTCTTTTTCCAATGTATGGTCTCAAACCTAGTGCAGGTTGACTTAAGTCTCACTCTGTAGACCCAACTTGTCCTTAAACTCACAACGATCCTTCCACCTCTGCCTCCTGAGTGCTGGGTGTAGAGGCATGCTCACTATGCCCTTCTGTCCTTGCTGTTCTTAACACTTGACACAACACAAAGACTTGCATCTGTACTACTGACTGTTTTATTGTCTTGGAAAAAAAAACAAAGTCTACTTTTCAATTAGGTCTGCACATATTTTTCTCTGTGGTGACAATTCTCAGTTTTTAAACAGGAAGTTGTAACATCATTATTTAGCTTGATATATTTGAATCAGTGTTTTCTTCATAGGAGCCTGGATCACAAAATGGGATTATATTTTGATACATTTCAACCCTAATTGCATGGCAAATAATGCCAGACCAAGTTTAATCCAATTTTGTAACCTGTCTAGAAGAGTGGGAGAAAATAAGTGTCTTTGTGGGGAAGCCTGATTGTCTCATGTAATGTGAGTTTCAACAGATTAATCTCAGGACTGGAGAGATTGCTCTGCAGGTAAAAATGCTCACTTGAAAGTCTCATGGCCTGGCTTTGATTCTCAAGTACCCACATGAAGATAGATTCACTAACTGGTAGAAGCAGCTGGCATTGGTTTGCAGGAGAAAAATGTCCTAGCATACCCATTTTCTCTCTCTCTTTCTGTGTATGCATTCAAATTATTACAAATAATAAAATATAAAGTAGATATAATAATTTTTTTGTTTTGTTTTTATTTTTTTAACAAGTTTTTTTTTTTTTTTTTTTTTGGTGGTTGGAACAATGGCTTAGCATTTAAGCCATTTGCCTGTGAAGCTAAAGGAAACAAGTTGGATTCCCCAGTGCCCAAGTAAGCCAGATGGACAAGGAGGCACATGCATTTGGACTTTGTTAGTGGTGGCTGAAGGCCCTGGTGCATCCATTCTTTTTCTCTCTCTCCCTTTCTGTCTCCCTCTCTGTCTAAAATAAAATGAAAATAAAAGTGAATATATTACAAAAGAGATTAATCCCCATCGAATTAATTTTCTATGGGCAACATAAGAAATATCTTTTACCACCACACAGGAATGGGAAAAACCAAAGATGATTCCATCCATGTACAGCTTTGTGAACTAATGCATTTACTGAAGCTACATAGAGAAGCACATGTGACTTGGAAGCAGCTGTCACTGTCACTGTGTAGCTCTGCCCCACATGAGTGATGACTCTGAGAAGCTGCATATCTGGAGTTCCAAGCCCTAGTCAAGCTTCTGTCTCCTGTCATTTTCATGACCCTCAGGACCACATTAAGCTGGGGTCAGACGGGAGGGGAGGCTGGAATCTCAGGTGAGGGTCTGATGACCACCCTCCCATCTAAGAGGGAATGTTGATAGGCCTGTTCTGGTGAAGATTCTGGCTCACATGATCACAGCTGCTCTGATTCAAGATGACAGTGGTCAGTCATCCCCAGAGGACAGAGATCCACTACACTCTCAAATGTGATGTCACTTCCTTGTCACCTAAAGATCTGTTGCTAATGCCTGTACCTTAGTGTCTTGCCATCAACTCATACAACTTCTGAAAAAAATGTTCCCTGTTGGAGCAAACTTGTTTTTTGTAGTTTTTAAAAAATATTTTACTAAAAAGGATTTTATTTCTTTACCTATTTAAGAGAAAGGAGAGAATGAGGGAGAGGGAGAGAAGATAGAATGGGCATCATAGAGCTTCCAGTCACTGCAAATGAGCTGCAGACACATGTGTCTCCTTGTGCATCTGGCTTACGTGGGTACTAAGGAATTGAAACTGGGTCCTTAGTCTTTATGGCAAGCATCTTAACTGCTAAGACATCTCTCCAGACCTGCTTGTAATTTTTTTCATGTAGAGTGTCAACCTGTCTGAGGCTGACCTGTCCTGGACTCACTCTGTAGTTCCAGGATGGCCTTGTGATATGGTAATTCAAACTGGGGTGAGAGCAACTGAACATTTCTCTTATTTGGGTGGGCCATTACTAAGAGGTTCAGGTGTCTGAAGCTCAAGGCCTTACGAAACTTCCAGAAGGTCAGTGGACTGTAGGCTCTGGTGTTATAAGTTTGTTGAATAATACTCACAGACAAGGGAGTTAAATTTAGAAAGTTTTTATTATAGAGCTTATATATGTAGAACTTGTATAGGTGAAGAGAAGGGGAAGTTTGGGGGGGGATTACTGTGTAAAAACTGAATTGGTTAGTCTAGCCCCCACCTCAAGGGTCTAGGCAGGATCAGGATTTCAAGAAAGAGAATAAATCCATTTACATTTCCAGTAAAGGGAGTGATTATCTCTGCTAGAGAAATGGGAACTCATTTAGGGAAGAAGAGATAAGGAAGAGGGACATTTTTAGCCTCTAAAAAGATGAGGCTACAATGATTCCTTTGGGTAGAAGGAGGTAAGGAAAAACCAGCATCTCCCCATGGGGTCAAAGACATTATGACTTTAGCCACTTTCAGTTTACTTTCATCACCCAAAGGCTGACACCGTCTCACTTGAACTCCTGGTAATCCCTCTACCTCAGCCTCCCAAGTGTTAGCACAAATGGCATGAGTCACCATGCCTGGCTTGGAGCAAACTATTTTCACGTGATTTGTTTATATTTTCCCCAACAGACTTGTGTCCATGTGTTCACAAGATAGCGCAAATCCTGCACATCACTGTTGCACCTACACCAGTCACTCAAAAGATTTGTTTACTTTTTATCTAACTTCTCAAGACAATTTCCTTGTCTTCACCATCTAACCAAGGAAACAATGATAAGAGTTTGAACCCAGGTCACAAACTAAGCCAGTATGTTTGGAGTCTCACAAATCTTGGTTCAAGTTCAGCCTGTATCATTTACTAGTGCGTAGTCATGAACAGCTTTGCTTATAGCCTTCTGCCTCAGTTCCCTAATCTGTGAAAGTGAGGAATTAGAATCTGCTTGGCAAGTTTGTGGACTTATTAGAGAAAGGGCTGGGTACACAGCAACATTCATATGTGCTAGCTTTGGTTACTGGTGTTGCTGATGATGCCATCATTGATGTTCCCATCTGAGGCTAATGGGAGCTAAGAAGCTTTGCACCAATAGGTTCCTCCCTACGAATTCTGGGTGAAGAGCTGCTGGGCCTCTTCCTGAGCCTTTTCTTCCTTCTTTAGATTCCTGCCGGCTCCAGGCAGAAGTTAATACTTTTGGTAGTAGTCATTGCTTTTGGGACTGAGTTAAGGCAGGAAGAGGAGAATAAAAAGAAAGTAGGGGTACCAGAGGAAGAAGGTAATGGTAGAATCTTACCATCAGCAAGTCGGGTGAAGGAAATGCTAGTATTAAAATGGACTTTGTCTCTTTACCTGTGGAATTCTAAGAAGACTATATAACCTTTGCAAAGCCAAAGAGGAAGCTATATATTTCTTCCAAGCCTGCTTGCATTGCAGTACTTACATAGCTAAGCCAGAAGCCTCAATATTTTTCCACCAGCTCATTACAAAAAACCAAAAAGTGGTGCCATTCATCAGAGTGGCTGTATGATTGGGAAAGCCATGTTTCTAAAAATTTCCATCAACAAACACAGTTCCACCAGATTCTTTTTCTAGAATGCAAATCTTTCCCTCTCTTTCCATTTCTTTTTGTTACAGACACTGAACAAGCAAGAGACAGAGGGAGAGGGAGAAAATTCGCATCCCAGAGTCTCAGTCAATGGAATAAAACTCCAGTAGCTTGTGCCAACTACTGGCCATGTGTGTTCCTGCACTTGCCTCACCTTTGTGTGTCTGGTTTATGTGGGATTTGGCGAATAGAACGTAGGTCCTTAGGCTTCACACACAAAGGTCTTAATCGCTGAGCCATCTATCCAGCCCCCACTACATGTTACTTTTCTTTAAAACATATTTTATTTGTTAGAGAAAGAGAGAGAGAGAGAGAGAGAGAGAGAGAGAGAGAGAGAGAGAGAGAAGGAAAGAGGCAGATAACATAGAGAGAGAATTATGCACATCAGGACTTCTAGCTCCTGAAATTGAACACCAGACATAAGAACTACCTTCTGCATCTGGCTTGCATGAGTACTGTGGAATAAAAACTGTGTCCTTACACTCCACATGCAGGCACCTTAACTGGTAAGCCATCTTTTCAGTCCTCTCTCCCCATTTATATCTCTTGTTTCTTTCCCTCTCTCTGTCTGTCCTTCTATTTTTGTCTCTGTCAATACATGAGATTGAGCCTAGGCACCTTTGCAAATGCTAAGCAAACTGTCTTTCACTGAGCCATATCCCTAGCCTCATAATACATATTTTAGCTTGACCCAATTCACCATGACTGTTTCCATGGTACATTTCTGGGTGTGTGATGCCAGGAAATGAGAGGAGGACTGTGTCAGGATGTGTATATGGAATAATATGATTGGGGAGCTTTGGAAAGGTGGCCGTGAGGCTTAGGTCCAATTAAAATACTGAGTGAAAAGTCACTGGGTTCAAGAAAGCTATGGCATGAAATAAGACAAGAGCTCACCTCTTCATTATTTCCACCATTCTTCTCCAGACCTCCTAGTATTTGGAAGTTTCATGTTTCTAAACCAGAACATGTGGCATCATACTTAACTTTTTTTTTTTTTTTTCTCACAGTATCCATGTGATTGATCAGCAACTCCGGCCTTCTCATTACAAAATGATTTCAGAACCTTGTCATTCCCTGTCCCAACTTTGCCATGGACAAGCCACCCATATTTTTCAATTTCCTCAACTACTTTTCCTGATACTACAACTGCTCCTTTCCGAATGTGCTTTTGTTCTCACACTAGCCAGAATATCCTATTCATGTTTAAGTCTGAGTATGTTATTTCTTTTTCCTTCTTCCTTGCGACATAGTTTCTAGACTAAGCTCTCCTGTGACTGGCTACATAGCCATCCATATGGCCGTGAACGTCCTTCAACTTCTGATCTTGCTGTCCCCACATTAAAATGCTAGGATTGAAGGCTTGCACCACCAGACGCTGATGTTGGATTGCACTTAGGTCCTTTCACTTGCTAGGTAAACACTCTTCCAACTGAGCTGCATTTATAGCCCCTGATTATATCATGTCTTTGCAAACCTGTAGTGGCCTCTCTTTCCCAGACAATCAATGTTTACCATGAGATGCCGAGATGAGACATTTTATGTTCCTGATCTTTGCAGCCTGCCTAATATCATTTCCAAATCTCTTTGCCTTGCACTGAGTATTCTTTAAGTCTGATTACTGAACTGAGGCCATTTGCATTTACACTTTTCTAACCTTTAACTCTGTCCCTTCTTTTCTCTTTTACTGGCTTGTGTGTGTAATGTGGAGTGCGCATGTTGTGATGAGTGTGCCTTTGTGGCGCCCCATACACTCATCTGCCCTGGAGTGTCTATGGTGACAGTTGAAGTGACCAAACTCATGCCATGACAGGCTTCAGAAAGGCACCACTCTAAATAGGCCTACACTTCAGTTCCCCAGAGAGTCAGGCAGGACTTCTGGAAAGGGCCTGCTCTGACATGTAGCCAAAAAGATAGCCATGCAGGGGCTCAGTCAGTTCTTAGACATGCCCAGACATGTCCCTTTCATGCCTTCTGCCTTAACCGATCAGAGATGACAACTCTAACTGCTGTTTGCCTATCCAATCACTTTAAAGATTACTAAACCTGCCTGAAGTTCCCCTACACCTACCTGCCCAAACCTCAGGACTAATCAAAAAAAAAACAAGAACAGGTATTGTTCAAATTAGCCAATCATTTTAGAAAAGACTAAGCCCAACAACATTCATCTAGGAGTGCTTAAAAGGGAGTCTCCCAGCACCTCCCAAGGTCACCATTTTGCATGAGTGGTTGACCCCATGTGTGGGCTGATTCTGCAGTCAATGCTCTTCTTTTTTACATACAATTTGAGTCTGGGGTCCTATTTCAGTGATTCTCGGACCCTTACAACTATAGTGGAACATCGGACTGTCCAGCTCTATCATTCTTCTGCCCTTTCTTGTTTTAAGCCACAGGTCATTTTAATTCAAGATATTCCCTACTACTTTCTCGTGATCATTGAAATTCCCTAGTCTCTGTTCCCCTGCTGGTTGTTGGTTAGAGACTTCTGACTACAGCCATCTCTTTATGTGGATT
Organism: Jaculus jaculus; assembly: GCF_020740685.1. Classification (NCBI taxonomy): domain Eukaryota; kingdom Metazoa; phylum Chordata; class Mammalia; order Rodentia; family Dipodidae; genus Jaculus; species Jaculus jaculus. Next base: position 8,406,791 of record NC_059126.1, read on the forward strand.
TCAACTCTGTCTCTTAGGTGCCCTCAGGCCCTCATGTTGGCTGGGGACACACACTTAACCAGAAAGTGCACTTATTCATCACAGAGCCATCTCTCCAGCCCCTGGCTAAAGTTTTATTCTGAATGGTGCTCAAGGGAGTCATGAGCACAGATACTTGACCTTCTGACCTTGACCTTGACCCACTTCTTATTGCAGTCAACACCTGTGGACATGCTTGCAATGCATTTTGAGAAAGCTTGTCTCAGAGATTTGCTAAAGTCAGATTTTGTTGTTGTTGTTTACTATTGTCAACATATGGCTGCTTTTCTGTTATAAGCCCCTTATTTTAAAGAATTGGTGTCTGGCAGAGCTTGGCCATTTAAATCCTTTGTTTGACACTGGCATTTGTCTTTGTAACTATTGCTTTGCACACTGGCACCAGTTGCATCTTGTTTGCCCTTAGTCGCAGAGACCCTTAATTACAGAAAATTGTCCATGCAAGCACAAAACCAAACAAATTGTATTGATGAGTGTGGAGAGCTGCAATGTGCCACGCCCTAAAGATGGCATTGGCTTCTGCCTTCCGCTAGCCCGAAAGCAAGCGCTCCCTGGGATAAACAAGTCCTTATTTGGCTGAGGCTGCTTAACTAATTCTGCTTCCTTAATCACGGACCTATCTGCATGGGCCACGTGGCTCACTAGGGTTGGCTAGCGCAGGACTACTTAGCTTGTGGGTCGGCTCTCCCCGGGATCAGAAGATTGTTCAAGGTTCCTGAATAAACTGCTTAAAGAAGAGCTCTCGGGTCGCGTCATTCTTGCTGGTTGAGGTGGTCGCGACAGATGAGGAAGGAAAAATGCTAATAAACGTAATGATGTGGGGCTCTGTAATACACACACCCTTCAAAATGTACCACCTCTTCAAAACTTAGCTGTGGGTGATGTGAAGGAAAGTCAGGGACACCATAACTCATCCTGACAATATCAACTCTGACTCACTTACTTATGAGGCTAGGGTGTTTCATATTCTCAAATTCTATGACATGGTAGAACCCATATTCAGTATGAATTCCACCATGGACATTCTAATCCTGGTTGTTCACTTCCCTCTTAAGAGGGTGAACATCTGGGCAGGAAGCATCCTTGAAAAGGCTCAGGTTGTGTTGAAGCAAGGACAGAGGGCCATTTCTATTTGGGGATCTGGGAAAGGCAGGTGATTATAGCTCCTCCCCACTGCCCTGTGCACCCAACTCCCACTATCAGGGTGGCAGAGGGACCAGGAGGCTGCACCTGTCACCAGCTGCTCCCTCCTGTAGAGAGGGCCCTGCCCTGACAACTGGAAGCTATGTATCTCCTCAGTGGTCACACTTAGGAGGTGGCCAGTGTTTAGACACTATAGTCACCATCCATGTGGGAAGCACCTGACCCAGGTTTGCATGAGGCCAGCCGTTCCATGGTGGTCACTCCTGTGTCCATGAAACGGAGGACATTGAAGTGATGGCTCTACTCTGGCCCCTGTTGCTGGGGACATGTTTACTGCTCTGCAAAAGCACTGTTCCCTGAGAGGACCCATTCATTTCTCTTTCACGTGGTTGTTTGTGCAGAGTTCTTTTCCCCTTCCTCTCCTGGGAGATAATGGCTGTATGACCAGTGTAGCTGGAAGTTGCTGGAATGAGAGACACAATGACATGACTTAGCAAGAAAGACTGGCTGAGTGCATTTGGCACTTAACTTTCTAGTCTCAATTGTAAGATAACCCTTTCAGTGCATGTGTGGTTATGTGTGTGTGTGTGTGTACATACTTATGTGGGTATGTATGTATGTATGTATGTATGTATGTATGTATGTATGTATATATGTGTGAAAGAGAGAGCCTCCTGCCACTGCTTATTGAATCCACCAATTTATACATTTGGCTTTATGTGGGTACTGGGAAATTGAACCAGAGCTGGGTCAACAGCTATTGCAAGAAGGCTTAAGAACTAAGACAGCTCTCCAGCCCAAGATAAGCCTTGTAAGTTGTCTTCTGAACATGTATGTGTCTGCAGAAGTTTAAGTACTTTATTATGCTAGTTTCTAGAAGCAACTCCCTCTGCTATTTTCACATGGAGATGGCCTTATTGTGTAAGGGAAAATAAATTCTGATCACATTTCCACGTGTGGTTCTGTTAACCTTCCTGTCATCTTGATTAGGTATTGGATTATAGCACCATATGTGAGACCAGCTGGGGCTGAGGAGGAAGCTACAGTCACCGTGGAAGCGGCTCCTGTGCCCACTTCCTGTCACAGGCACATTTTCTAACCTTGACAGTCACCCAGCAGCAGCCACAGGGAAGACTGCTTACAGGCATGGTCAAATAGTTCACATTGCCACTTACAGTTTAGCATGGCTTGTACTGCTTCTTCTTCCCTCTTTAGTTCATTTACAATTTTAGCAACTCCAGAGCCCAGCCTGCATCCTCTTCCATCTGACAGGTGGTCTGTGCTCCTTCCTAAGAAGTTTCAATGAAGTGGTTCTTGCAACTGTGTATGAGTCCAGAGTCCAGGGAGAAACTCTACCCGATGTCTGGTCTATTGCCTTGGGAGTCCTCTGTTTCATAATTTAGCATATCTCACAGCATCTCTTCACTCTCCATCAAGAATGCTTGACCTAATGGAAAAGGTATGGAGTTGGAGAACTACACACAAACATGGACTGTTGAGCTTACCTCAAAAACAAATTCAAAACATAATTTCATTTAGTAGAAATTATAAGTCTGTTAATGAAAATGAAATGTATACAGACAGTCTATGCAATAGCATAACATAATACCATAATAAGGAAGAGCTAGAAAATAGGAAAGTTTTGGGAAACTATTGAAATTAAACTGGATTTAATAGAAAGTAGATTGTTCTTGATTAAGATGTTAATTATAATCAACAAGGAATATGCCAAGACATCAACCAGATGTCTTCACATGTGAATTCAATGATACACACACACACACACATGTATGTATGTATGTATGTATGTATGTATGTATGTATGTATATCCAATCTCTCACCAACTCTTAACAACAACAAATAAAGGACATGCTCCATAATTTATTATGAGGCAAATATAACTCTTGTGTTATTGGTTCTGCTTGCTTAGATTTGTTTTGTTTGCTCTGAAAAAAATAAAATTCTAATAAATACATTTTTATCTATAAATTTACATATTAGCACTACATCTGATTCAAAATCATTCATGCCAATATCATACTCAATGACTTAATATTTTCCATCTAAGAGGAAGGACAAGTCACAGATGTCCACTGACACCTTCAGAGTGGAGTTACTGATTTGCACAAACATGACTTTTGTGGCCCATGCACTCCACGGGTCACAGTGAATGAACTTTACTATGACCTCATGTGGTAAGTCTTAGTCTAAAGTTACCTATTTTTGGCAAGTTCCAAACTTCATCCTAAAAAGAATTTTCCCCCTGATTATCTTAGTAACCCTTCATTTCTTCACATCAGTATTTGTAAGAATCTCTAGAAGGAATCGTTCAATAAAGTATAGGCATCTAATACATTTATGGCCATGATATAACAAAATAGGACTATAATAGCTGGCGTTCACAAAATTACTGTTAGATGTTTAGTATAGAATTTCAGAGGAGGAGTGTCATGAATTTGAGGACACCCTGAGACTACATATTGAATTCCAAGTCACCCTGAGGTATGGTGAGAACCACATTGAAAAACAATACATAAATAAATAAATATAAAATAAAATGAACCAAAAAGGAAATTTCACTGAATTGAGCTTACTTGGGAATCACTAATGCTCTAATTTCTTCTGAATATTAGTCAAACACCCTAAATCAAAATTTAACATTAGCATTTCTATAAATTGGGCAACTATCACCCAAAAGGGCATTTGTTAAACTTGGACCTGTAAGTCCTGAGGTCATGGACTCTGCAGGAGCTTGGTCTACTGAAAAGTTCATAGGCCTTAGGGGGTGTAGCTTTGAAGGCAACAGTGGCACCTTGACCTTCTGTTTTCATTCCTTAATCACTGACCCATGTGTGCCAGGATTGCTCCACCACACTCCACCTGGTATGCTTATGTACTGCCTTGCCACACACACGCCAATACAGCATCAGTCCTATATATATATGTATATATGTGTATATATATATATATATATATATATATATATATATATATATTTCATATACATATATATATGTGTGTGTGTGTATGTGTATGTATATATATATGTGTGTGTGTGTGTGTGTGTGTATGTATATGTATATTATCACATACTTTCTCACTGTAGGTACTAAATAGACAGCCAGAAGTAGATTATTGAAGGAAAAGTGCTCAATTCAGCTTATGGTTTTGAAAGGAACTCCCATCCTCAACAAGGAAAGCATGCTAGGACACAGTGGAAAACAGGCCACAGGCAGGCAGGAAGTAGTAGAGAACAGGGAGTGGGACTGGTCTATAAAACCTCAAGGCCCAGCCCAGCGACCCACTTCCTCCAACAAGACCCCACCTGCCGAAGGTTCCACAGCTCTCACACACAGCTCCACCAGCTGGAATTAAAGCATTGAGTACTAAAACACACCAAGTCTATAGGGGCATTGTACAACTAGCCAAGCAAGCTCCTTTTATTGTTTCTTAGTGGCATGACAATTATGGGGGATAATCAAATGCTCTCTGATTGGATTTAAGGCCCACTCCATGGGAATGTATCCATGTTTAGTACTAAAAACTTATGGCTGAGGAAATCATAGACCCTAGGAGGGAAGGAAGTAATGTAGTTAAGCTAAATTGATATGATGTATGCATCAAATTGTCCTGGAATTATTTATGTTTAGGCCTATCAATAAGTGCAGCTCTCACCACTGGTTAGTAAAATTCCTTCTGCAGTTGGTGATTATTGGGGAGACTTAAGTCTTCTAAAAGTGCTGAGAACAAGAGACTGGTGAGTGCTTAGTGCTCAATTGTGCATCTCTGCTGTGCCCTCCAAAGTTCATGGAACATGAAGCCAAGGAAAGTAGGAAGACAAAAGCATGAGAAGAGGAAGGGCCCCTTTGGAATGTTGACTTCCAGACGTGTGGCCATTGCACTCATGACCTCATGACCTCACAGGGCAGCAGTGGAGGTAGTACCTGTGCAAGACCTATGCAATATAGGTCCCTCAACATTCCATCATGGGCAGTGGGTGAGCGCAAAATAAAGTCAATGATTTAAAAGAGTGGCTAGTTAGGAAGGACAGAAGGTCCACAGGACGGCAACCAGCAGGAGAAACAAGAGGAAGTACTCAGAGGGTACTGTGACCAACATATATGGATGTACATGCACGAAAATTATCAACAAGAAGGGACTGACTGCTAAATATGATGTTACAAATATGTTTTGACTAGTAGATTAAAACTGGGAAGGAGACTGTTTAAATAAATAATGAGAGAATAGAATTCTCTGGAAAGGTAACAGAAATGTTTGGACAGTCCAGAATCCATGTCATGAGTGTTGACTAATGGGTCAATGTTTATCTCAGCTACAAAACCAATAAATTCAACTAAAATGCATGAGAAGATTGAAATATTTTCCTAGATCTTTCAAACCCTGCCATGAAGAAGGAGTAGTATTTCTGTGTTCATCAGAGCAATAAGAAAGTTTTAGGAAAGAGAATAATCAATGAATTACCAATCGTAGCAAGGAGAACAGTCTGACAAAGCCCTGTGCAGTGGTGCACTGCCTGTTTTTCCAGCTACAGAGAAGACTGAGGCAGCACCATCACTTGAGTCCAAGAGCTTGAGGCACATCGGATAACACAGACATCACCTCATACAATTAAATTAAATCAGAATCTGTAATTGCCTATAATGCAACAGAATAACCTTGGGTACTTTCTCTGTAAACAAAAAGCATTTATTTTCAAGAATCTCTTAGATCCATTGATAAAATTCTGCTTATGTGAACAGAAATTAAAGCTTAAATTTGGTAGGTATTAGAATAACCTCTAGTCAGTTTTTCTAGCTGACTTAATCATGCAACATGTCTGTGAGTCCTTCAGAGGTAGTATCTCAACTGTACACACATGAGAAACCAGGGTCCAACAAGATGTCATGGGCATGTCCTAGTGTTAGATGTGAGCAAGCGTGGGATACAAGGGGGCTGGACTCCTCCTTCATAGACAAAGTCCTGTAAAACTGAGCACTAGCCTAATGGGACTTTATTTTCTGGTTGGAAAAATGTGACATGAGTCAAATCTTTGTTCCTGTAAAATACAAAATCTCAAGTTGCTTGGAAGACCATTAATGGACAAGCTTCAAACCTCTTTACTGGAGTCTGTAACCTTATAACTGGTTAGCAGGATGCATTCTTATTTTTTTTAAAAAAGGCACACCACTTACACCTGTCAGAGACAACCAGAAAGGCCTGTGAATCAACTGGAAAGACAATATCTCTGTGGAAAAGCTGCTTTTTGTTTCCAAAATTTACAAACACTATGACCTCTGTCTGAATGTAGATCAGGTCGCTGGTCTCTGGCCAATGTCCTCACTGGCGAGGTTATTTTATTTTACTATTACATTCTGCCTATCTGCTCCACAACACTCAGATATCTTTCACAAGGACCATGGAGTTTAGGGGATTCCAGATGAAGGTCCAGCTGATACAACCAGTGGATAGACACTATGATGAAGCCAAGGAGAGAAGTAGAAGTGTAAACACCAGGCTCAGCAAATAGCTATAGTTACCTCCCAAAAGACATCTACTTATATATTTGCCATGGAAGGAGCTTCAAAACATCCATTAGCCTTTCCAGTCACCATAGTTTCCTCATGGCAGGAACACTCTTTGAATTCAGAGAATAGCAATTCACTCTAGAAAAAAAAATCCTTATTAACATTTATACTAGGCATAGGATAAACATCTTCCTGGAAAGCTGCTAAAATAGGCTTTGATGATACATTCATTGATCTTGGACAGGCAGTGAAGGATGATCCCACCTTAATAATTTTCCCTGGTAAACAAAGGTCAATTATGTTTCAAGGATAAATCTTTACTTTTAACCCTAAAAAAAGTTCAACAGTGTTTTGTACCATTTTTTGTTATTGATGAGCTTCTCATTGCCTATAATTATTTTTCTATATGTTCATTTCAAAAATTTTTTTTTAGTATTTTACTTCTTTGTTTATTTGAAAGAGAGAGACAGAGGAAGAGGCAAAGAGAAAGAGAGTATGGGTGCATGAGGGCCTCCAGCCTTGGCAAAAGAACTCCAGATGTATGTGCCCCTTGTGCATCTGGCTTCTGTCCCTCTTGGGAAATTGATCCAGATCGTAACCACTAAGCCATTTTCCCAGCCCCCAAAATAGTTTTGAACACTGGCAATTTTACATTTTTTGTAGTAAGTGGTAAATGTAAGGGAGGAACGAGGGAATGAAATAGAGTTGAATGAAACCAACAACATTAGCTATTGGAAACAGAAGAGACATAGAAATTCCATGTGCAAAGCAGTGGAGGGGAGAATACAGAGAGAGAGAGAGAGAGGGGAGGGGGAGGGAGAAAGAGAGTGGGAGTCATCATGGCGAGAGCAAAAATGTAAAACAGTAAGATAACATTCTTCATTTACTAGGGTTTAAAATCACTTGCATGCATTTCAGTCTGGATGTATCAGACAGCTTCAGGTTCACTGAGATGAAATTTCAGACCAGGCACCTTTATGGAGGAAGGGATTAATTGAAGCTTACAGATACCGGGGAAGTTCCATAATGGCAGAGGAAGCTGGCCTGCCTTCACAGGCCCAAACAGAGGGTCAGAAGTACAAGCCTAAAGGTCAAAAGCCACACAGCACACTTCAGGAACTCCAGCTAGGCCATAAGCCCATCATCACAACTTAAGATCCATCCAGTGTCATTGCCTTTAGCCAGGTAGCCAGCAGATGTAAACTATGAAGAAACAACTGAATATATTGGGGGCCATCTATTCTATTCAAACCACACTCTGGACTTGCTTATTGTGGGCCTGTAACCACACTCTTAGAATGCCAAGACTTCTACTGGCATTATAATTAGATACTTCCTTCTTCCAGGTAAAGACAGAAATTAAGGTCCATTCACTTCACACAGCAAAAAAGTGCAGATATGGCTTCAAAGACAACTTCTGAGTGGTCCCATGTCTGGTCTTTTATCATGTTAAGGCCTCATAGAGAAGGTAGTATTGCCACCACACCTGGAGAGGAAGTGGAATTGGCTTGTATGGAAAGGAGCACACTTGTAGCAAAGTATCGAGTTGGGGGAAGGGCAAGAGGGAACCTGTACTTAAAAGGGACACTTGTTTCCACTTCAGTGGCAAGGTCCTGGAAGGTAGACCTGACTGTTCACTGTAGGACAAGCTTTGTACAAGGATTGATCCTGTCTTGTCTCCATTCCATACTGACCTTTGTCAATATTTGAAGGTCAACAGTTCCTTTGCCCACTGTAGGCCTAACTTACTTTTTTTCTTTCTTTCTCTCTCACTCTTTTTCTGTCTTTCTTTCTTTCTCTCTCTCTCTCTTTCTCTCTCCCTTTCTTTCTTTCTCTCTCTCTCTCTCTCTCTCTCTCTCTCTCCCTTTCTTTCTTTCTTTCTTCCTTTCCTTCTTTCTCTCTCTCTCTCTCTCTCTCTCTCTCTTTCTTTCTGTCTCCCCCTCTCTCTCTCTCTCTCTCTCTCTCTCTCTCTCTCTCTCTTTCTTTCTTTCTTTCTTTCTTTCTTTCTTTCTTTCTTTCTTTCTAAGTAGGGTCTCATTCTAGCCTAGACTGACCTGAAACTTACTTCTCTTTAGTCTCTAGCTGGTCTTGGACTGAGAGCCATCCTCCTACCTCTGCCTCCCAAGTGCAGGGATTAAAGGTGTGTGCCAACAGACATGGCTATTATTGTAAATTTATTCCTCAGTTTCATTTCTACACATCTCCTTATCCACAAATATAGCTCCTACTCTGATAATTTTGACTGATCTCTGTAGCTACTCTCTATCATTAATTACTCTTTATGTAGAGCCTACCCCTTACATCCTCCACATCCTTGCCTCCCTAGTTACACCTGAGGACTCCAGTCCTTTCTCTGAATTCTTTTTCTAACACTGATGAAGCTGTTTCTGCATAATATATATTTATCCACCTACTAAATTTTCTAAACCTATCACCCTAGTCTTTTAGAATTTTCTACTGAATCATATATTCAGTTGCCCTTTCAAATTTTTGTTTCAATAACACACAGTGAAAACTGAACTTCTTTCCCAAACTTAAAACATACCAAAATAAGGTCAATACAGGTTAGTTATTTAAACATCAAACAATGTTTATGACAATTTAATCCTATATGATATGGCCAGATATGATGAATGCTGTGAAATGCTGAGATGAATATGGTCCTTTAAACTAAAGCATCAGAAACCATAAATAATAGCCCTGGCAATGTAAAAATTGCTCTGTAGCAACAACAATATTGTAAAGAACACTGAAAGGCAATTAATAAAAAATTGTGGAAAATTTATGCAACAGAATGTTCTGTAATTACAAACATACATGCTATCCATAAGAATACTCTTCTACCTAGATCAAACCTTTTTTACCATACATAATTATAAGTGTCTAGAACTTTATGACAGTGGTGTTTGAATTACAGTTATTATAGATCAATCTCAAAGAATAACTAGGGAATCAGCCATTTAAACATTCTCAATTCGGGATACAATTTTACCTCCTTTTTAGCCCTTTGTAAAGGTTTCATATTTTCCTTTCCACCATCCATGGCTTAAAAACCCAATGCCTTTAATTTTACATGCCAAACATCGATGTAAAAACGCAATTCCACTGGGTGTTCGTGGCACACTCCTTTAATCCCAGCACTCGGGAGTCAGAGGTAGGAGGGTTGCCGTGAGATCTGAGACTTCATAGTGAATCGCAGGTCAGAATGGGCTGGAGTGAGAGCCTACCTTGAAGAAACAAAAAACAAAACAAAATATAAAAATCAAAAAAATGGGCTGGAGAGATGGCTTAGCGGTTAAGCGCTTGCCTGTGAAGCCTAAGGACCCTGGTTCGAGGCTCGGTTCCCCAGGTCCCACGTTAGCCAGATGCACATGGGGCGCACGCGTCTGGAGTTCGTTTGCAGAGGCTAGAAGCCCTGGTGCGCCCATTCTCTCTCTCTTCCTCTATCTGTCTCTCTCTGTGTCTGTCGCTCTCAAATAAATAAATTTAAAAAAAAATCAAAAAAAATGTCTTTTCTGTTATACTCCTATCTTCTGGTTTTCTACCCCAAAATAATAAAGAAATTAAAATAAATAACAAGCTTAGGAAAGTGAAAATGTTATTTATAGTAAAGGAGGCCTTTAGAATTGAAAGTAAAAGAAATTACCTGAGACATTTCTGTTATGTATGTATGGTGTTCATTGTTGGTCCTGAGGTAAGCCTAGGTAAAAGATACAAAGGAAGGCATGCAATCTAAGCAGGAGTTTGCCATCCTTCCAAGACAACTGATATGGTGTAGTTCACGTCTGTTCTATTTTAAATTTTGCATGAAATCATTTTTTGAAAATTTTGTGATAACTACCACTAGATTTATAGAGAGTACTTGAAATTAGTCTCAGCTTCAAAAGAATTGGTCAGCATAAAGTAAAAACAAACCTTTGATTCTTGCTCTAATTTAAGTGCATAGTATTTTACTTGATTTTCAAGGATCCTCTTTTCTTTTTCTAGCTCTTTAAGTAATTTGTTCAAGGATTCCTGAGGATGGATTTTATTTAGGATTTCATTCCTGAGGATGTATTCATATTCTAGGCAATGTTAAGAAACTATCATCAAATTCTTCATCCATACCTAACATTCTGAGATTTCATGATTCTGTAGCATACATGTACTTTTTAAGTAGCAGTAATAATATGTATAATATTTATTCAACTCTAATTGTTCCAGGCATTATATCAAAGATTTCCACAATTATTTGATTTGCTTGTAATTACAGATCTGAAGATGGCTAAGATTCTTTTTTTTTTGTTTGGATTTTAAAGGTAAGGTCTCACTCTAGCCCAGGTTGACCTGGAATTCACTATGTAGTCTCAGGGTGGCCTCGAACTCCCAGCGATCCTCCTACCTCTGCTTCCCGAGTGCTGGGATTAAAGGTGTGCGCCACCACGCCCGGCAAGATTTTTATTTAGTGTAGAGAAAATAATAGCCTATAGAGATTACATAACTGGCCCAAATATTACAGGTCCTCAATTGTACCCCCTGATATTTGAACCTAGGTAAAATAATTCCAAAGTCATACATGCTAAGTAATTAATAATTTCAACCATTAATAGCATTCATTTAAACACCTGCTGCCAAGTAAAAATACAATAAAATAAAAAGGGCTGGAGAGATGGCTTAGTGCTTAAGTGTTTGGCTGTGAAGCCTAAGGATCCTGGTTTGAGACTTGATTCCCCAGGATCCGTGTAAGCCAGATACACAAAGGTGGAACACACATCTGGAGTTCGTTTTCAGTGGCTGGAGGTCCTCATGGGCCCATTCTCTCTCTCTCTCTCTCTGCCTCGATCTCTCTCTGTGTCAGTCTCCAATAAATAAATATAAATTTAATGAAAGCTACTGTCACTGTAAGAAAAGAGGTACAGGCAAAGACAGTACAACCTACTGCACACCTGTACTCCACAAGTCCATTTCCTGTGCAAGCTTCTGGAAACACCAGATATCCACACATGGAGGACAGTTTAAGGCTCCTTTCTCATACAAAGAGTGAATAGAGAGCATTCCTTTGATTTCAATAAATAATTCTATACATCATTACAGAGGTTTTAAAAATGTAGTAAACCATATAATTTATTATATCTGCCCACCCAAGTAACATCAGTTTCCCAGTAACTTATGAAGTAACGTAAACAAACCCTTCTCTCAAAACTGCAATACAAGTTGCCAGAATTGAGGCAATAGAATCCAAAACTGTTCTACCCTTCAGTAGTTTTGCATTCCTCTGAAATTTAACCATACTGCCTACTCTACCATTCTCTCTTTCCCATCTCTCTCCCATTCTTTCTCTCTCCCTTTCTCTCTCTCTCTCACTCTCTCTCTCTCACATTTGTGTCTGTCAATGGCTCCCTCACAAACGTTTTCAATTATCTTATAATTCCTCTTCCTGACTACCATGTCACTACAAGCAGAAATCTTTAACAATACATTGACTGGGGGCAGAGGGATCTGCAAGAGAATATGGAAGGTTCTACTCAAGTCAGGGTAAAGCATAAGATTTCTTATGTCTTATGACACCAAACAGTAATTCTCACCAGACAGTACCAACTGCTGAGGGGCACTAAACAAAGGGGCTTGAGCAGGAAGTATTCAGCTCTTTCTCTGGTCACTGGTATCTAGGCAGCGAGTGACCACACAAGCAGAACTGAGGACTTTGCATTGATTGGCTCCATAGCAGGAGGTCCTTCCACCAGGACTGAGGTAGTTCTGTTGCTGCAGCATGTTACCTGCCAGGAACAGACATGAACAGGAGGCTCTGGTAAGCCATCTTTCCAGAGAGTCAACCAGCAACTTGGTGGCAAGTTAGTCACAGAAGATGGTTTCAGCCAATTCATCGTGATATGTGTTCCAGATACAGTTTTACCACAGTGCCCCAACCACCAACACAGTTTGTTAACCTATCAATCCTGAGAGGCAAGGGTTACATGTTACCACCAAATCTCCTGTGAGCAAAGGAGCCAACTTATCTCCATATTTTGGGAGAGATTGTCTAAGTATTCAGTAGGCTGATATCAAAGGCTAGCAACCTTACCTAATGGGAGTTTCAATAATGTGATTTACATGCGGGATGTCTATTCGCACAGCTGAACCTTTAGGCTACCAGAAGCCAACACCTCCACTAGAATCCACTAGAATACAAGTGCCCAGCATGTGGGAAAGCTGGGTTGGTTATGGCTAGACTTGTCTCCACAGTCTTCTCCATGATTACAAAACTGGGCACTTGAGCCTGGCACTGGGGGCTTGCTATTGGAATCTTCCATGCTCTCACTGAGGCTTTAGTAAGTCCATCATCTTGGTATAGGTACCAATCTGCAAAAAGCTTGCAAAAGGCCTAGAATTATTTAACCCCTACTTTTTTGCTTTGTCCTACACTCTGGAATAACCTTTAATAGGTAACCTCACTGGAAGACTTCTGGGGGCAAGAAAATTTCCTAGAAAGTCTATTTTGAGGAATAACTATTTCCTTCTGTGGAAGTGGCCAACTAAAATCTTTCACCTAAATGGCTTTTGGCTGGCCATATTGGAACCTGCCTATAATTCCAGTGTCATCAGATGGAGACTGGAGGATCTTGAGTTTGTGGACAGCCCGAACTACTTAATGAGACATCTTAAGAGAAAAATTAGGTGAGTGAGACATCTTTATCACAGCCTCCATGGTTCAGGACTTTTGCAGAAGAGGTGGCGGAAAGAATGTAAGAGCCAAAGGAGGAGGAGTGCTTAAAATACTGTATTTTAGAACCAAAGTGGCTTTGATGTTCATGAACTCATATAGGCTGTTCCAAGGTAAACAAGACGTGCTAAATAGGAGGGGAAAAAATGACGACATGAAAATAGAAGAGAGACTTGCTAAAAAAAAGGAAAGAATTCAGTGGTGAAGGTGTTGGGAGAGGAAAAGGAAGGGTGTTGTGAAGGGATTATGGTCATGGTATATTGTCTACACTTATGGAAGTTATCAATAAATAGCTAAATAAAACTAGAAAGGGTGCTAGAGATGATGCAGCAGTTAAGGTGCTTGCCTCCAAACCTAACAAGTCCTGGTTCATTTCCCCACTACCCACATAAAACCAGATGCACAACATGGCACATGCATCTGGACTTTGCTGTGGCTGGAGGCCCTGTTACACCATTCTTTCTGTCTCACTTCTCTCTCTTTCTCCTTGTAAAGAAATAAATAAGAATATTAAAAGTATTTTGAAAAGACCAAAACAATATAAAAAGATATGAAATGCATTTTTGCCATGAAAAAAGGTGTCTTTAATAACATTTGAGGCTTTTCTATGGTCTTTGTCCATATTTATTTGTTGTAACAAAATATCTGAGAGTGAGCCTGGAGTGGTGATGCACACCTTTGATCCCAGGACTCCTCGAGAAGCAGAGACAGGAGGACTGCCATGAGTTTGAAGCTACCCTGAGACTACAAAGTGAATTTCAGAGCTTCAGTGAGACCCTATCTTGAAAAAGAAAACTAAGCAAAATCTGAGACTGTTTAATTTATAGAAGAAATAAATTTTATTTTGTTCATGTTTCTGGAGGCTAACAGCTGAAGATTTATCTGCATCACCACATGACAAAAACACAGTTGTAAGAATAAAAGTAAAAGAGCTAGTCAAGTTCTCTCAATCCTCCCTGCCCATGATCTAGGTCACTAAGCCTATTAAAGAAAAAGGGAAGAAACTATATAAAACTCTACATATAGTAAAACTATAAAATAGTTTTAGATCTTATACCTTCCTGAAAAATAGGTAATTCACCAATTTACTTATTGCCTCTCAGATAACTGATGGTAAATATTTGTTTTAAAAAAAAGTTATTAAAATTTTAATGTATTAAGCATGTGTTGAGTCAGCAAAAACATGGCAAATTCTATTCTCTCAAAATAACAGTGTAATGAATCTCTTAGAAGTAATTATTCACTGTATGAATGTCTGATTGACATCCTTTTTGTAACACAATAGGTGACAGTTCTCAGGTAGGCATGAAAGCACTTATGCACTAGCATCTTGCATGTCTTCTAGCTGAACATATGCAACATGAAATTGATAGTAGAAATTAAACCCCTGGGCTGGAGAGTTGGTTTTGCGGACAAAGTGTTTGCCTGCAGACTAAGGGATGCCATTTTGAATCCCCAGCACCCACATAAGCTGGATGTGTAAGGGGAGTTTGTTTGTGGTGTCTAGAGGCCCTGGCACACCCATTCTCTCTCTCCTTCCCACCATCCTTCCCCTTCCTTCTTTTCTCTCTCAAATAAATAAAATATATTTTTTAAAATTAAAGAAGATTAAGCTCCTATGAAATAAACTGCCTGTGGTGGTTTGATTCAGATGTCCTCCATAAATGTAGGTGTTCTAAAGGCTAGGTTCACAGCTGATGGAGATTTGGGAATTAATGCTTCCTGCAGGAAGTGTATTTTTGGGGTCAGCCTTAAGGTTGTTACAGCCAGTTTCTCCATGCCAGTGTTTGGCAAACTTTCCTGTTGCTATGGTCAACACCTCATGTTGGCCAGTGTGTGATGTCCATGCCCTACTCATGTCATCATTTTCTCCTGCTATCGTGGAAACTTCCACTCCAGCCTGTAAGCCAAAATAAACCTCTTTTTACCACAAGGTTCTGGGTGATGGTTGGGTGATTTCTACCACCCATGTGACCCTGACTGCAATATTAGGAAATGTTAAAGGAATAAATAGGGAGAGATGGAAGTCGTTCAAATATGGCTGAATGAAATCTTGATAAGTTACATGATTTCTTCAGTACACTTGCAGAAATAAATCTTCCCATTATTTCAACAACAAAAATGCATTCTAAGTAGTGAGAGTTCAGTTAAATATAACCTAATGAAATTAGAGATGACCTGGTAAGAGATAATAGTAAATATGTTACAAGCAAAATAAGTTAAACGTATGGCAATATACAATTAAATGTCAAATGTTAACATGGGTCATAAATGCATAACAAGTTTTGGAAAGAGGCCAATTAATGTGCATAAAGTTTCCCCAAAACATTTGGATGGACATAAAGCGGGTGGGGAAGGAAGTTTATTTGACCATAGATTTAAATCAGAACTAATTTAAAAATAGAGCTGTTTATGCTCCCCAGAGGCTTCTGTCCAGATAACAGCTCTCAGTGATGAACAGATGCCTCTATTTGTCTAGATGTAAGATGGAAGATTGTCTTGAAGCTTATTTCTCTAATTGGCCCAAGAAAAGTCACTAATTTCTGTCTGTTCACTTTTTCCTGTTGTGCTGTCCAGAGTAAGGGCTTCCAAACTCCTTTGTACTTGAACTCAAAATGAAAGTCACAAACTGGTATTTCATTATTGTGTTGATTTTATGGTAGTGGGGATTGAACTCACGGCCATATGCGTACTAGGCAAATACGTTATAGCTGAGCTAGATTCCCCGTGCTTTAAATTATTTCTTATTTTGAGACAGTCTCACTAATGTCTTGGGTTAGTCTTGAACTCATTATGTAACACAGGCAGGCAGGTCTTCAACTTGTGGTACCCCTTCCTCAGTCTCCCAAGTGACTGAGATTACAGGCCTCTGTCACCAGGACTGATTCACAGACTGTTTTTATCATGGTTTTTAACTGGGATGGAGTGAATATATCCCCCAGATCAGTTAACTGGGATTCGCTACCGGAAACTTTGATAATCAGCTCTAGCAGTGAGCCTATATCCAGCTAGGTAGCTGACACCTACTGGTTCAGTCTGTGGGAATCTAATGTTTTCTTCAAGATGCCTCCACTTTCTGCACAGAGATGCATAGGCACCAGTGTACTTGAGACTTTTTAGGCCCTTAATTGCTGCAGCTTTCTCCAGGAGAAGAAAGGATTTCTGACTTCTATTTTGATATTGGTGGGGGTGACAGAGAACAATTTCAGACATTTCCACTTTTTCTTCTGAACCACAATGGCTTTCAGTTCAGAGCGGAATGGCCTGACCTGTGGGATTGACTTCCCTTTCCAAATATATCTATTCCCATAATGTGCTGGAATTAGAAGGAGTATCATGGTGGTGGAAGGGAGTCTGCAGAACCACTGTGGTTTGGACTTTAGCCATGGATTCTCACTCTGGGGATCAACTTCAATGTAGATCTGTTTTCACAAGAGCTACTGGATTTGGTAGCTGGGGGTAGTTTGGGAATTTTTACATAGGAAAAGCAGTAGGGGATTTGTGAGGCAGAAGGGGGTAAACATGATATAACAAATGAACTCTAGTCATCCATTGAAAATAAACAAAGCATCCTAAGGTAGTTCACGCCTGAGGTACACATTGTGGCCCGAATTAGGTCCACAGTGAGTCTTGCTTAAAATAGAAACTGGTCCACAGCAGCATTACCATTTCAATGAGATTGTAACCATTTAGACTCAAACAGATCTATAAACAGATCACATGTGAGAATGACAGTCTGCCCTATTGTCTGATTTTAGAAGCTATTTCAATTTTTAAAAAATTCTTCAGTTGTGTACTACTTCACAAGCTTTTGAGATACCAAGGGACCAACAATGTGCTGAACAGTAGCTTCAAATCAGTTCTGGAGCCCTCCCCTTATCCAGATTTTCTCATTACCAACTCCAGCCTCCGCATCTTGATTTCCTCTTAATCTGATATCTAGCACACTATTTCCAGACCCACCACACACAGACACATATGTCAGTTCCTTGCTTCTTGTTGGTTTGCTTGAGGTTCAAATGAGAGAAACACTTTTTTTTTGTTTCTTTGTTTTCTTTTACCTACATTATTTTAGCTAGCACACTATATGGCCCATAAGTCTGGGGTTTACCTTATTCTCTCTCCTTGCACCTGCTTTCTATAGGTTGCATCTGATATGCTATGCTTTGAAAATATGACCTAGGGCTTGAGATACAGCCAAATCACTAATGTGTCTGTCTTGTAAGCCTGAAGACGTGAGTTTCATCCCCAGAGATTATGGAAAAAACTTAGGTGCATATGCCACTGGCCAGCCAATTTTGCCTAACTAATGAGCTCCAGCACAAGGAGGCCCTTTCCAAAAATGTTAGACATGGTTCATGAGGAATGTAAACCAAGGTGTTCCCCTAAGCACACCCTGTGAAGGTTTTTTTAAGATTTTAGGTTTTTGATGTTTTAATACAAATGGCAGGGAAAAAAACAGAGAGAGAACCAAGACAGCCAAACTCCCCACCACACATGCCACCTCTAACCAGGAGCAATTTCAAAGAAAGCTATAACATGGTTACTGCTCTTACTGACAGCCTAACAACCTTGTACAGGGTAATGGTGACATACACAGTGATCAATCAAAATCCATGAAAGCAGAAACCCAGATGTGAAGGAGTACTCAACACTAAATCAGACTGACAACAGGCCTGCACTGACTAAAGGAACTTTCTGGGAAAGAGCATAAAAATATTGTAGGTCACACAATAGGTGGGAATACCCTTAAACAGTTCTGCCACTATCCCACCTGACTAGACTCAGGCCCTCATGACCCCACAGTGAATACCATAATGTGACTAAGGAACATGGCCCCTCCCCAAAATAGCAGAAGTAGGGGTGAGGATATCAAATTGTATAAAGTAAAACTATTTGTAAAATAAAGTTATAAAACATAAATATATCAGCTGCATTTAGGGCTGAATGATTAGAATTATTTTACATTTCGACCATTACCTAAGGTGGCTTTCAGGTAGCTTATATTATGCAACCACATGATTTCCTAAACTTCTATTCCAGAGTAAAGAATAAGATAAATAACTTGGGTGATTCTGTCACAGCAGAAAGTGAAATCATACTACAACACCTGTTTATTTTATTTTCTCAAATACCAAACAATTAAACACAGAAGACATAAGCAAAAACTCCCGGCCAACAGAGTGAATGATACATGGCAAATGATAAACTTTGACGATGAAGTGACACATGAAATGCCTCTGCCATGTCTTGATATGATTCAGGTTCCCAACTCCTCATCCTGGTTGTGCTCCTGCCTCCAAATCCAAGCGCTCAATGAGCCCCATCACCATGTGCAGCATGTCAAGGAAGTTGTTGATGGGCCTTATCACCAGAGCAGGGTTTTCAGTCACCCATGTACTAAAAGGGGACAATAGGGACCATTAGAAAAGATAAGAGATCTGTGAAGGTCCATGCACAAAGCCTGGTGCTAAAAGTCTACCAACCAGCCTGCCTTGTAGCACTCTCCCTGGAGACCATGTCCTCATGCATGGGCCACCCCTCCCACTCCACAGTCGTGGAGAACTTACGCAGACAGAGCATTATCAACCACTGTGTAATTCTGCTCAATTGCTGGTTCCTGACGCCGCCGGGCCTGGGAAATTAAGTAGCTGCGTGCTATGTCTGCATCCTGACGAGTGTCAAAATACACTATTATAGAGCTGAGAAAAGGTATGGTTAAGGCAACAACCCTGAATGAGTTTCTCCATGTCATTTGCTTCACTACACCTAGGAGGAACATGTCAGAATCTACTCCTGCCAACTATAGCTCAGCTCAGACCACTTGGCGATGATTCGGCTCTTACGCTACCCTAAGCCCTGTAGCCTCTGAGGCACTGAGGAGCCCCAAACACCTTGTGATAATTAGGATCTTCCTCTACCCCAATCCCGACAGTCTTCTGAGGCATTGGGGAGTCCCAACTGTGCCAGTAAACTCACACAGGTGGTCATGCCCTGGCCACGTGACTCTTCGAAGCCCCTCACTTTTGCCCTCAGCTCTGAAATGCCCCCAGCCCGTCACCAACCTTCTAGTCCCTCTGCACCCTCTACTCCCCTACATGGGCTAAGGGGCTCCACAGAAAGGATACAACTCCATGGGAGGACTTCCAGCAGCTTCCGCCCCGGGTGCAGGGACAGGCGGAGCCTGCCCAGCGTGGGCAGCAGCTGCTGCGGGCCCACCTCCCAGCCCTTGCTGGTCAGGTCGCCCCTCGTCGGGGTTGCCCGCAGCTGCCGCCATACCCGGACCCTGAGGGCCGCGCGGCTCACGGGCGCCTTCACCGCGGCCTTCACCCGCTGAAGAAGGGCCGGAGCCGCGCCGTTCTTCCGCAGCTCGGGGACCGCTCTGCCCACTCGGCTCTCCTTCCCCTTCCCCTTCCCCTCCTCCTCCTCCCGCGGCACCGCCTGGGCCACCTCGGGGCTCCTGCATGGCTGCTGCGGCCTTCCTCACGGAGCCTCGCTGAAGAACCGGCTCCCGCCGCGTCCGTTGAGGGAATGGGGCCGCGCTTCCGGCCACGCCCCTTTCCCCAACGTGCGTGGCACGTGAGCACAATGGCCCCCGAGAAACAGGAGCTCGGGAGCCTGGTTCCTGCCACCCGCGGGGACACCTCGGATGCCCACCCCGGCACGCATCCCGCGCACAGTCCGCCCCAGTGTCATTAGGGCAAGTTCACACTGTCAAGGTGGCTTCCCTACAACCCCACCTAGTGAAGGCCGGTGAGTGTTCTGAGCCATGGTAACCCAGGTCTTCGCCACCGTCAGACCTGCACATTTGCCCCCTGGCCCCTAGTCTCGAGACCGTCACACAGTGTCCTGTGCACTCAGCCCAACTTTAACGTGTCCCAAACCATTTACTAATTTTAACACTGACCAAAACTCCAAAGTCTCAGGCACAGTTAAGACGGGCTCGTAATGGTGAGCCATATAAAATCTTTATAAAAAGGTACAGCTGCTTGTGACGGCAGGCGCCAGTAATCCCAGTACTTGCTTGTGAAGCCTACGGACGCAGGTGTGATTCTCAAGGTGGCACGTGCATCTGGAAGTCCTTTCAGTGGCTAGGGACCCTGGCATGCCCGTTCTCCGTCTGCCTCTCTTCTCTCTGTTTCTCACTCCCCTCTCTTCCTCTCTCTCTTCATTTCCCTCTGTCTCTAGTAAATGAAAAAATATTAATCTTTCTTTTAAAAGTTGTACTAATAACATCCCAAGGAACCTAGTTTAATGACTTTTGAAGAGGGAAAGAAATAGATAAGTAAATAAACAAAGGCACTATCAATACTAGAAAGAACAGAATGTAGAACCAAGTTTAAATGACTACTGATAGTTTTATCAGCCATGGGTATAAAAATGAAGTACATTTTATGTGCCTCTATCCATAAAGAGATAGGACAAAATTGTAAGTACTGATAATAAGAAAAATGAATTATAAAAAGATTCGTAAAAAGACATTATTGTTAAAAAGACTAGTATGCTTGTAAAAAGTCTACAAGAACTTACAAATATACAAAATGGCTAATTAAAATATGAACGATGGCCTCATCAACAAATTTGACATAAAGACCACATGCTAGATATCAGGTACTAGCAGTTAAACTCTAATGTAAATAGACAAAAAGATGGCCTCTAAATAATAGTAAGAGTTACAAACCATGTAAGTAAAAAGTTCAACAATATATCTAAGTAGACGCTCAGAAAAACAAGTGACAGTTTCCACTAAACAAAATTCTAAAACAACTCATGTCTAGAATAAGTAAATTTATTTTTTTAATTGGGTCTTAATTTTCTGTTATATTGTTTGTATTTTTGTTGTTATTTATTTATTCATTTTGTTATGTATGATATAGGAAGTAAAAGAGCAGATAGACAGGGAGAGAATGTATGGAAATGCCAGGGTCTATAGCCACCGCAAATAAGTTTGAGATGCATGTGCCGCCCGCCTTGTGCATCTCATTTATGTGGGCACTGGAGAATTGAACCTGGGTCCCTAGGATGTGCAGGCAAAAGATTTTATGCTAAGCCATCTCTCCAGCTTTAGTATAAGTAAATTTAATTTTTAAATATTCATTTAATTGCAAGCAGAAAGGGAGACAGTGAGACGAGAAACAAAGAGAAATTGGGGATGTGGGGGCCTTTAGCCACTACAAACAAACCCCATATGTATGCACCATTTTTTGATTTTGGCTTTACATGTGTACTGGGGAATCCAACCTAGGTTATTGGGCTTTGTATACACGTGCCTTAACTGCTGAGGCATCTCTCCTGACCGTTAATTTTCTTTCTTTCTTTCTTTCTTTCTTTCTTTCTTTCTTTCTTTCTTTCTTTCTTTCTTTCTTTCTTTCTTTCTTTTTTCCTTTTTCCTTCCTTCCTTCCTTCCTTCCTTCCTTCCTTCCTTCCTTCCTTCCTTCCTTCCTTCCTTCCTTCCTTCCTTCCTTCCTTCCTTCCTTCCTTCCTTCCTTCCTTCCTTCCTTCCTTTCTTTCTTTCTTAGCGACAGAGAGAGAAAGGGGGGCGGGGAGGAATGAAGAGAGGCAGAGAATGGCGCCAGGGCCTCCAGCCACTGCAAACTAACTCCAGAAGCGTGTGCCCCCTTGGGCATCTCGCTATCATGGTTCTTGGGGAATCGAGTCTCCAATTGGGGTCCTTAGGTTTCACAGGCAAGCGCCAAACAGCTAAACAATCTCTCCAGCCCCAGCCCATTACATTTTTATGTTGATAACAAAAGAAATAAAAATCAAGAAGCATGATAAAATTAAGTGTGCAAAAATAATGATGAGGGTTACAGCAAGATAGAGCTAAAACTTGAGACAACATATAAGCAGAGGTGGCTTAAAACTTAAGTATTCTCCTTTGGAAGAATTAGATTATTTTCAGATTATACACATATTAATTTTGAAAAGATTTCCCTAGATATTTATCACTCAAATTTAATTTCTTAATACATGAATCTGGAGTTTTAAGAGGAAAAATAACAGAATTATTTTAACGTTAATATAAAGTGAGATGTGCAAAGAAATTAGCAGTCCATAGAAAATGGGTTTCAAAATCCAGGAGTGGTAGCACTCCTAGCACTCAGGAGGCTGGTAGGAGATCACTGTGAGTGTGAGGCCACAATGAGACTACATAGTAAATTCCAGGTCACCCTGGACTAGAGTGAGACTTCATAAAAAAGGGGGGGTGGTGGTAACCATAAATTCCAAAATAAGTTTCTGGAAATTGCCGAAGCATCACAGTAATTACAAATATATCTGTGCTAAAACTTCTAATTAACAGGAAAAGTTGCTGGATTTTGTTTTAAAATACAAATTTATATTATGGAAATTGCATATGATAATTTAAATAATATTTAAAATGTGATACATCTAAAATTTAAATATAAGAATGAAAAAGTATATCATCTTAATCAAGTTTAGATAAGCATATGAAAGTAAAAATTTCTATAAAAAATAAAAGGTCTCAACGCATTTTGTGTTGGAAAACCTTTAGTACTAACACTTAGGAGGCAAAAGTAGGAGGATCACTGTGAGACAGAGGCCAGTCTGGGACTACAGAGTAAGTTCCAGTTCAGCCTGGCCTAGAGTGTGACCCTACATCAAAAAAATCTAAAACCTGTTTTTCAGGCATAGTGGTGCATGCTCTTTAAAACCAGCAGTTGGGGGCAGAGATTAGTGGATCGCCATGATTTCAATCCACCCAGATATTACATAGTGAATTCCATATCAGCCTCATCTACAATGTGATTCTACCTTGAAAAACAAAAAAATTTGAAAGAGTGCTGGAGTGATGTCTTAGCTATGAAGGTGTTTGCCCTCAAAGCCAAAAGATCCTGGTTTGAATCCCCAGGACTCACATTAGCCAAATGCACAGGAGGCACATATATCTGGAGTTCATTTGCAGTGGCTGGAGGCCCTGTCAAGCATATTGCCCCCTCCCCCTTGCTCTCTCTTTCTCTCTGTGTCTTTCTCTAATTTAAGTAAACCTGTCCAGGAATGTGTACCACAATGAATTTTGTATTTGTAAAAAAAATATCACGTTGACTTAAAAATCAGTTTGCTCTTTAATTCTTTTCTTCTTAATGTTGGATGTTGGTCAAATCACATGACTAATCACACCGGTGAAATTAGAACTAGCAATTCAAAATGTTAACTGTAGAACTTGTTGGTACCCTAACATACCATTTTACTCTACAATAAACTATATAAATTTCAATGCCTTGTCTGTTTCTTGTCATGTTTTTTTCATGAGACCTTTAGAAAAATACTAGCAAATAACTATTTATTGCAAAAACTAAATGGTCTTCCTAAATCTACAGATGAATATGTCATCCATCATCATTAAAAGGTCCACAGCCCCATCAAAATATCTCTCACATTTCTAATTTTCCCAAGTAAAATCCAAAATAAGCAAAAGAGATGTAATTAAGGCCAAGGCATAACTTATTTATTAAAAGAGCACAAAAATAATAGAGGAACTAGTGAAACAAGTGCTGATGAGATCAATAAAATTCATCATCGCAGGGACTCATTACGAAAAGGGAATAAAGACACAAATTATCACTATCAGGGTTGTGAAAGATTTATAATGGGTGAAATAATCATTTGAGAATGTAAAAAAAAATTTCAAAAAGCTCACTCAAAAATAAATAAATAATTAAAGTGGCCCTATATCTACTAAGGATATTGAGTTTATACTTTAAAACACCATCCTACAGAGAAAACTCTCTAGATCTGGATGGTTTTACTAGTGAGTTATAGAAATAATTAAAGAAAACTAATACAAAGTCATTTAGAAAAGTAAAGAAGAAGGAAAATTTCCTAGAGGGTATTGTAGTAATATTTTTTCTGTATCACAAATGAGAGAGAACATGAGAAAGAGAGAGAAAAAGAATGTGAAAGGAAGGAAAAAGAAGGGAGGGAAAAGATGAGGAGAAGAGAAAAATCATGGTCATAGACACTTTTTTACTTGTTGGTTTTTGAAAGATGGGGTTTCACTCTGTCCCAGACTGACCTAGAATTCACTATTTAATCTCATGGTGGACTCAAACTCTAGATGGGTGCCCTACCTGTGCCTTTCAATTGCTAGGATTAAAGCCCTGTGCCTATGCCTGGCACAAATACAAATCATTAAGCAAACTTTTATAAAATCAAGTTGATAACAATAAAAGAGATCATATCTAATAGCTTGTGGGGTCATCCCAAAAATATGAGGTCAATTTAACATTTATATATCAGGCAATGTAATTTATTCTATCCATATGATCACTTAATAACTCAGGAAAAAGTTTTAACAAATCAAAATGTATGTGCATACCAAGTGTGTTTCTCAGCATTCATAACAAGTTCATGAAAACATTCTTAATATGAATATGGGCATCTTAAAAAACCCACAACTGACATCAATAGTAAGATTGAATGTTTTGATCCAACAGCAATAAAAAGACAAGGATGTGCAATCTTACATCTTCCATGTCACACTGACCTGGGCGGGGTGGGGGGGAGAGGGGGGAGAAGGTTTCTATTTGTCATAAGGCATTACAGTGGATGACTATCCAAAAATGAAAATGATGAAATGCCAGTGTTTAAAACATGGGTAAATATCAGAATAATTATGACCAGTGCAAAAGAACTGGGGAGAAAATAAAATGACTACTGCATTATAGCATTGAAAGAAACTAGAAAACAGAGACTCTTCCCTGCATAATGGTCCCAAACAAGGATCATAAAAGGAAACAAGAGACAATTTTTTCGGGTAATAGAAATGTTTGTTATCTTGATATTGATGACAATCTCATGCATCTCAAATTTGTCAAAACTTAATTGATTGTGCAATTAAAGGACAGCTTTGGGACTGGAGAGATGGCTCAGCTGTTAAGGTATTTGCCTGTGGTGGAGCAGAGCCTGATGACCCAAGTTTAACTCCCCAGTGTTCACATAAATCCAGATGACCAAAGTGTCACTATGTGACTGGAATTCCTTTGAAGCAGGTAGAGGCCCTGATATACTCATTCTCTCTCTCTCCCTCTCTCTCTTCTTCTCTGTCTTACTCTCTCTTCTCTCTGTCTCTCTGTGCTTGCAAATGAATAAATGAAAATATTTTTTAAAAGTAAGAATAGTTATGTTCTTATGTATAATTCCTAATAGAATTGTACCTCAATTGAGAAATAATTGTTTACACTTACAAAAATAGAAGATAAGTGAACAAACTTCTTGTCTTTGTCTGGGATACATGAATATAGATAGATACATACATGGATACATTGACAGATGATAGAGAGAAAGATAGGTAGATGATAGATGATAGATAGATAGATAGATAGATAGATAGATAGATAGATAGATAGATGATAGATATTTTCCCCTAGTCCACCAGGATGACAGCATCTACAGTTTTTGATCCCACAGAAAGGATTTATTACATCATGAAATTAGTCCCTGGAGCTTTCTTATCACAGCTTCTCTGACTAATTAATTTTTACCTAATGTTTACTAGTGTATTCTCTTTTCTGTGTTGTTAGTATGAGGTTAACATATTCCTCCAGCTTCTTCATACTAGCCAGTAGTCTCCTCAAGCATAGGTTAAAAATGAACAAATGGCCCAAGAAGCCAACCAGAAATTTATTCCAAGAAATTCTGTAATAAGAAATCTGTGGGGAAAACAAAAGTCTTAAATTATCTCAGTAGATGCAGCAATGAACTCTGAATATCTCTTTCTACTGACTGATAAAAGCTACCAATAGAAAGACAGGTTCTACAGGGAAGCAGCCTGAGTAGCTCTCCCATGCCCAATAAGGTTCAATCTAGACTGAAAAAAAGATCATTCAGGTATGTTGCTTTTGTATGGCATAGAGCTAGGTTGTATTATAAGAGCTCACTTTGAAGTTCATTTTTTCCTCTAATTTTTTCTTTATTTTTCCTCTAAATTTTATCTTAGTTTTAATTGGCACATAGCATATAAATGGGAAATAGTCCTGTATATATATTCTGGCTTATTTCACTTTATACAATGTCCATTGGTGACATTCATGTTGTCAGAAATAATAAATGATAGAATTCCATTCTTTGTGATGGTGAAGTGTATATGTATATATGTTTATATGTATGAATGTGTATATGTATGTTTGTGTGTGTGTATATATAATATATAAAATATATATACATATGTGTGTATATATACATTATATATAATATATAATATATATATGTGTGTGTGTGTATGTATGTGTGTGTGTGTATATATATATATATATATATATATATATATATATATATATATAATGTTTATGATTTTACAGTAGCCGTTCTTTGGCTAGAGATCACATTATTTTTCTGCTGATCCTTTGTACTATATTTATTTTCAATTTTTTTTGCTGCTTCTCCAACCTCAATGCCTATGATCAGATTTGTATTTAACTCCGTCCTCTCTTGAGCCCTTCAAGTTATAACTTAAGTTTGTTTTTGTACCTAGTCATAGTTTATTTTTTTCTCATTTCCTTTTTGTCTTTCTCATCTTTAGCATGTGTATGTGTATGTGTATGTGTAGGATGCTCATGTGTTTGTGTGTGTGTGCATGTACATGTATATGATTGCATGTGGAGGCCAGAGGTTGGGTGTGTTTTACACTTACTTTCTTCATTATCTTTTTTTTATTGATTTTTCTTTTTTTATTAATTAGTTTCTTACTGAGCAAATACAGTCAGTTTGGTACCATTATTAGGCTCATCCATGACCTATCCCCTCCCCTTGGCCCCTCCTTGTTGAGGTACATGGGTCATGCATTGTGGAGATAAATGTCTCTGCATATCGTGACCCAATATGTGGCTCTGATATTCTTTCTGGTCCCTCTTCTGCAAAATTTCCTTGAGGCAAATATTTCTGGTTGAGATACTATTCTCCTTAGAACTCCTCAGAAGAATGTCCAAAGTGGAATTCAAACTGATCATGGTTTCTACCATGTGATGGAATTTGTGAATATTAAACACCCCAGCCTCATAAATAGTGGCTCTGGGTTCAAATTGTCAGGATGAATTATGATGTCTCTGACTTTCCCTCACATCACCCACACTGAAGTTTTGAAGAGGTGGTTCATTTTGAATGGTATGTGTATTACAGAACCCACATCATTAGGTTTTTCAGCGTTGTTCCTACCTCATCAATACAATTTGTTTGGTTTTGTGCTTGCCTGGGCAATTTTCTATAATTAAGGGTCTCTGGGACTAAAGGTGAATAAGATGCAACTGGTGCCAGTGTGCAAAGCAATAGTTACAAAGACAAACACCATTGCCAAACAAAGGAGTTAAATGGCCAAAGTGTGCCAGAGACCAGCTTTTGAAAATAAAAAGGGGCTTACAATGGCAAAGCAGCCATGTGCTGAGGATAGTGAACAACTGTTGGGCCCTGAAAGGCCCAGGCATGAGGCCTAGTGGAACTTCCTGAGCCTAGCTAAAGTTTGGCGACCTGTCTCTGGCCAGCTATGACTCAGCAGGATGCCTAAGGGCTTCTGGCCTGCTACTTCCTCGTGGTAATTATAATTACCATTTCAATAGTTAAAGTTTACTATTGGCCCTTACCTCTTCTCCCACCCTAAAATCCCTGCCTTCATCCCCAACATGATATAAGCAACTGCTCAGAGTAATAAAGCCAGTTGTTCCTGCATTGCAAAGACTCCCGACTCAGTGTGGTTTTTATCCGGTGGCCAGGAGAGGTTTCTGAGTTGTCTGACACTCATCACCCCCTCAACCCCTAGGGAGGAACCAGCAGGCCTGGTCCTTCCCTCAGCACTACCTGTGCAGGAAGGAGCCCCGCAAACAACAACAACAAAATCTTTCCTTAACAAATCTCTGAGATAAGCTTTCTCAAAGTGTCGCCATATGGCATAGCAAGCATGTCCACAGGTGTTGACTGCAAGAAGGAAGTGGGTGCATATGGTCAACATCAAGGTAATGGTACAGAAGGTCAGGTATCTGGTTAAGTTAGTGCCCTCAGCCAACATGAGGATCTGAGACAGAGTTCAAATCCACATAAAGAGATGGCTGTAGTCAGAAGTCTGTAACCACAAACCAGAAGGGGAACAGAGACTAGGGAATTTCTATGATCATGAGAAATAGGTAACGTCTTGAATAAAAATGACCTCTGGCTTAAAACAAGAAAGTGCAGAAGAATGATGGAGCTGAACATGCTGATGTTGCACTACAGTTTAAGGGTCCAAGAATCACTAAAGAAAGACCCCAGATTCAAATGGTTTGTGAAAACAAATAGCAATGACTCTGCAGAATCAGCCAGCATGATGGGGTCAACCATTCATACAAAATGGTGACCTTGGGAGGTGCTGGGAGGCTCCTTTTAAGCACTGCTAGATGAACGTTGGTGGGCTTAGTCTTTTCTAAAATCATTGGTTAGTTTGAGCAATACTTGTTCTTGTATTCTTTTGATTTGTCCTGAGGTTTGGGTGGGTATGTCTATGGGAATTTCAGGTGGGTTTGGTAATCTTTAAAATGATTGGTTAGGCAAGCAGCAGTTAGAGTTGTCATCTCTGATCGGTTAAGGCAGAAGGCACGAAAGGGACATGTCTGGGCATGTCTAAGAACTGACTGAGCCCCTGCGTGGCTGTCTTCCCTGCTACATGTCAAGGCAGGCCCTTTCCAGATGTCCTGACTCTTTGGGGAATAGAAACAGTGGCCTACTTAGAGTGGCGCCTTCCTCTAGCCTGTCATGGCATGAGTTTGGTCCCTTCAACTGTCACCATAGACACTCCAGGGCAGATGAGTGTATGGGGCGCCACAAAGGCACACTCATCACAACATGTGCACTCCACATTACACACACAAGCCAGTAAAAAAGAAAAGGAGGGGCAGAGTTAAAGCCTAGACCACTGCAAATGCAAATGGCCCTAGTTCAGTAAGTGTACTTAAGGAACACTCAAAGAGAGGCAAAGAGTTGCTGGAAATGATATTATACAGGCTGCAAGGATCAGGATCATAAAAGGTCTAGTCTCGGTATCTCATGGTAAACATATTGATTTTCTGGGAAAGAGAGGCCACTACAGGTTTGCAAAGACATGATATAACTAGGGGCTATAAATGGAGCTCAGTTGGAAGACTGTTTACCTAGCAAGTGAAAGGACCTAAGTGCAATCCAACATCAGTCAAGTGCTGCAAACCTTCAATTATAGCATTTATAGGTGGGGACAGCAAGATCAGTAGTTGAAGGTTGTTCATGGCCATATGGATGGCTATAGAGTGAGTTATAGGAAAGCTTAACCTAGACACACTGTTACAAGGAAGAAGGAAAAAGGAATAACATAATCAGACTTAAACATGAACAGGATATTGTGGCTAGTGTGAGAACAAAAGTGTACTGGGAAAGGAGCAGTTGTAGTATCAGGAAAAGTAATTGAGGCAATTGAAAAATATGGGTGGCTTGGCCCATGGCAAAATTGTGGCAGGGAATGACCAGGTACTGAAAGCATTTTGTAATGAGAAGGTCAGAGTTGCTGATCAATCACATGGATACTGTGAGAAGAAAAAAAATAGTTAAGCACAATGTTTAGAAATGTTTACAAACATGAAACTTCCATCTATTAGGAGGTCTGGAGAGGAATGGTGGAAATAATGAAGAGGTCAACTCTTGTCTCATTTTATCCCACAGCCTTCTTGAACCCAGTGACTTTCCACTCAGTATTTTAATTGGACTTAAGCCTCATGGCCGCCTTTTCAAAGATCCCCTTTCATATTATTCTGTTTCTGGTTCATAGTCCCATTACAGAGGTAAAAATGTCAATCATTATTTTCAGAAGTTGGGATTCTTTTTGTTTTTCCATCTTGTATGCAAAACATTGAGAATGACTGAATTTGCTTGAGCAATTCAGTCTTCAGTTCTATGAGGACATGGCCTGCCACAGAAAAAGCATTATACGTCCCTTTATAAAAAACTTTCATTCCTGCAAGAGGGTCAAACTAAAACCCAGGCCCATAATGCCTGCTGAGGACCACAATACACTTCCTGACACAGTCCTCCTCTCATATCCTGTCATCCAGGAGTGTACCATGGAAACACTCAAGATCAATTGGATCAAGCTAAAATGTGTGTGTATCTTGCAATCAGCTTACTTTTATTATGAGGCTAGGGATATGCTTGCTTAGCACCTGCAAGGCCCCTAGGCCCAATCCCATGTATTGACAGACAGAGACAAAAATAGAGGAAGAGAGAAAGAGAGAGAGAGAGACAGAGAGAGAGAGAGAGAGAGAGAGAGAGAGAGAGAGAGAGAGAGAGAGAGAGAGAGAGAACAAGAGATATAAATGAGAGAGGATGGAAAAGATGGCTTAGCAGTTAAGGCACTTGCCTGTGGAGCCTGAGGACACAGCTTATATTCCCCAGTACCCATGCAAGCCAGATGCAAATGGTGATTCTCATGTCTGGAGTTCATGAGTATGAGCTGGAAGTCCTGATGTGCATGTTCTGTCTCTATATTATTGGCCTCTTTTTCTCTATAACAAATAAAATATGTTCAAAAAAATGTAACATGGAGTGGGGGCTGGAGAGATGGCTCAGCATTTAAGACACTTGTGTGTGAAGCCTCAGGGCCCGTGTTGTATTCGCCAAATCCCACATAAACCAGACACACAAAGGTGAGGCAAGTGCAGGAACACACATGGCCAGTAATTGGCACAAGCTTCTGGAGTTTTATTCCATTCACTGAGACTCTGGGAATTTTCTCCCTCTCCCTCTGTCTCTCGTTTGTTCACTCTCTGTAACAAAAAAGAAATGGGGAGAGAGGGAATCATTTGCATTCTAGAGAAAGAATCTAGTGGAACTGTGTTTGTTGCTGGAAATTTTATAGAAACATGGCTTTCCCAGTCATACAACCACTCTGATGAATGGCACCAGTTTTTGTTTTGTTTTTAATGAGCTGATGAAAACATATTGAAGGCTTCTGGCTTAGCTATGTAAATCCTGAAATGCAAGTAGGCTTGGAAGAAACATAAAGCTTCCTCTTTGGCATTGCAAAGGTTAGAGTCTTGTTAGAATTCCAGATGTAAAGAGACAAAGGCCATTTTAATACTAGCATTTCCTTCCCCTGACATGCTAATTGTAAGATTCTGCCATTACTGTATTTCTCTGGTAACCCTACTTTCTTTTTATTCTCCTTTCCTGCCTTAATTCACTCCAAAAAGCAATGGCTACCACAAAAGGTATTAACTTCTGCCTGGAGCAAGCAGGAAGCTAAAGAAAGAAAGAAAAGCCAGAGGAAGAGGCCCAGCAGCTCTTCACCTATAATTCAAAGAGAGGAACGTATTGGTTTAACACTTCTTAGCTTCCATTTGCTTCAGATGGGAACAATAATGATAGTGTCATTAGCAATACCAGTAACCAAAGCTAGCACATAGGAATGTTGCTGCAGACCCATCCCATTCTGTAATAAATCCACAAACTGGCCAAGCAAATTCTAATTCCTCACTTTCACAGATTAGGGAACTGAGACAGAAAGCTATAAGCAAAGCTGTTCATGACTACACACTAGTAAATGATAGAGGTTGAACTTCAACTAAGATTTGTGAGACAACAAAGATCCTGGCTTCATTTCTGAACTGGGTTCAAAGTCCTATTTATATCATGTTTCCTTTTTTAGATGATCAAGACAAGGAAATTGTCTTCAGAAGGTAGGTAAAAAGTAAACAAATCTTTCCAGTGACTGGTGTCAGTGTGACAGTGATGTGCATCATTTGAGTTACCTTGTCAAAATATGGACACAAGTCTGTTGGGGAACGTATAAATAAATCACTTGATAATAGTTTACTCCAAGCCAGGCATGATGACTCATGCCTATACTACTAAAAGTGGCTAAAGATGAGAAATGTCCTTGACCCTATGGGGAGATGCTGGTTTTTCCTTACCTTTTTCCACCCAAAGGAATCATTGTAGCCTCCTCCTTTTAGAGGCCAAAAATGTTCCTCTTTCCTTATCTCTTCTTCCCTAAATGACTTCCCATTTCCATAGCAGAGATAATCACTCCCTTTACTGGAAATGTAAATGGATTTATTCCCTTTCTTGAAATCCTGATCCTGCCTAGACCCTTGAGATGGGGGCTAGACTGACCAATTCAGTTTCTACACAGTAATCCCCCATAAAAGACCACAATCAGGGTCTCTAGGTAGTCTTTCCTATTTCTGGGAACCCCCCCCTTCCTCCTAGCTCATGATCTCTCTTCCTCCCTTCTCTTCAGATCTACACGGTCTTCCTCTATAAGCCCTATAATAAAATCTTTCTAAACTTAACTTTCTTGTCTGTGAAAATTATTCAACAAACTTATAACACCAGAACCCACAGGCCACTGACCTTCTGGAAATTTAGTGTGGCCTTGAGCTTCTGGCAACTTAACTTCTTAGTTATTGCCCACCCAAATAAGAGAAATGTTCAGTTGCTCTCAACCCCAGTTTGAATTCCCATATCACAAGGCCATCCTGGAACTACAGAGTGAGTCCAGGACAGGTCAGCCTCAGGAAGGATGATCCTCTACAACAAAAAAAATTACAAACAGGCTGGGAAAATGTCTTAGCAGTTAAGATGTGTGCCATCAAAGCCTAAGGACCCAGTTTCAATTCCTTAGTATCCACGTAAGTCAGATGCACAAGGAGACACATGAGTCTGCAGTTCATTTGCAGTGGAAAGAAGCTCTATAATGCCCATTCTATCTTCTCTCTCTCTCCCTCATTCTCTCCTCTCTCTAAAATAAGTAAATAAATAAAATAAATAAATAAAATTTTAAAAAAAGTTTTTACAAACTACAAAAAACAAGTTTGCTCCAACAGGGAACATTTTTTTTCAGAAGTTGTATGAGTTGATGACAAGACATTAAGGTACAGGCATTAGCAACAGATCTTTAGGTGACAAGGAAGTGACATCACATTTGAGAGTGTAGTGGATCTCTGTCCTCTGGGGATGACTGACCACTGTCATCTTGAATCAGAGCAGCTGTGATCATGTGAGCCAGAATCTTCACGAGAACAGGCCTATCAACATTCCCTCTTAGAGGGGAGGGTGGTCATCAGACCCTCACCTGAGATTCCAGCCTCCCCTCCCGTCTGACCCCAGCTTAATGTGGTCTGGAGGGTCGTGAGAATGGACAGGAGACAGAAGCTTGACTAGGGCTTGGAACTCCAGATATGCAGCTTCTCAGAGTCATCACCCATGTGGGGCAGAGCTATGCAGTGACAGTGACAGCTGCTTCCAAGTCACATGTGCTTCTCTAAGTAGCTTCAGTAAATGCATTAGTTCACAAAGCTGTACATGGATGGAACCAGTTTTGGTTTCTCCATTTCCTGTCTGGGGTTAAAATATATTAATTATGTTGCCCCCCAAAATTAATTCAATTGATATTAATCTCTTTTTAAATATATTCCCTTTTATTTTCATTTTATTTTAGACAGATTGAAAGAGAGAGAAAGAGAATGGGTGCACCAGGGTCTTTAGGCACCACTAAAAAAGTCTAGATGCATGTGCCTCCTTGAACATCTGGCTTACTTGGTGTGGTGGTTTGATTCAGGTGTCCCCCATAAACTTAGGTGTTCTGAATGCTAGGTTCCCAGCTGATAGATATTTGGGAATTAATGCCTCCTGGAGGGAGTGTATTGATGGGGGCGGGCTTATGGGCTTTGTAGCCAGTTTCCCCATGCCAGTGTTTGGCATACCTTACTGTTGCTGTGATCCACCTTATGTTGGCCAGGGGGTGATGTCCACCTTCTGCTCATGCCAGCATTTTCCCCTGCCATCGTGAAGCTTCCCCTCGAGCCTCGAAGCCAAAATAAATCTCTTTTTCCCAGAAGCTACTCTTGGTTGGGTGATTTCTACCAGCAACGTGAACCGGACTGCAACAGTAAAATGGTACCGAGGAGTGGGATTACTGCTAGACACCTGACTATGTGGCTTGGCTTGGCTGATTTTCAAGAGGAATGTGGAAGGAGTTGAAACCTTGGCCTAAGAGATGCCTTGCAGTGCTGTCAGTAAAGCTTGATGGTCTATCCTGGTCAGAGCTGAAAGACCTGAAGGCAATAAGAACTATGGACTGTGAGGTTTGGCTTATGACGGTGAGAAAGAGCTTTGCTTGAACTGGGCTAGCAGTTTGTGTGAGAAGCTTGCTCTTATGCCCATGTCCTGAGAAGTTGTGCAACGTTGCTTTGAGTAGAAATGAACTGTTGTGAGCAGAGGAATATGGCACAGAAAGAAAAATCTTTGGGTGAACTGTTGCCCATTCAGCTGCAACTGAGAGATTACAACCTTTCAGACTGGGCTAGCTGACCTGCACTGGGACAACAAGAAGAATGTAGACTCTTTTGAAGGGGCCTGATTGCTCAAGGAGTGTCCTGTTCTTCAAAGTCTGCTTTAATCCCCCCTGGATTAACAAATTGGCACCCTACATGGTATCATGGAGTATAAGAAATGCTGGAAAGAGGGTCAGTGAGTTTGCAACACGGTCTTGTGTTTTGGAAATGGCTATAGGCAGTGTGAAGCAGGTTTGCTGGTTGCCTGCATAGAGACCCCATGGGGCCATGAGGATGAACCATGGATTGCAGTGGAAACCCAGTGGAGATGCTAGGACCATGAGATGGCTGCTGAGGAGCTGCGGGCCCCAATGAAGTTTTCCAGGACTGTGAGTAGTCTAGCTGGAGGGGCGGAATTGGAATGCCAGAGACTTGTTGCTGGTTAGAAGTATCGTACTTGAAGATTTGTCACTGGCTAGAGTTGCTGGACTTGAAGCTACAGAGTTTGATATTTGCCATGGTTGTTTTAAATCTTGGATTTAGTTGAATGTTTCTTTGCTATGCCCAATGCCATCTACTGCAGTGTGAATTTATTCTGTGCCATTATGGGTTTTTGAGGTTGTTTTGGTATTATGGCTCAGTTAAAAAATCTTGGACTATGGGGATGTGTGAACATCTTTGGGATTGATTAAAAAACTATGGGGACTTTTAAAGTCAGACTGAATGCATTGTATTTTACATCATGTATGTTTATCAGTTTATGGGGGCCAGAGGCAGAATGTGGTGGTTTGATTCAGTTGTCCTTCATAAACTCAGGTGTTCTGAATGCTAGGTTCCCAGCAGCTGGATATTTGGGAATTAATATCTCCTGGAGGGAGTGTATTGTTGGGGGCGGGCTTATGGGCTTTTTAGCCAGTTTTCCCATGCCAGTGTTTGGCACACCCTCCTGTTGCTGTGGTCCATCTTATGTTGGCAAGGGGGTGATGTCCACCTTCTGCTCATGCCAGCATTTTCCCCTGCCATTGTGAAGCTTCCTGTCGAACCTTTAAGCCAAAATAAACCTCCTTTTCCCAGAAGCTACTCTTGGTTGGGTGATTTCTACCAGCAATGCGAACCGGGCTGCAACACTTGGGCACTGGGGAATCCAACTTGTTTCCTTTAGCTTCACAGGCAAATGGCTTAACTGCTAAGCCATTGATACATCCTCCATATAAAACTTGTTAAAAAAATAAAAAAAAAAACAAAAAATTATTATTATATTGATTTTATATTTTATTACTGATAATAATTTGAAAGCACACAGAGAAAGAGAGAGAAAGAAAATGGGTGTGCTGGGACCTCTTTCTCCTGCAAACCAATGCCAGCTGCTTCTACCACTTTGTGAATCTGCCTTTATGTGGGTACTTGAGAATCAAAACCAGGCCATGAGTCTTTCATGTGAGCATTTTCACCTGCAGAGCAACCTGTCCAGTCATGAGATTAATCTGTTGATACTGACATCATATGAGAGAGTCAGGCTTCCCCACAAAGACACTTATTTGCTCCCACTGTCCTAGACAGGTTACAAAATTGGATTAAACCTGGTCTGGCATTATTTGTCCTGCCACTAGGGTTGAAATGTATCAATATATAATCCCATTTTGAGATCCAGACTCCTATGAAGAAAACACTGATTCAAATATATCAATCTAAATAATGATGTTACAACTTCCAGTTTGAAAACTGAGAACTCACAGCACAGAGAAAAAAAAAAAGTGCAGTCCTAATTGAAAAGTAGACTTTGTTTTCTCTAAGACAATAAAACACTCATCAGCAAGGATGCAAGTCTTTGTGCTATGTCAAGTGTTATGAACAGCAAGGACAAAAGGGCATAGTGAGCTTCCATTTTATCCCAGTACTCAGGAGGCAGAGTTGGAAGCATTCTTGTGAGTTTAAGGACAGGTTGAGACTACAGAGTAAGATTTAATTCAGCCTGCCCTATTTTTGAGAGCATACATTGGAAAAAAATAATTCTTTAGCCAGGCAAGATGATGTACACGTTTAATCTCACAACTGAGCAGGTAGTGGTAGGAGGATCACCATGAGTTTGAAGCCACCCTGAGACTGCATAGTGAATCCCAGATCAGGCTGAGCTAGAGTGAAACCTACCTTGAAAAACCAAAATTATAATAATAACACTATCAAAAACAAACAAAGACAGATATAAGCCATGATGTGAAGCCTCATAAAAATATTAAATTATTGTATTTCCAATCATTTATCTTCATGCTTTACAGGATTCTCACTGTGCTGATCAGCATGGGCCCAGCCATTACTGACCTGTCTTTGCTCTACACTCAGGGACTATATCTCATCCAGGGCTGTACACTCATGGACTGTATCTCATCCAGGCCTATACACACAGGGACTGTATCTCATCCAGGGCTGTACACTCAGGGACTGTATCTAATCCGGGCTGTACACTCAGGGACGGTATCTCATCCAGTGCTGTACACTCAGGGACGGTATCTCATCCAGGGCTGTACATTCGGGGACTGTATCTCATCCAGGGCTGTACACTCAGGGAGTGTATCTCATCCAGGGCTGTACACACAGGGACTGTATCTCATCCAGGGCTGTATACCCAGGGACTGTATCTCATGCAGGGATGTACACTAAGGGACTGTATCTCATCCAAGGTTGTACACTCACAAATGTATCTCAACCAGGGCCGTCCAATCAGACACTGTATCTTATCCAGGGCTGAACACAAACACATTGCATCTTATCCAGGCCTGTGTACTCAGGGACTGTATCTTATCCAGGGCTGTTGACTCAAGGACTGTATCTTATCCAAGGCTGTACACTCAGGGACTGTATCTTTTCCAGGGCTGTACACTCAGGGACTGTATCTCATCCAGGGCTGTAATCTCAGAGACTGTATCTCATACAGGGCTGTAATCTCAGGGACAGTATCTTATCCACGGTTGTACACTCAGGGAATGTATCTCATCAAGGGCTGTACACTCAGACACTGTATCTTATCCAGGGCTGTGTACTCAGAAACTGTATGTTATCCAGGGTTGTACACTCAGAGACTGTATCTTATCCAGGGCTGTACACTCAGGGATTGTATCTTATCCAGGGCTGTAGACTCAGGGTCTGTGTGTCATCCAGGGCTGTACACTCAGGGACTGAATCTCATCCAGGGCTGTATGCTCAGGGACTGCACCTCCTCCAGGGCTTTGCACTCAGGGACTGTATCTTTTCGAGGGCTGTACACTCAGGGACTGTATCTCATCCAGGGCCATACACTCAGGGACTGTATCTCATCCAGGGCTGTACACTCAGGGATGGTATCTCATCCAGGGTTGTACACTCAGGGACTGCATCTCATCAAGGGCTGTACAGTCAGACACTGTATCTTATCCAGGGCTGTATACTCAGACACTGTATGTTATCCAGGGCTGTAAATGCAGGGACTGTATCTCATCCAGGGCTGTACCCTCAGGGACAGCACCCCCTCCAGGACTGTATCTCATCAAGGGCTGTACAGTCAGGGACTGTATTTCATCCATGGTTGTACATTCAGGGACTGCATCTCTTCCACAGCTGTACACTCAGGGACTGTACTTCATCCACAGCTTTACACGCCAGGACTGTATCTCATCCAGGGCTGCGTACACAGGAACTGTACCCCATCAAGGGCTGTAAATCGGTGACTGTTCTCATACAGGGCTGTACACTCAGGGACTGTATCTCATACATGGCTGTACACTCACGGACTGTATCTCAACAAGGCCTGTACATCCAGGGAATGTACCTCATCCAGGGCTGTACACTCAGGGACTGTATCTCATCCACGGCTATACACACAGGGATTGTATCTCATCCAGTGATGTACACTCAGGGACTATATCTCATCCAGGGCTGTACACTCAGACACTGTATCTTATCCAGAGCTGTACATTCAGACACCATATCTTATCCAGGCCTATACACTCATGGACAGTATCTCATCCAGGGCTGAGCACTCAGGGACTGTATCTCATAAAGTGCTGTACACTAAGGGACAGTTTCTGATCAATGGCAGTACTCTCGGGGACTGTATCTTCTCCAGTGCTTTACACTCAGACACTGTATCTCATCCAGGGCTGTACACTTAGACACTGTATATTATCCAGGGCTGTACAATCAGACACTGTACCCTATCCAGGGCTCTTTACTCAGACAGTGTATCTTATCCAAGGCTGTACACTCAGGGACTGTATGTCATCCAGGGCTGTACACTCAGGAACAGAACCTATCCAGGGCTGTACACTCAGGGATGTATCTTATTCACGGCTGTACACTCAGGGACTGTATCTGATCCAGTGCTGTACACTCAGGGATTGCATCTCATCCAGGGCTGTACACTCAGGGACTGCATCTCATCCAGGGCTGTACATTCAGGGACTGTATCTCATCCAGGGCTTTACACTCATGGACTGTATTTCATCCAGGGCTGTACACTCCAGGACTGTATGTCCTCTGGGGCTGCACACTCCGGGACGGTGCCTCAACCAGGACTGTACACTAATGGACTGTATCTCATATAGGGCTGTACACTCAGACACTGTATCTTATCCAAGGCTGTACACTCAGACACTGTATCTTATCTAGGGCTGTTGACTCAAGGACTGTATCTTATCCAAGGTTGTACACTCAGGGACTGTATCTTTTGCAGGGCTGTACACTCAGGGACTGAATCTCATCCAGGCCTGTAATCTCAGAGACTGTATCTGATACAGGGCTGTAATCTCAAGGACGGTATTTCATCCAGGGTTGTACACTCAGGGACTGTATCTCATCAAGGGCTGTACACTCAGACACTATCTTTACAGGGCTGTGTACTCAGACACTGTATGTTATCCAGGGTTGTACACTCAGAGACTGTATCTTATTCAGAACAGTACACTCAAAGATTGTATCTTATCCAGGGCTTTAGATTCAGGGTCTGTGTGTCATCCAGGGCTGTACACTCAGGGACTGAATCTCATCCAGGGCTGTACACTCAGGGACTGCAGCTCCTCCAGGGCTGTACACTCAGGGACTGTATCTTTTCAAGGGCTGTACACTCAGGGAATGTATCTCATCCAGGGCTGTACTCTCAGGGATGGTATCTCATCCAGGGTTGTACACTCAGGGACTGCATCTCATCAAGGGCTGTACAGTCAGACACTGTATCTTATGCAGGGCTATACACTCAGACACTGTATCTTATCCAGGGCTGTATATTCAGACACTGTATCTTATCCAGGGCTGTAAACGCAGGGACTGTATCTTATCCAGGGATGTACACTCAGGGACTGTATCTTATCCAGAGCTGTACACTCTGGGTCTGTATGTCATCCAGGGATGCACACTCAGGGACTGTATCTCATCCAGGGATGTACAATCAGGGACTGCACCTCCTACAGGGCTGCACACTCAGGGACTGTATCTTCTCCAGGGTAGTACACTCAGGGACTGTATCTCATCAAGGGCTGTACAGTCAGGGACTCTATTTCATCCATGGTTGTACATTCAGGGACTGCATCTCATCCACGGCTGTACACTCAGGGACTGTACTTCATCCACAACTTTACACTCCAGGACTGTATCTCATCCAGGGCTGCACACACAGGAACTGTACCTTGTCCAGGGCTGTACAATCGGTGACTGTTCTCATTCAGGGCTGTACACTCAGGGACTGTATCTCATACATGGCTGTACACTCACGGACTGTATCTCATCCAGGGCGTACACTCAGGGACTGTATCACATCCATAGCTGTACACTCAGGAACTGTATCTCAACCAGGTCTGTACATCCAGGGAATGTACCTCATCCAGGGCTGTACACTCAGGGACTGTATCTCATCCATGGCTCTACACACAGGGACTGTATCTCATCCAGGGCTGTACACTCAGACACCATATCTTATCCAGGGCTGTATACTCAGACACCATATCTTATCCAGTCTATACACTCATGGACAGTATCTCATCCAGAGCTGAACACTCAGGGACTGTATATCATCGAGGGCTGTACACTCAGAAAATGTATCTCATCCAGTAGTGTAC
The DNA here is from genome assembly GCF_020740685.1 of Jaculus jaculus. Classification (NCBI taxonomy): domain Eukaryota; kingdom Metazoa; phylum Chordata; class Mammalia; order Rodentia; family Dipodidae; genus Jaculus; species Jaculus jaculus. The sequence continues at coordinate 8,447,560 of NC_059126.1, forward strand.
ACTAAGGGACTGTTTCTGATCAATGGCAGTACTCTCGGGGACTGTATCTTATCCAGTGCTGTACACTCAGACACTGTATGTCATCCAGGGCTGTACACTCAGACACTGTATGTTATCCAGGGCTGTACACTCACGGACTGTAACTCATCCAGCGCTGTACACTCAGGGACTGTATGTCATCTTGGACTGCACACTCAGGGACTGTATTTCAACCAGGGCTCTACACTAAAGGACAGTATCTCATATAGGGCTGTACAATCAGACACTGTATCTTATCCAAGGATGAACACTCAGACACTGTACCTCATCCAGGGCTGTTTACTCAGTGGATGCATCTTATCCATGGCTGAACACTCAGGGACTGTATCTCATCCAGTGCTGTACAATCAGGGACTGTATCTCATCCAGGGCTGTACTCACAGGAACTGTATCTCATCCAGGGTTGTATACCCAGGGACTGTATGTCATCAAGGGCTGTACACTCAGACACTGTATCTTATCCAGGGCTGTACATTCAGACACTGTATCTTATGTAGGGCTGTATACTCAGACACGGTATCTTATCCAGGGCTATACACTCAGACACTGTATTCTATCCAGGGCTGTTTACTCAGACAGTGTATCTTATCCAGGGCTGTACACTCAGGGACTGAATCTTATCCTGGGCTGTAGACTCCAGGACTGTATCTTATCCAGGGCTGTACACTCAAGGTCTGTATGTCATCCAGGGCTGTACACTCAGGGACAGAATCTCATAGAGGGCTGTACACTCAGGGACTGTATCTCATTCAGAGCTGTACACTCAGGGTCAGTATCTCATACAGTGCTGTACATTCAGGGACTGCATCTCATCCAGGGCTGTACACTTAGGGACTGCATCTCATCCAAGGCTGTACACTCTGGGACTGTCTCTCATCCAGGGCTTTATACTTATGGACTGTATTTCATCCAGGGCTGTACACTCAGGGACTGTATGTCATCCTGGACTGCACACTCAGGGACTGTACCTCAACCAGGGCTGTACGCTAATGGACTGTACCTCATATAGGGCTGTACACTCAGACACTGTATCTTATCCAGGGCTTTTGACTCAGGGACTATATCTTATCCAGGGCTGTACACTCAGGGACTGTATCTCATCCTGTGCTTTACACTCAAGGACTGTATCACATCCAGGGCTGTACACTCAGGGACTCTACCTCATCCAGGAATGTACACTTGGTGAATATTCTCATCCAGCGCTGTACACTCAGGGACGGTATCTCATCCATGGCTGTAGGGCTGTACACTCAGTGGCTGTACCCATCCAGGGCTGTACACTCAGGGACTGTATCTCATCCAGTGAAGTACACTCAGGGACTGTTTCTCATCCATGGCTGTACTCTCAGGGAGTGTATCTTATCCATGCCTGCACACTCAGACACTGTATCTTATCCAGGGCTGTACACACACGGACTCTATCTTATCCAGGCCTGTACACTCAGGGACTGTATCTCATCCAGGGATGTACACTAAGGGACTGTATCTCATTCAAGGATGTACACTCAGGGACTGTATTTCATCCAGGGCTGTACACTCAGGGACTGCATCTAATTCAAGTCTGTACACACAGGGACTGTATCTTATCCAGGACTGTGCACTGATGGATTGTGTCTTATCCACGTCTGTACACTCACGGACTATATCTCACCCAGGGCTGTACACTAAGGGACTGTATGTCATCTTGGGCTACACACTCAGGGACTGTACTTAACCGGGGATGTACACTAAAGGACTGTATCTCATATAGGGCTGTACACTCAGACACTGTATCGTATCCATGGTTTTACACACAGTCACTGTATCTTATCCAGGGCTGTTGACTCAGGCTCTGTATCCAGGGCTGTACACACAGGTATTGTATCTTTTCCAGGGCTGTACACTCAGTGATCATATCTCATCCAGGGCTGTACACTCAGGGAGTGTATCTCATCCAGGGATGTAATCTCAGGGACGGTATCTCATCCAGGGTTGTACACTCAGGGACTGTATCGCATCAATAGCTGTACACTCAGACACTGTATCTTATCCAGGGCTGTAAACTCAGACACTGTATTTTATCCAGGGCTGTGTACTTAGACACTGTATCTTATCCAGGGCTTTACTCTCAGAGACTGTATCTTATCCAGGGCTGTACACACAGGGACTGTATGTTATCCAGGGCTGTACACTCAGGGTCTGTATGTCGTCCAGGGCTGTACACTCAGGGACTGAATCTCATCCAGGGCTATACACTCAGGGACTGTATCTTTTGATGGCTGTACACTCATGGACTGTATCTCATCCAGGGCTGTACAATCAGAGACTGTATATCATCCATGGCTGTACTCTCAGGGATGGTATCTCATCCAGGGTTGTACACTCAGGGACTGTATCTCATCAAGGGCTGTACAATCAGACGCTGTATCTTATCCAGGGCTGTACACTGAGACACTGTATCTTTTCCAGGCCTGTGTACTCAGACACTGTATCTTATCCAGGGCTGTAAACGAAGGGACTGTATGTTATCCAGGGCTGTACAACGCAGGGTTTGTATGTCATCCAGCGTTGTACACTCAGGGACTGTATCTCATCCAGGGCTGTAAACTAAGGGACTGTATCTCAGCAAGGTGTGTACAGTCAGGGACTGTATTTCATCCATGTTTTTACATTCAAGGACTACTTTTCACCCACGGCTGTACACTCAGGGACTGTACTTCATCCACGGCTTTAAACTCCAGGACTGTATCTCATCCAGGCCTGCACACCCAGGAACTGTACGCCATCCAGGGCTGTACAATCGGTGATTGTTCTCATCCAGGGCTGTACAATCAGGGAGTGTATCTCACCTATGGCTGTCCACTCACGGACTGTATCACGTCCAGGGCTGTACACTCCGGGACTGCATCTCATCCAGGGCTGTAAACGCAGGGACTGTATCTTATCCAGGGATGTACACTCAGGGACTGTGTCTTATCCAGGGCTGTACACTCTGGGTCTGTATGTCATCCAGGGATGTACACTCAGGGACTGTATCTCATCCAGGATTGTACACTCACGGACTGCATTTCATCCAGGGCTGTACACTCAGGGACTGCATCTCATTCAGGGCTGTATACTCAGGGACTGTATTTCATCCAGGGATTTACACTCACGGACTGTATCTCATCCTGGTCTGCTCACTGAGGTACTGCACTTCCTCCATGGCTGCACACTCAGGGACTGTATCTCATCCAGGGCTCTAAACTTAGGGACTGTATCTCATCAAGGGCTGTACAGTCAGTGAATGTATTTCATCCATGGTTGTACATTCAGGGACTTCATTTCATCCACGACTGTACACTCAGGGACTGTACATCATCCATGGCTTTAAACTCCAGGACTGTATCTCATCCAGGCCTGCACACACAGGAACTATACCCTGTCCAGGGCTGTACAATCGGTGATTGTTCTCATCCAGGGCTGTACACTCAGGGAGTGTATCTCATCCATAGCTGTACACTCACAGACTGTATCTCACCAAGGGCTGTACACTCAGGGATTGTATTTCATTCATAGCTGTACACTCAGGAAATATATCTCAACCAGGCCTGTACACTCAGGGAATGTACCTCAACCAGGCCTGTACAATAATGGACAGTATCTCATATAGGGCTGTACACTCAGACACTGTATCTTATCCAGGGCTGTACACTCAGGCACTATATCTTATCCAGGCCTATACACTCATGGACTGTATCTCATCCTTGGCTGAATACTCAGGGACTGTATCACATCGAGGTTTGTACATTCAGGGAATGTATCTCATCCAGTGCTGTACACTCAGGGACTGTTTCTGATCAATGAAACTACTCTCGGGGACTGTATCTTATCCAGTACTGTACACAGACACTGGATCTTATCCAGGGCTGTACACCCAGGCAATGTATCTTATCCAGGTCTGGACTCTCAAGGACTGCATCTTATCCAGGACTGTGCACTCAGGGACTGTATCATATCCAGGGCTGTACACTCACGAACTGTATCTCATCCAGGGCTGTACACTCACGGACTGTATGTCATCTTGGACTGCACACTCAGGGTCTGTACCTGAAACAGGTCTGTACACTAAAGGACAGTATCTCATATAGGGCTGTACACTCAGACACTGTATCTTATCCAAAACTGTTTACTCAGGGGCTGCATGTTATCAATGGCTGTACACTCAGGGACTGTATCTTTTCCAGGACTGTACATTCAGGGACAGTATCTCATCCAGGGCTGTATAATCAGGAACTGTATCTCATCCAGGGATGTACTCTCAGGGACTGTATCTCATCCAGGGTTGTACACGCAGGGACTGTATGTCATCAAGGGCTGTACACTCAGACACTGTATCTTATCCAGGGCTGTACTTCAGGGTCTGTATTTCATCCAGGGCTGTACACAGGGACTGAATCTCATCCAGGGCTTTACACTCAGGGACTGCATCTCATCCAGGGCTGTACACTCAGGGACTGCATCTCATCCAGGGCTTTACATTGATGGACTGTATTTCATCCAGGGCTGTACACTCAAGAACTGTATGTCATCTTGGCCTGCACACTCAGGGACTGTACCTCAACCAGGACTGTACAATAATGGACTGTATCTCATATAGGGCTGTACACTCAGACACTGTATCTTATCCAGGGCTGTTGACTCAGGGACTTTATCTTTTCTTGGGCTGTACACTCAGGGACTGAATCTCATCCAGGGCTGTACACTCAGGGACTGTACCTCATCCAGTGCTTTATACTTAAGGACTGTATCATATCCAGGGCTGGACACTCAGGGATTGTATCTCATCCAGGGCTGTACACTTGGTGGATGCTCTCATCCAGGGTTGTACACTCAGGGATGGTATCTCATCCACGGCTGTAGGGCTGTACACTCAGGGACTGTATCTAATCCAGGGCTGTACACTCAGGGACTGTTTCTCATCCATGGCTGTACTCTCGAGGAGTGTATCTTATGCAGGCCTGTACACTCAGACACTGTACCTTATGCAGGGCTGTACACACACGGATTGTATCTCATCCAGGGATGTACACTCAGGGACTGCATCTCATCCAGGACTGTACACTCAGGGACTGTATGTCATCAAGGGCTATACACTTAGACACTGTATCTTATCCAGGGCTGTACACTCAGACACTGTATCTTATCCAGGATTGTATACTCAGACACTGTATCTTATCCAGGGCTGTACACTCCGACACTGTATCTTATCTAGGGATGTATACTCAGGTACTCTATCTTATACGCGGCTGTACACTCAGGGACTGTACCTCATCCATGGCTGTACTGTCAGGGATTGCATCTCATCCAGGGTTGTACACTCAGGGACTGTATCTTATCCAGGGCTGTACACTCAGGTTCTGTATCTCATCCAGGGCTGTACACTCAGGGACTGCATCTCATCCAGGGCTGTATACTCAGCGACTGCATCTCATCCAGGGCTGTACACTCAGGGACTGCATCTCATCCAGACCTGTACACTCACAGACTGTATCTCATCCAGGGCTGTATACTCAGGGACTGTATGTCGTCAGGGGCTGCACCTTTATGGACTGTACCTCAACCTATGCTGTATACTAAAGGACTGTATCTCATATAGGGCTGTACACTCAGACACTGTATCTTATCCAGGGCTGTTTACTCAGGGACTGTATCTTATACAGGGCTGTACACTCAGGGACTGTATCTCATCCAGGGCTGTAAACTCAGGAACTGTATCTCATCTTGGGCTGCACACTCATGGCCTGTATTCCATCCAGTGGTGTACACCCAGGGACTGTTCCTCACCCAGGGCTGTACACTAAAGGACTTTATCTCATATGTCTCTACACTCAGACACTATATGTTATCCAGGGCTGCATACTCAGACACTGTATTTTATCCATGGCTGTATAGTCAGGGACTGTATCTTACCCAGGGCTGTACACAAAGGGATTGTAGCTTATCTAGGGCTGTACACTCATGGACTGTATCTAAACGAGGGGTGTATACTGAGCGAGTGTATCTCAACCAGGGCTGTACACTCAGGGACTGTATCTCATCCAGTGCAGTACACTCTGGGACTGTTTCTCATCCATGGCTGTACTCTCAGGGAGTGTATCTTATCCTGGGCTGTACACTCAGACACTGTATCTTATTCAGAGCTGTGTACTGAGGGACTGTATCTTATCGAGGGCTGTACACTCAGGGACTCTATCTTATCCAGGGCTCTACACTCAGGGACTGCATCTTATCCGGGACTGTACACTCAGGGACTGTATCTTATCCCGGGCTGTACACTCACGGACTGGATCTCAACCAGGGCTGTAAATTCAGGGACTCTATTTCACCTTGGGCTGCACACTCAGGGAGTGTACCTCAACCAGGACTGTACACTAAAGGAATGTAACTCATATGGGGCTGTACACTCAGCCACTGTATCTTATCCAATGCTGAACACTCAGACACTGTATCTCCTACAGGGCTGTTTACTCAGGGACTGTATCATATCCAGGGCTGTACTCTCAGGGACTGTATCTCATCCAGGTTTGTACACCCATTGTCTATATCTCATCACGGGCTGTACACTGAGACACTGTATCTTATCCAGGGCTGTATGCTCAGACACTGTATCTTATCGTGGGCTGTACACACAGGGACTGTATCTTATCCAGGGCTGAACACTCAGGGACGGTATCTCATCGAGGGCTGTACAATCAGGGTATTTATCTCATCCAGTGCTGTACTCTGGGACTGTTTCTGAACAATGGCACTACTCTCGGGGACTGTATCTTATCCAGTGCTGTACACAGACACTGTATCTTATCCAGGGCTGTACACCCAGACACTGCATCTTTTCCAGGTCTGGACTCTCAAGGACTGCATCTTATCCAGGGCTGTGCACTCAGGAACTGCATCTTATACAGGGCTGTACACTCACGGACTGTATCTCATCCAGGGATGTACACCCAGGGACTGTATGTTATCTTGGGCTGCACACTAAGGGACTGTACCTCAACCAGGGCTGTAAACTAAAGGACAGTATCTCATATAGGGCTGTACACTCAGACACTGTATCTTATCCAAGGCTGAACACTCAGACACTGTATCTTATCCAGGACTGTTTAGTCAGGGGCTGCATCTTATCAAGGGCTCTACATTCAGGGACTATATCTCATCCAGGGATGTACACTCAGGGACTGTATCCCATCCAGGGGTGTACACCCAGGGGCTGTTCCTCATCCAGGGATGTACATTAAAGACTTTATCTCATATAGGTTTGTACACTCAGACACTATATCTTATCAAGGTCTGTATACCCAGACACTGTATCTTATCCAGGGCTGTACACTCAAACACTATATTTTATCCAGGGCTGTGTACTCAGACAGTGTATCTTATCGAGGGTTGTACACTCAGGGACTGTATCTTATCCTGGGCTGTACACTCAGGGAATGTATCTTATCCAGGGCTGTATACTCAGGGTCTGTATGTCATCCAGGGCTGTACACACAGGGACTGAATCTCATCCAGTGTTGTACACTCAGGGACTGTATCTCATCCAGGGCTGTACACTCAGGGACTGTATCTCATCTAGGGCTGAACATTCAGGGACTGAATCTCATCCAGGTCTGTACACTCAGGTACTGCATCTCATCCAGTGCTTTACACTGATGGACTGTATTTCATCCAGGGCTGTACCCTCAAGGACTGTATGTCATCTTGGGCTGCACACTCAGGGACTGTACCTCAACCAGGCCTGTACAATAATGGCCTGTATCTCACATAGGGCTGTACACTCAGACACTGTTTCTTATCAAGGACTCTGTATCCTGTCCCTGTATTTTATCCAAGGCTGTACACTCAAACACTGTATCTTATCCAGGGCTGTTGACTCAGGGACTTTATCTTTTCTAGGGCTGTACACTCAGGGAATGAATCTCATCCAGGGCTGTACACACAGAGACTGTATCTCATCCAGTGCTTTACACTTAAGGACTGTATCACATCCAGGGCTGGACACTCAGGGACTGTACCTCATCCAGGGCTGTACACTTGGTGAATGCCCTCATCCAGGGCTGTAAACTCAGGGACGGTATCTCATCCACGGCTGTAGGGCTGTACACTCAGTGACTGTTCCCATCCAGGGATGTACACTCAGGGACTGTATCTCATCCAGTGCAGTACACCCAGGGACTGTTTCTCATCCATGGCTGTACTTTCAGGGAGTGTATCTTATGCAGGCCTGTACACTCAGACACTGTACCATATGCAGGGCTGTACACACACGGACTGTATCTCATCCAGGGATGTACACTCAGGGACTGTATCTCATCCAGGGTTGTACACCCAGAGACTGTATGTCATCAAGGGCTGTACACTTAGACATTGTATCTTATCCAGGGTTGTATACTCAGACACTGTATCTTATCCAGGGCTGTACCTTCAGACACTGTATCTTATCTAGGGATGTATACTCAGGGACTCTATCTCATACACGGCTGTACACTCTGGGACTGTACCTCATACATGGCTGTACTGTCAGGGATTGCATCTCATCCAGGGTTGTACACTCAGAGACTGTATCTCATCCAGTTTGTACACTCAGGGACTGTATCTCATCCAGGGCTGTACACTCAAGGACTGCATCTCATCCAGGGCTGTACACTCAGGGACTGCATCTCATCCAGGGCTGTACACACAGGGACTGTATCTCATCCAGGGCTTTACACACATGGACTGTATTTCATCCAGGGCTGTACATACAGGGACTGTACCTCCTCCAGGGCTGTACACCCAGGGACTGTATCTTATCCAGGGCTGTACTTACAGGAACAGAATCTCATCCAGGGCTGTACACTCAGGGACTGCACCTCCTCCAGCGCTGTACACTCTGGAACTGTATCTCATCCAGGGCTGTACTCTCAGGGACGGTATCTCATCCAGTGTTGTAAACTCAGGGACTGTACTTCATTAATGTTGTACATTCAGAGACTGTATCTTATGCAGGGCTGTACACTCAGACACTGTATTTTATCCAGGCATGTATACTCAGACACTGTATCTTATCCAGGGCTGTAAATGCAGGGACTGTATCTTATCCACGGCTGTACACTCACGGACTGTATCTTATCCAGGGGTGTACACTCAGGGTCTGTATGTCATCCAGGGCTGTACACTCAGGGACTGTATCTCATCCAGTGTTGTACACTCAGGGACTGCATTTCTTCCAGGGCTGTACCTCATCCCGGGCTGCACACACAGGAACAGTACCCTGTCCATGGCTGTACAATCAGTGACTGTTCTCATCCACGGCTGTACACTCAGGGACTGTATCTCAAACATGGCTCTACACTCATGGATTGTATCACATCCAGGGCTGTACACTCACGGACTGTATCTCATCCATAGCTGTACACAAAGGAACTGTATTTCAACCATTCCTGTATACTCATGGAATATACCTCACCACGGATGTACACTCAGGGACTGTATCTCATCCAGGGCTGTACACTCAGGGTCTGTATCCCATCCAGCGGTGTATACGCAGGGGCTGTTCCTCATCCAGGGCTGTACATTAAAGACTTTATCTCATATAGGTCTGTACACTCAGACACTATATGTTATCAAGGTCTGTCTAATCAGACACTGTATCTTATCCAGGGCTGTAACTCAGACATGGTATCTTAACCAGGGCTGTACACTCAGACACTGTATCTTATCCAGGGCTGTACAATCAGACACTATATTTTATCCAGGGCTGTGTACTAAGACAGTGTATATTATCGAGGGCTGTACACCCAGGGACTGAATCTCATCCAGGGCTGTACACTCAGCAACTGTATCTCATCCAGGGCTGTACACTTAGGGACTGTATCTCATCCAGGGCGGTACACACAGGGACTGCATCTCATCCATGGCTGTGCACTCAGGGACTGTATGTCATCCAGGGGTTTACACTCACAAACTGTATCTCATCCAGGGCTGTACACTCAGGGACTGCACCTCCACCAGGGCAGCACACTCAGGGACTGTATCTCATCCCGGGCTGTAAACTTAGGTACTGTATCTCATCAAGGGCTGTACACTCAGGGACTGTATTTCACCCACGACTGTACACTCATGGACTGTACTTCATCCAGGACTTTACACTCCAGGACTGTACCTCATCCCGGGCTGCACACACAGGAACTGTACCCCATCCATGGCTGTAAAATCAGTGACTGTTCTCATCCACGGCTGTACACTCAGTGACTGTATCTCAAACATGGCTCTACACTCAGGGACTGTATCTCATCCAGGGCTGTACACTCACGGACTGTATCTCATCCATAGTTGTACACAAAGGAACTGTATCTCAACCAGGCCTGTATACTCATGGAATAAACCTCACCACGGATGTACACTCAGGGACTGTATCTCATCCAGGGCTGTACACTCAGGGACTGAATCTCATCTAGGGCTGTACACTCAGGGACTGATTCTCATCCCGGGCTCTACACTCAGGGACTGCACCTCCTCCAGTCTGTACATTCAGGGACTGTATCTTCTCGAGGGCTGTGCACTCAGGGACTGTATCTCATCCAGCGCTGTACACTCTGGAACTGTATCTCATCCACGGGTGTACTCTCAGCGACGGTATCTCATCCAGGGTTGTACACTCAGGGACTGTACTTCATCAATGCTGTACAGTCAGAGACTGTATCTTATATAGGGCAGTACACTCAGCCACTGTATTTTATCCAGGGCTGTATACTCAGACACTGTATCTTAATCATGGCTGTAAACGCAGGGACTGTATCTTATCCAGGGCTGTACACTCAGGGACTGTATCTTATCCAGGGCTGTACACTCAGGGTCTGTATGTCATCCAGGGCTGTACACTCAGACACTATATCTTATCCAGGCCTATACACTCATGGACTGTATTTCATCCAGGGCTGAACACTCAGGGACGGTATCTCATGGAGGGTTGTACACTCAGCGAATGTATCTCATCCAGTGCTGTACACTCAGGGACCGTTTCTGATCAATGGCACTACTCTCGGGGACTGTATATTATCCAGTGCTGTACACAGACACTGTATCTTATACAGGGCTGTACATCTAGACACTATCTTATCCAGGTCTGGACTCTCAAGGACTGCATCTTATACAGGGCTGTACACTGAAGTTCTGTATCTCATCCAGGGCTGTACACCCAAGGACTGTATGTTATCTTGGGCTGCACACTCAGGGACTGTACCTCAACCAGGGTGGTACACTGAAGGACAGTATCTCATATAGGGCTGTACACTCAGACACTGTATCTTATCCAAGCCTGAACACTCAGACACTGTATCTTATCCAGGACTGCTTACTCAGGGACTGCATCTTATCAGGGCTGTACACTCAGGGAATGTATCTCATCCAGGTCTGTATAATCAGGGACTGTATCTCATCCAGGGCGGTACTCGCAGGGACTGTATGTTATCAAGGCTGTACACTCAGACACTGTATCTTATCCAGGCCTATACATTCAGACACTATATTTTATCCAGGGCAGTGTACTCAGACACTGTATCTTATCCAGGTCTGTACACTCAGGGACTGTATCTTATCCAGGCCTGTACACTCAGGGTCTGTATGTCATCCAGGGCTGTACACTCAGGGACTGCATCTCATCCAGGGCTGTACACTCAGGGACTGATTATCATCCAGGGCTGTACACTCAGGGAGTGCACCTCCTCCAGCGCTGTACATTCAGGGACTGTATCTCACGATGGCTGTACACTCAGGGACTGTATCTCATCCAGGGCTGTACTCTCAGGGATGGTATCTCATCCAGGGTTGTACACTCAGGGACTGTACTTCATCAATGCTGTACAGTCAGAGACAGTATCCTATGGAGGGCTGTACACTCAGACACTGTATCTTATCCAGGCCTGTATACTCAGACACTGTATCTTATCCAAGGCTGTAAACGCAGGGACTGTATCTCATCCCGGGCTGAACACTAAGGGGCTTTATCTCATCGAGGGCTTTACACTCAGATAATGTATCTCATCCAGTGCTGTACACTCAGGGACTGTTTCTCATCAATGGCAGTACTCTCGGGGACTGTATCTTATCCAGTGGTGTACACTCAGGGAGTGTATCTCTTCCAGGGTTGTACTCTTATGGACGGTATCTCATCCAGGGTTGTACACTGTGGGACTGTATCTCACCAAGAGCTGTACAGTCAGTCACTGTATCTTATCCAGGGCTGTACACTCAGACACTGTATGTTATCCAGGGCTGTGTAGTGAGACACTGTATCTTATCCAGCGCTGTGCACGCAGGCAATGTATCTTATCCATGGATGTACACTCAGGGACTGTATCTTATCCAGGGCTGTACACTCAGGGACTGCACCTCCTCCAGCCCTGTGCATTCAGGGACTGTATCTTCTCAAGGGTTGTACACTCAGGGACTGTATCTCATCCAGGGCAGTACACTCTGGAACTGTATCTCATCCAGGGCTGTACTTTCAGGGACGGTATCTCATCCATGGTTATACACTCAGGGACTGTACTTCATCAATGCTGTACAGTCAGAGACTGTATCTTATGCAGGGCTGTACACTCAGACACTGTATCTTATCCAGGCCTGTATACTCAGACACTGTATCTTATCCAGGGCTGTAAACGCAGGGACTGTATCTTATCCAGGGCTGTACACTCAGAGTCTGTTTGTCATCCAGGGCTGTACACTCAGGGACTGTATCTCATCCAGAGTTGTACACTCAGGGACTACATTTCATCCAGGCCTGTACACTCAGGGACTCCTGTACACTCAGGGACTGAATCTCATCCTGGGCTGCACACTCAGGGAATGTATCTCATCCAGGGCTGTAAACTCAGGGACTGTATCTCATCAAGCGCTGTACAGTCAGGGACTGTATTTCATCATTGGTTGCACATTCAGAGACTGCATCTCATCCAGGGCTGCACACACAGGAACTGTACCCCGTCCAGGGCAGTACAATCGGTGACTGTTCTCATCCAGGGCTATTCACTCAGGGAATGTATCTCATCCATAGCTCTACACTCAGGAACTGTATCTCAACCAGGCCTGTACACTCAGGGAATGTACTTCATCCAGGGATATACACTCAGGGACTGTTTCTCATCCATGGCTGTACACACAGGGACTGTATCTCATCCAGTGATGTACACTCAGGGACTATATCTCATCCAGGGCTGTAGTATCAGGGACTCTATCTCATCCAGGGCTGTAAAATCAGACACTGTATCTATTCAGAGCTGTACACTCATACACTATATCTCATCCAGGCCTATACACTCAGGGACTGTATCTCATCCAGGGCTGAACACTCAGGGCTTTTTCTCATCGAGGGCTTTACACTCAGGGAATGTATCTCATCCAGTGCTGTACACTCAGGGGCTGTTTCTGATCAATGGCAGTACTCTCGGAGACTGTATCTTATCCAGTGGTGTACAATCAGGGACTGTATCTCATCCAGGGCTGTACACTCAGGGAGTGTATCTCATCCAGGGCTGTAAAATCAGACACTGTATCTATTCAGGGCTGTACAATCAGGGACTGTATCTCATCCAGGGCTGTACACTCAGGGAGTGTATCTCATCCAGGGCTGTAAAATCAGACACTGTATCTATTCAGGGCTGTACACTCAGACACTATATCTCATCCAGGCCTATACACTCAGGGACTGTATCTCATCCAGGGCTGAACACTCAGGAGCTTTTTCACATCGAGGGCTTTACACTCAGGGAATGTATCTCATCCAGTGCTGTACACTCAGGGGCTGTTTCTGATCAATGGCAGTACTCTCGAGGACTGTATCTTATCCAGTGGTGTACACTCAGGGAGTGTATCTCATCCAGGGCTGTACACTCAGGGAGTGTATCTCATCCAGGATGTACTCTCAGGGACGGTATCTCATCCAGGGTTGTACACTCTGGGACTGTATCTCATCCACAGATGTACACTCAGGGATTATATTTCATCCAGGGCTGTACTATGATGTACTGTATCTCATCCAGGGCTGTACACTCAGACACTGTATCTTATCCAGGGCTGTATAGTGATACACTATATCTTATACAGGCCTATACACTCATGGACTGTATCTCATCCATGGCTGAACACTCAGGGAATGTATCTCATCCAGTGCTGTATATTCAGGGACTGATTCTCATCAATGGCTGTACTCTCAGGGACTATATCTTATCCAGTACTGTACACTCAGACACTGTATTTTCTCCAGGTCTGGACTCTCAAGGACTGCATCTTATCCAGGACTGTGCACTCAGGGACTGTATCTTATCGAGGGCTGTACACTCACGGACTGTATCTTATCCAAGGCTGTACACTCAGCGACTGTATGTCATCTTGGGCGGCACACTCAGGGACTGTACCTCAACCAGGGCTGTACACTAAAGGACAGTATCTCATATAGAGCTGTACACTCAGACACTGTATCTTATCCAAGACAGAACACTCAGACACTGTATTTATCCAGGGCTGTTTACTCAGGGACTGATTCTTATCCAGGGCTGTACACTCAGGGACTTTATCTTTTCCAGGGCTGTACACTTAGAGATTTATCTCATCCAGGGCTTACAATCAGGGACTGTATCTCATCCAGGGCTGTACACTCAGACACTGTATCTTATCCAGGCGTATACACTCAGAGACTGTACTTCATCAACGGCTGTACACTCAGGAACTGTATCTCATCCAGGGCTGTACACTCAGGGTTTGTATCCCATCCAGGGGTGTATACCCAGGGGCTGTTCCTTATCCAGGGCTGTACATTAAAGACTTTATCTCATATAGGTCTGTACACTCAGACACTATATGTTATCAAGGTCTGTCTACTCAGACACTGTATCTTATTCAGGGCTGTGTACTCAGGGAGTGTATCTTATCCAGGGCTGTAACTCAGACATGGTATCTTAACCAGGGCTGTACACTCAGACACCGTATCTTATCCAGGGCTGTACACTCAGAAACTATATTTTATCCAGGGCTGTGTACTCAGTGTATCTTATCGAGGGCTGTACACCCAGGGACTGAATCTCATTCAGGGCTGTACACTCAGCGACTGTATCTCATCAAGGGCTGTACACTCAGGGACTGTATCTCATCCAGGGTGGTAAACACAGGGACTGCATCTCATCCATGGCTGTACACTCAGGGACTGCAACTCATCCAGAGCTGTACACTCAGGGACTGTATGTCATCCAGGGGTTTACACTCACAAACTGTATCTCATCCAGGGCTGTACACTCAGGGACTGCCTCTCCTCCAGGGCAGCACACTCAGGGACTGTATCTCATCCCAGGCTGTAAAATTAGGTACTGTATCTCATCAAGGGCTGTACACTTAGGAACTGTATTTCACCCACGGCTGTACACTCATGGACTGTACTTCATCCAGGGCTTTCACTCCAGGACTGTACCTCATCCCGGGCTGCACACACAGGAACTGTACCCCGTCCATCGCTGTACAATCAGTGACGCTTCTCATGCAGGGCTGTACACTCAGGGACTGTATGTCAAACATGGCTGTACACTCACGGACTGTATGTCATCCAGGGCTGTACACTCACGGACTGTATCTCATCCATAGCTGTACGCAAAGGTACTGTATCTCAACCAGGCCGCTATACTCATGGAATATACCTCACCACGGATGTACACTCAGGGACTGTATCTCATCTAGGGCTGTACACTCAGGGACTGATTCTCATCCAGGGGTCTACACTCAAGGACTGCACCTCCTCCAGCTCTGTACATTCAGGGACTGTATCTTCTCGAGGGCTGTACAATCAGGGACTGTATCTCATCCAGCGCTGTACACTCTGGAACTGTATCTCATCCGGGGCTGTACTCTCAGGGACGGTATGTCATCCATGGTTGTACACTCAGGGACTGTACTTTATCAATGCTGTACAGTCAGAGACTGTATCTTATGCAGGGCAGTACACTTAGCCACTGTATCTTATCCAGGGCTGTATACTCAGACACTGTATCTTAATCATGGCTGTAAACGCAGGGACTGTATCTTATCCAGGGATGTACACTCAGGGACTGTATCTTATCCAGGGCTGTACACTCAGGGTCTGTATGTCATCCAGGGCTGTACACTCAGACACTGTATCTATTCAGGGCTGTACACTCAGACACTATATCTTATCTAGGCTTATACACTCATGGACTGTATCTCCTCGAGGGCTGAACACTCAGGGACTGTATCTCATCGAGGGTTGTACACTCAGGGAATGTATCTCATCCAGTGCTGTACACTCATGGACTGTACTTCATCCACGGTTTTACCCTCCAGGACTGTATCTCATCCAGGGCTGCACACACAGGAACTGTACCCCGTCCATGGCTGTACAATCAGTGACTGTTCTCATCCAGGGGTGTACACTCAGGGACTGTATCTCAAACATGGCTGTACACTCACGGACTGTATCTTATCCAGGGCTGTACACTCACGGACTGTATCCCATCCATAGCTGTACACAAAGGAACTGTATCTCAACCAGGCCTGTATACTCATGGAATGTACCTCGTCCAGGGATGTACACTCAGGAACTATATCTCATCCAGGGCTGTACACTAAGGGACTATCTCATCCAGGGCTTTACACTCACTAACTGTATCTCATCCAGTGCTGTACACTCAGGGACTTTTCTCATCAATGGTAGTACTATTGGGGACTATATATTATCCAGTGGTGTACACTCAGGGACTGTATCTCATCCAGGGCTGTACACTCAGGGAGTGTATCTCATCCAGGGCTGTACTCTCAGGGACGGTATCTCATCCAGGGTTGTACACTCTGGGACTGTATCTCACCAAGGGCTGGACAGTCAGTCACTGTATCTTATCCAGGACTGTACACTCAGACACTGTATGTTATCCAGGGCTGTATAGTGAGACACTGTATCTTATCTGGCGCTGTACACGAAGGGAAAATATCTTATCCAGGGATGTACACTCAGAGACTGTATCTTATCCAGGGCTGGACACCCAGGGTCTGAATGTCGTCCAGGGCTGTACACCCAGGGACTGAATCTCATCCAGGTCTGTACACTCAGCGACTGTATCTCATCCAGGGCTGTACTCTCAGGGACTGTATATCATCCAGGGCGGTACACACAGGAACTGCATCCCATCCATGGCTGTACACTCAGGGACTGCATCTCATCCAGGGCTGTACACGCAGGGATTGTATCTCATCCAGGGCTGTACACTCAGGGACTGAATCTCATCCAGGGCTGTACATCAGGGACTGATTCTCATCCAGGGCTGTACACTCAGGTACTGCACCTCCTCCAGCGCTGTACATTCAGGGACTGTATCTTTTGGAGGGCTGTACACTCAAGGACTGTATCTCATTCAGGGCTGTATACTCTGGAACTGTATCTCATCCAGGGCTTTACTCTCAGGGATGGTATCTCATCCAGGGTTGTACACTCAGGGACTGTACTTCATCAATGCTGTTCAGTCAGAGACTGTATCTTATGTAGGCTGTACAGTCAGACACTGTATCTTATCCAGGCCTGTATACTCAGACAGTGTATCTTATCCAGGGCTGTAAACGCAGGGACTTTATCTTACCCAGGGCTGTACACTCAGAGACTGTATCTTATCCAGGGCTGTACACTCAGGGACTGTATCTCATCCAGGGTTGTACATTCAGGTACTGCCTTTCATCCAGGGCTATACACTCAGGGTCTGAATTTCATCCAGTACTGTACACTCGCGGACTGTATCTCATCAAGGGCTGTACAATCATGGACTTTATCTCATCCATAGCTGTACACAATAGAACTGTATCTCAACCAGGCCTGTATACTCATGGAATGTACCTCATCCAGAGATGTACACTCAGGGACTGTATCTAATCCACGGCTGTACACTCAGGGACTGTATCTCAGACAGAGATGTACACTCAGGGACTATATTTCATCCAGGGCTGTACTATGAGGGACTGTATCTCAACCAGGGCTGTACACTCAGACACTGTATCATATCCAGAGCTGTACACCGAGACACTATATCTTATACAGGCCTATACATTCATGGACTGTATCTCATCCATGACTGAATACTCAGGGAATATATCTCATCCAGTGCTGTATACTCAGAGACTGATTCTCATCAATGGCTGTACTCTCGGGGACTGCATCTTATCCAGTGCTGTACACTCAGACACTGTATCTTATCCAGGGCTGTACACTCAGACACTGTATTTTCTCCAGGTATGGACTCTCTAGGACTGCATCTTATCCAGGACTGTGCACTCAGGGACTGTATCTTATCCAGGGCTGTATACTCACGGACTGTATCTCATCCAGGGCTGTACTCTCAGGGACGGTATCTCATCCAGGGTTATACACTCAGGGACTGTACTTCATCAATGCTGTACAGTCAGAGACTGTATCTTATCCAGGCCTGTATACTCAGACACCGTATCTTTTCCAGGGCTTTAAACACAGGGACTGTATCTTATCCACGGCTGTACACTCAGGGACTGTATCTTATCCATGGCTGTACACTCAGGGTCTGTGTGTCATCCAGGCTGTACACTCAGGGACTTTATCTCATCCAGGGTTGTACACTCAGGGACTGCATTTCATCCAGGTCTGTACACTCAGGGACTGAATCTCATCCAGTGCTGCACATTCAGGGAATGTATCTCATCCAGGGCTGTAAACTCAGGGACTGTATCTCATCAAGGGCTCTACAGTCTGCGACTGTATTTCATCCATGGTTGCACATTCAGGGGCTGCATCTCATCCAGGGCTGCACACACAGGAACTGTCCCCTGTACAGGGCTGTACAATCGGGAACTGATCTCATCCAGGGCTGTACACTCAGGGAATGTATCTCATCCATAGCTCTACACTCAGGAACTATATGACAACCAGGCCTGTACACGCAGGGAATGTCCTTCATCCAGGGATGTACACTCAGGGACTGTATCTCATCCATGGCTGTACACACAGGGACTGTATCTCATCCAGTGCTGTACACTCAGGGACTGTTTCTGATCAATGGCAGTACTCTCGGGGACTGTATCTAATCCAGTGGTGTACACTCAGGGACTGTATGTCATCCAGCGCTGTACACTCAGGGAGTGTATCTCATCCATGGCTGTACTCTCAGGGACGGTATCTCATCCAGGGTTGTACACTCTGGGACTGTATCTCACCAAGAGCTTTACAGTCAGTCACTGTATCTTATCCAGGGCTGTACACTCAGACACTGTATGTTATCCAGGGCTGTGTAGTGAGACACTGTATCTTATCCAGCGCTGTACATGCAGGCACTTTATCTTATCCAGGGATGTACACTCAGGGACTGTATCTTATCCATGGATGTACACTCAGAGACTGCACCTCCTCCAGCGCGGTTAATTCAGAGACTGTGTCTTCTCGAGGGTTGTACACTCAGGGACTGTATCTCATCCAGGGCTGTACACTCTGGAACTGTATCTCATCTGGCTGTACTCTCAGGGACGGTATCTCATCCAGGGTTGTACACTCAGGGACTCTACTTCATCAATGCTGTACAGTAAGAGACTGTATCTTATGCAGGGCTGTACACTCAGACACTGTATCTTATCCGGGCCTGTATAATCAGACACTGTATCTTATCCAGGGCTGTAAACACAGGGACTGTTTCTTATCCAGGGCTGTACACTCAGTGACTGTATCTTATCCAAGGCTGTACACTCAGGGTCTGTATGTCATCCAGGGCTGTACACTCAGGGACTGTATCTCATCCAGTGTTGTACACTCAGGGACTACATTTCTTCCAGGACTGTACACTCAGGGACTGAATCTCATCTAGGGCTGCACACTCAGGGAATGTATCTCATGCAGGGCTGTATACTCAGGGACTGTATCTTATCAAGGGCTGTACCGTCAGGGACTGTATTTCATCCATGGTTGCACATTCAGGGACTGATTCTCATCCAGGGCTGCACACAGAGGAACTGTACCCCGTCCAGGGCTGTACAATCGGTGACTGTTCTCATTCAGGGCTGTTCACTCAGGGAATGTATCTCATCCATAGCTCTACACTCAGGAACTGTATCTCAACCAGGCTTGTACACTCAGGGAATGTACTTCATCCAGGGATGTACACTCAGGGACGGTTTCTCATCCATGGCTGTACACAGGGACTGTATCTCATCCTGTGATGTACACTCAGGGGCTATATCTCATCCAGGGCTGTAGTATGAGGGACTGTATCTCATCCAGGGCTGTACACTCAGACTCTGTATCTATTTAGGGCTGTACACTCAGACACTATATCACATCCAGGCCTATACACTCAGGGACTGTATCTCATCCAGGGCTGAACACTCAGGGGCTTTATCTCATCGAGCATTGTACACTCAGGGACTGTATCTCCTCCCGGGCTGTAAACTTAGGGATGGTATCTCATCAAGGGCTGTACTCTCAGGGACTGTATTTCTCCCATGGCTGTACATTCAGGGACTGCATCTCATCCACGGCTGTACACTCATGGAATGTACTTCATCCAGGGCTTTACACTCCAGGACTGTATCTCATCCAGGGCTGCACACACAGGAACTGTACCCTGTCCATGGCTGTACAATCAGTGACTGTTCTCATTCAGGGCTGTACACTCAGGGACTGGATCTCAAAAATGGCTGTACACTCACTAACTGTATCTCATCCATGGCTGTACACAAAGGAACTGTATCTCAACCAGGCCTGTATACTCATGAATGTACCTCATCCAGGGATGTACACTCAGGGACTGTATCTCAGCCAGGGCTGTACACTCAGGACTGAATCTCATCCAGGGCTGTACACTCAGGGACTGCACCTCCTCCAGAGCTGTACACTCAGGGACTGTATCTTTTTGATGGCTGTACACTAAGAGAGTGTATCTCATCCAGGGCTGTATACTCTGGAACTGTATCTCATCCAGGGCTGTATTCTCAGGGACGGTATCTCACCCAGGTTTGTACACTCAGGGAGTGTACTTCATCAATGCTGTACAGTCAGAGACTGTATCTTATTAGGGCTGTACAGTCAGACACTGTATCTTATCCAGGCTTGTATACTCAGACAGTGTATCTTATCCAGGTCTGTACACTCAGACACTGTATCTTATCCAGGGCTGTACACTCAGAGACTGTATCTTATCCACGGCTGTACACTCAGGGTCTGCATGTCATCCAGGGCTGTACACTCAGGGACTCTATCTCATCCTGGGTTGTACACTTAGGGACTGCCTATCATCCAGGGCTGTACACTCAGGGGCTGAATCTCATCCAGTGCTGTACACTCACGGACTGTATATCATCCAGGGCTGTACACTTACGGACTGTATATCATCCATAGCTGTACAGAAAGGAACTGTATCTCAACCAGGCCTGTATAGTCATGGAATGTACCTCATCCAGGGATGTACACTCAGGGACTGTATCTCATCCATGGCTGTACACTCAGGGACTGTATCTCATCCAGAGATGTACACTCAGGGACTATATTTCATCCAGGGCTATATTATGAGGGACTGTATCTCATCCAGGGCTGTACACACAGACGCTGTATCTTATCCAGGGCTGTACACCGACACACTATATCTTATACAGGCCTATACACTCATGGACTGTATCTCATCCATGGCTGAACCCTCAGGGAATGTATCTCATCCAGTGCTGTATACCAGGGACTGATTCTCATCAATGGCTGTACTCTCGGGGAGTGTATCTTATCCAGTGCTGTACACTCAGACACTGTATCTTATGCAGGTCAGTACACTCAGACACTGTATCTTATCAAGGTCTGGACTCTCTAGGACTGCATCTTATCCAGGACTGTGCACTCAGGGACTGTATCTTATCCAGGGCTGTACACTCAGGGTCTGTATGTCATCCAGGGCTGTACACTCAGGGACTCTATCTCATCCATGTTTCTACACTCAGGGACTGCCTTTCTTCCAGGGCTGTATACTCAGGGACTGAATCTCATCCAGGGTTGTACACTCACGGACTGTATCTCATCCATAGCTGTACACCAGGGAACTGTATCTCAACCAGGCTTGTATACTCATGGAATGTACCTCATCCAGGGATGTACACTCAGGGACTGTATCTCATCCAGATATGTACACTCAGATACTATATTTCATCCAGGGCTGTACTATGAGGGACTGTTCTCATCCAGGGCTGTACACTCAGACACTGTATCTTATCCAGGTCTGTGCACCGAGAGACTATATCTTATACAGGCCTATAAACTCATGGACTGTATCTCATCCATGGCTGAACGCTCAGGGAATTTATCTCATCCAGTGCTGTATACTCAGGGACTGATTCTCATCAATGGCTGTACTCTCGGGGAATGTATCTTATCCAGTGCTGTACGCTCAGAAACTGTATCTTATCCAGGGCTGTACACTCAGACACTGTATCTTATCCAGGGCTGTACACTCAGACACTGTATCTTATCCAGGTCTGAACTCTCAAGGACTGCATCTTATACAGGACTGTGCACTCAGGGACTGCATCTTATCCATGGCTGTACACTCACGGACTGTATCTTTTCCAGGACTGTACACTCAGGGAATGTATCTCATCCAGGGCTGTATAATCCGGGACTGTATCTCATCCAGGGCTGTACTCTCAGGGACTGTATCTCAACCAGGGTTGTACACGCTGGGACTGTATGTCATCAAGGACTTTACACTCAGACACTGTATCTTATCCAGGGCTATACATTCAGACACTGTATCTCATCCAGGGCTGTATGCTCAGACACGGTATCTTATCCAGTTCTGTACACTCAGACACTGTATCTTATCCAGGGCTGTACACTCAGACACTATATTTTATCCATCGCTGTGTACTCAGATATGGTATCTTATCCAGGGCTGTACACCCAGACACTGTATCTTATCCAGGGCTGTACACTCAGTGACTGTATCTTATCCAGGACTGTACACTCAGGGTCTGTATGTCATCCAGGTCTGTACACTCAGGGACTGAATCTCATCCAGGGCTGTACACTCAGGGACTGATTCTCATCCAAGGCTGTACGCTCAGGGACTGCACCTCCTCCAGCGCTGTACATTCAGCGACTGTATCTTCTCGAGGGCTGTACACTCAGGGACTGCATCTCATCCAGGGCTGCCCACACAGGAACTGTACCCCATCCATGGCTCTACAATCAGTGACTGTTCTCATCCAAGGCTGTTCACTCAGGCAATGTATCTCATCCATAGCTCTAAACTCAGGAACTGTATCTCAACCAGGCCTGTACACTCAGGGAATGTACTTCATCCAGGGATGTACACTCAGGGAATGTATCTCATCAATGGCTGTACACACAGGGACTATATCTCATCCAAGGCTGTAGTATGAGGGACTGTATCTCATCCAGGGCTGTACACTCATACACTGTTTCTATTCAGGGCTGTATACTCAGACACTATATCTCATCCAGGCCTATACACTCAGGGACTGTATCTCATCCAGGGCTGAACATTGAGGGGCTTTATCTCATCGAGGGCTGTACACTCAGGCAATGTATCTCATCCAGTGCTGTACACTCAGGGACTGTTTCTCATCAATGGCAGTACTCTAGGGGACTGTATCTTATCCTGGGCTGGACACTCAGGGTCTGTATGTCATCCAGGGCTGTACACCCAGGGACTCAATCTCATCCAGGGCTGTACTCTCACGGACTGTATCTCATTCAGTTCCGTACACTCACGGACTGTATCTCATCCATAGCTGTACACAAAGGAACTGTATCTCAACCAGGCCTATATACTCATGGAATGTACCTCATCCAGGTATGTACACTCAGGGACTGTATCTCATCCACAGCTGTACACTCAGGGACTGTATCTCCTCCAGAGATGTACACTCAGGGACTATATTTCATCCAGGGCTGTACACTGAGACACTGTATCTTATCCAGGGCTGTACACCGATACACTATATCTTATACAAGCCTATACACTCATGGACTCTATTTCATCCATGGCTGAACACTCAGGGAATGTATCTCATCCAGTGCTGTATACTCAGGGACTGATTCTCATCAATGGCTGTACTCTAGGGGACTGTATCTTATCCAGGGCTGTACACTCAGACACTGTATCTTATCCAGGTCTGGACTCTCAAGGACTGCATCTTATCCAGGACTATGCACTCAAGGACTGTATCTTATCCAAGGCTGTACACTCACGGACTGTATCTTATCCAGGGCTGTACACTCAGCGACTGTATGTCATCTTGGGCGGCACACTCAGGGACTGTACCTCAACCAGGGCTGTACACTAAAGGACAGTATGTCATATAGAGCTGTACACTAAGACACTGTATCTTATCCAGGGCTGTTTACTCAGGGCCTGATTCTTATCCAGGGCTGTACACTCGGGGACTTTATCTTTTCCATTTCTGTACACTTAGGGACTTTATCTCATCCAGGGCTTACAATCAGGGACTGTATCTCATCCAGGGCTGTACTATCAGGGATTGTATCTCATCCGGGGTTGTACACCAAAGGACTGTATGTCATCAAGGGCTGTACACTTAGGCACTGTATCTTATCCAGGGCTGTACACTCAGACATTGTATCTTATCCAGGGTTGTATACTCATAAACTTTATCTTATCCAGGGCTGTCCTCTCAGACACTGTATCTTATCTAGGGCTGTAACTCAGGGACTCTATATTATACACGGCGGTACACTCAGGGACTGTACCTCATCCATGGCTGTACTGTCAGGGATTGCATCTCATCCAGGGTTGTTCATTCAGGGACTGTATCTCAACCAGGTTTGTACACTCAGGGATTGTATCTCATCCTGGGGTGGACACTCAGGGACTGTATCTCATCCAGGGCTGTACACTCAGGGACTGTATCTCATCCAGGGCTGTACACTCAGGGACTGTATCACGTCCAGGGCTGTACACTCAGGGACTGCATCTCATCCAAGGCTGTACACTCAGGGACTGCATCTCATACAGGGCTGTACACTCAGGGACTGTATCTCATCCAGGGCTTCACACACATGGACTGTATTTCATCCAGGGCTGTACACACAGGGACTGTACCTCCTCCAGGGCTGTACACCCAGGGACTGTATGTCATCAGGGCTGTACATGCAGGGACTGTATGTCATCTTTGGCTACACACTCAGGTACTGTACCACAACCAGGGCTGTACACTAATAGACTGTATCTCATGTAGCACTGTACACTCAGACACTGTAACTTATCTATGGCTGGACACTGAGACATTGTATCTTATCCAGGGCTGTTGACTCAGGGACTGCATCTGATCCAGGGCTGTAAACTCAGGGACTGTATCTTTTCCAGGGCAGTGCACTCAGGGATTGTATCTTATCCAGGGCTGGACACTCAGGGAGTGTATCTCATCCAGGGCTGTACACTCAGCTACTGCATCTCATCCAGAGCTGTACACTCAGGGACTGCATCTCATCCAGGGCTGTACACTCAGGGATTGTATCTCATCCAGGGGTTTACACACATGGACTGTATTTCATCCAGGGCTGTACACACAGGGACTGTACCTCCTCCAGGGCTGTACTCCCAGGGAGTGTATGTCATCCAGGTCTGTACATGCCAGGACTGTATGTCATCTTTGGCTACAAACTCAGGTACTGTACCTCAACCAGGGCTGTATACTAATGGACTGTATCTCATGTAGCGCAGTACACACAGACACTGTATCTTATCTAAGGCTGTACACTGAGACACTGTATCTCATCCACGGCTGTTGACTCAGGAACTGCATCTTATTCACAGCTGTAAAACAGGGACTGTATCTTTTCCAGGGCAGTGCACTCAGGGATTGTATCTCATCCAGGGCTGGACACTCAGGGAGTGTATCTCATCCAGGGCTGTACACTCAGGGACTGTATCTCATCCAGGACTGTACACTCAGGGACTGTATCACGTCCAGGGCTATACACTCAGGTACTGCATCTCGTCCAGGGCTGTACACTCAGGGACTGCATCTCATACAGGGCTGTACAATCAGGGACTGTATCTCATCCAGGGTTGTGCACTCAGGGACATCATTTCATCCAGGGCTGTACACTCAGGGACTGAATCTCATCCAGGGCTGTACACTCACGGACTGTATCTCATCCATAGCCGTAAACAAAACAACTGTCTCTCAACCAGGACTGTATACTCCTGGAATGTACCTCATCCAGGGATGTACACTCAGGGACTGTATCTCATCCAGGGCAGTACAATCAGGGACTGTATCTCATCCAGGGCTGTACACTCAGGGAATGTATCTCATCCATATCTCTACACTCAGGTACTTTATCTCAACCGGACCTGTATACTCAGGGAATGTACTTCACCAGGGATGTACACTCAGGGACTGTATCTCATCCATGGCTGTACACACAGGGACTGTATCTCATCCAGTGATGTACACTCAGGGACTATATCTCATCCAGGGCTGTACTATGGTGGAGTGTATTTCATCCAGGGCTTTATACTCAAACACTATCTTATCAGGGCTCTACACTCAGACACTATACCTCATCCAGGCCTATACACTCAGGGACTGTATCTCATTGAGGGCTGAACACACAGTGGCTTATATCATCGAGGGCTGTACACTCAGGAAATGTATCTCATCCAGTGCTGTACACTCAGGGACTGTTTCTGATCAATGGCAGTAGTCTCGGGAACTGAATCTTATATAGCGCTGTACATGCAGGGACTGTATCTTATCCAGGGATGTACACTCAGGGACTGTATCTTACCCATGGCTGTACACTCAGGGTCTGTATGTCATTCAGGGCTGTACACACAGGGACTGAATCTCATCCAGGCTGTACACTCAGCGACTGTATCTCATCCAGGGCTGTACACTCAGGGACTGTATCTCATCCAGGGCGGTACACACAGGGACTGCATCACATCCATGGCTGTACACTCAAGGACTGCATCTCATCCAGGGCTGTACACTCAGGGACTTTATCTCATCCAGGGCTTTACACTCACAAACTGTATCTCCTCCAAGGCTGTATACTCAGGGCATGCACCTCCTCCAGTGCTGCACACTCAGGGACTGTATTTCATCCACGGCTGTACATTCAGGGACTGCATCTCATCCACGGCTGTACACTCAGGTACTGTACTTCATCCAGGGCTTTACCCTCCAGGACTGTATCTCATCCAGGGCTGCACAAACAGGAACTGTACCCGTCCATGGTTGTACAATCAGTGACTGTTCACATCCATGTCTGTACACTCAGGGAGTGTATCTCTTCCAGGACTGTACACTCAGGGATTGTATCTCATCCAGGGCTTTACACTCAGGGAATGTATCTCATCCAGGGCTTGCACACAGGGACTGTACCTCCTCCAGGGCTGTACACCCAGGGACTGTATCTCATCCAGGGCTGTACATGCAGGAACTGTATGTCATCTTTGGCTACACACTCAGTTACTGTACCTCAACCAGGGCTGTACACTAATGGACTGTATCTCATATAGGGCTGTACACTCAGACACTGTATCTTATCTAAGGCTGTACACTGAGACACTGTATCTTATCCAGGGCTGTAAACTCAGGGACTGTATCTTTTCCAGGGCAGTACAGTCAGGGACTGTATCTCATCCAGGGCTGTAATCTCAGGGTCGGTATCTCATCCAGGGTTTTACACTCAGGGACTGTATCTCATCAAGGGCTTTACACTAAGACACTGTATCATATCAAGGGCTCTAACTCATACACTGTATTTTATCCAGGGCTGTGGATTCAGACACTATATCTTATCCAAGGCTGTACACACAGACACTGTATCTTATCCAAGGCTGTACACTCAGGGACTGTATCTTATCCAGGACTCTACACTCAGGGTCTGTAAGTCATCCAGGGCTGTACACTCAGGGACTGAATCTCATCCAGGGCTGTACACTCAGGGACTGATTCTCATCCAGGGCTGTACACTCAGGGACTGCACCTCCTCCAGCGAGGTACATACAGGGACTGTATATTTTCGAGGGCTGTACAGTCAGTGACTGTATCTCATCCAGGTCTGTACACTCTGGAACTGTATCTCATCCAGGGCTGTACTCTGAGGGACCTTATCTCATCCAGGGTTGTACACTCAGGGACTGTACTTCATCAATGCTGTACAGTCAGAGACTGTATCTTATGTAGGGCTGTACAGTCAGACACCGTACCTTATCCAGGCCTGTATACTCAGACACCGTAACTTATCCAGGGCTGTAAATGCAGGACTGTATCTTATCCAGGGCTGTACACTCAGGGTCTGTATGTCATCCAGGGCTGTACACGCAGGGAGTGTATCTCATCCAGGGTTTTACACTCAGGGACTGCATATCATCCAGGGCTGTACACTCAGGGACTGTATCTCAATCAGGGCTGTACATTCACGGAATGTATCTCATCCAGGGCTGTACACTCAGGGACTGTATCTCATCCATAGCTTTACACTCAGGAACTGTATCTCAACCAGACCTGTACACTCAGGGAATGTACTTCATCCAGGGATGTACACTCAGGGACTGTATCTCATCCATTGCTGTACAAACAGGGATAGTATCTCATCCAGTGATATACACTAGGAACTATATCTCATCCAGGGCTGTATTATGAGGGACTGTATCTCATCCAGGGCTGTACACTCAGACACTGTATCTTATCAGGGCTGTACACTCAGACACTATATCTCATCCAGGCCTATACACTCAGGGACTGTATCTCATCCAGGGCTGAACACCCAGGGTCTTTATCTCATCGAAGGCTGTACACTCAGGGAATGTACTCATCCAGTTATGTACACTCAGGGGCTGTTTCTGATCACTGGCAGTACTCTCGGGGACTGTATCTTATCCAGCACTGTACATGCAGGGAGTGTATCTTATCCAGGGATGTACACTCAGGGACTGTATCTTACCAAGGGCTGTACACTCAGGGACTGTATCTCATCCATTGCTGTACAAACAGGGATAGTATCTCATCCAGTGATATACACTAGGGACTATATCTCATCCAGGGCTGTATTATGAAGGACTGTATCTCATCCAGGGCTGTACACTCAGACACTGTATCTTATCAGGGCTGTACACTCACACACTATATCTCATCCAGGCCCATACACTCAGGGACTGTATCTCATCCAGGGCTGAACTCCCAGGGTCTTTATCTCATCGAGGGCTGTACACTCAGGGAATGTATCCCATCCAGTTATGTACACTCAGGGGCTGTTTCTGATCACTGGCAGTACTCTCGGGGACTGTATCTTATACAGCACTGGACATGCAGGGAGTGTATCTTATCCAGGGATGTACACTCAGGGACTGTATCTTACCCAGGGCTGTACACTCAGGGTCTGTATCTCATCCAGGGAGGTACCCACAGGGAATGCATCCCATCCATGGCTGTACACTCAAGGACTGCATCTCATCCAGGGCTGTATACTCAGGGGCTTTATTTCATCCAGGGCTTTACACTCACAATCTGTATCTCATCCAGGGCTGTACACTCAGGGCCTGTACCTCCTCTAGTGCTGCACACTCAGGGACTGTATTTCATCCATGGCTGAACATTCAGGGCCTGCATCTCATCCACGGCTGAACACTAATGGACTGAACTTCATCCAGGACGTTACACTCCAGGACTGTATCTCATTCAGGGCTGCACACACAGGAACTGTACCCGTCCATAGCTGTACAATCAGTGACTGTTCACATCCAGGTGTGTACACTCGGGGGGGGGTATCTCATCCAGGGCTGTACACTCAGGGATTGTATCTCATCCAGCGCTGTACACTCAGGGACTGTATCTCATCAAGGGCTGTACACTGAGGTACTGCATCTCATCCAGGGCTGTATACTCAGGGACTGTATCTCCTCCAGGGCTGTACATGCAGGGACTGTATGTCATCTTTGGCTACACACTCAGGTACTGTACCTCAACCAGGGCTGTACACTAAGACACTGTATCTTAACTATGGCTGTACACTGAGACACTGTATCTCATCCAGGGCTGTTGACTCAGGGACTGTATCTTATCCAGGGCTGTAAACTCAGGGAATGTATCTTTTCCAGGGCAGTACACTCAGGGACTGTATCTCATCCAGGGCTGTACACTCAGGGACTGTATCTCATCAAGGGCTGTCCAGTCAGGGACTGGTTCTCATCCAGGGCTGTAAACTCAGGGACTGCACCTCCTCCAGTGGTGTACATTCCGGGACTGTATGTTTTCAAGGGCTGTACACTCAGGGACTGTATCTCATCAAGGGCTGTACTCTCTGGGACGGTATCTCATCCAGGGTTTTACACTCAGGGACTGTACTTCATCAATGCTGTACAGTCAGATACTGTATCTTATGGTGGGATGTACAATCAGAAACTGTATCTTATCCAGAGCTGTAAACGCTGGGACTGTATCTTATCCAGGGATGTACACTCAGGGACTGTATCATATCCAGGGCAGTACACTCAGGGTCTGTATGTCATCCAGGGCTGTACACTCAGGGACTGTATCTCATCCAGCATTGTACATTCAGGGACTGCATTTCATCCAGGGCTCTACACTCAGGACCTGTATCTCATCCAGGGCTGTACACTCAGGGACTGTATTTCATCCAGAGCTTTACACTCACGGGTTGTATCTCATCCAGGGCTGTACACTGAGGTATTGCACCTCCTCCAGGGCTGCACACTCAGGGACTCTATCTCATCCAGGGCTGTAAACTCAGGGACTGTATCTCATCAAGGGCTGTCCAGTCAGGGACTGTATTTCATTCATGGTTGCACATTCAGGGACTGCATCTCATCCACGGCTTTACACTCAGGGACTCTACTTCATCCACGGCTTTATACTCCAGGACTATAACTCATCCAGGGCTGGACGCACAGTAACTGTACCCCGTCCAGAGCTGTACAATCGGTGACTGTTCTTATTCAGGGCTGTACACTGAGGGACGGTATCTCATACATAGCTCTACACTCAGGAACTGTATCTCAACGAGACCTGTACACTCAGGGAATGTACTTCATCCAAGGATGTACACTCAGGGACTGTATCTCATCCATGATTGTACACACAGGGACTGTTTCTCATCCAGTGATGTAAACTCAGGGACTATATCTCTTCCAGGGCTGTACTATGAGGGACTGTATCTCATCCAGGGATGTACACTCAGACACTGTATCTTATCAGGGTTGTACACTCAGACACTATATGTCATCCAGGCCTATACACTAAGGGACTATATCTCATCCAGGGCTGAACACTCAGGGTCTTTATCTCATCCAGTGCTGTACACTCAGGGACTGTTTCTGATCAATGGCAGTACTCTCGGGGACTGTATCTTATCCAGCGCTGTACATGGAGGGACTGTATCTTATCCAGGGATGTACACACAGGGACTGTATCTTATCCAGGGCTGTACACTCAGGGTCTGTATATCATCCAGGGCTGTATACCCATGGACTGAATCTCATCTAAGGCTGTACACTCAGCGACTGTATCTCATCCAGGACTGTACACTCAGGGACTGTATCTCATCCAGGGCGGTACACACAGGGACTGCATCCCATCCAGGCTGTACACTCAAGGACTGCATCTCATCCAGGGCTGTACACTCAGGGACTTTATCTCATCCAGGGCTTTACACTCATAAACTGTATCTCATCCAGAGCTGTACACTCAGGGCCTGCACCTCCTCAAGGGTTGCACACTCAGGCACTGTATTTCATCCACGGCTGTACTTTGAAGGACTGCATCTTATCCACGGCTGTACACTCATGGACTGTACTTCATCCAGGGCTTTACACTCCAGGACTGTATCTCATCCAGGGCTGCACACACAGGAACTGTATCCGTCCATGGGTGTACAATCAGTGTCTGTTCACATCCAGGTCTGTACACTCAGGGAGTATATCTCATCCAGGTCTGTACACTCTGGGACTGTATCTCATCCAGGGCTGTACACTTAGGGACTGCATCTCATAAAGGGCTGTACACTCAGGGACTGTATCTCATCCAGGGCTTTACACACATGGACTGTATTTCATCCAGATCTGTACACACAGGGACTGTACCTCCTCCAGGGCTGTACACCCAGGGACTGTATCTCATCCAGGCTTGTACATGCAGGGACTGTATGTCATCTTTTGCTACACACTCAGGTACTGTATCTCAAGCCGGGCTGTACACTAATGGACAGAATCTCATATAGGGCTGTACACTAAGACACTGTATCTTATCTTAGGCTGTACACTGAGACACTGTATCTTATCCACGGCTGTTGACTCAGCGACTGTATCTTATCCAGGGCTGTAAACTCAGGGACTGTATCTTTTGCAGGGCAGTACACACAGGGACTGTATCTCATCCAGGACTGTACATTCAGGGACTGTATCTCATCCAAGGCTGTAATCTCACGGACAGTATCTCATCCAGGGTTGTACACTCAGGGACTGTATCTCATCAAGGGCTTTACACTAAGACACTGTATCTTATAACGGGCTCTAACTCATACACTGTATTTTATCCACAGCTGTGTACTCAAACAGTGTATCTTATCCAGGGCTGTACACTCAGACAATGTATCTTATGCAGGGCTGTACACTCAGGGACTGTATCTTATCCAGGACTGTACACTCAGGGTCTGTATGTCATCCAGGGGTGTTCACTCAGGGACTGAATCTTATCCAGAGCTGTACACTCAGGGACTGAATCTCATCCAGGGCTGTACATTCAGGTACTGCACCTCCTCCAGCACTGTACATTCAGGGACTGTATCTTTTCGAGTGCTGTACACTCAGGGACTGTATCTCATCCAGGTCTGTACACTCTGGAACTGTATCTCATCCAGGGCTGTACTCTCAGGGACGTAATCTAATCCAGGGTTGTACACTCAGGGAATGTACTTCATCAATGCTGTACAGTCGAGACTGTATGTTATGTAGGGCTGTACAGTCAGACAATGTATCTTATTTAGGCCTGTATACTCAGACACTGTATCTTATCCAGGGTTGTAAATGCAGGGACTGTATCTTATCCAGGGATGTACACTCAGGGAGTGTATCTTATCAAGGGCTGGACACTCAGGGTCTGTATGTCACCCAGGGGTGTACACTCAGGGACTGTATCTCTTCCAGGTTTGTACATTCAGGGACTGCATTTCATCCAGGGCTGTACACTGACAACCTGAATCTCATCTAGGCCTATACACTCAGGGATGGTATCTCATCCAGGGCTGAAAACTCAGGGGCTTTATCTCAGCGAGGGCTGTACACTCAGGGAATGTATCTCATCCAGTGCTGTACACTCAGGGACTGTTTCTGATCAATGGCAGTACCCTCGGGGACTGTATCATATCCAGCGCTGTACATGCAGGGACTGTATCTTATCCAGGGATGTACACTCAGGGACTGTATCTTATCCAGGGCTGTACACTCAGGGTCTGTATGTCATCCAGGGCTGTACACTCAGGGACTGTATCTCATCCAGGTTTGTACATTCAGGGACTGTATCTCATCCAGGGCTGAAAACTCAGGGGCTTTATCTCATTGAGGGCTGTACACTAAGGGAATGAATCTCATCCAATGCTGTACACTCAGGGACTGTTTCTGATCAATGGCAGTACTCTCGGGGACTGTATCTTATCCAGTGCTGTACACTCAGGTAATGTATCTCATACAGGGTTGTATACTCATGGAGTGTATCTCATCCAGGGCTGTACTCTCAGGGACGGTATCTCATCCAGGGTTGTACACTCACAGAATGTATCTCATCCATAGCTGTACACAAAGGAACTGTATCTCAACCAGGCCTGTATAATCATGGAATGTACCTCATCCAGGGATGTACACTCAGCGACTGTATCTCATCCCCAGCTGTACACTCAGGGACTGTATTTCATCCAGGGCTTTACACTCATGGAGTGTATCTCATCCAGAGCTGAACACTGAGGTACTGCACCTACTTCAGGGCTGCACACTCAGGGACTGTATCTCTTCCAGGGCTGTAAACTCAGGGACTGTATGTCATCAAGGGCTGTACAGTCAGGGACTGTATTTCTTCCATGGTTGCACATTCAGGGACTGCATCTCATCCACGGCTGTACACTCAGGGACTGTACTTCATCCACGGCTTTACACTCCAGGACTGTACCTCATTCAGGGCTGCACGCACAGGAACTGTACCCCGTACAGGGCTGTACAATCAGTGACTGTTCTCATCCAGGGCTGTACACTCAGGGAATGTATCTCATCCATAGCTCTACACTCAGGAACAGTATCTCAACCAGACCTGTACACTCAGGGAATGTACTTCATCCAGAGATGTACACTCAAGGACTGTATCTCATCCATTGCTGTACAAACAGGGATGGTATCTCATCCAGTGATATACACTAGGGACTATATCTCTTCCAGGGCTGTATTATGAGGGACTGTATCTCATCCAGGGCTGTACACTCAGACACTGTATCTTATCAGGGCTGTACACTCAGACACTATATGTCATCCAGGCCTATACACTCAGGGACTGTATCTCATCCAGGGCTGAACACTCAGGGTCTTTATCTCATCGAGGGCTGTACACTCAGGGAATGTAGCTCATCCAGTTATGTACACTCAGGGGCTGTTTCTGATCACTGGCAGTACTCTCGGGGACTGTATCTTATCCAGCGCTGTACATGCAGGGAGTATATGTTATCCAGTGGTGTACACTCATGGACTGTATCTCACCCAGGGCTGTACACTCAGGGTCTGTATATCATCCAGGACTGTACACCCAGGGACTGAATCTCATCCAGGTCTGTACACTCAGCGACTGTATCTCATCCAGGGCTGTACACTCAGGGACTGTATCTCATCCAGGGCGGTACCCACAGGGACTGCATCCCATCCATGGCTGTACACTCAAGGACTGCATCTCATCCAGGGCTGTATACTCATGGACTTTATCTCATCCAGGGCTTTACACTCACAAACTGTATCTCATCTAGGGCTGTACACGCAGGGCCTGCACGTCCTCCAGTGCTGCACACTCAGGGACTGTATTTCATCCATGGCTGTACATTCAGGGACTGCATCTCATCCACGGCTGAACTTCATCCAGGACTTTACACTCCAGGTCTATATCTCATCCAGGGCTGCACACACAGGAACTGTCCCTGTAGAAAGCTGTACAATCAGTGACTGTTCACATCCAGGTCTGTACACTCAGGGAGTGTATCTCATCCATGGCTGTACACTCAAGGATTGTATCTCATCCAGGGCTGTACACTCAGGGACTGTATCTCATCGAGGGCTGTACACTCAGGTACTGCATCTCATCCAGGGCTGTATACTCAGGGACTGCATCTCATACAGGGCTGTACACTCAGGGACTGTATCTCATCCAGGGCTTTACACACATGGAGTGTATTTCATCTAGGGCTGTACACAAACGGACTGTACCTCCTCCAGGGCTGTACACCCAGGGACTGTATCTCATCCAGGGCTGTACATGCAGGGACTGTATGTCATCTTTGGCTGCACACTCAGGTACTGTACCTCAACCAGGGCTGTACACTAAGACACTGTATCTTATCTACGGCTGTACACTGAGACACTGTATCTTATCCAGGGATGTTGACTCAGGGACTGTATCTTATCCATGGTTGTAAACGCAGGGAATGTATCTTTTCCAGGGCAGTACACTCAGGGACTGTATCTCTTCCAGGGCTATACACTCAGGGACTGTATCTCATCCAGGGCTGTAATCTCAGGGACTGTACCTCATCCAGTGTTGTACACTCAGGGACTGTATCTCATCAAGGGCTTTACACTAAAACACTGTATCTTATCCAGGGCTCTACACTCAGACATGGTATCTTATCCAGGGCTCTACACTCAGGGACTGTATCTTATCCAGGACTCTACACTCTGGGTCTGTATGTCATCAAGGGCTGTACACTCAGGGAGTGAATCTCATCCAGGGCTGTACACTCAGGGACTGATTCTCATCCAGGGCTGTACACTCAGGGACTGCACCTCCTCCAGCGGTGTACACTCAGGGACTGTATGTTTTCGAGGGCTGTACACTCAGGCACTGTATCTCGTCCAGGGCTGTACACTCTGGAACTGTATCTCATCCAGGGCTGTACTCTGAGGGACCTTATCTCATCCAGGGTTGTACACTCAGGGACTGTACTTCATCAATGCTGTACAGTCAGAGACTGTATCTTATGTAGGGCTGTACAATCAGACACTGTATCTTATCCAGAGCTGTAAACGCCGGGACTGTATCTTATCCAGGGATGTACACTCAGGGACTGTATCATATCCAGGGCAGTACACTCAGGGTCTGTATGTCAGCCAGGGCTGTACACTAAGGGACTGTATCTCATCCAACATTATACATTCAGGGACTGCATTTCATCTAGGGCTCTACACTCAGGACCTGTATCTAATCCAGGGCTGTACACTCAGGGACTGTATTTCATCCAGGGCTTTACACTCACGGACTGTGTCTCATCCAGGGCTGTACACTGAGGTTCTGCACCTCCTCCAGGGCTGCACACTCAGGGACTCTATCTCATCCAGGGCTGTCCAGTCAGGGACTGTATTTCATTCATGGTTGCACATTCAGGGACTGTATTTCATTCATGGTTGCACATTCAGGGACTGCATCTCATCCACGGCTTTACACTCAGGGACTCTACTTC
The DNA here is from genome assembly GCF_020740685.1 of Jaculus jaculus. Classification (NCBI taxonomy): domain Eukaryota; kingdom Metazoa; phylum Chordata; class Mammalia; order Rodentia; family Dipodidae; genus Jaculus; species Jaculus jaculus. The sequence continues at coordinate 8,484,359 of NC_059126.1, forward strand.
ATCCATGGCTTTACACTCCAGGACTCTACCTCATCCAGGGCTGGACGCACCGGAACTGTCCCACATACAGGGCTGTACAATCGGTGACTGTTCTCATCCAGGGCTGTACACTCAGGGACGGTATCTCATCCATAGCTCTACACTCAGGAACTGTATCTCAACGAGACCTATACACTCAGGGAATGTACTTCATCCAGGGATGTACACTCAGGGACTGTATCTCATCCATGATTGTACACACAGGGACTGCTTCTCATCCAGTGATGTAAACTCAGGGACTATATCTCTTCCAGGGCTGTACTATGAGGGACTGTATATCATCCAGGGCTGTACACTCAGACACTATATCTTATCAGGGTTGTACACTCAGACACTATATGTCATCCAGGCCTATACACTCAGGGACTGTATCTCATCCAGGGCTGAACACTCAGGGTCTTTATCTCATCCAGTGCTGTACACTCAGGGACTGTTTCTGATCAATGGCAGTACTCTCGGGGACTGTATCTTATCCAGCGCTGTACATGGAAGGACTGTATCTTATCCAGGGATGTACACTCAGGGACTGTATGTTATCCAGGGATGTACACTCAGGGTCTGCATGTCATCCAGGGCTGTACACCCAGGGACTGAATCTCATCCAGTGCTGTACACTCAACGACTGTATCTCATCCAGGACTGTACACTCAGGGACTGTATCTCATCCAGGGTGGTACACACAGGGACTGCATCCCATCCATGGCTGTACACTCAAGGACTGCATCTCATCCAGGGCTGTACACTCAGGGACTTATTCTCATCCATGGCTTTATACTCACAAACTGTATCTCATCCAGAGCTGTACACTCAGGGCCTGCACCTCATCCAGAGTTGCACACTCAGGCACTGTATTTCATCCACGGCTGTACATTGAAGGACTGCATCTCATCTACCTCTGTACACTCACGGAGTGTACTTCATCCAGGGCTCTACACTCCAGGACTGTATCTCATCCATGGCTGCACACACTGGAACTGTATCCGTCCATGGCTTTACCATCAGTGACTGTTCACATCCAGGTCTGTACACTCAGACAATTTATCTTATGCAGGGCTGTACACTCCGGGACTGTATCTCATCCAGCGCTGTAACTCAGGGATTGCATCTCATACAGGGCTGTATACTCAGGGACTGTATCTCATCCAGGGCTTTACACACATGGACTGAATCTCATCCAGGGCTGTACACTCAGGTGCTGCACCTCCTCCAGCGCTGTACATTCAGGGACTGTATCTTTTCGAGGGCTGTACACTCGGGGACTGTATCTCATCCAGGTCTGTACACTCTGGAACTGTATCTCATCCAGGGCTGTACTCTCAGGGACGTAATGTAATCCAGAGTTGTACACTCAGGGACTGTACTTCATCAGTGCTGTACAGTCAGAGACTGTATCTTACGTAGGGCTGTACAGTCAGACCATGTATCTTATTTAGGCCTCTATACTCACACACTGTATCTTATCCAGAGTTGTAAATGCAGGTACTGTATCTTACCAGGGATGTACACTCAGGGAGTGTATCTTATCCAGGGCTGTACACTCAGGGTCTGTATGTCACCCAGGGGTGTACACTCAGGGATGTATCTCTTCCAGGTTTGTACATTCAGGGACTGCATTTCATCCAGGGTTGTACACTGACGACCTGAATCTCATCTAGGCCTATACACTCAGGAACTGTATCTCATCCAGGGCTGAAAACTCAGGGGCTTTATCTCATCGAGGGCTGTACACTCAAGGAATGTATCTCATCCAGTGCTGTACACTCAGGGACTGTTTCTGATCAATGGCAGTACCCTCGGGGACTGTATCTTATCCAGCGCTGTACATGCAGGGACTGTATCTTATCCAGGGATGTACACTCAGGGACTGTATCTTATCCAGGGCTGTACACTCAGGGTCTGTATGTCATCCAGGGCTGTACACTCAGAGACTGTATCTCATCCACGTTTGTACATTCAGGGACTGAATCTCATCAAGGGCTGAAAACTCAGGGGCTTTATCTCATCGAGGGCTGTACACTCAGGGAATGAATCTCATCCAGGGCTGTACACTCAGGGACTGTTTCTGATCAATGGAAGTACTCTCTGGGACTGTATCTTATCCAGTGCTGTACACTCGGGTAATGTATCTCATACAGGGCTGTATACTCAGGGAGTGTATCTCATCCAGGGCTGTAATCTCAGGGATGGTATCTCATCCAGGGTTGTACACTCATACACTGTATGTTATCCAGGGCTGTATACTGAGACACTGTATCTTATCCAGCGCTGTACATGCAGCGACTGTATCTTATTCAGGGATGTACACTCAGGGACTGTATGTTATCCAGTGCTGTACACTCAGGGTCTGTATGTCATACAGGGCTGTACACTCAGGGACTGTATCTCATCCAGGGTTGTACATTCAGGGACTGCATTTCATCCAGGGGTGTACACTCACGACCTGAATCTCATGCAGGGCTGTACACTCAGGGACTGTATCTCATCCAGGGCTGTACACTCACGGACTGTATTTCATTCAGGGCTGTAAACTCAGGTCCTGTATCTCATCAAGGGCTGTACAGTCAGGGACTGTATTTCATCCATGGTTGCACATTCAGGGACTGCATCTCATCCAGGGCTGTACACTCAGGGACTGTATCTCATCCATAGCTCTACACACAGGAACTGTATGTCAACCAGTCCCGTACACTCAGGGAATGTACTTCATCCAGGGATGTACACTCAGGGACTGTACCTCATCCAGTGATGTACACTCAGGGACTATATCTTATCCAGGGCTGTACTATGAGGGACTGTATCTCATCCAGGGCTGTACACTCAGACACTGTATCTTATCAGGGCTGTACACTCAGACACTATATCTCATCCAGGGCTGAACACTCAGGGTCTTTATCTCATCGAGGGCTGTACACCCAGGGAATGTATCTCATCAAGTGCTGGACACTCAGGGAATGTTTCTGATCAATGTCAGTACTATCGGGGACTGTATCTTATCCAGCGCTGTACAAGCAGGGACTGTATCTTATCCAGGGCTGTACACTCAGGGTCTGTATATCATCCAGGGCTGTACACCCAGGGACTATATCTCATCCAAGGCAGTACACACAGGGACGGCATCCCATCCATGGCTGTACACTAAAGGACTGCATCTCATCCAGGGCTGTACACTCAGGGACTTTATCTCATCCAGGGCTTTACACTCACAAACTGTATCTCATCCAGGGCTGTACACTCAGGGCCTGCACCTCCTCCAGTGCTGTACACTCAGGTAGTGTATTTCATCCAAGGCTGTACACTCATGGACTGTACTTCATCCCGGACTTTACACTCCAGGACTGTATCTCATCCAGGGCTGCACAGACAGGAACTGTACCCGTCCATAGCTGTACAATCAGTGACTGTTCACATCCTGGTCTGTAAACTCAGGGAATGTATCTCATCCAGGGCTGTAAACTCAGGGATTGTATCTCATCCAGGGCTATACACTCAGGGAGTGTATCTCATCCAGGGCTGTACACTCAGGGACTCCATCTCATACAGGGCTGGACACTAAGGGACTGTATCTCATCCAGGGCTTTATACACATGGACTGGATTTCATCCAGGGCTGTACACACAGGGACTGTACCTCCTCCAGGGCTGTACACCCAGGGACTGTATCTCATCCAGGGCTGTACATGCAGGGACGGTATGTCATCTTTGGCTACACACTCAGGTACTGTACCTCAACCAGGGCTGTATACTAATGGACTGTATCTCATATAAGCTGTACACTAAGACACTGTATCTTATCTATGGCTGTACACTGAGACACTGTATTTTATCCAGTGCAGTACACTCAGGGACTGTATCTCATCCAGGGCTCTACACTCAGGGACTGTATCTCATCCAGGTCTGTAATCCTAGGGATGGTACCTCATCCAGGGTTGTACACTCAGGGACTGTATCTCAAAAGGGCTTTACGCTAAGACACTGTATATTATCCAGGGCTGTACACTCAGGGACTGTATCTTATCTAGGACTCTACACTCAGGGCCTGTATGTCATCCAGGGCTGTACAATCAGGGACTGAATCTCATCCAGGGCTGTACACTCAGGGTCTGTTTCTCATCCAGTGCTGTACGATCAGGGACTGCACCTCCTCCAGCGGTGTACATTCAGGGACTGTATCTTTTCGAGGGCTGTACACTCAGGGGCTGTGTCTCATCCATGGCTGTACACACTGGATCTGTATCTCATCCAGGGCTGTACTCTCTGGGACGGTATCTCATCCAGGGTTGTACACTCAGGGACTGTACTTCATCAATGGTGTACAGTCAGAGATGTATCTTATTTAGGGCTGTACACTCAGACACTGTATATTATCCAGGGCTGTAAACGCAGGGACTGTATCGTATCCACGGATGTACACTCAGGGACTGTATCTTATCCAGGGCTGTACACTCAGGGTCTGTATGTCATCCAGGGCTGTACACTCAGCGACTGTATCTCATCCTGCATTGTACATTCAGGGACTGCATTTCACCCAGGGCTCTGACTCAGAACCTGAATCTCATCGAGGGGTGTACACTCAGGGACTGTATTTCATCCATGGCTTTACACTCACGGACCGTATCTCATCCAGGGTGTACAATGAGGTACTGCACCTCCTCCAGGGCTGCACACTCAGGGACTCTATCTCATCCAGGGCTGTAAACTGAGGGACTATATCTCATCAAGTGCTGTAGAGTCAGGGACTGTATTTCATCCATGGTTGCACATTCAGGGACTGCATCTCATCCACGGCTGTACACTCAGGGACTGTACTTCATTCACGGCCTTACACTCCAGGACTGTACCTCATCCAGGGCTGCACGCACAAGAACAATACCCCATCCGGGGCTGTACAATTGGTGACTGTTCTCATCCAGGGCTGTACACTCAGGGACTGTATCTCATCCATAGCTCTACACTCAGGAACTGTATCTCAACGAGACCTGTACACTCAGGGAATGTACTTAATCCAGGGATGTACACTCAGGGACTGTATTTCATCCATGATTGTACACACAGGGACTGTATCACATCCAGTGATGTAAACTCAGGGAGTATATCTTTTCGAGGGCTGTATTATGAAGGCCTGTATCTTATCCAGTGTTGTACACTCTGGGACTGTATATCATACGGGGCAGTACACTCTGGGAGTGTATCTCATCCAGGCTATACTCTCAGGGACGGAAACTCATTCAAGGGTGTACACTCTGGGACTGTATCTCACCAAGGACTTCACAAACAGACCCTGCATCTTATCCAGGGCTGTACACTCAGACACTGTATGTTATCCAGGGCTGTATACTGAGACACTGTATCTTATTCAGCTCTGTACATGCAGGGACTGTATCTTATCCAGGGATGTACACTCAGGGTTTGTATCTTATCCAGGGCTTTACACTCAGGGTCTGTATATCATCCAGGGCTCTACACCCAGGGACTGAATCTCATCCAGGGCTGTAAACTCAGCGACTGTGTCTCATCCATGGCTGTACACTCAAGGACTGTATCTCATCCAGGGCGGTACACACAGGGACTGCATCCCATCCATGGCTGTACACTAAGGGACTGCATCTCATCCAGGGCTGTACACTCAGGGTCTTTATCTCATCCAGGGCTTTACACTCACAAACTGTATCTCATCCAGGGCTGTACACTCAGGGACTCCACCTCCTCCAGGGCTGCACACTGAGGGACTGTATTTCATCCACGGCTGTACATTCAGGGACTGAATCTCATCCACATCTGTACACTCATGGACTGTATTTCTTCCAGGGCTTTACACTCCAGGACTGTATCTCATCCAGGGCTGCACACACAGGAACTGTACCCCGTCCATGGCTGTACAATCAGTGACTGTTCTCATCCAGTGCAGTACACTCAGGGACTGTATCTCATCCAGGTCTTTGCACTCACAAATTGTATTTCATCCAGGGCTGTACACTCAGGGACTGCATCTCCTCCAGGGCTAGACACTCAGGGACTGTATCTCATCCAGGGCTTTAAACTTAGGGACTGTATCTCATCAAGCGCTGTACATTCAGGGACTGTATTTCATCCACGGCTGTACTTTCAGGGACTGCCTCTCATTCATGGCTGTACACTCATGGACTGTACTTCATCTAGGGCTTTACACTCCAGGACTGTATCTCATCCAGGGCTGCACACACAGTAACTGTACCCCGTCCATGGCTGTACAATCAGTAACTGTTCTCATCCAGGGCTGTACGCTCAGGGAGTGTATCTCAAACATGGCTGTACAATCACGGAATGTATCTCATCCAGGGCTGTACACTCACGGACTGTATCTCATCCATTGCTGTATACAAAGGAACTGTATCTCAACCAGGCCTGTATACTCATGGAATGTACCTCATCCGGGGATGTACACTCAGGGACTGTATCTCATCCATGGCTGTACACTATGTGACTGTATCTCATCCAGTGCGGTACACACAGGGACTGCATCTCATCCATGGCTGTACACTCAGGGACTGCATCTCATCCAGGGCTGTATACTCAGGGACTTTATCTCATCCAGGGCTTTACACTCACAAACTGTATATCATCCAGGGTTGTACACTCAGAGACTGCACCTCCTTCAGGGCTGCACACTCAGGGACTGTATTTCATCCACGGATGTACATTCAGGGACTGAATCTCATCCACGGCTGTACACTCATGGAGTGTACTTCATCCAGGGCTTTATACTCCAGTACTGTATCTCATCCAGGGCTGCACACACAGGAACTGTACCCCGTCCATGTCTGTACAATCAGTGACTGTTCTCATCCAGGGCTGTACACTCAGGGACTGTATCTCAAACATGGCTGTATACTCACAGACTGTATCTCATCCAGGGCTGTACGCAAAGGAACTGTATCTCAACCAGGCCTGTGTACTCATGGAATGTACCTCATCCAGGGATGTCCACACAGGGACTGCATCTCATCCATGGCTGTACACTCAGGGACTGCATCTCATTCAGGGCAGTACACTCAGGTAATTTATCTCATCCAAGGCTTTACACTCACAAACTCTATCTTATCCAGGGATGTACACTCAGACACTGTATATTATCCAGGGTTGTATACTCAGACACTGTATCTTATCCAGGGCTGTAACTCTGAAATTGTATCTTATCTAGGGCTGTATACTCTGGGACTCTATCTTATACAGGGCTGTACACTCAGAGACTGTACCTCATCCATGGCTGTATTGTGAGGGACTCCATCTCATCCAGGATTGTACACTCAGGGACTGAATCTCATCCAGTGCTGTACACTGAGGGACTGCATCTCATTGAGGGCTCTACACACAGGGACTGTATCTCATCAAGGGCTGTACACTCAGACACTGTATCTTATCTAGGGCTGTATACTCAGGAACTGTATCTTATACAAGGCTGTACACTCAGGGAGTGTTCCTCATCCATGGCTGTACTGTCAGGGATTGCATCTCATCCAGGGTTGTACACTCAGCGACTGTATCTCATCCAGGTTGGTACACTCAGGGACTGCATCTCATCCAGGGCAGTACACACAGGGACTGCATCTCATCCATGGCTGTACACTCAGGGACTGCATCTCATCCAGGGCTGTACACTCAGGGATTGTTTCTCATCCAGGGCTTTACACTCACAAACTGTATCTCATCCAGGGATATACACTCAGGGACTGTATCTCATCCAGGGCTGTAAACTTAGGGACTGTATCTCATCAAGGGCTGTACAGTCAGGGACTGTATTTAATCCATGGCTGTAAATTCAGTGACTTCATCTCATCCACGGCTGTACACTCATGGACTGTACTTCATCCAGGGCTTTACCCTCCAGGATTGTATCTCATCCAGGGCTGCACACACAAGAACTGTACCCCGTCCATGGCTGTACAATCAGTGACTGTTCTCATCTAGGGCTGTACACTCAGGGAGTGTATCTCAAACATGGCTGTATACTCACGGACTGTATCTCATCCAGGGCTGTACACTCACGGACTGTATCTCATCCATAGCTGTACACAAAGGAACTGTATCTCAACCAGTCCCGTATACTCATGGAATGTACCTCATCCAGGGATGTACACACAGGGACTGCATCTCATCCATGGCTGTACAATGAGGGACTGCATCTCATCCAGGGCTGTACACTCAGGGACTTTATCTCATCCAAGGCTTTACACTCAGAAACTGTATCTTAAACAGGGCTGTTTAATCAGGGGCTGATTCTTATCCAGGGCTGTACACTCAGGGACATTTTTTTTTTCCAGGTCTATACACTTAGGGACTTTATCTCATCCAGGGCTGTAAAATCAGAGACTGTATCTCATCCAGGGCTGTACTATCAGGGATTGTATCTCATCCAGGGTTGTACAACCAGGGACTGTATGTCATCAAGGGCTGTACACTCAGACACTGTATCTTATCCAGGGCTGTACACTCAGACACTGTATCTTATCCAGGTCTGGACTCTCTCAAGGACTGCATCTTATCCAGGAGTGTGCACTCAGGGACTGTATCTTATCCAGGGCTGTACACTCACAGACTGTATCTTATCCAGGGCTGTACACTCAGCGACTGTATGTCATCTTGGGAGGCACACTCAGGGACTTTACCTCAACCAGGGCTGTACACTAAAGGACAGTATCTCATATAGAGCTGTACACTCAGACACTGTATCTTATCCAAGGCTGAACACTCAGAAACTGTATCTTATCCAGGGGTGTTTACTCAGGGGCTGATTCTTATCCAGGGCTGTACACTCAGGGACTTTATTTTTTCCAGGGCTGTACACTTAGGGACTTTATCTCATCCAGGTCTGTACAATCAGGGACTGTATCTCATCCAGGGCTGTACTATCAGGGATTGTATCTCATCCAGTGTTGTACACCCAGGGACTGTATGTCGTCAAGGGCTGTACACTTAGACTCTGTATCTTATCCAGGGCTGTACACTCAGACACTGTATCTTATCCAGGGTTGTATACTCAGACACTGTATCTTATCTAGGCTGTACACTCAGAAATTGTATCTTATCTAGGGCTGTATACTCAGGGACTCTATCTTAAACAGGGCTGTACACTCAGGGACTGTACCTCATGCATGGCTATACTGTGAGGGACTGAATCTCATGCAGGATTGTAGACTCAGGGACTGTATCTCATCCCTGGCTGGACCTCAGGGACTGCACCTCATCCAGTGCTGTACACTGCGGGACTGCATCTCATCTAGGACTGTACACACAGGGACCGTATCTCATCAAGGGCTGTACACTCAGACACTGTATCTTATCTAGGGCTGTATACTCAGGAACTGTATCTTATACACGGCTGTACACTCAGGGAGTGTTCCTCATCCATGGCTGTACTGTCAGGGATTGCATCTCACCCAGGGTTGTACACTCAGGGACTGTATCTCATCCAGGGCTGGACACTCATGGGCTGTATCTCATCCATTGCTGTACACTCAGGGACTGTATCTCATCCAGGGCTGTACACTCAGGGACTGTATCTCATCCAGGGCTGTACACTCAGGGACTGCATCTCATCCAGGGCTGTACACTCATGGAATGCACCTCCTCCAGGGCTGCACACTCAGGGACTGTATCTCATCCAGGGCTGTAAACTCAGGGAGTGTATCCCATCAAGTGCTGTACAATCAGTGATTGTATTTCATCCAGGGCTGTGCATTCAGGGACTGCATCTCATCCACGGCCGTACACTCAGGGACTGTATTTCATCCAGGGCTTTACACTCCTGTACTGTATCTCATCCAGGGATGCACACACAGGAACTGTACCCCGTCCAGTGCTGTAAAATTGGTTACTGTTCTCACCCAGGGTTGTACACTCAGGGACTGTATCTCATAAATCAGTGTACACTCACGGACTGTTTCTCATCTAGGTCTGTACACTCACGGACTGTATCTCATCCATAGCTGTAAACAAATGAATTGTATCTCAACCAGGCCTGTATACTCATGGAATGTATCTCATCCAGGGAAGTACACTCAGGGACTGTTTCTCTTCCACGGCTGTACAATCAGGGACTGTATCTCATCCAGTGATGTACACTCAGGGACTATATCTCCACCAGGTCTGTACTATGAGGGACTATATCTCATCCAATGCTGTACACTCAGACACTGTATCTTATCCAGGGCTGGACACTCAGACACTATATCTTATCCAGGCCTATACACTCATTGACTGTATCTCACCCATGGCTGAACACTCAGGGACTGTATCTCATCGAGTGCTGTACACTCAGGGACTGTATCTCATCCAGGTCTGTACACTCAGACACTGTATCTTATCCAGGGTTGTATACTCAGTCACCGTATCTTATCCAGGGTTGTATACTCAGTCACTGTATCTTACCCAGGGCTGTACACAAAGGGATTGGAACTTATCCAGGGCTGTATACTCAGGGACTACATCTTATCCATGGCTGTACACTCAGGGACTGTTTCTCATCCAGTATTGTACACTCAGGGAGTGTATTTCATCCAGGGCTGTACTATCAGGGACTGTATCTCATCCAGGGTTGTACACTGAGACACTGTATCTTATCAAGGGCTGTACACTCAGACACTGTATGTTATCCAGCGGTATACACTCAGGGACTGTACGTCATCCAGGGCTTTAAACTCAGGGACTGTTTCTCATCGAGGGCTGTACACTCAGGGAATGTATCTTATCCAGTGCTGTTAACTCAGGGAGGGTTTCACAACAATGCCTGTACTCTCGGGGACTGCATCTTATCCAGAGCTGTACGCTCAGACACTGCATCTTAGGGTTGTACACACAGACAGTGTATCTAATTCCAGGTCTGTACATTCAGGGACTGGATCTCTCCAGGGCTATGCATTTAGAGACTGTACATTATCCATGGCTATACACTCACGGACTGTATCTCATCTGGGGCTGTACACTCAGGGACTGTATGTCATCTTTGGCTGCACATCAGGGACTGTACCTCAACCATGGCTGTGCACTAAAGGACTGTATCGCATATAGGGCCGAACACTCAGACACTGTAACTTATCCATGGCTGTTTACTCAGGGACTGTATCTTTTCCACAGCTGTACTCTCGGGGACCGTATCTCATCCAGAGTTGTACACCCATTGATTGTATCTCATCCAGGGCTGTACACTCAGACACTGTATCTTATCCAGGGCTGTATACTCAGACACTGTATCTTATCCAGGGCTGTATACTCAGACACTGTACTTATCCATGGCTGTATACTCAGGGACTGTATCTTACCCAGGGCTGTACACAAAGGGATTGTATCTTATCCAGGGCTGTACACTCAGGGACTGTATCTAAACGAGGGGTGTATGCTGAGCGAGTGTATCTCAACCAGGGCTGTACACTCAGGGACTGTATCGAATCCAGTTCAGTACACTCAGGGACTGTTTCTCATCCATGGCTGTACTCTCGGGGAGTGTATCTTATCCTGGGCTGTACACTCAGACACTGTATCTTATCCAGAGCTGTGTACTGAGGGAATGTATCTTTTTTTGTTTGTTTGTTTCAGAATTTTTAGTTTTTTATTATTGACAACTTCCATAATTGTAGAAAATGAACCATGATAATTCTCTCTCCCCTCACTTTTCCCTTCACAGCTTCACCTAGGAGGCTGCTTATTTTTTTTTTAATTTAATTTATTAGTTTTCGTTTCAGTGAATACAGGCAGTTTGGTACCATTATTTAGGCTCATCTGTGATCTATCCCCTCCCATTAGGCCCTCCTTGTTAATGAAAATGGGTCGTGAATAGTGGAGTTAGCCCCCAGTTATTAGTATGATCAATGTCTCTCCAAATCATGACCCAACATGTAACTCTGACATTCTTTCCGCCCCCTCTTCCGCAAGATTTCCCTGAGCCATGTTGGGTTCATTTTTGGTCTGCTTCAGTGCTGAGGTGTTGGGGGCCTCTGAGGCTTTGGCTCTCTGATTGGGTAGGAGTTGATTTTTCTCTGCGTCGATCTCCTTCCCCTTTGTGCTGGTATCCGGTTCACAGGAAAACATCACCCTTGCTTATTTTGCCAGTTGTCCTTAGTTTCAGTTGGGCCCCTTTTGAGGTATGTTGGGGCAGCTCTCTTCTTAGGATCTGCATCTATCTGGAAAAGAGAAGCAGATTCTCCAACGGAGAGTAAGTTAGCACCCGGAAAATTGAGATAACACTTACTTTTTTGATAGACAGTTTGATAGGTGTAGGTCCTCTTATACCCCGTGATTGATGGTAGCTTGATATTGTAGAGTGGCCTGTGTTTGGGTATGGTTCTGACTTGTTTCCCAGCTCCAGATAAGGGTCTAGTACCACTGAGTGGATCAGTTAGCCAAATCAAGAGCAATTGATTCCTCACCATGGCTGTGTACCACTATTGCACTTGTGTGGGCATCACATCTGGTTATTTGTTGCTAATTAGGTTAAACAATGTGTTGCTTGGACAGATCTTGGTCATTTCCCCCAGTTGCCTATGTAGCGCCTTCTGGCACTAGACACGATGACTGTCTGGGGACTGACTCTCTCCTGGCTTCCAGCCATGTCATTCCATTTTACGTGTCAGCTGTGTATGGAGTCTTCAGCAATAGGGTCTTATCACTGGCCTTTGGTGGGTCATAAAGTACTCGGACAGAAGTCTGTCATTGTTTTGGGAAACCTTGTAGGTTTCTCTGATCAAAATCCCTCATTGTGGATGGTAGGCCCAAGCTGGAAGTTGGGGTTACAGGTCAGTGTCCACTAAGAAATTGAGGAAAAAGATAACTAATATACAAGAGTTAGAGAGGAGAGAGATAGAGGGGAGAGGGAGGGAGGGAAGATGTAGGAGATTTAGGTCAGTCTTGATCCTACCCTCTCCAGTGTCTTGTGGTTCAGGTGTTTCCTGTAAGGGTCTAGTGAAGGTTCAGCCATTTGGTCTGTCTTTTAGGAAGTAGAATTTTATGGTACCATTGCCGTTTGGGTCCAGATTACTGTTTTCCACCCTTTGATTCCCTCCCCGCCCTCCCATCCATCTTATTGTCTAGTCCATGAGGTGCTTGCTGGGTATGTAAGGCATCTTGGGCAGATTAAGTTTAGGTGTTGCAGCTGAGTGAGACTATGTGTCGATTTTTTTTCTGTGATTGGGTAAGTTTGCTGAGAATGATCTGCTCCAGGTTCAAACATTTTTCCTCAAATTTCTTTATGTCGTTTTTTCTTACTGCTGTATAGAATTCCATTGTGTAGATATACCACATCTTTGTTATCCATTCTTCTAATGATGGACATCTGGGTTGATTCCAGCTTTTAGCTATTACGAGTTGAGCTGCTACAAACATGGTTGAGCAAATCTCTCTGGCTTTTGGTTTGAAGGTTTTAGGGTACATGCCCAGTAATGGTATAACTGGGTCTGTTGGTATTTCTATAGTCAGCTTTTTCAGGAATCTCCATATTGCTTTCCAAAGTGGTTGTACCATCCTGCATTCCCACCAACAGTGAATGAGTGTCCCTGCTTCTCCACATCCTCACCAGCATTTATTTTAATTTGACCTTTTGATGTTGGCCATCTTTACTGGGGTAAGGTGGAATCTCATAGTTGTTTTAATTTGCATTTCTCTGATGATTAGGGATGATGAACATTTTCTTAGGTGTGTGTTTGCCATTTGTATCTCTTCCTCTGTGAATTGCCTGTTTAACTCTGTGCCCCATTTTGTGAGTGGGGTATTTGTCTTCTTATTGTTTAGACTTTTGAGTTCTTTGTAAATTCTAGAGATAAGGCCTCTATCAGTTGGATAACCTGAAAATATTTTCTCCAATTCTGTGGGTATTCTATTGGCTTTGCTTATTATATGCTTGTCTGTGAAGAAACTCTGCAGCTTCATATGATCACAATGGTTGAGTGACTGTTTAAGAACTTGAGCCACTGGGGTTTTGTTCAGGAAGTCTTTTTCCACAAGAAAAGAAAATTATTGGCCTATTTCCCTAATGAACATAGACGCAAAGATCCTCAACAAAATTCTCACAAACCGAATCCAACAACACATCAAAAGCATTATCCACCTTGACCAAGTGGGATTTATCCCAGGAACACAAGGGTGGTTCAACATACGAAAATCTGTCAATGTAATACACCACATAAACAAGCTTAAACATAAAAATCACATGATCATTTCGATAGATGCAGAAAAGGCCTTCGACAAGATACAACATCACTTCATGATCAAAACATTGGAGAGAATCGGCATGGCTGGTTCACATCTTAATATAATAAAGGCAATATACAAAGCTCCAAAGGCCCAAATAATACTTAATGGAGAGAGACTGGAGGAATTCCCATTGAGATCAGGAACAAGACAGGGATGTCCTCTCTCACCTCTGCTTTTTAATATAGTTCTGGAAGTCCTAGCCCAAGCAATACGGCAGGAGAAGGAAATAAAAGGGATACAATTTGGAAAGGAAGAAGTTAAGTTAGCGCTATTCGCCAATGACATGATTGTATATGTAAGAGACCTGAGAGACTCCATCCCAAAACTCCTGAAGGTGATTAACTCCTATAGCAAAGTAGCAGGATACAAAATCAATGCACAAAAATCGGTAGCATTTCTGTATGCAAAAGACAAAGACACAGAAAAAGAAATAAAGGACATATTCCCATTTTCAATAGCAACAACAACAACAAAAAAAATACCTTGGAATAACGTTAACCAAGGAAGTGAAAGATCTATACAATGAAAATATAAAAACTCTCAAAAGAGGGACTGTATCTTATCGAGGGCTGTACACTCAGGGACTCTATCTTATCCAGGGCTCTACACACATGGACTGCATCTTATCCGGGACTATACACTCAGGGACTGTATCTTATCCCGGGCTGTACACTCACGGACTGGATCTCAACCAGGTCTGTACATTCAGGGACTCTATTTCACCTTGGGCTGCACACTCAGGGAGTGTAACTCAACCAGGACTGTACACTAAAGGAATGTAACTCATATGTGGCTGTACACTCAGCCACTGTATCTTACCCAAGGCTGAACACTCAGACACTGTATCTTCTCCAGGGCTGTTTACTCAGGGACTGTATCTTTTCCAGGGCTGTACTCTGAGGGACTGTATCTCATCCAGAAGTGTACACCCATTGACTGTATTTCATCAAGGGCTGTACACTGAGACACTATCTTATCCAGGGCTGTATGCTCAGACACTGTATCTTTTCCAGGGCGGTACACACAGGGACTGTATCTCATCCAGGGCTGTACACTCAGGGACTGCATCTCATCCAGGGCTGTACATTGAGAGAATGTATCTCATCCAGGGCTTTTCACTCTAGGACTGTATCTCATCCAGAGCTGCACTCTCAGGAACTGTACGCCATCCAGGGCTGTACACTCGGTGACTGTTCTAATCCAAGACTGTACACTCAGGAAGAGTATCTCCACCATGGCTGTACACTCAGAGACTCTACCTCCTCCAGGGCTGTGCACTCAGGGACTGTATATCATCCAGTGCTGTACAACCAGTGACTGTATCTATTCCAGGGCTGTACAATGTGGGACTGTATAACATCCAGGGCTGTACACTCATACACTGTATCTTATCAGGGCTGTACAATCAGACACAGTATCTTATCAAGGGGTGTATATTCAGGGACTCCATCTTATCCAGGGCTGTGCAGTCAGGGACAGTATCTTATCCAGGGCTGTACATTCACAGACTGTATCTCATCCAGGGCTGTATACTAGGGACTGTATGTCATCAGAGGCTGCACCTTCATGGACTGTACCTCAACCTGTGCTGTATACTAAAGGACTGTAACTCATATAGGGCTGTACACTCAGACACTGTATCCTATCCAAAGCTGTACACTCAGACACTGTATCTTATCCAGGGTTGTTTACTCAGGGACTGTTTCTTATCCAGGGTTGTACACTCAGGGACTGTATCTCATCCAGGGCTGTAAACTCAGGAACTGTATCTCATCTTGGGCTGCACACTCGGCCTGTATTCCATCCAGGGGTATACACCCAGGGACTGTTCCTCATCCAGGGCTGTATACTATACGACTTTTTCTCATATAGGTCTCTACACTCAGACACTATATCATATCCAGGGCTGTATACTCAGACACTGTATCTTATCCAGGGCTGTATACTCAGGGACTGTATCTTACCCAGGGCTGTATACAAAGGGATTGTATCTTATCCAGGGCTGTACACTCAGGGAGTGTATCTCAATGAGGGTTGTATACTGAGCGAGTGTATCTCATCTAGGGCTGTACTCAGCGACTGTATCTCTTCCAGGCCTGTACACTCAAGAACTGTATCTCAACCAGGGCTGTACACTCAGGGACTGTATCTCATCCAGTGCAGTACACGAAGGGACTGTTTCTCATCCATGGCTGTACTCTTGGGGAGTGTATCTTATCCTGGGTTGTACACTCAGACCCTGTATCTTATCCAGAGCTGTGTACTGAGGGACTGTACCTTATCAAGGGCTGTACACTCAGGGACTCTATCTTATCCAGGGCTTTACACTCAGGGACTGCAAATTATCTGGGACTGTACACTCAGGGACTGTATTGTATCCATGGCTGTACCACTCACGGACTGTATCTCATCCAGGGCTGTACACTCAGAGACTCTATATCACCTTGGGCTGCACAGTCAGGGAGTGTACCTCAACCAGGACTGTACACTAAAGGACTCTAACTCTATGGGGCTGTACACTCAGCCACTGTATCTTATCCAAGGCTCTACACTCAGACACTGTATATTATCCAGGTCTGTATACACAGGGACTGTATCTCATCCAGGGCTGTACACTCAGGGACTGTATCTCATCCAGGGTTGTACACTCAGGGACTGTTTCTTATTCAGGGCTGTAATGTCAGGGACTTTATGGCATCCAGGGATGTACGCACAGGGACTGCATCTCATCCAGGACAGTACACTCAGGGACTGTATCTCATCCAGGGCATTACATTCCAGGACTGTATCTCATCCACAGCTGCAAAATCATGGAATGTACCCCATCCAGGGCTGTACACTCGGTGACTGTTCTCATCCAGTTCAGTACACTCATGGACTGTATCTCATCCATGGCTGTGCACTCAGGGATGTAACTCATTCAGGGCTGTACAATCAGGAACTGCATTTCAACCAGGCCTGTACAGTCAGGGACTGTATATCATCCACGGCTGCACACACAGGGACTGTATCTCATCCAGTGCTGTACACTCAGAGACTGTATGTCATCCTGTGCTGAACACTCAGGGACTGTATTTCTTCTAGGGCTGTACTATCAGGGACTGTTCCTCATCCAGGCCTGTACAACCAGACACTGTATGTTATCCAGGGCTCTACACTCAGACACTGTATGTTAACCAGGGCGAAATTTCTGAGACTGTACTTTATAGAGGGCTGTACACACAGGGACTGTATCTCATCAAGAGCTTGTACACTCAGGGAATGTATCTCCTCCAGTGCTGTAAACTCAGGGATTGTTTCTCATCAATGGCTGTATTCTCGGGGACCGTATCTCAAGCAGGCTTGTACACCCATTGACTGTATCTCATCACGGTCTGTACACTCAGACACTGTATCTTATCCAGGGGTGTAAACTCAGACACTGTATCTTATCCAGGGCTGTACTCACAGGGAGTGTATCTTATCCAAGGCTGTATACTCAGGGACTGTATCTTATCAAGGGCTGTACACTCAGTGTCTGTTTCTCATCAAGGGCTGTGCATTCAGGGACTGCATCTCATCCAGGGCTGTACACTCAGAGACTGTATGTCATCCAGGGCTGCACACTCAGGGACTGTACCCCATCCAGGGCTACACAATTGGTGACTGTTCTCATCCAGGGCTCTACACTCAGGAACTGCATGTCCACCACGGCTGTACACTCTATCTTATCCAGGGCTGTACACTCAGGGACTGTATCTCATCCAGGGCTGTACACTCAGGGACTGTATCTCTTCCACGGCTGTACTATCAGGAACTGTATCTCATCCAGGGCTATACACTCAGACATTGTATCTTATCTAGGGCTGTACACTCAGACACTATATCTCATCTAGAGCTATACACTCAGGGGCTGTATCTCATCGAGGGCTGTACACTCAGGGAATGTATCTTATCCAGTCCTGTACACTCAGGGACTGTTTCTCATCAATGGCTGTACTCTCGGGGACTGCATCTTATCCAAGGCTGTACACTCAGACACTGTATCTCATACAGGGCTTTATACTCAGGGACTGTATCTCATCCAGGGATATACACTCAGGGACTGATTTCATTCAGGGATGTACACTCAGGGACTGCATCTCATCCAGGGCAGTACAGTCAGGTACTGTATCTCATCCAGTGCTTTACACTCCAGGACTGTATCTTATCCAGACCTGTACACTCAGGAACTGTATGTCATCCAGGGACTGTATCTCATCCAGGTCTGTACAGACAGACACTTTACCCTATCCAGGGCTGTACACTCAGACACTGTATCTTATCTTGGGCTGTAAAATCAAGGACTGTACCTTATCCAGTGCTGTACACACAGGGAATGTATCTAATACAGGGAGTGTATCTCATCCAGGGCTATACACTCAGGGACTGTATCTCATCGAGGGCTGTACATTCAGGGACTGTATCTCATCCAGGGCTGTACACTCTTGGAGTGTATCTCATCCAGTGCTGTACGATTAGGGACAGTATCTCATCAGGGCTGTACTCCAAGGGAGTGTATCTCATCCAAGGCTGTACACTCACACCCTGTATCTTATCCAGGGCTGTACACTCAGGGACTGTATCTCATCCAAGGCTGTACTCTCAGTGAGTGTGTCTCATCCAGGTCTGTACACTCAGACACTGTATATAATGCAGGGCTGTACACTCATACACTGTATCTAATCCAGGGGTGTACACACATGGACTGTATCTTATCCAGGGCTGTACACTCAGGGACTGAATCTTATCCAGGGCTGTACACTCATGGACGGTAACTTATCCAGGACTTTACACTCAGGGACTGTATCTCATCCAGGGCTGTGCACTCAGGGACTGCATCGCATCCAGGGCAGTAACTCAGGGAGTGTATCTCATCCAGGGCTGTACACTCGGGGACTGTATTACATCAGGGATGTACACCTAGGGAATGTACTTCATCCAGGGCTGTACACTTAGGGACTGTATCTCATCCAGGGCTGTACACTCACGGAATGTATTTCATCAGGGCTGTACACTCAGGGTCTGTATCTCATCAAGGGCTGTACACTCAGCGACTGTAAATCATCCAGGACTGTACAGTCAGGGAGTGTATCTCATCCAGGTCTGTACACTCAGCGACTGTATCTGACCCAGGGCTGAACACTCTGGGAGTGTATCTTATCCAGGTCTGTATATCCATGGACTGTATTTCATCAGGGCTGTACACTCAGGAACTGTACTTATCCAGGGCTGTACACTCAGGGACTGTATCTCATCCAAGGATGTATGCTCATGGAGTGAATCTCATCCAGGGCTTTACACTCACGGATTGTATCTCATGCAAGGCTGGAGGCTCAGGAAATGTATCTCATCTACGCCTGGAAACTCAGGGACTGTATCTCATCCAGGGCTGTACTCAGGGACTCTATATCATCAGGGCTGTACAATCAGGGACTGTACTTCATCCAGGGCTGTACACCCAGGAAATGTATCTCATCCATGGCTGTACCCTCAGGGACTGTATCTCATCAAGGGCTGTACAATCAGGGACTGTATTTCATCAGGGGTGTACACTCAGGGACTGTATCACAACTAGGGCTGTACAATCTGGAACTGTATCTCATCCAGTGCTGTACTCTCAGGGACTGTACTTCATCCAGGGCTGTCCTCTCAGGGAGTGTATCTCATCCAGGGCTGAACACTCATGGACTGTATATTATCCAGGGCTTTACCATCAGGAACTCTATCTTCTTCAGGGCTGTACACACAGGGACTGCATCTTATCCATGGCTGTACACTCAGGGACGGTATCTTATCCTGGCATCTACACTCAGAGACTGTATCTCATCCAGGGCTGTACACTCAGGGACTGTATCTCATCCATGGCTGTACACTCAGGGAATGTATTTCATCATGGCTGTACTCTCTAGAGAGTGTATTTCATCCAGGGCAGTACGCTCCTGGACTGTATCTCATCCAGGGCTGTACACTCAGGGAGGGTATATCATCCAGGCCTGTACACTCAGTGACTGTATCTGATCCAGGGCTGTACACTCAGGGACTGTATTTCATCAGTGCTGTACACTCAGGGACTGTACTTATCCAGGGCTGTACACTCAAGGAATGTATCCCGTCCAGGATTATATACTCAGGGTCTGTATCTCATGCATGGCTGTACATTCAGGGACTGTATCTCATCCAGGGTGTATGCTCATGGACTGTATCTCATCCAGTGCTGTACACTCAGGGACTGTATCTCATTCAGGGCTGTAAACTCAGCAGCTGTATCTCATCCATGGCTGTACCATCAGGGAGTGTATCACATCCAGGGCTGTACATTCAGCGACAGTATCTCATCCTGGGCTGTAAACTCACCGACTGTATCTCATCCAGGATTGTACACTCAGGGACGGAGTGTCTTCGAGGGCTGTACACTCAGGCACTGCATCTCTTCCAGGGTTGTACATGC
This sequence comes from Jaculus jaculus, assembly GCF_020740685.1. Taxonomy (NCBI): domain Eukaryota; kingdom Metazoa; phylum Chordata; class Mammalia; order Rodentia; family Dipodidae; genus Jaculus; species Jaculus jaculus. The sequence goes on from NC_059126.1 coordinate 8,505,083, forward strand.
CGGTACTGTATCTCATCCAGGGCTTTACAAGCACGAACTGTATCTCATCCAGGGCTGTACATGCAGACTGTATCTCATCCATGGCTGTACACTCAGGGACTGTATCTCATCCAGGGCTGTACAGTCAGGGACTGTATCTCATCTAGGGCTGCACATTCAGGGACTGTATCTCATCCAGGATTGTAAACCCTGGGACAGTATCTCATCCTGTGCTGTACTCTCAGGGACAGTATCTCATCCAGGGCTTTACTCTCAGGGCGTGTATCTCATCCAGGGCTGTACACTGAGGGACAGTATTTGATCAGGGCTGTACACTCAGGGACTGTATGTTATCCAGGGCTGTATGCTCATGGACTGTATATCATGCAGTGCTGTACACTCAGGGACTGTATCTCATCCAGGGCTATTCACTCAGTGACCGTATCTCATCCAGGACTGTACACTCGGACACTCTATTTTCTCCAGGGCTGTACTCTCAGGGACTGCACCATATCCTGGTCTGTACAGTCATGGAAGGTATCTTATCCAGGGCTGTAAACTCAGGGACTGAATCTCTTCCAGGGCTGTGCACAAAGGGACTGTATCTTATCCAGGCCTGCAGAGTCACAGACTGCATCTTATCCAGGGCTGTACAGTCAGGGACTGCATCTCATCCAGGGCTGTAAACTCAGGGAATGTTATGATCCAGGACTTTACAGTCAAGGACCGTATCTCATCCAGGGATATACACTCAGGGACTGTATCTCATCCAGGGCTGTACTCTCAGGGAGTGTATCTCATCCAGGACTGTACACTCAGACAGTGTATTTTATCAGGGATGTACACTGAGTGACTCTATCTCATGCAGGGCTGTACATTCAGGGACTGTATCTCATCCAGGGCTGTACACTCTGGGACTGTGTCTCATCCAGTGCTGTATACTCAGGTACTGTATCTCATCCCGGGCTGTACTCTCAGGGACTGTATCTATCCAGCGCTGTTATATTAGACACTGTATATTATGCAGGGCTGTACACTCATACACTGTATCTTATCCTGGACTGTACACTCATGGACTGTATCTTTTCCAGGTCTGTACATTCAGGGAGTGTACTTTCTCCATGGCTGTACACACAGGGACTGTATCTCATTCAGGTGTACATTCATGGACTGTATCTCATCCAGGGCTGTACACTCTGGGACTGTGTCTCATCCAGTGCTGTATACTCAGGTACTGTATCTCATCCAGGGCTGTACTCTCAGGGAGTGTATCTCATCCAGCGCTATTATTTTAGACACTGTATATTATGCAGGGCTGCACACTCATGCACTGTATCTTTTCCAGGTCTGTACATTCAGGGAGTGTATCTTCTCCAGGGCTGTACACTCAGGGACTGTATCTCATTCAGGTCTGTACACTCAGGGACTGTATCTCATCCAGGGATGTACACTCAGTGACTGTATTTCATCAGTGCTGTACAATCAGAGACTGTACTTCATCCAGGGCTGTACATTCAGGGAATGTATCTCATCCAGGGCTGTACACTCAGGGACTGTATCTCATCCAGAACTGTACAATCAGGGACTGTATTTCATCAGGGCTGTACAATCCGGGACTGTATCTCATCCAGTGCTGTACACTGAGGGACTGTATCTCATCCAGGGCTGTACTCTCAGGGATTGTATCTCATCCAGGGCTGTACACTGAGACACGGTATATGATGCAGTGCTCTACACTCATACACTGTATCTAATCCAGAGGTGTACACACATGGACTGTATCTTATTCAGGGCTGTACACTCAGGGACTGCATCTTATCCAGGGCTGTACACTCAGGATGGTATCTTATCCAGGGCTCTTCTCTCAGGGACTGTATCTCATCCAGGGCTGTGCATTCAGGGACTGCATCTCATCCAGGGCTCTAACTCAGGGAGTGTGTCTCATCTAGGTCTGTACACTCAGCAACTGTATCTCATCAAGGGCTGTACACTCAGGTACTGTATCTCATCCAGGTCTGTACACTCAGGGACTGTATTACATCAGGGCTGTACACTCAGGGCATGTATTTCACCCAGGGCTGTACACTCAAGTAATGTATCTAATCCGGGCTGTATACTCAGGGACTGTATCTCATCCAGGGCTGTACACTCAGGGAATATATTTTATCAGGGCTGTACACTCAGGGACTGTATCTCATCCAAGGCTGTACACTCAGTGACTGTTAATCATCCAGGACAGTACACTCAGGGAGTGTATCTCATCCAGGGCTGTACAATCAGCGACTGTATCTGACCCAGGGTTGTACAATCTGGGTGTGTATCTCATCCTGGTCTGTACATTCAGGACTGTATTTCCTCAGAGCTGTACACTCAGGGACTGTATCTCTTCCAGGGCTGTGCACAAAGGGACTGTATCTTATCCAGGCCTGTAGACTCACAGACTGTATCTTGTCCAGGGCTGTACAGTCAGGGACTGCATCTCATCCAGGGCTGTAAACTCAGGCAATGTATATCATCCAGGGACTTACAGTCAAGGACCATATCTCATCCAGGGCTGTACACTCAGGGAGTGTATCACATACAGGGCTGTACTCTCAGGGAGTATATCTCATCCAGAGCTGTACACTCAGGGAGTGTATCACATCCAGGGCTGTACACTAAGACAGTGTATTTTATCAGGGATGTACACTGAGTGACTGTATCTCATACAGGGCTGTACACTCTGGGACTGTGTCTCATCCAGTGCTGTATATTCAGGGACTGTATCTTATCCAGGGCTGTACTCTCAGGGAGTGTGTCTCATCCAGCGCTGTTATATTAGACACTGTATATTATACAGGGTTTATACTCATACACTGTATCTTATCCTGAGCTGTACATTCAGGGAGTGTATTTTCTCCAGGGCTGTACACTCAGGGACTGTATCTCATCCAGGTCTATACATTCAGGGACTGTATCTCATCCACGGCTGTACTCTCAGGGAGTGTATCTCATCCAGTGCTGTACACTCAGGGACTGTATCTCAACCAGGGATGTACACTAAGTGACTATTTCATCAGGGATGTACAATCAGGGACTGTACTTCATCCAGGGCTGTACATTCAGGGAATGTATCTCATCCAGGGCTGTACAATCAGACACTGTATTTCATCAGGGCTGTACACTGAGGGACTGTATCTCATCCAGGTCTGTATTTTCAGGGACTGTATCTCATCCAGGTCTGTACATTCAGGGACTGTATCTCATCCAGGGCTGTACAATCTGGGACTGCATCTCATCCAGTGCTGTACACTGAGGGTCTGTATCTCATCCAGAGCTGTACAGTCAGTGACTTTATCTCAAACAGGGCTGTACACTCAGGGACTGTATCTCATCCAGGGCTGTACACTCAGGGACTGTACCTGATCGAGGGCTGTACACTCAGCGACTGTATCTCATCCAGGGCTGCACAGTCAGGGACGGTATCTCATCCAGTGCTTTACACACACAGGCTGTATCTTATCCAGGGCTGTACTATCAGGGAGTGTATCTCATCCAGTTCTGTACACTCACGTACAGTATCTCATCCAGGGCTTAACTCTTAGGGAGTGTATCTCATCCAGGGCTCTACACTCTTAAACTGTTCTTATCCAGGGCTATACACTCATACACTGTATCTTCTCCAAGGCTGTATAAGCAGGGACTCTATCTTATCCAGGTCTGTACATTCAGGGACTGTATCTTCTCCAGGGCTGTACACTCAGGGACTGCATCTTATCCTGGTCTGTACACTCAGAGATGGAATCTTATCCATGTCTGTACATTTAGGGACTGTATCTCATCCAGGGCTGTGCATACAGGGACTGTATCTTATCCAGGAGTGTAAACTCAGGGACTGCGTCTTATCCAGGGCTGTACACTCCGGGACTGCATTTCATCCAGGGGTGTAAACTCAGGGAATGTATATCATCCAGGGCTCTACATTCCGGGACTGCATTTCATCAGGGCTGTATACTCATGGACTGTATCTCATACACGGCTGTACATTTATGGATAGTATCTGATCCAGGGCTGTACAATCTGGGACTGTACTTCATCAAGGGCTGTACACTAAGGGAATGTATCTCATCCAGGGGTGTACACTCAGGGACTGTATTTCATCAGGGCTGTGCAGTCACGGAATGTACTTCATCCAGGGCTGTACACTCTGGGAATGTATCTCATCCAGGGCTGTACACTCAGGGACTGCATCTCATCCAGGCCTGTACACTCAGGAACTGTATCTCATACAGGGCTGTACACTCAGGGACTGTATCTCATACAGGGCTGTACACTCAAGGAGTGTATCTCATCCAGGGCTGTACACTCAGGGACGGCATCTCATCCAGGCCTGTACACTAAGGGAGTGTATCTCATCCAGGGCTGTACACTCAGGGACTGTATTTCATCAGGGCTGTCCTATCTGGGACTGTATGTCATCCAGCACTGTACTCTCAGGGAGTGTATCATATCCAGGTCTGTACACTCAGACACTGTATATTATGCAGGGCTGTACACTCATACACTGTATCTTATCCAGGACTGTACACACAGGGACTGTATAGTATTCAAGGCTGTACATTCTGGGTTTGTATCTTCTCCAGGGCTGTACACTCAGGGACGGTATCTTATCCCGGGCTCTACATTCAGGGACTGTATCTCATCCAGGGCTGTGCACACTGGGACTGCATATTATACAGGCCTGAATACTCAGGAACTGCATCTTATCCAGGTCTCTACACTCAGGGACGACATCTCATCCAGTACTGTCACTGACGGACTGTATTTTATTCAGGGAGTGTATCTCATCCAGGGCTTTACACAGAAGTCGGTATTTCATCACAGCTGTACACTCAGGTACTGTAATTCATCCAGAGCTGTACACTCAGAGACTGTATCTCAGTCAGGTCTGTACACTCAGTGACAGTATCTCATCCAGGGCTATACACTCAACGACTGTATTTCATCCAAGGCTGTACACCCAAGAAATGTATCTCATCCAGAGCTGTACACTCAGGGACTGTATCTCATCCTGTACTGTACACTGAGGGACTGTATTTTATCAGGGCTGTAAACTCAGGGACTGTATCTCATCCAGGGCTATACACTCAGGGAATGTATCTCATCCTGGGCTATACACTCTGTGACTGTATCTCATCCAGGTCTGTACACTCAGACACTGTATCTTATCATGGGCTGTATACTCAGGGATGGTATCTTAACCTGGGATGTACACACAGGGACTGTATCTTATCCAGGGCTGTATAATGAGGGACTACTTCTTATTCAGGACTGTACACTAAGGGACTGTATCAAATCGGGGGCTGTACATTCAGGGACTGTATCTCATCCAGGGATGTACACTCAGGGAGTGTATCTAATGCAGGGCAGTGTAGTCAGGGACTATATCTCATCCAGGGCTGTACACTCAGACACTGTTCTAATCCAGGGCTGTATAAGCACGGACTGTACCTTATTCAGGTCTGTACCCTCAGGGACTGCATCTTATCCTGGGCTGTACACTAAGGGACTGTATCTCATCCAAGACTTTACATTCAGGAACTGTATCTCATCCAGGGTGTACACTCAGGGAGTGAATATCATGCAGGGCTGTACACTCAGGGACTGCATATCATCCACAGTTGTAAGCTCAGGGACTGTTTCTCATCCAGGGATTTACACTCAAGGACTGTATCTCATCCAGGGCTGTACACTCAGGAACTGTAACTGATCAAGGGCTTTACACTCAGCGACTGTATGTCATCCAGAGCTGTAAAATATGGACTGTACCTAATCCAGGGCTGTACACTCAGGGACTGTATCTCCTCCATGGCTGTACACTCAGGGACTGTATCTCATCCAGGGCGGTACATTCAGTTACTGTATATCATCCAGGGCTGTACACTCAGGGACTGTATCTCATCCAGGGCTGGTCACTCAGACACTGTTCTTATCCAGGGCTGTACACTCATACACTGTATCTTATCCAGGGCTGTATAAACAGGGACTGTATCTTATCCAGGTCTGTACATTCAGGGACTGTATCTCATTCAGGGCTGTACACTCGCGGACAGTATTTCATCCAGGGCTGTACACTCAGGGAGTGTATCTCATCCCGGGCTGTACACTCAGACACTGTATTTCATCAGGGCTATACACTCTGGGAGTGTATCTCATCCAGGTCTGTACATTCGGGACTGTATCTGATCCAGCGCTGTACACTCAGGGAGTGTATTTCATGAGGGCTGTACATTTAGGGACTCTACTTCATCCAGGGCCATTCACTCAGGGAATGTATCTCACTCAGGGCTGTGCACTCAGAGACTGTATCTCATCAAGGGCTGTACACTCAGGGACTGTATCTCAACCAGGGCTGTATGCTCATGGACTGTATGTCATCCAGGGCTGTACACCCAGGGACTGTACCTGATCGAAGGCTGTACAATCAGGGACTGTATCTCATCCACGACTGTACAGTGAGCGACTGTATCTCATTCAGGGACTATATCTGATCCAGCGCTGTACACTCAGGGACTGTACTTCATCAGGGCCGTTCACGCAGGGAAAATATCTCACCCAGGGCTGTACACTCAGGGACTGTATCTCATCAAGGGCTGTACACTGAGGGACTATATCTCATCCAAGTCTGTACGTTCAGGGACTGTATTTAATCAGTGCTGTACACTCAGGGACTGTATCTCAACCAGGGCTGTACACTCATGGACTGTATGTCATCCAGTGTTGTACATTCTGGGACTGTATCTCATCCAGGGCTGTACACTCAGGAACTGTATCTCCGCCAGGGCTGTGACTAAGCTACTGTATCTCATCCTGGCCAGTACATTCAGCAACTGTATCTCATCGAGGGATGTACACTCAGGGACTGGATAACACCCAGGTCTGTACACACAGACACTGTATCTTATCCAGGGCTGTATACTCTGGGACAGTTTCTTAATCTGGGATGTACACACAGGGACTGTATCTTATACACGGCTGTATACTGAGGGACTGCATCTTATCCATGTTTGTACACTATGGGACGGTATCTCATTCAGGGCTGTACATTCAGTGAGTGTATCTCCAACAGGGCTGTATACTCGGAGTGTATCTGATGCAGGGCTATACACTCAGGGACTGCATCTCATCCAGGGCTGTAAAAACAGGCAGTGTTTCTCATCCAGGGCTTTACACTCAAGGACTGTATCTCATCCAGGGGTGTACACTCAGGGACTGTAGCTGATCTAGGGCCATAAACTAGCGACTGTATCTCATTCAGAACTGTATACCCATGGACTGTATCTCATCCAGGGCTGTATACTCAGGGACTGTATCTCATCCAGGGCTGTACTCTCAGCGACTCTATCTTATCCAGGGCTGTACACTCAGGGACTGCATCTCATCCAGGGCTGTAAACACAGTCTGTTTTACTCATCCACGGCTTTACACTCAAGGACTGTACCTCATCCAGAGCTGTACACTCAAGGACTGTACTTCATCCAGAGCTGTACAGTCAAGGACTGTACCTGATTGAGGGCTGTACACTCAGCAATGGTATCTCATCCACGACTATACAGTCAGTGACTGTATCTCATCCAGGGCGGTACATTCAGGAACTGGATATCATCCAGGGCTGTACACTCAGGGACTGCATCTCATCCAGGGCTGAAATCTCAGCTACTGTATCTCATCCTGGGCTGTACACTCAGTGACTGTATCTCATCCAGGGCTGTATCTTATCCAGGGCTGTATAATCAGGGACTGGATCTTATCCAGGAAGGGATGTACACTCAGGGACTGTTTCTCATCCACGGCTATACACTAAGGGACTGTATCTCATCCAGGTCTGTACACTCAGTGACTGGATAACAACCAGGTCTGTACACACAGACACTCTATCATATCCAGGGCTGTATACTCACGGACAGTTTCTTAGCCTGGTATGTACACACAGGGACTGTATCTTATCCTGGGCTGTATACTGAGGGACTGCATCTTATCCATGTCTGTAAACTAAGGGACTGCATCTCATACAGGGCTGTACATTCAGGGAATGTATCACCAACAGGGCTATACACTCAGGGAGTCTATCTGATGCAGGGCTATACACTCAGGGACTGCATCCCATCCAGGGCTGTAAACACAGGTAGTGTTTCTCATCCAGGGATTTACACTCAAGGACTGTATCTCATCCAGGGCTGTACACTCAGGGACTGTACCTGATCGAGTGCAGTACATTCAGCGACTGTGTCTCATTCAGGGCTGTACCCCCATACTGTATCTCATCCAGGGGCTGTACACTCAGGGACTGTATCTCATCCAGGGCTGTACACTCAACAACTGTATCTCATCCAGGGCTGTATACTCAGGGACTGTATCTCATCCAGGATTGTAACCTCAGCGACTCTATCTCATCCAGGGCTGTACACTAGGGACTGTACCTGATCGAGGGCTGTACACTCAGCGACTGTATCTCATCCAGGGCTGTACACTCAGGGACTGTATCTCATCCACTGCTGTACACTCGGGGAGGGTATCTCATCCAGGGTGGTCCACTCACTGACTCTATCTCATCCAGGGCTGTACACTCAGGGACTGTATTTCATCAGGGCTGTACAATAGGGACTATACTTCACCCAGAGCTCTACACACAGGGAATGTATCTCATCCAGGGCTGTACACTCTGGGAATGTATCTCATGCAGAGCTGTACACTCAGGGACTGTACTTCACCCAGAGCTGTGCAATCAGGGAATGTATCTCATCCATTGCTGTACACTCTGGGACTGTATTTCATCAGGGTTGTACACACAGGGACTGTGTCTCATCCAGGGTTGTACACTCAGGGATCGTATCTCATGCAGGGCTGTATACTAAGGGACTGTCTCTCATCCAGGTCTGTACACTCAGGGAGGGTATGTCTTCAGGGATGTATACTCAGGGACTGTATTTCATCCAGGGCTGCACACTCAGGGAATGTATCTCATCCAGTGCTCTACACTCAGGTACTGTATCTCATCCAAGGCTGTACATTCAGAGAATATTACATCAGGGCAGTACACTCAGGGACTGTATCTCATCCAGGACTGTACCCTCATGGACTGTATCTCATTCAGCGCTGTACACTCAGGGACTGTATCTTATCCAGGGATGTACACATAGCTAGTGTATCTCATCCTGTGCTGTACATTCATGGACTGTACCTGATCGAGGGCTGTACACTCAGCGACTGTATCTCATCCAGGGCTGTACACCCATGGACTCTATCTCATCCAGGGCTGTACACTCAGGGTCTGTATCTCATCCAGAGCTGTACAGTAAGCAACTGTATCTCATCCCGCGCTGTACACTCAGGGACTGTATCTCATCCAGGGTTGTACACTCGGGGACTTTATCTCATTCAGGGCGGTACACTTGGGGACTGTATCTCATTCAGGGCGGTACACTCATGGACTCTATCTCATCCAGTGCTGTACACTCAGGGACTGTATCTCATCCAGGGCTGTGCACTCAGGGACTGTATCTAATTCAGGGCTGTACACTCTGGGATTGTATCTCATTCAGGGCTGTACACTCACGGACTGTATTTCATCAGGGCTGTACACTCAGTGACTGTATCTCCTCCAGGGCTGTACACTCAGGGATTGTATTTCATCAGGGACGTACAATCAGGGACTGTACTTCAACCAGGGCTGTACACAGAGGGAATGTATCTAATCCAGGGCGGTACACTCAGGGATGGTATCTAATTCAGTGATCCACACTCAGGGACTGTATCTCATGCAGGCCTGTGCACACAGGGAATGTATATTATCCGGGCATGTATACACAAGGAGCGCTTCTTATCCAGGTCTGTACACTCAGGGACTGTATCTCTTCCATGGTTGTAAACTCAGGGAGTGTATCACATCCAGCGCTTCACACGCAAGGACTGCATCTCATCCAGGTCTGTATGCTCATGGAGTGTATCTCATCCAGGTCAGAACACTCAGGGACTGTATATCATCCAGGGCTGTACACTCAGACACTGTATTTCATCAGGGCTGTACAGTCAGGGACTGTATCTCATCCAGGGCTGTACATTCAGGGACTCTATCTCATCCCAGGCTGTACACTCAGGAACTGTACTTCATCAAGGGTTGTTCACGCAGAGATTGTATCTCACACAGGGCTACACACTCAGGGATTGTATATCATCCAGGAATGTACACTCAGGGACTGTATCTCATCCAGGGCTGTACACTCATGACTGTATCTCATCCAGGGCTGTACTCTCAGACACTGTATTTCATCAGGGCTGTACAGTCAGGGAATGTATCTCATCCAGGGCTGTACATTCCGGTACTCTATCTCGCCCAGGGCTGTACACTCAGGGACTGTACTTCATCAAGGGCTGTTCACGCAGAGAATGTATCTCACCCAGGGCTATGCACTCAGGGACTGTATATCATCCAGGACTGTACCCTCAGGGAATGTATCTCATCCACGCTGTACACTCAGGGACTATATTTCATCAGGGCTGTAAACTCAGGGACTGCATTTCATCCAGGGATGTACGCTCATGAACGGTATCTCATCCAGGGCTGTACACTCAGGGATTGTATTCCATCAGGGCTGTACAATCAGGGACTGTACTTCAACCAGGGATGTACACAGAGGGAATGTATCTCATCCAGGGCTGTACACTCAGGGACCTTATTTCATCAAGGCTATTCACTCAGGGACTATATCTCATCCAGGGCTGTACACTCAGGGACTGTATCTCATTCAGGGCTGGACACTCAGTGACTGTATCCCATCACGGGCTGTACAGTATGGGACTGTATCTAATCCAGTGCTGTACACTCAGGGACTCTTTCTCAACCAGGGCTGTACGCTCAGGGAGTGCATTTCCTCCAGGGCTGTATGTTCTGACACTGTATTTCATTAGGGCTGTTCACGAAGGGACTGTATCTCATCCAGGGCTGTACATGCAGGGACTGTATCTCATCCAGCGCTGTACACTCAGGGACTGTATTTCATCAGGGTTGTACACTCAGGGACTGTATCTCATCCACGGCTGTACACTCAGGGTCTGTATCTACTCCAGGGCTGTACAGGCAGGGGCCATATCTCATCCAGAGCTGTACATTCTGGGACTGTATCTCATGTAGTGCTGTACACTCAGGGACTCTATCTCATCCAGGGCTGTACTCTCAGGGAGTGTATCTCATCCTGGGCTGTACACACAGGGACTGTGTATTATGCCGGGCTGTACATTCATACACTGTATCTTTTCCAAGGCTGTACACTCAGGGACTGCATCTTATCAAGGGCTGTACATTCAGGGATGGTATCTTATTCAGGGATCTACACTCAGGGACTGTATCTCATGGAGGCCTGTGCACACAGGGAATGTATATTATCCGGGCCTGTATACAGAGTGACTTCATCTTACCCTGGGCTGTACACTCAGGGACTGTATCTCTTCTAGGGTTTTAAACTCAGGGAGTGTATCTCATCCAGGGCTTCACACTCAAGGAGTGTATCTCATGTAGTGCTGTACTCTAAGTGACTGTATCTCATCCAGTGCTGTACACTCAGGGACTGTATCTCATCTAGATCTGAACGCTCATGGAGTTTATCTCATCCAGGTCTGAACACTCAGGGACTGTATCTCATCCAGGACTGTACACTCAAACACTGTATTTCATAAGGGCTGTACACTCATGTACTGTATCTCATCCAGGGCTGTACACTCAGGGGCTGTACTTCATCCAGGGCTGGTCACACAGGGAATGTATCTCACCCAGATCTATACACTCAGGGAGTGTATCTCATCCAGGTCTGTACACTCAGGGACTGTATCTCATCCAGGTCTGTACACTCATTGACTGTATTCATCAGGGCTGTACACTCCAGGACTGTATCTCATCCAGAGCTATACGCTCATGGAGTGTATCTCATCCAGGGCTGTACACTCTGGGACTGTATCTCATCCAGGACTGTACACTCAGGGACTGTATCACATCCAAGGCTGTACACTCAGCTACTGTATCTCATCCTGGCCTGTACACTCAGCGACTGTATCTCATTCAGGTCTGTACACTCAGGGACTGTATCTCATCCAGGCTATACACCCAGTGACTGTATCTCATCCAGGTCTGTGCACACAGGCACTGTATATTATCCAGGCCTCTATACTCAGGCACTGTATCTTATCCAGGGCTGTACACTCAGGGACAGTACCTTATCCAGAGATCTACACTCAGGGACTGTATCACATGCAGGCCTGTGCACACGGGAATGTATATTATCCAGGCCTCCATACACGGGGACTGCATCTTATCCAGGGCTGTACACTCAGGGACTGTATCATATCCAGGGCTGTACTCTCATGGACTGTATCTCATCCAGGTCTGTATACTCAGGAACTGTATCTCACCCAGGGCTCTACACCCAGGGACACTATCTCATTCAGGGCTCTAAACTCAGGGACTGTATCTCCTCCAGGTCTGTACATGCAGGGACCACATCTCATCCAGAGCTGTACATTGTGGGACTTTATCTCATCTAGTGCTATACAATCAGGGACTGTATCTCATCCAGGGCTGTATTCTCAGGGAGTGTATCTCATCCTGGATTATACACTCAGGGAATGTGTTTTATGCCGGGCTGTACACTCATTCACTGTATCTTATCCAGAGCTGTACACTCAGGGACTGTATCTTATCGAGGGCTGTACATTCTGGACTGCATGTTCTCCAGGCCTGTACACTCAGGGACTGCATCTTTTCCAGGGCCGTACACTCAGGGAGGGTATTTGATTTAAGGATCTACACACAGGGACTGTATCTCATGCAGACCGGTGCACACAGGGAATGTATATAATCCGGGCCTGTATACACAGGGACTTCATTTTATCCAGGGCTGTACACTCAGGGACTGTATCTCTTCCAGGATTGTAATCGCAGGGAGTGTATCTCACCAGGGCTTCACACTAAAGGACTGTATCTCATCCAGGGCTGTGCACACACGCACTGTATATTATCCATGCCTGTATACTAAGCAACTGTATCTCCTCCAGGGCTGTACACTCAGACACTGTAACTTATCCAGGGTTGTATACTCAGTGTCAGTATCTTAACCTGGCATGTACACAGAGGGACTGTATCTTATCCAGGGCTGTACACTCAGGGATGGTATCTTATCCAGGGATCTACACTCAGGCACTGTATCTCATGCAGGCCGGTGCACACAGGAAATGTATATTATCCAGGCCTGTATACACAGGGACTGCATCTAATCCAGGGCTGTACACTCAGGGACTATATCTCATCCAAGGATGTACGCTCATGGACTGTATCTCATCCAGGTCAGTATAATCAGGGACTGTATCTCATCCAGGGCTGTACACTCAGACACTGTATTTCATCAGGGCTGTACACTCAGGGACTCTATCTCATCCAGGGCTGTACGTCAAGGACTGTATCTCATCCAGGGATGTACACTCAGCGACTGTATTTCATCAGGGCTGTACACTCAGGGACTGTATCTCATCCAGGGCTGTACACCCAGGGAGTGTATCTCATTCAGAGATGTACACTAAGGGACTGTACATCCTACAGGGCTGTACAAGCAGGGACCATATCTCATTCAGGGCTGTACACGCTGGGACTGTATCTATTCTAGTGCTGTACACTCAGGGACTGTATCTCATCCAGTGCTGTACATTCAGGGACTCTATCTCATCCAGGACTGTACACACAGGGACTGTACTTCATCAAGGGTTGTTCACTCAGGGAATGTATCTCACCCAGGGTTATACAGTCAGGGACTGTATATCATCCAGGACTGTACACTCAGGGACTGTATCTCATCCAGGGGTGTACGCTCATGGACTGTATCTCATCCAGGGCTGTACACTCAGCGACTGTATCTCTTCCAGGGCTGTACACTCAGGGACTGTATCTCATACAGGGTTGTACAATCAGCTAATGTATCTCATCCTGGCCTGTACCCTCAGTGACTGTATCTCATCCAGGGCTGTACCCTCAGCGACTGTATCTCATCCAGGGCTGTATACTCAGGGTCAGTATCTTAACCTGGCATGTAGACAGAAGGACTGTATCTTATCCAGGGATGTACACTCAGGGATGGTATCTTATCCAGGGATCTACACTCAGGGACTGTATCTCATGCAGGCTGGTGCACACAGGGAATGTATATTATCCAGGCCTGTATACACAGAGACTGCATCTTATTCAGGGCTGTACACACAAGGACTGTATCTCATTCAGGGATGTACGCTCATGGACTGTATCTCATCCAGGTCAGTATACTCAGGGACTGTATCTCATCCAGGGCTGTACACTCAGACACTGTATTTTCAGGGCTGTACACTCAGGGACTGTATCTCATCCAGGGCTGTACACTCAGGGACTGTGTTTCATCAGGGGTGGACACCTAGGGACTGTATCTCTTCCAGGGATGTACACCCAGGGAGTGTATCTCATTCAGAGCTCTACACTCAGGGATTGTATATCCTCCAGGGCTGTACAAGCAGGGACCATATCTCATCCAGGGCTGTACACGCTGGGACTGTATCTCATCTAGTGCGGTACACTCAGTGACTGTATCTCATCCAGTGCTGTACATTCAGGGACTCTATCTCATCCAGGACTGTACACACAGGGACTGTACTTTATCAAGGGTTGTTCACTCAGGGAATGTATCTCACCCAGGGTTATACAGTCAGGGACTGTATATCATCCAGGACTGTACACTCAGGGACTGTATCTCATCCAGGAGTGTAAGCTCATGGACTGTATCTCATCCAGGGCTGTACACTCAGCGATTGTATCTCTTCCAGGGCTGTAGACTCAGGGACTGTATCTCATACATGGCTGTACAATCAGCTAATGTATCTCATCCTGGCCTGTACCCTCAGCGACTGTATCTCATCCAGGGCTGTATACTCAGGGTCAGTATCTTAACCTGGCATGTAGACAGAAGGACTGTATCTTATCCAGGGATGTACACTCAGGGACGGTATCTTATCCAGGAATCTACACTCAGGGACTGTATCTCATGCAGGCCGGTGCACAAAGGGAATGTATATTATCCAGGCCTGTATACACAGAGACTGCATCTTATCCAGGGCTGTACACTCAGAGACTGTATCTCACTCAGGGATGTACGCTCATGGACTGTATCCCATACAGGTCAGTATACTCAGGGACTGTATCTCATCCAGGGCTGTACACTGAGACACTGTATTTCATCAGGGCTGTACACTCAGGGACTCTATCTCATCCAGGGTTGTACATTCAGGGACTGTGTTTCATCAGGGGTGTACACTCAGGACTGTTTCTCTTCCAGGGCTGTACACCCAGGGAGTGTATCTCATTCAGAGCTGTACACTCAGGGACTGTATATCCTCCAGGGCTGTACAAGCAGGAACCATATCTCTTCCAGGGCTGTACATGCTGGGACTATATCTCATCTAGTGCTGTACACTCTGGGACCGTATCTCATCCAGGGCCGTACTCTCAGGGAGTGTATCTCATCCAGGGCTGTACACTCAGGGACTGTGTATTATGCCAGGCTGTACACTCATACACTGTGTCTTATCCAAGGCTGTACACTCACGGACTGTATCTTATCCAGGGCTGTACATTCAGGGACTGCATCTTCTTCAGGGCTGGATACTCAGGGACTGCTTCTTATCCAGGGCAGTACACTCAGGGATGGTATCTAATTCAGGAATATATTCTCCGGGACTGTATCTCATCCAGGGCTGTATACTCAGGGACTATATCTCATCCAGGGCTGTACACTGTTGGACTGTATCTCATCCAGGGCTGTACACACACCGACTGTATCTCATCTAGGGCTGTACACTCAGGGACTGTATCTCATCCAGGGCTGTACACTGTCGGACTGTATCTCATCCAGGCCTGTACACTCAGACACTGTATTTCATCAGGGCTGTACACTCAGGGACTCTACCTCATCCAGGGCTGTATGTTCAGGGACTGTATCTCATCCAGGGCTGTACACTCATGGAATGTATCTCATCCAGGGCTGTACACTGTCAGACTGTATCTCATCCAGGCCTGTACACACACCGACTGTTTCTCATCCAGAGCTGTACACTCAGTGACTGTATCTCATCCAGTGTTGTACCCTCAGGTACTGTATCTGATCCTGTCCTGTACACTCAGCGACTGTATCTCATCCAGGGCTGTACACTCAGGGACTGTATGTCATCCAGGGCTATACATTCAGCGACTGTATCTCATCCTTGTCTGTGCACATAGGCACTGTATATTATCCAGGCGTGTATACTCAGGGATTGCATCTTATCCAGGGCTGTACACACAGGGACTGCATCATATCAAGGGCTGTGAACACATGGAGTGTATCTTATCCAGAGCTGTGCACTCAGGGACTGTATCTTATCCAGGGCTGTACACTCAGGGGCTGTATCTTATCCAGGGCTGATTGCTCATGGACTGTATCTCATCCAGGTCTGCACACTCAGGGACTGTATCTCATCCAGGGCTGTACTCTCAGACACTATATTTCATCAGGGCTGTACACTCAGGGACTGTATCTCATCTAGGGCTGTACATTCACGAACAGTACTTCATCATGGCTGTTCACTCAGGGACTGTATATCATCCCGGAGTGTACACTCAGGGACTGGATCTCATCCAGGGCTGTACAGGCAGTGACTGTACTTCATCATGGGCTGTATACCCAGGGACTGTATATCATCCAGGACTGTACACTCAGGGACTGTATTTCATCAGGACTGTACACTCAGGGACTGTATCTCATCCAAGGCTGTACACTCATGGACTGTATCTCAACGAGGCTGTTTATCCTGGGACTGTATCTCATCCAGGGCTGTACACTCAGCGACTGTATCTCATCCAGCATAGGCCACTGAGATACTGTATCTTATCCAGGGCTGCATACTCAGGTTCAGTATCTTAACCTGGTACATACACACAGGGACTGTATCTTATCCAGGGCTCTATACATAAGAACTGCATCTTATCCAGGGCTGTACACTAAGGGATTTCATCTCATACAGCTCTGTACATTCAGGGACTTTATGTCCAACAGGGCTGTAAACTCAGGCTGGGGATCTGATTCCAGGATGTACACTCATGGACTTAATCTCATCCAGGTCTGTAAACTCAGGCAGTGTTTCTCATCCAGGGCTTTACTGTAGGGACTGTATCTCATCCAGGGCTGTACACTCAGACACTGTATTTCATCAGGGCTGTACTCTCAGGGTTGTATCTCATCCAGGGCTGTACATTCAAGGACTCTATCTAATCCAGGCCTGTACACTCAGGGACTGTACTTCATCCAGGGCTGTTCACACAGGGAATGTATATCACCCAGGGCTATACACTCAGGGAATGTATCTCATCCAGGGCTTACACTCAGAGACTGTATCTCATCCATGGCTGTACACTCAGGGATGGTATTTCACCAGGGCTGTACAGTCAGGGACTGTATCTCATCCAGGGCTGTATAGTCAGGTACTGTATCTAATCCAGGGCTATACACTCAGTGACTGTATCTCTTCCAGGTCTGTGCACACAGGCACTGTATATTATCCAGGCATGTATAATCAGGGACTGCATATTATCCAGGACTGTACACTCAGGGACTGCATCTAATCAAGGGCTGTAAACTCAGGGAGTGTATCTCATCCGGGGCTGTACACTCAGGGACTTTATCTTATCCAGGGCTGTACACTCAGGAACTGTATCTCATCCAGGGCTGTACGCTCAGAGACTGTATCTCATCCATGGCTGTATGCTCATGGACTGTATCTCATCCAGGTCTGTACACTCAAGGACTGTATCTCACCCTGGGTTGTACTATCAGATACTGTATTTCAGCAGGGCTGTACACTCAGGGACTGTATCTCATCCAGGGCTGTACATTCAGGTACTCTATCTCATCCAGAGCTGTACACTCAGGGATTGTTCTTCATCTATAGCTGTTCACTCAGGGTCAGTATCTTATCCTGGTATGTACACACAGGGACTGTATCTTATCCAGGGCTATACACTCAGAGACGGTATCTTATCCAGAAATCTATACTCTGGGAATGTATCTCATGCAGGGCTGTACACTCAGGGACTGTACTTCACCCAGAGCTGTGCAATCAGGGAATGTATCTCATCAATTGATGTACACTCCCGGACCCTATTTCATCAGGGCTGTACACACAGGGACTGTGTCTCATCCATGGTTGTACACTCAGGGATCGTATCTCATGCAGGGCTGTATACTAAGGGACTGTATATCATCAGGGATGTACACTCAGGGACTGTATATCATCCACGGCTATACACTAAGGGACTGTATCTCATCCAGGTCTGTACACTCAGGGAGTGTATGTCTTCAGGGATGTATACCCAAGGAACTGTATTTCATCCAGGGCTGCACACTCAGGGAATGTATCTCATCCAGTGCTCTACATTCAGCGACTGTATTCTCATCCAAGGCTGTACACTCAGGGAATATTACATCCGGACTGTACACTCAGCTACTGTATCTCATTCAGCGCTGTACACTCAGGGACTGTATCTTATCCAGGGCTGTACACATAGCTAGTGTATCTCATCCAGGGATGTACATTCAGGGACTGTACCTGATCGAGGGCTGTACACCCAGTGACTGTATCTCATCCAGGGCTGTACACCCATGGACTCTATCTCATCCAGGGCTGTACACTCAGGGTCTGTATCTCATCCCGCGCTGTACACTCGGGGACTGTATCTCATCCAGGGCGGTACACTCACAGACTCTATCTCATCCAGTGCTGTACACTCAGGGACTGTATCTCATCCAGGCCTGGCACTCAGGGACTGTATCTAATTCAGGGCTGTACACTCTGGGATTGTATCTCATTCAGGGCTGTACACTCACGGACTGTATTTCATCAGGGCTGTACACTCAGTGACTGTATCTCCTCCAGGGCTGTACACTCAGGGATTGTATTTCATCAGGGCCGTACAATCAGGGACTGTACTTCAACCAGGGCCGTACACAGAGGGAGTGTATCTCATCCAGGGCTGCACACTCAGGGACCTTATTTCATCAGGGTTATACACTCAGGGTCTGTATCTCATCCAGGGCTGTACACTCAGGGACTGTATTTCATCAGGGCTGTACACTCAGGGGCTGTACTTCAACCAGGACTGTACACAGAGGGAATGTATCTCATCCAGGGCTGTACACTCAGGGATCTTATTTCAACAGGGCTGTACACTCTGGGACTGTATCTCATGAAGGGCTGTACAGTATGGGACTGTATCCCATCCAGTGCTGTACACTTAGGGACTCTATGTCAACCAGGGCTGTACCTTCAGGGAGTGTATCTACCCAGGGCTGTACATTCTGACACTGTATTTCATCAGGGCTGTACACTAAGGGACTGTATCACTTCCTGGGCTGTACATGCAGGGACTGTATCTCATCCAGGGCTGTACACTCTGAGACTGTATCTCATCCAGTGCTGTACACTCAGGGACGGTATCTTATTCAGGGCTCTGCATTCTGGGACTGT
Source organism: Jaculus jaculus (assembly GCF_020740685.1). NCBI lineage: Eukaryota > Metazoa > Chordata > Mammalia > Rodentia > Dipodidae > Jaculus > Jaculus jaculus. The sequence continues at coordinate 8,524,661 of NC_059126.1, forward strand.
ATCTCATCTAGTGCTGTACACTCAGGGACTGTATATTATCCAGGCCTGTATACTCACGGACTGCATCTTATCCAGGCCTGTACACTCAGAGACAGCATCTCATCCAGAGCTGCAAACTTAGGGAGTGTATGTCATCCAGGGCTTAACACTCATTAATTTATCTCATCCAGGGCTGTACACTCAGCGACTGGTTTTCATCAGGGCTGTACACTCAGGGACTCTATCTCATCCAGGCCTGTATACTCAGGGACTGTATTTAATCAGGGGTGTACATTCAAGGACTGTATCTCATCCAGGACTGTACACCCAGGGACTGTATCTCATTCAGGGCTGTACACTCAGGGACTGTATATCCTCCATGGTTGTACATGCAGGGACTATATCTCATCCAGAGCTGTATATTCTGGGACTGTATCTCATCTAGTGCTGTACACTGCGGGACTGTATCTCATCCAGGACTGTACTCTCAGGGAGTGTATCTCATCCAGGGCTGTACAATCAGGGACTGTGTATTATACCGGGCTGTACACTCATACACTGTATCATATCCACTGCTGTACACTCAGGGACTGTATCTTATACAGGGCTGTACATTCAGGGACTGCATCTTCTCCAGGGCTGTGCACTCAGGAACTGCATCTTATCCAGGGCTGTACACTCAGGGACGGTATCGAATTAGGGATCCACACTCAGGGACTGTATCTCATGCAGGCCAGTGCACACAGGGAATGTTTATTATCTGGGCATGTATACACAGGGACTGCATCTTATCCAGGGCTGTACACTCAGGGAATGTATCTCTTCCATGGTTGTAAACTCAGGAAGTGTATCACATCCAGGCCTTCACACGCAAGGACTGTATCTCAACCAGGGCTGTACACTCAGCGAATGTATCTCATCCAGGGCTGTACACTCAGGGCCTGTATCTCATCCAGGTCTGTACGCTCATGGAGTGTCTCTCATCCAGGTCTGAACACTCAGGGACTGTATCTCATTCAGGGCTGTACACTCAGACACTGTATTTCATCAGGGCTGTACAGTCAGTGACTGTATCTCATCCAGGGCTGTACATTCAGGGACTCTATCTCATCCCGGGCTGTACACTCAGGAACTGTACTTCATCAAGGGTTGTTCACGCAGAGATTGTATCTCACACAGGGCTACACACTCAGGGATTGTATATCATCCAGGACTGTACACTCAAGGACTGTATCTCATCCAGGTCTGAACACTCAGGGACTGTATCTCATCCAGGGCTGTACACTCAGACACTGTATTTCATCAGGGCTGTACAGCCAGGGACTGTATCTCATCCACGCTGTACACTCAGGGACTATATTTCATCAGGGCTGTAAACTCAGGGACTGTATTTCATCCAGGGATGTACGCTCATGAACAGTATCTCATCCAGGGCTGTACACTCAGGGATTGTATCTCATTCAGGGCTGTACACTCAGGGACTGTATCTCATCCATGGCTGTACACTCAGGGATGGTATTTCACCAGGGCCATACAGTCAGGGACTGTATCTCTTCCAGGGCTATACATTCAGTGACTGTATCTCTTCCAGGTCTGTGCACACAGGCATATTATCCAGGCATGTATATTCAGGGACTGCATCTTATCGGGGCTGTACACTCAGGGACTGCATCTCATCCAGGGCTGTAAACTAAGGGAGTGTATCTCATCCAGGGCTGTACACTGAGGGACTGTATCTTATCCAGGGTTGTACACTCAGGGACTGTATCTCATCCATGGCTGTACGCTCAGGGACTGTATCTCATCCAGGGCTGTATGCTCATGGACCATATCTCATCCAGGTCTGTACACTCAGGGACTGTATCTCATCCAGGGCTGTACTCTCAGATACTGTATTTCATCAGGGCTGTAAACTCAGGGACTCTATCTCATCCAGGGCTGTACATTCAGGACTCTATCTCATCCAGAGCTGTACACTCAGGGATTGTACTTCATCTATAGCTGTTCACTCAGGGTCAGTATCTTATCCTGGTATGTACACACAGGGACTGTATCTTATCCAGGGCTATACATTCAGAGACGGTATCTTTTCCAGGGATCTACACTCAGGGACTGTATCTCCTGCAGGGCTGTGCACACAGGGAATGTATATTATCCAGACCTGTATACATAGGGAGTACAACTTATCATGGGCTGTTCACTCAGGGACTGTATCTCATCCAGGGCTGTACGCTCATGGACTGTATCTCATCGAGGCTGTATATCCTGGGTTTGTATCTTATGCAGAGCTGTACACTCAGCGAGTGTATCTCATCAAGTTCTGTACACTCAGGGACTGTATCTCATCCAGGGCTGGACACTCAGATACTGTATCTTATCCAGGGCTGCATACTCAGGGGCAGGATCTTAACCTGGCATGTACACACAGGGACTGTATCTTATCCAGGACTCTATATTGAGGGACTGCATCTTATCCAGGGCTGTACACTAAGGGACTGTATCTCATCCAGGTCTGTACATTCAGGGACTGTATCTCCAACAGGGCTGTAAACTCAGGGTGGGGATCTGATGCCAGGCTGTACAATCATGGACTGCATCTCATCCAGGGCAGTAAACTCCGGCAGTGTTTCTCATCCAGGGCTTTACATTAAAGGCTGCATCTCATCCAGGGCTGTACACACAGGGACTGTACCTGATCGAGTGCTGTAAACTCAGCGATTGTATCTCATCCAGGGCTGGACAACCATGGACTGTATCCCATCCAAGTCTGTACCCCCAGGGACTGTATCTCATTCAGGGCTGTTCACTCAGACACTGTATTTCATCAATTCTGTACTCTCAGGGAGTGTATCTCATCCATGGCTGTACATTCAAGGACACTATCTCATCCAGGGCTGTACACTCAGGGACTGAACTTCATCCAGGGCTGCTCCCACAGGGAATGTATCTCACCCCGGGTTATACACTCAGGGACTGTATCTGATCCAGGGCTGTACACTCAGAGACTGTATCTCATCCATGGCTATATACTGAGGGACTGTATCTCATCCAGGGCTGTACACTAAGCGACTGTATCTCATCCAGGGCTGTACACTAAGCGACTGTATCTCATCCAGGGCTGTACACTCAGCGACTGTGTCTCATCCAGGGCTGTACACTCAGGGACTGTATCTTATCCAGGGCTGTATACTCAGGGTCAGTATCTTAACCTGGTATGTACACACAGGGACTGTATATTATCCAGGGCTGTACACTCAGGGACGGTATCTTATCCAGGGATCTACACTCAGGGAATGTATCTCATGCAGGCCTGTGAACACAAGGAATGTATATTATCCAGGCCTGTATACACAGGGACTACATCTTATCCAGGCCTGTACACTCAGGGACTGTATCTCATTAAGGGCTGTATGCTCAAGGACTGTATCTCATAGAGGTCTGTATATTCAGGGAGTGTATCTCATCCAGGGCTGTACAGTCAGACACTGTATTTCATCAGGGCTGTACACTCAGGGACTGTACCTCATCCAAGGCTGTACATTCAAGGACTGTATCTCATCCAGGGCTGTACACTCAGGGACTGTACTTCATCCAGTTCTGTTCACACAGGGAATGTATCTCACCCAGGGCTACACACTCAGGGACTGTATCTCATCCAGGGCTGTACACTCAGGGACTCTATCTCATCCAGAGCTGTACACACAGTGACTGAATCTCATCCAGGGCTGCACACTCAGGGACTGTATCTCATCCTGGGCTGTACACTCAGGTACTGTATCTCATCCTGGCCTGTACACTCAGCGACTGTATCTCATCCATGGCTGTACACTCAGGGACTGTATGTCATCCAGGGCTTTACACTCAGCGACTGTATCTCATCCATGTCTGTGCACACAGGCACTGTATATTATCCAGGCGTGTATACTCGGAATGCATCTTACCCAGGGCTGTACACTCTGGGACTGCATCTCATCCAGGGTTGTAAACTCAGGGAGTGTGTCTTATCCAGGTTATGCACTCAGAGACTGTATCTTATCCAGGGCTGTATGCACATGGACTGTATCTCATCCAGGTGTGCACACTCAGGGACTGTATCTCATCCAGGTCTGTACTTCAGACACTATATTTCATCAGAGATGTACACTCAGTGACTGTATCTCATCCTGGGCTGTACACTCAGGGACTGTACTTCATCAAGTGCTGTTTACTCAGGGAATGTGTCTCACCCAGGTCTATACACTCAGGGACTGTATATCATCCAGGACTGTACACTCAGGGACTGGATCTCATCCAGGGCTGTACACTCAGGGACTGTATTTCATCAGGGCTGTACACTCTGGGACTCTATCTCATCCAGGGCTGTACACTCATGGACTGTATCTCATCGAGGCTGTATATCCTGGGACTGTATCTCATCCAGTGCTGTACACTCAGTGACTATATCTCATCCAGGGCTGTACACTCAGCTACTGTATTTCATCCAGGCCTGTACACTGAGCAACTGTGTCTCCTCCACGGCGGGACACTCAGACAATGTATCCTATCCAGGGCTGCATACTCAGGGTCAGTATCTTAACCTGGTATGTACACACAGGGACTGTATCTTATCCAAACTCTATAATGAGGCACTGCATCTTTTCCAGGGCTGTACACTAATGGAATGTATGTCATCCAGGTCTGTACATTCAGAGACTGTATCTCCAACAGGGCTGTAAACTCAGGGTGGCGATATGATACCAGGCTGTACACTCATGGACTGCATCTCATCCAGGGCTGTAAAGTCCGGCAGTGTTTCTCCTCCAGGGCTTTACATTCAAAGACTCTATCTCATCCAGGGCTGTACACTCAGGGACAGTACTTGATCAAGTGCTGAAAACTCAGCGATTGTATCTCATCCAGTGCTGGACACCCATGGGCTGTATCTCATCCAGGTCTGTACACTCAGGGACTGTATCTCATCCAGGGCTGTACACTCAGACACTGTATTTCATCAGGGCTGTACTCTCAGGGAGTGTATCTCATCCATGGCTGTACATTCAAGGACTCTATCTCAACCAGGGCTGTACACTCAGGGACTGTACTTCATCCATGGCTGTTCACTCAGGAAATGTATCTCACCAGGGTTATACACTCAGGGGCTGTATCTCATCAAGGGCTGTACACTCAGGGACTGTATTTCATCAGGGTTGTACACGTAGGGACTGTATCTCATCCAGGTCTATACACTCAGCGACTGTATCTCATCAAGGTCTGTGCACACAGGCACTGTATATTATCCAGGCCTGTATACTCAGGGACTGCATCTTATCCAACGCTGTACACTCAGGGACTGCATCTAATCCAGGGCTGTAAACTCAGGGAGTGTATCTCATCCAGGGATGTACACTCAGACACTGTATCTTATCCAGGGCTGTACACTCAGGGACTGTATCTCATCCAGGGCTGTCCACTCAGGGACTGTATCTCATCCAGAGCTGTCCACTCAGGATTTGTATCTCATCCTGGGCTATACTTTCAGATACTGTATTTCATCAGGGCTGTACACTCAGGGACTGTATCTCATCCAGGGCTGTAAATCAGGGACTTATGTCATCCAGGGCTGTACACTCAGCAACTGTACTTCATCTAGGGCTGTTCACTCAGGATCAGTATCTTCACCTGGTATGTACACACAGGGACTGTATCTTGTCCAGGGCTGTACACTCAGGGACGGTATCTTATCCTGGGATCTACACTCAGGGAATGTATCTCATGCAGGCCTGTGCACACAAGGAATGTATATTATCCAGGCCTGTATAGACAGGGACTACATCTTATCCAGGGCTGTACACTCAGGGACTGTATCTCATCCAGGGCTGTACACTCAGACACTGTATTTCATCAGATCTGTACACTTACGGACTGTACCTCAACCAGGACTGTACATTCAAGGACTGTATCACATCCAGGGCTGTACACTTAGGAACTGTACTCCATCCAGGACTGTTCACACAGGGAATGTATCTCACCCACGGCTGTACACTCAGCGACTGTATCTCATCCAGGGCTGTACACTCAGGGAGTGTATCTCATCCAGGGCTGTACACTCAGCTATTATATCTCATCGTGGCCTGTTCACTCAGGGACTGTATCTTATCCAGGCCTGTATACTAAAGGTCAGAATCTTAACCTGGTATGTACACACAATGACTGTATCTTATCCAGGGCTGTACACTCAGGGACTGTATGTTATCCAGGGCTATACACTCAGCGACTGTATCTCATCCATGTCTGTGTACACAGGCACTGTATATTATCCAGGCGTGTATACTCAGGGACTGCATCTTATCCAGGCCTGTACACTCAGGGACTGCATCTCATCCAGGGCTGTAAACTCAGGGAGTGTATCTTATCCAGGGCTGTGCACTCAGGGACTGTATCTTATCCATGGCTGAACACTCAGGGGCCATAGCTTATCCAGGGCTGTATGCACATGGAGTGTATCTGATCCAGGTCTGCACACTCAGGGACTGTATCTAATCCAGGTCTGCACAATCAGGGACTGTATCTCATCCAGGGCTGTACTCTCAGACACTATATTTCATCAGGGCTGTACATTCAGGGACTCTATCTCATCCAGGACTGTACACTCAGGGACTGTACTTCAGCAAGGTCTGTTCACTGAAGGAATGTATTTCACCCACGGCTATACACTCAGGGACTGTATATCATCCAGGACTGTACACTCAGGGACTGGATCTCATGCAAGTCTGTACACTCAGGGACTGTATTTCATCAGGGCTGTACACTCAGAGACACTATCTCATCCAGATCTCTACGCTCATGGACTGTATCTCATTGAGGCTGTATATCCTGGGACTGTATCTCATCCAAGGCTGTACACTCAGCTACTGTATTTCATCCAGGTCTGAACACTCAGCGAATGTATATCATCCAGGACTGTACACTCAAGGAGTGTATCTAATCCAGGGCTGTACACTCAGCTATTGTATCTCATCCTGGCCTGTACACTCAGCCACTGTATCTCATCCAGGGCTGTACACTCAGGGACTGTATCTTATCCAGGGCTGTATACTCAGGGTCAGTATCTTTTTTTTTTTTAATCCGTTCTTTGTTGTGTTGTTTTTTTAATTTATTTTTTATTTATTTTAATTTATTTATTTGAGAGCGACAGACACAGAGAGAAAGACAGATAGAGGGAGAGAGAGAATGGGTTCACCAGGGCTTCCAGCCTCTGCAAACAAACTCCAGACGCGTGCGCCCCCTTGTGCATCTGGCTAACGTGGGACCTGGGGAACCGAGCCTCGAACTGGGGTCCTTAGGCTTTACAGGCAAGCACTTAACCGCTAAGCCACCTCTCCAGTTCCAGGGTCAGTATCTTAACCTGGTATGTACACACAGGGACTGTATCTTATCCAGGGCTGTACACTCAGGGACGGTATCTTCTCCAGGGATCTACACTCAGGGACTGTGTCTCATGCAGGCCTGTGCCCACAGGGAATGTATATTATCCAGGCCTGTATACAAGGGGCTACATCTTATCCAGGGCTGTACACTCAGGGACTGTATCTCATCCAGGGCTGTACACTCAGACACTGTATTTCATCAAGGTTTTACATTCAGGGACTGTACTTCATCCAGGTCTGTTCACACAGGGAATGTATGTCACCCAGGGCTATACACTCAGGGACTGTATATCATCCAGGGCTGTACACTCAGGGAATGTATATCATCCAGGGCTGTACACTCAGGGACTGTATCTCATCCATGGCTGTACACTCAGGGACAGTATTTCATCAGGGCTGTAGACTCAGGGACTGTATCACATCCAGGGCTGTGCACTCATGGACTGTATCTCATCCAGGGCTGTACACTCAGCTACTGTATCTCATCCTGGCCTGTACACTCAGCGACTGTATCTCATCCAGGGCTGTACACTCAGACACTGTATCTTATCCAGGGCTGTATACTCAGGGTCAGTATTTTCACCTGGTATGTACACACAGGGACTGTATCTCATCCAGGGCTGTACACTCAGGGACTGTACTTCATCAAGGGCTGTTCACTCAGGGAATGTATCTCACCCAGGGCTATACACTCAGGGACTGTATATCATCAAGGACTGTACACTCAGGGACTGTATGTCATCCAGTGCTGTACACTCAGCCATTGTATCTCATCCTGGCCTGTACACTCAGGGACTGTATCTTATCCAGGGCTGTATATTAAGGGTCAGTATCTTAACCTGGTATGTAGACACAGGGAATGTATCTTATCCAGGGTTGTACACTGAGGGACGGTATGTTATCCGGGGCTGTACACTCACGGACTGTATCTCATTCAGGGCTGTACGTTAAGTGACTCTATCTCATCCAGGGCTGTACGGTCATAGACTGTATCTCATCGAGGCTATATATCCTGAGACTGTATCTCATCCAGTGCTGTATACTCAGGTACTGTATCTCATCCAGGCCTGTACACTCAGCGACTGTATCTCATCCAGGGCTAGACACTCAGACACTCTATCTTATCCAGGGCTGCATACTCAGGGTCAGTAGCTTAACTGGGTATGTACACACAGGGACTGTATCTTATCCAGGGCTCTATACTGAGGGACTGCATTTTATACAGGTCTGTACACTAAGGGACAGTGTCTCATCCAGGTCTGTACATTGAGGGACTGTATCTCCAACAGGGCTGTAATCTCAGGGTGGGGATCTGATGCCAGGCTGTGCACTCATGGACTGCATCTCATCCAGGGCTGTGACCTCAGGCAGTGTTTCTCATCCAGAGCTTTACACTCAAAGACTGTATCTCATCCAGGGCTGTACACTCAGGGACTGTATCTGAATGAGGGCTGTACACTCAGCGATTGTATCTTATCCAGGGTTGGACACCCATGGGCTGTATCTCATCCAGCTCTATACACTCAGGAACTGTATCTCATCCAGGGCTGTACACTCAGACACTGTACTTCATCAGGGCTGTACTCTCAGGGTCTGTATCTCATCCAGGGCTGTACATTCAAGGACTCTATCAAATCCAGGGCTGTACACTCAGGGACTGTATCTCATCCAGGGCTGTACAGTCAGGACTGTATCTCATCCATGGCTGTACATTCAGGGACTGTATTTAATCAGCTGTACACTCAGGGACTGTATATTATCCATGCTGTATACTCACGGACTGCACTTTATCCAGGGCTATACATTCAGTGACAGCATCTCATCCGGGGCTGTAACCTCAGGGAGTGTATCTCATCCAGGGTTTTACACTCAAGGCCTCTATCTCATCCAGGGCTATACACTCAGTGACTGTATTTCATCAGGGATGTACACTCAGGACTGTATCTCATCCAGCGCTGAACACTCAGCGACTGTATTTCATCAGGGCTGTATAAACAGGGACTGTATCACATCCACAGCTGTACACTCAGGAACTGTATCTCATTCTCGGCTGTACACTCAGGGACTCTATCTCATCCAGGGCTGTACATCAGGGATCATATCACATCCAGGGCTGTACACTCTGGGACTGTATCTCAACCAATGATGTAGACTCAAGGACTATCTCATCCTTGGGCTGAACTCTGAGGGAGTGTATCTCATCCAGGGTGTACACTCAGACACTGTATATTATGCCGGGCTGTACATTCATACACTGTATCTTATCCGGGGCTGTACACTCAGGGACTGTATCTTATCCAGGGCTGTACATTCAGAGACTACATCTTCTCCAGGGCTGTACACTCAGGGACTGCATCTTATCCAGGGCTGTACATTCAGGGATGGTATCTTATCCAGGGATCTACACTCAGGGACTGTATCTCATCCAAGCCTGTGCACACAGGGACTGTATATTATCCAGGCCTGTATACTAAGGGACTGCATCTTATCCAGGGCTGTAAACTCATGGAGTGTATCTTATCCAGGGCTTCACACTCAAGGAATGTATCTCATCCAGTGCTGTACACTCTGCGACTGTATCTCATGCAGGGCTGTACACTGAGGGACTGTATCTCATCCAGAGCTGTACACTCATGGACTGTATCTCAATCAGGCTGTACAATCAGGGAATGGATCTCATCCAGTGCTGTAATCTCACACACTGTATTTGATCAGGGCTGTCCACTCACGAACTGTATCTCATCCAGGGCTGTACATTCAGGGATTCTATCTCATCCAGGGCTGTACACTCAAGGACTGTATCTCACCCAGGGCTGTACACTCAGGGACTGTATTTCATCAGGGCTGTACAGACAGGGACTGTATCTCATCAATGGCTCTACACTCATGGCCTGTATGTGATCCAGGGCTGTACATTCTGGGACTGTATATCATCCAGGGCAGTACACTCAGCGACTGTATCTCATCCAGGGCTGTACACTCAGGTACTCTATCTCATCCTGGCCTGTAGACGCAGTGACTGTATCTCATCCAGGGCTGTACACTCAGACACTCTATCTTATCCAGGGCTGTATACTAAGGGTCAGTATCTTAACCTGGTATGTACACACACGTCTGTATCTTATCCAGGGCTGTATACTGAGTGGCTGCATATTATCCAGGGCTGTATACTAAGGGACTGTATCTCATCCAGGTGTGTACATTGAGGGATTGTATCTCCAACAGGGCTGTACACTCAGGAGGGTACTGATGCAGGGCTGTACACACAGGGAGAGCACCTGATCGAGAGCTGTACATTCAGCGAGTGTATCTCATCCAGGGATGTACACCCATGGACTGTATCTCATCCAGAGCGGTACAGTCAGGGACTGTACCTGATCGAGAGGTGTACACTCAGCAACTATCTCATCCAGGGATGTACACTCAGGGACTGTATCTCATCCAGGGTTGTACACTCTGGAACGGAATCTCATTCATGGTTGTACACTCAGACACTCTATCTTATCCAGGGCTGTATACTCAGGGCCAGTATTTTCACCTGGCATGTACACACAGGGACTGTATCTCATCCAGAGCTGTACACTCAGGGACTGCACTTCATCATGGGCTGTTCACTCAGGGAAGGTATCTCACCCAGGGCTATACCCTCAGGGACTGTATATCATCCAGGACTGTACACTCAGGGACTGTATCTCATCCGGGCTGTACACTCAGACACTGTATTTCATCAGGGCTGTACACTCAGAGACTGTACTTCATCCAGGTCTGTTCACACAGGGAATGTATCTCACCCAAGGCTATACACTCAGGGACTGTATCTCATCCAGACTTGTACACTCACGGACTCAATCTCTTCCAGGGCTGTACACTCATGGACTGTATATCATCCAGGCATGTACACTCAGGCACTGTATCTCATCCAGGGCTGTACACTCAGGGACAGTATTTCATCAGGGCTGTACACTCAGGGATGGTATCTCATCCAGGGCTGTACACTCAGCTACTGTATCTCATCCTGGCCTATACACTCAGTGACTGTATCTCATCCTGGGCTGTACACTCAGGGACGGTATATCATCCAGGGCTGTACACTCAGCTATTGTATCTCATCCTGGCCTGTACTCTCAGCCACTGTATCTCATCCGGGCTGTACACACAGGGACTGTATCTTATCCTGGGCTGGACACTCATGGACGTTATCTTATCAAGGGATCTACACTCAGGGAATGTATCTCATGCATGCCTGTGCACACAGGGAATGTATATTATCCAGGCCTGTATACACAGGGACTACTTCTTATCCAGGGCTGTACACTAGGGACTGTATCTCATCCAGGGCTGTACGCTAATGGACTGTATCCCATCCAGGTCTGTATACTCAGGGACTGTATCTCATCCAGGTCTGTACACTCAGGTACTGTATTTCATCAGGGCTGTACAGTCAGGGACTGTACTTCATCCAGGTCTGTTCACACAAGGAATGTATCTCACCCAGGGGTATACACTCAGGGACTGTACATTCAGGGCCAGTACCTTATTCAGGGCTGTACAAACAGAGTCTTTATCTTATCCAGGGCTGTATAGTCAGGGACTGGATCTTATCCAAGGATGTACCCTCAGGGACAGTATCTCATCAAGAGGTGTAGACTCAGGGACTGTATCTTAACCAGGGCTGTTCACTCAGGGAGTGTATCTTATACAGTGCTGTAAACTCAGGGACTGTACCTCATCCACCGCTGTACACTCAGGGGCTGTACCTAGTCCAGTGCTGTACAGTCAGCGACTGTATCACACCCAGGGCTGTACACTGAGACACTGTATCCTATCCATGGCAGTACCTTCAGAGACTGTATCTTATCCAGGGCTGTATACTCAGGGATGGCATCTTATCCAGGGCTGTACACTAAAGTGCTGTATCTCATCCACGGCTGTAAAATAATGAACTGTATCACATCCAGAGATGTACACTCAGGGACTGTATTTCATCCAGGACTGTACACTCATGGACTGTATCTCACCCTGTGCTGTACACTCACGGACTGTATCTCATCCAGGGTTGTACTCGCAGGTTCTGTATGTCATCAAGGGCTGTTCACTCAGACACTGTATCTTATCCAGGGCTGTACACTCAGACACTTTATCTTATCCAGGGCTGTATACACAAGGACTGTATCTCATCCAGGGCTGTACAGTCAGGAACTGTATCTTATCCAGGGCAGTATACACAGGGACGGCATCTTATCCAGGGCTGTACACTAGGGACTGTATCTCATACAGGGATGTACACTCAGGGACTGTATATCATCCATGGCTGTACACTCATGGACTGTATCTCATCCTGGGATGTACACACAATGACTCTATCTCATCCATGTCTGTACACTCAGGGACTGCATCTCATCCAGGGCTGTACACTCAGTGACTGTATCTCATCCACAGCTGTACACTTAGGGACTCTGTCTCATCCAGGGCTGTACACACAGCCCCTGCAACTCATCCACACTGTAAACTTAGGGAGTGTATCTCATCCATGTCTTGACATGCATGGACTGTATCTCAACCAGGGCTGTACACTCAGCGACTGTATCTCATCCAGGTCTGTACACTCAGGGACTGTATCTCTTCCAGGTCTGTACACACACCCCAGCCACTCATCCAGGGCCGTAAACTCAGGCACTCGAACTCATCTTGGGCTGCACACTCAGGGACTATATCTCATCCATGATTGGCCACTCAGTGATTGTACGTCATTAAGGACTGTACACTCAGCAACTGTACCTCACCCTGGACTGTACTCTCAGAACCTGTATCTTATCCAGGGCTGTACACTCAGACACTCTATCTTATCCAGGGCTGCATACTCAGGGACTGCATCTCTTATAGGGCTGTACACCTAGGGAGAGTACCTCCTCTAGGGCTATACACGCAAGGACTGTATCTCATCCAGGGCTGTACACTCAGACACTGTATCTTATCCAGGACTGTACACTCAGACACTGTTTCTTATGCAGGGCTCTATACTCAGGGACTGTATCTTATCCCGGGGTGTACACAAAGGGTCTGTGTCTTATGCTCTTCTGTATATCAGGGAGTGCATTTTATCCAAGGCTGTGCCCACAAGGAGAGTATCACATCCAGAGGTGTAGACTCAGAGACTGGATTATATCAAGGGCTGTACTCTCAGGGACTGTACCTTGTCCACGACTATACACTGAGGGACTGTACATAATCCACGGCTGTACACTCAGGGATTGTATCTGATCCAGAGGTGTACACAAAGAGTCTGTATCTTATCCAGGGCTGTATACTAGGAACTGTATCTTATCCAGGACTGTACAAAGGGTCTGTATCTTATCCAGGGCTGTATACTCAGGGACTGCATCTTATCCAAGGCTGTACCCTCAGGGACAGTATCTCATCAAGAGGTGTAGACTCAGGGACTGTATCTTATCCAGGGCTGTACACTCAAGGAGTGTATCTTATACAGTGCTGTAAACTCAGGGACTGTACCTCATCCACCACTGTACACTCAGGGACTACCTAATCCAGTGCTGTACACTCAGGGACTGGATCTCATCCAGGGCTGTACACTGAGACACTGTATCTTATCCAGGGCTGTACACACAGGGACTGTATCTCATCCAGGGCTCTACACTCAGGGACTGCATCTAATCGAGGGATGTACACTCACACACTGTACCTTATCCAGAGCTGTACACTCAGGGAGTGTATCTCATCCAGGGCTGTACACTCAGACACTGTATCATATCCAGGATGTACACTCAGACACTATGTTATCCAGGGCTGTACACTCAGACACCGTATCTTATCCAGGTCTGTATACTCAGGGACTGTATCTTTTCCAGGGCTGTACACAAAGGGTCTGTATCTTATCCAGGGCTGTAAACTCATGGACTGCATCTCATAGAAGGCCGTACCCTCAGGGACAGTATCTCATCAAGAGCTGTAGACTCAGGGACTCTATCTTATCCAGGGCTGTACACTCAGGGAGTGTATCCTATACAGTGCTGTAAACTCAGGGACTGTGCCTCATCCATCGCTGTACACTCAGGGACTGTACCTAATCCAGTGCAGTACACTCAGGGACTGTATCTCATCCAGGGCTCTACACTCAGGGACTGCATCTAATCGAGGGATGTACACTCACACACTACCTTATCCAGAGCTGTACACTCAGGGAGTGTATCTCATCCAGGGCTGTACACTCAGACACTGTATCGTATCCAGGATGTACACTCAGACACTATGTTATCCAGGGCTGTATCTTATCCAGGTCTGTATACTCAGGGACTGTATCTTTTCCAGGGCTGTACACAAAGGGTCTGTATCTTATCCAGGGCTGTAAACTCATGGACTGCATCTCATAGAAGGCCGTACCCTCAGGGACAGTATCTCATCAAGAGCTGTAGACTCAGGGACTCTATCTTATCCAGGGCTATACACTCAGGGAGTGTATCTTATACAGTGCTGTAAACTCAGGGACTGTGCCTCATCTATCGCTGTACACTCAGGGACTGTACCTAATCCAGGGCTGTACACTCAGGGACTCTATCGGATCCACAGCTGTACACACAGCCCCGGAAACTCATCCAAGGCTGTAAACTCAGGGAGTGTATCTCATCCAGGTCTTGACACGTAAGGAGGGTATCTCATCCAGGGCTGTACACTCAGGGACTGTATCTTATCCAGGACTGTATACTCAGGGATGGCATCTTATCCAGGGCTGTACACTCAAGTGCTGTATCTCGCCCACGGCTGTACACTCAGGGACTATATCTCATCCAGAGATGTACACTCAGGGACTGTATTTCATCCAGGGCTGTATACTCATGGACTGTATCTCACCCTGTGCTGTACACTAACGGACTGTATCTCATCCAGGGCTGTACACATAGGGACTCTATCTCATTCATGTCTGTACACTCAGCAACTGTCTCTCATCCAGGGCTGTACTCCAGGTTCTGTATGTCATCCAGGGCTGTACACTCAGACACTGTATCTTATCCAGGGTTGTATACTCAAGGACTGTATCTCATCTAGGGCTGTACACTCAGGGACTGTATCTCATCCAGGGCTGTTCACTCAGGGAGTGTATCTCATCCAGTGCTGTACACTCATGGACTGTATTTCATCCAGGGCTGTACACTCAGGGACTGTATCTCCTCCAGGGCTGTACACTCACGGACTGTATTTCATCCAGGGCTGTACACACAGGGTCTGTATCTCATCCAGGGCTCTACACTCAGGGACTGCATCTAATCGAGGGATGTACACTCACACACTGTACCTTATCCAGAGCTGTACACTCAGGGAGTGTGTCTCATCCAGGGCTGTACACTCAGACACTGTATCGTATCCAGGATGTACACTCAGACACTATGTTATCCAGGGCTGTACACTCAGACACCGTATCTTATCCAGGTCTGTATACTCAGGGACTGTATCTTTTCCAGGGCTGTACACAAAGGGTCTGTATCTTATCCAGGGCTGTAAACTCATGGACTGCGTCTCATAGAAGGCCGTACCCTCAGGGACAGTATCTCATCAAGAGCTGTAGACTCAGGGACTCTATCTTATCCAGGGCTGTACACTCAGGGAGTGTATCTTATACAGTGCTGTAAACTCAGGGACTGTGCCTCATCCATCGCTGTACACTCAGGGACTGTACCTAATCCAGTGCAGTACACTCAGGGACTGTATCTCAGTACACTGAGTCACTGTATCTTATCCAGGGCTGTATACTCAGGGACAGCATCTAACCAGGGCTGTACATTCAAGTGCTGTATCTCATCCACGGCTGTACACTCAGGGACTGTATCTCATCCAGAGATGTACACTCAGGGACTGTATTCCATCCAGGGCTGTACACTCATGGACTGTCTCTCTCCCTGGGCTGTACACTCTCGGACTGTATCTCATCCAGGGCTGTACACATAAGAACTCTATCTCATTCATGTCTGTACACTCAGGGACTGCATCTCATCCAGGGCTGTACACTTAGGAACTCTATCTCATCCAGGGCTGTACACACAGCCCCTGCAACTCATCCAGGCCTGTAACCTCAGGGAGTGAATCTCATCCTGGTCTTGACATGCAAGGAGGGTATGTCATCCAGGGCTGTACACTCAGGGACTCTATCAGATCCACAGCTGTACACACAGCCCCGGAAACTCATCCAAGGCTGTAAACTCATGGAGTGTATCTCATCCAGGTCTTGACACGTAAGGAGGGTATCTCTCCAGGGCTGTATACTCAGGGACTGTATCTCATCCAGGGCTGTACACTCAGGGACTGTATCTTATCCAGGACTGTATACTCAGGGACGGCATCTTATCCAGGGCTGTACACTCAGGGACTGTATCTCATCGAGGACTGTGCACTCAGGGACTGTGTCTGATCCAGGGCTGTACACACCGGGACTGTATCTCATCCAGAGCTCTGTACTCAGGGACTGCATTTAATCGAGGGATGTACACTGAGACACTGTACCTTATCCAGATCTGTACACTCAGGGACTCCATCTCATCAAGGGCTGTACAATCATGGACTTCATCTCATCAAGGGATCTACACTGAGGGACTGCATCTCATCCAGCACGGTACACTGAGGGAATGTATTTCACCCAGGCCTGTACACTCAGGGACTATATCTCATTCAGAGCTTTTGTCTCAGGGAGTGTATTTCAACCAGGGCTGTACACTGAGACACTGTATCTTACCAAGTGCTGTACACTCATACACTGTATCTTATCCAGGGCTGTAAACTCAGACACTGTATCTTGTCCAGGGCTGTATACTCAGGGACTTTATCTTATCCAGGGCTGTACACTCATGGACTGTATCTCATCCTGGGCTGTACACTCACGGACTGTATCTCATCTAGGGCTGTACACACAGGGACTCTATCTCATCCATAGCTATACACTCAGTGAGTGCATCTCATCCAGGGCTGTACACTCAGGGACTGTATCTCATCCAGGGATGTACACTCAGGGACTGTATCACATCGAGGGCTGTACACTCAGGGATTGCATCTCATCCAGTGGTGTACACGCAGGAAGGTATTATCATCCAGGGCTGTACACTCAGGGAATGTATCTCATCCAGGACTGTGGACTCAGGGAATGTATCTCATCCAGGGCTATACTCGCAGGTTCTGTATGTCATCCAGGTCTGTACCCTCAGACACTGTATCTTATCCAGGGCTGTACACTCAGACACTGTATCTCATCCAGTGCTGTTCACTCAGGACTCTATCTTATCCAGGGCTGTATACTCAGGGTCTGTATCTCACCCAGGGCTGTATACTCAGGTACGGTATCTCATCCAGGGCTGTACACTCAGGGACTGTATCTCATCCAGGGCTGTATACTTAGGGACTGTATCTCATCCTGGGCTGTACACTCAAAGATTGTATCTAATACAGGGCTGTGTACTCAGGGACGGCATCTTATCCAGGGTTGTACACTCAAGGACTGTATCTCATCCAGGGCTGTACACTCAGGGACTGTATCTGATCCAGGCCTGTCCACACAGCCCCAGCAACTCATCCAGGGCTGTAAACTCAGGCACTAGATCTCATCTTGGGCTGCACTCTCAGGGACTCTATCTCATCCATGACTGGCCATTCAGTGATTGTACCTCATTAAGCACTGTACACTCAGCAACTGTACCTCACCCAGGACTGTATACTCAGACACTGTATCTTATCCAGGGATGTACACTCAGACTCTGTATCTTTCCAGGGCTGCATACTCAGGGACTGCATCTCGTCCAGGGATGTACACTCAGGGACTGTTTCACATCGAGGGCGGTACATCAGGCACTGCATCTCATCCAGCACTGTAGACGCAGGGACTGTACCTTATCCAGGGCTGTACACTCTAGGATTGTGTATCATCCAGGGCTGTACACTCAGGGACTCTATCTCATCCAGGGCTGTACTCTCAGGGAGTGTATTTCATTCAGGGCTGTACTCTGAGCAATGTATCATATCCAGGGCTGTACACTCAGACACTGTATCTGATCCAGGGCTGTATCCTCAGGGACTGTATCTTATCCAGGTCTGTATAGTCAGGGACTGTATCATATCCAGGGCTGTACACTCAGGGAGATTACCTCATCTAGAACTGGAAAATTAAGGACTGTATCTCATCCAGGGCTGTACAATCAGACACTGTATCTTATCCAGGACTGTACACTCAGACACTATATCTTACCCGGTGGTGTAAACAAAGGGTCTGTATCTTATGCTGCGCAGTATATCAGGGACTGCATCTTATCCAAGGCTGTGCCTACAGGGACAGTATCACATCCAGAGGTGTAGACTCAGGGACTGTATTATATCCAGGGCTGTACTCTCAGTGACTGTATCTTATTCAGTGCTGTACACACAGGGACTGTACCTCATCCAAGAATGTACACTGAGGGACTGTACATAATCCCGGGCTGTACACTCAGGGATTGTATATGATCCATGGTTGTACACTCAGGGACTGCATCTCATCTTGGTCTGTAAATTCAGGGATTGTATTTCACCCAGGGCTTTACACTCAAGGACTGTATCTCATCCATGGCTGTACACTCAGGGATTGTACCTAATCCAGGGCTGTACACTCAGGGACTCTCTTTTATCCAGGGCTGTACACACAGGGACTGTATCTCATCCAGAGCTCTATAATCAGGGGCTGCATCAAATCGAGAGAGGTACACTCAGACACTGTTCCTTATCCATATCTGTACACTCAGAGACTCTATCTCATCCAGGGCTGTACAATCAGGGACTGCATTTCATCAAAGGCTGTACACTCAGGGACTGCATCTCATCAAGGACGGTACACGCAGGGAATGTATTTCACCCAGGCCTGTACACTCAGGGACTGTATTTCATTCAGAGCTGTAGTCACAAGGAGTGTATTTCAACCAGGGCTGTATAATGAGACACTGTATCTTACCCAGTTATGTACACTCAGACAATGTATCTTATCCAGGGCTGTAAACTCAGACACTTAATCTTGTCCAGGGGTGTATACTCAGGGACTGTATCTTATCTAGGGCTGTACACTCAGGGATAGCACCTCATCTAGGGCTTTACACTCAAGGACTCTATCTCATCCAAAGCTGTACACTCACGGAGTCTATCTTCCAGGGCTGTACATTCAGGGAATGTATCTCATTCAGTGCTGTACACTCAGCGACTGTATCTCATCCAGGGCTGTACTCACAGGTTCTATATGTCATCCAGGGCTGTACACAGAGACAGTGTATCTTATCCAGGGCTGTACACTCAGAAACCGTATCTCATCCAGGGCTGTACACTCAGGGACTGTATCTTATCCAGGGCTGTATACTCAGGGACTGTATCTCATCTAGGGCTGTATACTCAGGGACTGTATCTCATCCAGGGCTGTACATGCAGCGACTGTATTTCACCCAGGGCTGTATACCCAGGGACTATATCTCATCAAGGGCTGTACATGGAGACACTGTATCTTAGGCAGTGCTGTACACTCAGACACTGTATCTTATCCAGGCCTGTACACTCAGACCCTCTATCTATTCTAGGGCTGTATACTCAGAACTGTACCATATCCAGGGCTGTATACTCAGGGACTGTATCTTATCTAGGGCTGTACACTCAGGGACAGTACCTCATGTAGGGCTGTACACTCAAGTACTGTATCTCATCCAGGGCTATACACTCAGACTCTGTATCTTATCCAGGACTGTACACTCAGACACTGCATCTTATCCAGGGCTCTATACTTAGGGACTGTATCTTATCCAGGCCTGTGCACAAAGGGTCTGTATCTTATCCTGGGTTGTATACTCAGGGACTGCATCTTATCCAAGGCTTTTCGCTCAGGGACAGTATCTCATCCAAAGTTGTAGACTCAGGGACTGTATTATATCCACGGCTGTACTCTCAGTGATTGTATATTATCCAGTGCTGTACACTCAGGGACTGTAACTCATCCATGGATGTATACTGAGGGACTGAACGTAATCCATGCTGTACATTCAGTGACTGTATCTCATCCAGGTCTTTATATTCATGGAGTGAATTTCATTCAGGACTGTACACTCAGGGACTGTATCTCATCCAGGGTTTTACACTCACCGAATGTATCTCATCCAGGGCTGTACACTCAGGGACTGTATCTCATCCAGGGCTGTACACTCATGGCCTGTATCTCGTCCAGGGCTGTACACACAGCGACTATATCTCATCCAGGGCTGTACACTCAGGGAGTGTATCTCATCCAGTGCTTTATACTCACGGATTGTATTTCATCCAGGTCTGTACACTCAGGGACTGTGTCTCTTCCAGGGCTGTACACTCAGAGACTGTATTTCGTCCAGGGCTGTACACACAGGGACTGTATCTCATCCAGGGCTATACACTCAGGGACTGCATCTAATTGACGGATGTACACTCAGACAGTGTACCTTATCCAGTGCTGTACACTCAGGGAGTGTATCCCATCCAGGCTGTACACTCACACACTGTTATCCCCGGCTGTACACTCAGACACGGTATCTTATCCAGGGCTGTACACAAAGGGTATGTATCTTATCCAGGGCTGTATACTCAGGAACTGCATCTTATCCAAGGTTGTACCCTCAGGGACAGTATCTCATCCAGAGGTGTAGACTTAGGGACTGTATCTTATCCAGGGCTGTACACTCAGGCAGTGTATCTTATACAGTGCTGTAAACTCAGTGACTGTACCTCATGCACCACTGTACACTCAGGGACTGTACCTAATCCAGTGCTGTACACTCAGTGACTGTATCTCATCCAGGGCTGTACACACAGACACTGTATCTTATCCAGGGCTTTACACTCAGGGACTGTATCCTATCCAGGGCTGTATACTCAGGGACGGCATCTTATCCAGGGTTGTACACTCATGTGCTTTATCTCATCCACTGATGTACACTCAGGGACTGTATCTCATCCAGAGATGTACACTCAGGGACTGTATTTCATCCAGGGCTGTACACTCATGGACTGTATCTCACCTTGGGCTGTACACTCAGGGACTGTATCTCATCCAGGGCTGTACACATAGGGACTCTATCTCATACATGTCTGTACACTCAGGGACTGCATCTCATCCAGGGTTTGTACACTTAGGGACTCTTTCTCATCCACGGCTGTACACACAAACCCTGCAACTCATCCAGGGCTGTAAACTCAGGGACTGTATCTCATCCAGGTCTTTACATTCAAGGTGTGTATATCATCCAGAACCGTACACTCAGAGACTGTATCTCATCCAGGGGTGTAAACTCACCGACTGTATCTCATCCAGGGCTGTACACTCGGGGACTGTATCTCATCAAGGGCTGTACACTCAGGGACTGTATCTCCTCCAGAGCTGTACACACAGCGACTGTATCTCATCCAGGGATTTACAATGATGGACAGTATTTCATCCAGGGCTTTACACTCAGGAACTGTATCTCATCCAGTGCTGCACACTCACGGACTCTATTTTGTCTTTGGCTGTACACAAAGGGACTGTATCTCGTCCAGTGATCTACACTCAGGGACTGCATATAATCGAGGGATGTACACTCGGACACTGTACCTTATCCAGAAATACACACCAGGGAGTGTATCTCATCCAGGACTGTACACTCAGACACTGTATCGTTTCCAGGCTGTACACTCAGACACTATGTTATCCAGGGCTGTACACTCAGACACTGTATCTTATCCCGGGCTGTATGCTCAGGGTCTGTACCTCATCCACCGCTGTACAATCAGGGACTGTACCTAATCCAGTGCTGTTCACTCAGGGACTGTATCTCAGCCAGGGCTATACACTCAGACACTGTACCTTACCCAGAGCTGTAAACTAAGGGACTGTATCTTATCCAGGTCTGTACACTCAGGGACAGTATCTTATTTAGAGCTGTATACTCAGGGACAGCATCTTATCCAGGGATGTACACACAGGGACTGTATCTCAACCACAGCTGTACACTCACAGACTGTATCTCATCCATGGCTGAACACTTAGGAACTGTTTCTCATCCAGGGATGTACACTCAGGGACTGTATCTCAACCAGGCCTGTAAACTCAGGGACTGTATCTTATCCAGGGCTGTACACTCAGGTACTGTATCTCTTCCAGGGCTGTACACAAAGCGACTGTATCTCATCCAGGGCTGTACATTCAGGGAGTGTATCTCATCCAGTGCTGTACATTCATGGACTGTTTTTCATCCAGGGCTGTACCCAAGGGACTGTATCTCTTCCAGGGTTGTACACTCATGGGCTGTATTTCGTCCAGGGATGTACACACAGGGACTGTATCTCATCCAGGGCTCTACACTCAGGGACTGCATCTAATTGAGGGATGTACACTCAGACACTGAACCTTATCCAGTGCTGTACACTCAGTGAGTGTATCTCATCCAGGACTGTACATTCAGACACTGTATCTTATCCAGGCTGTACACTCAGTCACTATGTTATCCAGGGATGTACACTCAGACACGGTATCTTACCCAGGGCTGTATACTCAGGGACTGTATCTTATCCAATGCTGTACACAAAGGGTCTGTATCTTATCTAGGGCTGTATACTCAGGAACTGCATCTTATCCAAGGCTGTACACTCAGGGACAGTATCTCATCCAGAAGTGTAGACTTAGGGACTGTTTCTTATCCCGGGCTTTACACTCAGGGAGTGTATCTTATACAGTGCTGAAATATTAGGGACTGTACGTCATCCACTGCTGTACATTCAGTGACTGTACCTAATCCAGTGCTGTACACTCAGGGACTGTATCTTATTCAGGGCTGTATACTCATGGACGGCATCTTATCCAGGGCTGTACACTCACGTGCTGTATCTCATACACGGATGTACACTCAGGGACTGTATCTTATCCAGAGATGTATACTCAGGGACTTTATATCATCCAGGGCTGTACACTCATGTACTATATCTCACCCTGGGATGTACACTCAGGGACTGTATCTCATCCAGGGCTGTACACATAGGGACTCTATCTCATATATGTGTGTACACTCACAGACTGCATCTCATGCAGGGCTGTATGGTTAAAGACTCTATCTCATCCAGGGTTGTACACACAGCCCCTGCAACTCATCCAGGGCTGTAAACTCAGGGACTGTATCTCATCCAGGTTTTAAATTCAAGGTGTGTATATCATCCAGAATTGTACACTCAAGGACTGTATCTCATCCAGGGGTGTAAACTCACCTACTGTATCTCATCCAGGGCTCTACAGTCAGGGACTGTATCTCCTCCAGGGCTGTACACACAGCAACTGTATCTCATGCAGGGATGTACAATCACGGACTGTATTTCATCCAGGGCTGTACACTCTGGGACTGTATCTCATCCAGGGATGTACAATCACGGACTGCATTTCATCTACGGCTGTACACTCAGGGACTGCATCTAATCGAGGGATGTACACTCAGACACTGTACCTTATCCATAAATGCACACCCAGGGAGTGTATCTCATCCAGGACTGTATACTCAGGCACTGTATCCTATCCAGGCTGTACATTCAGACACTATGTTATCTAGGGCTGTACACTCAGACACCGTATCTTATCCAGGGCTGTATGCTCAGGGTCTGTACCGCATCAACCACTGTACACTCAGGGACTGTACCTAATCCATTGCTGTATACTCAGGGACTGTATCTCATCCAGGGCTATACACTCAGACACTGTACGTTATCCAGAGTTGTAAACGTAGGGACTGTATCTTATCCAGGGCTGTACAGTCAGGGACTGTATTTTATTCAGGGCTGTATACTCAGGGACAGCATCTTATCCAGGGCTTTTAAACTCAGGGACTGTATCTCAACCACAGCTGTACACTCAGGGACTGTATCTCATCCACGGCTGAAGACTCAGGGACTGTATCTCATACAGGGATGTACAATCAGGAACTGTATCTCACTCATGGCTGTAAACTCAGGGCCTGTATCTTATCCAGGGCTATACACCCAGGGACTGTATCTCCTCCAGGGCTGTACACACAGCGACTGTATCTCACCCAGGGATGTACACTCATGGACTGTATTTCATCCAGGGCTGTACACTCAGGGACTGTATGTCATTCAGAGCTCTACACTCAAGGACTGCATGTAATCGAGGGATGTACACTCAGATACTGTACCTTATCCAGAAATGTACACTCAGAGAGTGTATCTCATCCACGGCTGAACACTCAGCGACTGTTTCTCATCCAGGGATGTACACTCACGGACTGTAAATCATCCAGGGCTGTAAACTAAGGGACTGTATCTTATCCAGGGCTGTACACTCAGGGACTGTATCTCCTCCAGGGCTTTACACACAGCAACTGCATCTCATCCAGGGCTGTACACTCAGGGAGTGTATCTCATTCAGTGCTGTACAATAATGGACTGTATTTCATCCAGGGCTGTACAGTCAGGGACTGTATCTCTTCCAGGGCTGTACACTCATGGACTCTATTTCGTCCAGGGCTGTACACACAGGGACTGTATCTCAACCAGGGATCTACACTCAGAGACTGCATCTAATTGACGGATGCAAACTCAGACAAAGTACCTTATCCAGTACTGTACACTCATGGAGTTTATCTCATCCAGGGGTGTATACTCAGACACTGTATCTTATCCAGGCTATACACTCAGACACTATGTTATCCAGGGATGTACACTCAGACATGGTATCTTATCCAGGTCTGTATACTCAGGGACTGTATCTTATCCAGGGCTGTACACAAAGAGTCTGTATCTTATCCAGGGCTGTATACTCAGGAACTGCATCTTATCCAAGACTGTACCCTCAGGGACAGTATCTCATCCTGAGGTGTAGACTTAGGGGCTGTATCTTATCCAGGGCTGTACACTCAGGGAGTGTATCTTATACAGTGCTGTAATCTCAGGGACTGTACCTCATCCACCGCTGTACACTCAGGGACTGTCCCTAATCCAGGGCTGTACACTCAGGGACTGTACCTAATCCAGTGCTATACACTCAGGGACTGTATTTCATCGAGGGCTGTACACTGAGGCACTGTATCTTATCTTGGACTGTACACTCAGGGACTATATCTTATCCAGGGCTGTATACTCAGGGACTGTATCTCATCCATGGCTGTACAATAAGGGAGTGTATATCATCAAGGGCTGTATACTCAGGGACTGTATCTCATCCAGGGTTGTACACTCAGACACTGTATCTTATCCAGGACTGTACACTCAGACACTGTATCTTATCCAGGGTTGTATACTCATGGACTATATCTCTCCCTTGGCTGTACACTCACAGACTGTATTTCATCCAGGGATGTACACATAGCGACACTATCTCATTCATGTCTGCACACTCAGGGACGGCATCTTATCCAGGGCTGTACACTGAAGTGCTGTATCTCATCCACGGCTGTACACTCAGGGACTCTATCTTATACAGAGATATACACTCAGGGACTGTATTTCATCCAGGGTTGTACACTCATGGACTGTATCTCACCCTGGGCTGTACACTCACGGACTGTATCTCATCCAGGGCTGTACACATAGGGACTCTATCTCATTCATGTCTGTACACTCAATGACTGCATCTCATCCAGGACTGTACACGTAGGGACACTATCTCATCCAGGGCTGTACACACAGCCCCTGCAACTCATAGAGGGCTGTAAACTCAGGGAATGTATCTCATGCAGGTCTTGACACACAAGGACTGTGTCTCATCCAGGGCTGTACACTCAGGGACTGTATCTGATCCAGGGCTGTACACACACCCCGGCAACTCATCCAGGGCTGTAAACTCAGGCAATCGATCTCATCTTGGGCTGCACACTCAGGGACTATATCTCATCCAAGACTGGCCACTCAGTGTTTGTACCTCATTAACGACTCTACACTCAGCAACTGTACCTCACCCTGGACTGTACACCCAGACACTCTATCTTTACCAGGGCTGTACACTCACACAGTGTATCTTATCCAGGGCTGCACACTCAGGGACTGCATCTCTTACAGAGCTGTACAGTCAGAGAGAGTACCTCATCTAGGGCTATACACGCAAGGACTGTATCTCATCCAGGGCTGTACACTCAGACACTGTATCTTATCCACGACTGTACACTCAGACACTGTTTCTTATCCAGGGCTCTATACTCAGGGACTGTATCTTATCCACGGGTGTACACAAAGAGTCTGTGTATTATGCTCTTCTGTATATCAGGGAGTGCATCTTATCCAAGGCTCTGCCCACAAGGAGAGTATCACATCCAGAGGTGTAGACTCAGGGACTGGATGATATCCAGGGATGTACTCTCTGGGACTGTACCTCATCCACGACTATACACTGAGGGACTGTACCTAATCCAGGGCTGTACACTCAGGGATTGTATCTGATCCAGAGGTGTACACAAAGGGTCTGTTTCTTATCCAGGGTTGTATACCCAGGGACTGCATCTTATCCAAGGCTGTACCATCAGGGACAGTATCTCATCAAGAGGTGTAGACTCAGGGACTGTATCTTATCCAGGGCTGTACACTCAGGGAGTGTATCTTATACAGTGCTGTAAACTCAGAGACTGTACCTCATCCACCGCTGTAAAGTCAGGGACTGTACCTAATCCAGTGCTGTACACCAGGGACTGTATCTCATCCAGGGATGTACACTCAGACACTGTATCTTATCCAGGGCTGTACACTCAAGTGCTGTATCTCATCCATGGCTGTACAGTCAGGGACTGTATCTCATCCAGACATGTAAACTCAGGGACTGTATTTCATCCAGGGCTGTATACTCATGGACTGTATCTCATCTTGTGCTGTACACTCAGACACTGTATCTTATCCAGGGCTGTATACTCAAGGACTGTATCTCATCCAGGGCTGTACACTCATGGACTGTATCTCCTCCACGGCTGTACACTCAGAGACTGTATCTCATCCAGGGATGTACACTCAGGGACTGTATGTCATCCATCGCTGTACACTCATGGACTGTATCTCATCCTGGGATGTACACTCACCGACTATATCTCATCCAGGGCTGTACACACAGGGACTCTATCAAATCCATGTCTGTACACTCAGGGACTGCATCTCATCCTGGGCTGTACACGCAGGGACTGTATCTCATCCACGGCTGTACAATTAGGGACTCTATCTCATCCAGGGCTGTACACAGAGCCCATGCAACTCATCCAGGGCTGTAAATTCAGGGAGTTTATCTCATCCAGGTCTTGACAGACATGGACTGTATCTCATCCAGGGTTGTACACTCAGGGACTGTATCTGATCCAGGGCTGTACACACACCCTGGCAACTCATCCAGGGCTGTAAACTCAGGCACTCGATCTCATCTTGGGCTGCACACTCAGGGACTGTATCTCATCCATGACTGGCCACTCAGTGATTGTACGTCATTAAGGACTGTACATTCAGCAACTGTACCTCACCCTGGATTGTACACTCCAACACTGTATCTTATCCAGGGCTGTACTCTCAGACACTGTATCTTATCCAGGGCTGCATACTCAGGGACTGCATCTCTTACAGGGCTGTACACCTAGGGACAGTATCTCATCTAGGGCTATATACGCAAGGTCTGTATCTCATCCAGGGCTGTACCCTCATACACTGTATCTTATCCAGGACTGTACCCTCAGACACTGTTTCTTATCCAGTTCTCTATACTCAGGGACTGTATCTTATCCAGGGGTGTACACAAAGGGTCTGTATCTTATGCTCTTCTGTATATCAGGGAGTGCATCTCATCCAAGGCTGTGCCCACAGGGACAGTATCACATCCAGAGGTGTAGACACAGGGACTGGATGATATCCAGGGCTGTACTCTCAGGGACTGTACCTCATCCACGACTATACACTGAGGGACTGTACCTAATCCAGGGCTGTACACTCAGGGATTGTATCTGATCCAGGGGTGTACACACAGGGACTGCATCTCATCCAGGTCTGTAAACCCAGGGACTGTATTTCATCGAGGAGTTTACACTCAAGGAGTGTATCTCATCCATGGCTGTACACTCAGGGATTGAACCTCATTCAGGGCTGTACACTCATGGACTGTATGTCATCCAGGGCTGTGCACTCACGGACTGTATTTTATCCAGGGCTGTACACAAAGGGACTGTATCTCATCCAGAGCTCTATACTCAGGGACTGCATCTAATCGAGGGATTTACACTCAGACACTGTACCATATCCAGAGCTGTACACTCAGAGACTCTATCTCATCCAGAGCTGTACAATCAGAGACTCCATCTCATCCAGGGCTGTACACTCAGGGACTGCATCTCAACCAGCGCAGAACACTAGGGGAATGTATTTCACCCAGGCCTGTACACTCAGGGACTATATCTCATTCAGAGCTGTAGTCTCAGGGAGTGTATTTCAACCAGGGCTGTACACTGAGACACTGTATCTTAGGCAGTGCTGAACACTCAGACATTGTATCTTATCCAGGCCTGTACACTCAGACACTCTATCTTGTCCAGGGCTGTGTACTCAGGGACTGTATCTTATCCAGGGCTGTATACTCAGGGACTGTATCTTATCTAGGGCTGTACACTCAGGGACAGTACCTCATCTAGGGCTGTACACTCAAGGACTGTAACTTATCCAGGACTGTACACTCAAACACTGTATCTTATCCAGGGCTCTATACTCAGGGACTTTATCTTATCCAGGCCTGTGCACAAAGGGTCTGTATCTTATCCTGGGATGTATACTCAGGGACTGTATCTTATCCAAGGCTGTGCCCTCAGGGACAGTATCTCAACCAAAATGTAGACTCAGGGACTGTATCATATCCACGGCTGTACTCTCAGAGACTGTATCTTATCCAGTGCTGTACACTCAGGGACTGTAACTCATCCACGTATGTACACTGAGGGACTGTACGTCATCCAAGGCTGTATATTCAGCGACAGTATCTCTTCCAGGTCTTTACATTCAAGGAGTGTATTTCATTCAGGACTGTACACTCAGGGACTGTATATCATCCAGGGGTGTACACTCATGGACTATATCTCATCCAGGGCTATACACTCAGGGACTGTATCTCGTCCGGGGCTGTACACACAGCGACTGTATCTCATCCAGGGCTCTACACTCAGGGACTGCATCTAATTGAGAGATGTACACTCAGACACTGTAGTTTATCCAGAGCTGTACACTCAGGGAGTGTATCTCATCCAGGACTGTACACTCACACACTGTATCTTATCCAGGCTGTACACTCAGAAACTATGATATCCAGGGCTGTACACTCAGACACCGTATCTTATCCAGGGCTGTATACTCAGGGACTGTATCTTATCCAGGGCTGCACACCTAGGGTCTGTATTTTATCCAGGGCTGTAAACTCAGGGACTGCATCTTAACCAAGGCTGTACCTCAAGGACAGTATCTCATCCAGAGGTGTAGACTCAGGGACTGTGTCTTACCCAGGGCTGTATACTCAGGGAGTGTGTCTTATACAGTGCTGTAAACTCAGGGACTGTACCTCATCCACTACTGTACACTCAGGGACTCTTACCTATTCCAGTGCAGTACACTCAGCGACTGCATCACATCCAGGGCTGTACAATTAGACACTGTTTCTTATCCAGGGCTGTACACTCAGACACTGTATCTTATCCAGGGCTGTATACTCAGGGACGGCATCTAACCAGGGCTGTACACTCAAGTGCTGTATCACATCCACGGCTGTACACTCAAGGACAGTATCTCATCCACAGATGTACACTCAGGGACTGTATTTCATCCAGGGCTGTACACTCATGGACTGTATCTCTCCCTGGACTGTACACACCCAGACTGTATCTCATCCAGGGCTGTACACATAGGGACTCTATCTCATTCACGTCTGTACACTCAGGGACAGCATCTCATCCAGGGCTGTACACTTAGGAACTCTATGTCATCCAGGGCTGTACATACAGACCCTGTAACTCATCCAGGGCTGTAAAATCAGGGAGTGTATCTCATCCAGGTCTTGACACGCAAGGAGTGTATCTCATCCAGGGCAGTACACTCAGGGAGTGTATCTGATTCAGGGCTGTACACGCAGCCCAAATTCATCCAGGGTTGTAAAATCAGGGAGTGTATTTCATCCAGGTCTTTAAATTCATGGACTGTGTCTCATCCAGGGCTGTACACTCAGGGAATCTATCTCATCCAGGGACGTACACTCTGTGACTGTATCACTTAGAGGGCTGTACACTCAGGCACTGCATCTAAACCAGGGCTGTACATGCAGGGACTGTATATAATCCAGGGATGTACACTCAGGGAATGTATCTCATCCAGGGCTGTACATTCAGGGACTTTATCTCATTCAGTGCTGTACACTCAGCGACTGTATCTCTTCCAGGGCTGTACTCGCAGGTTCTGTATG
Organism: Jaculus jaculus; assembly: GCF_020740685.1. NCBI lineage: Eukaryota > Metazoa > Chordata > Mammalia > Rodentia > Dipodidae > Jaculus > Jaculus jaculus. Next base: position 8,555,501 of record NC_059126.1, read on the forward strand.
TCATCCTGGGCTGTACACTCAGACACTGTTGCCATCCAGGGCTGTACACTCAGGGACTGTATCTTATACATGGCTGAATACTCACGGACTCTATCTCATCCAGGGCTGTATACTCAGCAACTGTATCTCATCCAGGGCTGTACACTCAGGGACTGTATCTCATCCATAGCTCTACACTCAGACACTGTATCTTATCCAGGACTGTACACTCAGACACTGTGTCTTATCCAGGACTGTACACTCAGACACTGTATCTTATCCAAGGCTGTGCACTCAGGGACATTATCTCATCCAAAGGGGCAGACTGAGGGAGTGCATCATATCCAAGACTGTACTTACAGTGACTGTATGTTATCCAGTGCTGTACACTGAGGGACTGTAACTCATCCATAGATGTACACGGAGGGACTGTATGTAATCCATGGCTGTACATTCAGCGACTGTATCTCTTCCAGGTCTTTAGATTCAAGGAGTGTATTTCATTCAGGACTGTACACTCGGGGACTGTATCTCATCCAGGTGTGTACACTCAGGGACTGTATCTCATCCAGGGGTGTACACACAGCGACTGTATCTCATCCCGGGAGGTACACTCAGGGAGTGTATCTCATCCAGTGCTGTACACTCTCGGACTGTATTTCATCCAGGGCTGTACACTCAGGGACTGTATCTCTTCCAGGGCTGTACACTCACGGACTGTATTTCATCCAGGGCTATACACACAGGGACTGTATCTCATCCAGGGTTCTACACTCAGGGACTGCATCTTATCGAGGGATGTACAGTCAGACACTGTACCTTACCCAGAGCTGTACACTCGGGGAGTGTATCTCACCCAGGACTGTTCACTCAGACACTGTATCTGATCCAGGCTCTACACTCAGACACTATGTCATCCAGGGCTGTACACTCAGACATGGTTTCTTATCCAGGGCTGTACACTCAGGGACTGTATCTTATCCAGGGCTGTATACTCAGAGACAGTATCTTATTCAGGGTTGTACACAAAGGGTCTATATCTTTTCCAGGGCAGTACTCATCGACTGCATCTTATCCAAGGCTGTACCCTCAGGGACAGTATCTCATCCAGACGTGTAGACTCAGGGACTGTGTCTTATCAAGGGCTGTACACTCAGGGAGTGTATCTTATACAGTGCTGTAAACTCAGGGACTGTACCTCATCCACCACTGTACACTCAGGGACTGTAGCTAAACCACTGCCGTACACTCTGGGACTGTATCTCATCCATGGCTGTACAATCAGACACTGTATCTTATCCATACCTGTACACTCAGGGACTGTATCTTATCCAGGGATGTATACTCAGGGACGGCATCTTATCCATGGGTGTACACCCAAGTGCTGTATCTCATCCACGATTGTACACTCAGGGACTGTATCTCATCCAGAGATGTACACTCATGGACTGTATCTCACCCTGGGCTGTACACTCACAGACTGTATCTCATCGATGGTGGTACACATAGGGACTCTATCACATTCATGTGTGTACACGCAGCGACTGTATCTCATCCAGGGATATACACTCAGTGACTGTATTTCATCCAGGACTGTACACTCATGGACTGCATCTCATCTTGGGCTGTACACTCACGGACTGTATATCATCTAGGGATGTACAGACAGGGACTCTATCTCATCCGTAGCTGTACTCTCGGGGAATGCATCTCATCCAGGGCTATACACTCAGGGAATGTATCTCACCCTGGGATGTACACTCAGTGACTGTATCACCTCGAGGGCTGTACACTCAGGGACTGCATCTCATCCAGGGCTGTACACATAGGGACCCTATTTAATCCAGGGCTGTACGCACATCCCCTGCAACTCATCGAGGGCTGTAAAATCAGGGAGTGTATCTCATCCAGGTCTTGACACGCAAGGACTGTGTCTTATCCAGGGCTGTCCACTCAAGGACTGTATCTCTTCCAGGGCTGTACACTCATGGACTGTATTTTGTCCTGGGCTGTACACACAGGGACTCTATCTCATCCAGGGCTCGACACTCAGGGACTGCATCTTATCCAAGACTGTACCCTCAGGGACAGTATCTCATCCATAGATGTATACTCAGGGACTGTATTTCATCCAGGGCTGTATACACATGGACTGTATCTGACCCTGGGCTGTACACTCACGGACTGTATCTCATCAAGGGCTGTACACATAGGGACTCTATCTTATTCATGTGTGTACACTCAACGACTGTATCTCATCCAGGGATGTACACTGAACGACTGTATTTCATCTAGGGCTGTACACACAGGGACTGTATATAATCCGTAGCTGTACACTCAGGGAGTGCATCTCATCCAGGGCTATACACTCAGGGACTGTATCTCATTTACACAAACGGACTGTATCTCATCCAGGACATTACACTCCGGGAATGTATCTCATCCAGTCCTGTACACTCAGGACTGTATCTCATCCAGGGCTTTTCACTCACAGATTTTATCTCATCCAAGCCTATACCCTCAGAAAATGTTTCTCATCCAGGGAAGTGCACTCAGACACTGTATCTTGTCCAGGGTTGTACAATCAGACACTGGGTCTTATACAGGGCAGTATAAACAGGGACTGTATCTTTTCCAGTGCTGTACACTCAGGGCCTGTATTTTATAAAGGGCTGTACACTCAAGGACTACATCTCATCCAGGGGTGTACACTCAAGCACTCTATCTTACCAAGGGCTGTACACTCAGACACTGTATCATATACTGGGTTGTATACTGGGACTGTATCTTATCCCATGCTGTACACTCAGGAACTGTATTTCATCTAGGACTGTACACTCAGGGACTGCATCTCATCCAGGTCTGTACACTCAGGGACTTTATTTCATCCAGAGCTGTACACTCAGGGAGTGTATCTCATCCAGGGCTGTACAGACAGGGACTGTATCTCATCCAGGGCTGTACCCTCAGGGACTGTATCTCATACAGGGCTGTATATTCAGACACTGTATATTATTCAGGGCTGTGTACTCAGGGACTGTATCTTATATAGGGCTATACACTAAGGGACTGTATTTCATCCAGGGATGTACACTCAGGGACTGCAACTTACCCAGGGATGAACATTCAGAGACTATCTCATCCAGGGCTGTATACTCAGGGACAGAATCTCATCCACGGGTGTACATTCAGGGACTGTATCTTATCCAGGGCCGTACACTCAGGGACTTAATCTTATCCAGGGCTGTACACTCAGTGACTGCATCTCATCCACGACTGTACAATCAAGGACTGCATCTCATCCATGGCTGTACACTCAGGGACTGTATCTCATCCAGGGCTGTACACTCAGGGACTGTATCTCATACAGGGCTGTATACTCAGAAACTGTATATTATCCAGGGCTGTACACTCAGACACTGTATAGTATCAAGGGCTGTATACTCAGGGACTGTATCTTATATAGGGCTATACACTAAGGGACTGTATCTCATCCAGGGATGTACACTCAGGGACTGCAACTTACCCAGGGATGTACACTCAGGGACACTTTCTAATCCTGGGCTGTACACTCAGGGACTGTATCTCATCCACGACTGTACACTCAGGGTCAGTATCTCATCCAGGGCTGTACACTCAGGGACTGTATCTCATCCAGGTCAGTACACACAGGGACTGTATCTCATCCAGGTCTTTACACTCACAGACTGCATCTCATCTAGGGGTGTACACAAAGGCACTGTCTCTTATCGAGGGCTGTACACTCGGACACTATGTCTTATGCAGGGCTGTATACTCAGTGACTGTATCTTATCCAATAATGTACACTCAGGGACTGTATTTCATCTAGGGCTGTTCAATTAGGGACTCCATCTCATCCAGGGCTATACACTCAGGGACTGTATCTCATGCAGGGCTTTACACTCAGGGATTGTATCTGATCCAGGGCTGTAAACTCAGGGGCTGTATTTCATCCAGGGCTGTCCACTCGGGGACTGTATCTCATAGAGTGGTTTACACTCAGGGACTGTATCTCATCCAGGGCCTTTCACTCACGGGCTTCTTCTCATCCAGGGCTGTACAATCATGGACTGTATATCATCCATGGCTGCACGCTCAGACATTGTTTCTTATCGAGGGGTGTACACTCAGACACTGTGTATTATAAAGGTCTGTATACACAGGGACTGTATCTTATCCAGAGCTGTACACTCAGGGACTGTATATCATTCAGGGCTGTACACTCAGGGACTGTATCTCATCCAGGGCTGCACACTCCGGCACTGTATCTTCTCCAGGGCTGTACACTCCGGGACTCTATCTTATACAGGGCTGTACACTAAGGGACTGTATCTCATCCAGGGTTGTACACACTGCGACGGTATCTCATCCAGGGATGGACATTCAGGAACTGTATCTTTCCCAGGTCTGTACACTCAGGGACTTTATCTCATCCAGGGCTGTACACTCAGGGACTGTATCTCATCCAGGACTGTACACTCACGCACTGTATGTCATCCAGTCTTATTCACTCAGGGACTCTATCTTATCCAGGTGTGTACACTCTGGCACTGTATCTATTCCAGCCTTGTACACTCAGGGACTGTATCTCAACCAAGGCTGTACACTCAGGAACTGTATCTCATCCAGTGGTGTACACTCATGGACTGTATCTCATCAAGGAGTGTACACACAGGGACTGTATCTCATCCAGTGCTGTACACTCATGGGCTGTAACTCATCCAGGTCTGTACACTAAGGGACTGTCTCTCATCCAGGGCTGTACACTCTTGGACTCTATCTCATCCAGGTCTATACACACAGGGACTGTATCTCTTCCACGGCTGTACACTCATGGACTGTATCTCATCCAGGGATGTACACTCTTGGACTGTATCTCATCCAGGGGTGTACACACTGAGACTGTAGCTCATCCAGGGCTGTACACTCATGGACTGTATCTCATCCAGGGATGTACACTCAGACACTGTATCTTATCGAGGGCTGTACACTCAGATACGGTGTCTTATACAGGGCTCTATACTCAGGGACTGTATCTTATCCAATGCTGTACACTCAGGGACTGTATTTCACCTAGGCTGTACAGTCAGAGATCACATCTCATCCAGGGCTGTACACTCAGGGACGGTATCTCATCAAGGGCTGTACACTCAGAGACTGCATCTCATCCAGGGCTGTACACTCAGGGACTTTATCTCATCCAGGGCTGTACACTCAGGGACTGCATCTCATCTAGGGCTGAACACTCAGGGACTGTATCTCATCCTTGGCTGTACACCCAGACACTTTATCTTATCCAGGGCTGTACACTCAGACACTGCATGTTATCTAGGCCTGTATAATCAGGTGCAGTATCTTTTACAGGGCTATGCACTCAGGGACTGTATTTCATCTAGGACTGTACACTCAGGAACTGATCTCATCCAGGGCTGTACACTGAAGGACTCCATGTTATTCCGGGCTGTACACTCAGGTACTGTATCTCATCCAGGGCCGTACACTCAGGGACTGTATCTCATCCAGGGCCGTACACTCAGGGACTGCACCTCATCCAGGGCTGTACCCTGAGGGACTGTATATCATACAGGGCTGTACAATTAGACACTGTATTTTATCCAGGGCTGTACACTCAGACACTGTATATTATCCAGGGATGTATACTCAGGGACTGTATCTTATACAGGGCTATACACTAAGGGACTGTATCTCATCCAGGGCTGTACACTCGGCGACTGCAACTTACCCAGGGATGTACTATCAGGGACTGTTTCTCATCCAGGGCTGTATACTCAGGGACAGAATCTCATCCACGGCTGTACTTTCAGGGACTGTATCGTATCCAGTGCTGTACACACTGGGACTGTATCCTATCCAGGGCTGTACACTCATGGAGTGCATCTCATGCAGGACTGTACAATCAAGGACTGCATCTTATCTAGGGCTGTACACTCTGGGACTGTATCTCCTCCAAGGCCATACACACAGGGACTGTATCTCATCTAGGGCTGTACACACAGGGACTGTATCTCTTCCAAGGCTGTACACACAGGGACTGTATCTCTTCCAGGGCTCTACACTCACAGAGTGCATCTCATTCAGGGATGTACACAAAGGCACTGTATCTTATTGAGGGCTGTACACTCAGACACGGTGTCATATACAGGGCTGTATACTCAGTGACTGTATCTTATCCAATGCTGTACACTCAGGGACTGTATTTCATCTAGGGTTGTACATTTAGGGACTCCATTTCCAACAGGGCTGTACACTTAGGGACTGGATCTCATCCAGGGCTTTACACTCAGGGATTGTATCTCATCCAGGCCTGTACACTCAGGGACTGTATCTCATCAAGGGCTTTACACTCACAGACTGTATCTCATTCAGGGCTGTCCAATTGGGGAATGTATCTCATAGAGTGGTGTACACTCAGGGACTGTATCTCATTAGGGGCCTTTCAATCACGGACTGTTTCTCACCCTGGGGTGTACACTCAGGGACTGTATATAATCCAGGGCTGTCCACTCATGGACTGTATCTCATCCAAGGCTGTACGCTCAGGCACTGTATCTTATCGAGGGGTGTACACTCAGACACTGTGTCTTATAAAGGTCTGTATATACAGGGAGTGTATCTTCTGCAGAGCTGTACACTCAGGGACTGTATATCATTCATGGCTGTACAATCAGGGACCGTATCTCATCCAGGGCTGTACAATCAGACACTATATCTTATCGAGGTCTGTACACACAGACACTGTATATTATCCAGGGCTGTATTCCGGGACTGTATCTCATACAGGGCTGAACACTAAGGGACTGTATCTCATCCAGGGTTGTACACTCAGCGACGGTATCTCATGCAGGGCTGGACATTCAGGGACTGTATCTCATCCAGGGCTGTACACTCAGGCACTGTATCTCATCCAGGCTTATTCACTCAGGGACGCTATTTTATCCAGGGCTGTACACTCAGGCACTGTATCTAGTCCAGCCCTGCATACTCAGGCACTGTATCTCATCCAGGGCTGTACGCACAGGGGCTGTGTCTCATCCAGTGGTGTACACTCATGGACTGTATCTCATCCAGGAGTGTACACACAGGGACTGTATCTCATCCAGTGATGTACACTCATGGACTGTATCTAATCCAGGACTGTACAATAAGGGACTGTATCTCATCCAGGGTTGTACACTCTTGGACTCTATCTCATCCAGGTCTATACACACAGGGACTGTATCTCATCCAGGGCTGTACACTAAGGGACTGTATCTCATTCAGGGATGTACACTCATGGACTGTATCTCATCCAAAGCTTTACACTCAGGCTCTGTATCTTATCGAGGGCTGTACACTCAGACACTGTGTCTTATACAGGGCTGTATACTCAGAGAATGTATCTTATCCAATGGTGTACACTCAGGGACTGCATCTCATCCAGGGCTGTACACTCTGGGACTGTTTCTCATGCAGGGTCATACACTCAGGGACTGCATCTCATCTAGGGCTGTACACTCAGGCACTGTATCTCATCCAGGGCTGTACACTCAGACACTGTATCTTACCCAGGGCTGTACCTTCAGACACTGTATGTTATCCAGGCCTGTATAATCAGGGACTTTATCTTATACAGGGCTATACACTAAGGGACTGTATTTCATCTAGGACTGTACACTCACTGACTGCATCTCATCCAGCGCTGTACACTGAGGGACTCCATGTCATCCAGGGCTGTACACTCAGACACTGTATATTATCCAGGGCTGTATACTCAGGGACTGTATCTTATACAGGGCTATACACTAAGGGACTGTATCTCATCCAGGGCTGTACACTCAGGGATGGAATCTCATCCACGGCTGTACATTCAGGGACTGTATCTTATCCAGTGCTGTACACTCAGGGACTGTATCTTATCCCGGGCTGTACACTCAGGGAGTGCTTCTCATCCAGGAATGTACAATCAAGGATTTAATCTCATCCAGGTCTGTACACTGTATCTCATCCAGGGTTGTAGACTCAGTGACGGTATCTCATCCAGTGGTGTACACTCATGGACTGTATCTCATCCAGGTGTGTACACACAGGGACTGTATCTCATCCAGGGCTGTACACTCATGGACTGTATCTCATCCAGGTCTGTACAGTAAGGGACTGTATCTCATCCAGGGCTGTACACTCTTGGACTCTATCTCATCCAGGTCTATAAACACAGGGACTGTATCCCATCCAGGGCTGTACACTCAGGGACTCATCCAGGTCTGTACAGTAAGGGACTGTATCTCATCCAGGGCTATACACTCTTGGACTCTATCTCATCCAGGTCTATAAACACAGGGACTGTATCTCATCCAGGGCTGTACACTCAGGGACTGTATCTCACCCAGGGATGTACACTCATGGACTGTATCTTATACACCGGTTTACACACTGAGACTGTAGCTCATCCAGGGCATTACACTCATGGACTGTATCTCATCCAGGGCTTTACACTCAGGTACTGTATCTTATCGAGGGCTGTACACTCAGAAACTGTGTCTTATACAGATCTGTATACTCAGGGACTGTATCTTATCCAATGGTGTACAGTAGGGACTGTATTTCACCTAGGCTGTACACTCAGAGACTGCATCTCATCCAGGGCTGTACACTCTTGGTCTGTTTCTCATCCAGGGCTGTACACACAGGCACTGTATCTTATCCAGGGCTGTACACTCAGTCACAGTATATTATCCAGGCCTGTATAATCAGAAACTGTATCTTATACAGGGGTATACACTAAGGGACTGTATCTCATCAAGGGCTTTACACTCAGGACTGCATCTTACCCAGTGCTGTACATTCAGGGAACATATCTCATCCAGGGCTGTGTACTCAGAGACGGAATTCATCCAAGGCTGTACATTCCGCGACTGTATCTTATCCAGGGTGGTACACACAGGGACTGATTCTTATCCAGGGATGTACACACAGGGACTGCATCTCATCCTGGGCTGTACAATCAGGGACTGCATCTCATCCAGGGCTGTACACTCTGGGACTGTATCTCATCCAGGTCCGTACACACAGGGACAGTATCTCATCCAGGGCTGTACACTCATGGACTGTATCTCATTCAGGGCTGTACACTCAGGCACCATATCTCATCCAGGCGTGTACACTCAGGGATTGTATATTTCCAGGGCTGTACACTCAGGGACTGCATCTCATTCAGGGCTGTAAAATCAGGGACTGCCTCTCATCCAGGGCTATACACTCAGCGACTGAATCTCAACCAGGGTTGTACACTCCGGGATTGTATCTAATGCAGTCCTGTACACTCAGGGACTGTATCTCATCCAGGGCGTTACACTCACGGACTGTATCTCATGCAGGGTTGTACCGTCAGGGACTGTATCTCATCCAGGCATATCCACCCGTGGACTGTATCTCATCCAGTGCTGTACACTCAGTCACTGTATCTCATCTAGGGCTTTACACTCACGGACTGCATCTCATCCAGAGCTGTACACTCAGCGACTGTATCTCATCCAGGGATGTACACTCAGGGACTGTATGTCATCAAGGTCTTTAAACTCACGGACTGTATCTAATCCAGGGCTTTCCACTCGGGGATGCATGGTACTTTATCCAGTGCTGTTCACTCAGACTGTATATGATCCAGGGCTGTAAGCTGAGGGACTGTATTTTATACAGTCCTCTACACTAAGGGACTGTATCTCATCCAGGGCTGTACACTCAGGGATGCATGGAACACAGGGCTGTCCATTCAGGGACTGTATCTCATCCAGTGATGAACACTCATGGACTCTATCTCATCCAGGAATGTCCACTCATTCACTGTATCTCATCCAGTCTTATTCACCCAGGGACTGTATCTTATCCAGGGCTGTACATTCAGGCACTGTATCTAGTCCAGGCTTGTACACTCAGGGACTGTATATCATCCAGTGCTGTATACTCAGGGACTGTGTCCACCCAGGCTGTACAGTCAGGGACTGTATCTCATCCAGGGCTGTACACACATGGACTGTATCTCATCCAGGGCTGGACACCCTGGGACTGTATCTTATTCATGGCTGTACATTCATGGACTGTATCTCATGAAGGGCTGTCCACTCGGGGAGTGTATCTCATCCAGTGGTATACACTCAGGGACGGTATCTCATCCAGGGCCATATACGCAGGGACTGCATCTCATGCAGGGCTGTACACTCAGGGACTGTATCTCATCCAGGGCTGTACACTCATGGACGGAATCTCACCCAGGCCTTACATTCAGGGACTGTATCTTATCCAGGGCTGTACACTCAGGTACTGTATCTTATCCAGGGCTGTACACTCAGTGATTGCATCCCATCCACGATTGTACAATCAAGGACTGCATCTTATCCAGGGCTGTACACTCAGGGACTGTATCTCATCCAGGGCTGAACACTCAGAGACTGTATCTCTTCCAGGGTTTTACACTAACGGAGTGTATCTCATCCAGGGCTGTCCACTCGGGGATTGTATCTCATCCTGTGGTGTACACTCAGGGACTGTATCTCATCCAGGTCTTAACACTGACGGACTGAATGTCATTCAGGGTGTACACTCAGGCACTGTATCTTATCGAGGGCTGTACACTCAGACACTGTGTCTTATACAGGGCTGTATACTCAGTGACTGTATTTTATCCCATGCTGTACACTCAGGGACTGTATTTCATCTAGGGCTGTACACTTAAGACCTTCATCTCATCCAGGATTGTACACTCAGGTACTGTATCACACCCAGGGCTGTACACTCAGGGATTGTATATAATCCAGGGCTGTACACTAATGGACTGTATCTCATTCTGGGCTGTCCAGTCTAGGACTATATTCCAGGGCTGTACACTCATGGACTGTATCTCATCCAGGGATGTACGCTCAGACACTGTGTCTTATACAGGTCTGTATACACATGGACTGCATATAATCCAGTGCTGTACACTCAGGGACTGTATCTCATTCAGGGCTGTACACTCAGAGACGGTATCTCATCCAGGGCTGTACACTCAGACACTGTATCTTATCCAGGTCTGTACACTCAGACACTGTATATTATCCAGGGCTGTATACTCCGGGACAGTATCTTATACAGGGCTGTTCACTAAGGGACTGTATCTCATCCAGGTCTGTACATTCTGAGACGGCACATCATTCAGGGCTGTACACTCAGGGACTGTATCTCATCCATGGCTCTACACACAGGGATTGTATCTCATCCAGGGCTGTACACTCATGGACTGTATCTCAACCAGGGCTGTACACTCAGACACTGTATCTTATCCAGGTCTGTACACTCAGACACTGTATATTATCCAGGGCTTTATACTCTGGGACGGTATCTTATACAGGGCTGTTCACTAAGGGACTGTATCTCATCCAGGTCTGTACATTCTGAGACGGCATCTCATTCAGGGCTGTACACTCAGGGACTGTATCTCATCCATGGCTCTACACACAGGGATTGTATCTCATCCAGGGCTGTACACTCATGGACTGTATCTCATCCAGGGCTGTACAATCAGGGACTGTATGTCATCCAGGGCTGTACACTCAGGGACTGTTTCTCATTCATGGCTGTAAACTCAGGCACTGTATCTCATCCAAGCTTCTACACTCAGGAGCTGTATCTCATCCAGGGCTGCAAACTCAGGCACTGTATCTCATCCAAGCTTGTACACTCAAGAACTGTATATCATCCAGGGCTGTACACTCAGGGACTGTATCTAATCGAGGGTTGTACACTCATGGACTGTATCTCATCCACGGCTCAACACACACAGGGACTGTATCTAATCCAAGCCTGTACATTCATGGACTGTATTTCATCCAGGGTCGTACACTCAGGCACTGTATCTTATCGAGGGCTGTACACTCAGACACTGTTTTATACATGGCTGTATACTCAGGGACTTTATCTTATCCAGTGCTGTATACTCAGGAACTGTATCTTATCCTGGGCTCTACACTCAGGGGCTGTATTTCATCTATGACTGTACACTTAAGGACTCCATCTCATCCAGGGCTGTACACTCAGACTCTGTATCGGATCCAGTCTTGTACACTCAGGGACAGTATCTCACCCAGGGCTGTACACTCAGGGACTATATCTTATCCAGGGCTGTACACTCAGGGACTGCATCTCATCCAGGGCTGTACAATCAGGGACTGTATCTCAACCAGGGCTGTACACTCAGGGACTGTTTTTCATTCAGGGTCGTACACTCATGGACTGTATCTCATTAAGGGCTGTAAACTCATGCACTGTATCTCATCCAGTCTTGTACACTCAGGGACAGTATCTCATCCAGAGCTGTATAGTCAGGGACTATATCTTATCCAGGGCTGTACACTCAGGGACTGCATCTCATCCAAGGCTGTACAATCAGGAACAATATCTTATCCAGGGCTGTACACTCAGGGACTGTTTCTCATTCAGGGTTGTACACTCATGGACTGTATCTCATTAAGGGGTGTAAACTCAGGCACTGTATCTCATCCAAGCTTGTACACTCAGGGACTGTTTCTCATTCAGGCCTGTACATTCAGGGACTGTATCTCCTCCAGGGGTGTATACTCAGGGACGGAATCTCACCCAGGGCTTTACACTCATGGACTCCATCTCTTCCAGGCCTGTCAACTCGGGAATGTAACTCATCCAGTGATGTACACTCCAGGACTGTATCTCATCCAGGTCTTTACACTCACGGACTGCATCTCATCAAGGGGTGTACACAAAGGCACTGTATCTTATCGAGGTCTGTACACTCAGACACTGTGTCTTATACAGGGCTGTATACTCAGCGACTGTATCTTATCCAATGCTGTACACTCAGGGACTGTATTTCATCTAGCAGTGTACACTTAGAGACTCCATCTCATCTAGGGCTGTACACTCATGGACTGTATCTCATCCAGGGCTGTACACTCAGACACTGTATCTCATCCAGTCTTGTACACTCTGGGACAGTATCTCAATCAGGGCTGTACACTCAGGGACTATATCTCATCCAGGGCTGTACACTCAGGGACTGCATCTCATCTAGGGCTGTACAATCAGGGACTGTATCTCATCCAGGGCTGTACACTCAGGGACTCTTTCTCATTCACGGTTGTACACTCATGGACTGTATCTCATCTAGGGCTGTAAACTCTGGCACTGTATCTCATCCAAGCTTGTACACTCAGGGACTGTTTCTCATTCAGGGCTGTACATTCAGGGACTGTATCTCATCGAGGGCTGTCTACTAAGGGACAGAAACTCACCCAGTGCTTTACACTCACGGACTCTATCTCATTCAAGCCTGTCCACTCGGGAGTGTAACTCATCCAGTGGTGTACACTCCGGGACTTTATCTCATCCAGGTTTTTACACTCACGGACTGCATCTCATCAAGGGGTGTACACAAAGGCACTGTATCTTATCGAGGACTGTACACTCAGACACTGTGTCTTATACAGGGCTGTATACTCAGCGACTGTATCTTATCCAATGCTGTACACTCAGGAACTGTATTTCATGTAGCAGTGTACACTTAGGGACTCCGTCTCATCCAGGGCTGTACACTCAGGGACTGTATCTCATCCAGGGGTGTACACTCATGGACTGTATTTCAACAAGCAGTGTACACACAGGCACTGTATCTCATCCAGGGCTGTACACTAAGGGACTGTATCTCATCCAGGGCTGTACACTCATGGACTGTATCTCATCCCAGGCTATACACACAGCAACTGTATTTCATCCAGGGCTCTACACTCAGGGACTGTGTCTCATCCAGGGATGTTCACTCCTGGACTGTATCTCATCCAGGAGTGTACACACTGAGACTGTACCTCAATCAGTGAAGTACACTCATTTACTATATCTCATCCAGGGCTTTACACTCAGGCACTGTATCTTATCGAGGGCTGTACACTCAGACACTGTGTCTTATACAGGGCTGTATACTCAGGTACTGAATCTTATGCAATGCTGTACACTCAGGGACTGTATTTCACGTAGGCTGTACACTCAGGAACTGAATCTCATCCAGTGCTATACATTGAGGGACTATATCTCATTCAGGGCTGTACACTCAGGGACTGTATCTCATCCAGGGCCGTACACTGAGGGTCTGCATCTCATTGAGGGCTGTACACTCAGTGACTGTATCTCATCCAGGCCCATACACTCAGGGACTGCATCTCACCCAGGGCTGTGCACTCAGGGACTGTATCTGATCCAGGGCTGTACATTCAGACACTGTATTTTATCCATGGCTGTACACTCAGGCACTGTATATTATCCAGTCCTGTATAATCAGGGACTGTATCTTATACAGGGCTATACACAAAGGGACTGTATCTCATCAATGGCTGTACTCTCAGGGACTGCATCTTACCCAGTGCTGTACATTCAGGGAATATATCTCAGCCAGGGCTGTATATTCAGAGATGGAATCTCTCCATATCTGTACATTCAGGGACTGTATCTTATACAGGGCAGTACCCACAGGGACTGAATCTTATCCAGGGCTGTACACAAAGGGACTGCATCTCATCCAGGGATGTACAATCAGGGACTGCATATCGTCCAGGGCTGTACACTCAGGGATGCATGGAATGAAGGGCTGTACATTCAGGGACTGTATCTCATCCAGAGTTGTACAATCATGGAGTGTATCTCATCCAGGACTGTACACTCAGGAACTGTATCTCATCCAGTCTTATTCACTCAGGGACTGTATCTTATCAAAGGCTGTACACTCACGCACTCTCTCCAGTCCAGGGTGGTACACTCAGGGACTGTATCTCATCCAGGGCTCTACACACAGGGACTGTATCTCATCCAGGGCTGTACACTCATGGGTAGTATCCCATCCAGGTCTGTACCCACAGGGACTGTATCTTATCCATGGCTGTACATTCATGGACTGTATCTCATCCAGGGCTGTACACTAAAGGACTCTATCTTATCAAGGTCTGTATATTCATGGACTGTATCTCATCCAGGGCTGTACACTCAGTGACTGCATCTCATCCACGACTGTACAATCAAGGACTGCATCTTATTCAGGGTTGTACACTCAGGGACTGTATCTCTTCCTGGGCTGTACACTCAGGGACTGTATCTCATCCAGGGCTTTACACCCATGGACTGTACCTCATCCAGGGCTCTCTACTCGGGGATTGTATCTCATCCAGTGGTGTACACACAGGGACTGTATCTCATCCAGGGCTCTACACTCAGGGACTGTATCTCTCCCAGGGCTTTACACTCAGGGACTGTATATAATCCAGGGCTGTACACTCATGGACTATATCTCATTCAGGTCTGTTCACTCAGGGACTGGTTATAATCCAGGGCTGTACACTCATGGAGTGTATCTCATCCAGGACTGTACACTCAGGAACTGTATCTCATCCAGTCTTATTCACTCAGGGACTGTATCTTATCAAGGGCTGTACACACAGGGACTGTATCTCATCCAGGGCTGTACACTCATGGATAGTATCCCATCCAGGTCTGTACCCACAGGGACTGTATCTTATCCATGGCTGTACATTCATGGACTGTATCTCATCCAGGGCTGTACACTAAAAGATTGTATCTTATCAAGGTCTGTACATTCATGGACTGTATCTCATCCAGGGCTGTACACTCAGTGACTGCATCTCATCCACGACTGTACAATCAAGGACTGCATCTTATTCAGGGTTGTACACTCAGGGACTGTATCTCATCCTGCGCTGTACACTCAGGGACTGTATCTCATCCAGGGTTTTACACTCACGGACTGTACCTCATCCAGAGCTCTCTACTCGGGGATTGTATCTCATCCAGTGGTGTACACACAGGGACTGTATCTCATCCAGGGATCTGCACTCAGGGACTGTATCTCTCCCAGGGCTTTACACTCAGGGACTGTATATAATCCAGGGCTGTACACTCATGGACTGTATCTCATTCAGGTCTGTTCACTCAGGGACTGGTTATAATCCATGGCTGTACACTCATGGACTGTATCTCATCCAGAGCTGTACGCTCAGGTACCTTGTCTTATACAGGTCTGTATACACATGGGCTGCATCTTATCCAGAGCTGTACACTCAGGGACTGTATCTCATTCAGGGCTGTACACTCAGGGACGGTATCTCATCCAGGGCTGTACACACAGACACTGTATCTTATATAGGTCTGTACACTCAGACACTGTATATTATCCAGGGCTGTGTACTTTTGGACTGTATTTTATACAGGGGTGTCCACTAAGGGACTGTATCACATCCAGGGCTGTACACTCAGGTACTGTATCTCATACGGGGCTATACAATCAGACACTCTATCTTATCCAGGGCTGTACACTCAGGCACTGTATATTATCCAGGCCTGTATAATCAGGGACTGTATCTTATACAGGACTATACACTAAGGGACTGTATCTTATCCAGTGCTGTACATTCTGGGACGGCATCTCATCCAGGGCTGTACACTCAGGGACTGTATCTCATCCACGGCTCTACACACAGGGACTGTATCTCATCTATAGCTGTACACTCATGGACTGTATCTCATCCAGGGCTGTACACTCAGGCACTGTTTCTCATCCAGTCTTGTACACTCAGGGACTGTATCTCATCCAGGTCTGTACACTAAGGGACTGTATCTCATCCAGGACTGTACACTCCGGGACTGTATCTCATCCAAAACTTTACCCTCCCAGACTGTATATCATCCAAGGATGTACCCTCAGGGAGTGCATCTCCTCAAGGGCTGTGCACTGAGACACTGTATCTTATCCTTGGCTGTACGCTCAGACACTATGTCTTATATATGGCTGTATATTCAGTGACTGATCCTATCCACTGCTGTACACCCAGGGACTGTTTCTCATCCAGGGCCATATACGCAGGGACTGCATCTCATGCAGGGCTGTACACTCAAGGACTCTATCTCATCCAGGGCATTACAGTCTGGGACTGTATCTCATCCAGGGCTATACATCAATGGATTGTATCTCATCCAGGGCTGTACACTCAGGGACTGTATCTCATCCAGGGCTGGAAACACAGACACTGTATCTTATCCAGGGTTGTACACTCAGACACTGCATATTATCCAGGGGTGTATACTCAGGGACTGTATCTTATACAGGGCTATACACTAAGGGACTGTATCATATCCAGGGCTGTACACTCACCGACTGCAACTTACCCAGGGCTGTACATTCAGGGACTGTATCTCATCCAGGGCTGTATACTCAGGGACGGAATCTCACCCAGGGCTCTACATTCAGGGACTGTATCTTATCCAGGGCTGTACACTCAGGGACTGTATCTTATCCAGGGCTGTACACTCAGTGACTGCATCTCATCCACGACTGTACAATCAAGGACTGCATCTTATCCAGTGTTGTACACTCAGTGACTGTATCTCATCCAGGGCTGTACACTAAGGGACTGTATCTCAACCAGGGCTTTACACTCACGGAGTGTATCTCATCCAGGGCTGTCCACTCGGGGATGGTATCTCATCCAGTGCTCTACACTCAGGGACTGTATCTCACCCAGGTCTGTACACTCAGGGACTGTATATAATCCAGGGCTGTACACTCATGGACTGTATCTCATTCAGGGCTGTTCACTCACGGACTGGTTATAATCCTGGGCTGTACACTCCTGGACTGTATCTCATCCAGGGCTCTACGCACAGGTACTGTGTCTTATACAGGTCTGTATGCCCATGGACTGCATCTTATCCAGAGGTGTACACTCAGGGACTGTATCTCATCCATGGCTGTACACTCAGGGACTGTATCTCATTCAGGGCTGAACACTCAGGGACAGTATCTCATCCAGAGCTGTACAGTCAGGGACTATATCTTATCCAGGGCTGTACACTCAGGGACTGCATCTTATCCAGGGCTCTACACTCAGGGACTGTATCTCATCCAGGGCTGTACACTCAGGGACTGTATCTCATCCAGGGCTTTACACTCACGGAGTGTATCTCATCCAGGACTGTCCACTCAAGGATTGTTTCTCATCCAGTGGTGTACACTCATGGACGGTATTTCCTCCAGGTCTTTACACTTATGGACTGTATCTCATCAAGTGCTGTGCACTCAGGGACTGTTCATAATATAGGGCTCTACACTCATGGACTGTATCTCACCCAGTGCTGTACGCTCAGTCACTGTGTCTTATACAGGTGGGTATACACATGGACTGTATCTTATCCAGAGCTGTACACTCAGGGACTGTATCTCATTCAGGGCTGTACAAACCGGGACAGTATCTCATCCAGGGCTGTACACTCAGACACTGTATCTTATCCAGGTCTGTACACTCAGACAGTTATATTATCCAGGGCTGTATACTCCCAGACTGTATCTTATACAGGGCTGTTCACTAAGGGACTGTATCTCATCCAGGGCCATAAACTCAGTGACTGCATATCATAAAGGGCTATACAATTAGACACTCTATCTTATCCAGGGCTGTACCTTCAGACACTGTATATTATCCATGCTTGTATAATCAGGGACTGTATCTTATACAGGGCTATACAAAAAGGATAAGATACAGGGCTGTACATTCATGAATGGCATCTCATCCAGGCCTGTACACTCAGGGAGTGTATCTATTGCACGGCTCTACACAGGAACTGTATCTCATCCAGGGCTGTACAATCAGGGACTGTAACTCATCCACAGCTGTACACTCAGGGACTGTTTCTTATTCAGGGTTGTACACTCATGGACTGTATCTCATCCAGGGCTGTAAACTCAGGCACTGTATCTCATCCAGAGCTGTAAATTCAGAGAATGTATCTCACTCAGTGCTGTACACTCATGGACTGGATCTCATCCAGGGCTGCACACCCAGGGACTGTATCTCCTCCAGGGCAGTACACTCAGGGACTGTATCCCATCCCGGTTTGTACACTCAGGGACTGTATCTTATCCAGGGCTGTACACTCAGGCACTGTATCTCATCCTGGGCTTAACCTTCAGGGACTGCATCTCATCCAGAGCTGTACACTCAGGGACTGTATCTCATCAAGGTCTGTGCAGTCTTGACTGTATCTCATAGAGTGATGTCCAGTCAGGGACTGTATCTATCCAGGGATGTACACTCAAGAAGTGTATCTCATCCAGTGCTGTACACTCAGACAGTATCTCATTCAAGGCTCTACAGTCAGACACTGGATTTTATCTAGTGCGGTTCACTCAGACACTGTATATTATCCAGGGATGTATACTGAGGGACTATATCTTATACAGACTGTACATTAAGGGACTGTATCTCATGCAGGGCTATACACTCAGGGACTCCATCTTACCCAGGGCTGTGCATTCATGGCCTGTATCACATCCAGGCCTGTCCATTCAGGATGGTATCTTATCCATGGCTGTACATCAGGGACTGTATCTTTCCAGGGCTGTACACTGAGATACTGTATCTCATCCGAGGCCGTACACACAGGGAATGTATCTCATTGAGGGCTGTACATTCAGACACTGTGTCTTATACAGGTCAGTATACACAGGGACTGTATCTTCTCCAGTGATGTACACTCAGGGACTGTATCTTATCCAGGGCTGTACAATCAGACAATGTATCTTATCCAGTGCTGTACACTCAGACACTGTATGTTATCCAGGGTTTTATACAGAGGGACTGTATCTTCTCCAGGGCTGTACACTCAGTGTTTGTATCTCATCCAGGGCTGTACAATCAGGGACTGTATCTCATTCAGGTCTGTACACTCACGGATTGTATCTTATCCAGGGCTGTGCACTCAGGGACTGTATCTCATCCAGGGCTGTATTCTCAGGGAGTTTATCTCATCCAGGTTTGTACACTCAAGGAGCGTATCTCATCCAGGGCTATATACTCAGGGACTGCATCTCATCCAGGTCTGTACACTCCGGGGCTGTATTTCATCTAGGGTTTTACACTCAGGGAATGTATCTCATCCCGGGCTCTATACTCAGGGACTGTATCTTATCCAGGGCTGTATACTCAGATACTGTATGTTATCCTGGACTGTACACTGAGGGAACACATCTTATCCTGGGCAGTACATTCAGCGACTGTATCTTTTCCAGGGCTGTACACTCAGGGAATGTTTCTCATCAGGGCTGTTCACTCGTTGACTGTTCTCATCCAGGGCTGTACACACAGGGACTTATCACATCCAGAGGTGTACATTCAGGGACTGTATCTCACCCATGGCTGTACACTCAGACACTGTATCTTCTCCAGGGCTGTATACCCAAGGAGTGTATCTAATCCAGGTGTTTACACTCACGGAATGTATCATATCCAGGGCTGTTTACTCAAGGAGTGCATGTTATCATGGTCTGTACACTCAGGGACAGTATCTCATACAGGGTTGTACACTCAGGGATGGTATCTCATCCAGGGCTGTACACTCAGGGACTGTATTTCATCAATGGCTGTACACTCAGGGAATGTATCTCATCCAGCGCTGTACACTCAGGGACTGCATCTTATTCAGGGCTGTACACTCATGGACTGTATCTCATCCAGGGATGTATAAACAGGGAGTGTATCTTATTCAGTCCTGTACACTCAGGGACTGTATCTCATCCAGGGCTGCACACTCAGACACTGTATATTATCCAGGGCTGAAAATTCAGACACTCTATCTCATCCAGGGCTGTATACTCAGGGACTGTATCTTATCCAAGCCAGTGCACTCAGGGACTGTTTCTCATCGAGGGCTGTACACTCAGACACTGTATCTTATCCCGGGCTGTATACTCAGGGAGTGTATCTTATCAAGGTCTGTAAACTCAGGGACTGTATCTTATCCAGGGCTTTACACTCAGGGATTGTATCTCATCCAGGGCTGTACTCTCATGCACTGTATCTCATCCAGGGCTATGCACTGAGGGACTGTATCTCATCCTGGGCATTACACTCAGGAATTGTATCTCATCCATGGCTGTACATTCAGGGACTGTATATTATCCATGTCTGTAAACTCAGGGACTGTATGTCATCCAGGGCTGTACACTCATGGACTGTATCTCATCCAGGGATATACACTCACGGACTGTATCTCATCTTGGGATGTAAACTCTGGGAGAGTATCTCATCCAGGGCTGTACACTCAGAGACTGTATCTCATCCCGAGCAGTACACTAAGTGGCTGCTTCACATCCTGGGGTGAACATTCAGGGAGTGACTCTCATTCAGGTCTGTACACTCTGGGACAGTATCTCATCCAAGGCTGAACACTCAGTGACTGTATCTCATCTACGGCTGTACAATCAGACACTGTATCTTATCCAGGCCTGTACACTCAGCCAATGTATGTTATCCCGGGTTCATTACAGAGAGACTGTGTCTTATCTAGGGCTGTACACTCACGGACTGTATATCATCCAGGGCTGTACACTCAGGGACTGTATCTCATCCAGGGGTGTACACCTATGGACTGTTCTTATCCACGGCTGTATACTCTGGGACTGCATCTCATCCAGGGATGTACACTCAGGGAGTGTATCACATCCAGGGCTGTACATTCCCGGACTGAATCTCATCCAGGGCTGTAAAGTCAGGGACTGTTCTCATCCAGGGCTGTACACACAGACACTGTATCTCATCCACTGCTGTACACTCAGGGACTGTATCTCATCCAGGGCTGAAAACATCAGGGACTGTATCTCATGCAGGGCTGTACAATCAGACACTGTATCTTTTCCAGGGCTGTATACAGAGGACTGTATCTTATCCAGGCCTGTACACTCTGGGATTGTATCTTATCCAGGGCTGTACACTCAGGGACTGCTTCTTATCCAGGGCTTTACCCTCTCGATCTGTATCTCATCCAGTGCTGCACACTCAGTGACTATACCTAATCGAGTGCTATTTACTCAGTGACTGTTCTCATCCAGGGCTGTACACTCAGGAATTGTATCACTTCCAGGGCTGTACACACAGGGAGGGTATCTCAACCTGGGCTGTATACTCAGTGACTGTATCTTTTCCAGGGCTGTACACTCAGGGACTGCATCTGATCTAGGGCTGCACATTCAGGGACTGTATCTTATCTAGGGCTGTACACTCAGGGACTGTACATTATCCAGAGCTGTAATCGCAGGTACTGTGTCTCACCCAGGGCTGTACACTCAGGGACTGTATCTCATCCAGGGCTGTACTCTCAGCGACTGTATCTCATGCAAAGCTGTACACTGAGGGACTGTATGTCATCTAGGGCTGAACTCCCAGCGACTGTATCTCATCCAGTACTGTACACTGAGAGACTGCATTTCATACATGGCTGTACACTCAGGGAGTGTATCTCTCTCAGGACTGTACATTCGGTACTCTATCTAATTCCAGGGCTGTACACTCAGACACTGTATGTTACCCAGGGCTGTACACTCACACACTGTATCTTATCCAGGGCTGTACACTCATACACTGTATCTTATCCAGGGCTGTACACTCAGACATGGTATCATATCCAGGGCTGCATAATCAGGGAGTGTATCTTATCCAGGTCTGTAAACTCGGGGACTGTATCTTATCCAGGGTATCATATCCAGGGCTGTACACTCAGGGACAGTATCTCATCCAGGGATGTACACTCAGGGACTGTATCTCATCTAGGGCTGTAAACTCACGGACTGTATCTCATCCAAGGCTGTACACCTAGGGACTGTATCTCATCCAGGGCTGTACACTCAGGGACTGTATCTCATCAAGGGCTGTACACTCAGGGAATGTATCTCATCCACGGCTTTACACTCAGAAATTGTATCTCATCCATGGCTGAACATTCAGGGACTGTATATTATCCAGGGCTGTACTATCAGGGACTGTATCTCATCCAGGGCTTTATACTCAGAAATTGTATCTCATCCATGGCTGTACATTCAGGTACCGTATATTATCCACGGCTGTAAATGCAGGAACCGTATCATCCAGGGTTGTACAGTCCAGGACTGTATCTCATTCAGAGATGTACACTCAGGGACTGTATCTCATCCAGGACTGTACTATCAGGGCGTGTATCTCATCCAGGGTTGTGCACTCAGGGACTGTATCTCATCCAGGGCTGTACACTCAGGGAATGCATCTCATCCAGGGCTGTACACTCAAGGACTGTATCCCATCTAGGACAGTTAACTCACGGACTGTATCTCATCCAGGACTGTACACTAACGGACTTTATGTCATGCAGGGCTGTACACTAAGAAAGTGTATCTCATCCAAGCATGTATACTCAGACACTGTATCTTAGCCAGGGCTGTACAATCAGACACTGTATCTCATCCAGGGCTGTATACTAAGGGACTGTATCTTATCCAGGGCAGTGCACTCAGGGACTCTATCTCATCCAGGGCTGAACACTCAGACACTGCATCTTATCCAGGGCTGTACACTCAGACACTGTATCTCATCCAGGGCTGTATACTCAGTGAATGTATCTCTTCCAGGGTTGTACACTCAGGGACTGTATCACATTCAGAGCTGTATACTCAGGGACTTAATCTTATCCAGGCTGTATACTCAGACACGGTATGTTATCCTGGGCTGTACACTAAGGTACAGCATCTTATCTACCACAGTACACTCAGGGACTGTATCATATCCAGGGCTGTACACTCAGGGACTGTATCTCATCCAGGGCTGTACTCTCAGGGATTGTATCTCACCCATGGTTTTACACACAGGCACAGTACCTCATCCAGTGCTGTACACTGTGTGACTATACCTCATCCAGGGCTTTTCACTCGGTGACTGTTCTCATCCACGACTGTACACTCAGGGACTGTATCTCATCCAGGGCTGTACACACAGGGATTGTATCTCATCCAGGAATGTACTCTCAGGGACTGTAACTCAAAGTTTTTACGCACAGGGACAGTATCTCATCAAGGTCTGTACACTCAGACACTGTATCTTATCCAGGGTTGTACTCTCATGGGTTGTATCTCCTCCTGGCTGTACTCTTAGGGACTGCATCTTATCCAGGGCTGCACACTCAGAGAGTGTATCTTATCTAGGGAGTATACATAGCGACTGTATCTCATCCAGGGCTGTACACTCATGGACTGTATCTCATCCAGGGATATACACTCAGGGAATGCATCTCATCCAGGGCTGTACACTCAAGGACTTTATCACATCTAGGATTTTACACTCACAGACTGTATCTCATCCATGACTGTACACACAGGGACTGTATCTTATACAGGGCTGTATACTCAGACACAGTATGTTATCCTGGGCTGTACACTAAGGGACAGCATCTTATCCACCACAGTACACTCAGGGACTGTATCTTATCCAGGGATGCACACTCAGGGACTGTATCTCATCCAGGGTTGTACTCTCAGGGATTGTATGTCATCCACGGTTTTACACACAGGCACAGTATCTTATCCAGTGCTGTACAGTTTGTGACTATACCTCATCTAGGGCTTTTCACTCAGTGACTGTTCTCATCCCCGACTGTACACTCAGGGACTTATCTCATCCATGTCTGTGATTCAGGGACTGTTTCTCACACAGTGCTGTACACTCAAGGAGAGTATCTCATCCAGGGCTGTACAATTAGGCACTGTATATCATCCAGGGTTGTACACACAGGGACTGTATCTCATCCAGGGCTGTGCTATCAGGGTGTGTATCTCATCCAGGATTGTACACTCAGGAACTGTATCTCATCCAGGGCTGTACACTCAGGGATTGTAAAACGTACAGGGCTGTCCTCTCCGGGACTGTATGTAATCCAGGGTTTTACTCTCAGGGACTGTATCTCATCCAGGGCTGTACACTCAGACACTTTATCTTATCCAGGGCTGTACACTCAGACACTGAATCTTATCGAGGGCTGTACACTCAGGGACTGCATCTTATCCATGGCTATACACTCAGGGACTATAACTTATTCAGGTTTGTACACTCAAGGACTGTATCGCATCCAAGGCTGTACACTCAGGGACTGAATGTCATCTAGGCCTGTATATCAGACAGTGTATCTTGTCCAGGGTGTACACTCAGAGACTGTATCTCATTCAGGGCTGTATACTCAGGGACTGTATCTTATCCAGGGCTGTATACTCAGACACGGTATGTTATACTGGGCTGTACACTCAGAGACTGTATCTTATCCAGTGGGGGACACTCAGACACTGTATCTTACCCAGGGTGTATACTCAGGGACTGTATCTTATCCAGTGCTGTACACTGTGGGACTGTATCTTATCAAGGCTGTATACTCAGGGTCTGAATCTTATCCAGGACTGTACAATCACGGACTCTATCACATCCAGGGCTGTACACGCAGTGACTGTACCTCATCCAGGCCTGATCACTCAGTGACTGTTCTCATCCAGGGCTGTACACTCAGGGACTATATCTCACCTAGGGCTGTACACACAGAGACGGTATCTCATCAAGGGCTGTATACTCATGGACTGTATCTCCTCCAGGCCTGTACACTCTGTGACTCTATCTTATCCAGGGCTGTACACTCAGACACTGTTATCTCATCCAGGGCTGTATACTCAGTGAATGTATCTCATCCAGGGCTGTACAATCAGGGACTGCATCTTATCCAGGGCTGTATACTCAGACACGGTATGTTATCCTGGGTTGTATACTAAGGGACAGCATCAAATCCACGGCAGTACACTCAGGGACTGTATCTTATCCAGGGCTGTACACCCATGACTGTATCTCATCCAGGGCTGTACTTTCAGGTACTGTTTCTCATCCAGCTTTTACACACAGTCACAGAATCTCATCCAGGGCTGTACAGTCTGGCACTGTATCTCATCCAGAGATGTACACTCAGGGACTGTATCTCATACAGGGCTGTACTATCAGGGCGTGTATCTCATCCAGGATTGTGCACTCAGGGACTGTATCTCATCCAGAGCTGTACACTCAGGCATTGTATCTCATCCAGGGATGTACACTCTGGGATTGTTTGTAATCCAGAGTTTTACTTTCAGGGACTGTATCTCATCCAGGGCTGTACACTCAGACACTTTATCTTATCCAGGGCTGTACACTCAGACACTGAATCTTATCGAGGGCTATACTCTCAGGGACTCTATCTTCTCTAGGGCTGTACACTCAGGCACTGCATGTTATCCAGGGCTGTACACTAGGGACTGTATCTCATCTAGGCCTGTATACTCAGACACTGTATCATGTCCAGGGCTGTACACTCAGAGACTGTATCTCATTCAGGGCTGTATACTCAGGGACTGTATCTTATCCAGGGCTGTATACTCAGACACGGTATGTTATCCTGGGCTGTACACTAAGGGACAGCATCTTATCCACAGCAGTACACTCAGGGACTGTATCTTATCCAGGGCTGTACACTCAGGGACTGTATCTCATCCAGGTCTGTACTCTCAATGACTGTATCTCATCCAGGGTTTTATACACAGTCACAGTATCTCATCCAGTCCTGTACACTCTGTGACTATACCTCATCCAGGGCTTTTCACTCGGTGACTCTTCTCATCCACAGCTGTACACTCAGGGACTTATCTCATCCATGTCTGTGATTCAGGGACTGTATCTCATACAGGGCTGAACACTAATGGAATGTATCTAAACCAGCGCTGTACACTCAGCGACTGTATCGCATCCATGGCTGTAAACTCACGGACTGTATCTAATCAAGGCTGCACACACAGACACTGTATCTTATCCAGGGCTGTACACTCAGACACTCTATCTCATCAGGGCTATATACTTATGGACTGTATCTTATCCAGGGCACAACATTCAGTGACTGTATCTAATCCATGGATGGACACAAAGACACTGTATCTTATCGAGGGCTGTATACTCAGGCTCTGTATCTTATCCAGGGCTGTACACTCAGACACTGTATCTTATCCAGGGCTGTATACTCAGGGAGTGTATCTTATCCAGGGCTGTATACTCAAGGACTGCATCTTATCCAGGGCTATACACTTTGGGACAGTATCTCATACAGGGATGTATACTCAGGAACTGTATCTCATCCAGGGCTGTATACTCAGGGACTGTATCTCATCCAGGGCTGTACACACAGGGACAGTGTCTCATCCAGGGCTGTACACTCAGGGACTGTATCTCATCCAGGGCTGTAGAGTCTGAGACTGTATCTCATCCACGGCTGTACATTCCTGAACTGTATCTCATCCAGAGATATACACTCAGGGACTGTATCTCATCCAGGGCGGTACTCTCAGGGCGTGTATCTCATCCAGGATTGTGCACTCGGGGACTGTATCTCATCCAGGGCTGTACACTCAGGGATTGTATCTCGTCCAGGGATGTACTCTCCGGGACTGTATGTAATCCCCGGTTTTACACTCAGGGACTGTATCTCATCCTGGGCTGTGCATTCAGACACTTTATCTTATCCAGGGCTGTATACTCAGACACTGAATCTTACAGAGGGCTATACTCTCAGCGACTGTATCTTCTCTTGGGCTGTACACTGAGGGACTGCATCTTATCCAGGACTGTACACTCAGGGACTGAATCTCATCTAGGCCTGTATATCAGACACTGTATCTTGTCCAGGGCTGTACGCACAGAGACTGTAGGTCATTCAGGGCTGTATACTCAGGGACTGTATCTTATCCAGGGCTGTATACTCAGACACGGTATGTTATCCTGTGCTGTATACTAAGGGACAGCATCTTATCCACGGCAGTTCACTCAGGGACTGTATCTTATCCAGGGCTGTACACTCAGGGACTCTATCTCTTTCAGGGCTGTACACTCAGAGAGTGTATCTCACCCATGCCTGTATAATCAGACACTGTATCTTATCCAGGGCTGTAAACTCAGACACTGTATCTTATCCAGGGCTGGACACTCAGACACTGTATCTTTCCCAGGGCTGTATACTCAGGGACTGCATCTTATCCAGTGATGTACACTGAGGGACTGCATTTTATCAGGGCTGCATACTCATGGTCTGAATCTTATCCAGGACTGTACACTCATGGACTATATCTAACCCAGGGCTGTACACTCAGTGACTGTACCTCATCCAGGGCTGTTCACTCTGTGACTGTTCTCATCCGGAGCTGTACACTCAGGGACTGTATCTCATCTAGGCCTGTATATTCAGACACTGTGTCTTTCCAGGGCTGTACACTCAGAGACTGTATCTCATTCAGGGATGTATACTCAGGGACTGTATCTTATCCAAGGCTGTACACTCAGGGACTGTATCTCATCCAGGGCTATACACTCACACACTGTATCTCATCCAGGCCTGTATACTCAGACCCTATATCTTATCCACGGCTATAAACTCAGACACTCTATCTTATCCAGGGCTGGACACTCAGACACTGTATCTTATCCAGGGCTGTATACTCAGGGACTGTATCTTATCCAGTGCTGTACACTGAGGGACTGTATCTTATCAGGGCTGTATACACAGTGTCTGAATCTTATCCAGGACTGTACACTCACAGACTATATCTCATCCAGGGCTGTACCCTCAGTGACTGTACCTCATCCAGGGCTGTTTACTTGGTGACTGTTCTCATCTGGGGCTGTACACACAGGGAGTTATCTCATCCAAGGCTGTACACTCAGCAACTGTATCTCACCTAGGTTGTACACTCAGAGACGATGTCTCATCGAGGGCTGTATATTCAGGGACTGTATCTTATCCAGGGCTGTACACTCTGTGACAGTATCTTATCCAGGGCTTTACACTCTCGGACTGTATCTCTTCCAGGGCTGTACACTCAGTGACTATACCTCATCCAGGGCTGTTTACTCGGTGACTGTCCTCATCCAACGCTGTACACTCAGAGACTTACGTCTTCCACTGCTGTACATTTCAGGGACTGTATCTCACTAGGCTGAACAATCAGGGACTGTAACTCATGCAGACCTGTACACTGATGGACTGTATCTCATCCAGGGCTGCACCCAGTCACTGTATCTTATCCAGGGCAGGACACTCTGACACTATATCTCATTCAGGGCTTTATACTCAGGTTCTGTGTCTTATCCAGGACAGTACACTCAGGGACTCTATCTCGTCCAGGGCTGTACCCTCAGGGACTCTATCTCATCCCGGGCTGTACACTAAGGGACTGTATATCATCCAGGACTGTAAAAACAGGGAATGTGTCTCATTCAGGGCTGTACACTCTGGGACGGTATCTCCTCCAGGGCTGTACAATCACACACTGTATCTTCTCCAGGGATGAACACTAAGTCACTGTATCTTGCCAGGGCTGTATACTGAAGGACTGTTTCTTATCCAGGCCTGTACACTCTGGGACTGTATCTTATCCAGGGCTGTACACTCAAGGACTGCTTCTTAATCAGGTCTTTACACTCTCGGACTATATCTCATCCTGTGCTGTACACTCAGTGACTATACCTCATCCACGGCTTTTCACTTGGTGTCTGTTCTCATCCAGGGCTGTACATACAGGGACTTATCTCACCCATGTCTGTGATTTAGGGACTGTATCTTACCCAGTGCAGTACACTCAGGGACTGTATCTCATCTAGGGCTGTACACTAAGGGAATGTATCTCATCCAGCGCTGTACACTCAGGGACTGTATCTTATCCAGGGCTGTACACTCAGGAACTGTATCTCATCAAGGGTGGACACTCAGACACTCTATCTCATCCAGGGCTGTACACTCAGGGACTTTATCTTTTCCAGGACAGTACACTCACGAACTGTATCTCATCCAGGGCTGTACACTCAGACACTGTATCTTATACAGGGCTGTACACTCAGACACTGTATCTAATCAACGGCTGTACACTCAGACACTGTATCTTATCCAGCGTTGAACACTCAGACATTGAATCTTATCCAGGGCTGTATACTCAGGGAAGGTATCTCATCTAGGTCTGGATACACAGGGAGTGTATCTTATCCAGGTCTGTACACTAAGGGACTGTGACTTATCCAGGACTGTACACTCAGACACCATATCTGATCCAGGTTTGTACACCCAGACACTCTATCTCATCTAGGGCTGTATACTCAGGGACTGTATCTTTTCCAGGGCAGTACACTCATGAATTGTATCTCATCCAGGGCTGTACACTCAGACACTGTATCTTATCCAGGGCTGTACACTCAGACACTATCCTTTCCAGGTCTGTACACTCACACAGTGTCTTATCCAGGGCTGTGTACCCAGGCAGTTTATCTTTTCCAGGTCTGTACACTCAGGGTCTGTATCTAATCCAGGGCTATACACTCAGGTACAGTATCTCATCGAGGGATGTACATTCAGGAACTGTAACTCATCCAGGGCTGTACAGTCAGGGACTGTATCTCATCCAGGGCTATACACTCAGGAACTGCATCTCATCCAGGGCCACACACTCAGGGACTGTATCTTATCCAGGGGTGTACACTCAGGGACTTTATCTCATCTTGGGATGTACACTCAGGGATTGTATCTCATCCAGAGCTGTTCTCTCAGGGACTGTATATTATTCAAGACTGTAAAGTCACGGACTGGTTCTCATCCAGGGCTGTACACTCTGGAAATCTACCTAATCCAAGGCTGTACACCTAGGGAGTGTATCCCATCAAGGGCTGTAAACTCAGGGACTGTATCTCAACCAGGGCTGTACACTCTCGGACTGTAACTCATCCAGGGCTGCACACTCGGACACTGTATCTTATCCAGGGCTGCACACTCAGACAGTGTATCTTATCTAGGGCTGGACACTCAGACACTGTACCTCATTCTGTGCTGTATACTCAGCGACTGTATCCTACCAGGACAGTACACTCAGGGACTGTATCTCATCCAGGGCTGTACACTCAGGGACTCTATCTCGTCCCAGGCTGTACACTCAGGGACTGTATCTCATCCAGGGGTGTACAATCAGGGAACGTATCTCATTCAGGGCTGTACACTCTGGGATGGTATCTCATCCACGTCTGAACACTCAGGGACTGTATCTCATCCAGGGCTGTACAATCAGACACTGTATCTTCCCCAGGGCTCTACACTCAGTCACTGTATCTTATCCAGTGCTGTATACAGAGGGATTGTATCTTATCCAGGCTTGTACACTCTGGGACTGTATCTTATCCAGGGCTGTACCTTCAAGGATTGCTTCTTAATCAGGGCTTTACACTCTCGGACTGTATCTCATCCAGTGCTGTACACTCAGTGACTATACCTCATACAGGGCTTTTCACTCGGTGACTGTTCTCATCCAGGGGTGTACAATCAGGGACTTATCTCATCCATGTCTATGATTCAGGGAGTGTATCACACCCAGTGCTGTACACTCAGGGACTGTATCTTATACAGAGCTGTTCACTCAGATACTGTATCTCATCCAGGGCTGTACACTCAGACACTCTATCTCATCCAGGGCTGTACACTCAGACACTGTATCTTATGCAGGGCTGTACACTCAGACACTGTATCCTTTCCAGGTCTGCACACTCACACAGTGTCTTATCCAGGTCTGTATACCCAGGAAGTGTGTCTTATCCAGGTCTGTACACTCAGGGACTGTATCTTATCCAGGGCTATACACTCAGGGACAGTATCTCATACAGGGATGTACACTCAGGGACTGTATGTCATCCAGGGCTGAAAACTCACAGACTATCTCATCCAGGGCTGTACATTCAGGAGCTGTATCTCATCCAGGGCTGTACACTCAGGGACTGTATCTCATCCAGTGCAATACACCTAGGGACTGTATCTCAGCCAGGGCTGTACAATCGAGGACTGATTCTCATACAGGGCTGTAGTTTCAGCGACTGTATCTCATCCAGTGCTCTACACTGAGGGACTGAATGTCATCCAGGGCTCTACACTCAGGAATTGTATCTCTTCCAGGGCTGTACACTCAGGGACTGTAGTTCATTCGGGGCTGCACATACTCAGGGACTGTATCTTATCCATGGGTATAGAGTCAGGGACTGTATGTTATCCAGATCTGTACACTCAGGGACTGTATATTATCCAGGGATGTAAACTCAGGGACTGTATCTCATCCAGGGCTGTAAATTCACGGAATGTATCTCATCAAGGGTTGTACACTCAGTGACTGTACGTCATCCAGGGCTCTTCCTTCGGTGACTGTTCTCATCCAGCGTGTACTCACAGGGACTTATCTCATCCAGGGTTGTACACTCAGGGAGTTTATCTCCTCCAGGGCTGTAAACTCAGGAACTGTATCTCATCCAGGGCTGTACACTAAGGGAATGTATCTGAACCAGCGCTGTACACTCAAGGACTGTACATCATCCAGGACTGTACACTCAGGGACTGTATCTCATCCAGGGCTGCACTCTTGACACTCTATCTTTTCCAGAGCTGTCCACTCAGACACTCTATCTAATCCAGGGCTGCATACACAGGGACTGTATCTTATCTAGGGCAGTACACTCAGGGACTGTATCACATCCAGGGGGCACTCTCAGACACTGTATCTTATCCAGGGATGTACACTCAGACACTGTATCTTATCTAGGGCTGTATACACAGTGAGTGTATCTTATCCAGGTCTGCACACTCAGGGAATGTATCTTATAGATGGATGTATACTCAAGGACTGCATCTTATCCAGGGTTGTACATTCAGGGACAGTATCTCATCCAGGGATGTACACTCAGGTACTGTATCTCATCCAGGCCTCTAACGTCACGGACTGTATCTAATCCATGGCTGTACACTCAGGTACTCTATCTAATCCAAGGCTGTACAGCTAGAGACTGTATCTCATCCATGGCTGTACACCCAGGGAATGTATCTCATTCAGGGCTGTTCACTCAGGGACTGGATCTCATCCAGGGCTGTACACACAGGGAATGTATCTCTTCAGGGCTCTACATTCTGGGATGGTATCTCATCCAGGGTGAACACTCAGGGACTGTATCTCATCCAGGGATGTACATTCACACACTGTATCTTATCCGGAGCTGTACACTCAGACACTGTCTTATCCAGGGCTGTATACAGATGGACTGTATCTTATCCAGGCCTGTACACTCTGGGACTGTATCTTATTCAGGGCTGTACACTCAGGGACTGCTTTTTATCCAGGGTATTACCCTCTCGGACTGTATCTGTTACAGTGCTGCACACTCAGTGACTATAACTCATCCAGGGCTGTACACTCGGTGACAGTTCTCATCCAGGGCTGGACACTGAGGGAATGATGTCATCCAGGGCTGTATATTCAGTGACTGTATCTCACCCAGGGCTGTACACTCAGGAACTGTATTTCATCCAGAGCTGTAAATTCAGAGAATGTATCTCACCCAGTGCTGTACACTCATAGACTGGATCTCATCCAGGGCTGCACACCCAGGGAC
Source organism: Jaculus jaculus (assembly GCF_020740685.1). NCBI lineage: Eukaryota > Metazoa > Chordata > Mammalia > Rodentia > Dipodidae > Jaculus > Jaculus jaculus. Next base: position 8,588,872 of record NC_059126.1, read on the forward strand.
TGTATTTCATCCAGGGGTGTAAACTCAGGGGATGTATCTCATCCAGCGCTGTACACTAAGTGACTGTATCTTATCCAGGGTGTACAGTCAGGGACTGTATCTTACCCAGAGCTGTTCTCTCAGGACTGTATATTATTCAGTACTGTAAACTCAGGGACTGTATCTCAACTAGGGCTGTACACTCACGGAGTGTATCTCACCCTGGGGGTACACTCAGGGACTTTATCTCATCTTGGGATGGTACACTCAGGGACTGTATCTCATCCAGGGCTGTACACTCCGGGACTGTATCTCATCCAGGGCTGTACACGCAGGGACTGCATCTCTTCCAGGTCAGTACACCTAGACACTGTATCTCATCCAGGGAGGTACACTCAGGGACTTTATCACATCCAGGGATGTACACTCAGATACTGTATCTTATCCAGGTCTGTACACTCAGACACTGTATCTTATCCAGGCCTGTATACTCAGGGAGTGTATCTTATCCCGGTCTGTACACTCAGGGACTGTATCTTATCCAGGGCTGTATACTCAAGCACTGCATCTTATCGAGGGTTGTACACTCAGGGACAGTATCTCATCCAGGGATGTACACTGAGGGACTGTATCTCATCCTGGGCTGTAATGTCATGGTCTGGTTCTCATTCAGGGCTGTACAGTCAGGAACTCTATCTAATCCAAGGCTTTACACCTAGAGACTGTATCTCATAAAGGGCTGTACACTGAAGACTGTATCTCATCCAGGGGTGTACACTCCGGAAATATATCTCTTCCAGGGCTGTACATGCAGGGACTGTAGTTCATTGTGGGCTGCACAACCAGACACTGTATCTTATCCAGGGCTGTACACTCAGACACTGTATCTCATCCAGGGCTGTATACTCATGGATGGTATCTTATCCAGGGATGTACAGTCAGGGACTGTATCTTATCCAGAGCTGTACACTCAGGGACTGTATATTATCCATGGCTGTAAACTCAGGGACAGTATCTCATCCAGGGCTGCACACTCAGACACTGTATCATATCCAGAGCTGTACACTCAGACACTCTATTTCATTCAGGGCTGTTTACTCAGGGACTGTATCTTATCCAGGGCAGTACACTCAGGGACTGTATCACATCCAGGGCAGTACACTCAGACACTGTCCCTTATCCTGGGCTGTACACTCAAACTCTGTATCTTATCCACGGCTGTACACTCAGACAATGTATCTTATCCATGGCTGTACACTCAGACAGTGTATCTTATCTTGGGCTGTAGAGTCGGGAGTGTATCCTATTCAGGTCTGTACACTCAGGGACTGTATCTTCTCCATGGCTGTATATTCAAGTACTGCATCTTATCCTGGGTTGTACACTCAAGGACAGTATATCATCCAGGGATATACACCTCGGTACTGTATCTCATTTGGGGCTAAAGTCACGGACTGTATCTAAACCATGGCTGTACACTCAGCAACTCTATATAATCCAAAGCTGTCCACCTAGGGACTGTATCTCATCCAGGGCTGTACACACAGGGAATGTATCTCATTCAGGGCTGTACACTCTGGAACGGTATCTCATCCAGGGCAGAACACTCAGGGCCTGTATCTCATCCAGGGCTGTACAATCAGACACTGTATCTTATGTAGGGCTGTACACTCAGGCACTGATTCTTATCCAGGGCTGTATACAGAGGGACAGTATCTTTTCCAGGCCTGTACACTCAGGGACTGCTTCTTATCCAGAGTTTTTCTCTCTCGGACCTCTCAGACTGTATCTCACCCAGTGCTGCACACTCAGTGACTATACCTCATCCAGGGCTGTTCACTCGGTAACAGTTCTCATACAGGGCTGGATAGCCTGGAACTGATATCATCCACGGCTGTACATTCAGTGACTATATCTCACCCAGGGCTATACACTCAGGGACTGTATTTCATCCAGGGGTGTAAATTCAGAGAATGTATCTCATCCAGGGCTGTACACTCAGGGACTATAGTTCATTGTGGGCTGCATAACCAGACACTGTATCTTATCCAGGGCTATACATTCAGGGACTTTATCTTATCCAGAGCTGAACACTCAGGGACTGCATAATATCTAGGGCTGTACACTCAGGCACTCTATCTTAACCAGGGCTGCACACTCAGGGAATGTATCTCATCCAGCCTGTACACTCAGGCAATGTATCTTATCCAGGGCTGCACACTCATCAACTGTATCTCATTCAGGGCTGTATAATCAGGGAGTGTATCTTATCCAGTTCTGTATACTCAGGGACTCTATCTTATTTAGGGCTGTACACTCAGACACTGTATTTCATCCAGGAATGTATACTCAGGGACTGATCTTATCCAGAGCACTACAATCACGGACTGTATCTCATCGTGTGCTGAACACTCAGACACTGTATCTTATCCAGGTCTGTACACTCAGACACTGTATCTTATCCGCAGTTGTATACCCAGGGAGGGTATCTTATCCAGGTATTTACACTCAAAGACTGTATCTAATCCAGTGCTGTACACATAGGGACTGTATCTAATCCAGGACTACACTCTCAGGGACTGCATCTCATCCAGGGCTGTATACTCAGGGGCTGTATCTCATCTAGGGCTGTACACTCACGGACTGTATCTCATCCAGCGCTGTACACACCATGACTGTACCTCATCCAGGTCGGTTCACTCGGTGAGTGTTCTCACCCAGGGCTGTACACACAGGGATTTATCTCATCCAGGTCTGGACAATCAGGGACTGTTTCTCATCCAGGGCTGTACACTCAGGTACTGTATCTCATCCAGTCCTATACACTCAGGGACAGTATGTCATCCAGGGCTGTACTCTCAGGGAGTGTATCTCATCCAGGGCTGTACACTCAGACCCTGTATCTTATCCAGGGGTGTAGACTCATACACTGTATCTTGTCCCGGGCTGTATATTTAGGGACTGTATCTCATCCAGGGCTCTACCCTCAGCATCTGTATCTCATCCAGGGCTGTACACCCATGGACTGTACCTCATCCACGGCTGTACATTCAGGGAATGTATCTCATCCAGGCCTGTACAGTCACTGAATGTATCTCATCCAGTGCTGTACACTCAGGGACTGTATCTCATCCCAGGCTATACACACAGCAACTGTATCTCATCCAGGGCTCTACACTCAGGGACTGTATTTCATCCAGGGCTGTACACTCAGGGAGTGTATCACAACCAGGGCTGTACACTCAGCGACTCTATCTCATCTAGAGCTGTTCACTCAGGCCCTGTATCTCATCCAGTGCTTTACACCCACAGAGTGTATGTCATCCAGGTCTGTACAATCAGAAACTGTATCTCATCCAGGGCTATACACTAAGGGAGTGTATCTCATCCAGGGCTGTACACTCAGACACTGTTTCTTATCCAGGGCTGGACACTCAGGGAAGTATCTCATCCAGTGCTGTAAACACAGGGACTGTATCTAATCCAGGACTATACTCTCAGGGCTGCATCTCATCTAGGGCTGTACACTCGTGGACTGTATGTCATCCAGTGCTGACACACCATGACTGTACCTCATCCAGGTCTGTTCACTCAGTGACTGTCCTCATCCAGGGCTGAACACACACTGATTTATCTCATCCAGGTCTGTACACTCAGGGACTGTATCTCACCAAGGGCTGTACACTCAGGGACTGTATCTCACCCAGGGCTGTTCACTAAGGGAATGTATCTGAACCAGCGCTGTACACTCAGGCACTGTATCTCGTCCAGGGCTGTACACTCAGGGACTGTATATCATCCAGGACTGCACACTCAGACACTGTATCTTATCCAGGGCTGTACACTCAGGGAGTGTATCTCATCCAGGGCTGCACAGTCAGACACTATATCTCATCCAGGGCTGTACACTCATGCACTGTATCTCATCCAGTGCTGTACCCTCAGTGACTGTATGTCAACCAGGGTTGTACTCTCAGTGACTGTATCTTTCCAGGGCTGTAAACTCAGGGACGGTACCTCATCCATCGCTGTACACTCAGGGACTGTATTTCATCAGGGCTGTACACTCAGGGACGGTATCTCATCCAGGGCTGTACTCTCATGGACTGTACCTCATCCATGGCTGTACTATAAGGGAATGTATCTCATCCAGGAATGTACATCAGTGACTGTATCTCATCCACGGCTGTACACTCAGAGTCTGTATTTCATCAGGGCAGTACACACAGGCACTGTACTTCATCCAGAGCCTTACACTCAGAGAATGTATCTCATCCAGGGGTGTACACCAAGGGACTGCATCTTACCCAGGGCGATACCCTCAGGGATGGTATCTTATCCAGGTTTCTACACTCAGGGACTGAATCTCATACAGGTCTATGCACACCGGGACTGTATATTAGATAGGACAGTATACTCTGAGACTGCATCTTATCCAGGGGTGTACATTCAGGGACTGCATCTTATCCAGGGCTGTAAACTCAGGGAGTGTATCTCCTCCAGGCCTTTACACTCAAGGACCGTATCTCATCCAAGGTTGTACACTCAGCGACTGTATCTCATCCAGTGCTGTACACTCAGGGACTGTATCTCAACCAGGGTTGTATACTCAGACACTGTATCTCATCCACGGCTGTACACTCAGGTATTGTTCCTCATCAAGGGCTGTACACTCAGGGCCTGTATCTCATCAGGGCTGTACACTCAGGTACTGTACTTCATCCAGGGCTGTACACTCAGGGAATGTATCTCCTCCAATCTGTAACTCAGGGACTGTATCTCATCCAGGGCTGAACACTCAGGGACTGTATTTCATCAGAGGTGTGCACTCAGGGACCCTATCTCATCCAGGGCTGTACCCTCATGGACTGTATCTCACCCAGTGCTGTACTATAAGGGACTGTAGCCCATCCAGGGCTGTACACTCAGGGACTGTATCTCATCCCGGGCTGTACTCTCAGTGACTGTATCTCATCCAGGGCTGTACACTCAGGGACTGCACCTCATCCAGGGCTGCACACTCCGGGACTGTATTTGATCAGGGCTGTACACTCAGGGACTGTACTTCATCCAGTGCTGTACACTCAGAAAATGTATCTCTTCCAAGGCTGTACACTAAGGGACTGTATCTCATCTAGTGTTGTACACTCAGTGACTGTAGCTCATCCTGGGCTGACAACTCTGCGACTGTATCTCATCCAAGGCTGTACACTCAGGGACTGTATCTCATAAAGGATTGTATACACAGGGACTGTATCTCATCCAGGGCTTTACACACATGGACTGTATTTCATCCAGGGCTGTACTCTCAGGGAGAGTATCTCATCCAGGGATGTACACTCAGACCATGTATCTGATCCTGCTGTACACTCATATACTGTATATTTTCGAGTCCTCTATACTCAGGGACGGTATCTTATCCAGGGATGTACATTCAGAGACTGCATCTTCTCCAGGACAGTACACTCAGAGACTGCATCTTAACCAGGGCTGTATGCTCAGGGGCTGCATCTATCCAGGGCTGTAAACTCAGGGAGTGTATATCATCCAGGGCTGTACACTCACGGACTGTAATTCATCCAGGGCTGCACACTCCGGGACTGTTTTTATTAGGGCTGTACACTCAGGGACTGTACTTCATCAAGGGCTGTACACTCAGAAAATGTATCTCGTCCAAGGCTGTACACTAAGGGACTGTATCTCATCCAGTGTTGTACACTCAGCGACTGTAGCTCATCCTGGGCTGACAAACTGCGACTGTATGTCATCCAGGGCTGTACACTCAGGGACTGTATCTCATCGAGGGTTGTACACACAGGCACTGAATCTCATCCAGGGTTGTACACTCAGGGACTGTATCTCATCCAGGGCTTTACACACATGGACTGTATTTCATCCAGGGCTGTACAATCTGGGACTGTATCTCATCCAGGGCTGTACCCTCAGGGACAGTATCTCATCCAGGGCTGTACTCTCAGAGAGAGTATCTCATCCAGGGATGTACACTCAGACCCTGTATCTGATCCTGGGCTGTACACTCATATACTGTATCTTTTCGAGGCCTCTATACTCAGGGACTGTATCTTATCCAGGGATGTACATTCAGGGACTGCATCTTCTCCAGGTCAGTACACTCAGAGACTGCATCTTATCCAGGGCTGTACGCTCAGGGGCTGCATCTCATCCAGGGCTGTAAACTCAGGGAGTGTATATCATCCAGGGCTGTACACTCATGGACTGTAACTCATCCAGGGAAGTACACTCAAGGACTGAATCTCATCCAGGGTTGTACACTCAGCGTATGTATGTCATCCAGGGCTGTACATTCAGGGACTGTATCTCATCTAGAGCTGTACACTCAGGGTTTGTATCTCATCAAGGGCTGTACACTCATGGACTGTTTCTCATCCAGAGCTGTACATTCAGGGACTGTATCTTCTCCAAAGCTGTACACTCAGGGACTGTATCTCATCCAGGGGTGTACACTCAAAGACTGTATTTCATCAGGACTGTACAATCACGGACTGTACTTCATCCAGGGCTGTGCACTCAGGGAAAGTATCTCATCCAGGCCTGTACACTCAGGGAATATATCTCATCCAGGGCTGTACATTCAGGGACTGTATCTTCTCCAGGGCTGTACAATCAGGGAATGCATTTTATCCGGCACTGTACACTCAGGGACAGTATCTTATCCAGGGCTGTACGCTCAGGTACTATATCTCATCCAGGGCTCTACACTCGCGGACTGTATCTCATCCAGGGCTGTACTCTCAGGGCGTATAGCTCATACAAGTTGTACATTCAGGGACTGTATCTCATCCAGGGTTGTACACTCAGGGACTGTATCTCATCCAGTGCTGTCCCATCAGGGACAGTATGTCATCCAGTGCTGTACTCTCAGGGAGTGTATCTCATCCAGGGCTGTACACTCAGGGAATGTACCTAATCTAGGGCTTTACACTCAGGGATTGTATCTCATCCAGTGTTGTACACTCATGGACTGTATCTCATCCAGTGTTGTACACTCATGGACTGTATCTCATCCATGTTTGTACACTCAGGGACTGTATCTCATCCAGTGCTGTCCCCTCAGGGACAGTATGTCATCCAGTGCTGTACTCTCATGGAGTGTATCTCATCCAGGGCTGTACACTCATGGAATGTACCTAATCAAGGGCTTTACACTCAGGGATTGTATCTCATCCAGGGTTGTACACTCATGGACTGTATCTCATCCAGGTTTGTACACTCAGGGACTGTATCTCATCCAGGGTTGTACACTCAGGGACTTTATCTCATCCAGTGCTGTCCCCTCAGGGACAGTATGTCATTCAGTGCTGTACTCTCAGGGAGTGTATCTCATCCAGGTCTGTATACTCAGGGAATGTACCTAATCTAGGGCTTTACACTCAGGGAATGTATCTCATCCAGGGCTGTACAGCCATGGAGTTTATCTCATACAGGGCTGTACATTCAGGGAATGTATCTCATCCAGGCCTGTACAGTCACCGAATGTATCTCATTAAGTGCTGTACACTCAGGGACTGTATCTCATCCTGGGCTGTACACACAGCGACTGTATCTCATCCTGGTCTGTACACTTAGGAACTGTATGTCATCCAGGGCTCTACACTCAGGGACTGTATTTCATCAGGGAGTGTATCTCATCCAGGGCTGTACTCTCGGTCCCTGTATCTCATCCAGAGCAGTACACTCAGAGACTGTATCTCATCAAGTGCTTTACATCCACGGACTGTATCTCATCCAGGTGTGAACACTCCAGAACTGTATCTCATCCAGGGCTATACACTCAGGGACAGTATGTCATCCAGGGCTGTACTCTCAGGGAGGGTATCTCATCCATGGCTGTACACTCAGTCACTGTATCTTATCCAGGGCTGTATACTCAGGAACTGTATCAAATCCAGGCTGTACACTCAGCGACTATATATCATCCAGGGCTGTACACTCAGGGACTGTATCACATCCAGTGCTCTACACTCACGGACTGTATCTCATCAAGGCCTGTACTCTCAGGGTGTGTATATCATCCAGGGTTGTTCATTTAGGGACTGTCTCTCATCCAAGGTTGTACACTCAGGAACGGTATCTCATCCAGGCCTGTACACTCAGGGACAGTATCTCATCCAGGGTTGTAATCTCAGGGAGTGTATCTCATCCAGGGCTGTACACTCAGACACTGTATCTAATCCAGGGATGTACATTCAGGGACTGTATCTTATCCAGAGCTGTACACTCAGGGACTGCACCTTATCTGGCGCTGTACAATCAGGGACGTTATCTTATCCAGGGCTGTACACTCAGGGACAGTATCTTATCGAGGGCTGTGCACTCACGGACTGTATCTTATCCAGGCCTGTATACTGAAGGAGTGCATCTCATCCAGGGTGTACACACAGGGACTGCATCTCATCCAGGGCTGTAAACTCAGGGTATATATATCATCCAGGGCTTTATACTCAAGGACTGTATCTCATCCAGGGCTCTACACTCAGGGACTGTATCTCATCCAGGGCTGTACATTCTGGGACTGTATTTCATCAGGGCTGTACACTCAGGGACTGTATCTCATCGAGGCTGTATGCTCATGGAGTGTATCTCATACATCGGTGTACACTCAGGGACTGTATCTCATCCAGGTCTCTATGCCCATGGATGTTATCTCATCCAGCGCTGTACACTGAGCGACTGTATCTTATCCTGTGCTGCACATTCAGCGACTGTATCCCATCAGGGATGGACACTCAGGGACTGTATCTCATCGAGGTCTGTACACTCAGGCACTAAGTCTCATCCAAATCCGTACACGCAGGGACTAAATCTCATCCATGGCTGTACCCTCAGGTACAGTATCTCATCCAAGGCTGTACACTCATACAATGGATATTATGCAGTGCTATATACTCAGGGACTCTATGTTATCCAGGGCTGTACATTCCAGGACTGTATATTCTCCAGGGCTGTACACTCAGGAACTGCGTCTTATCCAGGGCTGTACAGTCAGAAAGGATATCTTTTCCAGGGCTCTACACTCAGGGACTGTATCTCTTCCCGGGCTGTGCACACAGGGATTGTATATTATCAAGGCCTCTACACTCAGGGACTGCATCTCATCCAGGGTTGTACACGCAGGGACTGTATCTCATCCAGGGCTTTACACACATGGACTGTATCTCATCCAGGGCTGTACAATCAGGGACTGTATGTCATCTATGGCTGTACCCTCAGGGACAGTATCTCATCAAGGGCTGTATTCTGAGGGAGTGTATCTCATCCAGAGCTGTATACTCAGACCCTGTATCTTATCCAGGGCTGTACACTCATATACTGTATCTTATCCAGGCCCCTATACTCAGGGACTGTATCTTATCCAGGGATGTACATTCAGGGACTGTATCTTCTCGAGGTCTGTACACCCAGAGACTGCATCTTATCCATGGCTGTACACTCAGGGACGGCACTTATTCAGGGCCGTACACTCAGGGCCTGCATCTCATCCAGGGCTGTAAACTAAGGGAGTGTATATCATCCAGGGCTTTACACTCAAGGACTGTATCTCATGGAGGATTGTACACACAGCGTCTGTATGTCATCCAGGGCTGTACACTCAGGGACTCTATCTCATCAAGGGCTGTACACTCAGGGATTGTATCTCATCCAGAGCTGTACACTCACAGACTGTATCTCATCCAGGGCTGTACACTCAGGGACTGTAATTCATCAGGACGGCACAATAAGGGACTGTATCTCATCCAGGGCTTCACCCTCCGGGACTGTATTTCATCAGGGCTATACACTCAGGGAGTGTACTTCATCCAGGGCTGTACACTCAGAAAATGTATCTCGTCCTGGGCTGTAGACTAAATGATTGTATCTCATCCAGGGCTGTCCACTCAGTAACTGTATCTCATCCTGGGCTGACACCTCATCGACTGTATCACATCCAGCGATGTACTCTAAGAGACTGTATCTCATCGAGGGCTGTACACTCAGGCACTGCATCTCATCCAGGGTTGTACACGCAGGGACTGTATCTCATCCAGGCCTTTACACACACCGAATATATCTCATCCAGTATTGTACACTCAGCGTCTGTATGTCTTCCAGGGCTGTACAATCAAGGAGTGTATCTCATCTAGGGCTGTACACTCAGGGATTGTATATCATCCAGGGCTGTACACTCACAGACTGTATCTCACCCAGGGCTCTACAACCATGGATTGTATCTCATCCAGGGCTGTACACTCAGGTAGAATGTCTCATCCATGCCTGTGCAGTCAGCGACTGTATCTCGTCCAAGGCTGTACACTCAAGGATGGAAATCATCCAGGGCTCTACCATCAGCGTCTCTATCTCATCCAGAGCTGTACACTCAGGGGCGGTAACTGATGGAGGTCTGTACACTCAGCATCTGTATCTCATCCAGGGCTGTACACTCATGGAGTGTATCTCATCATGGGCTGTACTCTCAGGGCGTGTATCTCATCAAGGTTGTACATTCAGGGACTGTTTCTCATCCAGGACTGTACACTCAGGTACTGTATCTCATCCAGTGCTGTACACTCGGACTGTATCTCATCGAGGGCTGTACACTCAGGCACTGAATCTCATCCAAACCTGTACACGCAGGGACTGAATCTCATCCATGGCTGTACCTTCAGGTACAGTATATCATCCAGGGCTGTACTCTTAGGGAGTGTATCTAATCCAAGGCTGTACACTCATACAATGGTTATTTTGCAGTGCTATACACTCAGGGACTCTATCTTATCCAGGACTGTACATTCCGGGACTGTATCTTCTCCAGGGCTGTACACTCAGGAACTGCCTCTTATCCAGGGCTGTACAGTCAGAAACGATATCTTATCTAGGGCTCTACACTCAGGGACTGTATCTCATCCAGTGCTGTGCACACACGGACTATATCTCATCCATGGCGGTACAATCAGGGACTGTATCTCATCTATGGCTGTACCCGCAGGGACAGTATCTCATCCAGGGCTGTATTCTCAGGGAGTGTATCTCATCCAGTGCTGTACACTCAGGGACAGTATGTCATCCAGGGCTATACTCTCAGGGAATGTATCTCATCCAGGCCTGTACAGTCAATGAATGTATCTCATCCAGTGCTGTACACTCAGGGACTGTATCTCATCCTGGGCTGTACACACAGCGACTACATCTCATCCTGGGCTGTACACTTAGGAACTGTATCTCATCCAGGGCTCTACAATCATGGACTGTATTTCTTCCATGGCTGTACACTCAGGTAGTGTATCTCATCCAGGGCTGTACACTTGGCAACTGTATCTCATCCAGGGCTGCACTCTCAGGGAGTGTATCTCATCCATGGCTGTCCACTCAGACACTGTATCTTAACCAGGGCTGTACATGCATACACTGTATATTATCCAGGGCTGTACACTCAGGGACTGTATCAAATCAGGCTGTACACTCAGCGACTATATCTCCTCCATGGCGGTACACTAAGGGACTGTATCTCATCCAGTGATTTACACTCACGGACTGTATCTCATCAAGGCCTGTACTCTCAGGTTGTGTATATCATCCAGGGCTGTTCATTCAGGGACTGTATCTCATCCAGGGTTGTACACTCAATGATGGAATCTCATCCAGGGCTGTACACTAAGGGACAGTATCTCATCCAGGTTTGTACTCTAGGGAGTGTATCTCATCCAGGGCTGTACACTCAGACACTGTATCTCATCAAGCGCTGTACACTCAGGGACTGTACCTGATCAAGGGCTGTATACTCAGCATCTGTATCTCATCCAGGTCTGTACCCTCAGGGACTGTATCTCATCCAGTGCTTTACACTCACGGAGTGTATCTCATCATGGGCTGTACTCTCAGGGAGTGTATCTCATCCCGGGCTGTACAATCTGTTACTGTATCTCATCCAGGGCTGTACCCTCAGGGACATTATCTCATCCAGGGCTGTACTCTCAGGGAGCGTATCTCATCCAGGGATGTACACTCAGACCCTGGATCTGATCCAGGGCTGTACACTCATATATTGTATCTTTTCTAGGCCTTATACTCAGGGACTGTTTCTTATCCAGGAATGTACATTCAGGGACTGTATCTTCTCCAGGTGAGTACACTCAGAGTCTTCATCTTATCCAGGGCTCTACACTCAGGGACGACATTTTATCCAGGGCTGTATGCTCAGGGGCTGCATCTCATCCAGGGGTGTAAACTCAAGGAGTGTATATCATCCAGAGCTTTACACTCAAGGACTGTATCTCATCCAGGGTTGTACACTCAGGAACTGCCTCTTATCCATGGCTGTACAGTCAGAAAAGATATCTTATCCAGATCTCTACACTCAGGGACTGTATCTCATCCCGGGCTGTTCTCACAGGGATTGTATATTCTCAAGGCGTGCACACTCAGGGACTGCATCTCATCCAGGGTTGTACACGCAGGGAAGTATCTCATCCAGGGCTTTACACACATGGACTGTATCTCATCCAGGGCTGTACAATCAGGGACAGTATCTCATCTATGGCTGTACCCTCAGGGACAGTATCTCATCCAGGGCTGTACACTCAGACCCTGTATCTTATCCAGGGCTGTACACTAATATACTGTATCTTAACCAGACCCCTATACTCAGTGACTGTATCTTATCCAGGGTTGTACATTCAGGGACTGTATCTACTCTAGGTGTGTACACTCAGAGCCTGCATCTTATCCAGAACTGTACACTCAGCGCCTGCATCTCATCCAGGGCTTTACACACACGGACTGTATCTCATCCAGGGCGGTACAATCAGGGACTGTATCTCATATAGGGCTGTACACTCAAGGATTGTATCTCATCCAGGGCTGTACACTCACCGACTGTATCTCACCCAGGGCTCTACAACCATGGACTGTATCTCATCCAGGGCTGTACACTCAGGGACAATGTCTCATCCATGCCTGTGCAGTCAGCGATTGTATCTCGTCCAAACTGTCCACTCAGGGACTGTATATCATCCAGGGCTGTACCATCAGCGTCTGTATCTCATCCAGACCTGTACACTCAGGGACTGTACCTGATCGAGGGCTGTACACTCAGCATCTGATTCTCATCCAGGGCTGTACACTCAGGGAGTGTATCTCATCCAGCGCTTTACACTCATGCAGTGTATCTCATCATGGGCTGTACTCTCAGGGCGTTTATCCTCATCCAGATTGTACATTCAGGGACTGTTTCTCATCCTGGGCTGTACAATCAGGTACTGTATCTCATCCAGTGCTGTACACTCAGGGACAGTAAGTCATCCAGGGCTGTACTCTCAGGGAATGTATCTCATCCAGGGCTGTACAGTCAACGAATGTATCTCATCCAGTGCTGTACACTCAGGGACTGTATCTCATCCTGGGCTGTACACACAGCGACTACATCTCATCCTGGGTTGTACACTTAGGACCGTATCTCATCCAGGGCTCTACAGTCAGGGACTGAATTTCTTCCAGGGCTGTACACTCAGGGAGAATATCTCATCCAGGGCTGTACACTCAGGGACTGTATCTTATCCAGGGCTATACACTCAGGGACAGTATGTCATCCAGGGCTGTACTCTCAGGGAGTGTATCTCATCCATGGCTGTCCTATCAGACACTGTATCTTAACCCGGGCTGTACACGCATACACTGTATCTTATCCAGGGCTGTATACTCAGGTACTGTATCAAATCCAGGCTGTACACGCAACGACTATATCTCATCCAGGGCGGTACACTAAGGGACTGTATCTAATCCAGTGCTTTATACTCATGGACTGTATCTCATCATGGGCTGTACTCTCAGGTTGTGTATATCATCCAGGGCTCTTTATTCAGGGACTGTATCTCATCCAGGGTTCTACATTAAGGGACGGTATCTCATCCAGGGCTGTACACTAAGGGACAGTATCTCATCCAGGTTTGTACTCTCAGGGAGTGTATCTCATCCAGGGCTGTACACTCAGACACTGTATCCCATCCAGAGCTGTACACTCAGGGACTCTACCTGATTGATGGCTGTACACTCAGCATCTGTATCTCATGCAGGGCTGTATACTCAGGGACTGTATCTCATCCAGCACTTTACACTCACGGAGTGTATCCCATCATAGGCTGTACTCTCAGGGAGTGTATCTCATCCAGAGCTGTACAATCTGAGACTGTGTCTCATCCAGGGTTGTACCCTCAGGTACATTATCTGATCCAGGGCTGTACTCTCAGCGTATCTCATCCAGGGATGTACACTCAGACCCTGGATCTGATCCAGGGCTGTACACTCATATACTGTATCTGTTCTAGGCCTCTATACTCTGGGACTGTATCTTTTCCAGGGATGTATATTCAGGGACTGTATCTTCTCCAGGTGAGTACACTCAGAGTCTGCATCTTATCCAGGGCTGTACACTCAGGGACAGCATCCTATCCAGGGCTGTACGCTCAAGGGCTGAATCTCATCCAGGTGTGTAAACTCAAGGAGTGTATATCATCCAGGGTTTAACACTCAAGGACTGTATCTCATCCAGGGTTATACACTCAGCGTCTGTATGTCATCTAGGGCTGTGCACTCGGGGACTGTATCTCATCTAGGGCTGTACACTCAGTGTTTGTATCTCATCCAGGGCTGTACACACACGGACGGTATCTCATCCAGGTGTGTACACTCAGGGACTGTATCTCATCCAGGGCTGTACCCTCCAGGACTGTATTTCATCAGGACTGTACAATCAGGGACTGAACTTCATCCAGGGTTATGCACTCAGGGAATGTATCTCATCTAGGGATGTACCCTCAGGGATTGTATCTCATCACGGGCTGTACACTCACAGACTGTATCTCATCCAGGACTGTACAATCATGGACTGTATCTCATCCAGGGCTGTACAGTCAGGGACTGTGTATCATCCTTGCCTGTGCAGTCAGCGACTGTATCTCATCCAGAACTGTACACTCAGGGACTGTATCTCATCAGGGCTGTACACCCTTGGGCTGTATCTCATCAAGGCCTGTACTCTCAGGGTGTGTATATCATCCAGGGCTTTTCATTCAGGGACTGTATCTCATCCAAGATTGTACAC
The DNA here is from genome assembly GCF_020740685.1 of Jaculus jaculus. Lineage (NCBI taxonomy): Eukaryota > Metazoa > Chordata > Mammalia > Rodentia > Dipodidae > Jaculus > Jaculus jaculus. The sequence continues at coordinate 8,603,966 of NC_059126.1, forward strand.
TCAGGAACGGTATGTCATCCAAGGCTGTACACTTAGGGACACTATCTCATCCAGGGTTGTACTCTCAGGGAATGTATCTCATCCAGGGCTGTATACTCAGACACTGTATCTTATACAGGGCTGTACATTCAGGGACTGTATCTTATCCAGGGCTGTACACTCAGAGACTGCATCTTATCCGGCCCTGTACACTCAGGGATGGTATCTTATCCAGGGCTGTACACTCAGGGACTGTATCTCATCCAGGGCTGTGCACTCAGGGACTGTATGTTATCCACGCCTGTAAACTAAGGGAGTGTATGTCTTCCAGGGCTGTACACTCAAGGACTGTCTCTCATCTAGGGCTGTACACTCAGGGATTGTATCTTATGCAGGGATGTACACTCAGGGACTGTATCACATCCAGGGCTGTACTATCAGAGACTGTATTTCATCAGGATGGCACAATCAGGAATGGTACTTCATCCAGGGCTGTATACTCAGAAAATGTATCTCGTCCCGGGCTGTACACTAAGGGACTGTATCTCATCCAGGGCTGTACACTCAGCGACTGTATCTCATCCTGGGCTGACAACTCATCATCTGTATCACATCCAGGGCTGTCCTCTCAGGGACTGTATCTCATCGAGGGCTGTACACTCAGGCACTGCATCTCATCCAGGTTTGTACACACAGGGACTGTATCTCATCCAGGCCTTTATACACACGGAATGTATCTCATCCAGTGTTGTACACTCAGCATCTGTATGTCATCCAGGGCTGTACAATCAGGGACTGTATCTCATCCAGGGCTGTACACTCAGGGACAATGTCTCATCCATGCCTGTGCAGTGAGCCACTGTATCTCGTCCAAGGCTGTACACTCACGGACTGTATATCATCAAGGGCTGTACCATCAGCATCTGTATCTCATCCAGAGCTGTACACTCAGGGACTGTACCTGATCGAGTGCTGTACACTCAGCATCTGTATCTCATCCATGGCTGTAAACTCAGGGACTGTATCTCATCCAGCGCTTTACACTCACAGAGTGTATCTCATCACGGGCTGTACTCTCAGGGCATGTATCTCATCCAGGTTGTACATTCAGTGACTGGTTCTCATCCAGGGCTGTACACTCAGGTACTGTATCTCATCCAGTACTGTACACTCAGGGACAGTATGTCATCCAGGGCTGTACTCTCAGGGAATGTATCTCATCCCGGACTGTACACTCAGACACTGTATATTATCCAGGGCTGTACACTCATACATGGTATCTTCTCCTGGGCTGTACACTCAGGAACTGAATCGTATCCGGCGCTGTACAGTCAGTGATGGTATCTTATTCAGGGCGGTACACTCAGGGACTGTATCTCATCCAGGGCTGTGCACTCAGGGACTGTATCTCATCTAGGGCTGTGCACTCAGGGACTGTATCTTATCCAGGCCTGTATACTCAAGGACTGCATCTTATCCAGGGTGTACACTCAGGGACTGCATCTCATCCAGGGCTGTAAACTCAGGGTGTATATATCATGCAGGGCTTTACACTCAAGGACTGTATCTCAGGCAGGGCTGTATACTCAGGGAGTGTATCTCATCCAAGGCTGTACAGTCAGGGACTGTATTTCATCAGGGATATACACTCAGGGACTGTTTCTCATCCACGGCTGTACGCTCATGGACCGTATCTCAACCAGCGGTGTAAACTCGGATACTGTATCTCATCCAGGGGTGAACGCTCATTGACGGTATCTCATCCAGCGCTGTACACACAACGACTGTATCTTATCCAGTGCTGTACATTCAGTGACTCTATGTCATTCAGGGCTGTACAGTCAGGGACTGTATCTAATCTAGGGCTTTACACTCAGGGATTGTATCTCATCCAGTGTTGTACACTCATGGACTGCATCTCATCCAGTGCTGTACACTCAGGGACTGTATCTCATCCAGGGCTGTACACTCAGGGACTGTCCCTAATCTAGAGCTTTACACTCAGGGACTGTATCTCATCCAGGGTTGTACACTCACTTACTGTATCTCATCAAGGACTGTACATTCAGGGACTGTATCTCATCCAGGGCTGTACACTCAGGGAATGTATCTCATCCAGGGCTGTACACCCATGGACTGTATCTCATACAGCGATGTACACTCAGAAAATGTATCTCATCCAGGCCTGTACAGTCACCGAATGTATCTCATCCAGTGCTGTACACTCATGGACTGTATCTCATTCAGGGCTCTACACAGCGACTGTATCTCATCCTGGGCTGCAACTTAGGAACTGTATCTCATCGAGGGCTCTACACTCAGGCACTGTATTTCATCCAGGGCTGTACACTCAGGGAGTGTATCTCATCCAGGGCTGTACACTCGGCAACTCTATCTCATCCAGAGCTGTACACTCAGGGACTGTATCTCATCCAGTGCTTTACACCTACGGACTGTATCTCATCCAGGTCTGTACACACAGGAACTATATCTCATCTAGGGCTATACACTCAGGAACAGTATGTCATCCAGGGCTGTACTCTCAGGGAGTGTATCTTATCCAGGGCTGTACACTCAGACACTGTATATTATCCAGAGCTGTACACTCATACACTGTATCTTATCCAGGGCTGAATACTCAGGGACTGTATCAAATCCAGGATGTACACTCAATGAATATATATCATCCTGGGCTGTACACTCAGGGACTGTATCTCATCCAAGGTTGTACACTCATGGTCAGTATCTCATCCAGTGCTGTATTCTCAGGGAGTGTATCTCATCCAGAGCTGTACCCTCAGACCCTGTATCTTATCCAGGGCTGTACACTGATATACTGTATCTCATCCAGGGATGTACACTTGGCAACTGTATCTCATCCAGAGCTGTACACTCAGGGACTGTATTTCATCCAGTGCTTTACAACTACGGACTGTATCTCATCCAGGGCTATACACTCAGGGACAGTATGTTATCCTGGGCTGTACTCTCAGGGAGTGTATCTCATCCAGGGCTGTACACTCAGACACTGTATATTATCCAGGGCTGTACACTCATACACTGTATTATATCCAGGGCTGAATACTCAGGGACTGTATCAAATCCAGGATGTACACTCAGCGACTATATATCATCCTGGGCTGTACACTCAGGGACTGTATCTCATCCATGGTTGTACACTCTGGGACGGTATCTCATCCAGGGTTCTACACTCACGGACAGTATCTCATCCAGTGTTGTACTCTCAGGGAGTGTATCTCATCCAGGGCTGTACATTCAGGGACAGTATCTTCTCCAGGTCTGTACAATCAGAGACTGCATCTTATCCAGGGCTGTACACTCAGGGACAGTATCTCATCCAGGGCTGTATTCTCAGGGAGTGTATCTCATCCAGGGCTGTACACTCAGACCCTGTATCTTATCCAGAGCTGTACACTCATATACTGTATCTTATCCAGGCCCCTATACTCATGTACTGTATCTTACCCACGGCTCTACATTCAGGGACAGTATCTTCTCGAGGTCTGTACACTCAGAGACAGCATCTTATCCAGGGCTGTACACTCAGGGACGTCATCTTATCCAGGGCTGTACACTCAGGGCCTGCATCTCATCCAGGGCTGTAAACTAAGGGAGTGTATATCATCCAGGGCATTACACTCAAGGACTGTATCTCATCCAGGATTGTACACACAGCGTCTGTATGTCATCCAGGGCTGTACACACAGGGACTATATCTCATCTAGGTCTGGACACTCAGGGATTGTATCTCATCCAGGGCTGTACACTCAGGGACTGTATCTCATCCAGGGCTGTACACTCAGGGACTGTATTTCATCAGGACGGCACAATCAGGGACTGAATCTCATCCAGGGCTGCACCCTCCGGGACTGTATTTCATCAAGGCTATACACTCAATGACTGTACTTCATCCAGGGCTGTACACTCAGAAAATGTATCTTGTCCCGGGCTGTACAATAAGGTACTGTATCTTATCCAGGGATGTACACTCAGTGACTGAATCTCATCCTGGGCTGACAACTCATCGAGTGTATCACATCCAGGGCTGTATTCTCAGGGACTGTATCTCATCTAGGGCTTTACACTCAGGCACTGCATCTCATCCAGGGATGTACAAGCAGGGACTGTATCTCATCCAGGCCTTTACACACACGGAATGTATCTCATCAAGTGTTGTACACACAATGTCTGTATGTCATCCAGGGCTGTACAATCAGGGACTGTATCTCATCTAGGGCTGTACACTCAGGGATTGTATCTCATCCCAGGCTGTACACTCACAGACTGTATCTCACCCACGGCTGTACAACCATGGCCTGTATCTCATCCAGGGCTGTACACTCAGGTACAATGTCTCATCCATGCCTGTGCTGTCAGCGACTGTATCTCGTCCAAGGCTGTACAGTCAGTGACTGTATGTCAACCAGGGCTGTACCATCAGCATCTGTATCTCATCCAGATCTGTACACTCAGGGACTGTACCTGATTGAGGGCTGAACACTCAGCATCTCTATCTCATCCAGGGCTGTACACTCAGGGAGTGTATCTCATCCAGCGCTTTCCACTCACGGAGTGTATCTCATCATGGGCTGTACTCTAAGAGCGTGTATCTTCTCCAGGTTGTATATTCAAAGACTGTTTCTCATCCAGGGCAGTACATTCATGTACTGTATCTCATCCATCTCAATACACTCAGGGACAGTATGTCATCCAGGGCTGTACTCTCAGTGGGTGTATCTCATCCAGGGCTGTACACTCAGACACTGTATCTTATCCACGGCTGTATATTTAGGGACTGTATCTCATCCTGGGCTGTACACCCATGGAGTGTACCTCATCCAGGGTTCTACACTCAGGGACTGTATTTCATTCAGGGCTGTACACTCAGGGAGTGTATCTCATCCAGGGCTGTACATTCAGAAAATGTATCTCATCCAGGCCTGTACAGTCACCGAATGTGTCTCATCCGGTGCTGTACACTCAGGGACTGTATCTCATCCCGGGCTGTACACTCAGGAACTGTATTTCATCCAGGGCTGTACACTCAGGAACTGTATCTCATCCAGGGCTATACACTCAGGGATAGTATGTCATCCAGGTCTGTACTCTCAGGAGTGTACCTCATCCAGGGCTGTGAACTGAGACACTGTATGTAATCCAGGGCATAACACTCATACACTGTATCTTATCCAGGGCTGTATACTCTTGGAATGTATCAAATACAGGCTCTACACTCAGCGACTAAATTTCATCCAGGGATGTACACTCAGGGACTGTATCTCATCCAGTGCTTTACACTCATGGACTGTATCTCATCAAGGCCTGTACTCTCAGGGTGTGTATATCATCCAGGGCTGTTCATTCAGGGACTGTATTTCATCCATGGCTATACACTCAGGGAGTATGTCTCATCTAGGATGTACACTCGGCGACTGTATCTCATCCAGGGCTGTACATTCAGGGAATGTATCTCATCCAGGGCTATACACTCAGGGACAGTATTGTATCCAGGGCTGTACTCTCAGGGAGTGTATCTCATCCAGGGCTGTATACTCAGGGACTGTATAACATCCAGGCTGTACACTCAGCGACTATATGTCATCCAGGGCTGTACACTCAGGGACTGTATCTCATCCAGTGCTTTACACTCACGGACTGTATCTCATCAAGGCCTGTACTTTCAGGTTGTGTATATCATCCAGGGCTGTTCATTCAGGGATTGTATCTCATCCAGGATTGTACACTCAGGGATGGTTTCTCATCCAGGGCTGTACACTCAGGGACAGTATCTCATCCAGGGTTGTACTCTTAGGGAGTGTATCTCATCCAGGGCTGTACACTCAGACACTGTATCTCATCCAGGCCTGTATGCTCAAGGACTGCATCTTATCCAGGGTGTACACTCAGAGACTGCATCTCATCCAGGGCTGTAAACTCAGGGTGTATATATCATTCAGGGCTTTACACTCAAGGACTGTATCTCAGGCAGGGCTTTACACTCAGGGAGTGTATCTCATCCAGGGCTGTAAAATCAGGGACTGTATTTCATCCGGGATATACAGTCATCGACTGTATCTCATCCAAGGCTGTATGCTCATGGACCATATCTCATCCAGTGGTGTACACTCGGATACTGTATCTCATCCAGTTGTGTACGCTCATCGACGGTATCTCATCCATTGCTGTACACTCAGTGACTGTATCACATCCTGTGCTGTACATTCAGCGACTCTATGTCATCCAGGGCTGTACACTCAGGGACTGTATCTAATCTAGGGCTTTACACTCGGGGATTGTATCTCATCCAAGGTTGTACACTCAAGGACTGTATCTCATCCCGCCTGTACATTCGGCGACTGTATCTCATCCACAGCTGTACACTTAGGAACTGTATCTCATCCAAGGATCTACACTCAGGGACTGCATTTCATCCAGGGCTGTACACTCAGGGAGTGTATCTCATCCAGGGCTGTACATTATGCGACTGTATCTCATTCAGAGCTGTACACTCAGCGATTGTATCTCATCCTGGGCTGACAAGTCATCGACTGTACCACATCCAGGGCTGTACTGTCGGGGACTGTATGTCATCGAGGGCTGTACACTCAGGCACTGCATCTCATCCAGGGTTGTACATGCAGGGACTGTATCTCATCCAGGGCTTTACACAGACGGAATGTATCTCATCCAGTGTTGTACACTCAGCGTCTGTAGGTCATTCAGGGCTGTACAATCAAGGACTGTTTCTCATCTAGGGCTGTACAACCATGGACTGTATCTCATCCAGGGCAGTACACTCAGGGACAATGTCTCATCCATGCCTGTGCAGTCAGTGACTCTATCTCGTCCAAGGCTGTACACTCAGGGACTGTATATCATCCAGGGCTGTACCATCAGCGTCTGTATCTCATCCAGACCTGTACACTCAGGGACTGTACCTGATCGAGGGCTGTACACTCACCATCTTTATCTCCTCCAGGGCTGTACAATCAGGGACAGTATCTCATCCAGCGCTTTACACTCACGGAGTGTATCTCATCATGGGCTGTATTCTCAGGGCGTGTATCTCATCCAGGTGGTACATTCAGGGACAGTTATTCATCCAGGGCTGTACACTCAGGTACTGTATCTCAACCAGTGCTGTACACTCAGGGACAGTATGTCATGCAGGAATGTACTCTCAGGGAGTGTATCTCATCCTGGGCTGTACACTCAGGGACTGTATCTCATCCTGGGCTGTACACACAGCGACTGCATCTCATGCTGGGCTGTACACTTTGGAACTGTATCTCATCCAGGGATCTACACTCAGGGACTGTATTTCATCCAGGGCTGTACACTCATGGAGTGTATCTCATACATGGCTGTACATTCAGTGACTGTATATCATGCAGATCTGTACACCGGACTGTATCTCATCCAGTGCTTTACACTCAGGGACAGTATGTCATCCAGGGCTATACTCTCAGGGAGTGTATCTCATCCAGGTCTGTACACTCAGACACTGTATCTTATCCAGGGCTGGACACTCAGGGACTGTATCTCATCCAGTGCTTTACACTCACGGACTGTATCTCATCAAGGCCTGTACTCTCAGGATGTCTATATCATCCAGGGATGTTCATTCAGGGACTGTATCTCATTCAAGGTTGTACACTCTGGGACGGTATCTCATCCAGGGCTGTCCACTCAGGGACAGTATCTCATCTAGGTGTGTACTCTCCGGGAGTGTATCTCATCCAGGGCTATACACTCAGACACTGTATCTTATCCAGGGATGTATATTCAGGGACTGTATCTTATCCAGGGCTGTACACTCAAGGACTGCATCTTATCCGGTGCTGTCCATTCAGGGACGGTATCTTATACAGGGCTGTACACTCAGGGACTGTATCTCATCCAGGGCTGTGCACTCCGGGTCTGTATCTTATCCAGGCCTGTATACTCAAGGACTGCATGTTATCCAGGGTGTACACTCAGGGACTGCATCTCATCCAGGGCTGTAAACTCAAGGTGTATATATCATGCAGGGCTTTACACTCAAGGGCTGTATGTCAGGCAGGGCTGTACACTCAGGGAGGGTATCTCATCCAGGGCTGTACAATCAGGGACTGTATTTCATCAGGGATATACACTCAGGGACTGTATCTCATACAGGGCTGTACACTCATGGACTGTATCTCATCCAGCAGTGTACACTCGGGGACTGTATCTCATCCAGGGGTGTACACTCATCGACGGTATCTCATCCAGGCTGTACACTCAGCGATTGTATCTTATCTTGTGCCGTACATTCAGCGACTCTAGGTCATCCACGGTTGTACACTCAGGGACTGTATCTAATCTAGGGCTTTACACTCAGGGATTGTATCTTATCCAGTGATGTACATTCACGGACTGTATCTCATCCAGTGTTGTACACTCAGGGACTATATCGTATCCAGGGCTGTACACTCAGGGACTGTATTTCATCAGGACTCTACAATCAGGGACTGTACTTCATCCAGGGCTGTGCACTCAGGGAATGTATCTCATCCAGGGCTGCACACTCAGGGAATGTATCTCATCCAGGGCTCTACATTCAGGGACTGTATCTCCTCCAGGGCTGTACAATCTGGGACTGCATCTTATCTGGTGCTGTACACTCAGGGACGTTATCTTATCCAGGGCTGTACACTCAGGTACTATATCTCATCCATGTCTGTACACTCACGGACTGTATCTCATCCAGTGCTGTACAGTCAGGGACAGTATGTCATCCAGGAATGTACTCACAGGGAGTGTATCTCATCCAGGCTGTACACTCAGGGACTGTATCTCATCCCTGGCTGTACACACAGCGACTGTATCTCATGCTGGGCGGTACACTTAGGAATTGTATCTCATCCAGGGATCTACACTCAGGGACTGTATTTCATTTAGGGCTGTACACTCAGGGAGTGTATCTCATCCAGGGCTGTACATTCGGCGACTGTATCTCATCCAGAGCTGTATACTCTGGACTGTATCTCATCCAGTGCTTTCCACCCACGGAGTGTATTGCTTCCAGGTCTGTGCACTCAGGAACTGTATCTTATCCAGGCCTGTATACTGAAGGAGTTCATCTTATCCAGGGTGTACACTCAGGGACTGCATCTCATCCAGGGCTGTATACTCAGGGTATATATATCATCCTGGGCTTTATACTCAAGGACTGTATCTCATCCAGGGCTCTACAGTCAGGGACTGTATCTCATCCAGGGCTGTAAACTCAGGGACTGTATTTCATCAGGGCTCTACACTCAGGGACTGTATCTCATCGAGGCCTGTACGCTCATGGACTGTATCTCATCCAGTGGTGTACACTCAGGGACTGTATCAAATCCAGGTGTGTACGCGCATTGACGGTATCTCATCTAGCACTGTACACTCAGCGACTGTATCTCATCCTGTGCTGCACATTCAGCAACTGTATCCCATCCAGGGCTGCACACTCAAGGACTGTATCTCATCGAGGGCTGTACACTCAGGCACTGAATCTCATCCAAAGCTGTACACGCAGGGACTGAATCTCTTCCATGTCTGTACCCTCAGGTACAGTATCTCATCCAGGGCTGTACTCTCAGGGAGTGTATCTCATCAAAGGCTGTACACTCAAACAATGTATATTATGCAGTACTATACACTCAGGGACTGTATCTTTTCCAGGGCTGTACATTCGGGGACTGTATCTTCTCCAGGGCTGTACACTCAGGAACTGCCTCTTATCCAGAGCTGTACATTCAGAAACGATATCCAGGCCTGTACAGTCACCAAATGTGTCTCATCCAGGGCTCTACACTCAGGGACTGTATCTCATCCCGAGCTGTGCACACAGGGACTGTATATTATCCATGTCTGTACACGCAGAGACTGCATCTCATCCAGGGTTGTACACGCAGGGACTGTATCTCATCCAGGTCTTTACATACACGGACTATATCTCATCCAGGGCTGTATAATCAGGGACTGTATTTCATCTATGTCTGTACCCTCAAGAACAGTATCTCATCCAGGGCTGTATTCTCAGGGAGTGTATCTCATCCAGTGCAGTACACTCAGACCCTGTATCTTATCCAGAGCTGTACACTCATATACTGTATCTTATCCAGGCCCCTATACTCATGTACTGTATCTTACCCAGGGCTCTACATTCAGGGACTGTATCTTCTCGAGGTCTGTACACTCAGAGACTGCATCTTATCCAGGGCTGGACACTCAGGGCCTGCATCTCATCCAGGGCTGTAAACTAAGGGAGTGTATATCATCCAGGGCTTTACACTCAAGGACTGTATCTCATCCAGGATTGTACACACAGCGTCTGTATGTCATCCAGGGCTGTACACTCAGGGACTCTATCTCATCTAGGGCTGTACACTCAGGGATTGTATCTCATCCAGAGCTGTACATTCACGGACTATATCTCATCCAGGTCTGTACACTCAGGGACTGTATTTCATCAGGATGGCACAATAAGGGACTGTATCTCATCCAGGGCTTCACCCTCCGGGACTGTATTTCATCAGGGCTATACACTCAGGGAGTGTACTTCTTCCAGGGCTGTACACTCAGAAAATGTATCTCTTCCTGAGCTGTAAACTAAGGGACTGTATCTCATCCAGGGCTGTCCACTCAGCGACTGTATCTCATCCTGGGCTGACAACTCATCGCCTGTATCACATCCAGTGCTGTACTCTCAAGGACTGTATCTCATCGAATGCTGTACCCTCAGGCACTGCATCTCATCCAGGGTTGTACACACAGGGAGTGTATCTCATCCACGCCTTTACACACACAGAATGTATCTCATCCAGTGTTGTACACTCAGCGTCTGTATGTCATCCAGGGCTGTACAATCAGGGACTGTATCTCATGTGGGCTGTACACTCAGGGATTGTATCTCATCCAGGGCTGTACACGCACAGACTGTATCTTACCCAGGGCTGTACAACCATGGACTGTATCTCATCCAGGGCTGTACACTCAGGGACAATGACTCATTCATGACTGTGCAGTCAACGACTGTATCTTATCCAGGCCCCTATACTCAGGGACTGCATCTTATCCAGGGCAGTACACTCAGGGACGGCATCTTATCCAGGGCTGTACACTCAGGGCCTGCATATCATCCAGGGATGTAAACTAAGGGAGTGTATATCATTCAGGGCTTTACACTCAAGGACTGTATCTCATCCAGGATTGTACACACAGCGTCTGTATGTCGTCCAGGGCTGTACACTCAGGGACTGTATCTCCTCCAGGGCTGTACTCTCAGGGACTGCATTTCATCAGGACGGCTCAATCAGGAACTGTATCTCATCCAGGGTTTCACCCTCCGGTACTGTATTTCATCAGGGCTATACACTCAGGAAGTGTACTTCATCCAGGGCTGTACACTCAGAAAATGTATCTCTTCCATGGCTGTAAACTAAGGCACTGTATCTCATCTAGGGTTGTACACTCAGTTATTGTACCTCATCTTGGGCTATACACTCAGGGACTGTACTTCATCCAGGGCTGTAGACTCAGAAAATGTATCTCGTCCGGGCTGTACACTCAGGCACTGCATCTCATCCAGGGTTGTACACGCAGGGACTGTATCTCATCCAGGGCTTGACACACACGGCATGTATCTCATCCAGTGTTGTACACTCAGCGTCTGTATGTCATCCAAGACTGTACAATCAGGGACTGTATCTCATCTAGGGCTGTACACTCAGGGTTTGTATCTCATCCAGGGCTGTACCCTCACAGATTGTATCTCACCCAGGGCTGTACAACCATGGACTGTATCTCATCAAGGGCTGTACACTCAGGGACAATGTCTCATCCATGCCTGTGCAGTCAGCGACTGTATCTCGTACAAGGCTGTACACTCAGTGACTGTATGTCAGCCAGGGATGTACCATCAGCGTCTGTATCTTTTCCACAGCTGTAAACTCAGAAACTGTACCTGATCTGGGACTGTACACTGAGCATCTGTATCTCATTCAGGGCTGTACACTCAGGGACTGTATCATGTCCAGCGCTTTACACTCACGGAGTGTATCTCATCATGGGGTGTACTCTCAGCACGTGTATCTCATCCAGGTTGTACATTCAGGGACTGTTTCTAATCCAGGGCTCTACACTCAGGTACTGTTTCTCATCTAGTGCTGTACACTCAGGGACAGTACGTCATCCGGGGCTGTACTCTCAGGGAGTGTATCTCATCCAGGGCTGTACACTCAGACACTGTATCTTATCCAGGGCTGTACTCTCATACAATGTATCTTATCCAGGGCTGTATATTTAGGGACTGGATCTCATCCAGGGTTGTACTCTGAGCATCTGTATCTCATCCAGGGCTGTACACCCATGGACTGTATCTCATCCAGGCCTGTACAGTCACCGAATGTATCTCATCCAGTGATGTACACTCAGGGACTGTATCTCATCCCGGGCTGTACACACAGCGACTGTATCTCATCCTGGGCTGTACACTTACGAACTGTATCTCATCCAGGGCTGCACACTCAGGGAGTGTATCTCATGCAGGATTGTACACTCAGTGAATGTATCTCATCCAGGGCTGTACACTCAGGGAGTGCATCTCATCCAGGGGTATACACTCAGGGACAGTACGTCATTCCGGGGCTGTACTCTCAGGGAGTGTATGTAATCCAGGGCTGTACACTCATACACTGTATCTTATCCTGGGCTGTATACTCAGGGACTGTATCAAATCCAGGCTGTACACTCAGGGACTATATCTCATCCAGGGCTGTATACTCAGGGACTGTATATCGTCCAGTGCTTTACACTCACAGACTGTGTCTCATCAAGGCCTGTACTTTCAGGTTGTGTATATCATCCAGGGCTGTACATTCAGGGACTGTATCTCATCTAGGGTTGTACACTCAGGGACGGTATCTCATCCAGGGCTGTACACTCAGGGACAGTATCTCATCCAGGGTTGTACTCTCAGGGAGTGTATCTCATCCAGGCCTGTACACTCAGACACTGTATCTCATCCAGAGCTGTACTCTCATGGACTGTACCTGAACGAGGGCTGTACACTCAGCGTCTGTATCTCATCCAGGGCTGTACACCCAGGGACTGTATCTCATCCAGCACTTTACACTCACGGAGTGTATCTCATCATGGGCTGTACTCTCAGGGATTGTATCTCATCCAATGCTGTACAATCTGGGACTGTATCTCATCCAGGACTGTACCCTCAGAGACATTATCTTATCCAGGGCTGTATTCTCAGGGAGAGTACCTCATCCAGGGATGTACACTCAGACCCTGTATCTGATCCTGGGCTGTACACTCATTAATGTATCTTTTCGAGGCCTCTATACTCAGGGACTGTATTTTATCCAGGGTTGTACATTCAGGGACTATATCTTCTCCAGGTCAGTACACTCAGAGACTGCATCTCATTCAGGGGCTGTAAACTCAGGGAGTGTATATCATCCAGGGCTTTACATTCAAGGACTGTATCTCATCCAGGGTTGTACACTCAGCGTGTGTATGTCATCCCGGGCTGTACACTCAGGGACTGTATCTCATCCAGGGCTGTTCCCTCCGGGACTGTATTTCATCAAGACTGGACAATAAGGGACTGTACTTCATCCAGGGCTGTGCACTCAGGGAATGGATCTCATCTAGGGCTGTACCCTCAGGGATAGTATCTCATCCCCGGCTGTGCACTCACAGACTGTATGTCATCCAGGGCTGTACAACCATGGAAAGTATCTCATCCAGGTCAGTACAGTCAGGGACTGTGTATCATCCATGCCTGTGCAGTCAGCAACTGTATCTCATCCAAGCCTGGACACTCAGGGACTTTATCTCATCCAGGGCTGTACACCCATGGACTGTATCTCTTCCAGGACTGTACATTCAGGGAACGTATCTCATCCAAGCCTGTACAGTCATGGAGTGTGTATCATCCATGCCTGCAGTCAGCGACTGTATCTCATCCAAACCTGTACACTCAGGGACTGTATCTCATCCAGGGCTGTACCCTCAGCGATTGTATCTCATCCAGGCCTGTACCCTCAGCATATGTATCTCATCCAGGGCTGTACACCCAGGGACTGTATCTCATGCTGGTCTGTACACTTAGGAACTGTATCTCATCCAGGGCTCTACACTCAGGGACTGTATTTCATCCAGGGCTGTACACTCAGGGAGTGTATCTCATCCAGGGCTATACACTCAGGGACTGTATCTCATCCACTGCTTTACACCCACGGACTGTATCTTATGCAGGTGTGTACACTCAGGAACTGTATCTCATACAGGGCTATACACTCAGGGACAGTATGTCATCAAGGGCTGTACTCTCAGGGAGTGTATATCATCCAGGGCTGTATAATCAGACACTGTATCTTATCCAGGGCATAACACTCATACAGTGTATCTTATCCAGGGCTGTATGTTCATGGACTGTATCAAATACAGGCTGTAGACTCAGCGACTATATTTTATCCAGGGCTGTACACTCAGGTACTGTATCTCATCCAGTACTTTACACTCAGGGACTGTATCTCATCCAGTGCTTTACACTCAGGGACTGTATCTCATCCAGTGCTTTACACTCACGGACTGTATCTCATCAAGGCTTGTACTCTCAGGGTGTGTATATCATCCAGCGCTGTTCATTCAGGGACTGTATCTAATCCAGGGCTGTACACTCAGGAACTTTATCTCATCCAGGGCTGTTCACTCAAGGACTGTATCTTATACAGGCCTGTACACTAAGGGATTGTATCTCATTCAGGGCTGTACACTCAGCGACTGTATCTCATCCTGGGCTGACAACTCATCGACTGTTTCACATCCAGGGCTGTACTCTCAGGGACTATATCTCATCGAGTGCTGTACACTCAGGCAGTGCATCTCATCCAGGTTGTACACGCAGGGACTGTATCTCATCCAGGGCTTTACACACACGGAATGTATCTCATCCAGTGTTGTACACACAACGTCTGTATGTCATCCAGGGCTGTAAAACCAGGGACTGTATCTCATCCAGGGCTGTACACTCAGGGATTGTATCTCATCCAGGGCTGTACACTCACAGACTGTATCTCACCCAGTGCTGTACAACCATGGACTGTATCTCATCCAGGGTTGTACACTCAGGGACAATGTCTCATCCATGCCTGTGCAGTCAGAGACTGTATCTTGTCCAAGGCTGTACACTCAGGGACTGTATCTCATCCAGGGCTGTACACTCAGGGAATGTATCTCATCCAGGACTGTACACCCATGGACTGTATCTCATCCAGGGCTGTACATTCAGGGAATGTATCTCATCCAGGCCTGTACAGTCACTGAATGTATCTCATCCAGTGCTGTACACTTAGGGACTGTATCTCATCCCAGTCTGTACAGACAGTGACTGTATCTCATCCTGGGCTGTAGATTTAGGAACTGTATCTCATCCAGGGCTCCACAGCGAGAGACTGTATTTCATCCAGTGCTGTACACTCAGGGAGTGTATCTCATCCAGGGCTGTACACTCAGCGACTGTATCTCATCCATAGCTATATACTCAAGGACTGTATCTCATCCAGGTCCGTACACTCAGGAACTGTATCTCATCCAGGCCTATACACTCAGGTACAGTATGTCATCCTGGTCAGTACTCTCAGGGAGTGTATCTCATCTAGGGCTGTACACTCAGACACTGTATCTTATCCAGGGCTGTACACTCATACACTGTATCTTATATAGTCCCTGAATAATCAGGGACTGTATCAAATCAAGGCTGTACACTCAGCGACTATATATCATCTAGGGCTGTACACTCAGGGACTGTATCTCATCAAGTGCTTTACACTCACGGACTGTATCTCATCAAGACCAGTACTCTCAGGGTGTGTATATCATCCAGGGCTGTTCATTCAGGGACTGTATCTTATCCAAGGTTGTAAACTGAGGGACGGTATTTCATACAGGGCTGTACACTCGGGGACCGTATCTCATCCAGGGTTGTGCTCTCAGGGAGTGTATCTCATCCAGGGCTGTACACTGAGACACTGTATCTTATCTAGGGCAGTACATTCAGGGACTGTATCTTTTCCAGGGCTGTACACTCAGGTACTGCATCTTATCCGGCGCTGTACACTCAGTGACGGTATCTTATTCAGGCCTGTATATTGAAGGAGTGGAACTTATCCAGGGTGTACACTCAGGGACTGCAACTCATCCAGGGCTGTAAAATCAGGGTATATACATCATCCAGGGCTTTATACTCAAGGACTGTATCTCATCCAGGGCTCTACACTCAGGGACTGTATCTCATCCAAAGGTGTAACTCAGGGACTGTATTTCATCCAGGTGTGTATGCGCATGGATGGTATCTCATCCAGCGCTGTAAACTCAGACCCTGTATCTTATCCAGGGCTGTACACTCATATACTGTATCTTATCCAGGCCCCTATACTCAGGGACTGTATCTTATCCAGGGCTGTACACTCAGAGACTGCATCTTCTCCAGGGCTGTACACTCATATACTGTATCTTATCCTGGCCCCTATACTCAGGGACTGTATCTCATCTAGGGCTGTACACTCAGGGACTATATCTCATCCAGAGCTGTACTCTCAGGGACAGTATCTCATCCAGTGTTGTACTCTCAGGGAGTGTATCTCATCCAGGGCTGTGCACTCAGACACTGTATCTTATCCAGGGCTGTAAATTTAGGAACTGTATCTTATCCAGGGCTGTACAGTCAGTGACTGCATCTTATCCGGTGCGGTACACTCAGGGATGGTATCTTATCCAGGGCTATACACTCAGGGACTGTATCTCATCCAGGGCTGTGCACTCAGTGACTGTATCTTATCCAGGCCTGTATACTGAAGGAGTGCATCTTATCCAGTTTACACACTCAGGGACTGTATCTCATCCAGGTGTGTACACCCATGGATGGTATCTCATCCACCACTGTACACTCAGTGACTGTATCTCATCCTGTGGTGCACATTCAGCGACTGTATCCCATCCAGGGCTGCACACTCAGGGACTGTTACTCATAGAGGGCTGTACACTCAGGCACTGAATCTCATCCAGAGCTGTACACGCAGAGAGTGAGTCTCATCCATGGCTGTACCCTCACGTGCAGTATCTCATCCAGGGCTATTCTCTTAGGGAGTGTATCTCATCCAAGGGTGTACACTCATACAATGGATATTATGCAGTGCTATACACTCAGGGACTGTATCTTATCCATGGCTGTACATTCAGGGACTGTATCTTCTCCAGGGCTGTGCACTCAGGAACTGCCTCTTATTCAGGGGTGTACAGTCAGAAAGGATATCTTATCCAGAGCTCTACACTCAGGGACTGTATCTCATCCCGGGCTGTGCACACAGGGACTGTATATTATCCAGGCCTGTACACTCAGGGACTGCATCTCATCCAGGGTTGTACACGCAGGGACTGTATCTCATCCAGGGCTTTACACACATGGATTGTATCTCATCCAGGGCTGTACAATCAGAGACTGCATCTCATCCAGGGTTGTACACGCAGGGACTCTATCTCATCCAGGGCATAACACACATGGATTGTATCTTATCCAGGGCTGTACACTCATATACTGTATCTTATCCAGGCCCCTCTATTCAGGGACTGTATCTTATCCACGGCTATACATTCAGGGACTGTAATTTCTCGAGGGCTGTACACTCAGA
The DNA here is from genome assembly GCF_020740685.1 of Jaculus jaculus. NCBI lineage: Eukaryota > Metazoa > Chordata > Mammalia > Rodentia > Dipodidae > Jaculus > Jaculus jaculus. The sequence goes on from NC_059126.1 coordinate 8,621,680, forward strand.
GACTGCATCTTATAAAGGGCTGTGCACTCAGGGACAGTATCTCATCCAGGGCTGTATTCTCAGGGAGTGTATCTTATCTAGGGCTGTACACTCAGACCCTGTGTCTTATCCAGGGCCGTACACTCATATACTGTATCTTATCCAGGCCCCTATACTCAGGAAGTGTATCTTACCCAGGGCTTTACATTCAGGGACTGTATCTTTTCGAGGTCTGTACACTCAGAGACTGCATCTTATCCAGGGCTGTACACTCAGGGACATTATCTTATCCAGGGCTGTACATTCAGGCCCTGCATCTCATCCAGGGCTGTAAACTAAGGGAGTGTATATCATCCAGGGCTTTACACTCAAGGACTGTATCTCATCCAGGATTGTACACATAGCATCTGTATGTCATCCAGGGCTGTACACTCAGGGACTGTATCTCCTCTAGGGCTGTACACTCAGGTATTGTAACTCATCCAGGGCTGTACACTCAGGGACTGTATCTCATCCAGGTCTGTACACTCAGGGACTGTATTTAATCAGGACGGCACAATCAGGGACTGTATCTCATGCAGGTATGCACCCTCTGGGACTGTATTTCATCAGGGCTATACACTCAGGGACTGTACTTCATCCAGGGCTGTACACTCAGAAAATGTATCTCGTCCTGCGCTGTCAACTCATCGACTGTATCACATCCAGTGTTGTACTCTCAGGGACGGTATCTCATCGAGGGCTGTACACTCAGGCCCTGCATCTCATCCAGGGTTGTACATGCAGGGACTGTATCTCATCCAGGGCTTTACACACACGGAATGTATCTCATCCAGTGTTGTACACTCAGCGTCTGTATGTCTTCCAGGGCTGTACAATCAGAAACTGTATCTCATCTAGGGCTGTACACTCAGGGTTTGTATCTCATCCAGGGCTGTACACTCACAAACTGTATCTCACCCAGTGCTGTACAACCATGGACTGTATCTCATCCAGGGCTGTACACTCAGGGACAGTATGTCATCAGGGCTGTACTCTCAGGGAGTGTATCTCATGCAGGGCTGTACACTCAGAAACTGTATCTTATCCAGGGCTGTACACTCGTACACTGTATCTTATCCAAGGCTGTATACTCAGGGACTGTATCTAATCCAGGGCAGTACATTCAGGGACTGTATCTTCTCCAGGGCTGTACACTCAGGAACTGCATCTTATCCGGCGCTGTACACTCAGGGATGGTATCTTATCCAGGGCTGTACACTCAGGGACTGTATCACATCCAGGGCTGGGCACTCAGGGACTGTATCTTACCCAGGCCTGTATATCAAGGACTGCATCTTATCCAGGGTGTACACTCAGGGACTGCATCTCATCCAGGGCTGTAAACTCAGGGTGTATATATCATGCAGGGCTTTACACTCAAGGACTGTATGTCAGGCAGGGCTGTACACTCAGGGAGTGTATCTCATCCAGGGCTGTACAATAAGGGACTGTATTTCATCAGGGATGTACACTCAGGGACTGCATATCATCCAGGGTTGCTATGTCCATGGCGACCTCACCTATGTAGCAAGCAGAGATGCTTCTGCACTGGAAGAGAACTGAAGACAGATGGCCAGCACTCCTCGGAGGGATGCCCCTGGTGACCCCTTGGCAGTCAGTTACTGTAATGGTTCCTGCTGCCCATGAAGTCACTACCTGATTACTGGCGCCAATGAGCTGTTTCTGCGTTCTGTTTCTTTCCTGCTTTCTTCTGGTTGTTTGTCAAAGAACAGCTAGTTCTACACTATGCTTACTATTAAGCATGCACGCAATCAAAGTACAAGAAACAATGTAAGTATTGAATGTGCCCCTCCTATGATTAGGGCAATGGAGGAAATGTATAACTCTACTAGGAATAAAAAATTAACTCTAGAACAGTTTTTAGATGGTGTAAAGTAGAAACAGCTTATGATGTTTTAGAACAATACTGATCCTGAGAAAGTGAAAGTAGAAATGTTAATCGGTAATGTTCATAAGAAGCATGACAGTTCTACAGAAAAGAAGTTACAAAAGTTGGGCATTCCCACCAGAACGCTTCCTGGGGAGTATGCTCAGTACTTGATCAAGGGCTGTTAGTAGACTCCCAGAGCTGAGAACTACTTAGATCCACTCCCCTATGAGGGAGGATATGATGAATTCGGTAATAAATGAATGAATTATGAAGGAAAAAGGAGGCTATGGCATTCTCTTCCATTTATGAAATGCTTAGCAAGGACACGTAAGCCTTGGTGCTTATACTCTAGACAAGTAAGAAAAGAATTCCTGGAAAACATTAAACCAGCCTTAAAATATTGGTGGTCTTTTGGATAGAAACACTTTTATAATGAATATGAGGATTATATAAATAATAAGTGGAAAGAGATGGCTCTCTGCTCGGTTTATAAAAAATAAATAACCTATTGTTTACCTTACATCCCTTACCCCAAGCTTCTATTCATGTAAAGCTGTGGTCAATGATGCAAGACGTCCTTCTTAAAAAATGGGTACAGTTCCTGCCTGATAAATATTACATGGGTGCTTAGAATAAAACAATACTTAAGATTGTTTAGATTAATGATTTCTGAGATCACTTGTTAGCTTGCTAAGTTTCCTTGTTCAATCTGTATAAAACCTTCATGAAACCTTCAGTAAATTGCAGCAGCATATTCAACCTAGAGTGTGTCTGTCTGTCATTTCCTAGCCGAATCCCGAGTTCTCCTTGAGCCTTCGCCCTTGTTCTCCCTCAGTCCTGATCACCTGAGAGTCAGTCCGCGGCACAGGGCTGTACACTCATGGACTGTATCTCATCCAGCGGTGTACACTCAGGGACTGTATCTCATCCAGGGATGTACGCTCATCGATGATATTTCATACAGCGCTCAACACTCAGCGACTGTATCTTATCCTGTGGTGTACATTCACAGACTCTATGTCATCCAGGGCTGTACACTCAGGGACTGCATCTAATCTAGGGCTTTACACTCAGGGATTGTATCTCATCCAGGGTTGTACACTCACGGACTGTATCTCATCCAGGGCTGTACTCTCAGGGCATGTATCTCATACAGGTTGTATATTCAGGGACTGTATCTCATCCAGGGATGATACTCAGGGACTGTATCTCATCCAGTGCTGTATACTCAGGGACAGTATGTCATCCAGGGCTGTACTCTCAGGGACTGTACCTAATCTAGGGCTTTACACTCAGGGATTTTATCTCAATCAGGGTTGTACACTCACGGACTGTATCTCATCCAGGGCTGTACACTCAGGGAATGTATCTCATCCAGGGGTGTACACTCAGGGAATGTATTTCATTAGGGCTGTACACTCAGGGACAGTATCTCATCCAGGGTTGTACTCTCAGGGAGTATATCTCATCCACGGCTGTACACTCAGACACTGTATCTTATCCAGGGATGTACATATAGGGACTGTATCTTATCCAGGGCTGTACAGTCAGGGACTGCATCTTATCCGACGCGGTCCACTCAGGGACGGTATCTGATCCAGAGCTGTACGCTCAGGGACTGTATCTCATCCAGGGCTGTAAACTCAGTGACTGTACCTTATCCAGGCCTGTATACTGAAGGAGTGCTTCTTATTCAGGGTGTACACTCAGGGACTGCATCTCATCCAGGGCTGTAAACTCAGGGTATATATATCATCCCGGGCTTTTATACTTAAGGACTGTATCTCATCCAGGCTGTACACTCAGGGACTGTGTCTAATCCAGGGCTGTACACAAAGGGACTGTATTTCATCATGGCTGTATACTCAGGGACTGTATGTCATCCAGCGGTGTACACTCAGGGACTGTATCTCATCCAGGTTTGTACGCCTATGGACGGTATCTCATCCAGCCCTGTACACCCAGCAACTGTATCTCATCCTGTGCTGCACATTCAGCGACTGTATCCCATCCAGGGCTGCACACTCAGGGACTGTATCTCATCGAGGGCTGTACACTCAGGCACTGAATCTCATCCAAAGCTGTACACACAGGGACTGAATCTCTTCCATGGCTGTACCCTCAGGTACAGTCTCTCATCCAGGGCTGTACTCTCAGGGAGTGTATCTCATCCAAAGCTATACACTCATACAATGGATATTATGCAGTGCTATACACTCAGGGACTGTATCTTATCCACGGCTGTACATTAGGGACTGTATCTTCTCCAGGGCTGTACACTCAGTAACTGCCTCTTATGCAGGGCTCTACAGTCAGAAACTATATCTCATCCAGGGCTCTACACTCGGGGACTGTATCTCATCCCGGGCTGTGCACAGAGGGACTGTATATTATCCAGTCCTGTACACTCAGGGACTGCATCTCATCCAGGGTTGTACACGCAGAGGCTGTATATCATCCAGGGCTTTACACGGACTGTATCTCATCCAGGGCTGTACAATCAGGGACTGTATCTCATCTAGGGCTGTACTCTCAGGGACTGTATCTCATCTAGGGCAGTATTCTCAGGGAGTGTATCTCATCCAGGGCAGTACACTAAGACCCTGTATCTTATCCAGGGCTGTACACTCATATACTGTATATTATCCAGGCCCCTATACTCAGGGACTGTATCTTATCCAGGGCTGTACATTCAGGGATTGTAACTTCTCGATGTCTGTACACTCAGAGACTGCATCTTACCAGGGCTGTACACTTACGGACAGTATCTCATCCAGATCTGTATTCTCAGACCCTGTATCTTACCCAGGGCTGTACACTCAGGGATGGCATCTTATCCAGGGTTGTACACTCAAGGCCTGCATCTCATCCAGGGCTGTATACTAAGGGAGTGTATATCATCCAGGGCTTTACACTCAAGGACTGTATCTCATCCAGGATTGTATACATAGCGTCTGTATGTCATCCAGGGCTGTACACTCAGGGACTGTATCTCATCCAGGGATGTACACTCAGGGACTGTATTTCATTAGGACGGCACAATCAGGGACTGTATCTCATCCAGCGCTGCACCCTCCGGGACTCTATTTCATCAGGGCTATACACTCAGGGACTGTACTTCATCCAGGACTGTACACTAAGAAAATGTATCTCGTCCCGGGCTGTACACTAAGGGACTGTATGTCATCCAGGGCTGTACATTCAGGGACTGTATCTCATCTAGGGTTGTACACTCAGTTATTGTACCTCATCCAGGGCTATACACTCAGGGACTGTACTTCATCCAGGGCTGTAGACTCAGAAAATGTATCTCGTCCGGGCTGTACACTCAGGCACTGCATCTCATCCAGGGTTGTACATGCAGGGACTGTATCTCATCCAGGGCTTTACACACACAGAATGTATCTCATCCAGTGTTGTACACTCAGAATCTGTATGTCATCCAGGGCTGTAAAATCAGGGACTGTATCTCATCTAGGGCTGGACACTCAGGGATTGTTTCTCATCCAGGGCTGTACACTCAGGGACTGTATCTCATCCAGGGCTGTACACTCAGGGACTGTATTTCATTAGGACGTCACAATCAGGGACTGTATCTCATCCAGGGCTGCACCCTCTGGGACTCTATTTCATCAGGGCTATGCACTCAGGGACTGTACTTCATCCAGGGCTTTACACTCAGAAAATGTATCTCGTCCCGGGCTGTATACTAAGGGACTGTATGTCATCCAGGGCTGTACACTCAGGGACTGTATCTCATCTATGGCTGTACACTCAGGGATTGTATCTCAACCAGGGCTATACACTCAGGGACTGTACTTCATCCAGGGCTGTAGACTAAGAAAATGTGTCTCGTCCCGGGCTGTACACTCAGGCACTGCATCTCATCCAGGGTTGTAAAAGCAGGGACTGTATCTCATACAGGGCTTTATACACACGGAATATATCTTATCCAGTGTTGTACACTCAGCGTCTGTATGTCATCCAGAGCTGTACAATCAGGGACTGTATCTCATCTAGGGCTCTACACTCAGGGATTATATCTCATCCAGGGCTGTACACTCACAGACTGTATCTCACCCAGGGCTGTACAACCATGCTCTGTATCTCATCCAAGGCTGTACACTCAGGGACTGTATATCATCCAGGGCTGTACCATCAGTGTCTGTATCTCATCCAGAGCTGTACACTCTGGGACTGTACCTGATCGAGGGCTGAAAACTCAGCATCTCTATCTCCTCCAGGGCTGTACACTCAGGGACTGTATCTCATCCAGCACTTTAAACTCACGGATTGTATCTCATCATGGGCTGTACTCTCAGAGTGTGTATCTCATCCAGGTTGTACATTCAGGGACTGTTTCTCATCCAGGACTTTACACTCATGTACTGTACCTCATACAGTGCTGTACACTCAGGGACATTATGTCATCCAGGGCTGTACTCTCAGGGAGTATATCTCATCCAGGGTTGTACCCTCAGACACTGTATCTTATCCAGGGCTGTACACTCATACACTGTATCTTATCCAGGGCTGTATACTCAGGGACTGTATTTATCCAGGGCAGTACATTCAGGGACTGTATCTTCTCCAGGCCTGTACACTCAGGAACTGAATGTTATCCGGTGCTGTACAACCATGGACTGTATCTCATCCAGTGATGTACACTCAGGGACAGTATGTCATCCAGGGCTGTACTCTCAGGGAGTGTATCTCATGCAGGGCAGTACACTCAGACACTGTATCTTATCCAGGGCTGTACACTTGTACACTGTATCTTATCCAGGGCTGTACACTCGTACACTGTATCTTATCCAGGGTTGTATACTCAGGGACTGTATCTAATCCAGGGCAGTACATTCAGGGACTGTATATTACTCCAGGGCTGTACACTCAGGAACTGCATCTTATCCGGAGCAGTACACTCAGGGATGGTATCTTATACAGGGCTGTACACTCAGGGACTGTATCACATAGAGGGCTGGGCACTCAGGGACTGTATCTTACCCAGGCCTGTATATCAAGGACTGCATCTTATCCAGGGTGTACACTCAGGGACTGCATATCATCCAGGGCTGTAAACTCCGGGTGTATATATCATGCAGGGCTTTACACTCAAGGACTGTTTGTCAGGCAGGGCTGTACACTCAGGGAGTGTATCTCATCCAGGGCTGTACAATCAGGGACTGTATTTCATCAGGGATGTACACTCAGGGACTGCATCTCATCCAGGGCTGTACGCTCATGCACTGTATCTCATCCAGCAGTGTACACTCAGGGACTGTATCTCATCCAGGAATGTATGCTCATCGATGGTATCTCATCCAGCGCTCAACACTCAGTGACTGTATCTTATCATGTGCTGTACATTCAGCGACTCTATGTCATCCAGGGCTGTACACTCAGGGACTGTATCTAATCTAGGACTTTACACTCAGGGATTGTATCTCATCCAGGGTTGTACACTCACGGACTGTATCTCATCCAGGGCTGTACTCTCAGGGCGTGTATCTCATCAAGGTTGTATATTCAGGAACTGTATCTCATCCAGTGATGTACACTCAGGGACTGTATCTCATCCAGTGCTGTACAGTCCGGGACAGTATGTCATCCAGGGCTGTACTCTCAGGGAGTGTATCTCATCCAGGGCTGTACACTCAGGACTGTACCTAATCTAGGGCTTTACACTCAGGGATTTCATCTCAATCAGGGTTGTACACTCACGGACTGTATCTCATCCAGGGTTGTACACTCACGGACTGTATCTCTTCCAGGGCTGTACTCTCAGGGCGTGTATCTCATCCAAGTTATATATTCAGGGACTGTATCTCATCCAGGGATGTACACTCAGGGACTGTATCTCATCCAGTGCTGTACACTCAGGGACAGTATGTCATCCAGGGCTGTACTCTCACGGAGTGTATCTCTTCCAGGGCTGTACACTCAGGGACTGTACCTAATCTAGGGCTTTACACTCAGGGATTTTATCTCAATCAGGGTTCTACACTCACGGACTGTATCTCATCCAGGGCTGTACACTCAGGGACTGTATCTCATCCAGGGCTGTACACTCAGGAAATGTATTTCATTAGGGCTGTAAACTTAGGGAATGTATCTCATCCATGGTTGTACACTCACGGACTGTATCTCTTCCAGGGCTGTACTCTCAGGGCGTGTATCTCATCCAGGTTATATATTCAGGGACTGTTTCTCATCCAGGGATGTACACTCAGGGACTGTATCTCATCCATTGCTGTTCACTCAGGGACAGTATGTCATCCAAGGCTGTACTCTCATGGAGTGTATCTCATCCAGGGCTGAACACTCAGGGACTGTATCTCATCCAGGGCTGTACACTCAGGGACTGTATCTCATCCAAGTCCGTACACACAGGGACTGTTTCTCATCCACAGCTGTACACTCCGGGACTGTTTTTAATCTAGGGTTTTACACTCAGGGATTGTATCTCATCAGGGTTGTACACTCACGGACTGTATCTCATCCAGGGATGTACACACAGGGACTGTATCTCATACAGGGCTGTATATTCAGGGACTGTATCTTCTCCAGGGCTGTCAATCAGGGACTGCATCTTATCTGGCACTGTACACTCAGGCACAGTATCTTATCCAGGGCTGTACACTCATGTACTATATCTCATCCAGGGCTGTACACTCACGTACTGTACCTCATCCAGGGCTGTACTCTCAGGGCGTGTATCTCACCCAGGTTGTACATACAGGGACTGTATCTCATCCAGGGCTGTACTATCAGGGCCTGCATCTTATCCGGCGCTGTACACTCAGGGACAGTATCTTATACAGGGCTGTACACTCAGGTACTATATCTCATCCAGGGCTGTACACTCACGGACTGTATCTCATCCAGGGCTGTACTCTCAGGACGTGTATCTCATTCAGGTTGTACGTTCAGGGAATGTATCTCATCCAGGATTGTACATTCAAGGACTGTTTCTCATCCAGGGCTGTACATTCAGGGACAGTATGTCATCCAGGAATGAACTCTCAGGGAGTGTATGTCATCCCGGGCTGTACATTCCGACACTGTATTTCATCAGGGCTGTGTACTCAGGAAATGTATCTTATCCAGGGCTGCACACTCAGGGAATGTATCTCATCCAGTGTTGTACATTCAGGGACTGTATCTTCTCCAGGGCTGTACAATCAGGGACTGCATTTTACCCGGCGCTGTACATTCAGGGACAGGATCTTATCCAGGGCTGTACACTCAGGGACTGTATCTCATCCAGGGCTGTGCCCACAGGGACTGTATCTTATCCAGGCCTGTATACTCAATGACTGCATGTTATCCAGGGTGTACATTCAGGGACTGTATCTCATCCAGGGCTGTACACTCAGGGACTGTATTTCATCAGGAGTGTACAATCACGGACTGTACTTCATCCAGGGCTGTGCACTCAGGAAATGTATCACAATAAGGGCTGTACACTCAGGGAATGTATCTCATCCAGGGCTGTACATTCAGGGACTGTATCTACTACAGGCCTGTACAATCACGGACTGCATCTTATCCGGCGATGTACACTCAGGGATGGCATCTTATCCAGGGCTGTACACTCAGGTACTATATCTCATCCAGTGCTGTACACTCACGAACTGTATCTCATCCAGGGCTGTACTCTCAGGGCGTGTATCTCATCCAGGTTGTACACTCAGGGACTGTATCTCACCCAGGGATGTACACTCAGGGACTGTATCTCATCCAGTGCTGTACACTCAGGGACAGTATCTCATCCAGTGCTGTACTCTCAGGGAGTGTATCTCATCCAGGGCTGTACACTCAGAACCTGTATCTTATCCAGGGCTGTACACTCACACACTGTATCTTATCCAGGCCTGTATACTCAGGGACTGTATCTTATCCAGGGCTGTACACTCATGGGCTGCATCTTATCCAGGGCTGTACACTCAGGGGCTGCATCTTATCCAAAGTTGTACATTCAGGGACTGTATGTTATCCAAGCCTGTATACTCAGTGACTGTATCTTATCCGTGGCTGTACACTCAAGGACGGTATCTTATCCATGGCTGTACACTCAGGGGCTGCATCTCATCCAGGGCAATAAACTACAGGAGTGTATATCATCCAGGGCTTTACACTGAAACACTGTATCTCATCCAGGGTTGTACACTCAGGGTCTGTATGTCATCCAGGGCTGTACACTCAGGTACTATATCTCATTCAGGGCTGTACACTCACGGACTGTAACTCATCCAGGGCTGGACACTCCGGGACTGTATCTCATCCAGGGATGTACACTCAGGGACTGCCTCTTATCCAGGGCTGTGCACACAGGAACTGTATATGATCCAATCATGTACACTCAGGGACTGCATCTCATCCATGGTTGTACACACAGGGACTGTATCGCATCCACGGATTTACACACACGGACTGTATCTCATCCCGGGCTGTACATTCATACAATGGAGATTATGCAGTGCTATACACTCAGGGACTGTATCTTATCCAGGGCTGTACATTCAGTGACTGTATCTTCTACAGGGCTGTACAATCAGGGACTGCCTCTTATCCAGGACTGTACAGTCAGAAACGATATCTTATCCAGGGCTCTACACTCAGGGACTGTATCTCATCCAGGGCTGTGCACACAGGGACTGTATATGATCCAGGCCTGTACACTAAGGGACTGCATCTCATTCAGCATTGTACACGGGGGACTGTATCTCATCCAGGGCTTTACACACACGGACTATCTAATCCAGGGCTGTACAATCAGGGACTGTATCTCATCTAGGGCTGTACCCTCAGGGACTGCATCTTATCTGGCGCTGTACACTCAGTGACGGTATCTTATCCAGGCCTGTATACTGAAGGAGTGCAACTTATCCAGGGTGTACACTCAGAGACTGCATCTCATCCAGGGCTGTAAAATCAGGGTATATATATCATCCAGGGCTTTATACTCAAGTACTGTATCTCATCCAGGGCTCTACACTCAGGAACTGTATCTCATCCATCGGTGTACACTCAGGGACTGTATTTCATCCAGGTGTGTATGCCCATGGATGGTATCTCATCCAGCGCTGTAAACTCAGACCCTGTATCTTATCCAGGGCTGTACACTCATATACTGTAACTTATCCAGGCCCCTATACTCAGGGACTGCATCTTATCCAGGGCTGTACATTCAGGGACTGTATCTTCTCGGGGTCTGTACACTCAGAGACTCCATCTTATCCAGGACTGTACACTCAGGAACAGCATCTTATCCAGAGCTGTACACTCAGGGGCTGCATCCCATCCAGGGCTGTAAACTAAGGGAGTGTATATCATCCAGGGCATTACACTCAAGGACTGTATCTCATCCAGGATTGGACACACAGCGTCTGTATATCATCTAGGGCTGTACACTCAGGGACTGTATCTCATCTAGGGCTGTACACTCAGGGATTGTATCTCATCCAGGGTTGTACACTCAGGGACTGTATCTCATCCTTGGCAGCACAACCAGACCCTGTATCTTATCCAGAGCTGTACACTCAGACAATGTATCTCATCCAGTGCTGTATACTCAGGGACTGTACCTTACCCAGGGCTGTACAGTCAGCGACTGTATATTATCCACAGCTATACACTCAGGGACTGCATCTTATCTAGGACTGTACACTCAGGGACAGTATCTTATCCATGGCTGTACACTCAGGGACTGTATATTATCCAGGGTTGTAAAATCAGGGACTGTATCTCATCCAGGGCTGTACACTCACAGACTGTATCTGATTCAGGGATTTACACTCAGAGTCTTTATCTTATCTTGGTATGTACACTCAGGGATTGTATCTCATCCAGTGCTGTACACTCAGGGACTGTATCTCATCCTTGGCAGCACAACCAGACCCTGTATCTTATCCAGAGCTGTACACTCAGACAATGTATCTCATCCAGTGCTGTATACTCAGGGACTGTACCTTACCCAGGGCTGTACAGTCAGCGACTGTATATTATCCACAGCTATACACTCAGGGACTGCATCTTATCTAGGGCTGTACACTCAGGGACAGTATCTTATCCATGGCTGTACACTCAGGGACTGTATATTATCCAGGGTTGTAAAATCAGGGACTGTATGTCATCCAGGGCTGTACACTCACAGACTGTATCTGATTCAGGGGTTTACACTCAGAGTCTTTATCTCATCTTGGTATGTACACTCAGGGATGGTATCTCATCCAGGGCTGTATTCTCAGGTACTGTATCTCAACCTGGGCTGTACACACAGGGATTGTATCTCATCCAGGACTGTACACTCAGGGAATGTATCTCATTCAGGTCTATACACTCTGGGACTGTATCTCACCCAGGGCTCTATACTCAGACACTGTATCTTATCCACGGCTGTACACTCTGACACTGTATAATATCCAGGGCAGCACAGTCAGACACTGTATCTTATCCAAGGCTGCATAGTCATGAACAGCATCTTATCCAGGGTTGTACACTCAGGGACATTATCTCCTCCAGGGAAGTACACTCAGGGACTGTATCTCATCCAGGGCTGTAAAGTCACAGAGTGTATCTGGTCCAGGGCTGTACACTCAGGAACTGTATCTAATCCAATGCTGTACACCTAGGGACTATATCTCATGCAGGGCTGTACACTCAGGGACTGTACTCATCCAGGGCTGTACTCTCAGCGACTGTATCTCATGCAGGACTGAACCTGAGGGATGGTATCTCATCCACCTCTATACACTCAGGAATTGTATCTCTTCCAGGTCTGTACACTCAGGGTATGTATCTCATCCTCGGTGCACAACCAGACCCTGTATCGTATCCAGGGCTATAAACTCAGACACTGTAACTCATCAAGTGCTGTACACTCATACACTGTATCTGATCCAGGGCTGTACACTAAGGGACTGCATCTTATCTAGGGCTGTACACTCAGTGACTGTATCTTATCCAGGGCTGTACACTCAGGGGCTGCATCTCATCCAGGGCTGTAAACTCAGGGAGTGTATATCATCCAGGTATTTACACTCAAGGAATGTATGTCATCCCGGGTTGTACACTCAGCCTCTAGATGTCATCCAGGGCTGTACAGTCAGGGACTGTATCTCATCTAGGGTTGTACACTCAGGGTTTGTATCTCATCCAGGGCTGTACACTCACGGACTGTATCTCACCCAGGGCTGTACACTCAGGGACTGTATCTCATCCAGGGTTGTACCCTCTGGGACTGTATTTCATCAGGACTGTACAATCAGGGACTGTACTTCATCCAGGGATGTGCAGTCAGGGAATGTATCTCATGTAGGGCTGTACCCTCAGGGATTGTATCTCATCCAGGGCTGTACACACACAGACTGTATCTCATCCAGGGCTGTACAGTCATGGACTGTGTCTCATCCATGCCTGTGCAGTCAGCGACTATATCTCATGCAAGCCTGTACACTCAGGGACTGTATCTCATCCAGGGCTGTACCCTCAGTGACTGTATCTCATCTAGGCCTGTACACTCAGCATCTGTACCTCATCCAGGGCTGTACACCCATGAACTGTATCTCATTCAGGGCTGTACATTCAGGGAATGTATCTCATCCAGGCCTATACAGTCAACGAATGTATCTCATCCAGTGCTGTATACACAGCGACTGTATCTCAACCTGGGCTGTACACTTAGGAACTGTATCTCATCCAGGGCTCTACACTCAGGGACTGTATTTCGTCCAGGGCTGTACACTCAGGGATTGTATCTCATCCAGGGCTGTACATTCAGAAAATGTATCTCATCCAGGCCTGTACAGTCACCAAATGTATCTCATCCAGTGCTATACACTCAGGGACTGTATCTCATCCCGGGCTGTACACACAGCGACTGTATCTCATCCTGGGATTTACACATAGGAACTGTATCTCATCCAGTGCTTTACACCCACGGACTGTATTTCATCCAGGTCTGTACAATCAGGAACTCTATCTCATCCAGGGCTATACACTCAGGGACAGTATGTCATCCAGGGCTGTACTCTCAGGGAGTGTATCTCATCCAGGGCTGTACCTCCGACACTGTATCTTATCCAGGGCTGTATACTCAGGGACTGTATCAAATCCAGGCTGTACAATCAGGGACTGTATATCATCCAGTGGTTTACACTCACGGACTGTATCTCATCAAAGCCTGTACTCTCAGGGTGTGTATATGATCCAGGGCTGTACACTCAGGGACAGTATCTCATCCAGGGTTGTACACTCAGGGACGGTATCTCATCCAGGGCTGTACACTCAGGGAAAGTATCTCATCCAGGGTTGTATTCTCAGGGTGTGTATCTCATCCACGGCTGTACACTCAGACACTGTGTCTTATCCAGGGCTGTACATTCAGGGACTGTATCTTATCCAAGGCTGTACACTCAGGGACTGCATCTTATCCGCCGCTGTACACTTAGGGATGGTATCTTTTCCAGGGCTGTACACTCAGGGACTGTATCTCATCCAGGGCTGTGCACTAGGGACTGTATCTCATCCAGGCCTGTATACTGAAGGAGTGCATCTTATCCAGGGTGTACACTCAAGAACTGGATCTTATCCAGGGCTGTAAATTCAGGGTATATATATCATCCAGGGCGTTATACTCAAGGACTGTATCTCATCCTGTGCTGCACATTCAGCGACTGTATCCCATCCAGGGCTGCACATTCAGGGACTGTATCTCATCGAGGGCTGTACACTCAGAGACTGCATCTTATCCAGGGCTGTACACTCAGGGGCAGTATCTCATCCAGGGCTGTATTCTCAAGGAGTGTATCTGATCCAGGGCTGTACACTCAGACCCTGTATCTTATCCAGGTCTGTACACTCATATACTGTATCTTATCCAGGCCCCTATACTCAGAGAATGTATCTTACCCCGGGCTGTACATTCAGGGACTGTATCTTCTCGAGGTCTGTACACACTGAGACTGCATCTTATCGTGGGCTGTACACTCAGGGATGGCATCTTATCCAAGGCTGTACTCTCAGGACCTGCATCTCATCCAGGGCTGTAAACTAAGGGAGTGTATATCATCCAGGGCTTTACACTCAAGGACTGTATCTCATCCAGGATTGTACACACAGCGTCTGTATGTCATCCATGGCTGTACACTCAGGGACTGTATCTCCTCTAGGGCTGTACACTCAGGGTTGTATCTCATCCAGGGCTGTACACTCAGAGACTGTATTTCATCAGGACGGTACAATCAGGGACTGTATCTCATCCCGCGCTGCACCCTCCGGGACTGTATTTCATCAGCGCTATACACTCAGGGACTGTACTTCATCCAGGGCTGTAGACTCAGAAAATTTATATCGTCCCGGGCTGTACACTAAGGGACTGTATCTCATCCAGGGCTGTACACTCAGTGACTGTGTCTCATCCTGGCCTGACAACTCAATGACTGTATCACATCCAGGGCTGTACTCTCAGGGACTGTATCTCATCGAGGGCTGTACACTCAGGCACTGCATCTCATCCAGGGTTGTACACACAGGGACTGTATCTCCTCCAAAGGTTACACACACAGAATGTATCTCATCCATTTTTGTACACTCAGCCTCTGAATGTCATCCAGGGCTGTACACTCAGGGACTGTATCTGATCTAAGGCTGTATACTCAGGTATTGTATCTCATCCAGGGCTGTACACTCACAGTCTGTATCTCACCCAGGGCTGTACAACCATGGACTGTATCTCATCCAGGGCTCTACACTCAGGGACAATGTATCATCCATGCCTGTGTAGTCAGCAACTGTATCTCATCCAAGGCGGTACACTCAGGGACTGCATATCATCAAGGGCTGTACCATCAGTGTCTGTATCTCAACCAGAGGTGTAGTCTTAGGGACTGTACCTGATCGAGGGCTGTACACTCAGGGACTGTATCTCATCCAGTGCTTTACACTCACGGACTGTACCCATCTTGGGCTGTACTCTCAGGGCATGTATCTCATCCAGGTTTTACATTCAGGGACGGTTTCTCATCCAGGGCTGTACACTCAGGTACTGTATCTCATCCAGTGCTGTATACTCAGGGACAGTATGTCATCCAGGGCTGTACTCTGAGGGAGTGTATCTCATCCAGGGCAGTACACTCAGACACTGTATCTTATCCAGGGCTGTACACTCATACACTGTATCTTATCCAGGGCTGTATACTCAGGGACTGTATCTAATCCAGGGCAGTACATTCAGGGACTGTATCTTCTCCAGGGCTGTACACTCAGGTACTGCATCTTATCCCGCGCTGTACACTCAGGGACGGTATCTTATCCAGGGCTGTACAGTCAGGGACTGTATCTCATCCAGGGCTGTGCACTCAGGGACTGTATCTTATCCAGGTCTGTATATCAAGGACTGCATCTTATCTAGGGTGTACACTCAGGGACTGCATCTCATGCAGGGCTGTAATCTCACGGTGTATATATCATGCAGGGCTTTAACTCCAGGACTGTATCTCAGGCAGGGCTGTACACTCAGGGAGTGTATCTCATCCAGGGATGTACAATCAGGGACTGTATTTCATCAGGGATATACCCTCATGGACTGTAACTCATCCAGGGCTGTACGCTAATGGACCGTATCTCATCCAGTGGTGTACACTCAGGGACTATATGTCATCCAGGGTTGTACGCTCATGGACAGTATCTCGTCCAGCACTGCACACTCTGCAACTGTATCTTATCCTGTGCTGTACATTCAGCGACTCTATGTCATCTAGGGCTGTACACTAAGGGACTTTATCTAATCTAGGGCTTTAAACTCAGGAATTGTATCTCATCCAGGGTTGTACACTCACGGACTGTATCTCATCCAGGGCTGTACACTCAGGGACTGTATTTCATCAGGACTGTACAATCACGGACTGTACTTCATCCAGAGCTGTGCACTCAGGGAATGTATCTCATCCATGGCTGTACACTCAGGGAATGTATCTCATCAAGGGCTGTACATTCAGGGACTGTATCTTCTCCAGGGCTGTACAATCACGAACGGCATCTTATCCGGCGCTGTACACTCAGGGATGGTATCTTATCCAGAGCTGTACACTCAGGTACTATATCTCATCCAGGGCTGTACACTCACGGACCGTATCTCATCCAGGGCTGTACTCTCAGGGCGTGTATCTCATCCAGATTGTACATTCAGGGACTGTATCTCATCCAGGGATGTACACTCAGGGACTGTATCTCATCCAGTGCTGTACACTCAGGGACAGTATGTCATCCAGGGCTGTACTCTCAGGGAGTGTATCTCATCCAGGGCTGTACACTCAGGGACTGTACCTAATCTAGGGCTGTACACTCAGGGACTGTTTCTCATCCATGGCTTTACACACACGAACTGTATCTCATCCAGTGCTGTACAATCAGGACCTGTATCTCAGCCACGGCTGTACACTAAGGGACAGTATCTCATCCCGTGCTGTAATCTCAGGGAGTGTATCTCATCCAGGGCTGTACACTCAGAACCTGTATCTTATCCAGGGCTGACACTCATACACTGTATCTTATCCAGGCCTGTATACTCAGGGACTGTATGTTATCCAGGGCTGTACACTCAGGGGCTGCATCTTATCCAGGCCTGTACACTCAGGGGCTGCATCTTATCCAGGGCTGTACATTCAGGGACTGTATCTTATCCACGGCTGTATACTCAGGGACTATCTTATCCAGGACTGTACACTCAGGGACTGTATCTTATCCGCGGCTGTTCACCTAGGGGCTGAATCTCATTCAGGGCAATAAACTCCGGGAGTGTATATCATCCAGGGCTTTAGACTGAAGGCCTGTATCTCATCCAGGGTTGTACACTCAGGGTCTGTATGTCATCCAGGGCTGTACACTCAGGTACTATATCTCATTCAGGGCTGTAAACTCACGGACTGTAACTCATCCAGGGCTGTACACTCTGGGACTGTATCTCATCCAGGGATGTACGCTCAGGGACTGCATATTCTCCAGGGCTGTACACTCAGGGAATGCCTCTTATCCAGGGCTGTGCACACAGGAACTGTATATGATCCAATCATGTACACTCAGGGACTGCATCTCATCCAGGGTTGTACATGCAGGGACTGTGTCTCATCCACGGCTTTACCCACACGGACTGTATCTTGTCCAGGGCTGTACACTCATACAATGGATATTATGCAGTGCTATACACTCAGGGACGGTATCTTATCCAGGGCTGTACATTCAGGGACTGTATCTTCTACAGGGCTGTACAATCAGGAACTGCCTCTTATCCAGGGCTGTACAGTCAGAAACAATATCTTATCCAGGGCTCTACACTCAGGGACTGTATCTCATCCAGGGCTGTGCACACAGGGACTGTATATGATCCAGGCCTGTACACTAAGGGACTGCATCTCATCCAGCATTGTACACGGGGGACTGTATCTCGTCCAGGGCTTTACACACACGGACTGTATCTAATCCAGGGCTGTACAGTCAGGGACTGTATCTCATCTAGGGCTGTACACTCAGGGACAGTATCTCATACAGGGCTGTATTCTAGGGAGTGTATCTCATCCAGGGCTGTACACTCACACCCTTTATCTTATCAAGGGCTGTACACTCATATACTGTATCTTATCCAGGCCCCTATACTCAGGGACTGTATCTTATCCAGGGTTGTACATTCAGGGACTGTATCTTCTCGAGGTCTGTACACTCAGAGACTCCATCTTATCCAGGGCTGTACACTCAGGAATGGCATCTTATCCAGATTTGTACACTCAGGGGCTGCATCTCATCCATGGCTGTAAACTAAGGGAATGTATATCATCCAGGGGATTACACTCAAGGAATGTATCTCATCCAGGACTGGACACACAGTGTCTGTATATCATCTAGGGCTGTACACTCAGGGACTGTATCTCATCTAGGGCTGTACACTCAGGGATTGTATCTCATCCAGTGCTGTAAACTCAGGGACTGTATTTCATCAGGACTGCACAATCAAGGACTGTACGTTATCCAGGGGTGGGCACTCAGGGTATGTATCTCATCCAGGGCTGTACAATCATGGACTGTATCTCATCCAGTGCGGTATACTCAGGGACTGTAACTGATCGAGGGCTGTACACTCAGCTTCTGTATCACATCCAGGTATGTACACCCATGGACTGTATTTCATCCAGGGCTGTACACTCAGGGACTGTCTCTCATCCAGGCCTGTACAGTCAGCAACTGTATCTCATCCAGTGCTGCACACTCAGGGACTCTATCTCATCCCGGCATGTACACACAGTGACTGTATCTCATCCAGGGCTGTACACTTAGGAACTGTATCTCATCCATGCCTGTGCAGTTAGCAACTGTATCTCATCCAAGGCTGTACACTCAGTGACTGTATCTCATCCGGCGCTTTACACTCATGGACTGAATCTCATCAAGGGATGTACTCTCAGGGTGTGTATCTCATCCATGGCTGTGCATTCAGGGACTGTATCTCATCCAGGGCTGTACACTCAGGGACAGTACCTCATCTAAGGCTGTGCACTCAGGGACAGCATCTTATCCAGGCCTGTATACTCAAGGAACACATCTTATCTAGGGTGTACACTCAGGGACTGCATCTCATTCATGGCTGTAAACTCAGGGTGTATATATCATGCAGGGCTTTACACTCAAGGACTGTATCTCAGGCAGGGCTGTACACTCAGGGAGTGTATCTCATCCAAGGATGTACAATCAGGGACTGTATTTCATCAGGGATGTACACTCAGGGACTGTATCTCATCCAGGGCTGTACGCTCATGGTCTGTATCTCATCCAGGGCTCTATTCTCAGGGACTGTATCTCACCCTGGGCTGTACACTCAGGGAATGTATCTCATTCAGGCCTATACACTCTGGGACTGTATCTCATCCAGGGCTGTACACTCAGACACTGTATCTTATCTACAGATGTACACTCTGACAATGTATATTATCCAGGGCGATACACTCAGACACTGTATCTGATCAAGGGCTGTATAGTCAAGGACAGCATCTTATCCAGGGTTGTACACTCAGGGACATTACCTCATCCAGGAATGAACACTCAGGGACTGTATGTCATCCAGTTCTGTAAAGTCACGGACTCTATCTGATCCAGGGCTATACACTCAGGAACTATATCTAATCCAATGCTGTACACCTAGGGACTGTATCTCATCCAGGACTGTACACTCAGGGACTGTATCTCATCCATGGCTGTACTCTCAGCGACTGTATCTCATCCAGGACTGAACCTGAGGGACTGTATCTCATCCTTGTCTATACACTCAGGAATTGTCTCTCTTCCAGGGCTGTACAATCAGGGACTGTATCTCATCCTGGGGTGCCCAACCAGACCCTGTATCGTATCCATGGCTGTACACACAGAAACTACCTCATCACGTGCTGTACACTCATACACTATCTTATCCAGGGCTGTACACTCAGGGACAGCATCTTATCTAGGGCTGTACACTCAGTGACTGTATCTTATCCAGGGCTGTACACTCAGTGACTGAATCTTATCCAGGGCTGTACACTCAGGGACTTTATATTATCCAGGGTTGTAAAATAAGGGACTGTATCTCATCCAGGGGTGTACACTCAGGGACTGTATCTCATCTTGGCCTTTATCTCAGACACTGTATCTTGTCCAGGGCTCTACACGCAGAGACTGTAGCTCATTCAGGGCTGTATACTCAGGGACTGTATCTTATCCAGGGCTGTATACTCAGACATTGTATGTTATGCTGGGCTGTATACTAAGGGACAGCATCTTATCCATGGCAGTACACTCCGGGACTGTATCTTATCTAGGGCTGTATATTCAGAGAGTGTATCTCATCCAGGACTGTATACTCAGACACTGTATCTTATCCAGCTCTGTAAACTCAGACACTGTATCTTATCCAGGGCTGGACACTCAGACACTGTATCTTACCCAGGTCTGTATACTCAGGGACTGCATCTTATCCAGTGCTGTACACTGATGGAATGTATCTTATCAGGGCTGTATACTCAAGGTCTGAATCTTATCCAGGACTGTACACTCACGGACTATATCTCATCCAGTGCTGTACACTCAGTGACTGTACCTCATCCAGGGCTGTTCACTCCGTGACTCTTCTCATCCGGGGCTGTACACACAGGAAGTTATCTCATCCATGGCTGTACACTGAGGGACAGTGTCTCACCTAGGACTGTACACTCAGAGACGGTATCTCATTGAGCGCTGTATACTCATGGACTGTATCTTATCCAGGCCTGTTCACTCTATGACTGTATCTTATCCAGGGCAGTACATTCAGGGACTGCATTTTATCCAGGGCTTTACACTCTCAGAGCGTATCTCTTCCAGGGCTGTACACTCAGTGACTATACCTCATCCAAGGCTGTTCACTTGGTGACTGTACTCATCCAGGGCTGTACACTCAGAGACTTATCTCATCCAGGGCTGTACATTCACGGACTGTATCTCACACAGTGCTGAATACTCAGGGACTGTAACTCATGCAGGGCTGTACACTCATGGACTGTATCTCATCCAGGGGTGCCCACAAGGACACTGTATCTTATGGACACTGTATCTTATCCAGGGCTGGAAACTCAGACACTGTATCTCATTCAGGGCTGTATACTCAGGGTCTGTTTCTTATCCCAGGCAGTACACTCAGGGACTGTATATCATCCAGGGCTGTACACTCAGGGTCTCAATCTCATCCTGGGCTGTACAGTCAGGGACTGTATCTCATCCAGGGCTGTACACTCAGGGTCTCTATCTCATCCCGGGCTGTACACTCAGGGACTATATCTCATCCAGGGCTGTACAATCAGGGAATGTATCTCATTCAGGGCTGTACACACTGTGATGGTATCCTATCCAGGCCTGTACACTCAGGGACTGTATCTCATCCAGGGATGTACTATCAGGGCATGTATCTCATCCAGGATGTACACTCAGGGACTGTATCTCATCCAGGGCTCTACACTCAGGGATTGTATCTCGTCCATGGCTGTACAGTGCGGGACTGTATGTAATCCAGGGTTTCACACTCAAGGACTGTATCTCATCCAGGGCTGTACACTCAGATACTTTATCTTATCCAGGGCTGTACACTCAGACACTGAAGCTTATCGAGGGCTGTACTCTCAGGGACTGTATCTTCTCCACGGCTGTTCACTCAGGGACTGCATCTTATCCAGGGCTGTACACTCAGGTACTGTACCTTATCCAGGGTTGTCAACTCATGGACTGTATCTCATCCAGGGCTGTACACTCAGGGACGGTATCTCATCTAGGCCTGTATATCAGACACTGTATTTTGTCCAGGGATGTACACTCAGAGACTATATCTCATTCAGGGCTGTATAATCAGGGACTGTATCTCATCCAGGGCTGTATACTCAGACACGGTATGTTATCCTGGGCTGTACACTAAGGGACAGCATCTTATCCACGGTAGTACACTCAGGGACTGAATATTATCCAGGACAGAACACTCAGGGACTGTATCTCATCCAGGGCTGTAAACTCAGGGACTGTATCTCATCTAGGCCTGTCTACTCAGACACTGTCTTATCCACGGCTGTACACTCAGGGCCTGTATCTTATCCAGGACTGTATGCTCACGGACTCTATCTCATCCAGGGCTGTACACTCAGTGACTGTACCTCTTCCAGGGCTGTTCACTTGTTGACTGTTCACACCCAGGGCTGTACACTCAGGGACTGTATCTCACCTAGGGCTGTACACAAAGAGACGGTATCTCATCGAGGGCTGTATACTCATGGACTGTATCTTATCCAGGTGCGCACACTCTGTGACTATACCTCATCCAGGGCTTTTCACTCGGTGACTTATCTCATCCAGGGCTGTACATTCAGGGACTGTATCTCACACAGGGCTGAACACACAGGGATTGTAACTCATGCAGGGCTGTACACACATGGACTGTATCTCATCCAGGGCTGGACACTCAGACACTGTATCTCATTCAGGGATGTATGATCAGGGAGTGTATCTTATCCAGGGCAGTGCACTCAGGGACAGTATCTCTTCCAGGGCTGTACCCTCAGACACTGCATCTTATCCAGTGCTGTACACTTAGACACTGCATCTCATCCAGGGCTGTATACTCAGTGAATGTATCTCATCCAGGACTGTACACTCAGGGACTGTATTACATCCTTGGCTGTACACTCAGGGACTGCATCTTATCCAGAGCTACACACTCAGGGACTCTATCTCATCCAGGGCTGTACACATAGTCACTGTATCTCACCCAGGGCTGTACACACAAGGACTGTATCTCATCAAGGGGTGCCACTCAGGGACTGTATCTTCCCCAAGGCTATACAGTCTGGGACTGTATCTCATCCAGGAATATACATTCCGGGACTGTATCTCATCCTGAGATGTACACTGAAGGACTGTATCTCATCCAGGTCTGTACTATCAGGGCGTGTATCTCATCCAGGGTTGTGCACTCAGGGACTGTATCTCATCCAGGGCTGTACACTCAGGGAAAGCATCTCATCCAGGGCTGTACACTCAAGGACTGTATCTCATCTAGGACTGTACACTCACGGACGGTATCTCATCCAGGGCTGTATACTCTGTGACTGCACCTCATCCAGGGCTGTTCACTCGGTGAATGTTCTCATCCGGGGCTGTTCACACAGGGACTTATTTCATCCAGGGCTATACACCCAGGGACTGTATCTCACCTAGGGCTGTACACTCAGGGACTGTATCTCATCGAGTGGTGTATACTAATGGACTATATCTTCTCCAGGCCTGTACACTCTGTGACTGTATCTTATCCAAGGCAGTACACTCAGTTCTCATCCGGGGCTGTTCACACAGGGACTTATTTCATCCAGGGCTATACACCCAGGGACTACATCTCACCTAGGGCTGTACACTCAGGGACTGTATCTCATCGAGTGGTGTATACTAATGGACTGTATCTTATCCAGGCCTGCACACTCTGTGACTGTATCTTATCCAAGGCAGTACACTCAGGGACTGCATCTTATCCAGGGCTTTACACTCTCGGACTATATCTCATCCAGGGCTGTACACTCAGTGACTATACCTCATCCAGGGCTGTTCACTCGGTGACTATCCTCATCCAGGGCTATACACTCAGGAACTTATATCATCCAGGGCTGTACATTCAGGGACTGTACCTCATCCAGGGCTGTACACTCAGGGACTGTAACTCATGTAGGGCTGTACACTCATGGACTGTATCTCATCCAGGGCTGCACATTCAGACACTGTATCTTATCCAGGGCTGTACACTCAGACACTGTATCTCATCCAGGGCTGTTTACTCAGGGACTGTATCTTACCCAGGGTAGTGCACTCAGGGACTGTATCTCATCCAGGGATGTACACAGAGACACTGCATCTTATCCAGGGCTGTGCACTCAGACACTGTGTCTCATCCAGGGCTGTATACTCACTGAATGTATCTCATCCAGGGCTGTACACCAGGGACTGTATCACATCCAAGGCTGTACAATCAGGGACTGCATCTTGTCCAAATCTACATGCTCAGGGACTCTATCTCATCTTGGGCTGTTCACTTACGCACTGTATCTTATCCAGGGCTGTACATTCTGGGACTGTATCTCATCCAGAGATGTACACTCAGGGACTGTATCTCATCCAGGGCTGTACTATCAGGGCGTGTCTCCCATCCAGGATTGTGCACTCAGGGACTGTATCTCATCCAGGGCTGTACACTCAGGGATTGTATCTCATCCAGGGATGTACTCTCCGGGATTGTATGTAATCCAGAGTTTTACACTCAGGGACAGTTTCTCATCTAGTGCTGTACACTCAGACACTTTATGTTATCCAGGGATGTACACTCAGACACTGAATCTTATTGAGGGCTATACTCTCAGGGACTGTATCTTCTCCAGGGCTGTACACTCAGGGACTTCATGTTATCCAGGGCTGTACACTAGGGACCGTATCTCATCTAGTCCTGTATACTCAGACACTGTATCTTGTCCAAGGCTGTACACTCAGAGACTGTACCTCATTCAGGGCTGTATACTCAGGGACTGTATCTTATCCAGGGCTTTATACTCAGACACGGTATGTTATCCTGGGCTGAACACTGAGGGACAGCATCGTATCCACGGCAGTACACTCAGGGACTGTATCTTATCCAGGGCTGTACACTCAGGGACTGTATCGCATCCAGGGTTTTACACACAGTCACAGTATCTCATCCAGTGCTCTAAACTCTGTGACTCTACCTCATCCAAGGCTTTTCACTCAGTGTGTGTTCTCATCCACGCCTGTACACTCAGGGACTTATCTGATCCATGTCTGTGATTCAGGGACTGTATCTCATCCAGGGCTATACACTAATGGAATGTATCCAATCCAGCGCTGTACACTCAATGACTGTATCGCATCCATGGCTGTACAGTCACGGACTGTATCTAATCCAGGGCTGCACACACAGACACTGTATCTTATCCAGGGCTGTACACTCAGACACTCTATCTCATCCAGGGCAGTATACTTAGGGACTGTATCTTATCCAGGGCACAATATTCAGAAACTGTATCTAATCCATGGATGCACACACAGACACTGCATCTTATCCAGGGCTGTACACTCAGACACTGTATCTTATCCAGGGCTGTATACTCAGGGAGTGCATCTTATCCAGGTCTGTACACTCAGGGACTGTATCTTATCCAGGGCTGTATACTCAAGGGCTGCATCTTATCCAGTACTATACACTCAGGAACAGTATCTCATACAGGGATGTACACTCAGGAACTGTATCACATCCAGGGCTGTATACTCAGGGACTGTATCTCATCCAGGGATGTACACTTAGGCACTGTATCTCATCCAGGGCTGTACACACAGGGACTTATCACATCCATGTCTGTGATTCGGGAATATATCTCATCCTGGCCTGTAAACTCAGGGACTGTATCTCATCGATGGCTGTTTATGCATGGACTGTATCTTATCAAGTCCTGTACACTCGGTGACTGTATCTTATCCAGTGCAGCACACTCAGGGACTGAATCATATCCAGGGCTTTACACTTTCGGACTGTATCTCATCCAGGGCTGTACACTCAGTGACTATACCTCATCCAGGGCTGTTCACTCGTAGACTGTCCTCATCCAGGGCTGTACACTCAGGGACTTATGTCATCCAGGGCTGTACATTCAGGCACTGTATCTCACCCAGGGATGTACACTCAGGGACTGTAACTCATGTAGGAGTGTACCCTCATGGACTGTTTCTCATCCAGTGCTGCACACTCAGACACTGTATATTACCCAGGGCTATACGCTCAGACACTGCATCTTATACAGGGCTGTACACTCAGACACTGTATCTCATCCAGGGCTGTATACTCAGTGAATGTATCTAATCCAGGGCTGTACACACAGGGACTGTATCACATCCAGTGCTGTACACTCAGGAACTGCATCTTATCCAGTGCTACACACACAGGGACTCTATCTCCTCCAGTGCTGTACACTTAGGCACTGTATATCATCCAGGGCTGTATACACAGGGACTGTATCTCATCCAGTGCTGTACACTCAGGGACTGTATCTCATCTAGGCCTGTATACTCAGACACTGTATCTTGTCCAGGGCTGTACACTCAGAGAATGTATCTCATTCAGGGCTGTATATTCAGGGACTGTATCTTATCCAGGGCTGTATACTCAGACACGTTATATTATCCTGGGCTGTATACAAAGGGACAGCATCTCATCAACGGCAGTACAATCAGGGACTGTATCTTATGCAGGGCTGTACACTCAGGGACTGTATCTCTTCCAGGGGTGTACACTCAGGGACTGTATCTCATCTAGGCCTGTATACTCAGACACTGTATCTTATCCAGGGCTGTACACTCAGGGACTGTATCTCATTCAGGGCTGTACACTCAGGGACTGTATCTCATCCAGGGCTGTACACTCAGAGACTTATTTCATCTAGGGCTGTACACTAAGGGACTGTATCTCATCCAGGGCTGTACACTCAGAGACTTATCTCATCCAGGGCTTCCCACTCAGACACTGTATCTTATCCAGGGCTGGCCATTCAGACACTGTATCTCATTCAGGGCTGTATACTCCGAGACTGTATCTTATCCAGGGCAGTACACTCAGGGCCTGTATCTCATCCAGGTCTGTACACTCAGGGACTCTATCTCATCCCGGGCTGTACACTCAGGGGCTGTATCTCATCCAGGGCTGTACGTTCAGGGAATGTATCTCATTAAGGGCTGTACACTCTGGGTTGTTATCTCATCCAGGGCTGTACACTAAGGGACTGTATCTCATCCAGGGCAGTACACCTAGGGACTGTATCTCATCCAGGGCTGTACACTCAGGGACTGTATCTCACCCAGGGCTCTAAACTCCGGGACTGTATCTCACCCAGGGCAACACACTCAGGGACTGCATCTCATCCAGGGCTGTACAGTCAAAGACTGTATCTTATCCAGGGCTAGACAGTCAGGAACTGTATCTTATCCAGATTTGTTCTCTCAGGGACTGTATATTATTCAGGGCTATAAACTCAGGGACTGTATCTCAACCAGGGCTGTAAACTCACGGACTGTATCTCATCCTGGGGATGTACACCCAGGGACATTATCTCATCTTGGTATGTATTCTCAGGGACTGTATCTCATCCAGGGCTGTACACTCAGGGACTGTATCTCATCCTGAGCTCTACACTCAGGGACTGTATCTCATCGAGGGCTATATACTCATGGACTGTATCTTATCCAGGCCTGTACACTCTGTGACTGTATCTTATCCAGGTGAGTACACTCAGGGACTGCATCTTATCCAGCATTTTCACTCTCGGACTGTATCTCTTCCAGGGCTGTACACTCAGTGACTATACGTCATCCAGGGCTGTTCACTCAGTGACTGTCCTCATCCAGGGCTGTACACACAGGGACTGTAACTCATGTAGGTCTATACACTCATGGACTGAATCTCATCCAGTGCTGCACACTCAGACACTATATCTCATTCAGGGCTGTATACTCAAGGACCCTATCTTATCCAGGGCTGTATACTCAGACACCGTATGTTATCATGGGCTGTATACTAAGGGACAGCATCTTATCCACCACAGTACACTCAGGGAATGTATCTTATCCAGAGCTGTACACTCAGGGACTTTATCTCATCTAGGCTTGTATCCTCAGACACTGTATCTTATCCAGGGCTGTACACTCAGGGTCTGTATCTCATTCAGGGCTGTACACTCAGAGAGTGTATCTCATCCAGGGCTGTACACTCAGACACTGTATCTCATCCAGGCCAGTATACTCAGACACTGTATCTTATCCAGGGCTGTAAACTCATACACTGTATCTTATCCATGGCTGGACACTCAGACACTGTATCTTACCCCGGGGTGTATACTCATGGACTGCATCTTATCCAGTGCTCTACACTGATGGACTGTATCTTATCAGGGCTTTATACTCAAGTTCTGAATCTTATCCAGGACTGTACACTCATGGACTATATCTCATCCAGGGCTGTACACTCAGTGACTGTACCTCATCCAAGGCTGTTCACTGGGTGCCTGTTCTCATCCGGGGCAGTACAGACAGGGAGTTATCTCATCCAGGGTTGTACACTCAGGGACTCTATCTCATCCCAGGTGGTACACTCATGGACTGTATCTCATCCAGGGCTGTACAATCAGGGAATGTATGTCATTGTGGGCTGTACACTCTGGGACCGTATCTCATCCAGGGCTGAACACACAGGAATTGTATCTCATCCAGGGCTGTACAATCAGACACTGCATCTTCTCCACAGCTGTAACACTCTCGGACTGTATCTCATCCAGGCTGTACACTCACTGATTATACCACATCCAGGGCTGTTCACTCGGTGACTCTTCTCATCCAGGGCTGTACACTCAAGGACTTATCTCATCCAGTTCTTTACATTCCGGGACTGTATCTCACCCAGGGCTGTACACTCAGCGACTGTAACTCATGTAGGGGTGTACACTCATGGACTGTATCTCATCCAATGCTGCACGCTTAGACACTGTATCTCATCCAGGGCTGTACACTCAGACACTTTATCTTACCCAGAGCTGTACACTCAGACACTAAATCTTATAGAGGGCTGTACTCTCAGGGACTGTATCTTCTCCAGGGCTGTACACTCAGGGACTGTAACTTATCCAGGATTGTACACTCAGGCACTGTATCTCATTCAGGGCTGTACACTCAGAGACTTATCTCATCCAGGGGTGTACACTAAGGGACTGTATCTCATCCAGGTCTGTGCAATCAGGGACTGTACCTCATCCAGGGCTGTACACTCAGAGACTTATATCATCCAGGGCTGCCCACTCAGACTCTGTATTTTATCCAGGGCTGGACACTCAGACACTGTATCTCATTCAGGGCTGTATACTCAGGGACTGTATCTTATCCAGGGCAGTATACTCAGGGACTGTATCTCATCCAGGTCTGTACACTCAGGGACTGTACCTCATCCAGGGCTGTATACTTAGGGACTGTATCTATCCAGGGCTCTAAGCTCAGGGACTGAATCTCATCCAGTCTTGTACACTCAGGGACTGTATCTCATCCCGGGCTGTACAATCAGGGAATGTATCTCATTCAGGACTGTACACTCTGGGATGGTTTCTCATCCAGGGCTGAACACTCAGGGACTGCATCTCATCCAGGGCTATACACTCAGGGACTGCATCTCAACCAAGGCTGTACACTCAGGGACTGCATCTTAACCAGGGCTGTACACTCAGGGACTGTAACTTATCCAGCGTTGTACACTCAAGGACTTTATCTCATCCAGGTCTTTACACTCAGGGACTATATCTCATCTAGGCCTGTATACTCAGACACTGTATCTTGGCCAGTGCTGTACACTCAGGGACTGTATCTCATCCAGGGCTGTATACTCAGGAACTGTATCTCATCCAGGGTTGTACACTCAGGGACTGTATCTCACCCATGGCTATACACTCAGGGACTACATCTCCTCCAGGGCTGTACAGTCAGGGACTGTATCTTATTCAGGGGTGTACAGTCAGGAACTGTATCTTATCTAGATCTGTTCTCTCAGGGACTGTATATTATTCAGGGTTGTAAACTCAGGGACTGTATCTCAACCAGGGCTGTACAATACTGGACTGTATCACATCCACATTCCGAGACTTTATCTCATCGAGGGCCATATACTCATGGACTGATCTTATGCAGGCGTGTACACTCTGTGACTATATCTTATCCAGGACAGTACAATAAGAGAATGCATCTTATCCAGGGCTTTACACTCTCAGACTGTATCTCTTCCAGGGCTGTACACTCAGTGACTATACCTCATCCAGGGCTGTTCAATCGGTGACTGTCCTCATCCAGGGCTGTACCGTCTGGGAGTGTATCTCATCCAGGGCTGTACATTCTGGGACTGTATCTCATCCATAGATGTACAGTAAGGGACTGTATCACATCCAGGGCTGTACAGTCTGGGACTGTATCTCATCCAGGGCTGTCAACTCACAGACTGTATCTCATCCACGGCTGTACTTTGAGGAACTGTATCTCATCAAGGGCTGTACACTCAGGGACTGCATCTCATCCAGGGCAGTACACCTAGGAACTGTATCTCATCCAGGGCTGTACACTCGAGGACTACATATCATACAGGGCTGTACACTTAGGGACTTTATCTCATACAGGGCTGTACACTCAGGGACTGTATCTCATCCAGGGATGTACACTGAGGGACTGTATCTCATCCAGGGCTGCAAAGTCACGGACTGGTTCTCATCCAGGGCAGTACACACAGGAACTCTATCTAATACAAGGCTGCACACCTAGGGACTGTATCTCATCCAGGGCTGTACACTGACGGACTGCATCTCATCCAGGGCTGTACACTCAGGATTTGTATCTCTTCCAGGGCTGTACACTCAGGGACTGTAGTTCTACTGGGCTGCACAACCAAACACTATATCTTATCCAGAGCTGTACACTCAGGCACTGTATCTCATCAACTGCTGTTTACTCAGGAACTGTATCTTATCCAGGGATATAAAGTCAGCGACTATATGTTATCCAGATCTGTACACTCAGGGACTGTATATTATCCAGGGATGTAAACTCAGGGAATGTATTTCATCCAGGGCTGTACACTCACGGAATGTATCTCATCAAGGGTGTAGACTCAGTGACTGTATCTCATCTAGGGCTCTTCCTTCGGTGACTGTTCTCATCCAGGGCCGTACATACAGGGACTTATTTCATCCAGGGCTGTACACTCAGGGAGTGTATCTCCTCCTGTGCTGTACACTCTGGGATTGTATCTCATCCAGGGCTGTACACTAAGAGAATGTATCTGAACCAGTGCTGTACACTCAGGGACTGTATCTTATCCAGGGCTGTACACTCAGACACTGTATCTCATCCAGGGCTGTATACTCAGGGAGTGTATCTTATCCAGGTCTGTACACTCAGGGACTGTATCTTATCCAGGGCTGTACACTCAGACACTGTATCTGATCCAGGGCTGTACACTCAGA
The DNA here is from genome assembly GCF_020740685.1 of Jaculus jaculus. NCBI lineage: Eukaryota > Metazoa > Chordata > Mammalia > Rodentia > Dipodidae > Jaculus > Jaculus jaculus. The sequence goes on from NC_059126.1 coordinate 8,653,225, forward strand.
CACTCTATCTCATCTAGGGCTGTATACTCAGGGACTGTATCTTTTCAAGGGCAGTACACTCACCAACTGTATCTCATCCAGGACTGGACACTCGAGGACTGTATCTCATCACAGGCTGTACACTCAGGGACTGTATCCCATCCAGGCTGTATACTCGAGGACTGTATCTCATCCAGGGCTGTACACTGACGGACTGCATCTCATCCAGGCTGTACACTTAGGAATTGTATCTCTTCCAGGGCTGTACACTAAGGGAATGTATCTGAACCAGTGCTGTACACTCAGGTACTGCATCTTATCCAGGGCTGTACACACAGATAATGTATCTCATCCACGGCTGTACACTCGAGGACTGTATCTCATCCCGGGCTGTACACTCAGGGACTGTATCTCATCCAGCATTGTACACTCAGGGACTGTATCTCATCCAGCGCTGTACACTCGAGGACTGTATCTCATCCAGGGCTATACACTCAGGGACTGCATGTCATCCAGGTTGTACAGTCAGGGACTGGATCTTATCCAGGTGTGTACACTCAGGGACTTTATCTCATCTTGGGAAGTAGACACAGGGGCTGTATCTCATCCAGAGCTGTTTTCTCATGGTCTGTATAGTAGTCAGCGCTTTAAAGTCAAGGACTGGTTCTCATCCAGTGCTGTATACTCAGGGGGTGTATCTTATCCAGGACTGTACACACAGGGACTGTATCTTATCCAGGGCTGTACACAGAGGGACTGTATCTCATCCAGGGCTGTATACTCAGGGAGTGTATCTTATCCAGGTCTGTACACTCAGGGACTGTATCTCATCCAGAGCTGCTCTCTCAGGGTCTGTATATTATTCAGGGCTTTAAAGTCCCGGACTGGTTCTCATCCAGTGCTGTATACTCAGGGAGTATATCTTATCCAGGTCTGTACACTCAGATACTGTATCTCATCCAGGGCTGTACACTCAGACACTCTATCTCATCTAGGTCTGTATACTCAGGGACTGTATCTGTTCCAGGGAAGTACACTCACGAACTGTATCTCATCCAGGGCTGTACACTCGAGGACTGTATCTCATCCAGGGCTGTACACTCAGGGACTGTATCTCATCCAGCGCTGTACACTCAGAGACTGTATCTCATCCAGCACTGGACACTCGAGGACTGTATATCATCCAGGGCTGTACACTCAGGGACTGTATCTCATCCAGGGCTGTACACTCGGGGACTGTATCTCCTCCAGGGCTATACACTCAGGGACTGCATCTTATCCAGGCCTGTACACTCAGGGACTGGATCTTATCCAGGGGTGTACACTCAGGGACTTTATCTCATCTTGGGATGTACACACAGGGACTGTATCTCATCCAGAGCTGTTCTCTCAGGGTCTGTATATTGTTCAGGGCTTTAAAGTCACGGACTGGGTCTCATCCAGTGCTGTATACTCAGGGAGTGTATCTTATCCAGGTCAGTACACAGAGGGACTGTATCTCATCCAGGGCTGTACACTCAGACACTCTATCTCATCCAGGGTTGTTTACTCAGGGACTCTATCTTTTCCAGGGCAGTACACTCACGAGCTGTATGTCATCCAGGTCTGTACACTCAGACACTGTATCTTATCCAGGGCTGTACACTCAGACACTGTATCCTTTCCCAGTCTGTACACTCACACAGTGTCTTATCCAGGTCTGTATACTCAGGGACTGTATCTTATCCAGGGCTATACACTCAGGGACAGTATCTCGTACAGGGATGTACACTCAGGGACTGTATGTCATCCAGGGCTGTAAACTCACGGACTGTATCTCATCCACGGCTGTACATTGAGGAACTGTATATCATCCAGGGCAGTACACTCAGGGACTGTATCTCATCCAGGGTAGTACACCTAGGGACTGTATGTCATCCAGGGCTGTACACTCGAGGACTGTATCTCATACAGGGCTGTACACTCAGGGACTTTATCTCATACAGGGCTGCAAAGTCACAGACTGGTTCTCATCCAGGGCTGTACACACAGGAACTCTATCTAATACAGCTCTGTACACCTAGGGACTGTATCTCATCTAGGGCTGTATTCTAAGTGACTGTGTCTCATCCAGGGCTGTACACTGATGGACTGCATCTCATCCAGGGATGTACACTCAGGAATTGTATCTCTTCCAGGGCTGTACACTCAGGGACTGTATTTCATTCTGGGCTGTACAACCAGACACTGTACCTTATCCATGGCTGTACACTCAGACACTGTATCTCATCCACTCTGTACACTCAGGTACTGTATCTTATCCAGGGGTATAAAGTCAGCAACTATATGTTATCCAGATCTGTACACTCAGGGACTGTATATTATCCAGGGATGTAAACTCAGGGACTGTATGTCATCCAGGGCTGTACACTCACGGAATGTATCTCATAAAGCGGTGTAGACTCAGTGACTGTACCTCATCCAGGGCTCTTTCTTCGGTGACTGTTCTCATCCAGTACTGTACACACAGGGACTTATCTCATCCAGGGCTGTACATTCAGGGAGTGTATCTCCTCCAGGGCAGTACACTCTGGGATTGTATCTCATCCAGAGCTGTACACTAAGGGAATGTATCTGAACCAGTGCTGTACACTCAGGGTCTGTATCCCATCCAGGACTGTACATTCAGGGACTGTTTCTCATACAGGGCTGCACTCTCAGACACTGTATCCTATCCAGAGCTGTACATTCAGACACTCTATCTCATCCATGGTTGTACATTCAAGGAGTGTATATTATCCAGGGCAGAACACTCAGAGACTGTATCACATCCAGGGATGCACACTCAGACACTGCATCTTATCCAGGGCTGTACACTCAGACACTGTATCTTATCCAGGGCTGTACACTCAGACACTGTATCTTATCCAGGACTGTACACTCAGACACTGTATCTCATCTAATGCTGTATACTCAGGGAGTGTATCTTATCCAGGACTGCACACCCAGGGAATGTATCTTATCCAGGGCTGTATACTCAAGGACTGCATCTTATCCAGGGTTGTACACTCAGGGACAGTATCTCATCCAGGGATGTACACTCATTTACTGTATCTCATCCAAGCCTCTAAAGTCACGGACTGTATCTAATCCATGGCTGTACATCAGGAACTCTATCTAATCCAATGGTGTACAGCTAGGGACTGTATCTCATCCACGGCTCTACACACAGGGAATGTATCTCATTTAGGGCTGTACAATCAGATACTGTATCTTATCCAGGCCTGTGCACTCTGGGACTGTATCTTATCCAGGGCTGTACACTCAGGTAATGCTTCTTATCCAGGATTGTACCCTCTCTGACTGTATCTCATCCAGTGCTGCACACTCAGTGACTATTACCTCATCCAGGGCTGTTCACTCTGTGACAGTTTTCATCCAGGGCTGGACACTCAGGGACTGATATCATCCAGGGCTGTACATTCAGTGACTGTATCTCACCCAGGGCTGGACACTCAGGGACTGATATCATCCAGGGCTGTACATTCAGTGACTGTATCTCACCCAGGGCTGTAAACTCAGGGACTGTATCTCATCCAGGGCTGCACATCAGGGACTATATTTCATCCGTGGGTGTAAACTCAAGGAATGTATCTCATCCAGCCATGTACACTCAGGGACTGTATCTTATCCAGGGGTGTACATTAAGGGACTGTATCTTATCGAGAGCTGTTCTCTCAGGGACGGTATATTATTCAGGACTGTAAACTCAGGGACTGTATCTCAACCAGGGCTGTACACTCACGGACTGTACCTCATCCTGGGGGTACACTCAGGTACTTTATCTCATCTTGGGATGTACACTCAGGGACTGTATCTCATCCAGGGCTGTACACTCAGGGACTGTATCCCATCCTGGGCTGTACACTGAGGGACTGTATCTCATCCCGGGCTGTACACTCAGGGGCTGTATCTCATCCAGGGTTGTACACTCCGGGACGGCATCTCATCCAGGGCCGTACAGCTTGGGACTGTATCTCATCCAGGGCTGTACACTCAGGGACAGCATCTCATCCAGGGCTGTACACACAGGGACTGCATCTCATCCAGGGCTGTACACTCACAGACTGTATATCATCTAGGGCTGTACACTCAGGGACTGCATGTCATCCAGGGCTGTACACTCAGGAATTGTATCTCATCTAGGGCTGTACACTCAGGGACTGCTTCTTCTCCAGGGTTTTACCCTCCCGGAATGTATCTCATCCAGTGCTGCACACTCAGTGACTATACCTTATCCAGGGCTGTTCACTCGGTGACAGTTCTCATCCAGGGCTGGACACTCAGAGACTGATGTCATCCATGGCGGAATATTCAGTGACTGTATCTCACCCAGGGGTGTACACTCGGTAACTGTATTTCATCCATAGTTGTAAATTCAGAGAATGTATCTAATCCAGCGCTGTACACTCATGGACTGTATCTCATCCAGGGCTGCACACCCAGGGACTGTATCTCATCCAGGTGTGTAAACTTAGGGAATGTATCTCATCCAGTGCTGTACACTGAGGAACAGTATCTCATCCAGGGGTGTACAGTCAGCGACTGTATCTTATCCAGAGCTGTTCTCTCAGGGACTGTATATTATTCAGGACTGTAAACTCAGGGAATGTATCTCAAGCAGGGCTGTACACTCACGGAGTGTAACTCATCCTGAGGGGTACACTCATGGACTTTATCTCATCTTGGTATGTACACTCAGGGACTGTATCTCATCCAGGGCTGTACACTCAGGGTCTGTATCTCATCCAGGGCTGTACACACAGGGAATGTATCTCATTCAGGGCTGTACACTCTGGGACGGTGTCTCATCCGGGGCTGAACACTCAGGGCCTGTATCTCATCCAGGGCTGTACACTCAGGGAAGTATCTCATACAGTGATGTACACACAGGGAATGTATCTAATCCAGGACTATGCACTCAGGGACTGCATCTCATCCAGGACTATACTCTCAGGGACTGCATCTCATCCAGGGCTGTACACTCATGGGCTGTATCTCATCTAGGGCTGTACACTCATGGACTCTACCTTATCCAGCGCTGTACACACCGTGACTGTACCTCATCCAGGTCTGTTCACTCGGTGAGTGTTCTCATCCAGGGCTGTACACACAGGGATTTATATCATCCAGGTCTGTACAATCAGTGACTGTATCTGACCAAGGGCTGTACACTCAGGGACTGAATCTCACCCAGGGCTGTACACTAAGGGAATGTATATGTACCAGTGCTGTACACTCAGGGACTGTATCTCATCCAGGGCTGTACTCTCAGGGACAGTATCTCATCCAGGGCTGCACACTCAGACACTGTATCTTATCCAGGGCTGTACACTCAGACACTGTGTCTTATCCAGGGCTGTATACAGAGGGACTGTATCTTATCCAGGCCTGTACACACTGAGACTGTATCTTATCCAGGGCTGTACAGTCAGGGACTGTTTCTTATCCATGGTTTTACCCTTTTGGACTGTATCTCATCCAGTGCTGAACACTCAGTGACTAGACATCATCCAGGGCTATTCACTCGGTGACAGTTCTCATCCAGGGCTGGACACTCAAGAACTGATGTCATCCAGGGCTGTACATTCAGTGACTGTATCTCACCCAGGGCTGTACACTCAGGGACTGGATTTCATCCAGGGCTGTAAATTCAGGGAATGTATCTCATCAAGCACTGTACATTCATGGACTGTATCTCATCCAGGAATGTACACTCAGGGACTGTATCTCATCCTGGGGTGTATATTCAGGGAATGTATCTCATTCAGTGCTGTACTCTCAGGGACTGTATCTCATCCAGGGCTGTACACTGAGGAACTTTATATTATCCAGGGCTCTACACTCAGGAATTGTATCACTTCTAGGGCTGTACAATCAGACACGGTGTCTCATCCAGGGCTGTATACTCAGTGACTGTATCTTATCCAGGGCTGTACAATCAGGGACTGTATCTTATCCAGAGCTGTACACTCAGGGTCTTCAAAATATCTAGGGCTGTACACTCAAACACTCTATCTTATCCAGGGCTGCACACTCAGGGAATGTATCTCATCCAGCCTGTACACTCAGGGAATATATCTTATCCAGGGATGTACATTCATTGACTGTATCTCATTCAGGGCTGTATAATCAGGGAGTGTATCTTTTCAAGTTCTGTACACTCAGGGACTCTATCTTATTCAGGGCTGTACACTCAAACACTGTATCTCATCCAGTGCTCTATACTCAGGGACTGTATCTTATCCAGCGCAGTACACTCAGGGACTGTATCTCATCGTGCGCTGAACACTCAGACACTGTATCTTATCCACGGTTGTATACCCAGGGAGTGTATCTTATCCAGGTCTTTACAATCAAAGACTGTATCTCATCCAGAGCTGTACACTCAGGAACTGTATCTCATCCAGGGCGGTACACTCAGGGAAGTATCTCATCCAGTGCTGTACACACAGGGACTGTAAATAATCCAGGACTATACCCTCAGGGACTGCATCTCATCCAGGGCTGTACACTCAGGGGCTGTATCTCATCTAGGGTTGTACACTCACGGACTGTATCTCAACCAGCGCTGTACACACCGTGACTGTACCTAATCCAGGTCTGTTCATTCGGTGAGTGTTCTCATCTAGGGCTGTACACTCAGGGACTGAATATCATCCTGGAATGCACAACCAGACACTGTATCTTATCCAGGGCTCTACACTCAGACAGTGTATCTTATCCAGTTCTGTACACTCAGGGACTGTATCTTATCCAGGGCTGTATACTCAAGGACTGCATCTTATCCAAGTTTGTACACTCAGGGACATATCTCATCCAGGGATATAAATTCAGGGACTGTATCTCATCCAGGGCTGTAAAGTCATGGACTGTATATCATACAGGGATGTACACTCATGAACTCTATCTAATCCAAGGGTGTACACCTTGAAACTGTATCTCATCCAGGGCTGTACTCTCAGCGAATGTATCTCATCCAGGGCTGTACACAGAGGGACTGTATCTCATCCAGGACTGTACACTCAGGAATTGTATCTCTTCCAGGGCTGTACACACAGGGACTGAATCTCATCCTGGACTGCACAACCAGACACTGTAACATATCCAGGGCTGTATACTCAGACACTGTATCTCATCCAGGCTGTATACTCATGGACTTTATCTTATCCTGGGGTGTACATTCAGGGACTGTATGTTATCCAAAGCTGTACACTCAGTGACTGTATATTATCAAGGGCTATAAACTCAGGGACTGTAACTTAACCAGTGTTGTATAATCAAGGACTGCATCTTATCCAAGTTTGTACATTCAGACACTGTATCCCATCCAGGCTGTATACTCAGGGACTTTATCTTATCCTGGGGTGTACATTCAGGGACTGCATCTTATCCAAGTTTGTACACTCAGGAGCTGTATCTCATCTAGGGCTGTACACTCATGGACTGTATCTCATCCAGTGCAGTACACACCATGACTGTACCTCATCCAGGTCTGTTCACTCGGTGACTGTTCTAATCCAGGGCTGTTTACACAGGGATTTATCTCATCCAGGTCTGTAGACTCAGGGACTGTATCTCACCCAGGTCTGTACACTAAGGCAATGTATCTGAACCAGCGCTGTACACTCAGTATCTGTATCTCATCCAGGGCTGTACACTCAGAGACTGTATCTTAACTAAGGCTGTATACTCAAGGACTGCATCTTATCCAAGTTTGTACACTCAGGGACAGTATCTCTTCCAGGGATGTACATGCTGGGGCTGTATCTCATCGAGGGCTGTAAAGTCACGGAATGTATCTCATCCAGGGATCTACACTCAGGACCTGTATCTCATCCAAGGCTGTACACTCAGGGGCTGTATCTCATCCAGGGCTGTACTTTCAGGGACTGTATCTCATCCAAGGCTTTACACTGAGGGACTGTATCTCATCAGGGCTGTACAATCTGATACTGTATCTTATCCTGGTGTGTACACACAGACACTGTATCATATCTAGGGCTGTATAGTCAGGGAGTGTATCTTATTCAGGTTTGTACACTCAGGGACTGTATCTTCTCCATGGCTGTATACTCAAGGACTGCATCTTATCCAGGGTTGTACACTCAGGGACAGTATCTCATCCAGGGATGTACACTCAGGTACTGTATCTCATCCAGGGCTCTAAAGTCGCGGACTGTATCTAATCCATGGCTGTACGTTCAGCAACTCTATCTAATCCAAGGCTGTACACCTAGGGACTGTATCTCATCCAGGGCTGTACACTCAGGGACAGTATCTCATCCAGGGCTGTACACACAGGGAATGTATCTCATTCAGGGATGTACACTCTGGGAAGGTATCTCATCCAGGGCTGAACATCAGACACTGTATCTTATCCAGGCCTGTACACTCTGGGCCTATATCTTATCCAGGGCTGTACACTCAGGGACTGCTTCTTATCCAGGATTTTACACTCTCGGACTGTATCTCATCAAGTGCTGAACACTCAGTGACTATACCTCATCCAGGGCTATTCACTCGATGACAGTTCTCATCCAGGGCTGGACACTCAAAGACTGATGTCATCCAGGGCTGTACATTCAATGACTGTATCTCACCCAGGGCTGTACACTCAGGGACTGTATTTCATCCAGGGCTGTAAATTCAGGGACTGTATCTCATACAGCGCTGTACACTCATGGACTGTATCTCATCCAAGACTGTACACTCAGGGACTGTATCTCATCCAGGGGTGTAAACTCAGGGAATGTATCTCATCCAGCACTGTACACTCTGGGACTGTAACTCATCCAAGTCTGTACACTCAATGACTGTATCTCATCCAGGACTGTACTCTCAGGGACTGTATCTCATTAAGGGCTGTACACTGAGGGACTTTATATCATCCAGGGCTCTACACTCAGGAATTGTATCACTTCTAGGGCTGTACACTCAGACACGGTATCTCATCCAGGGCTGTATACGCAATGACTGTATCTTATCCAGGGCTGTACAATCAGGGACTGTATCTTATCCAGAGCTGTACACTCAGGTACTGCATAATATCTAGGGCTGTACACTCAGACACTGTGTCTTATCCAGGGCTGTAACAGAGTGACTGTATCTTATCCAGGCCTGTACACTCTGGGACTGTATCTTATCCAGGGATGTACACTCAGGGACTGCATTTTATCCAGGGTTTTACCCTCTCGGACTGTATCTCATCCAGGGCTGTACACTGAGGGACTTTATATCATCTAGGGCTCTACACTCAGGAATTGTATCACTTCTAGGGCTGTACACTCAGACACGATATCTCATCCAGGGCTGTATACTCAGTGACTGTATCTTATCCAGGGCTGTACAATCAGGGACTTTATCTTATCCAGAGCTGTACACTCAGGGGCTGCATAATATCTAGGGCTGTACACTCAGGCACTCTATCTTATCCAGGGCTGCACACTCAGGGAATGTATCTCATCCAGCCTGTACACTCAGGGAATGTATCTTATCCCGGGCTGTACACTCATCGACTGTAACTCATACAGGGCTGTATAATCAGGGAGTGTATCTTATCCAGTTCTGTACACTCAGACACTCTATCGTATCCAGGGCTGTACACTCAGACACTGTATTTCATCCAGGACTGTATACTCAGGGACTGTATCTTATCCAGGTCAGTACACTCAGGGACTGTATCTCTTGCACACTGAACACTCAGAAACTGTATCTTATCCAGGTCTGTACACTCAGACACTGTATCTTATCCACGGTTGGATACCCAGGGAGTGTATCTTATCCAGGCCTTTACACTCAAAGACTATCTCATCCAGGGCTGTACACTCAGGAACTGATCTCATCCAGGTCTGTACACTCAGGGAAGTATCTCACCCAGTGCAGTATACACAGGGACTGTATCTAATCCAGGACTATACTCTCAAGGACTGCATCTCATCCATGGTTGTACACTCAGGGACAGTATTTCATCCAGGGATGTACATTCCGGGACTGTCTCATCCAGGCCTGTAAAGTCATGGACTGTATCTCATACAGGGATGTACACTCAGGAACTCTATATAATCCAAAGGTGTACACCTAGGAACTGTATCTCTTCCAGGCTGTACTGTCAGCCACTGTATCTCATCCAGGGCTCTACACAAGGGACTTTATCTCATCCAGGACTGTACACTCAGGAATTGTATTTCTTCCAGGGCTGTACACTCAGGGAATGAATCTCATCCTGGACTGCACAACCAGACACTGTATCTTATCGAGGGCTGTACACTCAGACACTGTATCTCATCCAGTGCTGTATACTCAGGGACTTTATCTTATCCTGGGGTGTACTGTCAGGGACTGTATCTTATCCAAAGCTGTACACTCAGTGACTGCATATTATCCAGGGCTTTAAACTCAGGGACTGTATATAATCCAGGGCTGTACACTCATGGACTGTATCTCATCAAGGGCTGTAAACTCAGGTACTGTATCTCATCCAGGGCATTACACTCAGGGACTGTATCGCATCCTGGGCTGTACACTCAGGGACTGTATCTCATCCAGGGCTGTACACTCAGTGAATGTATCTCATTCACGCTGGACACTCCTGGACAGTATTTCATCCAGGGCTGAACACTCAGGGACTGTATCTCATCCAGGGCTGTACATTCAGGGATTGTATCTCATCCTGCGCTGTGCAATCAGGTTCTATATCTCATCCAGGTCTGTAAACCAAGGGAATGTATCTCATCCAGTGCTGTACACTCACGGACTGTATCTCATCCAAGGCTGTACAATCAGGGGCTGTATCTCTTCCAGGGCTGTACTTTCAGGGACTGTATCTCACCCAGGGCTTTACACTGAGGGACTGTATCTCATCCAGGGCTGTACACTCAGGAAATGTATCTCATTCAGGGCTGTACACTCAGGGAATGTATCTCATCCAGGGCTGTACTTTCAGGGACTGTATCTCATCCTGGGCTGCACAACCAAACACTGTATCTCAACCAGGGCTTTATACTCAGGGAGTGTATCTTATCCAGGTCTGTACACTCAGGAACTGTATCTTATCCAGTGCTGTACACTCAGATACTGTATCTTTTCCAGGGATGTACACTCAGACACTGTATCTCATCTAGGGCTGTATACTCAGGGACTGTTTCTAATCCAGGTCACTACACTCAGGGACTGTATCTCATCCAGGGCTGTTCACTCAGACACAGTATCTTATCCTGGGCTGTACACTCAGGGACTGTATCTTATACAGGGTTGTATACTCAAGGACTGCATCTTATCCAGGGTTATACACTCAGGGAAATTATCTCATACAGGGATGTGCAGTCAGGGACTGTATCTCATCCAGGGATGTAAACTCACGGACTGTATCTCATCCAGGTCTGTACACTCAGACACTGTATCTTATCCAGGGCTGTATACCCAGGGAGTGTATCTTAGCCAGGTCTGTACACTCAGGGTCTGTATCTTATCCAGGGCTGTATACTCTAGGACTGCATCTTATCCAGGGGTATACACTCAGGGACAGTATCTCATAAAGGGATGTATACTCAGGGACTGTATCTCATACAGGTATTTAAACTCACGGACTGTTTCTCATCCAGGGCTGTACACTCAGGAACTGTATCTCATCCGGTGCTGTACACTCAGGGACTGTACCTCATCCAGGGCGGTACACTCAGGAACTGTATGCTATCCGGGGCTGTACACTCAGGGACTGTATCTGATCCCGGGCTGTACACTCAGGGAATGTATCTCATTCAGGACTGTACACTCAGGGAATGTATCTCATTCAAGGCTGTACTCTCTGGGAAGGTATCTCATCAAGGGCTGAACACTCAGGGACTGTATCTCATCCAGGTCTGCACAATCAGACACTGTACATTATCCCGGCCTGTACACTCCGGGACTGTATCTTATAAAGGGCTGTACACTCAGGGACTGCTTCTTTCCAGGGCTTTACACTCTCGGACTGTATCTCATCCAGCACTGAGCACTCAGGGTCTGTATCTCATCCAGGGCTGTAAACTCAGGGAATGTATCTTATCCAGCGCTGTGCACGCAGGGATTGTATCTCATCCAGGGCTGTACACTCAGGGACTGTATCTCATCCAGGGCTGCACACTCAGTCACTGTATCTTATCCAGGGATGTAAACTCACACACTCTATCTCATCCTGGGATGTAAAATTAGGGACTCTATATTATCCAGGTCAGTACACTCAGGTACTGTATCTCATCCAGGGCTGTACACTCAGACACTGTATATTATCCAGGGCTGTACACTCAAGGACAGTATCTTACCCAGGGCTGTATTTCAAGGGCTGCATCTTATCCAGGGCTGTACACTCAGTTACAGTATCTCATCCAGGGCTTTACACTCAGGGATTGTATCTCATCCAGTGTTGTAAACTCACGGACTGTATCTCATCCTGGGCTGTACACCTAGGAACTGTATGTCATCCAGGGCTGTACACTCAGGGACTCTATCTCATCCAGGGCTTTACACTCAGAAATTGTATCTCATCCATGCCTGAACATTAAGGGACTGTATATTATGGAGGGCTGTAGTCTCAGGGACTGTGTCTCATCCAGGGCTGTGCACTGAGGGAATGTATCTCATCCAGGGCTTTACACTCAGGAATTGTATCTCATCCATGGCTGTACATTCAGGGACTGTATATTATCCAGGGCTGTAAACTCAGGGAGTGTATCTCATCCAGGCCTGTACACTCACGACTGTCTCTCATCTTGGGATGTACACGTAGGTACTTTATCTCATCCAGTGCTGTACACTCTCGGAGAGTATCTCATCCAAGGCTGTACACTCAGGGAATGTATCTCATCCAGTGCTGTACACTCAGAGACTGCATCTCATCTCGAACAGTACACTAAGGGGCTGTATCTCATCCAGGACTGTACAATCAGGGACTGTATCTCATTCAGGGCTGTACAATTAGACACTGTATCTTATCCAGGGCTGTACACTCAGACACTGTATGTTATCCAGGGTTGCATACAGAGGGACTGTATCTCATCCAGGGCTGTACACTCAGGGACTGTATCTCATCCAGGGCTGTACAATCAGGAACTGTGTCTCATCCAGGGCTGTACACTTAGAGACTATATCTCATCCAGAGCTGTACTCTCAGGGAGTGCATCTCATCCTGGTTTGTACACTCAGGGACTGTGTCTCATCCAGCGCCGTATACTCACAGATTGTGTCTCATGCAGGGATGTTCTCTCAGGGACTGCTTCTCGTCCAGGGCTGTACACTGAAGGACTGAATCTGATCCAAAGCTATACACAACGGGACTGTATCTCATCCAGGGTTATACATACAGGGACTGTATCTCATCCAGAGCTGCACACTCAGACACGGTATCTCATCCAGGTCTGTACACTCAGGAAGTGTATCTCATCCAGGGCTGTACACTCTGGGACTGTATTTCATCCAGGGCTGTACATTCAGGGACTGTATCTCATCCAGTGCAGCACAATCAGACACTGTATCTCATCCAGTGCTGTACACTCAGGAACTGTATCTCATCCATGGTTGTACATTCAGTGACTGTATATTATCCAGGGCTGTAACTCAGGGACTGTATCTCATCTAGGGTTGTACACTCACGGACTGTATCTCATCTTTGGTATGTACAGGTAGGTACTGTGTCTCATCCAGGGCTGAACACTGAGGGACTGTATCTCATCCAGGGCTGTACAATCAGACACTTTATCTTATCCAGGGATGTACACTCAGACACTGTATGTGATACAGGGATGTATACAGAGGGAATCTATCTTATCCACGGCTGTACACTTAGGTACAGCATCTAATCTAGGGCTGCACACTCAGGGACTATATCTTATCCAGGGCTGTACACTCAAGGGCTGTATCACATCCTGGACTGTACACTAAGGAACGGTATCTCACCCAGGGCATTACACTCACGGAATGTTTCTCATCCAGGGCTGTACACACAGCATCTATATCGCATCCAGGGCTGTATAGTCAGGGACTGTATCTCATCCAGAGCTGTACATTCAGGGACTGTATCCCATCCAGGGTTGTACACTCAGGGACTGTATATCATCCAGGGTTGTACACTCAGACACTGTATCTTATCCAGGGCTCTATATTCAGTGACTGTATCTCATCCAGGGCTGTATAATCAGACACTGTATCTTATCCAGGGCTGCACACTCAGACACTGTATCTTATCTAGGGCTACACATTCAGAAACTGTGTCTTATCAAGGACTGTAGAATCAGACACTGTACCTTATCCACGGCGGTATACTTAGGGAGTGTATGTTATCCAGGTCTGTACACTCAGGGACTGCATCTTATGCAGGGCTGTATACTCAATGACAGCATTTCATCCAGCGCTGCACACTCAGGGACTGTATCTCATCCAGGGATGTACACTCAGGGACGATATCTCATCCAGGGCTGTAGACTCACGGACTGTATCTTATCCAAGTCTGTACAATCAGGACCTGTATCTCATCCAGGGCTGTACACTCAGGGACTGTATTTAATTGAGGGCTGTACACTCTGGGACTATACCTCATCTAGGACTGTACATGTAGGGACTGTGCCTAATCTAGCGCTGTACACTCATGGACTGTGTCAGATCCAGAGCTGTTCTCTCAGGGACTGCTTGTTTTCCAGGGCTGTACACTGAGGGACTGTATCTTATCCAAAGCTGTACACAAAGGGACTGTATCTCATCCAGGGCTATAATTCAGAGAATGTGTCTCATCCAGTCCAGAACACTCAGACACTGTATCTCATCCAGGGCTGTACACTCAGGAACTGTATCTCATCCAGGGCTGTACACTCAGGGACTGTATCTTATCCAGGGCTGTATATTCAGGGACTGTATCTCATCCAGTGCTGCACACTCAGACACTGTATCTCATCCAGTGCTGTACACTCAAGAACTGTATCTCATCCAGGGTTGTACACTCAGGGACTGTATCTCATCCAGGGCTGTATATTCAGGGACTGTATCTCATCCAGTGCTGTACACTCAGGAACTGTATCTCATCCAGGGCTGTATATTCAGGGACTGTATCTCATCCAGTGCTGTACACTCAAGAACTGTATCTCATCCAGGGTTGTACACTCAGGGACTGTATCTCATCCAGGGCTGTATATTCAGGGACTGTATCTCATCCAGTGCTGTACACTCAGGAACTGTATCTCATCCAGGGTTGTACATTTAGGGACTGTATATTATCCAGGGTTGTAAACTCAGGGACTGTATCTCATCCAGGGTTGTACACTCATGGACTGTATCTCATCTTGGGATGTACATGTAGGTACTGTATCTCATCCATGGCTGTACACACTGGGAGAGTATCTCAATCAAGGGAGTACACTCAGGGACTGTATCTCATCCAGAACTTTACACTCACGAACTGTATCTCATCCAGTGCTCTACACTCAGGGACTGTATCTCATCCCGGGCTGTACACACAGGGACTGTATCTCTTCCAGGGCTGTACACTCAGGGACTGTTTCTCATCCCGGGCTGTACACTTTGGGACGGAATCTCATCCAAGGCTGAACACTCTGAGACTGTATCTCATCCAGGCCTGTACAGTCAGACACTGTATCTTATCCAGTGCTCTATACTCAGTGACTGTATCTCAACCAGGGCTGTATACTCAGACATGGTATGTTATGCATGGCTGTGCACTCAGGGACTGTACCTCATCCAGGCTGTACACTCAGACACTGTATCTTATCCAGGGCTCTATACTCAGTGAGTGTATCTCATCCAGGGCTGTATACTCAGACACTGTGTCCTATTCAGGGCTGTACACTCAGGGACTTTATCTTATCCAGGGCTGTACACTCAGACACTGTATCTTATCCTGGGCTGTATACTCAGGGAGTGTATCTTATCCAGGTATATACACTCATGGACTGTATCTCATCCAGGGCTGTACACTCAGACACTCTATCTTATCCAGGGCTGCACTTTCAGAAACTGTGTCTTATCCAGGGCTGTGGAATCAGACACTGTATCTTATCCACGGCTGTATACTTAGGGAGTGAATGTTATCCAGGTCTGTACACTCAGGAACTGTATCTTATCTAGGGCTGTATACTCAATGACAGCATCTTATCCAGGGCTGCACACTCAGGGACTGTATCTCATCTGGGGATGTACACTCAGGGACGATATCTCATCCAGGACTGTAGACTCACAGACTATATCTCATCCAGGTCTGTACACTCAGGACCTGTATCTCAACCAGGACTGTACACTCAGGGACTGTATCTAATCTAGGTCTGTACACTCAGGACTATATCTCATCTAGGGATGTACACTCTGGGACTGTGTCTCATTCAGCGCTGTACACTCACGGACTGTGTCTCATCCAGGGCTGTTCCTTCAGGGACTGCATCTCGTCCAGGGCTGTACACTGAGGGACTGTATCTGATCTAAAGTTGTACAAAAAGGGACTGTATCTCATCCAGGGCTATACATTCCGGGTCTGTATCTCATCCACTGCTGCACACTCAGACACTGTATCTCATCCAAGACTGTACACTCAGAAACTGTATCTCATCCAGGGCTGTATACTCAGGGACTGTATCTCATCCAGGGCTGTACATTCAGTAACTGTATCTCATCCAGTGCTGCACACTCAGACACTGTATCTCATCCAGTGCTGTACACTCAGGAACTGTATCAAATCCAGGGCTGTATATTCAGGGTCTGTATATTATCCAGGTCTGTAAACTCAGGGACTGTATCTCATCCAGGGTTGTACACTCACGGACAGTATCTCATCTTGGGATGTATACGTAGGTACTGTATCTCATCCATGGCTCTACACTCAGGGACAATATCTCATCCCCAGCAGAACACTCAGGGGCTGTATCTCATCCAGGGCTGTATAGCCAGGGACTGTATCTTATCCAGGGTTGTATACTCAGATACTGTATGTTATCTTGGGCTGTAGACTCAGGGACAGCATCTTATCTAAGGCAGTACACACAGAGTGTATCTTTTCCAGGGCTGTACACTCAGGGACTGTATCTCATCTAGGGCTGTACACTCAGGGACTGTATCTCATCCAGGGCTTTACACTCACGGACTGTATCTCATCCAGCACTGATCAGTCAGGGAATGTATCTCATCCAGGGATGTTTACTCAGGGACTGTATCTCATCCAGTGCTGTACACTTAGGGACTGTATCTCCTCCAGGGCTGTACACTCAGGGACAGTATCTCATCCAGGGCTGTACAATCAGACACTGTATCTTATACAGGGCTTTACACTCAGACACTGTATCTTATCCAGGGCTGTACTCTCAGGGACTGTATCCTCTCCAAAGCTGTACACTCAGGGTCTGCATCTTATCCAGGGCTGGACACTCAGGGAGTGCATCTTATCCAGGTCTGTATACTCATGGACTGTATCTTATCCAGATCTGTACACTGAGGGACTGTATCTCATTCAGGGCTGTATATTCAGGGACTGTATCTTATCCATGGCTGTATACACAGACACTGTATGTTACCCAAGGCTGTCCACTCTGGGACAGTATCTCATCCAGTGCATGACACTCAGGGATTGTATCCCATCCTGGGCTGTACACTCAGGGACAGTATTTCATCCAGGGCTGTACACTCAGGCACTGTTTCTCATCCAGGACTTTACACTCACGTATTGTATCTCATCCAATGCTATACACACACCTACTGTATCTCATCCTGGGCTGTACACTCAGGGACTTTATCTCATCCAGGGCTGTACACTCAGGCATTGTATCTCATCCAGGGCTTTACACACACGGACTGTATCTGATCCAGGGCTGTACACTCAGGGACTGTATCTCATCCATGGCTGTATTCTCAGGGACTTTAACTCATGGAGGGCTGTACATTCAGGCACTGTATCTCATCCAGGGCTGTATACACATACACTGTATGTTATCCAAGGCTGTACACTCGGACTGTATCTCAACCAGGGCATTACACTCAGGGTTTGTATCTCATCCAGGGCTGTACACTCAGTGAATCTATCTTTTCCTGGCATGAACACTCAGGGACTGTAACTTATCCATGCCTGTACACTCAGACACTGTATCTCATCCAGGCCTGTATACTCAGACACTATATCTTATCCAGGGCTGTACACTCAGGGACTGTATCTCATTCAGGGCTGTATAGTCAGGGACTTTATATTCTCCAGGGCTGTATACACAGACACTGTATGTTATCCAAGGCTCTACGCTCAGGGACTGTATCTTATCCAGGGATGTATACTCAGGGAATGTATTTTATCCAGGTCTGAACACTCCGGGACTGCATCTTATCCAGGGCTGTACACGCAGGGACTGTACCTTATCCAGGGCTGTATGACCAGGGACTGTATCTCATCCTGGGCATTACACTCATGAACTGTATCTCATCGAGGGCTGTATACTCAGGGACTGTATCTTATCCAGGGCTGTACACTCAGACACTGTATCTTACCCAGGGCTTTATACTCAAGGAATGTATGTCGTCCCCGCTGTACATTCAGGGACTGTATCTTTTCCAGGGCTGTGTACTCAGACACTGTACCTTATCCAATGCTGTATACTCAGGGACTGTACCTTATCCAGGTCTGTATACTCAAGGAGTGTATCTCATCCAGTGTGTATACCCAGGGAGTGTATTTTATCCAGGGTTGCATAATCAGGGACTGGATCTTTTACAGGGCTATATACTCAGGGACTGCATCTCATCCAAGGCTGTACAGTCTGGTACTGTATCTCATCCAGGGCTTTGCACTAACTGACTGTATCTCACCCAGGGCTGTACACTCAGGGACTGTATCTCATCCAGGGCGGTATATTCAGGGACTGTATCTTATCCAGGGCTGTACACTTAGACACAATATCTTATCCAGGGCTGTATACTCAGGGAGTGTATCTCATCCTGGTCTGTATGCTCAGGGACTGTGTCTTATCCAGGGCTGTACATTCAGACACTATCTTATCCACGGCTGTACAATAAGACACTGTATCTTATCCAGGGTTATATACTCTGGTACTGTATCATATCCAGGGCTGTACACTCAGGGACTGTATCTTATCCAGGGCTGTATACTTAAGGACTACATCTTATCCAGGGCTGTACAATCAGGGAGTGTATCTCATCCAGAGCTGTACACTCAGGGACTGTATCTCATCCAGGGCTGTACACTCAGGGACTGTATCTCATCCAGGGTTGTACACTCAGACACTGTATCTCATCCAGGGCTGTACATTCAGGGACTGTATCTCATCCAGAGCTGTACACTCAGGGACTGTATCTCATCGAGGACTGTATACTCATGGACTGTATCTTATCCAGGGCTCTATTCTCAAGAAATGTATCTCATCGAGGACTGTATACTCATGGACTGTATCTTATCCAGGGCTCTATTCTCAAGAAATGTATCTTATCCAGGGGTGTATACTCAGGGTATGTATCTCATCCATGGCTGTAACTCAGTGACTGTATCTCATCCAGGTCTGTACACTCAGGGATTGTATCTCATCCAGTGATGTACACTCAGGGACTGCATCTTATCCAGGGCTGTACACTCAGGGACTGTATCTTATCCAGGGATTTACGCACATGGTCTGTATCTTATCCAGGCCTGTACACTCAGGGACTCTATCTCATCCATGGCTGTGCACGGAGGGACTGTATCTCATCCTGGACTGTATACCCAGGGAATGTATCTTATCCAGGATTGCATACTCAAGGAATGTACCTTATCCAGGGCTGTATAGTAAGGGACTGTATCTTATCCAGGGCTGTACACTCAGGGAGTATATCTCATCCAGGGCTGTACCCTTAGGAACTATATTTTATCCAGGGCTGTACACTCAGGGACTGTATCTCATCCAGGGCTGTATACTTAGGGACTGTATCTCATCCAGGGTTGTACACTCAGACACTGTATTTTATCCAGGGCTGTATACTCAGGGAGTATATCTCATCCATGGCTGTACACTCAGTGACTGTATCTCATCCATGGCTGTACACTCAGGGACTTATTCTTACCCAGGGCTGTATATGCAGGGACTGTATCTTATCGAGGGCTGTACACTCAGGGACTGTATCTCATCCAGGGCTGTACACTCAGGGACTGTATCTCATGCAGGGCTGTATACTACGACACTGTATCTTATCCAGGGCTGTACAATCAGGGACTGTATCTTATCCAGTGCTGTACACTCAGGGAGTGCATCTTATCAGGGCTGTACGCTCAGGTACTGTATTTATCCAGGGATGTAAATTCAGGGGCTGGATCTTATCCAGGGTTGTACACTCAGGGACTGTATCTCATCCAGGACTCTACACTCAGGGACTGTATCTCATCCAGGGCTGTACACTCAGACACTGTATCTTATCCAGGGCTGTATACTCAAGGAATGTATCTCATCCAGGGCTGTACACTCAAGGACGATATCTCATCCAGGGCTGTACAATCAGGGACTGTATCTCATCCAGTGTTGTACACTCAGGGACTGTATTTATCCAGGGCTGTACAGTCAGGGACTGCATCTTATCCAGGGCTGTAACTCAGGGACTGTATCTTATCCAGGGCTTTACACTCATGGTCTGGATTTTATCCAGGGCTGTACACTCAGGGACTGTATCTCATCCAGGGCTGTACCGTCAGGGACTGTAACTCATCCAGGGTTGTACACTCAGGGACTGTATCTCATCCAGGTCTGTACACTCAGGGACGGTATCTCATCCAGGGCTGTACACTCAGGGACTGTATCTCATCCAGGGCTGTACTGTCAGGGACTGTAACTCATCCAGGGTTGTACACGCAGGGACTGTACCTCATCCAGGGCTGTACAGTGAAGGACTGCATCCTATCCAGGGCTGTACACTCAGGGACTGTATCTAATCCAGGGCTTTACACTCATGGTCTGTATCTTATCCAGGGCTGTATACTCAGGGACTGTATCTCATCTAGTGCTGTACACTGAGGAACTGTATCTCATCCAGGGCTGTATACCCAGGGACTGTATCTTATCCAGGGCTGTTTCCTCAAGGAATGTATCTTATGCAGGGCTGTATAGTAAGGGATGTGTCTTATCCGGGGCTGTACACTTAGGGACTGTATCTTATACAGTGATGTATACTCAGGGAATTTATCTTATCCAGGGCTGTACACTCAGACACTGTATCTTATCCAGGGATGTATATTCAGACACTGTATCTTATACAGACGTGTATACTCAAGGACTGTATGTTATCCAGGACTGTACACTCAGGGACTGTATCTTATCCAGGTCTGTATACTCAGGGAATGTATCTTTTCCAGGGCTGTACACTCAGACACTGAATCTCATCCAGGGATGTATACTCAGACTGTGTCTTTTCCAGGGCTGTATACTCAAGGATTGTATCTTACCCAGGGCGGTACACTCTGGGACTGAATCTTATCCAGGTCTGTACACTCAGGGACTGTATCTTATCCCGGGCTTTACACTATAGGACTGTATCTCATCCAGGGCTGTTCAGTCAGGTACTGTATCTCATCCAGGGATGTACACATAGGGACTGTATCTCATCCAGGGCTGTACTCTCAGTGACTGTTCATTCAAGGACTCTATCTCATCCAGGGGTGTACACTCAGGGACTGTATCTCATCCAGGGCTGTACACACATGGAATGTATCTCATCCAGGGCTGTTCACTCAGGGAGTGTATCTCATCCAGGGCTGTACACTCATGGACTGTATCTCATCCAGGGCTGTACTCTCAGGTACTGTATCTCATCCATGGTTGCACACTTCAAGACTGTATCTCATCCAGTGCTGTACACTCCGGGAGTGTATTTCATCCAGGGCTGTACCATCAAGGACTGTATCTCATCCAGGAATGTACTCTCAGGGACTTTATCTCATCCCGGGTTCTATACTCAGGGACTGTATCTCATCCAGGGCTGTACACTCAGACACTGTATCTTATCCAGGGCTGTACAATCAGGGACTGTATCTTATCCAGGGATGTATACTCAGGTTCTGTATATTATCCAGGGCTGTACACTCAGCGACTGTATCTTATCCAGGGCTGTACGCTAATGGACTGTATCTTATCCCGGCTGTACACTAAGGGACTGTATCTTATCCAGCGCTGTACACTCAGGGACTGTATCTTATCATGGGCAGTATACTCAAGGAGTGTCTTATCCAGGGCTGCATACTCAGACACTGTATCTTATCCAGTGCTGTATACTCAGAGACTGTATCTTATCCAGGGCTGTATACTCAAGGTATGTATCTCCTCCAGGGCTGTACTCTCAGGGACTGTATCTCCTCCAGGGTTGTACACTCAGGGACTGTATCTCATCCAGGGCTGTGCACTCAGACACTGTATCTTATCCAGGGCTGTACACTCAGGGACTGTATCTTATCCTGGGCTGTACAGTCAGGAACTGCATCTTACCCAGGGCTGTACACTCAGGGACTGTATCTTATCCAGGCCTGTATACTCTGGGACTCTATCTTATCCGGGGCCGTACACTCAGAGACTGTATCTTATCCTGGGCTGTACAGTCAGGAACTACATCTTACCCTGGGCTGTACACTCAGGGACTGTATCTTATCCATGGCTTTACATTCATGGTCTGTATCTTATCCAGGGCTGTACACTCAGGGACTGTATCTCATCCAGGGCTGTATTCCCAGGGACTGTATCTTATCCAGGGCTGTATACTCAAGGAATGTATCTTATCTAGGGCTGTATAGTAAGGGACTATATCTTATCCAGGGCTGTATACTCAGGGGTTGTATTTTATGCAGGGCTGTATACCCAGGTACTGTATCTTATCCAGGGCTGTACACTCAGACACTGTATCTTATCCAGGGATGTATACTCAGACACTGTATCTTATCCAGGGGTGTATACTCAAGGACTGTATGTTATCCAGGGCTGTACACTCTGGGACTGTATCTTATTCATGGCTGTACACTCAGGGACTATTTCTTATCCAGGGCTGTACACTCAAGAAATGTATCTTATCCAGGGATGTACTCAATGACTGTATCTTATCCAGGGCTGTACATTCAGGGACTGTATGTTATCCAGGGCTGTATACACAGGGACAGTATCTTATCCAGGGCTGTACACTCTAGGAATGTATCCTATCCAGGGCTGTACACTCAGGCACTGCATCTCATCCAGGGCTTTACACTCTCGGACTGTATCTCATCCAGGGCTGTACACTCATGGACTGTGTCTCATCCAGGGCTGTACACACAGGGACTGTATCTCATCCAGGGTTGTACACTCAGGGACTGTATATCATCCAGGGCTGTACACTTAGGGACTGTATCTTCTCCACCATGATGGACAGAAACTCATGAAACTATGAGCAAAATCTTGGCTTTTTCATTTCTACCATGTTCTTTGTGAAAGCAATAGTACAACTACTATATGGATACATAGAAAATCTAGATGAATGTATGTTATAAAAGAGAAAGACCTAAGGCTCTAAAGATGACCTAGTGGCTAAGGTTTTTACCTGTGGTCTTTCCCGGTAGGGTCTCACTCTAGCTCAGGCTTACCTGGAACTTACTATGGAGTCTCAGGTTGGCCTTGAACTCACAGCTATCTGATCCTCCTACCTCTACCTACCTGGTGCTGGGATTAAAGGGGTGCACCACCACTCTGGCTTTGAATGACAAGAGATCTTAGATTTTAGAACAGACTTGATAAAGAGTAGTTGACTAGGAGATTATGCAACCTCTGGCAGTGCAAAAAGAAAAGGAGAAACCTCAAGTAGAAAGGTGCAAAATAAAAGGGACATGCATTCTAAATTTGATGTGCAGTAAAGAGAAATGCAAATTACTCCAAAATGAAGAGGAAGCTAAATTACTTAGAAAACTATCACTCAAAAAGACAATTAAGCTTGGGGGTTAATTTTTGCAGTCAATATTAGCAGAAAAAGTTAAAAGTTTAAGAATGTTCAGTCTTACTGAGAATTTAGGGAAATGAGTGCTTATTTAAACTAAAGGTTGGAAAATACACATTTTGGTAGATTTTGTAGAAAGTTTGGCAAGATCTAAGTAGAAATACAAGCAAAAACTTTTTGATATTGATGTTTTGATTTTAGTATAGATGCGTATTTGCATAAGGTTTTATATGGGAATGTCAGTGTTACAGTGACATCAAAACCCAGCATTATATAAGAATACTGTGATAAATTATTATTAGAAATCAGGAATCTGGATCGAGATGACAGTTGAGCATGCCCACCCTAGATCCCAACAATGACAGCAAATGTGTGACTGGGGCCTGGGGAAATAGATCAGTGGGTAAGAACATTGGATGTGCAGGCATGAAGGCTTGGAGTTCTTTTCCTAGCATCATGTCAAAAGCTGAGTGTGGACACACACACCTGTTACCCTAGTATTGTCTGGGGGCTGATTCCAGAAAGGCTCTGCGGCTTGCTGACTGGGAAAACGCCGAACAGTGAGGAACTCTGTCTCAAGGAAACTGCGAAAGAGCATAGAGGAGAACACCCCAAATTCTCTTTAACCTCCTTCTGTGTACTCATGGGACATGCACATCTGCACACACATGTACATACACATAACACATCACATATGCGAACAAGAAAATACTCCATAACCTCCTGGGAAGTAGAATTTCCTTGTGAATCAGAATATTTAAGGAATTCTTAAACTATATATTAAGTTAAAATGACTTTAAAATGTAATGTTGCATTTCTTAATAAAAGCTACATGTGGGAGTATTGTACATGTGCCACTGAGTGCATTAGCTTTTCTTTTCTTTTTTTCTTATGTGGGAACTGGGGACTAGAACCTAGGCTGTCAGGGTTTGTAAGCAGGTGCCTTTAAGTGCATTGTCTTCCCAGCCACTTACACTGATATTCTTGACATAAAATTTGGAAGGCTAGCCATCTGTTGACAGTGGCTGCTTCTAGGGACAGCATGGTATTAAGGTATGCGACATGATAAAAGATTTACTTTAAAACAGAAAAAAAAAAAAAAAAAAGATTTACTTTAAAACAGAAAGAAAAATGGTAAGAAAAGGAGAAGAAATTGGAAAGCTCTTTTGAATTTAAAATCCTCTGTTTTTTGCCCCTTGTCTGACCCGCTGTTTCTTGCAGCCTTTGGGTATCCAAACTGAGGGTGCAGGTAACCCATGGGGACACCTACATGGACATCCTGTCCTGCAGAGTTGCTTCTTTGGCAGCCTGGCTTCTCTGCACAGGTGGTTCCACCACTTCCATTCCTTGCTTGGATTTGACTCTCATCAGCTTCTGAATCTAAGTTTCTCTGGTGTTTGCCTGTGGTCTTGTCTTTCCAGTTGTCTACTGATTGTTTCCACCCTTGAGCATTTTTAGTAGGCTCTGCTCATTAGCCGTAGGGAATAAAGTAGAGAATATAAGGTGAAGTTGGATATTGAATGTTTCCTAGTTGTATTTGAAAATATCTCCAAATGTATGGAATAAAGAGCCCTTTTGTCTCCTAGTGTTGGGATTTAAATAACATGTGTGTTCCATTCTAAAAACTTCGAGTTTTCCTTAAGATTTAGGTATTTAGAACATTAGCTGTCAGTTTTTACCAAGCTAATGCACAGAAACTGGGCATGGTGGTGCACAATTTTAATTGCCAGCACTCACTAGGCAGGGTTAGGATGAACACAAAGAGGCTACCCTGAGACTACATAGAGAATTCCTTGTCAGCCTGGAATCCAGTGAAAACCTACCTTGAAAAACCAAAACTAACAAACAAAAAACTAAAGCAGAGGCACCAGTTTGGTTTCTCAACAGGAAAAATTTTCCAGCAATACAGCAAAACTGCAAAACTGGGTCATAAAATTAGAGAAATTTATAAGAAAAACCCAAAAGAACAGCAGTATTAGGCCAAACTTTGACAAAATAGCCTGACTTCCAGATGCATTCACTGTCATAGAAAATGAGGGCATGAAACTACTCACTCTTGCCCTTGAGCTGCTGAGATGAAGGATGGCCCCATCCATCTCATTTTCTCACATGTGGCGTTTGCTTTATGCCCAGGTATTAACTGTTACTGTTTCTTCTTCCTCCCTTCTCATTTAGGGAAAACTAGACGTCTTGTTCACTGGAGATGTCACTGTTTGCTTCCCGGTTGGTGCGGTAGAGGAGTACTTCTCAAATATAGCACATGTCACCATTAGGGATGTGAAGAAGGTAGCTGCACTTCTGAATGGCTATGCATTCGATATGGTTTTCCTGAAGGTTTCTTCTGCCCTAACTGTGGAGGAGCTGGAGGCCGTCAACTCAATTAGGTAAAGTTTAAATTCATGCCCTTCTGTAACTGTAGTCACAGGGGGAGAAGAGATCAGCTCTGCTGAAATTCTCATAGCTTAGCTGGACTGCATATTCTTCCTTGAGGTTATCTGTCAGCATATGTAATGACTTGAACTTTGTATTGAAGTCACCTCTTTTATACTTCTGTGATTCACAGTACAGAGCAAGCACTTGGTTGTGAAGGACACTGGACAAGGCAGAATGGCTGTCTCTTGCCCTGTTCCAATCAAACCAGTGCCTCTCCGGAGCTACACCCCTACCCCATAGCATGAAATCTCTTTAGAATGCTAAAGAAAGTACTAAGCACACAGGTGTGCATGTGGTAGTCCAGTTAGTTTGTTATAATAGTATTTGTTTCAAATGAAAAATAAAAGGACGCTTTGCAGAGTACACCTGGAGATTTCCTTTTTGATCTCTTATGCTGCTGCCACTTGCTAGTACCCATGTGCTTTGTGACAAACGGCCAGTGTTACCTAGCTTGTGCGGGTATTAAAGAGCCTGTGGGTGAGCAGGAGAAATGCAATTCTGGGGGCCAACGGTAAGTTCCAGCTTTTGCATTCCTCTCTACAGAGGGGGAGTGTTCATTGTGAAGCTTTTCTACAGAGATCCTGCCCTGAGGATTGGAGTCTGAAATTTCCTCTCTTGCCATAGCTATGGCATGCCTTTTTGATTCTGAATAACTTAAACCCTTGTGGAAGATGTTCATAGTATTCAGCCTACAGTTTGTTTTGGGCTAATGAGTACTATCTACGTACTGCCTAACACATTATAATGTTTTTGAAACTTCACTTTTTCCTATAGCAGTGCACCATTCCAACTTTGGCTAATATTTCCTGACTGTAGAAATACATAGTCTGGCTTTTTTCTCATATTTATTGTAGATTTTTTTCCCTTTACATATTCATAGTTGTTTCTTGTTACATGTGTATTAGGTCTAGAGTAAGAAAGCTGTACAACTAATTCTCTTCCTCTTCTCTTTTTGGACAACAGGATGTGAGGAAAGTAGTGCCCATGGCTATGAGTTGTCTTAGAAAACTTGATCACAGGTCTGGGTCTGCAATCATCAGGGTTTTACTGGATATGAAAATAAAGTTGGCTGTGTTAGGTTTAACTTAGACTCAAATGATAGAAAGTTTGCTCTAAGCTCAGTGTTAATCAGTGATCAATTTTAATCTTTCATAAAAATACTACTACCTTCCAGGCCAGTAAAGAATCATAACTAATATGTTAAATATTCCTAAGTTTCCCTGTTGCTTTACAATATAAGAAAGCATTGATAAAACGTACTTTTTATTATTTTTTTTAAATATTTTTATTTATTTGTTTGAGAGTGACAGGCAGAGAGACAGAAAGAGGCAAGGGTGGGGGGGTGGGGGGGGAGGGAGGGAGGGCGGAAGAGAATGGGCATGCCAGGGCCTCCAGCCACTGCAAGCAAACTCCAGATAAATGTGCCCCCTTGTGCATCTGGCTGACGTGGGTACTGGGGAATCAAGGCTTGCACTTGGGTCCTTAGGCTTCATAGGCAAGCACTTAAATGCTAAGCGATCTCTCCAGCCTGGAAAAACGTATTTTTATTGAACCAAATGAACTCTGAGTCTTATTTTTGGTAACATATTTTAAGATAATTATAGAATTTGTATACTGTACTGAATAATTTTAGTAATTTCATGAAAAGAAAAACCTCAGTCCCAGAATGAGGTTTACATTCTTAATAAATTCAAAAAATATTTTGATTTTCTGTATATGCCTTTGGAAGATAGAGCAAGCCAGGATGTTCCTAAATGACACAGTCCTTGATGGTTGCTTAATTTTGGTAACTGACAAACCCAGAATGAAATTTCCTAAATTCTGGAGCTTGATATTCAGCAACATATGACTGTAGTTTTACTAGTAATGTATTCCCATACTAGTAGTACTTGAAACTAGGAACTGAGCAATATTCTAGATTTTTGCACTTTCTACTACTTCCTTTTTGCAAGAAGAGCTCTTCTTTAGAGTAGCACAGTAGGAACAGAGCCGACGAACCTTCACTAAAGGCCAGAGTGAACTGTCAAGGCTACCATCTTTCGTCAAGATGCACTGTTAGGAACAAGTGAACTCAGTGTTCCAGTGGGCATGGTAGAAGTCTCAACCTTCCTACTGGAAATGCTTGTTTTTCTTGCAAAGTAAAAGAAGAACCTCACTCATTATGGGTTCACGCACTCCATAGTTCTTAGACTGGCCACATTTATACTCAAGAAAGCTACAACCAAAATATTTTCCTTTTTCCTTTGTACTTTTTGCATGTGTATAAGTGAGTGTGCATACATGGACCTGTGATGACCGGAAGCTGATGTTAGATATTTATGCAGATTCCGGCAGTCAGACGCAGGCCCACATGGTTACACAGCAAGCCCTTTCTCACTGGACCATCTCCTAGCATTCAAAATGCTTTTATATGATCCTTTTATGTTCCAGCACCCAGTGGTCAGACGTAGGGATGGTAGAAGGCCTAGGGATGGAAGTGGTATAGCTTGAGCCCATGGTTGACCTCAGTGTCACATGAAGTTACAGGCAGGCATAGGAATGGGAAGTAGAAGAATGCTGCCATACAACCTTATGACATTCATGTATGTGTACGTCTGGGGAAATAAATTATCCCCAAATCCCTTTAAAGAACAAGTGATATTAGTTGAGAAATCCTCAAGATCTCAGCCTGGAATTTGGCTGTAGTGTATGGAAAAATAAACATTATTTGCTTTCTTTTTGGATTCCATTTTGAGAAACATTTATCAGAAAATACTTCCTTTGTGGTCCTGGAAATGAGAACCAACCTGAGCTTATTGATTTGTGCAGGATGTGGCAGAATGTGAATGAGAGGTCTAGAGTAACACCAGTGTCAAATCCACAGAACACCACTGATCTCTCAAATAATGAATAATCCATTTTTTTAATAATGTAATTTCCTTTAAATATTTTTCAAATTGCAATTGGTTGAATCTGGGAAGCGCAACTTACAGAATGTAGTGTTCACCTATATAATTAGTATGAGGTGTTAACAGCCTCCCACAGGCTGACTTTGGGTTTGATTTTGGGGACACAGTGGCTCTGCACTGTGCAGAGTGCTTTCACTAGCAGGCCTGGAGTTTGTGTGGTTATGGATTCTTTGCTAATAGGAAACACTCTGACATTCCAACTGTAATGTTAAGCTTGCAAGTCATTCGGGCATAATGGGTCCTGTTGCTTTTCCCTTTTCTTTACTGGGTTACACCCCCAACCAGAAACACCTTATGGGAGGAAAGGGATTATTTCAGGCTTTCAGAATTCAGAGCAGCACTGTTATGGTGGAAAAAGATAGCTAGCTTCAGCACCACAGCAGATAGAGACATACAGATAGACAGAGACAGACACCAACCCCAGCTAGCACCCATGGCTATAAGTCATGCTCGCTGCACATGCAGTAGGGCAGGACTAAAGATCCACCCCCAGTGACACACCTCCTCTAGCAGGGTTCTGCCTGCTGGAGTCTTAAGTAGCAAGCTTAGTCTTTATTTCAGAAATACCTGAGTCTCTTGAGGAAATAAATTCAAACCACCCCAGATCCATTTATATACACATCTAACCTATTTCTATGTCAGTGTAATCAACTTGTATACTTTTTCTTAAAGGAGCTTGACGTAATTTCTAAAATAAAGATTTTGTTAAACTTTTATAATTCTATTTTGACTTCCAAATTTATTTTATGACTGTAAAGTATTTTTTATTTCAACTAGCATACCCAAGAATTTTTTTTTCTCATGATATTGTCTGTTTGGTCCATTTCCCCTTACTCCTGTCTTGGTGGGTCCTTGAATCCCCAATTTGTCCAGTATCCATGCCCACTACAGCAGTGCTGTGCACTGATGTGTCTTTCTTATTTCCATATTCAGACAGGTTGTTCAGTCATAGTCTGTCTCCCACACATGTATACTTCTTCGTAGAAACCATATATTCCTTCCTGTTTGTCTTGTAATCCAGTCCCTTAGAATTCAAAGATTGAACTCAACTGGATGAATGCCACTTTTTAGGAAAAGTCCTGCTTATCAACCCGTCCCAATAGAGGCAGAGGCAGGATTATTTTTCTAAAGTGAAAATGGAATCATGTCTCTCTCAAGCTTAATATAGCATCCCTTTGCCACCCCACCCACCCAATACAGACATACCCACTTTTGAGGTGTAGTATAGACTGTCCTGAAATCTTGGACTTTCTGTGCCTGTTTCCCATCTGGGAGTACAGATGTGTGCCACCATGCTCATCCCCTTTTGCCCATACCAATTAAAGCACAAAATTTTGGCCTAAAAGACTCAGAGGCCACCTGCTACAAATAGATCACCCTGGACTGGTCTTGGGTGTTCAAGTTACCCTGATATCTGCTGCTCAGGTAGAAGTCTATTTCAGGAGCTGCTGCTTGCGCCTGAATATATTCTTGTCCGCTCCCACCCTCCCCATTACATCACCATGTCCGTGACTGGATCCCAGCCAGGTGGGGAGGCCTGTCTGCTGGGTAGTCTCTGCTGATGCTACAGAAAAGTTCAGCCACTGCGTGTGCTCCCATGCACCCTCTAGCCTTCTCTTAAGGCTCTGCACACATTTTTCCCACTCAGTTATTTTTAGTGACCAGTTTAATGTCAGTCTTCCCAAGAAACTGTTAGCATCATGAGAAGGGGGACCTTGGGCAATCTGCTTCCTACTGTGTCCTCAGAATCAAACTCAAAGTCCAGCTTGGGGAAGGTTCTTAACATACATGCCTCATACTAATAATATAGGTGAACTCTACATTCTGCAAGCGTTGCTTCACAGATTCAACCAATTGAAAACTGAAAAATATTTAAACTAAATTACATCATTTAAAAAATGTATTATTCATTATTTGAGAGAGAGAATGAAGTGGGGGGGATATAAAAACAGAGAATGGGTGCACTAGGGCCTCTAGCCCCTACAAATGATCTCCAGATGCACATGATGTCTTGTGCATCTAGCTTATGTGGCACGTGGAGAATCAAACTGGGATCCTTTGGCTTTGCAGGTGAAAGCCTTAACCACTAAGACATCTCTCCAGCCACTAAACTCACCTTTTTAAGTACGTAATAGTATTGTTTTGTCCTTACTTATGAGTATTGTCTTTAAAGTTTAAGTCACAGTCTTTGAAAGATCACTTCATGTCAAGCATAACAGTAAAGAGACAGGCTATGGAGATGGTGCAGCAGGAAAAGGCTTTCAAAGTCTACTGCTTTAGTTCAGCTTAAATTTGCCTCTTTTATTTCTTCTACTCTATAGTTTATTTAGTAATATTTTCTAAGATAGGGACTTAATAAAAGCCATAATACCAATAATATTTGCAAACTAATAATTCTTGAATGTTATCAAAATATTAATCAGTATTCAATTTTTCCTGTTTGTTAATAAAGGCTGTTTATACAAATCAAGATTTAATTTCCTTTAATGTTTTATTCTTTTGTCATGCTCTTTCACTTTCTTTCTTTCTCTCCGTTTTTTTCAAAGATATGTATCTTTGTCTTTTAAAGGGTTATTAATCTTACTTAAGTTTCCCGTAAACTGGGTTTTGTTTTGTTTCATTTTGGTTTTGTCTTTGCCAGGTAGGGTCTTTGCTATAGCCCAGGCTGATCTGGGAATTCACTATGTAGTGTCAAGATGCCCTCAAACTCATGGCAATCCTGTCTTTGCTTCCCAAGTGCTGGGCACCATGCCCAGCTCCCCAATCTGCATTTAAAATTCATATATATATATATATATATATATATATATATATATATATATATATGTCAGAAAGAGGAAGATGGAGGGAGAGAGAGAGTGAATATGTATGCCAGGTCCTCTAGCCACTGCAAATGAAGTCCAGACACATGCATCCCTTGTGCATCTGGTTAATGTGGATCCAGGGGAATTGAACCTGGGACTTTTGGCTTTGCAGGAAAATGCCTTAGCCGCTAAGCCACCCATCTAACCCTCACCCCAAATCTGGATTTCACTGATATCATTCCTGTGTTTGATAGTGTTTCACCTTTTTCCAAACTTTTTATAAAGGGAATAGTAATCAAAAATGGTAAATTTTAGGTTCTTTTCTTCCTTAAAAATATTTTAGTTCTCTAAGAGAATGATAAAGATAAAGAAAGAGGCAGAGACAGAAAGGGTGAGTATTGGTGTACCCTACAAACTCCAGACACCTGCACCAGTTTATGCATCTGGCTTGACATAGGTACTGGGCAGTGAAGCCTGGGTCTGTTAGGCTTTACAAGCAATCACCCTCAAGTGCTGAGCTAAATCCCAGCCCTCTTTCATTTTTAAATGTTTTAATTTTTACTCTTTTAAAAATATTTTTAAAATATTATTTAGGATAGGGGAAGGGAGTGAGGCAGGAGAGGGGAAAAAGAGAAAGAGGAGACAAAGAGGGGGGCGGGGAAGTGGTGAGGCAGATAGTATAGGCACACCAGGGCCTCCAGCCACTGTGAATGAACTCCAGATGCATGCACTGTCCCGTATATCTGGCTTATGTGGGTACTGGGGAGTTAAGCCTGGGTCCTTAGGCTTTGTAGGTGAGTGCCCTAACTGCTAAATCTATTCAGCCCTACCCTTTATTTGATTCTTCAATAAAATTATTGTGTGTGTGTGTGAGGTTGGGGGAAGAGAATGTTTACACCAGGACATCTTGCAGATGCTGCAAGTAAAATACCAGACACTTGGAGGTAGAATGGGAATTGAACACAGGCCAGCAGACTTGCAAGCAGGCACATAGAACTACTGAGCTATCTTCCCAGACCTTATTCTTCTTTTTCAAAGTAAAAGAAGCCATCCCTACTCCTCTTTGCCACTTTTAATAAATTTCCACATTAATTCCACCATTTTAAATTCTAAGAGAAGGTTCTTAAAGATCACTATGGTTTGGTTCCTAATACGCTCTTTTATCCTAAGTTTTTGAATAATAATATGTTCATCATGACAACATTTTTTTTCTTTTCAGAGTTGGCAGGAAGAAAAATGCACATCTGCTGTTTGTTTTTATAATCGCGGAGAATTTTAAAGGTATGAACATGCCTGGTGGGTATATCATTTGTTTTTTTAATGGGCCAATATTTGATACAAGATTTTTAGGTTGTTTTTCAGCATATGAAGCTGATGCTGCTTTCACTGAGCCACTGACAATGGGGAAAATTAATATTGTGGTAGAGTACTGGAAAAAATACTTCATAAATACTGGTGAGTTAAAAACAAAAGTGAGGTGTATAGGAAATTGAAACAGCAGTAGAGAATCAGAAGAGATTCACAGCATCCAGAGCCCACACAGGCCAGCAAAAGCGCTCCTGGCTGGTCTGCCGACCGTAGTGGCAGCAGCGCTCCAGAAAGCTGCCAGGCTCAGCTTGAGCCACAGGAAAAGCCAGGTGAGGGGATTTTCCACTCACACTGGAGCTCTCCACAAACTCTAGAAACATGAAGGGAGAGCGGCAGTGAATAATGGAGGAGCAGATCACATGGTAAAAGAACATGTGGAACAATGAGAGAACTAGAGCAGCTGTGGCTCCCTCTCCTCCCCCACTGCCTGTGCCCAGCTCCAGCGAACAGAGCAGCGGTCCTGGAACCCAGCCATGCCAACTTGAACTGACAGCAGGACCGAAGCAGGAGCAGAGTCCGGCAGCAACATCAGCGGCAGCAGAATCAGAAGCAGCAGCAGCAACGGTGGATCAAACAGCAGCAACTTCAGTGGTAACAGCGGTGCTTCTAGCAGTGGCAGCTTCAGAGGCAGCAGCGGCGGTGCCAGCAGTGGCAGCTACAGCAGCAGCAGCAGCAGTGGTGGATCCAGCAGCAGCAGCTTAAGCAGCAGCAGTGGCAGTTCCAGCAGTAGGGGCGCCAATCTGCAGGGCCACAGTTGCCAGGCTCGGTTTGCCCTGCAGGAAAAGCCAGTGCCCAGCTACAGAAATCAAAACAGCAGCCCAACGACCCAACCAGCAACTTGACTGAGACCAAAACCATCCAAAAAGGTAACGGGTTGTACCAGAGAAGGGTCTCACTTGGTCAAAAGTTGACTTGGATCCCTCAACAGACCAGAAATCTTAACCTCTTTGCTGATGGAGGATCTAGTTGTTATAATAACTACTATTGCATAAAAATAAATTCCAATTCTGCTTCCTGTGGGAGGGTTCCTGTCCATTTTCCTCAGCTTCCACCTCCATTTTGTGAGCCTGTTTTCCTTTTCTGTCTTCTTGCACATTCTTGAGGTGGAGTTGACATAGACGGAGACACTGCCTGCTTTGGGAATAGACAGCATTCAGAACTCATTTTCCAGCCTAATACACTTGTTTGTCCAAAGCTCTCTTTTTCCTTCCTTTTATAAAGTCCTCAAAGATCAAGTTTATGGTCTCTTGGAAAATAAAATTCTACATATAATTATCATAATCATAATTTCTAGGTATGATTTGTTTTGGGGGTCCATTTCTCTTTTCTTCCTCATAGCAGCTACCACTCAGGTTTTTAAAAAAATAAATCAAGGAGTAAAGTTCACAATCAATACTCTCATCATCACCATAAGTCTGAACCCTGGTGGTTTTTTGTTGTTGTTCAAAAATCTTTCGGGTTGTGTTGTTTTGGACTTATAAGTAGTTAGACTTTCCAACCTCTCTATGCTCATCAAACTCCAATGTTTCTAGCTTTTCTCTTTTTTTTTTTTACTTCTTGCAAATAGGTTCCTTATTTCCCAACCAAATTGAAGGCAACCAGGCATAGATAGCATGGGTTATTAGGCTCATTTCCAATGACTCTTCATTGGCTTACAGATTTGCTAATGTAGTCAGCTATGAAAAATGGGTGCTTCCAGGCTCCTAACCTCCCATACATGGCTACATGCCCTCTATTGTAGATGTGAAGTTCATGAATTCGGTTGCTTTAGTACTTTGTGAAGGTAGCTCCTACCATCCTTAGCATCAGGTTATCAATCTCTATATCATGACAATAAAACAGTCTCATAGACCTTAGAGGCTTTCTCTGTCACACACAACAAACCATTCTGGCTTGATGAATCAAAAGAAGTAAAATATAAATTAGTAAGTAGTCTTTATTTGTGGAGGAAGAGGAAAGGAGCAATGAGGGAAACATAGGGATTTCAAATCATTAGAACTGTCTGCTAGGCTGAGTGATAATAAATACTCATTAAATTTTATACTACACATTATATGTATGTTCTTAGGTATGTATGACATTTTTCATAAATGACTTTGAATCATGTTAGTATACATATAAGTACTCATAAGAAAGCAATTGTCATTTTCTTCTGCAGTATATCATCCCACACAGTCCCACATCAGAAACTTCTCCTTTTTAAATATTGGTGATTGACATCCACCTGGTCTGGATCAGCTATTAACTGCAACATTTTACTATGTGTCTCATGGTCTCAGGCAGCGTAGCCATCAACAAAGGTTCCAGGGGAGCTGCTTCCAGTGGTTCAGCAGCCTTGTACGAAGTAACACTGTCACTTTGGTTTAGTTCCACAACTCTGGTAAAGCACTACTGTAGAAATCAGGCATGTCTACTAGAACTAAATCCCGAATTTGAGAGTGAGGACACTAGGTGATGAGAAAAGTGTCAAGCCTTATTGCAATCTACAGTTGGCATCATTAGATAGAACCTGGTATCTTTTTCTGTGAACTTTCCATAGTTTGGGGGAAATGTTCTTAAGTCTAGGCTTCAAGCCAAGTGCTTTTCCAGTTTACTAGTGTCTTTAAAAATCGTGTATGTGGAGGGCTGGAGAGATGGCTTAGCAGTGAAAGGCTGGCCAGTGAAGCCTTAGGATCTCAGTTGGAGGCTGGATTCCCCAGGACCCACATAAGCACAAGGGGCTCATGTGTCTTGAGTTGGTGTGTAGTGGTTCTAGGCCCTGATGTGCCCATTTTCTCTCTATCTGCCTCTTTCTCTGTGTGTCTATTTGAATCAAATAAATACATAAATACATAAATCAATAAATAAAAATATTTAAAAGTTTGTGTGTGGGTAGGGGGTGTGGTGTGTGTATAGTGTAGTGTGTGTATGGTGTGGTATGTGTGAAGTGTAGTATGTGTATGTTGTAGACATGTGTGTGTATGCTGAAGATGTGTGTGGGGGGATTGTGTGCAGATACATGCGCCCTGTGTATGTGCATGTGGGGAGCAGAGGACACTTTCTGTGTCTCTCAGCCACAGGCTTCCTTGAGACTGAGTTTCTGAGCCTGGAACAGCGGTTTTCCCTCAGACTGGCTGACCAGTCAGCTGTGGCATTTCTCTGACCCCTGCTCCCCACAGTGCTCAGGTCGCAGGCATGCCTGGCCATACCTGGCACTTTACCAGCTCTTCATGTGGGTCCTAGAGAATCAGCCCTGGCCCCATCAGACCCCCTGTGGGGTGCTTCCACTTGCACAGCAAATGCCCTCACCGGCTGAGCCAGGTCCCTAGCTCTCTGCTCTCACATATAAGTGTTTTTAAGAACAAACTTTCATTTGGATGTGTCCCTGATCTGCCTATAACATCAAGCTGACATTCCTTTCTGAATGCTGTGTGACAGAGAACCTTAACCTTAGCAGCTTAAGTGATGCCTCCTAATTGTGTTAAGGTTGAGTATAGGATAGATAAAGCTGCTCAGGGTTATGATTTTCATTTGAGGAATTAAGATACTCTTCTCACTTCAATATGTTTATTTCTTTCCCCACAATTTATCTCTTTATAATTATAGAGCTGTGGAACTCATTTTCTTTCCAGCTGTTGGTTGGAGACAGCTAAATAAATGATGTTTTGTGTGTGGCTCCTATAAGCAATTTGTACAAAGAGTATTTGCTTGCCTTAGGTCAGAAGCCCAAACAGAGTTTCTCAGACTTCTGTTTCTTACCTTGAAATCCTCTCTGAAAGGACTCATCTAAGTAGGTCTGATTACCTCACCAACAGAAGGAGGAAATTGCTCTGGTGTGTGTGGGCATGCGGTGGAACTCAGTTTTCCTCCTACCTCTGCCACTGAAGGCTGGAATTAAAATCATGTGCCTCTACACCCAGCTCTTATTGGCCATATGAGTTTCATTATTTGAGAACCTATCCGTCCAATTAGTTTGCCCATTTATTTATTGGATGCTTTGTTTTATCTAGTGTTTAATTTTTTGACATTTTTTCATATTAAAAAAAAGGACTCTACACAATCATCCCCTCTGAGGCACATAGTTGGCAAAGAGTTTGAGACCATTTTTAAAATTTTCTTTCTTGGATTTTAAAATTTTTGTTTATTTATTTCAAAGCGAAAGAGAAAGACAGAGAGAGATAGAGAGAGAGCAGAGGGCTGAGGATTGGGGGCTATGTGCTTCACAGGGCCTTCAGCCATTGCAAATGAACTCCAGAACATGCCTCCTGTGTTTTGTCTAATGTGGTCCTGGGGAATCAATGCAGGGTCTTTTGGCTTTGTATTCAAACACCTTAATAGCTAGGCCATCTCTCTAGCCCTTTTTCAGATTTTTTTTTCCCCCCGTGGTAGGTTCTCATTGTAGATGAGGCTGACCTGGAATTCACTATGTAATATCTGGGTGGCCTTGAAATCATGGTGATCCTCTAACCTCTGCCTTTGAGTGCTGGGATTAAAGGGCATGAACCACCACGTATAGCTCCTCTTTCAGACTTTTTTTTGATGTAGGGTGGCACTGTAGCCCAGGCTGAAATGGAACTTACTTTGTAGTCCCAGATTGGCCTCTAACTCACAGTGATCCTCCTACTTTTGTCTCCCAAGTGCTGCGATTGAAGGTTTTACAAAACAACACGCATTGAGACCTTTTATTTTTTATAGCAAGTTTTACTTTCATATGCATATCTAAACTTGGTTAAGGTAATATAATTTTTCATTCTTATATTTAAATTTTAGATGCATCACATTTTAAATATTGTTTAAATTATCATATTCAATTTCCATAATATAAATTTGTATTTTAAAACAAAGTCTAGCAACCTTTCCTGTTAATTAGAAGTTTTAGCACAGATATATTTGTAATTACTGTGATGCTTCAGCAGTTTCCAGAAACTTATTTTGGGATTTATGGTTACCACCACCCCCCCTTTTTTATGAAGTCTCACTCTAGTCCAGGGTGACCTGGAATTTACTATGTAGTCTCATGTGGCCTCACACTCACGGTGATCTCCTACCAGCCTCCTGAGTGCTAGGAGTGCCACCACTCCTGGATTTTGTAACCCATTTTCTATGGACTGCTAATTTCTTTGCACATCTCACTTTACATTGACTTAAAAATAAATCTTGGGCTGGAGAGATGGCTTGGCAATTAAGCGCTTGCCTGTGAAGCCTAAGGACCCCGGTTAGAGGCTCGATTCCCCAGGACCCACGTTAGTCAGATGCACAGGGGGCGCAAGCATCTGGAATTCCTCTGCAGTGGCTGGAAGCCCTGGCCCACCCATCCTCCGCCCCCCGCCCGCCCTCTTCCTGTTTCTCTGTCTGTTGTTCTCAAATAAATAAATAATAGTAAAACAAAAAAGGAAAAAATAATTCTGTTACTTTTCCTCTCAAACTTTCTGATTTATAGATTAACAAATTAAGTTTGAATGCTAAATATCTGGGGAAATCTTTTCAAAATAAATGTGTGTGTAATTTGAAAATAATCTAATTTTTCCGAAGTAGAATGTTTAAGTTCTAAGCCACCTTGCTTATATGCTGTCTCATGTTTTAGTTCTATCTTGTTGTAACCCACATAATTATTTTTGCACACTTAATTTTAATTATCATGCTTCTTGATTTTCCTTTCCTTTGTTATCAACATAAAAATTTAATGGCCTGGAGAGAGCCTCATCAGTTAAGGCACTTGTAGACAAAGCCCAATATCCTAGGTTGGATTCCCCAGTACCCATGTAAAGCCAGAGGCAAAAAATGGTGCATGCACCTGGGGTTTGCTTGCAGTGGCTGGATGCCCTGACACCCCCAATTCTGTTTGTCTCTCTTCTCTCTATCTCCCTTTCTGCTTGCAATTAAATAAGTAAATATTTAAAAATTAAATTTACTTATACTAAAGCTGGAAAGATGGCTTAGCATAAAATCTTTTGCCTGCAAATCCTAGGGACCCAGGTTCAATTCCTCAGTGCTCAAATAAATCAGATGCACAAGGTGGCACAAGCATTTAGAACTTATTTGTGGTGGCTATAGACCCTGGAATTCCCATTCTTTCTGTCTCCCTCTATCTGCTCTTTTACTTTCTATATCATACATAAAAAAATGAATAAATAACAGAAATACAAACAATGTAACAGAAAATTAAGACTGAATTCTTAAAACAATGAATTTATTTATTCTAGAAATGAGTTGTTTTAGAATTTTCCTTAGTGGAAACTTTCCCTTATTTCTCTGACACTATACTTAGATATATTCTTCAACTTTATACTTCATCACTTATAACTCTTACTATTATTTAGTGGTTATCTCTATGTCTCCCTATTTAGATTAGTTTAACTGCTGGTACCTGGTATCTAGCATGTGGACTTCAGTTATGTCAAATTTGTTGATGAGGCCATTGTTCATATTTTAGTTGGCCATTTTGTTTATTTATAAGTTCTTGTGGACTTTTTTCAAAT
Source organism: Jaculus jaculus (assembly GCF_020740685.1). NCBI lineage: Eukaryota > Metazoa > Chordata > Mammalia > Rodentia > Dipodidae > Jaculus > Jaculus jaculus. The sequence goes on from NC_059126.1 coordinate 8,693,191, forward strand.
ATACTACTTTGAAATAATCTCTTTTTATGAATCTTTTTATGTCATTTTTCTTATTATCGGTGCTTGTAATTTTCTCCTATAACCTTATGCATATAGGGATATAAAATGTACTTCATATTTATACACATGACTGATAATAAAACTATCAGTAGTCATTTTAATTTTGGTTAACATTCTATTGTTCTAGTATTGATAGTGCCTTTTGTGTATTGACTTACCTATTTTGAATCTTCTTTCCCCCCTAAAAAGTCATTAAACTAGGTTCCTTGGGATTTTATTAGTACAACTTTTAAAAGAAAGATTAATATTTTTTCATTTACTAGAGACAGAGGGAAATGAAGAGAGAGAGGAAGAGAGGGGAGAGAGAAACAGAGAGAGGAGAGGCAGACGGAGAACGGGCATGCCAGGGCCCCTAGCCACTGAAAGGACTTCCAGATGCACGTGCCACCTTGAGAATCACACCTGCGTCCGTAGGCTTCACAAGCAAGTACTGGGATTACTGGCGCCTGCCGTCACAAGCAGCTGTACCTTTTTATAAAGATTTTATATGGCTCACCATTACGAGCCCGTCTTAACTGTGCCTGAGACTTTGGAGTTTTGGTCAGTGTTAAAATTAGTAAATGGTTTGGGACACGTTAAAGTTGGGCTGAGTGCACAGGACACTGTGTGACGGTCTCGAGACTAGGGGCCAGGGGGCAAATGTGCAGGTCTGACGGTGGCGAAGACCTGGGTTACCATGGCTCAGAACACTCACCGGCCTTCACTAGGTGGGGTTGTAGGGAAGCCACCTTGACAGTGTGAACTTGCCCTAATGACACTGGGGCGGACTGTGCGCGGGATGCGTGCCGGGGTGGGCGTCCGAGGTGTCCCCGCGGGTGGCAGGAACCAGGCTCCCGAGCTCCTGTTTCTCGGGGGCCATTGTGCTCACGTGCCACGCACGTTGGGGAAAGGGGCGTGGCCGGAAGCGCGGCCCCATTCCCTCAACGGACGCGGCGGGAGCCGGTTCTTCAGCGAGGCTCCGTGAGGAAGGCCGCAGCAGCCATGCAGGAGCCCCGAGGTGGCCCAGGCGGTGCCGCGGGAGGAGGAGGAGGGGAAGGGGAAGGAGAAGGAGAGCCGAGTGGGCAGAGCGGTCCCCGAGCTGCGGAAGAACGGCGCGGCTCCGGCCCTTCTTCAGCGGGTGAAGGCCGCGGTGAAGGCGCCCGTGAGCCGCGCGGCCCTCAGGGTCCGGGTATGGCGGCAGCTGCGGGCAACCCCGACGAGGGGCGACCTGACCAGCAAGGGCTGGGAGGCGGGCCCGCAGCAGCTGCTGCCCACGCTGGGCAGGCTCCGCCTGTCCCTGCACCCGGGGCAGAAGCTGCTGGAAGTCCTCCCATGGAGTTGTATCCTTTCTGTGGAGCCCCTTAGCCCATGTAGGGGAGTAGAGGGCTCAGAGGGACTAGAACGTTGGTGACGGGCTGGGGGCAACTTCAGAGCTGAGGGCAAAAGTGAGGGGCTTCGAAGAGCCACGTGGCCAGGGCATGACCACCTGTGTGAGTTTACTGGCACAGTTGGGACTCCCCAATGCCTCAGAAGACTGTCGGGATTGGGGTAGGGAAGATCCTAATTATCACAAGGTGTTTGGGACTCCTCAGTGCCTCAGAGGCTACAGGGCTTAGGGTAGCGAAGGATCCGAATCATCACCAAGTGTTCTGAGCTGAGCTATAGTTGGCAGGAGTAGATTCTGAGATGTGCCTCCTAGGTGTAGTGAAACAAATAACATGGAGAAACTCATTCCAGCTTGTTTCCTTAACCATACCTTTTCTCAGCTCTATAACAGTGTATTTCCACAACCGTCAGGAGGCAGACATAGCGCGGAGCTACTTAATTTCCCAGGCCCGGCGGCGTTAGGAACCAGCAATTGAGCAGAATTACACAGTGGTTGATAATGCTCTGTCTGCGTAAGTTCTCCACGACTGTGGAGTGGGAGGGGTGGCCCATGCATGAGGACATGGTCTCCAGGGAGAGTGCTACAAGGCAGGCTGGTTGGTAGACTTTTAGCACCAGGCTTTGTGCATGGACCTTCACAGATCTCTTATCTTTTCTAATGGTCCCTATTGTCCCCTTTTAGTACATGGGTGACTGAAAACCCTGCTCTGGTGATAAGGCCCATCAACAACTTCCTTGACATGCTGCACATGGTGATGGGGCTCATTGAGCGCTTGGATTTGGAGGCAGGAGCACAACAAGGATGAGGAGTTGGGAACCTGAATCGTATCAAGACATGGCAGAGGCATTTCATGTGTCACTTCATCGTCAAAGTTTATCGTTTGCCATGTATCATTCACTCTGTTGGCCGGGAGTTTTTGCTTATGTCTTCTGTGTTTAATTGTTTGGTATTTGAGAAAATAAAATAAACAGGTGTTGTAGTATGATTTCACTTTCTGCTGTGACAGAATCACCCAAGTTATTTATCTTATTCTTTACTCTGGAATAGAAGTTTAGGAAATCATGTGGTTGCATAATATAAGCTACCTGAAAGCCACCTTAGGTAATGGTCGAAACGTAAAATAATTCTAATCATTCAGCCCTAAATGCAGCTGATATATTTATGTTTTATAACTTTATTTTACAAATAGTTTTACTTTATACAATTTGATACCCTCACCCCTACTTCTGCTATTTTGGGGAGGGGACATGTTCCTTAGTCACATTATGGTATTCACTGTGGGGTCATGAGGGCCTGAGTCTAGTCAGGTGGGATAGTGGCAGAACTGTTTAAGGGTATTCCCACCTATTGTGTGACCTACAATATTTTTATGCTCTTTCCCAGAAAGTTCCTTTAGTCAGTGCAGGCCTGTTGTCAGTCTGATTTAGTGTTGAGTACTCCTTCACATCTTGGTTTCTGCTTTCATGGATTTTGATTGATCACTGTGTATGTCACCATCACCCTGTACAAGGTTGTTAGGCTGTCAGTAAGAGCAGTAACCATGTTATAGCTTTCTTTGAAATTGCTCCTGGTTAGAGGTGGCATGTGTGGTGGGGAGTTTGGCTGTCTTGGTTCTCTCTCTGTTTTTTTTCCCTGCCATTTGTATTAAAACATCAAAAACCTAAAATCTTAAAAAAACCTTCACAGGGTGTGCTTAGGGGAACACCTTGGTTTACATTCCTCATGAACCATGTCTAACATTTTTGGAAAGGGCCTCCTTGTGCTGGAGCTCATTAGTTAGGCAAAATTGGCTGGCCAGTGGCATATGCACCTAAGTTTTTTCCATAATCTCTGGGGATGAAACTCACGTCTTCAGGCTTACAAGACAGACACATTAGTGATTTGGCTGTATCTCAAGCCCTAGGTCATATTTTCAAAGCATAGCATATCAGATGCAACCTATAGAAAGCAGGTGCAAGGAGAGAGAATAAGGTAAACCCCAGACTTATGGGCCATATAGTGTGCTAGCTAAAATAATGTAGGTAAAAGAAAACAAACAAAAAAAAAGTGTTTCTCTCATTTGAACCTCAAGCAAACCAACAAGAAGCAAGGAACTGACATATGTGTCTGTGTGTGGTGGGTCTGGAAATAGTGTGCTAGATATCAGATTAAGAGGAAATCAAGATGCGGAGGCTGGAGTTGGTAATGAGAAAATCTGGATAAGGGGAGGGCTCCAGAACTGATTTGAAGCTACTGTTCAGCACATTGTTGGTCCCTTGGTATCTCAAAAGCTTGTGAAGTAGTACACAACTGAAGAATTTTTTAAAAATTGAAATAGCTTCTAAAATCAGACAATAGGGCAGACTGTCATTCTCACATGTGATCTGTTTATAGATCTGTTTGAGTCTAAATGGTTACAATCTCATTGAAATGGTAATGCTGCTGTGGACCAGTTTCTATTTTAAGCAAGACTCACTGTGGACCTAATTCGGGCCACAATGTGTACCTCAGGCGTGAACTACCTTAGGATGCTTTGTTTATTTTCAATGGATGACTAGAGTTCATTTGTTATATCATGTTTACCCCCTTCTGCCTCACAAATCCCCTACTGCTTTTCCTATGTAAAAATTCCCAAACTACCCCCAGCTACCAAATCCAGTAGCTCTTGTGAAAACAGATCTACATTGAAGTTGATCCCCAGAGTGAGAATCCATGGCTAAAGTCCAAACCACAGTGGTTCTGCAGACTCCCTTCCACCACCATGATACTCCTTCTAATTCCAGCACATTATGGGAATAGATATATTTGGAAAGGGAAGTCAATCCCACAGGTCAGGCCATTCCGCTCTGAACTGAAAGCCATTGTGGTTCAGAAGAAAAAGTGGAAATGTCTGAAATTGTTCTCTGTCACCCCCACCAATATCAAAATAGAAGTCAGAAATCCTTTCTTCTCCTGGAGAAAGCTGCAGCAATTAAGGGCCTAAAAAGTCTCAAGTACACTGGTGCCTATGCATCTCTGTGCAGAAAGTGGAGGCATCTTGAAGAAAACATTAGATTCCCACAGACTGAACCAGTAGGTGTCAGCTACCTAGCTGGATATAGGCTCACTGCTAGAGCTGATTATCAAAGTTTCCGGTAGCGAATCCCAGTTAACTGATCTGGGGGATATATTCACTCCATCCCAGTTAAAAACCATGATAAAAACAGTCTGTGAATCAGTCCTGGTGACAGAGGCCTGTAATCTCAGTCACTTGGGAGACTGAGGAAGGGGTACCACAAGTTGAAGACCTGCCTGCCTGTGTTACATAATGAGTTCAAGACTAACCCAAGACATTAGTGAGACTGTCTCAAAATAAGAAATAATTTAAAGCACGGGGAATCTAGCTCAGCTATAACGTATTTGCCTAGTACGCATATGGCCGTGAGTTCAATCCCCACTACCATAAAATCAACACAATAATGAAATACCAGTTTGTGACTTTCATTTTGAGTTCAAGTACAAAGGAGTTTGGAAGCCCTTACTCTGGACAGCACAACAGGAAAAAGTGAACAGACAGAAATTAGTGACTTTTCTTGGGCCAATTAGAGAAATAAGCTTAAAGACAATCTTCCATCTTACATCTAGACAAATAGAGGCATCTGTTCATCACTGAGAGCTGTTATCTGGACAGAAGCCTCTGGGGAGCATAAACAGCTCTATTTTTAAATTAGTTCTGATTTAAATCTATGGTCAAAAAAACTTCCTTCCCCACCCGCTTTATGTCCATCCAAATGTTTTGGGGAAACTTTATGCATATTAATTGGCCTCTTTCCAAAACTTGTTATGCATTTATGACCCATGTTAACATTTGACATTTAATTGTATATTGCCATACGTTTAACTTATTTTGCTTGTAACATATTTACTATTATCTCTTACCAGGTCATCTCTAATTTCATTAGGTTATATTTAACTGAACTCTCACTACTTAGAATGCATTTTTGTTGTTGAAATAATGGGAAGATTTATTTCTGCAAGTGTACTGAAGAAATCATGTAACTTATCAAGATTTCATTCAGCCATATTTGAACGACTTCCATCTCTCCCTATTTATTCCTTTAACATTTCCTAATATTGCAGTCAGGGTCACATGGGTGGTAGAAATCACCCAACCATCACCCAGCACCTTGTGGTAAAAAGAGGTTTATTTTGGCTTACAGGCTGGAGTGGAAGTTTCCACGATAGCAGGAGAAAATGATGACATGAGTTGGGCATGGACATCACACACTGGCCAACATGAGGTGTTGACCATAGCAACAGGAAAGTTTGCCAAACACTGGCATGGAGAAACTGGCTGTAACAACCTTAAGGCTGACCCCAAAAATACACTTCCTGCAGGAAGCATTAATTCCCAAATCTCCATCAGCTGTGAACCTAGCCTTTAGAACACCTACATTTATGGAGGACATCTGAATCAAACCACCACAGGCAGTTTATTTCATAGGAGCTTAATCTTCTTTAATTTTAAAAAATATATTTTATTTATTTGAGAGAGAAAAGAAGGAAGGGGAAGGATGGTGGGAAGGAGAGAGAGAATGGGTGTGCCAGGGCCTCTAGACACCACAAACAAACTCCCCTTACACATCCAGCTTATGTGGGTGCTGGGGATTCAAAATGGCATCCCTTAGTCTGCAGGCAAACACTTTGACCGCAAAACCAACTCTCCAGCCCAGGGGTTTAATTTCTACTATCAATTTCATGTTGCATATGTTCAGCTAGAAGACATGCAAGATGCTAGTGCATAAGTGCTTTCATGCCTACCTGAGAACTGTCACCTATTGTGTTACAAAAAGGATGTCAATCAGACATTCATACAGTGAATAATTACTTCTAAGAGATTCATTACACTGTTATTTTGAGAGAATAGAATTTGCCATGTTTTTGCTGACTCAACACATGCTTAATACATTAAAATTTTAATAACTTTTTTTTAAAACAAATATTTACCATCAGTTATCTGAGAGGCAATAAGTAAATTGGTGAATTACCTATTTTTCAGGAAGGTATAAGATCTAAAACTATTTTATAGTTTTACTATATGTAGAGTTTTATATAGTTTCTTCCCTTTTTCTTTAATAGGCTTAGTGACCTAGATCATGGGCAGGGAGGATTGAGAGAACTTGACTAGCTCTTTTACTTTTATTCTTACAACTGTGTTTTTGTCATGTGGTGATGCAGATAAATCTTCAGCTGTTAGCCTCCAGAAACATGAACAAAATAAAATTTATTTCTTCTATAAATTAAACAGTCTCAGATTTTGCTTAGTTTTCTTTTTCAAGATAGGGTCTCACTGAAGCTCTGAAATTCACTTTGTAGTCTCAGGGTAGCTTCAAACTCATGGCAGTCCTCCTGTCTCTGCTTCTCGAGGAGTCCTGGGATTAAAGGTGTGCATCACCACTCCAGGCTCACTCTCAGATATTTTGTTACAACAAATAAATATGGACAAAGACCACAGAAAAGCCTCAAATGTTATTAAAGACACCTTTTTTCATGGCAAAAATGCATTTCATATCTTTTTATATTGTTTTGGTCTTTTCAAAATACTTTTAATATTCTTATTTATTTCTTTACAAGGAGAAAGAGAGAGAAGTGAGACAGAAAGAATGGTGTAACAGGGCCTCCAGCCACAGCAAAGTCCAGATGCATGTGCCATGTTGTGCATCTGGTTTTATGTGGGTAGTGGGGAAATGAACCAGGACTTGTTAGGTTTGGAGGCAAGCACCTTAACTGCTGCATCATCTCTAGCACCCTTTCTAGTTTTATTTAGCTATTTATTGATAACTTCCATAAGTGTAGACAATATACCATGACCATAATCCCTTCACAACACCCTTCCTTTTCCTCTCCCAACACCTTCACCACTGAATTCTTTCCTTTTTTTCTAGCAAGTCTCTCTTCTATTTTCATGTCGTCATTTTTCCCCTCCTATTTAGCACGTCTTGTTTACCTTGGAACAGCCTATATGAGTTCATGAACATCAAAGCCACTTTGGTTCTAAAATACAGTATTTTAAGCACTCCTCCTCCTTTGGCTCTTACATTCTTTCCGCCACCTCTTCTGCAAAAGTCCTGAACCATGGAGGCTGTGATAAAGATGTCTCACTCACCTAATTTTTCTCTTAAGATGTCTCATTAAGTAGTTCGGGCTGTCCACAAACTCAAGATCCTCCAGTCTCCATCTGATGACACTGGAATTATAGGCAGGTTCCAATATGGCCAGCCAAAAGCCATTTAGGTGAAAGATTTTAGTTGGCCACTTCCACAGAAGGAAATAGTTATTCCTCAAAATAGACTTTCTAGGAAATTTTCTTGCCCCCAGAAGTCTTCCAGTGAGGTTACCTATTAAAGGTTATTCCAGAGTGTAGGACAAAGCAAAAAAGTAGGGGTTAAATAATTCTAGGCCTTTTGCAAGTTTTTTGCAGATTGGTACCTATACCAAGATGATGGACTTACTAAAGCCTCAGTGAGAGCATGGAAGTTTCCAATAGCAAGCCCCCAGTGCCAGGCTCAAGTGCCCAGTTTTGTAATAATGGAGAAGACTGTGGAGACAAGTCTAGCCATAACCAACCCAGCTTTCCCACATGCTGGGCACTTGTATTCTAGTGGATTCTAGTGGAGGTGTTGGCTTCTGGTAGCCTAAAGGTTCAGCTGTGCGAATAGACATCCCGCATGTAAATCACATTATTGAAACTCCCATTAGGTAAGGTTGCTAGCCTTTGATATCAGCCTACTGAATACTTAGACAATCTCTCCCAAAATATGGAGATAAGTTGGCTCCTTTGCTCACAGGAGATTTGGTGGTAACATGTAACCCTTGCCTCTCAGGATTGATAGGTTAACAAACTGTGTTGGTGGTTGGGGCACTGTGGTAAAACTGTATCTGGAACACATATCACGATGAATTGGCTGAAACCATCTTCTGTGACTAACTTGCCACCAAGTTGCTGGTTGACTCTCTGGAAAGATGGCTTACCAGAGCCTCCTGTTCATGTCTGTTCCTGGCAGGTAACATGCTGCAGCAACAGAACTACCTCAGTCCTGGTGGAAGGACCTCCTGCTATGGAGCCAATCAATGCAAAGTCCTCAGTTCTGCTTGTGTGGTCACTCGCTGCCTAGATACCAGTGACCAGAGAAAGAGCTGAATACTTCCTGCTCAAGCCCCTTTGTTTAGTGCCCCTCAGCAGTTGGTACTGTCTGGTGAGAATTACTGTTTGGTGTCATAAGACATAAGAAATCTTATGCTTTACCCTGACTTGAGTAGAACCTTCCATATTCTCTTGCAGATCCCTCTGCCCCCAGTCAATGTATTGTTAAAGATTTCTGCTTGTAGTGACATGGTAGTCAGGAAGAGGAATTATAAGATAATTGAAAACGTTTGTGAGGGAGCCATTGACAGACACAAATGTGAGAGAGAGAGAGTGAGAGAGAGAGAGAAAGGGAGAGAGAAAGAATGGGAGAGAGATGGGAAAGAGAGAATGGTAGAGTAGGCAGTATGGTTAAATTTCAGAGGAATGCAAAACTACTGAAGGGTAGAACAGTTTTGGATTCTATTGCCTCAATTCTGGCAACTTGTATTGCAGTTTTGAGAGAAGGGTTTGTTTACGTTACTTCATAAGTTACTGGGAAACTGATGTTACTTGGGTGGGCAGATATAATAAATTATATGGTTTACTACATTTTTAAAACCTCTGTAATGATGTATAGAATTATTTATTGAAATCAAAGGAATGCTCTCTATTCACTCTTTGTATGAGAAAGGAGCCTTAAACTGTCCTCCATGTGTGGATATCTGGTGTTTCCAGAAGCTTGCACAGGAAATGGACTTGTGGAGTACAGGTGTGCAGTAGGTTGTACTGTCTTTGCCTGTACCTCTTTTCTTACAGTGACAGTAGCTTTCATTAAATTTATATTTATTTATTGGAGACTGACACAGAGAGAGATCGAGGCAGAGAGAGAGAGAGAGAATGGGCCCATGAGGACCTCCAGCCACTGAAAACGAACTCCAGATGTGTGTTCCACCTTTGTGTATCTGGCTTACACGGATCCTGGGGAATCAAGTCTCGAACCAGGATCCTTAGGCTTCACAGCCAAACACTTAAGCACTAAGCCATCTCTCCAGCCCTTTTTATTTTATTGTATTTTTACTTGGCAGCAGGTGTTTAAATGAATGCTATTAATGGTTGAAATTATTAATTACTTAGCATGTATGACTTTGGAATTATTTTACCTAGGTTCAAATATCAGGGGGTACAATTGAGGACCTGTAATATTTGGGCCAGTTATGTAATCTCTATAAGGTTATTGTTTTCTCAACACTAAATAAGAATCTTAGCCATCTTCAGATCTGTAATTACAAGCAAATCAAATAATTGTGGAAATCTTTGATGTAATGCCTGGAACAATTAGAGTTGAATAAATATTATACATATTATTACTGTTACTTAAAAAGTACATGTATGCTGCAGAATCATGAAATCTCAGAATGTTAGGTATGGATAAAGAATTTGATGATAGTTTCTTAACATCGCCTAGAATATGAATACATCCTCAGGAATGAAATCCTGAATAAAATCCATCCTCAGGAATCCTTGAACAAATTACTTAAAGAGCTAGAAAAAGAAAAGAAGATCCTTGAAAGTCAAGTAAAATACTATGCACTTAAATTAGAGCAAGAATCAAAGGTTTGTTTTCACTGTATGCTGACCAATTCTTTTGAAGCTGATACTAATTTCAAGTACTCTCTATAAATCTAGTGTTAGTTATCACAAAATTTTTTAAAAAATGATTTCATGCAAAATTTAAAATAGAACAGACATGAACTACACCATATCAGTTGTCTTGGAAGGATGGCAAACTCCTGCTTAGATTGCATGCCTTCCTTTGTGTCTTTTACCTAGGCTTACCTCAGGACCAACAATGAACATCATACATACATAACAGAAATGTCTCAGGTAATTTCTTTTACTTCCAATTCTAAAGGCCTCCTTTACTATAAATAACATTTTCAGTTTCCTAGGCTTGTTATTTATTTTAATTTCTTTATTATTTTGGGGTAGAAAACCAGAAGATAGGAGTATAACAGAAAAGACATTTTTTTGATTTTTTTAAAAATTTATTTATTTGAGAGCGACAGACACAGAGAGAGACAGATAGAGGAAGAGAGAGAGAATGGGCACGCCAGGGCTTCCAGCCTCTGCAAAAGAACTCCAGACACACGTGCACCCCCATGTGCATCTGGCTAACGTGGGACCTGGGGAACCGAGCCTCGAACCAGGGTCCTTAGGCTTCACAGGCAAGCGCTTAACTGCTAAGCCATCTCTCCAGCCCTTTTTTTTTTGACTTTTATATTTGTTTTGTTTTTTGTTTCTTCAAGGTAGGCTCTCACTCCAGCCCATTCTGACCTGCGATGATTCACTATGGAGTCTCAGATCTCACGGCAACCCTCCTACCTCTGACTCCCGAGTGCTGGGATTAAAGGAGTGTGCCACGAACACCCGGTGGAATTGCGTTTTTACATCGATGTTTGGCATATAAAATTAAAGGCATTGGGTTTTTAAGCCATGGATGGTGGAAAGAAAAATATGAAACTTTTACAAAGGGCTAAAAAGGAGATAAAATTGATTCCCTAATTGAGAATGTTTAAATGGCTGATTCCCTAGTTATTCTTTGAGATTGATCTATAATAACTGTAATTCAAACACCACTGTCATAAAGTTCTAGACACTTATAATTATGTATGGTAAAAAAGGTTTGATCTAGGTAGAAGAGTATTCTTATGGATAACATGTATGTTTGTAATTACAGAACATTCTGTTGCATAAATTTTCCACAATTTTTTATTAGTTGCCTTTCAGTGTTCTTTACAATATTGTTGTTGCTACAGAGCAATTTTTACATTGCCAGGGCTATTATTTATGGTTTCTGATGCTTTAGTTTAAAAGACCATATTCATCTTAGCATTTCACAGCATTCATCATATCTGGCCATATCATATAGGATTAAATTGTCATAAACATTGTTGGATGTTTAAATAACTAACCTGTATTGACCTTATTTTGGTATGTTTTAAGTTTGGGAAAGAAGTTCAGTTTTCACTGTGTGTTATTGAAACAAAAATTTGAAAGGGCAGCTGAATATATGATTCAGTGGAAAATTCTAAAAGACTAGAGTGATAGGTTTAGAAATTTAGCAGATGGATAAATGTATATTATGCAGAAACAGCTTCATCAGTGTTAGAAAAAGAATTCAGAGAAAAGACTGGAGTCCTCAGGTGTAACTAGGGAGGCAAGGATGTGGAGGACGTAAGGGGTAGGCTCTACATAAAGAGTAATTAATGATAGAGAGTAGCTACAGAGATCAGTCGAAATTATCAGAGTAGGAGCTATATTTGTGGATAAGGAGATGTGTAGAAATGAAACTGAGGAATAAATTTACAATAATAGCCAGGTCGTTGGCACACACCTTTAATCCTAGCACTTGGGAGGCAGAGGTAGGAGGATGGCTCTCAGTCCAAGACCAGCTAGAGACTAAAGAGAAGTAAGTTTCAGGTCAGTCTAGGCTAGAATGAGACCCTACTTCAAAAGAAAGAAAGAAGGAAGGAAGGAAAGAAAGAAAGGAAGGGAGGGAGGGAGGGAGGGAAAGGAAAGGAAGGAAGAAAGAAAGAAGAAAGAGGGAGGGAAGGAGGGAGGGAGGGAAAGAAAGAAGGAAAGAAAAAGAGAGAAAAGAAAGAAAGACAGACAGAAAAAGAGAGAGAGAAAGTAAGTAAGTAAGTAAGTTAGGCCTACAGTGGGCAAAGGAACTGTTGACCTTCAAATATTGACAAAGGTCAGTATGCAATGGAGACAAGACAGGATCAATCCTTGTACAAAGCTTGTCCTACAGTGAACAGTCAGGTCTACCTTCCAGGTTGCCACTGGAGTGGAAACAAGTGTCCCCTTTAAGTACAGGTTCCCTCTTGCCCTTCCCCCAACTCGATACTTTGCTACAAGTGTGCTCCTTTCCATACAAGCCAATTCCACTTCCTCTCCAGGTGTGGTGGCAATACTACCTTCTCTATGAGGCCTTAACATGATAAAAGACCAGACATGGGACCACTCAGAAGTTGTCTTTGAAGCCATATCTGCACTTTTTTGCTGTGTGAAGTGAATGGACCTTAATTTCTGTCTTTACCTGGAAGAAGGAAGTATCTAATTATAATGCCAGTAGAAGTCTTGGCATTCTAAGAGTGTGGTTACAGGCCCACAATAAGCAAGTCCAGAGTATGGTTTGAATAGAATAGATGGCCCCCAATATATTCAGTTGTTTGTTCATAGTTTACATCTGCGGGCTACCTGGCTAAAGGCAATGTCACTGGATGGATCTTAAGTTGTGATGATGGGCTTATGGCCTAGCTGGAGTTCCTGAAGTGTGCTGTGTGGCTTTTGACCTTTAGGCTTGTACTTCTGACCCTCTGTTTGGGCCTGTGAAGGCAGGCCAGCTTCCTCTGCCATTATGGAACTTCCCCAGTATCTGTAAGCTTCAATTAATCCCTTCCTCCATAACTGTGCCTGGTCTGAAATTTCATCTCAGTGAACCTGAAGCTGTCTGATACATCCAGACTGAAATGCATGCAAGTGATTTTAAACCCTAGTAAATGAAGAATGTTATCTTACAGTTTTACATTTTTGCTCTAGCCATGATGACTCCCACTCTCTTTCCCCCTCCCTCCCTCCCTCCCCCCCTCCCTCACTTCTTTCCTCCTTCCCTCCCTCCCTCCCTCTCTCTCTCTCTCTCTCTCTCTCTCTCTCTCTCTCTCTCTCTCTCTCTCTCTCATTCTCTCTCTCTCTCTGTATTCTCCCCTCCTCTGCTTTGCACATGGAATTTCTATGTCTCTTCTGTTTCCAATAGCTAATGTTGTTGGTTTCATTCAACTCTATTTCATTCCCTCACATTTACCACTTACTACAAAAAATGTAAAATTGCCAGTGTTCAAAACTATTTTGGGGGCTGGGAAAATGGCTTAGTGGTTACGATCTGGATCAATTTCCCAAGAGGGACAGAAGCCAGATGCACAAGGGGGCTCATACATCTGGAGTTCTTTTGCCAAGGCTGGAGGCCCTCATGCACCCATACTCTCTTTCTCTTTGCCTCTTCCTCTGTCTCTCTCTTTCAAATAAACAAAGAAGTAAAATACCAAAAAAAATATTTTTGAAATGAACATATAGAAAAATAATTATAGGCAATGAGAAGCTCATCAATAACAAAAATTGGTATAAAACACTGTTGAACTTTTTTTAGGGTTAAAAGTAAAGATTTATCCTTGAAACATAATTGACCTTTGTTTACCAGGGAAAATTATTAAGGTGGGATCATCCTTCACTGCCTGTCCAAGATCAATGAATGTATCATCAAAGCCTATTTTAGCAGCTTTCCAGGAAGATGTTTATCCTATGTCTAGTATAAATGTTAGTAAGGATTTTTTTTCTAGAGTGAATTGCTATTCTCTGAATTCAAAGAGTGTTCCTGCCATGAGAAAACTATGGTGACTGGAAAGGCTAATGGATGATTTGAAGCTCCTTCCATGCCAAATATATAAATAGATGCCTTTTGGGAGATAACTATAGCTATTTGCTGAGCCTGGTGTTTACACTTCTACTTCTCTCCTTGGCTTCATCATAGTGTCTATTCACTGGTTGCATCAGCTGGACATTCATCTGGAATCCTCTAAACTCCATGGTCCTTGTGAAGGACATATGAGTGTTGTGGAGCAGATAGGCAGAGTGTAATAGTAAAATAAAATAACCTCGCCAGTGAGGACATTGGCCAGAGACCAGCGACCTGATCTACATTCAGACAGAGGTCATAGTGTTTGTAAATTTTGGAAACAAAAAGCAGCTTTTCCACAGAGATATTGTCTTTCCAGTTGATTCACAGGCCTTTCTGGTTGTCTCTGACAGGTGTAAGTGGTGTGCCTTTTTTAAAATAATAAGAATGCATCCTGCTAACCAATTATAAGGTTACAGACTCCAGTAAAGAGGTTTGGAGCTTGTCCATTAATGGTCTTCCAAGCAACTTGAGATTTTGTATTTTACAGGAACAAAGATTTGACTCATGTCACATTTTTCCAACCAGAAAATAAAGTCCCATTAGGCTAGTCCTCAGTTTTACAGACCTTTGTCTATGAAGGAGGATTTCCAGCCCCCTTGTATCCCATGCTTGCTCACATCTAACACTAGGACATGCCCATGACATCTTGTTGGACCCTGGTTTCTCATGTGTGTACAGTTGAGATACTACCTCTGAAGGACTCACAGACATGTTGCATGATTAAGTCAGCTAGAAAAACTGACTAGAGGTTATTCTAATACCTACCAAACTTAAGCTTTAATTTATGTTCACATAAGCAGAATTTTATCAATGGATCTAAGAGATTCTTGAAAATAAATGCTTTTTGTTTACAGAGAAAGTACCCAAGGTCATTCTGTTGCATTGTAGGCAATTACAGATTCTGATTTCATTTAATTGTATGAGGTGATGTCTGTGTTATCCAATTTGCCTGAAACTCTTGGACTCAAGTGATGGTGCTGCCTCAGTCTTCTCTGTAGCTGGAAAAACAGGCAGTGCACCACTGCACAGGGCTTTGTCAGACTGTTCTCCTTGCTACGATTGGTAATTCATTGATTATTTGCTTTCCTAAAACTTTCTTATTGCTCTGATGAACACAGAAAAATTCCTCCTTCTCCATGGCAGGGTTTGAAAGATCTAGGAAAATATTTCAGTCTTCTCATGCATTTTAGTTGGATTTATTGGTTTTGTAGCTGAGATAAACATTGACCCATTAGTCAACACTCATGACATGGATTCTGGACTGTCCAAACATTTCTGTTACCTTTCCAGAGAATTCTGTTCTCTCATTATTTATTTAAACAGTTTCCTTCCCAGTTTTAATCTAGTAGTCAAAACATATTTGTAACATCATATTTAGTAAAATTTTGTCTATGGTATTTCCACTTTCTTCTATGTGTTCTGTTTAAATTACTGTCAAGTTTATACATCATGGTATAGTCTCCTATTTAAAACCAAGAACGTGCATTTTCCAAAAGATCATTGACTAGCACTTTGCTGTGGTCCATGACTGTGTCTGTCTGTGGGGCCTCATGCCTTCCAACATCCTGTAGTGTAGCAGTCCCTTCTTGTTGATAATTTTCGTGCATGTACATCCATATATGTTGGTCACAGTACCCTCTGAGTACTTCCTCTTGTTTCTCCTGCTGGTTGCCGTCCTGTGGACCTTCTGTCCTTCCTAACTAGCCACTCTTTTAAATCATTGACTTTATTTTGCGCTCACCCACTGCCCATGATGGAATGTTGAGGGACCTATATTGCATAGGTCTTGCACAGGTACTACCTCCACTGCTGCCCTGTGAGGTCATGAGGTCATGAGTGCAATGGCCACACGTCTGGAAGTCAACATTCCAAAGGGGCCCTTCCTCTTCTCATGCTTTTGTCTTCCTACTTTCCTTGGCTTCATGTTCCATGAACTTTGGAGGGCACAGCAGAGATGCACAATTGAGCACTAAGCACTCACCAGTCTCTTGTTCTCAGCACTTTTAGAAGACTTGAGTCAAACAATCACCAACTGAAGAAGGAATTTTACTAACCAGTGGTGAGAGCTGCACTTATTGATAGGCCTAAACATAAATAATTACAGGACAATTTGATGTATACATCATATCAATTTAGCTTAACTACATTACTTCCTTCCCTCCTAGGGTCTATGATTTCCTCAGCCATAAGTTTTTAGTACTAAACATGGATACATTCCCATGGAGTGGGCCTTAAATCCAATCAGAGAGCATTTGATTATTCCCCATAATTGTCATGCCACTAAGAAACAATAAAAGGAGCTTGCTTCTCGGGTTATAATACGCCCCTATAGACTTGGTGTGTTTGAGTTCTTAATACTTTAATTCCAGCTGGTGGAGCTGTTTGTGAGAACTGTGGAACGTTCAGCAGGTGGGGTCTTGTTGGAGGAAGTGAGTCGCTGGGCTGGGCCTTGAGGTTTTATAGACCAGTCCCACTCCCTGTTCTCTACTACTTCCTGCCTGCCTGTGGCTAGTTTTCTATCTGGCCTACTGTGCTATCCCTGCTGATAATGGGAAGTTCCTTTCAAAACCATAAGCTGAATTGAGCACTTTTCCTTCAATAATCTACTTCTGGCTGGCTATTTAGTACCCACAGTGAGAAAGTATGTGATAATATACATATACATACACACACACACACACACACACACATATACACATACACACACACACACACATATATATGTATGTATATGTGTATATGAAATATATATATATATACACACACACATATATACATATATATATAGGACTGATGCTGTATTGGCATGTGTGTGGCAAGGCAGTACATAAGCATACCAGGTGGAGTGTGGTGGAGCAATCCTGGCACACATGGGCCAGTGATTAAGGAATGAAGACAGAAGGTCAAGGTGCCACTGTTGCCTTCAAAGCTACACCCCCTAAGGCCTATGAACTTTTCAGTAGACCAAGCTCCTGCAGAGTCCATGACCTCAGGACTTACAGGTCCAAGTTTAACAAATGCCCTGTTGGGTGATAGTTGCCCAATTTATAGAAATGCTAATGTTAAATTTTGATTTAGGGTGTTTGACTGATATTCAGAAGAAATTAGAGCATTAGTGATTCCCAAGTAAGCTCAATTCAGTGAAATTTCCTTTTTGGTTCATTTTATTTTATATTTATTTATTTATGTATTGTTTTTCAATGTGGTTCTCACCATACCACAGGGTGACTTGGAATTCAATATGTAGTCTCAGGGTGTCCTCAAATTCATGACACTCCTCCTCTGAAATTCTATACTAAACATCTAACAGTAATTTTGTGAACGCCAGCTATTATAGTCCTATTTTGTGATGTCATGGCCATAAATGTATTAGATGCCTATACTTTATTGAACGATTCCTTCTAGAGATTCTCACAAATACTGATGTGAAGAAATGAAGGGTTACTAAGATAATCAGGGGGAAAATTCTTTTTAGAATGAAGTTTGGAACTTGCCAAAAATAGGTAACTTTAGACTAAGACTTACCACATGAGGTCATAGTAAAGTTCATTCACTGTGACCCGTGGAGTGCATGGGCCACAAAAGTCATGTTTGTGCAAATCAGTAACTCCACTCTGAAGGTGACAGTGGACATCTGTCACTTGTCCTTCCTCTTAGATGGAAAGTATTAAGTCATTGAGTATGATATTGAAATGAATGATTTTGAATCAGATGTACTGCTAATATGTAAATTTATAGATAAAAATTTATTTATTAGAATTTTTTTTTTCAGAGGAAACAAAACAAATCTAAGCAAGCAGAACCAATAACACAAGAGTTATATTTGCCTCATAATAAATTATGGAGCATGTCCTTTATTTGTTGTTCTTAAGAGTTGGTGAGAGATTGGATATACATACATACATACATACAATGTGTGTGTGTGTGTGTGTATCATTGAATTCACATGTGAGGACATCTGGTTGATGTCTTGGCATATTCCTTGTTGATTATAATTAACATCTTAATCAAGAACAATCTACTTTCTATTAAATCCAGTTTAATTTCAATAGTTTCCCAAAACTTTCCTATTTTCTATCTCTTCCTTATTATGCTATTATGTTATGCTATTGCATAGACTGTCTGTATACATTTCATTTTCATTAACAGACTTATAATTTCTACTAAATGAAATTATGTTTTGAATTTGTTTTTGAGGTAAGCTCAACAGACTTGCCTTTTTTATAACGCAAGAGAGTGAGAACAGAGAGAGGGCAAAAATGAAACACACACACACACACACACACACAGAGTGTGTGAGAGAGAGAGCCAGAGAGAGAATTGGCATGCCAGGGCCTCAGCAATTGTAAACAGACAATTGCACCAGACATGTGTGCCACATTGTGCACATGTGCAACCTTGCATGCCTGTGTCACTATGTGTGTCTGGCTTACATAGGTCCTACAGATCGAACATGGGTCTTTAGGTTTTGCAGGCAAGCACTTTAACTGCTAAGCCATCTCTACAGCTGTAATACAGTTGTTTTTAATCACCTGCATTAATCTCTTATTCAATCTTTCTAACGAATTTTTTAGAAAATATTTCTATTTTTTATATGAAAGAGAGAGAGGAGGGAGTGTGACAGAGAGAGAGGGGGAGGGAGGATGGGTATATCAGGGCTTCCAGCCACTGCATGTGAAGACTAGATACACGTGCCAATTTATACACCTGGATTACGTGGGTTCTACGAAATGGGTCTTTTGACTTTGCAGACAAGTATGTTTAACCAATCTAAGCAATCTCTACAGCCTTGAATATTTAATTAAGTTTTTTTTTTCTCAATGCCAGGATGTCTATTTTATTCTTTAAAAACAATTGCCATGTCCTAACATACATATTTTTGTTTGGTGAAACATTAGTCTCATTTTTTTCCTCTAGTTCTTTATCTATAGTCAACTTTTGTCTGGGAGTATATTTAAATAATGAATAAAGTCTTTGGCCATCAAGTTCAACATCTAAATTTCATTCAAGAAAGGTTTACTGATATTTCTTTCATTCTTGTGCAAGGCTCAAGTTGTTTATTTTGCACACATTGTAATTTTCTGTTGTTGTTGCCATCAAAAACTAAAAAAAAAATTAAACAATATGTTATCTGGTAATTCCACTAAAGGTATCCTGTAAAGTCCATATTCTTGTCATGAATTGCCACTGGTAAGTCGTCATTTAATTACTGAACAAATAGTTTACAATGCATGTAATCAATAAACATCTCCACCTTTCCTTAGGATCTTGGTGTATGTATTTGGGTACACATTCAATACTACGACAGGAAAAATATAGCTCTACCTTAGTTCTTACTTTCTGTTCTTGTAGAAGCTCAAATTCATAACTACACATGAACATGGTTTTCAAGAGTGTCAGAAATGTGTTGGGATTGAATAACACATACTTGCTATATTTTTCTTCTGAATCTATGTTGTTTTAATATTTTATTTTTATTTATTTGAGAGAAAGAGGGAGAGCAAGACAGAGGGGAGAATGGAAATGCCAGGGCTTCCAGCCACTGCAAATGAACTCTAGACTTATGCACCACCTTGTGCATCTGGCATAAGTGGGTCCTGGGAAATAGAACTCTGGCCCTTTGGCTTTGCAGGCAAGTGCCCTATCCACTAAGCCTTCTCTCCGGCTCAGTATTTTTCTGTTACTTTTTCTGCTTGACCTATATTTTTTCCATGAAATGTTATTTACGGACTCAGGAAGCTATGAAATCAAATGTTGGCTTCTAATTGTTTTATTAAGGGTCCCATGGAATACTTTCAACTGCATCATTTCCAAGGAAGGTCATACAAGAGTACTTTGTAAATGAGTTTCACAGTTGATCATCAGACTGCTTAAGTAGTGAAAATTCCACGGGAATGAATGAAGGTTTAAAGGAATTCCAGTACCATCTTCTCCTGTAGTGTCTGCTAGGCTACTGTTTTTCCCTGTCGTTATGGGCTATATTTTGGTTCCCTTGGTGACCGCAGAGCTATGGAAGAAGGTAAGGGAAGACTGTCAATAAGAATTGGACTAATTAAATTCTGATAAATCAGTTTTCCTAACAAGTCCCAATGTTTTCTTTAATTTGTATTTTTTTTTATAAATTTTTAAGATTGCTATAAAATTTAATTTCCAGAATTCCAAAAATTCAGTTCTAGTTTATCTGCCAATGTCTTTTTGCTTTTATGGCAGGGACAATTTTCTGCTTCACTAGGCAAAAAAAAAAAAAAAAAAAAAAAAAAGGCAAAATGGCAGGTTCTTCCCTGGCCATTTTTACTTAGATAAATCTGAAAGTATTCTTTAAAAGCATATTGCAGGGAACTGAAGTGGCCTCTGGGTACTTCAATTATCCAAATAAAGAAGGCTGCCTTCATAAAATTCATAAGTAAGGGAACAAAAGGATTCCATGAAAATCTAAGAACAAAAATTTATGGATTCTTGGGGTTTTTTTAGATGCTTTAGAAATTTTTATTGATAAAAGCTATGTGGCCCTGTTAGTTTGTACTGTTATATTTCTTTTTTTATGTATTATGTATACACACACACACACATATATACACATATATATGTATGTACATATACATATATATGTGTGTGTAGAATATATATATATATATATGTGTGTGTGTGTGTGTGTGTAGGAGGCTCATGTGTGTTTGTGTGTACATGTAAATATATGTGATTGTTTGCGGAGGCCAGAGGTTGGGTGTGATTTACACTTAATTTCCTTTTATAAAAATTTTAATTATTTATTTATTTATATATCCTTCACCATCACAAATAATGGAATGGTTGACATACAGAATGGTAGAAATTTAAATAAGAATGAAATTAATAAGGAACAATTAGAGGAACTATAAATGACAAATATATGAACATCCACTAAATAAATAAGCACCTACTTTCCTAAACACCAATATAACTTTTTGGTTTTGTTTTTATTTTTATTCATTTGACAGCAAAAGACAGAGAAAGAGGAAGATAGAGAGAGTGAGACAGAGAATGGATGCGCCAGGGTCTCCCGCCAATGCCAACAAACTCCAGACTCATGTATCTCCTTGTGCATCTGGCTAACATGAGTCTTGTGGAAAGGAGCCTAGAACCAGGGTCCTTAGGCTTCTCAGGGAAGCACTTAACTGATAAGCCACCTCTCCACCCCAACCAATATAATTTTTAAACAGCAAGAATCACTAAATGGAGATAATAACCAAATAAACACACTACATACAATAATTTTTTCTTTAAAGGTGAGTTAAACCCACTCACATTTATTGATATGATTAATTCCTTTGATTTTAACCCTTTTCTGTTATATGTAGCTTGTTAGGTTATTTTCTTTAGTTGGTGTTTTTTGGATTATCCTTTTCCGTTTTTTTTTTTTTTTTTTAATTTCTTGGGAGTGTCACTCCTCTATAGCACCCTTGGTATGCTGTTCTTGAGAAACATGATGCTAACTAAAGTGCTCATTTCTTTACATGAGGGGCATGGAGGGACCTGGAAATCCTCTTTTCTTTATCTTCTAAGATATGGATCACAGTTAATCTTTCCAAATTCCTAGCCATGGCATTCATTAATAAATATAAATGACTTTTCTCTTATGCATAGAAGTGTTTCTTACATGATAGTTTTAAACTGTTTTCATAATGTTTATGATTTTACAGTGGCCTTTCTTGTCTGCAGATCACATTAATTATTCTGGTGTCATTTCATACTATTTTTCTTCATTTCAGTTTCTTTGCTGCTTCTTCAACCTCAACGCCTATGATCAGATTTGTATTAACTCCATTCTATCTTGATCCCTTCAAGTTATATCTTAAGTTTGATTTTGTACCTAGTCACAGTATACTATTGTTTCTCATTTCCTTTTTGTCTTTCTCATCTTCAGCATGTCTCTGTGTAGGAGGCTCATGTGTGTTTGTGTGTACATGTAAATATTTGTGATTGCTTGCAGAGGGCAGAGGTTGGGTGTGATTTAAACTTAATTTCCTTTTTGTAAAATTTTATTTATTTATTTATTTATTTATTTATTTATTTATTTTAAGTTATTTGAGAGCAACAGACAGAGAGAGAGAAGGAAAGAGAGAGAATGGGCATGCCAGGGCCTCCAGTCACTGCAAACAAACTCCAGATGTGTGCGCTCTCTTGTGCATCTGCCTAACGTGGGTCCTGGGGACTCGAGCTTCAAACCGGGGTCCTTAGGCTTCACAGGCAAGCACTTAACTGTTAAGCCATCTCTCCAGCCCTACACTGACTTTCTATGTTACCTTTTTTTTTTTGGATTTTTGTTTTTTTTATTAATTTTATAATGAGCGAATATAGTCCAGTAGGTACCATTATTAGGTTCATCCATGGCATACCCCCTCCCCACAGCCCCTCCTTGTTGAGGTATATGGGTCATCCATTCTGGAGTCGGTCCATAGTTATGGGTAGGACAAATGTCTCTGCATATCATGACCCAACAGGTGGCTCTGACATTCTTTCTGGCCCCTCTTCCACAAAATTTCCTTGAGCCGTGTTGGGTTCCTTTTTTGTATCCTTCAGTGATGAGGTGTTGGGGGCCTCTGAGGCTCTGGCTCTCTGATTTGGTAGGTGTTGATTTTTCTGTGTGTTGATCTCCTTCACCCTTGTGCTGGTAACCGTTTCACCCAAAATACAGCACCCTTGCATATTTTGCCAATTGTTCTTAGTTTCAGCTGGGGCCCTTTTGAGGTATGATGGTTGGCTCCCTCCATAGGATCTACATCTGTCTGAAAAAGAGAAGCAGATTCTGCACCATAGGATGACATGAATCACTGTCTATTCTGCACCAAGGAAAGGATGAGTAAAGGGTGGAGACATGACTCAGCAATGAAGTGTAATTCCTGTGCAAGCATGAAGGGCTAAGTCAGGACTGAGAGTGCTCAGGATTGGATCTACTGGACCCATATAAACATGGGAGTGTGGCCATGTGCACTGGAAGGCTAGTCACACAAAGCAAACGAGAGACCAATGAATCATCCAGGCTTACTAAAACAGCAAGCCCCATTATCATCAGTAAGAGACTCAGGCTGAAAACAAGATGGGGAGACTGGTGGAATGAAGCATTTTTCTCTGCCATTACCACAGCAAGCAGCCCTCTCACTAACTAGTGCATTGGATACCTTAATGATTTCATATCTATATCTATATCTGTATCTTTATATGTATGTATGTATTATGTATTATGTATTTATTTAACACATTTATGCAGATTTTATGCTTCTGTGTTAATGGTATTTTTCTGCATCTGCAAACCGCAAGAAATAAGTAAATGCTTCTAACAGTTTCTCCCTGGACTCTGGACTCATACACAGTTGCAAGAACCACTTCATTAAAACTTCTTAGGAAGGAGCACAGACCACCTGTCAGATGGAAGAGGATGCAGGCTGGGCTCTGGACTGGCTAAAATTGTAAATGAACTAAAGAGGGAAGAAGAAGAAGCAGTACAAGCCATGCTAAACTGTAAGTGGTAATGTGAACTATTTGACCATGCCTGTAAGCAGTCTTCCCTGTGGCTGCTGCTGGGTGACTGTCAAGGTTAGAAAATGTGCCTGTGACAGGAAGTGGGCACAGGAGCCGCTTCCAAGGTGACTGTAGCTTCCTCCTCAGCCCCAGCTGGTCTCACATACGGTGCTATAATCCAATACCTAATCAAGATGACAGGAAGGTTAACAGAACCACACGTGGAAATCTGATCAGAATTTATTTTCCCTTACACAATAAGGCCATCTCCATGTGAAAATGGCAGATGGAATTGCTACTAAAAACTAGCATAATAAAGTACTTAAAATTCTGCAGACACATACATGTTCAGAAGACAACTTACAAGGCTTATCTTGGGCTGGAGAGCTGTCTTAGTTCTTAAGCCTTCTTGCAATAGCTGTTGACCCAGCTCTGGTTCAATTTCCCAGTACCCACATAAAGCCAAATATATAAATTGGTGGATTCCATAAGCAGTAGCAGGAGGCTCTCTCTTTCACACATATATACATACATACATACATACATACATACATACATACATACCCACATAAGTATGTACACACACACACACACACATAACCACACATGCACTGAAAGGGTTATCTTACAATTGAGACTAGAAAGTTAAGTGCCAAATGCACTCAGCCAGTCTTTCTTGCTAAGTCATGTCATTGTGTCTCTCATTCCAGCAACTCCCAGCTACACTGGTCATACAGCCATTATCTCCCAGGAGAGGAAGGGGAAAAGAACTCTGCACAAACAACCACGTGAAGGTGGAGGAGAAATGAATGGGTCCTCTCAGGGAACAGTGCTTTTGCAGAGCAGTAAACATGTCCCCAGCAACAGGGGCCAGAGTAGAGCCATCACTTCAATGTCCTCCGTTTCATGGACACAGGAGTGACCACCATGGATCTGCCAGTCTCATGCAAACCTGGGTCAGGTGCTTCCCACATGGATGGTGACTATAGTGTCTAAACACTGGCCACCTCCTAAGTGTGACCACTGAGGAGATACATAGCTTCCAGTTGTCAGGGCAGGGCCCTCTCTGCAGGAGGGAGCAGCTGGTGACAGGTGCAGCCTCCTGGTCCCTCTGCCACCCTGATAGTGGGAGTTGGGTGCACAGGGCAGTGGGGAGGAGCTATAATCACCTGCCTTTCCCAGATCCCCAAATAGAAATGGCCCTCTGTCCTTGCTTCAACACAACCTGAGCCTTTTCAAGGATGCTTCCTGCCCAGATGTTCACCCCTCTTAAGAGGGAAGTGAACAACCAGGATAAGAATATGAAACACCCTAGCCTCATAAATAAGTGAGTCAGAGTTGATATTGTCAGGATGAGTTATGGTGTCCCTGACTTTCCTTCACATCACCCACAGCTAAGTTTTGAAGAGGTGGTACATTTTGAAGGGTGTGTGTATTACAGAGCCCCACATCATTACGTTTATTAGCATTTTTCCTACCTCATCTGTCGTGACCACCTTGACCAGCAAGAATGACACGACCCAAGAGCTCTTCTTTAAGCAGTTTATTCAGGAACCTTGAACAGTCTTCTGATCCCGGGGAGAGCCAACCCACAAGCTAAGTAGTCCTGCGCTAGCCAACCCTAGTGAGCCACGTGGCCCATGCAGATAGGTCCGCGATTAAGGAAGCAGAATTAGTTAAGCAGCCTCAGCCAAATAAGGACTTGTTTATCCCAGAGAGCGCTTGCTTTTGGGCTAGCGGAAGGCAGAAGCCAACACCATCTTTAGGGCGCGGCACATCGCAGCTCTCATCAATACAATTTGTTTGGTTTTGTGCTTGCATGGACAATTTTCTGTAATTAAGGGTCTCTGCGACTAAGGGCAAACAAGATGCAACTGGTGCCAGTGTGCAAAGCAATCGTTACAAAGACAAATGCCAGTGTCAAACAAAGGATTTAAATGGCCAAGCTCTGCCAGACACCAATCCTTTAAAATAAGGGGCTTATAACGGAAAAGCAGCCATATGTTGACAATAGTAAACAACAACAACAAAATCTGACTTTAGCAAATCTCTGAGACAATCTTTCTCAAAATTCATTGCAAGCATGTCCACAGGTGTTGACTGCAAGAAGAAGTGGGTCAAGGTCAAGGTCAGAAGGTCAAGTATCTGTGCTCATGACTCCCTTGAGCACCATTCAGAATAAAACTTTAGCCAGGGGCTGGAGAGATGGCTCTGTGATGAATAAGTGCACTTTCTGGTTAAGTGTGTGTCCCCAGCCAACATGAGGGCCTGAGGGCACCTAAGAGACAGAGATGAAATCCACATAAAGAGATGGCTGTAGTCAGAAGTCTCTAACCAACAACCAGCAGGGGAACAGAGACTAGGGAATTTCAATGATCACGAGAAAGTAGTAGGGAATATCTTGAATTAAAATGACCTGTGGCTTAAAACAAGAAAGGGCAGAAGAATGATAGAGCTGGACAGTCCGATGTTCCACTATAGTTGTAAGGGTCCGAGAATCACTGAAATAGGACCCCAGACTCAAATTGTATGTAAAAAAAAAAAAAAAGAGCACTGACTGCAGAATCAGTCCACACGCGGGGTCAACCACTCATACAATATGGTGACCTTGGGAGGTGCTGGGAGACTCCCTTTTAAGCACTCCTAGATGAATGTTGTTGGGCTTAGTCTTTTCTAAAATGATTGGCTAATTTGAACAATACCTGTTCTTGTTTTTTTTTTTTGATTAGTCCTGAGGTTTGGGCAGGTAGGTCTAGGGGAACTTCAGGCAGGTTTGGTAATCTTTAAAGTGATTGGGTAGGCAAACAGCAGTTAGAGTTGTCATCTCTGATCGGTTAAGGCAGAAGGCATGAAAGGGACATGTCTGGGCATGTCTAAGAACTGACTGAGCCCCTGCGTGGCTATCTTTTTGGCTACATGTCAGAGCAGGCCCTTTCCAGAAGTCCTGCCTGACTCTCTGGGGAACTGAAGCATAGGCCTATTTAGAGTGGTGCCTTTCTGAAGCCTGTCATGGCATGAGTTTGGTCACTTCAACTGTCACCATAGACACTCCAGGGCAGATGAGTGTATGGGGTGCCACAAAGGCACTTCCCACACTCATCACAACATGCGTACTCCACATTACTCACACAAGCCAGTAAAAGAGAAAAGAAGGGACAGAGTTAAAGGTTAGAAAAGTGTAAATGCAAATGGCCCCAGTTCAGTAATCAGACTTAAAGAATACTCAGTGCAAGGCAAAGAGATTTGGAAATGATATTAGGCAGGATGCAAGGATCAGGATCATAAAAGATCTCATCTCGGCATCTCATGGTAAACATATTGATTTTCTGGGAAAGAGAGGCCACTACAGGTTTGCAAAGACATGATATAATCAGGGGCTATAAATGCAGCTCAGTTGGAAGAGTGTTTACCTAGCAAGTGAAAGGACCTAAGTACAATCCAACATCAGTGTCTGGTGGTGCAAGCCTTCAATCCTAGCATTTTAATGTGGGGACAGCAAGATCAGAAGTTGAAGGACGTTCACGGCCATATGGATGGCTATGTAGCCAGTCACAGGAGAGCTTAGTCTAGGAACTATGTCGCAAGGAAGAAGGAAAAAGAAATAACATACTCAGACTTAAACATGAATAGGATATTCTGGCTAATGTGAGAACAAAAGCACATTCAGAAAGGAGCAGTTATAGTATCAGGAAAAGTAGTTGAGGTAACTGAAAAATATGGGTGGATTGTCCATGGCAAAGTTGGGACAGGGAATGACTAGTTCTGAAATCATTTTGTAATGAAAAGGCCAGAGTTGCTGATCAATCACATGGATACTGTGAGAAAAAAAAAAAAAAAAAGTTAAGTATGATGCCACATGTTCTGGTTTAGAAACATGAAACTTCCAAATACTAGGAGGTCTGGAGAAGAATGGTGGAAATAATGAAGAGGTGAGCTCTTGTCTTATTTCATGCCATAGCTTTCTTGAACCCAGTGACTTTCCACTCAGTATTTTAATTGGACCTAAGCCTCACGGCCACCTTTCCAAAGCTCCCCAATCATATTATTCCATATACACATCCTGACACAGTCCTCCTCTCATTTCCTGGCATCACACACCCAGAAATGTACCATGGAAACAGTCTTGGTGAACTCAGTCAAGCTAAAATATGTATTATGAGGCTAGGGATATGGCTCAGTGAAAGACAGTTTGCTTAGCATTTGCAAAGGTGCCTAGGCTCAATCTTATGTATTGACAGAGACAAAAATAGAAGGACAGACAGAGAGAGGGAAAGAAACAAGAGATATAAATGGGGAGAGAGGACTGAAAAGATGGCTTACCAGTTAAGGCGCCTGCATGTGGAGCGTAAGGACACAGTTTTTATTCCACAGTACTCATGCAAGCCAGATGCAGAAGGTGGTTCTTATGTCTGGTGTTCAATTTCAGGAGCTAGAAGTCCTGATGTGCATATTCTCTGTGTTATCTGCCTCTTTCTCTTTCTTTCTCTCTCTCTCTCTCTCTAACAAATAAAATATGTTTTAAAGAAAAGTAACATGTAGTGGGGGCTGGATAGATGGCTCAGCGATTAAGACCTTTGTGTGTGAAGCCTAAGGACCTACGTTCTATTCGCCAAATCCCACATAAACCAGACACACAAAGGTGAGGCAAGTGCAGGAACACACATGGCCAGTAGTTGGCACAAGCTTCTGGAGTTTTATTCCATTGACTGAGACTCTGGGATGCGAATTTTCTCCCTCTCCCTCTGTCTCTTGCTTGTTCAGTGTCTGTAACAAAATGAAATGGAGAGAGAGGGAAAGATTTGCATTCTAGAAAAAGAATCTGGTGGAACTGTGTTTGTTGATGGAAATTTTTAGAAACATGGCTTTCCTAGTCATACAGCCACTCTGATGAATGGCACCACTTTTTGGTTTTTTGTAATGAGCTGGTGGAAAAATATTGAGGCTTCTGGCTTAGCTATGTAAGTACTGCAATGCAAGCAGGCTTGGAAGAAATATATAGCTTCCTCTTTGGCTTTGCAAAGTTATAGTCTTCTTAGAATTCCACATGTAAAGAGACAAAGTCCATTTTAATACTAGCATTTCCTTCACCCGACTTGCTGACGGTAAGATTCTACCATTACCTTCTTCCTCTGGTACCCCTACTTTCTTTTTATTCTCCTCTTCCTGCCTTAACTCACTCCCAAAAGCAATGACTACCACCAAAAGTATTAACTTCTGCCTGGAGCCGGCAGGAATCTAAAGAAGGAAGAAAAGGCTCAGGAAGAGGCCGAGCAGCTCTTCACCCAGAATTCGTGGGGAGGAACCTATTGGTGCAAAGCTTCTTAGCTCCCATTAGCCTCAGATGGGAACATCAATGATAGCATCATGAGCAATACCAGTAACCAAAGCACATATGAATGTTGCTGCGTACCCAGCCCTTTCTCTAATAAGTCCATAAACTTGCCAAGCAGATTCTAATTCCTCACTTTCACAGATTAGGGAACTGAGGCAGAAGGCTATAAGCAAAGCTGTTCATGACTACGCACTAGTAAATGATACAGGTTGAACTTGAACCAAGATTTGTGAGACTCCAAACATACTGGCTTAGTTTGTGACCTGGGTTCAAATAATTCTTCTTCTTCTTCTTCTTCTTCTTCTTCTTCTTTCTTCTTTCTTCTTCTTCTTCTTCTTCTTCTTCTTCTTCTTCTTCTTCTTCCTCTTCCTCTTCCTCTTCCTCTTCCTCTTCCTCTTCCTCTTCCTCTTCCTCTTCTTCTTCTTATTATTATTATTATCATCATTGTTTCCTTGGTTAGACGGGGAAGACAAGGAAATTGTCTTGAGAAGTTAGGTATAAAGTAAACAAATCTTTTGAGTTACTGGTGTAGGTGCAACAGTGATGTGCAGGATTTGCGCTATCTTGTGAACACACGGACACAGGTCTGTTGGGGAAAATATAAACAAATCACGTGAAAATAGTCTGCTCCATGCCAGGCATGGTGACTCATGCCATTTGTGCTAACACTTGGGAGGCTGAGGAAGAAGGATGGCTAAGAGTTCAAGTGATACAGTTTCACCCTTTGGGTGATGAAAGTAAACTGAAAGTGGCTAAAGTCATAATGTCTTTGACCCCATGGGGAGATGCTGGTTTTTCCTTACCTCCTTCTACCCAAAGGAATCATTGCAGCCTCATCTTTTTAGAGGCTAAAAATGTCCCTCTTCCTTATCTCTTCTTCCCTAAATGAGTTCCCATTTCTCTAGCAGAGATAATCACTCCCTTTACTGGAAATGTAAATGGATTTATTCTCTTTCTTGAAATCCTTATCCTGCCTAGACCCTTGAGGTGGGGGCTAGACTGACCAATTCAGTTTTTACACATTAATCACCCCCAAACTTCCCCTTCTCTTCACCTATACAAGTTCTACATCTATAAGCTCTATAATAAAAACTTTCTAAATTTAACTCCCTTGCCTGTGAGTATTATTCAATAAATTTATAACACCAGAGGCCACAGTCCACTGACCTTGTGGAAGTTTCGTAAGGCCTTGAGCTTCAGAAACCTGAACCACTTAGTAATGGCCCACCCAAATAAGAGAAATGTTCAGTTGCTCTCACCCCAGTTTGAATTACCATATCACAAGGCCATCCTGGAACTACAGAGAGAGTCCAGGACAGGTCAGCTTCAGATAGGTTGACACTCTACATCAAAAAAATTACAAGCAGGTCTGGAGAGATGTCTTAGCAGTTAAGATGCTTGCCATAAAGACTAAGGACCCAGTTTCAATTCCATAGTGCCCACATAAGCCAGATGCACAAGGAGACAAATGTGTCTGCAGCTCATTTGCAGTGACTGGAAGCTCTATGATGCCCATCCTATCTTCTCTCCCTCTCCCTCATTCTCTCCTCTCTCTTAATTAGGTAAAGAAATAAAATCTTTTTTAGAGACTTCCGGTCAAGATGGCGACCGCCTAGCTGCACTACAAACAACAAGGGGGAAAAAAAGGTAAGTATTCAAGGGAAATTAGCAACTTTTTGAACAGGGAGGGCACAGATCCGGGTAAAAGAGGGAAGCACACACCCCCGCAACACACGCCCCGCAACCCCGCTCGCAATCCCCGCATTGGGTGCGGCCCAGCGCCTCTGCGCCCGGCACCCCATGCGCACCAAGCCCCACACGCACAGGCGACCCGCGCGTGCCCCACAACCCCTGCGCCCCATGCCCGCGCATCCCCCGCCCCACCAAGCGCGCCCCTTCCCCCAGTGCGCCCCACGCTCCCTATCCACACACAGAGGCACAGCCCGAGCGAACCGAAGCTTCCCAGCCCCGGGCGACCAGACCTGGCCCGCGCCCGCACGCGCCCGGCGTGCCCCAGACCCCCGCGCCCCACCCCCACGCGCCTCCAGACACCCCCCGCCCGCCCCACCCCCCGCCCCGCCCCCGCGTGACCCCCCCCCCGTGCGACCCACCCCCGCGAGACCCACGTTCCCTTTGCACACTCAGCAGGCGCGCCCCAAGCGCCCCACGCCCAGGGCGCCCAGGCATGCCCTGCAACCCTGCGCCCCCGTGCGCCCCGAGACCCCCGCGCCCCACCCCCGCGCGCCTCGAGCCCTCCCCCCCGTGTGCCCCCCTGCAAGCCCGCCCCCCCTGTGGCGTCCCTTGGCATCTGGCACCCCGGTGTGCCCCGCGCCCCCTCCCCACACGCACACCCTGCGCCCCCCTGCGCACCCCGCGCACCCCCCACGTGCCCTGTGCCCCTAGCCCCCCGCGCCTCCTGCAAGCTCCTCCGCACCCCCCTGCGCACCCCATGACACCCTGTGCACCCTGCACTCCCCCCACACCCCCCAGGTGCCCCGCACCCTGCCGTGCCCCGCACACCCCCCCCCCCCGCATGCGCACCCCCTCGCACCAACAGCGTGCCCCTCGCCCCCTAACTGATCAGAGCACCCCACGCCCCTCCAGGGCACCCCACCCCGCGTCCCCTGAGCCCTGCCACTTTCCGCACACCCCACCCTGATTGCCCGGTGTCCTGGCGCACCCCGACTCCCCTCCCCGTGTGCCCCACTCGCTCCATACACACCATCGCACCCCGCACCCCCTTCTGCCCACCCGCCCACGCACCCTCTGCACATCCTGCATGGCTGTGCTCTGATCGGGCACCCACCAGGCACGCCTGCCAGCCTGCTGCACTGAAGCTGAGACCTCCTACCTCGCCCTTGTTCTCTGATCCTGCGAGTAGACCAGCCATGTGGTGCTCAGTTCGCAGGCCTGTGGGGGCCACCCCTGGTATTAATAGGTGGCTGCCAGATCCCCTGCTGCTGTGCTCACATCACTTGCCACCGGTCAGCTTCTGCTGTGTCCTGATTCCATACCCACATCATCTACCTCTGCACTACAATTGCACGTGCAGCGGACCCACCCCACAGCAAGAGCCACATAAGTCCACACTGAGTCACTAGCAACAGCGCAGCTGCCATCCCCTACCTGTACATCGCCACCCAGCCCCCACTCCCCTGAGGCAGAAGAGCACAGACTGTTTACACACCCTAGTGTACCTAGCCAGAATCTAGGCACCTTCAGGGCTTGCTTCCTCAGTCCCCTTTCAAGCTCAAAGGCAGGCAGCTTAGGTGCATTACTGGGTGAGAATTCAGGCAACTTTGGTGCCCCTGCCAGGCTATAGGTAGGCGGCTTTAGCAAGAATGAGCAAAAACCCAGGCTGCTTACAACTGCCCCAGGCTGCCTTGGATTCGCATTAAGCTAGATCCCAGGCTGCTCCACCCACCTACCTGCCCATACACTGACATGGGTAGACCACAGTGCAAAAGAAATAACACGAAAAATAAAATGGAAGAAAATCCAGACAGATCACCCAGTCCAACAAGGATCACAACTAAACAAAATATAGAAGAGTGTTCAGGATCAGAACATCAAGTGGAAGCAATGAACAATGCAACCCTGACCAAACTACTGCTAGAACTGACAGGAAAGCTACAAAGGATAGATAATCGTATGGATGCTACCATCACTAAGCTAGAGCAATATGATAAGACACTGGAAGGAATTCAAAGAGAGCAAAGAGAGTTGAGGGAGAGTGAAAAAAAGAGGACCTTAAAAATCAGCTGGCCACACTAAATGAAAACATAAAGAAATGCAAGGATGATTTCCAAGAATCAGCAAGAAAATCAGAAAATGAGACAAAAAGGGAGCTGGACAAAGTGATGGAAATGATACATAGGAAAGTAGTAGAAAATGCAAACTTAATTGAACAAGCCCAAAACTCGCTAGAGGCTCTCAAGAATAGAGTCAGCAAAGTGGAAGATAGAAATTCTGATCTGGAAGACAGGATGGAAGAAACAGTTCAAGAGTCCAAAAATTTCAGTAAGTTCAAAAGTTCCTGTGAACAGAACATGAGAGAATTGTGGGATACACTTAAACGTCCTAATATCAGAATCATTGGAATACCAGAAGGAGAAGAATTTCAGAGCAAAGGCATGGAGAACTTATTTAACACAATAATTGAAGAAAACTTCCCCCGTCTCTTAAAAGAAAGGCCCATCAAGATTCAAGAAGCAAACAGAACTTCTAACCGACTGACTAGACCAAAGGAGAAACTCCCCAAGGCATATTATCATTACGACTCTAAACATTGACACCAAGGAAAAAATCCTAAAAGCAACTAGGGAAAAACAGCACACCACTTTCAAAGGAAACCCCATCAGAATTACTTCAGACTTCTCAATGGAAACCCTAAAAGCTAGAAGGGCCTGGAATGAAACTCTCCAAACTCTAAGAAGCTATGGCTTTCAACCCAAACTACTCTACCCGGCAAAAGTCTCCCTTATAATAGATGGTGAAAGGAAAAATTTCCATGACAAAACTCAGCTTTACAATTATATGAACACAAAACCAAACCTATAGAAAGTACTCCAGGAAATTCTCCACAGAGAAGAAACAAATAACCAAACACAAATGCCTACAAGAAGCAGATCACAGCAACCAAACCCAGAGTAGATAGAAAAAAAAAATTAAATTCCATGAAAACGCCAACACACCTCTACCACCACAACATGACAGGGATCAAATCAAATCTCACAGTCATCACCCTAAACATTAATGGCCTTAATTCACCCATCAAGAGACACAGGCTAACAGGGTGGATCAAAAACTTAGACCCCTCAATCTGCTGCCTTCAAGAAACCCACCTTACCACTAAAGACAGAAACCTCCTCAGGGTGAAAGGGTGGAAACCAATATTCCAAGCAAACGGGAATAAGAAACAAGCAGGTGTAGCTATATTAATATCAGATAAAGTTGACTTCAAACCAAAAACAATCAAAAAAGACAAAGAAGGCTACTTCCTACTTGTAAAGGGAACAATCCATCAAGAGGATATTACAATCATAAATCTGTATGCACCAAACACAGGGGCACCGCAGTTCATAAAACAAAACCTACTTGACAATAAAACAGAAATAACCACCAACACCATCATAGCTGGGGACTTTAACACACCATTATCAGTAATAGACAGATCATCCAAACAGAAGCTCAACAGGGAAGTAAGAGAGCTCAACAAAACCATAGAGCACTTAGACCTAACAGACATCTACAGAACTTTCCATCCCAAATCCACAGACTACACATTCTTCTCAGCAGCCCATGGAACATTCTCTAAAATAGACCATATACTGAGTCACAAAGATAGCCTCCACATATTTAGGAAAATCGACATAATTCCCTGCATGATATCAGATCATAATGCTATAGTCCTAGAAATCAACAACAAAAAAACCAACAAGAGCCCCAACGGCAACTGGAAACTGAATACCACATTCTTAAACAATAAATGGATAGTGGATGAAATAAAAAATGAAATTGCAAAATTCCTGGAATTGAATGACAATGACAACACATCATACCAAAACTTGTGGGACACAATGAAGGCAGTCCTCAGGGGAAAATTCATAGCACTCAATGCCTTCATAAAAAAGACAGAAAGATCCCAAATCAATAGCCTAACCATCCACCTAAAGGCATTGGAAAAACAAGAAAAATCCAACCCAAAGAGCTCCAGAAGGAAAGAAATAATTAAAATCAGAGCAGAAATTAATGAATTTGAAACCAAGGAAATAATTAAGGCAATTGACAAACAAAGAGCTGGTTCTTTGAAAAAATAAACAAGATTGACAAACGTCTGGCCAATTGATCAAGCAAAAAAAAGAGAGACTCCAAATTAACAAAATTCAAAATGAAAAAGGAGAGATCCCAACAGACATCAGTGAAATCGGCAGAATCATCAGGACTTATTTCAAAAACCTCTACTCCACAAAACTGGAAAATGTGGAGGAGATGGATAAATTCCTGGATGCATATCATCTACCAAAGCTAAACTCAGAGCAGATCAACCACCTCAATGAACCCATCACGCTCATGGAGATTGAAAAAGTAATAAAAAACCTCCCAAAAAAGAAGAGTCCAGGACCAGATGGATTCCCAGCCGAATTTTATCAAACCTTCATGGAAGAAATCAAACCAATCTTCCTAAAACTGTGCCACACAATTGAAGAACAGGGAAAACTACCCAACTCCTTCTATGAAGCTAGTATCACCCTAATCCCAAAACCAGGCAGAGATGCCACAAGAAAAGAAAACTATCGGCCTATTTCCCTAATGAACATAGACGCAAAGATCCTCAACAAAATTCTCGCAAACCGAATCCACCAACACATCAAAAGCATTATCCAACTTGACCAGGTGGGATTTATCCCAGAAACACAAGGGTGGTTCAACATACGAAAATCTGTCAATGTAATACACCACATAAACAAGCTTAAACATAAAAATCACATGATCATTTCGATAGATGCAGAAAAGGCCTTTGACAAGATACAACATCCCTTCATGATCAAAACATTGGAGAGAATCGGCATGGCCGGTTCACATCTTAATATAATAAAGGCAATATACAAAGCTCCAAAGGCCCAAATAATACTTAATGGAGAGACACTGGAGGAATTCCCATTGAGATCAGGAACAAGACACGGATGTCCTCTCTCACCTCTGTTTTTCAATATAGTTCTGGAAGTCCTAGCCCAAGCAATAAGGCAGGAGAAGGAAATAAAAGGGATACAATTTGGAAAGGAAGAAGTTAAGTCAGCGCTATTCGCTGATGACATGATTGTATATGTAAGAGACCCGAGAGACTCCATCCCAAAACTCCTGAAGGTGATTAACTCCTATAGCAAAGTAGCAGGATACAAAATCAATGCACAAAAATCGGAAGCATTTCTGTATTCAAATGACAAAGACACAGAAAAAGAAATAAAGGACATAGGCCCATTTTCAATAGCAACAAAAAAAATAAAATACCTTGGAATAACTTTAACCAAGGGAGTAAAAGATCTATACAGCGAAAATATAAACTCTCAAAAAAGAAACTGAGGAGGACTTGAAACGAAGGAAAGACCTCCCATGCTCCTGGATAGGCAGAATTAACTTTGTGAAGATGACAATCCTACCAAAGGCAATATATAGATTTAACGCAATTCCAATTAAAATCCCTACAGTGTTCTTCACAGACATAGAAAAAATGATCTCAAATTTCATATGGAAAGGCAGAAGGCCTCGCATATCCAAACATATCCTCAGCAAAAGAAATACCTCTGGTGGCATCACCATACCCGATATAAAGTTATACTACAAAGTCATAGTAATAAAAACAGCATGGTACTGGCATAAAAACAGGAGTATAGACCAATGGAATAGACTTGAGGACCCGGATTTTGGGCTACTTGATATTCGACAAAGGCCCAAACAATATAGACTGGAAAAAAGATAGCATCTTCAACAAATGGTGATGGACAAACTGGATAACCACATGCAGGAAACTAAAACTTGATCCACACATTTCACCATGCACAACACTCAAATCCAAATGGATCAAAGACCTCAACATAAGACCAGAAACTCGAAAACTACTGGAAGAAAATTTAGGAAGTACCTTCCATGATATAGGAATGGAAAAAGACTTCCTGAATAAAACCCCAGTGGCTCAAGTTCTTAAACAGTCACTCAATCATTGGGATCATATGAAGCTGAAGAGTTTCTTTACAGACAAGCATATAATAAGCAAAGCCAATAGAATACCCACAGAATGGGAGAAAATATTTGCAGGTTATCCAACTGATAGAGGCCTTATCTCTAGAATTTACAAAGAACTCAAAAGTCTAAACAATAAGAAGACAAATACCCCACTCACCAAATGGGGCACAGAGTTAAACAGGCAATTCACAGAGGAAGAGATACAAATGGCAAACACACACCTAAGAAAATGTTCATCATCCCTAATCATCAGAGAAATGCAAATTAAAACAACTATGAGATTCCACCTTACCCCAATAAGGATGGCCAACAACAAAAGGTCAAATGAAAATAAATGCTGGCGAGGATGTGGAGAAGCAGGGACACTCATTCACTGTTGGTGGGAATGCGGGATGGTACAACCACTTTGGAAAGCAATATGGAGACTCCTGAAAAAGTTGACTATAGAAATACCAACAGACCCAGTTATACCATTCTGGGCATGTACCCTAAAACCTTCAAACAAAAAGCCAGAGAGATTTGCTCAAGCATGTTTGTAGCACCTCAATTCGTAATAGCTAAAGGCTGGAATCAACCCAGATGTCCATCATTAGAAGAATGGATAACAAAGATGTGGTATATCTACACAATGGAATTCTATACAGCAGTAAGAAAAAACGACATAAAGAAATTTGAGGAAAAATGGTTGAACCTGGAACAGATCATTCTCAGCGAACTTACCCAATCACAGAAAAAAAATCGACACATAGTCTCACTCATCTGCCACACCTAAACTGAATCTGCCCAAGATGCCTTACATACCCAGCAAGCACCTCATGGACTAGATAATAAGATGGATGGGAGGGCGGGGAGGGAATCAAAGGGTGGAAAACAGTAATCCGGACCCAAACAGCAATGGTACCATAAAATTCTACTTCCTAAAAGACAGACCAGACCAAATGGCTGAACCTTCACTAGACCCTTACAGGAAACACCTGAACCACAAGACACTGGAGAGGGTAGGATCAAGACTGACCTAAATCTCCTACATCTTCCCTCCCTCCCTCTCCCCCCTCTCCCCTCTATCTCTCTCCTCTCTAACTCTTGTATATTAGTTATCTTTTTCCTCAATTTCTTAATGGACACTGACCTGTAACCCCCACTTCCAGCTTGGGCCTACCATCCACAATGAGCTTTTGATCAGAGAAAACTACAAGGTTTCCCAAAACAATGACAGACTTCTGTCAGAGTACTTGATGACCCACCAAAGGCCAGTGATAAGACCCTATTGCTGAAGACTCCATACACAGCTGACACGTAAAATGGAATGACATGGCTGGAAGCCAGGAGAGAGTCAGTCCCCAGACAGTCAGCGTGTCTAGTGGCAGAAGGCGCTACATAGGCGACTGGGGGAAATGACCAAGATCTGTCCAAGCAACACACTGTTTAACCTAATTAGCAACAAATAACCGGATGTGATGCCCACACAAGTGCAATAGTGGTACACAGCCATGGTGAGGAATCAATTGCTCTTGATTTGGCTAACTGATCCACTCAGTGGTACTAGACCCTTAGCTGGAGCTGGGAAACAAGTCAGAACCATACCCAAACACAAGCCCACTCTACAATATCAAGCTACCATCAATCACGGGGTATAAGAGGGCCTACACCTATCAAACTATCAAAAAACTAAGTGTTATCTTAATTTTCTGGGTGCTAACTTACTCTCCGTTGGAGAATCTGCTTCTCTTTTCCATATAGATGCAGATCCTAAGAAGAGAGCTGCCCCAACATACCTCAAAAGGGGCCCAACTGAAACTAAGGACAACTGGCGAAATTAGCAAGGGTGATGTTTTCCTGTGAACCGGATACCAGCACAAAGGGGAAGGTGATCAACGCAGAGAAAATTCAACTCCTACCAAATCAGAGAGCCAAAGCCTCAGAGGCCCCCAATACCTCAGCACTGAAGCAGACCAAAAATGAACCCAACATGGCTCAGGGAAATCTTGCGGAAGAGGGGGCAGAAAGAATGTCAGAGTTACATGTTGGGTCATGATTTGCAGAGACATTTATCATACTAATAACTGGGGGCTAACTCCACAATGCACGACCCATTTTCATTAACAAGGAGGGTCTAATGGGAGGGGGTAGATCACAGATGAGCCTAAATAATGGTACCAAACTGCCTGTGTTCACTGAAATGAAAACTAATAAATTAAATTTTTAAAAAAAAATTTAAAATAAAACTATAGTTCTGAAGAAAAAAAAAAGAAATAAAATCTTTTTTAGTAAAATATTTTTTAAAAACTACAAAAAACAAGTTTGCTCCAACAGGGAACATTTTTTTCAGAAGTTGTATGAGTTGATGACAAGACACTAAGGTACAGGCATTAGCAACAGATCTTTAGGTGACAAGGAAGTGACATCACATTTGAGAGTGTAGTGGATCTCTGTCCTCTGGGGATGACTGACCACTGTCATCTTGAATCAGAGCAGCTGTGATCATGTGAGCCAGAATCTTCACGAGAACATTCCCTCTTAGAGGGGAGGGTGGTCATCAGACCCTCACCTGAGATTCCAGCCTCCCCTCCCATCTGGCCACAGCTTAATGTGGTCCTGAGGGTCATGAAAACTGACAGAAGACAGAAGCTTGACTAGGGCTTGGAACTGCAGATATGCAGCTTCTCAGAGTCATCACCCATGTGGGGCAGAGCTACGCAGTGACAGTGACAGCTGCTTCCAAGTCACATGTGCTTCTCTAAGTAGCTTCAGTAAATGCATTAGTTCACAAAGGTGTACATGGATGGAATCATCTTTGGTTTTTCCCATTCGTGTGTGGTGGTAAAAGATATTTCTTATGTTGCCCATAGAAAATTAATTCGATGGGTATTAATCCCTTTCGTAATATATTCACTTTTATTTTCATTTTATTTTAGACAAAGAGGGAGACAGAAAGGGAGAGAGAGAAAAAGAATGGATGCACCAGAGCCTTCAGCCACCACTAATAAAGTCCAAATGCATGTGCCTCCTTGTACATCTGGCTTACTTGGGCACTGGGGAATCCAACTTGTTTCCTTTAGCTTAACAGGCAAATGGCTTAAATGCTAAGCCATTGTTCCAACCACCCCCCCCCAAAAAAAAATCTTGTTAAAAAAATAAAAACAAAACAAAAAATTTATTATATCTACTTTATATTTTATTATTTGTAATAATTTGAAAGCATACACAGAAAGAGAGAGAGAGAGAAAATGGGTATGCTAGGACCTCTTTCTCCTGCAAACCAATGCCAGCTGCTTCTACCAGTTAGTGAATCTATCTTCATGTGGGTACTTGAGAATCAAAGCCAGGCCATGAGACTTTCAAGTGAGCATTTTTACCTGCAGAGCAATCTCTTCAGTCCTGAGATTAATCTGTTGAAACTCACATTACATGAGACAATCAGGCTTCCCCACAAAGACACTTATTTTCTCCCACTCTTCTAGACAGGTTACAAAATTGGATTAAACTTGGTCTGGCATTATTTGCCATGCAATTAGGGTTGAAATGTATCAAAATATAATCCCATTTTGTGATCCAGGCTCCTATGAAGAAAACACTGATTCAAATATATCAAGCTAAATAATGATGTTACAACTTCCTGTTTAAAAACTGAGAATTGTCAGCACAGAGAAAAATATGTGCAGTCCTAATTGAAAAGTAGACTTTGTTTTTTTTCCAAGACAATAAAACAGTCAGTAGTACAGATGCAAGTCTTTGTGATGTGTCAAGTGTTAAGAACAGCAAGGACAGAAGGGCATAGTGAGCATGCCTCTACACCCAGCACTCAGGAGGCAGAGGTGGAAGGATCGTTGTGAGTTTAAGGACAAGTTGGGTCTACAGAGTGAGACTTAAGTCAACCTGCACTAGGTTTGAGACCATACATTGGAAAAAGAAATTATTCTTTAGCCACGCAACGTGGTGTACACCTTTAATCCCACCACTAAAGCAGGTAGTGGCAGGGGGATCACCATGAGTTTGAGGTCACCCTGAGACTGCATAGTGAATTCCAGGTCAGCCTGAGCTAGAGTGAAATCCTACCCTGTAAAACCGAAATTGTAATAATAGTAACAAAAACAAACAATATAACAATATAAGCCATCATGCAAAGCCTCATAGGAGCATTGAGTTATTGCATTTCCAATCGTTTATCTCCAAGCCTTCCATGGTTCTCTCTGTGCTGATCAGCTTTGGCCAAGTCACTACTGACCTGTCTTTTCTGTTAGAGTTGAAATGTTTGTGGACTTCTGGCCTTGACTAGGCTTTCTGTGTTTGGTAATATATTTATTTTAAGATCCACACTTTCAGAACTATGAACCTTTTAGTTCTTCTCAACCACACATTATCTCACTATAAATCTGAAGGTTTGCAGTTGTTTTCAAAGTCTATTTTTGTTGTGACGGTATTATTTACTTTCTGGGCCTAAATTGTGATTGCTGACCTAATTATTGTAGGTCCAACCCTGAGTTTGGCTTATTTTTGACACTGAGGGAATGCCCTAAGATACCTTTTGTTTTTGAGGGCAGAGGAGTTAATGTTAGGATTGCTCTGCTGCAAAAAATTCTCTGGGCTTTCATTTCCACCTCATCCTTTAACCCCTTCTGTTCTTACGGTGGCAACTGGGTGAACGCCTGAGTGCAAAGATGCTTTGCATCCTTTCTGTGTTCAAATACACCCAGGCCTTAATTTTACTCAGGAGAAATGAAAACAATCATAATCATCTGTGTCCTGAGCTACTTGGGACCCTGCCATGCATAAGAACTTGGATGAATCTCACAAATTTCATCTTGGGTAAAAGCAACCATATGCAAAGAAAGACAGTGACATTTTCTGACATCTTCTCAGAAACAGGCAAAATAAAATGTATGTTAAAGGTAATAGGCCATTATGTTGGTGAAGGAGGGAGAAGAGGGGGAAGAATTGGGTTTCTGTTGTGTGAACTGCGTCCTATTTTTTGGTCTGAATGTTGGTATACAATGTATTCACTTGCTGACAGTTGTGTGGAGTCTATTCATAGTTTGTGGGCAATTCCCAGCAGGATAATTACATTTTAGCACAAATGTCCATGAGAGAACAGGAGATTGGAAAGCAGAGAAAACCAACCTTAAATAGCCCTTTCAGAGTTTGCCTACATGTTTACTAAGGAAACCAAAGCAGCTGAAAGGAAGCTAGGTGGAATCAAAGGATTTATATTTTATTTTTTCATTTTTCTTTAATTACTTATTTTATAGAGAAAGAGAAAGTTGAAAGAATGTGTGTGCCAAGGCCTCCCAGCACTGCAAATGAACTACATGTGCAACCCTTTGTGCATGTGGCTAACAACGGCCCTGGAGAATTGAACCTTGGTCCTTTGGCCTTGTAGGCAAACTCCTAAATCTCTAAGCCATCCCTTCGGCCCCAAGGGATATTTTGTTTGCTTCTATTTTTCAAATTTAAGTGGGACAGTGTAAGCACATATATTTATTATTTTTAAATGGCACACTTAAGACTTGTTAATAGGTATAGTGCTGTGGAATCGATCCTATATAAAGAAGTACCCAGTGCTCAAGAATTGGAATAGGGGAATTTGCTGGAGGAATGTGCTTGTAGTAGGTCATCTAGAGTGCTTTTGAGTCACATGTTCAGGTGAAATCTATAGTTCACAAGATCCATCGAAGCACCATCCTGTTAGTAACAGGAAGATCTCACCCAGCAGTAACACTCACGAGTAGGGTCCATTGTAATTTTAGACTCAATGGAGCTGAAGTGAATGTTTAGTGAATGCTAAATGAAGCAGTTCTTCCACATTAGTGCTACCAGATGACTTCTTTATTGCCTTAGAGGAGAAAATGGGGCAGTATTTAACAACTTGCAGGAAAAAGCAAAGTGCTTCTAAAAAATTCTGAATTTCCCTAGTTCAAAAACTAAAAAGCACCATACGTCTAGTAACATCTGT
Organism: Jaculus jaculus; assembly: GCF_020740685.1. Lineage (NCBI taxonomy): Eukaryota > Metazoa > Chordata > Mammalia > Rodentia > Dipodidae > Jaculus > Jaculus jaculus. The sequence continues at coordinate 8,735,742 of NC_059126.1, forward strand.
ACATACACAGAGACACACACATACCTCTGTGTGTGTGTGCATGCATTTACATGTAAATGACTGTAAGACCTTCTTGTTGCTGGGATAAAGCATCTGAATTAAAGCAGCTGGTGAAAGTCTTCATTTTAGCTTTCAGTCTTTAGTGGAAGTTGATGATGACAGAGGTCAGCATGGCATGGGCAGAGTCCGGACATCACCTCTGGCACAGCAGGTAGAAAACTGCAGCAGAAACATGAGCAGAGCTCTGGCAAGGGTGAGCAGACTGTAACACCCATGAGACCACTCTTAACAACATATATCCTCCAGCATGCATTCACCTTGCAGGAGTACCATCCTCTCTCTCCACTCCCCTCCTTCTATTTCTCCCCCCTTTTCCCTCTCCCTCTACATTGCCCTGCCCTCCTCTGTCCATCCTTCTTTCTCTCTTTCTCTCTCAGCCTATTACTATTACCCTCAAGTAAAAAAAGAAAAAGAACACATAAAATTTCCTTTTTAAAATTGCCACGAACTGGGGAGGAAGCATTTAGAATACAGGTGATTCGAGTCCACATATATAACTTTGGCAAGCGTATTCCATTAGACAATCATACGTGCATTTGTGTAGTAGAAAATCCTGCTTGGCAATTTCCTTTTTGTTTGTTTCCCCTTTTCTAATGGAGCCTTCTGGAGCAGCATGATTCAGGACGGTGCTGGGTCTGCTTTCTATAATGTGCAACGCCATGAGGTTTCCCAGGAAGGCCTCGCTGGCGCGCCCCGTGGTCAGTGGCATGGTCCTAGGAGCCCATCGCACGTGTCGGGAGGGCACGGCCATCCGGGCACCCAACAGCTCGCTTACCCAGCCGCCCCTGCGCGCGGTGTGCAGAGCCGCGGGACACCACGTGGCCCTGCCTGGCGCCAGGGAGGCTGCGCTTTCGTCTGTGCCATGGCGGCTTCTGTCAGCAGCCGGGAGCTCGGCCAGATCTCCCACCAGGTAGGCGGGGAAGGAAGGGGAGGCAGCCGGGTCTGCTGCAGAGAGGTGGGGTCCGACATCACCTCGGGCCCAGGCAGCGCTCTTGGAGGGGCCGGGCTTCCACGTGGGGCGGGCCTCGGGTCATGGCGCTGCGGAGGGCGCGCACCAGGGCCTGGGCTTCCTGGGCTCTCGGTGAAGACCGCCAGGAGGCCCCGCAGCCTAGAAAGCTTAACCACGGGGACAGGACCTTGGGGCTCTGATCATTGATGCCGAGCTCCCAGCCCTCTTTGCACGTGGAGGGCTGCCCCGAGGAGGGACGCTGGCAAGGGCCCTGGGCCTGAGGCTGCACAGTGCCAAGGCTCAATTCTAGATGTATGAAGTTTTGCGGTTCCGGCGCACTTATTTTCTTATCTGTTCCCTGTCTCTGTGCTCGGCACCAAGCTGACCTTGGCAAAGCCAGGAGCTGCGAAGCGAGTGGGGAACCCTGCCGCAGGGGGTGGGCGGGCAATACACCCCAGAGGGCCCATGGCCCTGCAGGGACAGCGGAAAGGGACAGGCCTCTGAAGCGCCCACATGATAATTCCCTGATGAGGCTTGATGTGACTGCGGGAACTGGGCTCGCTCTTGATCTAGTGGAAAGCTGGTGCATGAAGATTCGCACTTGTAATCGCAGCACGTGGGAGGCCGCTGCGGGGCACTGCTGCCTGACGTTCAAGGCCTCGGTAGCGGCAGGGTGAGACCCTGTCTCAGCGCTAAGCCGAAAAGAAAAGTTTGGTTACACACGCCAGCACTCCCAGCGTAGACACAACTTGGCCACCCTAGAAAGCAAGAACAGCTGCTGTTGCTGTGCACAGATCTTACTGGACAAATAGGACAGGGGCACCTATTGTGCTGAGGGTGTTTTGTTACCTCTCAGAAGGCTCTGCCTGCTTAATCTACTTGTCCTTTGGAAGTAAACTTCCTCAAACAACTAACCGTTCTGAAGTTGGCCATTTAACATGTTTTTGCTAATTTCAAGAAAGGGGAACCTATTTGAAGCTCTAATGAAAAGTATTTTATGGTGCAGGATTAGGCTAACCTGCACAAAATGGAATTCTGACTAAAATACCTAATTACTTAGTACCAAAGCAATGGTGGCTTCTGATTCCTGATATTTTTGAGGCCCACGGTGGGCCTTTTCTGTGTCTTGGCAACAACAGCAAGTTGCTAGGCCTCTCCAGACTGAGCACCCTAACTCCCCTGACTTCTGATAATGATAATTTATATCTTTATTCCCTTTTTATAATGAGTTCATGAGATGATGAATTTTATTGATCTCATCAGCACTTGTTAATAAATAAGTTATGTCTTGGTCTTAATTTCCTTTCTTTTGCTTATTTTGGATTTTAATTTGCAACATTAGAAATATCAGAGATATTTTGATGGGGCTATGGCACTTTTAATGATAATGCATTACATATTCATCTGTAGGTTTAGGAAGAGCATTTAGTTTTTGCAGTAAACAGTTATTTGCTAGTATATTTGTAAAGGTTTCAAGAAAAAAATGACATGTTTTTGCTAATTTCAAGACAGGGTAACCTAATTGAGGTTCTAATGAAAAGTATTTTATGGTGCAGAATTAGGCTAAGCTGCACAAAGTGGAATTCTGAATAAAATATCTAATTACCTACTACCAAAGAAATGGTGGCTTCTGACCCCTGATACATTTGTTATCCACAGTGAGCCTTTTCTGTGTCTTTTCAAGTACAGGAGCTTGCTAGGACTCCCCAAACAGAGCACCCTAATAATGATTGTGATGGAACATATAACTGTAAAATGACATTAGTGGAATAAAGTAAGTGAAATCTAAGGAAAGCATATAATTTAATAATACTGTGCTGATATTAAATTCTTTTAGCTTTTAATAAATGGGAAACAAAAATTAAGATTTTTTAGTTTTGATAAAGGCAGGAGGTTGATATGCAAGATGTTAATAGAAATGCTGAGCAGTTTATGAGAATTCTCCACACTACCTCTTCTGTGAATCTAAGATCAATTCAAAATGGAAGACTAAGACAGCCAATCAATGAGTGGCAATAGGGGATTTAACTCCATCAGCATTACAAATGCAGCACTGTGGATAAAGGAAAATTTGACCAGCCTAACAAGACATGGAAGAAAGAAAAAAATTTCACAAATGACAACATGTTAAGTATTTTGCATAAGCATTTCACAATATTAGCTAGTTAATTTTATTAATAGCTGTAATGTCATTAATTACTCATATTCCTATGTCAAAAACAAAATCCAGATTGTTATAAACCCTAGAAATTCGATTATATGACTGTAGTTCCCTTTAGCCATTGAACACTCCCACTCCTTGGGAGTGTTTCCTACCCAGTAGTCTCTGTGGACATTGTCCACCTTCACAATGTAAAAATGTTGTCCCATTGCTCGTTTCACAGTTGAGAGTGCTGTATGTCAGTGACCTCTTATTGTTCAGCTTTAGGAAATAATGGATGAGGAATATCATGAATAGTCATGAGTAATTTCAACTTGATTGGATTGGGAAAAGCCCAGGAGATAAGTACAGCAGATCTCTTCATGTATCCTGGAATTGGTCCCAGAGGCTATGAGGTCTTGAGTGCTGTGCTCTGAGGAAGATTTCACCCGTGTATAGATTCAGAACATGAGCAGATTATCAACAGGGGGTGGAATGTGGAGGGAGGAAGTATGTTACTTAGTGTTGAATACTCAGGGACGGTATCTCATCCAGGGCTGTACACTCAGGGACTGTATCTTCTCCAGGGCTGTATACTCAGGGGCTGTATCTTATCCAGGGCTGTACACTCAGGGACTGTATCTTATCCAGGGCTGTACACTCAGGGACTGTATATTACCCAGCCTGCTGCTTGTCACTCCACTCGGCTTCCTTTTCACCATGATGAGAGCTGTTCTACCAGGTCTTCCCCACATTGATGGACAGAAACTCCTGAAACCATGAGCAAAATAAATCTTGGCTTCTTCATTTCTATGAGGTTTTTTGCTCAAAGCAATGATAAAACTAATATATGGGTACATAGAAAATGTAGATGAAAGTATATTATAAAAGTGAAAACCTAGGGCTGGAAATGACTTAGTGCTTAAGGAATTTGCCTATGGCCAAAGGATCAAGGGTCAATTCCCCAGGACCCATGTAAGACAGATCAACACAATTGCATATGTGTCTGGAATTTGTTTGCAGTGGCTGAAGCCCCTGGCACTCCCATTCTTTCTATCTGCCTCTCTCTATTTCTATCAGATAAATAAAATAAAATAACTTTTTAAAAAGAAATCCTGAATTTCATATTATCTAAATAGGGAGATGTAATTCAACAAGGTATTCACTAATCAATATTTAAAATGAACACAATCATATTCAAAGTTTTCATAGGTTTTCTTGATAAATCATGCTAAAATTCTTTTAGAAGAGAAATGTGGGAAAATGAGAACAAAATTGAAAATCAAGAAGGAAATCATATAGTCTGTCAATACCAAATACATACAAATATCCAGTAACTAAACAGTGCAGTATGAATCATACATAAATAGGAGGATAGGTCATTGGGTCACATGAATTTCAAAAAGCATGATCACGGGCTGGAGAGATGGCCTAGCGGTTAAGGCATTTGTCTGAAAGGCCAAAGGACCCAGGTTCACTTACCCAGGACCCACGTAAGCCATATGTTCAAGTTGTTACATACATCTGGAGTTTGTTAAAAGTGGCTGAAGGCTATCTTGCACCCATTTTTTCTCTCTCTTGCTTTTTTCCCTCTCTCTCTCTTTGTCTCTATTTGTTTAAAGCATGATCACGTTCAAAATGCATTTGAAGACAGTAAGAAATCTATTTTGTCTAAGAATACTGCTGGGTCCATTAGCTCTACATTTGTAAAAGATGAATTTAGGGGTGGGGATATGGCACAGCAGTTAAGAACACTTGCCCCTTAAGCGTGAGGGCCTCTCATGCTGGAGACCTCCAGGTTGACTCCCCACAGCCCACATAGAAAAGCTTAGTGTGGCCATGCAAGTTTTTAATCCCAGTCCACTGGCTGTTTGTGTGGAGAGGAGACAAAGAATCCTTGTGGTCTATTGATGATCTCTCCCACTTGAGGGAGAGACTGCATGTCATTTTGGGCTGACCAATAAGAGATCATTGACATTCTCTTTTGGACTGTATGTGGATGGAAGTGTGCATCTTCACACACATGTACATACATCACACACACCAAACATATAGGCCATACCTCACACTTACACTTCACACACACACACATACAACAAAGTCACACCTCTGTTTCATGCTAATCACCAGTAAATTTTAGAAGAGAAGAGAAGATAATTGCAAAAAGTAAAACCATGAAAAATATTAGAATTAACTATCAAAGCATATTTTAGTATGAACAGAGATAGATTTGAAAGTAAGACAATGTGCCCTGTCATCAAGAAAGCAGAATACTTAGTACTAAGTAGTAAACACCTATGAATGACAGGAGATCTTAATACTAAATACCTATGAGTGACAGTAGACTTAGTACTAATATATAACTATGAGTAACAGTAGACTTAGTACTAAACAGTAAACACTTGAGTGACAATAGACTTAGTACTAAACAGTAAATACCTATAAGTGACAAGAAATCTTAGTAGTAAGTAGTAAACACCTGAGTGACAAGAGGTGTTAGTTCTAGATGGTAAATACCTGTGAGTGACAATAGACTTAGTACTAACTAGTAAACACCTTTGAGTGACAAGAGAATTTAGAGTTAGGGACACACTTGAAACAGGGTAGTTGACTTAGAGATTACGCAACCTCTGGCAGTGCAAAAAGAAAAGGAGAAACCTCAAATAGAAAGGTGCATAATAAAAGAAATATGCATACTAAATCTAATGTGCAAGAAAGAGAAATGTAAATTACTCTAATATTAAGAGGAAGCTAAATTACTTAGAAAAATGTCACTCAAAAAGACAGTTAATTTTGAGGGTTAATTTTTGTTCTCAATATTGGTAGAAAATTTTAAAAGTTTAAGAATGTTCAGTCGTATTGAGAATTTGGGAAAATGAGTGTTTATTTAAACAAAAAGTTGGAAAATATACATTTATGTAGATTTTGTAGAAAATTTGCCAATATCTAAGTAGAAATAAAAGCAAGAACTTTTTGATCTTAATTTTTTGATTTTAGTATAGATATTTAGTTGCATAAAGGTTTATGTGGGAAGGGCATTCATTTCAGTGTTACAGTGACATGAAAAGCCAGCATTATATCAGAATAGTGCGATAACTTATTATTAGAAATCAGGAATTTGGATCAAGATGACAGTTGAGCATGCCCATCCTAGATCCCAACAAGTGATAGCAAATGTGTGTCTGGGGCCTAAGGAAATAGATCAGTGGGTAAGAACATTTGATGTGCAAGCATGAAGGCTTGGAGTTCTTTTCCTAGCATCCGTGTTAAAGTTGAGTGTGGACACACATGCCTGTCACCCTAGTACTGTTTGGGGGCTCTGGAGCTTGCTGACTGGGAAAATTCCCAACAGTCAGTGAGGAACTCTGTCTCAAGGAAACTGTGAAAGAGCATAGAGGAGAACACCCCAAATTCTCTTTAACCTCCATCTGTGTACTCATGGGACATGCACATCTGCACACACATGTACATACACATAACACATCACACATGCAAACAAGAAAATACTCTATAACCTCCTGGGAAATAGAATTTCTTTAGTGAATTAGATTTTTAAAGAATCATTAAAGTATATATTAAGTTATAATGATTTTAAAATGTAACATTACATTTCTTAGTAAAAGCCACATATGGGAGTATTGTACTGATGCTCTTTTTATTTCATTTTTTGGTTTTTGAAGGTAGGGCCTCATTCTAGCCCAGGCTGACTTGGAATTCACTATGTATTCTCAGGGTGGCCATAAACTCATGGTGATCTGCCTACGTCTGCCTCTGGAGTGCTGGGATTAAAGGTGTGTACCACCACACCTGGCCTGATACTCTTTAAAAAATTCTTAAAAATATTTTTATATCTATGACTGAGCCAGAGGGTAGAGGGGAGAGAGAGAATGAATGTGAATGAGTACTGCAGTGCCTTTTGCCATTGCAAATAAACTCCAGACACATGTGCCCTTGTATACTTCTAGCTATGGGACTAGAACATAGGATGGCTGGGTTTGTAAGCAGGTGCCTGAGTCTTCCCAGCCACTTACACTGACATTCTTAACTTAAAGTTTGTTTAGAAGGCTAGCCGTCTGTTGACGGTGGCTACTTCTAGGGAAGGAGTGGAATTAAGATATGAGACATGATAAAGGGAGATTATTTTTAAAGAGAAAGACAAATGGTAAGAAAAGGAGATGAAATTGGAAAGCTCTTCTGACTTTAAAATCCTGTTTTTGGCCCCTTGTCTGACCAGCTCTTTCTTGCAGCCCTTGGGTATCCAAACTGAGGGTGCAGGAGCCCATGGGGACACCCACATGGACATCCTGTCCTGCAGAGTTGCTTCTTTGACACCTGGCTTCTCTGCACTGGTGTTTCCAACACTTCCACTCCTTGCTTGGATTTGAGTCTTATCAGCTTCTGAATTTTTCTTTAGTTTCTGCCTGTGGTCTAGCCTTTCCACATTTGTCTACTGATTGTTTCCACCCTTGAGCATTTTTAGTAGACTGTGCTCATTAGCGGTAGGAAATAATGTAGAGATTATAAGGTGAAATTGGAAATTGAAGTTTTCCTAATTGCACTTGAAAATTCCTCCAAATGTATGAAATAAAGAGCCCTTTTGGCTCCTAGAATTGGGATTTGAATAACATGTATGTTCCATTCTAAAGACTTCAAGTTTTCCTGAGGATTTAGGTATTTTGAACTTTAACTGTCACTTTTTACCAAGATAATGCACAGAATCCAGGTATGGTGATGCACAGTTTTAATCCCCAGCACTCATGAGGCAGGGTTAGGATGATCACAGAGAGTTTGAGGCCACCCTGAGACGACATAGAGAATTCTTTGTCAGCCTGGGCTCCAGTGAAAACCTACCTTGAAAAACCAAAACAAACAAAACTAAAGTAGAGTCACTAGTTTCTCAGTAGGAAACATTTTCCAGGAATATGGCATCACGGGGAAACTGGGTCATAAAAATCTTTATCTATTGTTAACCGGACAGGAATATTAGAGAAATTTATACGAAAAACCCAAAAGAACAGCAGTATTAGGCCAAACTTTGACAAAACAGCCTGACTTCCAGATGCATTCACTGTCATAGAAAATGAGGGCATGAAACTACTCACTCCTGCCCTTGAGCTGCTGAGATTACGGATGGCCTTATCCATTATATTTTCTCACAGGTGATGTTTGCTTAAGGCCCAGATATTAATTGTTACTGTTTCTTCTTCCTCCCTCCTCATTTAGGGAAAACTAGACATCTTGTTCATTGGAGATGTCACTGTTTGCTTCCCAGTTGGTGATGTACAGGAATACTTCTCAAATATAGCACATGTCACCATTAGGGATGTGAAGAAGGTAGCTACACTTCTGAATGGCTATGCATTCGGTATGGTTTCCCTGAAGGTTTCTTCTGCTCTAACTGTGGAGGACCTGGAGGCCGTCAAGTCAATTAGGTAAACTTTAGATTCATGCTCATCTGTAACTGTAGTCATCAGGGGAGAAGAGACCAGCCCTGCTGAAATTCTCATAGCTTGGCTGAACTGCATATACTTCCTTGAGGTTATCTGTCAGCATATGTAATGACTTGAACTTTGTATTGAAGTCACCTATTTTACACTTCCATGATTCACAGTACAGAGCAAGCACTTGGGTTGTGAAGGACACTGGACAAGACAGTGTGGCTGTCTCTTGTCCTGTTCCAATCAAACCAGAGTCTCCCATGGAGCTACACCCCTATCCCATAGCATGAAATCTCCTTAGAATGCTAAAGAATTCCAGTAATTTCATGGAAAGAATAACCTCCCCAGAATGAGGTATACATTATTAACGAATTTTAAAAATATTTTAATTTTCTGTATATGCCTTTGGAAGACAGAGAAAGGCAGGATGTTCCTGAATGGCCCAGTACTTGATGGTTGCTTAATTTTGATAACTGACAAATCCAGAGTGAAATTTCCTGGAGCTTGATTTTCAGCAACACATGTCTCTAGTTTTACTAATAATGCCATACTAGTAGTACTGGTAACTAGGAACTGAGGAATATCCTAGATTTTTCACTTTGTAGTACTTCCTTTTTTTGCAAGAAGAGGTCTTTAGAGTAGCACAGTAGGAACAGAGCCTACCAACCTTCACTAAAGGCCAGAGTGAACTGTCAAGGATACTTCGTTTCATCAAGATGCACTCTTATTAAGAGCCTGGAGAAATGGTTTACCGGCCAAGTGCTTGCCTGTGAAGCCTAAGGAACCTGGATGAAGGCTTGATTCTCCAGGACCCACATTACCCAGATGCACAAGTGGGCGCATGCATGTGGACTTCATTTGCAGTGGCTGGAGACCCTGGCATACCCATTCTCTCCCTCTCCCCCTCTCCCTCCCTCTCTCTCTGTCTGTCAATTATTTTCTCTGTTTGTTGCTGTCAAATAAATAAATAAAAATAAACAAAAAAAACTAAAAAATATGCACTGTTAGGAACAAGTGAACTCAGTGTTGCAGTATGCATAGTAGAAGTCTCAACCTTCCTACTGGAAATGCTTGTTTTTCTTGAAAAGTAAAAGAAGAACCTTACTCATTATGGGTTCACACACTCCATAGTTCTTAGATTGGCCACATTTATACTCAAGAAGGCTGCAACCAAAATGTTTTCCTTTTTCCTTTGTACTTTTTACATGTGTGTAAGTGAACATGCATACATGCGCCTGTGATGACCAGAAGTTGATTTAGAATTTATGTAGATTCCAGCGGTCAGACGTAGGCCCACATGGTTACACAGTGATCCCTTTCCCACTGAACCATCTCTTAGCACTCAAAATGCTTCTATATGATTCTTTTATGTTCCAGTGCGCAGTGGTCAGACCTAGGGATGGTAGAAGGCCTAGGGATGGAAGTGGTATAGCTTGAGCCTGTGGTTGACCTCAGTGTCACATGAAGTTCCAGGCAGGCATAGGAATGGGAAGTAGAAGGATGCTACCATACAACCTTATGACATTCATGTATGTGTATGTCTGGGGAAATAAATTATCCCCAAATCCCTTTAAAGAACAAGTGATATTAGTTGAGAAATCCTCAAGATCTCAGCCTGGAATTTGGCTGTAGTGTATGGAAAAATAAACATTATTTGTTTTCTTTTTGCATTCCATTTTGAGAAAAACTCATTAGAAAATATTTCCTTTGTGGTCCTGGAAATGAGAACCAAGAAGAGCTTACTGATTTGTGCAGGATGTGGCAGAATGTAAATGAGAGGTCTAGAGTAACACCAGTGTCAAATGCACAGAACACCACTGATCACAAGTTCCTGTGCATCTCTGCAATTAGGCTTTCACTAGCAGGCCTGGAGTTTGGGTGTTTATATATTCTTTGCTAGTAGGAAACACACAGACATTCCATCTCTAATGTTAAGCTTGCAAGTCATTCAGATGTATGGGTCTTGTTGCTTTTCACTTTTCATTACTGGGTTCAACACCCAACCAGAAGCAATTTATGGGAGGAAAGGGATTCTTTCAGACTTTTAAAATTCAGGGCAACACCATTATCGTGGAAGAAGATAGCTGGCTTCAGCACCCACAGCAGAGAGAGACAGAGACAGATGCCAACACCAGCAATACACACATGGCCACAGGGCATACCCACTCACAGCATATGTAGTAGGTTTAGATCCACCCCCAGTGACACACCTCCTTTAGCAGGGTTCTGCCTGCTGGAGTCTTAAGTAGGAAGCTTAGTCTTTATTTAAGAAATACCTGAGTCTTTCCAAATAAATTCAAACCACCAAAGATCCATTTATATCCACATCTAACCTATTTCTATATCAGTGCAATCAACTTGTATCATTTTTCTCAAATGAGCATAAGATAATTTCTAAAAGTAAAGATTTTGTTAAACTTTTCTATTTTCATTTCCACATTTATTTTATGACTGTAAAGTATTTTTATTTCAACTATACTACACAAGACTTTTTTCTCATGATAGGCTCTATTTGGTCCATTTTTCTTTTCTCCTGTCTTGGTGGGTCCTTGAATTCCCAGTTTGTCCAGTCACCATGCCCACTACAGCAGTGCTGTGAACTGATGTGACTTTCTTATTTCATATGCAGACAGGCTGTTCAGTTGTGGCCTGTCTCCCACACATGGATACTTCCTCATAGAAACCATATATTCCTTCCTGTGTTTCTTCTAATCCAGTCCCTTAGAAGTCAAAGATTGAACTCAATTAGACGAATGGCACATTTAGTAAAAGTCCTGCTTATCAACCCACCCCAATAGAGGCAGAGGCAGGGTGGTTTTTCTAAAACGAAATAGAATCTTGTCACTCTTAAGCTTAATATAGCATATCTTTGCCATTCCCTTCCCCCTAACACACACACACACACTCACACTTTTGTGATGTAGTGTAGACTGTCCTGAAACTCTTGGGTTTTCTGTGCCTGTTTTCCATCTGGGAGTATGGGTGTGTGTCACCATGCTCATCCCCTTGTGCCCATATTCTTTAAAGCCCCAAATTTTGGCCTAAAAGACTCAGAGTCCACCTGCTACAGCTGGATCACCCTGGACTGGTCTTGGGTGTTCAAGTTACCCTGATATCTGCTGCTCAGGTAGAAGTCTATTTCAGGAGCTGCTGCTTGTGCCTGAATATATTCTTGTCCGCTCCCACTCTCCCCATTACACCACCTTGTCTGTGACTGGGTCCCAGCCAGGTGGAGAGGCCTGTCTGCTGGGTAGTCTCTGCTGAGGCTGCAGAAAAGGTCAGCCCCTGTGTGTGCTCCCATGCGCCCTATGGCCTTCACTTATGGCTCTGCACACATTTTCAGCCACTTAATTATCTTCAGTGACCTGTTTAATGTCTGTCCTCCCAAGAAACTGTTAGCTTCAAGAGAACGGGGACCCTGGCAATCTGCTTGCCACTGTGTCCCCAGTGTCAAAACAAAAGTCCAGCCTGTGGGAGGTTCTTAACATACACACCTCATACTAATTATATAGGTGAACTCTACCTTCTGCAAGTTTTGCTTCCCAGATTCAACCAATTGCAAATTGAAAATTATTTTTAAAAAATTACATCATTTAAAAATGTATTATTCATTATTTGAAAGAATGAAGTGGTGGGTGGAGATTTTAAAAAAAGAGAGAGAGAATGGGTACACCTGGGCCTCCAGCCACTTCAAATCAACACCAGATGCCTGCGTCGCCTCATCTGTTTGGCTTATGTGGGTCCTAGGCAATCAAATCTGGGTCCCTTTGCTTTGTAGGCAAGCATCTTAACTACTAAGCCAAATCTCCAGCCCCAAAATTCCATCTTTATTGTACATGTATAGACTTTTCTTGTTATTTTTAACCTAGTAATGTAGGACAATAACAATTTTCATACTAACATTGTGATATTCCAAAAAAAGTTCATAGGCAACTTAAAAAGGATTTGAAGTCTACAGGAAGATGATATAGGTTTTGTGCAAATACAGCATCATTTGCAGTGGAGGACTTGTGGAGCCACCAATTTTGGTATCACTGAGAGTTATTCTGAAACCAAGTACCTATGGGTACTTAGGTATGATTATATAATTAATTTTTGAGTATAGAAGAATGTGCATATTCAGGTTTAGATAGACTTACAATGTCACACAATGAGAATCCTTCCAGTTCTTGATGTAATAAATAATAACCATGTATAATTACATACTAAACTGATAGTTTTAAAATATATTTTATTTACTTGTTTGAGAGATAGAGAATGGATGTTCCAGGGCTTCTAGCCACTGCAAATGAAGTCCAGATGCATGTGCCGTCTTGTGCATCTGGCTTACGTGGGACCTGGAGAGTTGAACGGGGATCCTTTGGCTTTGCAGGCAAAAGTCTTAACCACTAAACTATCTCTGCAGCCACTAAACTCATATTTTTAAGTACTTAATAGTATGGTTTTGAAGGCACTTATGAGTATTCTCTTTAAAGTTTGGTTCACAGTAATACTATCTATGAAAGGTCATTTTATATCAAACATAACAGTAAAGAGACAGGCTGTAGAGATGGTGCAGCAGTTAAAGGCTGCAAAGCCTACTGCTTTGGTTCAGCTCAAATTTGACTCTTTTTTTTTCTTCTGCTCTGTAGTTTATTTAGTAATATTTTCTAAGATAGGAATTCAACAAAAGCCATAATGCCAGTAATATTTGCAAACTATTAATTCTTGAATGTTATTAAAATATTAACCAGTATTCAATTTTGTTGCTTGTTAATAAACACTGTTTATAAAATCCAGATTTAATTTCCCTTAAGTGTTTTATTCTTTTTGTCATGCTCCTTCGCTTTCTGTCTTTCTCTCTCTATTTTTTCAAAGATATATATCTGTGTATTTAAAAGGGTTATTAAACTTTCTTAAGTTTCCCATAATTTGGATTTTTTTTGTTTATTTTGTTTTTCCCTTTGCCTGGTAGGGTCTTTGCTGTAGCTCATGTTGATCTGGAATTCGCTATGTAGTGTCAAGATACCTTCAAACTCATGGAAATCCTCCTGTCTCTGCTTCCCACCTGCTGGGATTAAAGGTGTATGCCATAACGCCCAGCTCCCCAATTTGGATTTAAATATATATTTTTATTTATTTGACAGAAGGAGGGAGGGATAGAGAGAACGGGCACGCCAGGTCCTCCAGCCACTGCAAACAAACTCCAGACACATGCACCCCCTTGTACATCTGGCTAATGTGGGTCCAGGTGAATTAAACATGGGCCCTTTGGCTTTGCAGCTTAATGCCTTAACTGCTAAGCCATCCCTCCAAACCAACTCTCCAAATCTGTATTTAACTGATATCAGCTCTGTGGTGTTCCTGATAATGTTTCTCCTTTTTTCAAACTTTGAATAAAGTGAACAGTAAGTCACATATGGTAAAGTCTAGAGTCCATTCTTTTTAAAAACTATTTTATTTCTTTAAGAGAAAGATAAAGGCAAAGAGAAAGAGACAGAAACAGAAAGAGTGAGTATAGGTGTACCCTACAAACAAACTGCAGACACGTGCTCCAGTTTGTACTCCTGGCTTTACATAGGTATTGGGCAGTCATACTTGGATCTGTTAGGATTTGCAAGCAGTCACCCTCAAGTGCTGAGCCAAGTCCCCAGCCCTCTTTTAATTTTTAATGGTTTTAATTTTTGTTTTTTAAAAATATTTTTAAAATATTTATTTAGGAAAGGGAAGGGAGTGAGGCAGGAGAGGGGAAAAGCAGAAAGAGGAGACAGAGACAGAGAGCAGAAGTGGAAAGGCAGATACTATAAGCACACCAGAGCCTCTAGCCATTGTGAATGCACTCCAGATGCATGCACCATCCTGTGTATCTGGCTTATGTGGGTACTGGCTAGTTAAACCTGGGTCCTTAGGCTTTGTAGCTAAGCTCCTTAACTGCTAAATCTATTCAGCCCTACCTTTTATTTATTCTTCAATAAATTATTGTGTGTGTGTATGTGTGTGTGTGTCTGCACGTGCATATGTTTGTATACCTCAGGACATCTTGCAGGTGCTGCAAGTAAAATACCAGACACTTGTAGATAGAATGGGAATTGAACACAGGCCAGCAGACTTTGAAGCAAGCACATAGAACTACTGAGCTATCTTCTCAGAAGCTGTTCTTTTTCTGAGTAAAAGAAGCTCATCTCCTCTCTTCTTAGCCACTTCTAATAAATTTCCACATTGATACCACCATTTTAAATTCTAAGAGAAGGTTTTTAAAGGTCACTATGGTTTGGTCCCTAGTAAGCTCTTTTATCCTAATTTTGTGAATAATGATATATTCATCGTGACAACATTAATTTTCCTTTTCAGATATGCCAAGAAGAAAAATGCACATCTGCTGTTTGTATTTATTATACCTGAGAATTTTAAAGGCATGAACATGCCTACTGGATATATTATTTGCTTTTTTAATGGAACAATATTTAATACAAGATTTTAAGGTTGTCTTTCAAAATATGAAGCTGATGCTGCTTTCACTGAGCCACTGACAGTGGGGAAAATGAATATTGTGGTAGAGCACTGGAAAAAATACTTCATAAATACTGGTAAGTTAAAAGTAAATTTCCAAAGTTTTAAACAATTCTCATTAAAATTCAGTGAAACCATTTTTAAATTGACAAACGCATACCTTTGATTTGCTCAGAATTAATTATTTGCTATGTTATAATAGAATATGTAATATTTTTAATCATTGTCAGAAAATAAGTGTAAGTAATGACAAAGTATGTTCTTCATTTGCAAAGATGAAAGTTGACATCTCCAAAGACTTAAAAATATGTTGCATGATATGGTGTACACTAGATGGTATATGGTGTAAGGCAGAGATTTTTTAGCTGATTTTTTTGGTAGCTGAGGTATTAATTTTTTTTTTACTTGGTAGCTAAGCTACTGTCATATGATAGTTATGTGTGTGTGTGTGTGTGTGTGTGTGTGTGTATATTTTTTTTAATTTTAATTTTAAAATTTTTATTAATTAGTTTTGTATTCATCCAATATAGTCAGTTTGTAACTATTATTA
The DNA here is from genome assembly GCF_020740685.1 of Jaculus jaculus. Lineage (NCBI taxonomy): Eukaryota > Metazoa > Chordata > Mammalia > Rodentia > Dipodidae > Jaculus > Jaculus jaculus. The sequence goes on from NC_059126.1 coordinate 8,751,368, forward strand.
GGCTCATCTATTACCTACCCCCTCCCCTTGGTCCCTCCTTGTTGAGGTTTATGGGTCATGCATTGTGGAATTACCCCACAGTTATGGGCAAGATAAATGTCTCTGTATATCATGACCCAACATGTGGCTCTGACATTCTTTCTGCCCCCTCTTCCGCAAAATTTCCCTGAGCCATGTTGGGTTCATTTTTGGTCTGCTTCAGGGATGAGGTGTTGGGGGCCTTTGAGGCTCTGGCTCTCTGATTTGGTAGGAGTTGCTTTTTCTCTGTGTTGGTATCCTTTCCCCTTGTGCTGGTATCTGGTTCATCAGGAAAACAGCACCCTTGCTTGTTTTGCCAATTTTTCTTAGTTTCAGCTGGGCCCTTTTGAGGTATTATGAGGTGGCTCTCTCATTAGGATCAACATCAATCTGAAAAAGAGAAGCAGATTCTCCAATGGAGAGTAAGTTCACACCAGGAAAAATGAGATAAGCCTCGCTTTTTTTAATGGAGAATTTAAGAGGTGTAGGCCCTCTTGTAGACCACAATTGATGGTAACTTGATAATGGAGAGCGAGCGTATGTTTGGATATGATTCTGACTTGTTTTCCAGCTCCACCTATGGGTCTTGTACCACTTAGGGGATCAGTTAGCAGAATCAAGAGCATTTGCTTCCCCACCATGTCTGTGTGCACTATTGCACTTGTGTGGTCATCACATCAAGGTATTTGCTGCTAAGGAGTTTAGACCATGAGTTGCTTGGAGAGATATTGGTCATTTTCCCCTAGTCGCCCATGTAGCACCTTCTGGCACTAGATGCACTGTCTGGGGACTGACTCTCTTCTAGCTTCCAGCCATGCCATTCCATTTTACCTGTCAGCCACGTATGGTGTCTTTAGCAATAGGGTCTTACCACTAACCTTTGGTGGGTCATCAAGTACTCGGACAGAAATCTGTCTTTCTTGTAGGAAACTTTGTAGGTCTCTCTGACCAAAAGCTCATTGTGGATGATAGCCCCATGCTGGTACTGGGTGTTACAGGTCAGTGCCCACTAAGAAAAGGAAGAAAAAGATAATTAATGTACAAGAGTTAGAACAGTGAGAGAGAGAGACAGAAAGAGAGAGAGAAAGGGAGAGGGAGAGGGAGAGGGAGGGCGGAACAGCAAGGGAGGGAAGCTGTTGAAGATTAAGGTCAGTCTTCATCATACCCTCTCTTGTCTTGTGGTTCAGGTGTTCCACCTAAGGGCCTGATGAAGGTTCAGCCATTTGGTTTGCCGTTTAGGAAGTAGAATTTTATGGTACCCTTGCCGTTTGGGTCTAGATTTGTGTTTCCCAATCCCTCTGTTGCCCTCCCCTCCCTCTCCACCCATCCATGAGATGTTTTGTATGTGAGGCATCTTGGGTAGATTCAGGCTTGGTACTATAATGAGTGAGACTATGTGGTGACTTTTTTTTTTCTTCCTGTGATTGGGTAAGTTCACTGAGAATGATCTGTTCCAGGTTCATCCATTTTTCCTCAAATTTCATTGTGTTATAGAATTCCATTGTGTAGATATGCCACATATTAGTTATCCATTCTTCTAGTGATGGACAACTGGGTTGATTCTGGCTTTTACCTATTACAAATTTAGCCACTACAAACATGGTTGAGCAAATCTCTCTGGCCTGTGGTTGGAGGTTTTAGGGTAGATGCCCAGTCTGGGAATATCTGGGTATGTTGGTGTCTCTATAGTTATCTTTCTCAGGACTCACCATATGCTTTCCACAGTGGTTGTAACACCCTACATTCCCACCAGCAGTGGATGAGTGTTCCTACTTTTCCACATCCTTGCCAGCATTTATTTTCATTTGATTTTTGATATTTGATATCCTTACTTGGGCAAGGTGGAATCTCATAGTTGTTTTAATTTGCATTTTTCTGATGCTTAGGGATGATAAGCATTTTCTTAAGTGCGTGTATGCCATTTGTATTTCCTCCTCTGTGAACTGCCTGTTCAGCTCTTTGCCCCATTTTGTGACTTTTTACTGTTTAGGTTTTTGTAGATTCTAGAGATTAGGCCATTGTCAGTTGGATAACCCACAAATACTTTCTCCCATTCTGTGGGTAATCTATTGGTTTTGCTTATTGTACGCTTGCCTGTAAAGAAATTCTTCAGCTTCATGTGATCCTATTGATTGAGTGACTGTTTATGATTGTGAGCTATTGGGGTATTGTTCAGGAAGTCTTTTTCCATTCCTATATCATGGAAAGTACTTCCTAAATTTTCTTCTAGTAGTATTTGAGTTTCTGGTCTTATATTGAGGTCTTTTATCCATTTGGACTTGAGTGTAGTGCATGGTGAAATGTGTGGATCAAGTTTCAGTTTCCTGTATATGGTTATCCAGTTTGTCCAGCACCATTTGTTGAAGATGCTATCTTTTTTCCAGTCTATATTGTTTGGGCCTTTGTCGAATATCAAGTAGCTATAGTTGTTTGGCCCAAAATCCGAGTCCTCAAGTCTATTCCATTGGTCTATACTCCTGTTTTTATGCCAGTACCATGCTGTTTTTTTTTTTTTAATTACTATGGCTTTATAATATAGCCTTACATAGCATACTGTGATGCCTCCAAAAGTATTTCTTTTGCTGAGGATATGTTTGGATATGCGAGGCCTTCTGCCTTTCCATATGAAATTTAAGGTCATTTTTTTCTATCTCTGTGAAAAGCACTTTAGGGGTTTTAATTGGAATTGCATTAAAACTGTATATTGCCTTTGGTAGGATTGCCATCTTCATGATGTTAATTTTGCCTGTCCGGGAGCATGGGAGGTCTTTCCATTTTCTCAAGTCCTCTTCAATTTCTTTTTTGAGTGTTTTTATGTTTTTGTTGTACAGATCTTTCACTTCCTTGGTAAACATCATTCCAAGGGATTTTATTGTTTTGTTGCTATTGAAAATGGGACCATATTCCCTATTTCTTTCTCTGTATCTTTGTCATTTACATATAGAAAGGCTACTGATTTTTGCGCATTGATTTTGTATCCTGCTGCTGTTTTATAGGAGTTAGTCATCTCCAGGTGTTTTTGGATGGAGTCTGTCAGGTCTCTTACATATATAGTCATTTCATCAGGGAATAGTGCTAATTTAACTTCTTCCTTTCCAAATTGTATCCATTTTATGTCCCTCTCCTGACTTACTGCTTGAGCTAGGACTTCCAGAACTATATTGAAAAGCAGAGGTGAGAGAGGACATCCCTGTCTTGTTCCAGATCTTAATGGGAATTCCTCCAGTCTCTCTCCATTAAGTATTATCTGGTTCTTAGGAGCTTTGTATAGTGCCTTTATTGCTTCATAAAAGGAGGTGGGTGGCTTTCCCTGTTCTCCACATGTGTGGTGCATTTTCAGGAAGATTGGTTTGAGTTCTTCCATGAAGGTTTGATAGAATTCAGCTGAGATGCCATCTGGTCCTGGACTCTTCTTTCTGGGGAGGTTTTTTATTACTTTTTCAATCTCCATGAGTGTGATGGATTCATTGAGGAGATTAATCTGCTCTGAGTTTAGTTTGATAGATGGTATGTGTCCAGGAACTTATTCATCTCATCCACATTATCCATTTTTGTGGAGTAGTGTTTTTGGAAGTAAGTCCTGATGACTCCCAATTTCATTTATGTCTGTTTTGATCTCTCCTTTTTCACTTTGAATTTTGTTAATTTGAAGCATCTCTATTTTTTTTTTTTTTTGCTTGACCAAATTGGCCAGAGGTTTGTCAATCTTACTTATTTTTACAAAGAACCAGTTCCTTGTTTTATCAATTGTCTTAATTATCTCCTTTATTTCCAATTGATTAATTTCTGCTCTGATTTCAATTATAACTTTCCATCTGGAGCTCTTTGGGTTGGATTTTTCATGGTTTTGCAGTTTCTTTAGGTGGATGGTTAGGTGATTGATTTGGCATTTCTCTGTCTTTTTTATGAAGGCAAACCTTCATTGTGCCCCATAAGTTTAGGTATGATGGGTTCTCATTGTCATTCAATTCCACAAATTTTGTAATTTCATTTTTGAATTTCATCCCCTATCCATTTATTGTTTAAAAGTGTGCTGTTCAGTTCCCAGGTGTTGTTGGGATTCTTAGTGGGTCTTTTGCTGTTGATTTCTAGCAATATAGCATTGTAATCTGCTATCATGCATGGAATTATGTCAATCTTTCTAAACATGTGGGGCCATTTTTGTGACCCAGCGTATGGTCTATTTTAGAGAATGTTCCATGGGCTGCTGAGAAGAATGTGTAGTCTGTCTATTTGTGATGGAAAGTTCTGTAGATGTCTGTTAGGGCTAAATGATCTATGGTTTTGATGAGCTCTCTTACTTCCCTGTTGAGTTTCTGTTTGGATGATCTGTCTGTTAATCTGTCTGTCTGACAGTGGTGTTTTGAAGACCTCCAACTTTGATGGTGTTGGTTCTTATTCCTATTTTATTGCCAAGTAGGTTTTGTTTTATGAACTGTGGTGCCCCTGTATTTGTTGCATACAGATTTATGGTTGTAATATCTTCTTGATGGATCATACCCTTGATAAGAAGGAAGTGGCCTTCTTTGTCTTTTTTTATTATTTGTGGTTTGAAATATATTTTATCTGATATTAATATAGCTATGCCTGCTTGTTTCTTATTCCCATTTGCTTGGAATATTGTTTTCTACCCTTTCACCCTGAGGAGGTGTCTGTCTTTAGTGGTAAGATGTGTTTCTTGATGACAACAGATTGATAGGTCTAATTTTTTGATCCATTCTTTTAACTTGTGTCTCTTAAAGGGTGAATTAAGGCCATTAATATTTAGGATAATGACTGTGAGATTTTATTTGATCCCTGCCATATTGTGATGGTATATGTGGGTTGGTGCTTTCATAGACTTTGAAGTTTTTTGTGCCTACTCTGAGTTTGGTTATTGTGATCTGCTTCTTGTAGGCATTTGAGTTTGATTATTTGTTTCTTCTCTGTGGATAATTTCCTGAAATACTCTCTGTAGGTTTGGTTTTGTGTTCATATAGTTATAAAGGTGAGTTTTGTCATGGAAAGTTTTTCTTTCACCATCTATTATGAGGGAGACTTTTGTTGGGTAGATTAGTTTGGGTTGGAAGCCATAGGTTCCTAGACTTTGCAGTGTTTCTTTTCAGGCCCTTCTAGTTTTCAGGGTTTCCTTTGAAAAGTCTGAAGTAATTCTGATGGGGTTACCTTTGAAAATAGTGTGCTGTTTTTCCCTAACTCCTCTTAGGATTTTCTCTTTGGTGTCAGTGTTTAGAGTCTTAATGACAATGTCCTGCAGAGATTCTCCTTTGGTCCAGTCTGTTTGATGTTCTGTTGGCTTCTTGTATCTTGATAGGCCTTCCTTTAAGATACAGGGGAGGTTTTCTTGAATTATTTTGTTAAATAAGTTCTCCATGCCTTTGGTCTGAATTTCTTCTCCTTCTGGTATTCCAGTGATCCTTATATTAGGATGTTTAAGTGTATCCCTTAATTCCCTCATGTTCTGTTCACAGGAACTTTTGAACGTAGTGAAATTTTTGAACTTGCGACTGTTTCTTACATCTTTTCTTCCAGATCAGAGTTTCTATTCTCCAAATGGCTGATTCTATTCTTGATAGCTTTTAGAGAATTTTTGACTTGTTCAGTAGGTTTCCACTTTCTTTGTATAATTTCCATCCCTTTGTCAAGCTCCCTTTTCATACCATTTTCTGATTTTCATGATGCTATGTGGAGTTCATCCTTGCATTTCTTTATGTCTTCATTTAGCATGGCCAGCTGACTTTTTAGGTCTTCTTTTTTTCACTCTCCCTCAAATCTCCTAATTGTCTTTGAACTCCTCCTATTTTTCTTATCTATTAGGTCTATTTTTGTGATGGCAGCATCCACACAATTATTGGTCCTTTGTTGCTTTTCTGCAAGTTCTAACAGTAGGTTGGTCAGGGTTGCATTGCTCATAGCTTCATTTTGGTGTTCTGATCCTAATGACTCTTCTGTGTTTTTATTAGAGATGTTCATTGTAGGACTGGTTGATCTAACTGGATTGTCTTGTATTTGATTTTTCATGTTATTTCTTTTGCTCTGTGGCCTGACCATCACAGTGTTTGGGCACATAGGTGTATCATCCTGGGCTCAAGAACAGTGTGAATGTGAGGCAGCCTGAGGCAGTTGCCAAGCAGCCTGAGCTTTGGCTCCCATTTGCCAAAGCCACCTGATCTACTGCCTGGCCTGTGCACTAATGATGCCGGAACTCTCACGTGGTAATGTGCCAAAGCTGCCTGCTCGTGCACTAGGAGGGACACTGAGGCACCAAGCACTGAAGCAGCCCAACATTGGTGAGGGAACATTGGGACTCAGGAGCAATCTGCTCTCTCCCACAACAGGACAATGGTGATGACAGGCATGGCATGGCATGGCAACTGACCTGGCACAAGCGACAGACACAGTCTGAGTTTGCCTGGCAGTTGCTGTGGGACTGGCCTTGCTGACTGTGTGGCATGAGGAGCAGTAAGTAAGCATGTGCTCAGAGCAGGCTAAAGTTCCATATGCAGGGATTGATCTGTGCAGCAGCACCATGGATACTGAGGCTACTTGGGAGGAGGGTTGGGCTACCCGCCCACAAGGGAATCAGGGATTCCCTTTTTCTTCCCCTCTGTGCCCTCCCACTAGCAATCTCTGGAGATTCCTGTCTCCTAAAAGACCCAGTGAACCCTTAACATCCTGCCTTTCCTTCTCCAGGATCTGCGGTGAAGCTAGGCAGTCACCATTTTGGCCAGAATTCCCTATGTTAGTTATTAGAAAGGAATTAATGAGTTTGTAGCTATATGAACATCTAAGATCTAGAGTTTCTGCTCTTCCATTGTGTACTTTCTTCTTCTTTGCAAATATTTGTGTATATTTTATCTTATCAAAGTAATAATGCAGTATCTGTTTGCTCTTGGGTGTTTTCAGATGTAAAGAATTAATTTCAACACACACACACACACACCAATGTTTCTGATTTCTACCTGTTACCAACACCTAAGCAATAATTAAATTATCATCTCTTGGGACTGCAGAGATTGCTTAATGGTTGAGGCATTTCCCTGTGAAGCCTAAGGACCAAGTTCTATTCCCCAGGACCCATGTAAGCCAGATGCACAAGGTGATGCTCACATCTGGAGTTCATTGGCAGTGGTTGGAGACCTGGTGTGCCCACTCTCTCTGTGTCTTTCTGTCTGACTGTCTCTCTTTCTCTCCCTCTTTTTCTCTTTCATATAAATAAATATATTAAAAATTAGCTTGTCTTATGAAAAGATAGTATAATAGAAGTCTTAAAAATAATTCTACTGGAATTAATGTTCAATACTTTAGTTATTTAGTCAGCTTGGAATACTAGCTGTGAAGTTTCTCAGAATTAAGGTGACATCAGATGGGGAGCAGATGGTTAAGGGTATAGAGATTTAGCTGTGTTGGATGAATACTGCCTGGTGACCTAATGTATATCTAGCAGTACTGTGTAGCATAATGGATATTTGCCTAAAAGACACATCTTAAGTGTTCTCATTATGGTTGTGGTAATTGTTCTTATAATGCGTATATATATAAACTTCAGTTGTGTATCCAATGTATATATAATTTGAATAGTCAATTATACTTTACTGAAGTTGGCAAATGTGTCTTTTAACACAGGGAACTTATTATCTGAGGCAAAGAGAAGTCTTTCAAAGAATCACAATTCAGAGCAGGTAAACATTTATTATTGATTGCACTATTTTAACTGTAGGTCAGCATTTGGGCAGCATTTATTTTTTGTACTGGCCTCTAGTTGCCACAATGCCTGCAGCACTGGACCAGTTTCCCTGGGCTCAGGTACCACACGGCATGCTTAGCTGCTGGCTTAGGTTTAAGTCAGCTTTGCTGCAGATTCTCTAGTCTTGATGGAGCTGGAGTTGGAACTGCCAGCTTCACCAGACCTTCACTCACCAGCTGTTTCGTGGTCACTCACGTGTCCACAAAACTGGTGACCCAGGGAACCAAACTGTAAGGTACATCCTATGGGAAATAGTCCATGCTTGAGACCCTAGGCTCATGAATCAGGCAGAGGTCCAGCTTTGCATTCCTGAATATCTGGAAGGTTCTTTCCCCATGCTTTTGTCACAGAACATGCCCCATACCTTGCCAACATTGAAGATATGGAACCTAACTACCTCCTCCTTGAGTTTCTCCTGTAGGGTCACTCACCTTCAGCTTCCTTCTCCTTCAGGCACATTTGGGCACAGTCCATGTGGTAATACCTTAATGGTCTTAGTCACCTGGCTGGGAGAGGACTTCCAGGCCTTTAAGCTTGGGGTGGGCTGTAGGCACTGTTGCTGAGTTCAGTGTGGCTGGCTCTGATTACTAAACATCACAGTCCCCAGTCAACAACTGTCATGCTTTTCTTTAAAGTTGAGAAGAAATTTTTCTTGAAATATACCTAATACTGCTAGTATATCACATACCTGTCCCTATTTATGATGACATAAAACTAAGTACAACTGCCTTTTTACAGTGGTATTTGCATTCAGAATGAGTCGGCTTATAATCGCACCCTGTCTCCTGGTCCTTGCAGTTTTAGTTTGTCATAGATGGGGCCAAGCATGGGCAAAGGCCTCTTTTGTCATCTGTTCGTATCTGATTCTCAGTGGAAATCTGGCAGCTGGTAACCTGTTGTCTAGCATCTTCTGCTGGTCAGCACAAACACATCTCCAGTTCTCTTATCTTTTCTACAGCCATGAGCAGCTGCAGGTTCTTTTTTTTTTTTTTTCCCTGATGCCATATTGGACAATGCATCTGCTGATTGAAGTCTTATACCTATTTTCTGTCTCTTGAGACTTATCTAGAAATAGAAATCCATAAGCTCAGTTGAAGTTGTTTTCAGCACACCTAAGTTACTAAAATCTGATTGAAAAGACGATATCCTGGGCAAAATTTATGTAGTCTTTTAATTATGCTTTTGAAATCAGGTAGTTTTATATTCTTTGAAAGAAGCCTATCAACTGCTTTCCATTTATGAAATATTGCTTTTGTAAAAACCATCAAGAGTGATGTTACTATTTCATAATTTTCAATGCAGGGTGGCATGAAGAACGTGGATTGTTCCTGCAGAGTCCACATGGAGAACACCCGGGGTATTTCTCCACTGGTCTATTGACTTGGTTAGTTTTTTGATTTATTTTTGTATTACCAGTATTTAATGTGCACTTTTCATTAGCAACATGTAGAGGACTTGCTGATGATAGTATACTGGCTCTAGTTCAGAGTGAGTGTCAATAGAACGGGACTGTAGTGGAAGATGGATGTGGCATTTTGTGTGTTTCAAAGTCCAGAGCTGGGACATGCATGCTCATCACAGATGTATTCAGAGAGCACCTTAGAAAGAATTATGCTTGACAGCAGGGAAGCAGATCCAGTTGTCTTGTTAATATAGGCTGGGTTATCACTAATAAATTTTAATAATAGCCTTGGTAGTCAGGTGTTAAAAACACAAAAACAGAAAACACAGATAAAAACTTTACACCTCCAGTATTTGAATAGACAAGACCAACCTTAGTTATAATACACTTGCCACAAAACTCTCCCTGTTGTCATTTAGGATACATAAGGTCATCGCTGATAACCTAAAACCACTCTTTAAGATAAGTTAAGTGCCAGAGAGGTAGCTCAGTGGTTAAGGTGACTGCCTGAAAAGCCTAAGAATCTGTGTTCCATTCTTGGGGACCCACATGATACCAGATGTACAAGGTAGTATATGCGTTTAGAGTAGGTTGCAGAGGCTGCAGGCCCTGTGACACCCACTGTATCTTTCCTTCTATTTGCCCTTTTCTCTCTCTTATCTCTCTGTCATAAATAAATAAAATATATTTTTAAAATGAGTTAAGCTGCTTAGCATACAGGGCATCTTTTACTCTGTATGTCTTTCTTCCTCAGGGGTGTTAATAACTGTCATTCAGACCTGCCTCACAGAAGAACTTGGCTAGGGGTCAGACCCTTCCCATGCTAACATTGCATAATTGTAGAATTTTTGTGAATTCCACCCACATTTTAAGCTAATTTCCAGGAGGCTTTAAATAGATTCTAGGGCTACCTGGAATGGACATAGTGGCTGTGGGTGCTGGTGTTTGGAAGAATTTTGGGTCAGTCACTTGTGGAGTTTGTAGAGTTCAATCTCTACTATTTTGAACAAGGAAGGGAATTTCCTCTGTTCTATTTTTCAGTCTACTAATAGTTTAGAATCTATCTTTATCTTTTCTCAGAATATTACTACTATAAATAAAAATAAAGTTTCAATTCAAATTGCTGTACTTTGGGATAAAGAAAATAGGATGTTTGCACATTTTTAAAAATAAAAATCAAAGCAAACCTAAGAGGGTTCTAAAAAAACTAGTAGAGCCAGAAAATATCCATTAACATATCAAGTAAAAGGGGGCAAAAACACCTTTTGCTGATCCACTTAGAACAGGGTGTGCCAAGACCCTTTGTTCTTTTTCCTGTAATGCAACTTTCCTTATGTAGGAAAGATAGAGGTTTTCTCTGTGACTTATAGTGGCACTATAAAATCCACAATAAGTTGAAAAGAGAAAATAAAAGTTGCATTCAATCCACGTATCTACCTAGCTTAGCATAGACTGTCTCTAGCATTACCTTACACTTGGGCAGAAATCACCTATCACAAACCTATTTTATAGTGGGTTTTCTAATTGTTGAAGGTGTCATATGTTTTATTACATGCTACACTGAAAGGAGTAATAGAGTGGCTGTTTGGGTGTGCTTTGTCAGTGTCATGAAGCCAAAATTGTACAAGTCAGACTCCTGTCATTGGGCTGCCTGGAATTTGTAGTAGTTATAATCAATGAGCTCAGAAAGTTTCAACCCTAATTTTATCTGTAATACTCTATAGTGTATACTGCAGTTATTTTAGAATTTTGTTCTCTCTCATTCAATTTATGAGGATTATAGCACCTTTAATGAAATTTGACAGAAAAGATTCCCTACCCAATATGTAAGGTAAAGTAACTTGATATGTACTGGCTTAGAGAAGCTGTGTTTGATTGGTGAATTGGTGCACAGTGATAGACATTGCCTAATAATTTTCTGCTTTAATGTGTGGCAAATCTTTCATTTGTTTGTAGCTCTGCATCTCTGGGAAGTAACACTGGACTTCAGTTAAAGGTGCCATCACCAGAAAGATAATGGATGCCATCACCAGATAGATAATGGGAAGCACAAATGCATGACTTACCATCATTTGAGCCAAGAGAAGCTCAGAAGGTGAGTACTGACACAACCCTCTGTTTTTACACTACTCTTCGTAGGGAGCAATTACCTTCGTGAATTTGGCTGTTAGTGCTCCAAGATGTCTTTCTCTGGAGCCTTTTCTGGGTTGCTTGGGATGTTGAACTCACCGAGACATTTTTTAAATGCCAGCCTCCCCAGCATGCTCATTCCTGGTGGTCACAGGCTTCTGGAATGTCCCAAGATACAGGAAGTGGAAGTTGCCTCCTGCTCTGGAACCATAAGCTGGCCCAATGCTATTTCTGCCATTTTCAATCCATCAAATAGTCAGAGTCCACTCAAGACCAACGGAGGAGGGCAAGAATCCCAGTCCCCAGTGGTAAGAATAATTCATCAAAGAAGCCTAAACTCCATTGTTGGTAAGGAGGGAGGTCCATTAGTGATGGATTGAGCATTCCTGATGAGGCAGGTGGATATGGAATCCAGTTAGAACCTCTCCCACTAAAGATAGAGAAAGGAGATAAAGAATCAGTGTTCCTTCAGGCAAGCTTTTTGATGGGACCAGACAGAAGAGGAAATTAAGCATGTTCTGTATAAACTAGCCTGTAAGATCTGGTACAAGTCCCAGTAAGGAAAATACAGGGCTCCTGACAAGTTGTATCTTAGTGACTTTCAGAATGTCTGCTCACTTGAAATTAAAGGAAAGGCAGGCTTTTCTTGGATTGTTTGGTTTTGGACATTTCTAGCCAGATGGAACTGGGCGTTCTTGGTCTTTGATGAGAGGCTTCTTCCACTGAGCTCTTGTTTGCTTGAGATAATTTTGTATGGAAAGAGGCCCAGGGGTAAGACCTTCAAGCCCACAGGCCGTTATGGCTCTCAGAAGCAATTTAACTTGGGAAGATTAAATCAGATTGGTCCTTTTTCCAAATGGTCTAAATCAAGTTGGTTTCCTTTTATGACAAGACATATCTTTCATCATAATTAGCTATCACTACTTGCATACTAAAAGGGAAGAAGTAAACTACAAGGACACATGGAGTTCTTAGAGCATACTTTTCTTTAAGCTAAGGAGAGATAAGTTTCATTAAATTTGTTCTACCAGTTTTTCTCATTCTTCTTTTATTTTTTTACTTTGAAAAATATGACAGTGTAACATGCAGTGAAATTAACTTATAATAAAAATTCAAGTGTGTGGTTTGATGAGCTTTGAAACGATGGCATGGTACAATTTCCAGGCAGAGGTGGCATTACACAGCATGGGAGGCCACATGGGGATCCAGAAGGCTCTGCAGGAGGTGGACAAGTGCATGTGCCCTCCTAACTCTACTTTCCCATGGTGCTAGGATGCCTTCTTAGACACCAAACACCTGGGACCTTACTGACCATAAAGAGTAAGCCATCCCAGACCTGTCTTTCATATGCAAATTAGCAAATCCAGGGCTTAACTGGGATCTGTATATCCTAGGCCAACATGCCTGTATCAGCTTGGGAAACTCAGATCCTGCTGAAAGTGCTCAAGCTGTGACTTGCCTGTTCCTTCCAGGGAAAACCATGATGCAGCCTCCTGCTCACATCTGCCCCCTTGGCCTTGTGATCTGGGAAGCCACTTCGTCTTGGGAACTCACTCAACACACTCACCTTTCATTGGCAGCCATCTTGTCTGCCAGCCTCCTCATACTGAAGACACTAAACCTGCATTTTAAACCACTGCTTGCCTCTTCCTCCTCTGGCTGTCCAGCTCAGAGGCGCCGGTGTCCTAGCTGCTGTCACGGTTGGGTTACTACTATCACACACCTGACCCTTACATACACTGTCAGCCCCATGTTGTTATGAGCTCTCTTTTCAATAGTGAGTCATTGTTCCGGTTCTCTACTCCCGTGCAACAGTTTACCTCAAAACTTAGCAGCCTAAAACACCAGTTGTTTTCAAGTCTCGTGATATATGGGACTTCCGACGGAGCAGAGCCAGGCCCGTGATGCTTTGCCTCATGATATTAACTGCAGGCACTCCATAACCTATCTAGAGATTGGACCCCAGTTCCTTGCATGCATGCTCTACCGGTGTTAACACTGCTGGCCAGCCTCAGGTGGGCCCTCTTTCCCTGTGGTAGCAGCATGTCTCCATGTAGGCTCTCCAACAAGGTAGATCTCATATGGAAAGCTCAGGGTTCTGTGAGGCCAATGTGGAGGCCTCAGTTTCTGAAATGCCGGTCTTTGAATTGTTACATTACTTCTCTGTGCATATTTGGATAAAGTCGGCACAAAAGAGTGTCAGCAGGATAAGGAAAAATAGACTTCAGGTTTTCTTTGGGGAAATGGTAAATAGTTTATAAGAATTTTTATCTGTAGCTAATATCCTTTAACTCAAAGATTAGGCTCCAGTGTTCTGTTTTGAGTAAAGTATGTTCCTCACTGGTGACAAGGGAACTGCTGACTTTACAATTTTACACTTTTCTTCCCTATCCCCACATTTCATCTGGGCTGCCAGGATTCAGAGACAGACGCTCCAAAGGCCCTAGAAGTCTCAGGAGCAGATAGAACTGCCTTAGCCTATGGAGTTCATGCATGATGTTTTAAAAATGGTAATAAATAAAACTAGCCTCTGTGTATGCCATTACATTTATCATATGCTGTATACTGCCTATCTGTGTACATGCGACCCCCATCACACATTGTTTCTCCATAGCAAAGAGTGAAGTAAGCATATTTTTAGGCAAAAAAAATTTTTTTTTGAAGCAAGCAGGTCTATAGGATAGGAGAGCTAAGGGAATTATGTGATTTGAAAGGAACTAATACAAAACTGAAATTCAAATATTCAGGAAGGATGACTAGAAATGATAAATATGTGAATAAATTTAAACACAACATTTTCCTACTTATTGTTTTCGCATGCTTAAGACTACTATAAGCAAAAATGATACTATTATATTGTAGGGTTTGTACTATCAATAGATACAGTATACTGACAACTATATCATCAAAACTGAGTGAAATAAAATTTCCTCCATGGCTACATAGTCATGTATTTTGTGTTATGCCGTAAAACACTCAAAATAGACTGTGGAACTCTGTTGAGATATGCAGGAAACATATCCAGGAGGACAAAAACAGATGAAAACTGCATGTTTAAAAATATTTCAACAGGAATGAGGAGATGGCTGAGTACTTCTAAGGGCTTGCTTAAAAATGCTTCCAGCCAGAGTTTTCAATTCCCTGTCACCCACATAAATCCTGGCACAAAAGTCCTACATTTGTCTGGAGTACTTTTGCAGTGCAAGAGGGCCTGGAACACATGCACACAAGTAAATAAATAAATAATACAAAATATATTTGAACATAAGGCAAGAAGGGAAGAAAAAGAAAAAAATATAAAAAGAGCACAGTGAAAATAAATAATAATATGGAAGACTGTTATTTAACCGTATACAGTTTACAGACAGCAATATCGTGGTAGATAAAAATCAGTGAAACACAAGATCTTTCAGTTATCTCTAAGATAGTAGATTCAAATATCAAGCAAATTAGAGTAAATTAGGATAAAGATTTCTGCTGTGGATACAGTATAAGGCTGGAGGATCTGCTAATACCAAATCACTAGACTTGTTGAAAAATAGTATCAGTTGAGGAAAGCAGGCTTCTTACAGCGGTAAAAATGTCAGCTTATCAACATGAAACTAAAACATCAGGTGTTACATGTTTATAATTGACTTTCAAAATGCTTATGTCATCAAAATATAGAATTCAGGGACAAACAGATAATTGTTGGTGATTAAAATACCTCTCAAGTTTACACAACCAGTCACCAGCAAATTGGAAGATAGGAAGTGGAATACTTCTTTTCCAGGCATGTGGGAAATTCAGTGACATGTGAAAAATAAAGTAAACCTCAAGTGGGGATGGGGAGGTTGGAGAGAGAATGAACAAGATCCCACAAATATTTTAAAGTAGATGTTAACACTCTTATACCTAGTATATTCAGTAACTTGGATGATAAGATGACAACTTAAAAAAATATTTTCTTTATCTATTTTATTTGAGGGAGACAATGTGCACACCAGAGCCTGTAACCACTACAAATGAACTCCAGAACCATGTGCCACCTTGTTCATCTGGGTTATGTGGGTCCTGGGGTTTCAAGCCTGCGTCCTTCGGCTTGGTAGGCAAGCACCTTAACTGCAGAGTCATCTATCCAGTCTCATCTCCTCAAAGGATATATTTTTTTGTTATTTTGGGTTTTTCAAGTTAAGGTCTCACTCTAGCACAGGCTGACTTGGAATTTACAGTCTCAGGATGGCCTTGAGCTTGTGGCGATCCTCCTACCACTGTGTCCTAAGTGCTGGAATTAGAGTCATGCACTACCATGCCTGGCTTAGGACAAAGTTTTGATAAAAACATACCAAATTTAAATGAAATAGAAAATCAGAACAGCTTTAAATATTAAAAGAAGTTGAAGTTGCTCTTAAATGTGTTTCCAAAGACAAAGCTGCTTAAGTGGACTTGCTGTATATTCCTTCCAGGGTTTGAAGAAGTGATTCCAATGTGGAACAAGTTCATGAAGCCAATGGAAGAGGGCACACTCCTGAACTTCTTTCATGAGGTGCAGCAGGGTGAAAGTACAGACTGGCATTTGAGCAAATTTAATTACATCTAAGAAAAGCAAGGCTGATTTACCATGTAAAAAACAGTGGGCTGAGGACATGGCACTGCAGTTAAAGGTACTTTCTCACAAGGCCTGCCAGCCTACGTTCAGTTCACCAGCACCTATGTAAACCAGATGTACAAATACAAAGTAGCACATGCATCTGGAGTCTGTCTGTGTAGTAAGAGGTTCTGGTACACCCATTCATATTCTCTTTATCTCTCTCTGTGTCTCTGACACACTCACACATCCATGTATAAAGAAAATTTTACAACATTATCCAGTGTAACTCTACATATATTCAAAATAGCAAATGCAAAAAAGCCATATTATTAGCAAAATCATAAAATCTACTTGGAATGGGTTGTATCTCAGTGGTCAGGTATTTGTTAAACATGGTTTTAGGCCCAAGCACATGAGAGACATAGAAATAAGTAATTAAATAGATAGATTACAGATAGCTAGATAGAAAGATAGATAATGGTATCATGCCCATTCTTATTTCCCTGATAGCCTGTAATAGGGATGTAACTTTGCCTCAAAAAACTAGAAACAAGGCTGGAGTAATGGCTTAGCAGTTAAAGTGCTTACCATCAAAGCTTAAGGACCCAGGGTTGATTTCCCAGAGCCATGTAAGCCAGAAGCACAAGGCTGCACAGTTGGTTTGCAGTCGCTGGATGCTCTGGAGTGCCTATTCTGCCTCTATGTATGCTCCCTCTCTCTCTCTCAAATAAATAAATAAATAAATATAAAAATATTTATTATTTTATCTTCTATACTTCCACCTAAATATAACTTGAGCTTTACTTGATGTTGCATGAAGAGAAAAATATACTAAGTTGTATGACTTTGAATTAGTTTATTCTAAAATGGATTGCTGTACTGAGTGTGGGTGTTGCATAAGTGATAAAGTTTACACGCAAATGTTAATCTGAGCTTGTAAGTGAAGGGATGCAGGTGTCCACTATGTGATTCCTTGCATTTCCTGTGTGCTCAAACAGTTCTTTAATGTGTGTTAGAAAATGTTTAAAACCACTTTTCATTATAAAAGTAGCATGTCTTGCAAAAGCATAGAAAGTAACAGGAAGAAATGTTGCTCATGGTGTAGTTATCCGTGGATAATGATTGTTTAGTATCTTTGCTCCCAGTTTTTCTCTTCATTTCATCCTTGCTTTGCTTAGTGGATAGGACATTTTACATATTGTCTTGCATCCTGTTTCCACCTGTGATAGTTGTAGCACATTATTTCCCTGGCCAGGTAATGCTCTGCTGGTCTAATATGCCCTAATCTGCTAAAGGCAGCCTCCTGCATTATGTGCCTAAACCATTGTTCATACTTTCCTAACTATGCAGTAACTGGTGTCATTGTACAGAACAACTTTCCTCCGTGTTTCAGATGTGTTTCACATTAGCTCCAGAGGGGTAGATGCTGTGAGTAGAAGGGCCTTTTGGAAGATGGGAAGGCTTGAAGGCTGGTCATACACAATGCCAGGGTGTTGACCCTTTTCTTGCCAGAATAGATCCTGAAATGACCACAGAGACTCTCCAAAGCTCAATAGAAATACCACTAGGTCAATGTTTATTCATTACCTCTATAGACAACTAGATTTTTAAATGTTAATTTCTCTCCTATCCCAGGGTCCAGAGAGGTATACTAATTTGCCTAAGGTCACAAGCTACTAAGTATCACAGTCACCTGCATATGTCAAGGTCATATTAACCATTAACTAAGTATTAAATAAATACTTAATACTGTTTTTTTAAACAATTTTATTTTATTTGAGAGCGAGACAGAGAGGGAGAGGTAGGGGAGAGACAGAGAGAGAGAGAATGGGCATGTCAGAACCTCTAACCACTGCAGATGAACTCCAGATGCATGCACCACCTTGTGCATCTGGCTTATGTGGGCCCTGAGAATCAGACCTGGGTCCTTCACTTTGCATGAAGCACCTGAACTGCTAAGCCATCTCTCCAGCTCTCATACAGTTTCTTAAGTGAGCATGTTTTAGAATGGAGACTCTAGGAGTTTAAATCAGTTAGATCTATATTTCCTGTATATTTATTTTCTGACCATGGTTTCCTTGGGATGCTAGCATGGGTTTTATTCTTGTTTGTATTTTTGTTTATTTTATATCTACATCATGGAAAGGACGCAATAAATTTTCATTTTCTGTTTGCTCAGAACTCAGAATTCTATGTAAAGCCCTTGAATTGCAAGATGCTAAAGGGTATGTTGTTGGAAATGTTGTCAGACACAGATCCTGACAGTTTCTCACTTGCCTGGTGTCTAATGTGAATTGTAACAGGATTTATATATACACTGTGCAATTCTCTCCTGGGAGGGCAAGAGGTCTCCAGGAGCAGTGATGTTGCACATTTGCTCCAGTATCTGTGTATCCCACCACTGTGATGGGCCAGGGGCAAGTGAATTGTGGGCACACACACTGTACTTTGGCAGCTGTTCCTTGAGAAGGGTTTCTTGATAGTGGCTGGGCCTGGTGATGATGATCTGGGGACTTAGGAGAGCTGCTGATCTGTAGGCATGAATTTTCTCTGAAGTAGATGGGGATTGAGATAGGCAGACTTCATTACACATAAAACCTACAAGAAGGATTTTCCTACCTTGTGCACAAAGAAAACACTGAGACTAATTGTTCCTTATTTGTTACAATTCTTTAATCTGAGAAAGAATCAAGTACTCCTGTGAGCAACTGCGTGGTCTCTTGCCAAATGTGAAGGGGAGGAAGAATGATATGGCCTCAGTTCTTGAGGCCACAGTTGATTATGTGAAGTATGTCCGGGAACAAATCTCTCCATCCTCTTGGGACCAGGTACTCAAATCCCAACACTTTGAGATTTCCCTTATTGACAGTGCACTCATGCTGCACTTTGTTTTCATACCTACAATTGAACCTTGACACAGGATCTTCTGTATCCCAGGCTGGAGCGGAGGATGAGCTTGCACTTTTGGTCCTTCTGCCTCCACCTGTGAGTGAGTGCTGGGATTATAGGCTTGCGCCACCACTCCAAGTTTTATGCTATGCTAGGCAGGCACTTTGTCAGCTGAGCTACATCCCTGGCCCTCTTTTTACTTTTACATTTTGAACTGTTTGTGTGTAAAGGTGTCTTTATTCATTCATCTTTGTATGTTTTAGATTGTAAGAAAAATTCAGGACAATAGGAGATTTTGTAAGGGACAGGCACCCATTGAACTGGGCTTCCCAGCGACAGCCATGGCACAAAGGTATAAGCAAGGCTCTGTGAGTGTGAATTCTCATGTTAATTCCCTTCCCTGCTTATGCTAAACATGGATACTGACCCTGTATCTATTGAAAGCTCAGGTGTATGTTAAAGGTTGTTGATATTCCCATTGCTGATATTCATAGACAAACGTGTAACATTCTTAGGTTTATGTGCCTTTCACATTTGACTCATGGTTTACCTGTTTCTCCTGGGGATCTTAGAATACAGCCTTGTGGTTCTGGCTGTAATGATGCTGGCAATCCAGCAGATGAATGGTGAACTCTGAGGCTCTGCAGGGGTAGGCTGGAAGCCCAGGAGTATCTACACATATTTCAGTGGTATTTCTTATTTTTTTGCTATAAATAATTTTTTCCTCAATTTTTATTAACATTTTCCATGATTATAAAAAATATCCCATGGTAATACCCACCGTTTCCCCTTTGAAATTCCATTCTCCATCATATCCCCTCCCTATCTCAATCAGTCTCTTTTTCATTTTGCTGTCATGATCTTTTCCTCCCCAGTGGTATTTCTTAAAGAAAGTTGCTATACAAAGTATGACAAATATCAAATGATTGTTTGCTTGTTCATATTTATTAGACTTATGTAAAAGAGAACTTACGGAAGAAATACCAATTTTTTTGTTTGTTTGTTTCTTTGTTTTTTGAGGTAGAGTCTCCTCCTATCCCTGGCTGACCTGGAATTCACTCTGTATTCTCAGGGTAGCCTTGAATTCACAGTGATCCTCCTATGTGTGCTTCCACATGCTAGGATTAAAGGCATGTGCCACCATGTCTAGCTGCCAGGATTCTTAAAGAATCATCAAGTGTCCTATTTACTGTTTTCTTTTTCTAGTAAATAATTCAGTTGAGGAATTCTTAGGGGTTTTCAGATCTTAGGTAATCAAAGAGATTGGAAATTAGCATAGCTCATGCTGTTGTCTTAGTGAGATGTTTAAAATGTTTTTTGTTGTTAGTGCTGGTTTTTTTTGTTTGTTTATTTGTTTATTTCCTTTTCTCCTCCTTTCAAGGGAAAATGGTGTGTCAGCAGCCACTTACTCAACAGTGATAGGGATCCAGCTCATGGACAATCAGTTCTTGAATGTGTGTCCAACACCAATTGCTAGAGTGTCCTTGGAAGATGCCATAGCAGGTGAGCCTTGTCCAACACCTGTGCCTTTCATGAGCACGCAGGCCTGCATGGATGACCTGGACCCACTTGGGCCCTGTGCTGCTGTGGCCATGGGAAGTTTTCCATGTGTCATCAGCTTGAAGTACATAAGGTGTCAGCAAGTGTATGAACAGTGTTCTCTTTTATCCTTTCTTGTCACTGGGACATACGAAGCGAGGGGAAGAGATAACTGTTTTGGCTCCTAATGTCAGTGCATCCTGTCACAGCAGCATTCATGCAGTGGCAGCACGTGGTCATGACCTCCCACGAAGCAGCAGGCTAGTAGTCATGGAAGCACGGTGCAAACCAGGGGGCAGAGGCCTGCCACAGTGTCCTGCCTCAGCCAGCTGTGCTCCAACCCCTGATGTTCCCACAGCCTCCCACAGTAGTGCCACCAACCAGGGGACAAGCGATCAGAGTGAGCCAGTGAAAGACATTTCAGACTGAAACCAAACAGCAATTATCTTAGAAACGAACTCAAAATAGGCCATACTCTGCAGAAGGAGTATCTTGCTAATAGACAATAAATACACTGGTAGGTTTGTTTTTATATATAAATAAAGAGAAGAGAAGCACAGTCGTCCTGCATGGAGGTGACACCACAGGGATTTGGCTCCAGCCCTGCTGGAGAAGCTAAATCTGTGGATGTTCAAGTCCCTTAGTGAAGTGGAATATCATTTACATATAATGTGGGCACATCCTCCTGTGTTCTTAAATCATGTACAAATTACTTTTAACATCTAGTGTAATGTAAATTTTCTTGTTTTTTTTTTAATTTATTTTATTTATTAAAAGCAAGAGAGGTACAGAGAGAGGGAGAAAATGGTCCCACCAGGACTACCAGCTGCTGCAAGCAACCTCTAGATGAATGGGCCACTTTGTGCACTTGCCCTATTTGAGTCCTGGGGAATCAAACCTAGATCCCTTAATTCGGAGGCAAGTGCACTAACTGCAAAGCCAATTCTCCAGCCATCATTTTTTTCAACATGTAGTTTTAAAAATCTAATTTATCGAGCCGGACGTGGTGGCGCACGCCTTTAATCCCAGCACTTGGGAGGCATAGGTAGGAGGATCGCTGAGACTTCGAGGCCACCCTGAGACTACATAGTGAATTCCAGGTCAGCCTGAGCCAGAGTGAGACCCTACCACAAAAAAAAAAAAAAAATCTAATTTATCTATTTTTTTTTTAATTTATTTGAGACAAAGAGAGGAGAGAGAGAATAAGAATGGGTTCAACAGGGCCTCCAGCCACTGCAAACCAATTCCAGACTCATGTGCCACCATGTGCATCTAGCTTATATGGGACAGCTGAAGGATCAAACCAGAGTCCTTAGGCTTCAAAGGCAAATGCCTTAACTACTAAGCCAACTCTATAGCCTGTATAATATAAATGTATACAAAGAGCACTGGAGAATTGCCTTAGCAGTTAATGCACTTGCCTGAAAAGCCTAAGGACCCTGGTTTAATTCCCCAGTACCCACATAAGCCAGATGCACATGGTGGCACAAGTGTCGTTAGTTTGCTTATAGTGGCTAGAGGCCCTGGCATGCCCATTTTCTCCCTCTCTATCTGCCTCTCTTCTCTTTCTCCCTCATCTAAGTAAATTAAAAAAAAATTTCTCTTAATTTATACAAAGAGTTATTACATTGTATTGTCTAAGGGATGACAAGGAAAACGGCATGTGCATGCTTGGGTCAAACAAGGGTGTTTAATAGTTTACATCCATGGCTGGTTGAATACTCAAATGAGAATCCCAAAGATACAGAGGGCTGACTGTACTTGCCCTACTGAGTGCTGAGCATTCAGCATATTGCCCTCTTTCACGTCTTATATAAATGTTCCCTTCTTAGAGAGCCCTTCTTCATTACCCAGTTAAAGCTGTACACTTCCTCCCACCACACACAGTGCAGGAGAGCCTTAGCTCACCTCCTCTGCCCCGTTTGTCTTCACAGCACTTCCCAGCCAGCGCTCTGCTTGAATGCTTGCTGTATTGCCTGTCTGCACCCACCTTAACGTCCACTCCACAAAAGTAGGGATTTCTTTTCTCCTCTTGGATTACCCATGCCCGTATTTCTAGTTGTTGTAGTAATAGCTGACATGCAGCAGATGGTCAAGGAACACTGCTTTATAAACATTCATCTGTGGCACATGCTTACCTGTCATATTATTAGACTAAGTTCGGCATGTCCACATACTTGTAGAAATTCGAAGGTGGAAAGAATAGAGCAGAGAAAAAGAACCAGCCCCCAGCTTGTGACTTTTGGTATTGGTGCAGGTTTCCCTTCACTGAGAAAGCAGCCCCAGCAGGGTGTGGATCTTCTAGTCTGAGTGTCAAGTAATGAGTGGCAGGACTACCTTCTCCTCACATCCCACTCTCAGGTAGTCCTGCTGACTTCCTCTAGGAACTGGGCTTCTACCGCACACCTCCCTGTAGAGTGCATGGGCTGGACTTGCCCTCCACCCCACCAGTTCCTTCTCCTCACATCCCACTCTCAGGTAGCCCTTCTGCTGACTTCCTCTAGGAAATGGGCTCCTATCCCACACATCCCCTATACAGTGCATGGGCTGGCCTTGCCTTCCACTCCACCAGTTCCTGATCTGCTCACAGTTTTCAGCTCAGGGGCAGAGAGGGCAACAAAGCAACCTGTGGTTCACCTAGCATGGGAAAGGCACTAAAGAGGTACCAACAGTAACTATGGGGTGCAAACAAGGCAGAAGATGATATGAGGTTCTTAGAGTTGGTGTCTAAAGTCAGAAGAGAAGAGGCCAAGAGGAGAACCTAGTCATTTATAGTCCTGCAGTGAAGTAAACCTTGGAGAATATTTCTTTTCCCATTTGGACTTTTCTCCTGCTCTAGCAGAAAGAAGGGAGGCTAGGAAGACTTCGCCAGTAGCCATAATTGGTGAGTCAGTATAACATAGTGTTGCAGTCAGATTCACATTGTTGGTAGAAATGACACAACCAAGAGCAGCTTGTGGGAAAATGAGGTTTATTTTGGCTCAATGGAAAGCTCCACGATGGCAGGGAAAAGGATGGCATGAGCAGAGGGTGGACATCAACCTCTGGCCAACACAAGTGGACCATTGCAACAGGAGAGTGTGCCAAACAGTGGCAAGGGAAAGTGGCTGTAATACCCATAAGCTTGCCCCCAACAATACACTCCCTCCAGGAAGTGATAATTCCCAAATCTCCATCAGCAGGAGCCTAGCATTCAGAACACCTAAGTGTTTGGGTGACAACTGAATTAAACCACCACGTTCTGCCCCTGGCCCCTATAAACTTCTAAACTTCCATGATATAGAATGCAGGAAATTCAGACTAACTATAAATGTCCCCATAGTTTGTATCAATCCCAGTGATGTTAAAATATGCCCATAGTCCAAGGTCTTTTAACTTAGCCATAATACAAAAAAAAAAAAAATCCCCCAAAACATTCACACTGAAAAAGATGGCATTAGGCACAGCAAAGAAATATTTAAGCTGGGCAAATACAAAACTCTGTAGCTCCAAGAACTCTACTTAGTGACAAATCTCCAAGTCCAATAACTCTAACTAGCACTAAGTCTCTGGAAATCCAATTCTGCCCCTCTAGCTAGGCTACTCACAGTCCTGGAAAACTTCATCGGGTTCAGCACATTTCTTTAGCATCCATCTTGTGTTCTCGGCACCTCCACTGGGTCTCCACTGCAATTCAAGGTTCATTTTCATGGCCCCATGGAGTCTCCATGCAGGCATCCAGCAAGCCTGCTTCACACTGCCCATGGCTATTTCCATAACACAGAGGATGTTGCAAACTCAATGACCCTCTTTCCAGCATATTTTACACTCCACAATACCAGGTGGGATACCAGTTTGTTAATCGAAGGGGGAATAAAGCAGACTTTGAAGAAGAGGACACTCCTTGAATATTCAGGCCCCTTTAGAAGAGTCTACATTATTTTCTTGCCCCAGTACAAATCAGCTGGCCCAACCTGCTACGTCCACGGTGACCTCGCCTGTGTAGCAAGCAGAGATGCTTCTGTACTGGATGAGAGCTGAGGACAGAGGGCCAGCACTCCTCGGAGGGATGCCCCCGGTGACCCCTTGGCAGTCGGTTACTGTAAAGGTTCCTGCTGCCCATGAAGTCACGACGACCTAATTGCCGGTGCCAGTGAGCTGTGTTCTGCGCTCTGTTTCTTTCCTGCTCCTTTCTAGTTGTTTGTCAAAGAACAGCTAGTTTCTATGCTACGCTTACTATTAATCATGCACACAATCAAAGTAACAATTTGAGTATTGAATGTGCCCCTCCTATGATTAGGGCAATGGAGGAAATGTATAACTCTACTAGGAATAAAAAATTAACTCTAAAACAGTTTTTAGATGGTGTAGAGTAGAAACAGCTTATGATGTTTTAGAACAATACTGATCCTGAGAAAGTGAAAGTAGAAATGTTAATCGGTAATGTTCATTAGAAGTATGACAGTTCTACAGATAAGGAGTTGTAAAACTTAGGCTTTCCCACCAGGAAACTTCCTGGGGGGTATGTTCAGTACTTGATCAAGGGCTGTTAGTAGACTCCCAGAGCTGGGAACTACTTAGTTCCACTCCCCTATGAGGGAGGATATGATAAATTCGGTAATAGATGGGTGAATTATAAAGAAAAAAGGAGACTATGGCATTCTCTTCCATTTATGAAATGCTTAACAAGGACACGTAAGCCTTGGTACTTATACTCTAGACAAGAAAAAAAGGAATTCCTGGAAAACATTAAACCAGCCTTAAAATATTGGTGGTCTTTTGGATAGAAACACTTTTATAATGAATATGAGGATTATATAAATAATCTAATAAGTGAAAAGAGATGGCTCTTTGCTTGGTTTATAAAAAATAAATAACCTATTGTTCACCTTACATCCCTTACCCCAAGCTTCTATTCATGTAAAGCTGTGGTCAATGATGCAAGGTGTCCTTCTTAAAAAATGGGTACATTCCTGCCTGATAAATATTACATGTATACTTACAATAGAACAATACTTAAGATTGTTTAGATTAATGATTTCTGAGATCACTTGTTGGCTTGCTAAGTTTCCCTGTTCAATCTGTATAAAATCTTCATGAAACCTTCAGTAAATTGCAGCAGCATATTCAACTTGAGTGTGTCTGTCTGTCATTTCCTCGCCGAATCCCGAGTTCTCCTTGAGCCTTCGCCCTTGTTCTCTCTCGGTCCTGATCTCCCCGAGAGTCAGTCCGCGGCACAACCCCAAAGGTTGTAATCCCTCAATTGCAGCTCTGCCGGCAGCAGTTCACCCAAAGATCTGTGCCACATCCCTCTGCTCACACCAGTTCATTTCTACTCAAAGCAACCCTGGACAACTTCTCCAGACATGGGCATAACAGCATGTTTTGAACACAATTTGCCTGTAGCTCAGTCCAAGCAAAGCTCTTTCTCACCCTCAAAAGCCAAACCTCATAGTCCATAGTTCTTACTGTATTCAGGTCTTGCAGCTCTGACCACTATAGTCAATTAAGTGGTACTTACAGTACTGCAAGGTGTCTCTGAGGCCAAGGTTTCAAATTTTTCCACATTCCTCTTGAAAATGAGCTTCAAACGGCCAAAGCCACATAGTCAGGTGTCTAGCAGCCATCCCATTCCTCAGTCCTACTTTATTGTTGCAATCAGGTCTACATTGCTGCTAGAAATCACCCCAACCAAGAACATGTGGGGGGAAAGAAAGAGGTTTATTTTGGCTTATAGGCAGAAGGGGAAGCTCCAGGATGCAGAGAAAACAATGACATGAGCAGAGGGTGGGCATCACCCTTGGCCAACATAAGGCTGACCATTGCAACAGGAGTGTGTGCCAAAAATTGGCAAGGGAAAACTGGCTTTAACACCCATCCCAACAGTACACTCCCTCCTGGAGGCATTATTTTCCAAATCCCCATCAGCTTGGAACCTAGCATTCAGAACACCTAGAGATTATGGGGGACACCTGAATCAAACCACCACATGTGGGATGAAGAAGTTGTTCCTGATTGAATCATAATATGACACCAGGCCAAGGCATATGACTGTCAGTACTATGACTTCTACATACAATAGTGTTTATATTCTGTAAAAGCACTTTTCATAGCAGTAAGTGCAAGCCTACTTGTGCCTCAGTATGTGTTTACGTGTTTTTGGGTACACAGCCCTCTTCCTCCTCCCCCCCCCACAGTATCATATCATTGAAAGAGACCATTTGGGGGATCACACAAATATCTTAGGACCATAGGATCATGGAATATTCAATCCTAAGAAGATTTCAAGGATCAATAATCAAAATCCCAATGTAATCTTACTTTCATCTGAAAAGCAGTATGAATCCTTTCCTGATTGGTAAAGTTCATATGATACTTAATCAGGGTCAAATTAGAAGAGTTAGAGTCACCACGGAAAAAAATCTCTGGGAATATATGTGAGGGATTTTCTAGATTTGATGAATTGTAATGGGATGAGCTACTTTAAAGGTGAGGCCATTCCATGGGCTAGGGTTATAGACGTATAGAAAGGATAATGGTGACTGAGCTTAAACATTCTTTGCTCCCTGCTTCCTCACTTGGATGCAGTATATCCAGCTGATTCAAACTCCCGATGCCATGCCTTCCCTGCTGGCTAACATAAACCCTTCCTTAAGGGTGTACTAACCCTTGCTTCTGCTCACATATTTGGTCACAGAGAAGAATAAGTAACTAATACAGCTTGTTACTGTTTATTTTACTTGTATACAATTCCCTGGATTTATTTTTCTACAGTCATACTCATGTCCCATTTTGTTTCCTGAATTTTTTTTACATAACTCTGTGTCATATATAGTTCATTGATGCATAGCCGTCATCACCATTTTTGTGGTTTACATTGTTCATTATTCAAATGACCAAATAATTACCCCAGTCACCTTCTAGGTGCTATGTGTAGTATTTCAAGTTTGGGAAGTTTTCTGTATCATGTAAAATGAAATAACACCCCCCCCATACACACACACACATAGAGCTTTTTGTGTTTTATGATTTTCTGTAGGCTGCTTCCCTGGAAATGTGTTGAGTGAGTTATAGAATACACATCCATATGTGTACAAAGCTCTTAATCATGAGTAACAACAAGGCAGCACAAAACATTCAATTAATACATGTTTTGTCTCCTTTGCAGCCCCAGTTTTGGGCATATTAACAGCACATGTGGAAAATTCACACTAGTCCACCTGCGGGGCAGAGTTGGAAAATACAACTTTAAAGAGTGGATGGAAGAAGGACTGATTGTGAAAGCTCTATCCAGAGTCCTAATGTCAACAGAGCTGATGTTATCTGGCTTCTGAAGACTATGCTAACCCTGCTACAGACCGAGCAGTGAACTTGCTTGCTAACTATGCTCACTCACCTCATACAAGCTCCATTGCCCACCACGAGAGAGATTCAAGAACCAGTGTCCTTGGGGACGTACTCTCTTTTCTAATAGAAAATCATCTCCTTTAGGAAAAATGGCACTAGCCAGAAGACCCCTGTGGACTTGAGTGGAGAAGATGGAGATGAGCCTGTTTGTCTTACTGTAGGTGTCCTGCCACTTACTCCGATGTGATGTCTTCTCTAGATTTGGTATTTTAAAGGGTTTCCACCTTTATTCATCACACAAAGGAAAACACTCTAGAAGTCTTTGTGAAAAGACAGACGCTTCACCAGTAAATTGATGTGTTTGCTGTTTCATATCACAGTCCTCTCAGAGAAAGGAAGGCTGAGAGGATTTTTTTTTTTTTCTGAATCTTCAGTTACAGACTAGCACATCATCACTTCTAAAACAAATACATCTTTTAAGTGAGCATTAGAAAAACACTTTAAATAAGAGAAAGATGTTTCTTTTATATTTCACTGAAATAGTCTTATGCATTAGTTTTATAAATTACCCAGTTTAACCTTAAAAATCCATTGTTTTGTTTAATAAATGTGTTCCTATTTTGAGGGTATTTTGTGGGAAACTTGATTTTATGAAATTTTTATTTGAGAAGCTTAACAATTACTTTCAGTATATTTTCATGTTACATTGTGCACCTTTGTTTAAGGATAACAAAAATGATGGAATATGTGGGTTTCTGACATTGTGTGAAGAATGTAGATGTTGCCAACTAAGGTTCAGGGCTTATTATTTGATGCAGGTGTTGATTCTTCTACAATTGCTTTGATTCTAGAAGACAGCCTGCTGTGCCTTGGGCCCTGGGAACACTGGCCCTGCCCCCTGCTGGGATCGGTTGCTACTGGAGCTGTTGCTTTGAAGAGGTTTCTCTAGAGCCACCCTCTGACCACCAGAGAGGCTGTAGACACAAGGCATAGGGCGTGATCCCACAGTGTGTGTGTCTGCTTGCTGTTCTCTTAGTCTCCTTTAATGAGCAGTAATCCGCCAGGTCTGCTGCTAACACTCTTTTGTTTGTTTTAAGGCCAATTAGGTCATCTTGAACTTCATGCAAATGTCCAAAATCTTTTGTAAGATAACAGTTTCCTTTTACATAAATTATATTTGCCTCAGGAAGCTCAGCTCTCCGCAAAGAAGGAAAGGTTAGCAAGCAGGTCTCAGCCTGTAAATGGGACAAGATTCTCTTTGAACAACAAGGCAGCAGGCTAGGAAACACAGCCATTATTTTCATAATGAAAAATACATTGGAGTATTGCCTAAAGTAAGGGGTGACTCATAGGTCTCACTGGTGGTGGCAGAATTGTCAAGGCTTGGCAGACATTCAATGTGTGGTATGAGGAAAGGAAAGGATGAAGGCAACCATTCATCTTTCTGGTTTCATTGGCTGGATTGAAGTTCACTGAGCAACAACTTAAAGGAATGGCCCTACCTGGTCACAGTTCTTCCTGGCAGCATGTGTGTAAGTTATAGTTAAGAATATGCTCGTGCAGGTAGCAAACGTTTGGGTGTGTACAACAGACCAAAAGCCTGGGTGTTAGTGATATCAGCAGTAGTGGGAAGAGAATTCCAACATTAAATAATAGTCCAGAACCATTGTAACCCTGTGATTTGATGACATTGTATATTTCATTGGGACAACTTATTTGGTCACCTACTCTGGAGAGAAAAGAAAACAACCAGATTCATCATTGTGACATTACTCACCTGTAGTAAAGTGAAATGGCTTTGATCCCCCCCCCCCCCCGCCCCGCCATTGGCCCAAGGACAAATCCTGAGTTTAGCCAAGAAAAAGCCAACCAGTTTGTCGCTGCCTCAGAAGCATAGTTGCAAGGAAATGCAAAGTTGGGAGTGGTCACAGGAAGTGTGTAGGAGAGCAAGAGCCAGGAGTGATTTAGCTGTGCCACCCGGGCCTGCCCCCTTTATCTAGATGGAGTGGAAAGTGGATGAAGGAAAGTACTTTTGATTTGAGGGGAAGTCTTTGAACTGTAGACACTAAGATCACATATGTTGTTAACCAAAGAATTGGATAAAACAAGACTAAGAAAGATAGTTATTGCTACATTTACTGAGGGAAATATAAAAGCAAGGGCATGGAAATGGACATACCCACTATGGACCAACAACTGAGTCAGGATCAGATTTAAACCTTCCAGACTACTCCTTCCCAGGAAGGGGCTCAGGTTGCTTATGGGAAAACAGGCCTAGGGAACTCCTGTTAGGCAACAGATAGGAAGTAAGATAATTGTTTGTTCTCTAGCAAAGTGGAGATTACACCAGAAGGCTCAAAGACATTCCTGCCTTTACTTCTGGGGCCTAGTCATCCTAACTGTCTCATTAATGCAGGATTTGGGGCCCAGAGAGGGATTACATTCTTTGAAGATGCAGGGGATTCCAGGCTTTTATACCCCAGATTTTGGAGTTTTACCTGCATTAGCATGCAACTGAAAAACATGGACTCTAAGAAGAGCAAATATTGGGCTCTGAGGTCTATTTTAGGGAGAACTAAGATCCAGGGAAAGGCTAGTTGACAGACTCAACAGGGCTGGGTAAGGGGGCCCGGAGAATGAGAGGATCTCCTTCACTGAGAAATCTCCCTGGAAAAGCCTCTGGAGAAGGCTCAGTAACACATGTGAAGCAAAGCATGAGAGCCCAAGCCAAAAGATGACCTTGTACTCACACTCACACGGGGGGCCAGAAAAGACAGAATTAGGATGGGGAAGGAGTCAGAGCTGAAGGCAGTTCTCCTCCCTTCCCAGGCTGAGAGCTTACCAAAGCAGGGACTGGGAGAGTTAGGCACCAGGAGAATGAACAGTCAAGAGTGCCAGACCCATCTGTGGATGAGACATCATCAGGTTCAGGTGTGTAAGGGAGAGACCTGATTGGTTGGTGGGTTCAAGATGCAGGCTCAGGTGGGCTAAGCTGAGGAAGAAGCAGGAAGCTGTTGCTGGGAAGTGTTGCCTGCAGCCTTCTTGGAGGAATCTGGATCAGATGCAGCCTCTAGACTTCTCGGGGCAGGCAGGTGGTGTCCCTGTTCTCCTTGAGCCATTATCCCTGCTGTCTGTAAAAAGCTATCTTTCTCCTGTTCCTCCCTCACTTTTAAACTTCAGTTAAACTATGTGAAATGTATTGTTCAAAGTTCAGTGACATTCAGGCAAAATAATGAGCGGATGTCATTGACAAAATCTCAAAGTCAGACACTGAGCCTCTTGGCAGTTTTCTGGCAGCCCACCTCTGACCACTGGCTCTCCTTTGTCCTCCTGTGAGGCTACCTGTGAGGGAGCAGGAAGCCCTAGATCACCTTGGTGAATCAGGTTTCAAGAGCTGGTCAACATGCCATTTTAACTACCAAAGCATGTCTCAACATACCAAGCACTTGTGTTTTCCCCATAGACCCAAAATAGAACTCAATTTTGAACTAGGGACTATTGACAGGTAGTAAATTCCATAGTCATGTGTATGTTGGGTTAGTTACCCAGAAACAAGAGCAAACTTTTTCATTTCTTTCCCTGAGAGAAAGCTTGGGATTCACACTCAAGCTATGGCATTCTATATGTGTATAATAACTAAGGTGGGGAAACTTCAAGGGTCCGAGAACCCCGGACTCAAATAGTTTCTAAAAGCAAAGAGCATTTATTCTGCAGAAGCAGCCTGCATGTGGAGTCAACCATTCATACAAAACGGTGACCCCAAGAAGAGCATGCAGGCCCCTTTTAAGCATTAATAATGGGATTTTAGGTGGGTTAGGTATCTTTTAAAATGATTGTCTAGGCAAGCAGCAGTTACAGTTGTACATCTCTGATTGTTTGGGGCAGAAGCCACACAGGGTTAATAAAGGAACATGTCTCTAGAAACTGACTGTACCCGCAGAGGGCTTTATCTGTGGTTTTTACCAGACGTCTTGCCTGCCTCCCCAGGAAAATGAAATTTTGGCCTAGCTGTAAACTGGAACAATTTAATTTTCTCAGAAACTAGAGGGATTAAATGTCTGTTTTTAAACCATATTTTAGATTTTATTTGGAATAGTCAAAGAGTCTAATGTAAAGTATTGATTTTTAACTCCTAAAATAGAGCACTATAACTGAACTACCCTTTGTAACATTTAGTAAAATAATGGTTTTAAATACCTTGCAAAAACAGATTTGGGAATGCTGCCTTTTCAGTATAGAAAGTAGTATTCTTTCATAGGAACAGTGAGTCATGAGCTAGACAAAAGTGTCCCTAAGCTTTGGATAGAGTCAAGGGGAGAGGAAAGAAGTGCAAAAATTATAATAGTATTGGGAAAAAATTATAAATGAACAGCCAGACTTGGCAAAGTAGGGACCCTTTAAATGGTAATCCCAATCATGTGCCACTGGGAGTCCACTTCAGGATTGAGCTCAAAATAGTCTCTGGCATAAAAATTATGAGAACAAATTTAATAACAATATTTAAATTGGAAAGGGAGTTTACCACCACTCTCCTGTGTGAAGCAAGAGCTCCTGGGTTTCAGTATAAATATGTCCCACCACATGACCTCCCTGTTCCTCTTAAGGTATGCGGGCACAAAATTTATTACTATCAATTCTTCCTGAATGTATAACTTACAACAAAGGATGCCCTAAATGTTGTTCCCTAGCTGGGATTGTATGAGCAAAGGTTAGTAAGAGGGAGATCATGTTAAGGGATTGCACTTACAGCCTTGGCCCTAGTGCAGCCCTGGCTGGGAAAACTCTATGTTCTATGTCCCCCAGACCTCCTCCCTCACCACCAGTCATGATTTATGGTACAAGGAGACAACACTGGCCTCATATGGCCAAGGTGAATGCTAAGGTGTTTGTGTAAATGTTTGCTTGTTGAGACCTGAAGTAGCTTATGAAAAGAAGATGTCTTGCTGACATTTTGTCACAGGTTAAACAACAGAGAAATTGGGTTAAAATGTTAAATGTCAGCCATTAGAATTGGCTTTGAGCCATTTGGGTATTTCCTACAAATGGTAATGAGTGCTCAAGGATACTAATCAGATCCCACTGGCAAAGCTAGTTATGGTAGCCTTGCAGCTGAAAATTATTTCTCACTGTCTGCACTTGAATATTTTTCTCGCAGTTTAAACAAAAGCAAGGCACAGCCACTGGCAGTTGTTTTTCTGTAGACCAAAGCTCCAACTGTCCCTATGCATCCCTATCTACTCTTTTTTTCTCACTTCCCAAGGCCTCCTCTTTGTGTGGAGCAAGTTTGTCCCTCTATGTCTAATAACTGATCCTTGTCCAAATGTAAGTTGACCACTGTCCATCTATGGACCTAGTACCTTAGTATGTAGACAAGTATGCATAAGAGCTAAGTGCCTTGTAAAGAGCATGAGATTGGAGTAACAATGGAGTCATCATAGCTGTGGTCTAACTCTCTGTATGTATACATATATTTGTGTAACTTATTTGCCACTTTTCTGCTGTTCCTCTTTTATAAAGGGGTCTAACCATATGCATTTACTCATTCAGGTTCTGTTCA
Organism: Jaculus jaculus; assembly: GCF_020740685.1. NCBI lineage: Eukaryota > Metazoa > Chordata > Mammalia > Rodentia > Dipodidae > Jaculus > Jaculus jaculus. The sequence continues at coordinate 8,784,543 of NC_059126.1, forward strand.
TAAAGTTCCTGGCATCCAGCTGATTCTGGCATACAGTATCCATTATCATGTCACTGTTCCTTCCTATAGCCTGTCCCACTCACTGAGACACTGTCTGCACAGGAGGAGATAGAATCATAATTCTTGACATCATTTCATGCCTCTCCCCAACTTCAGGATTCTAAGCAGAGATTGCGGGTGTTCAGGTGTTTATGTGCTGATAGGATTCTACCCCCTAACCCAATGAGGAATTTTAAAGGCTTGAAGTAGCCACCTCCCTGATACTATTTAAAACCTAGAGTACTCATGAGAGAGACTTTGTTTAGAAGACGTGACATTTGGAATAAACTAAAAGGAACAAGTCACAAGTGACCAGGGAAAGGGGCTTTCCACATAAAGGATCAAGGACTGCAAGGGCTGTGTGGGTGGTGGTAACCCTGAGTATTTAGGGAGCCTTGTGGGACAAGGAGAGCAGTGGGGGAGACATGGGGAGCCAGATGATGTCAACCCCTCTGGAGACCTCTGTCACAACTTTGGCTTCCTGTTAGGTGGAAGCCAGTGAAAGGTAGAGCAGAGGAATCATGTGATGTAATGTGTATATTGGAATGATCTGATTTTTGCCTAACATAGACCATAGGGAGTCAAAACATCTGACTTGGTGTTTGAGTCATGGGTGGTAGTGAAAAGACTGTGAAAATGTTTATGATGGGCTGGAGAAAATATAAGCCTGATTGGAACACTTGAAGAGATAATGAGCAGAAAAGATACACCAATTACAAAATTGAGAATTTTAATTTGAAGTTTGTTACAAAGAGGGTGGGGTGTTAAGAAAGGCAACATTTGCTGGGTAAAGCACGCAAACTTAGAATTGTGTGGGTTTTTTTGTTGTTGTTTGGTTGGTTTTTAGGTAGTAGTGTCTTGTTCTATCCAGACTGAAGTGGAATTCATTATGTAGTTTCAGGCTGAACTTAGAGTGATCAGTAATTGTCCTAGGTCTGTCTCCCAAGTGCTAGGATTAAAGGTATATGCCACTATGCCCAGTTTGAATAGGATCTTTTTAAGATATGAGAAACTTCAGCATACCTGACAATTGTTGGGGAATTTTCTTGTGAAAAAGGAAATACTAGAATGTAGAGGGTAATTGCTAGAGCAGTGTTCTCGAGTGCTAGAGGCTGTGGAGAGCTGAACGTCACAAGAGTCTGCCCCATGGGGACAGAAAGGAAGGCAAGAAAACTTGGGTTCAGATGCAAGACTCATAACATAGGGGATGATGGGAGCTGAGAAAGGCTGTGGGAGAGAAAAGAATATCAGAACGAATTTGCTAGGACCAGGAGAGAGTGAATTAACAATGGACCATACCACACCTGACCAGAATAACAGTTCTCCAAGTTTCAGGTGTGAGTCTAAAGTGAGAACAGTCAGCATTTATGTATATTCCCTAGGGTGATTTGGATGTCTGACCCTTGGGATTGTGAGACAGAAATATCACTGAGGTTTCACCACAATTGCCCCCCACCACCAAGGTAGGGTCTCACTCTAACTCAAGCTGACCTTGAATTCACTATGTATTCTCAGGGTGCCCTTGAACTCACAGTAAATCCTCCTACCTCTGTCCCCCAAGTGCTGGGATTAAAGGTGTTCACCACAACACCTGGCTCACCAAGCATCATACTTGTGCTTTTTCTTAATTAATTTTGTTTTATAAATTACTCTATTTTTATGATTCACAACTTCTAAGATTGTAAACAATATGCAATGGTAATACCCAACCCCCACATACACACTTTCCACTTTGAGATTCCATTCTCCATCATTTCCCCTCCCGCTCTCAATCAATCTCTCTTTTATTTAGATGTCATGTTCTTTTAACTCTGGTAACAATGGTCTTTTGTACATAGTATAAGGCACTGTGGGGTCATGGATATATTGGCCATTTTGTGTCTATAGAAGCACCTTGGAAAGAGTCCTACCATTTCATTGGCTCTTACATTCTTTCTGCTCCTATTCCACAATGAACCCTGAGTGCTGAACACTCCTTTGTCACTTCTTCACAGCACCAAGATGCCTTCAGAGTCATCAAAAAGTCACTGCCATCTGAAAAGAGAAGGTTCTCTTCCAACAATGAGAATTAATATATAGTTATGAACATTATGACAAGTGCATACTGGGCCATTTGATGAGCATATCATATACATTTAGAGAGACAGCAGCAGATGTTAAACCCCTAGGGGTCAAGACTATCCATGTTACAGGTTTTAAACATGAAGAGTATGTTGGCTCCCATGAAGCGAACATCTACTCCAACTAGAGGGAAGTTGGTTTCAACCAGGACAGGCATGCCCTATGGCATCCGTTGGCTCATTTGGGCTGGCTGGCAAAATAGAAGGCTTCTAGCGTCCACTGTTGAATTCATCTTCACTGATTTCTCTATTTCCCACTAAACTGCATGCAGAATGGCTTCTTTCAGATTTCTGTCAGCTGGCCTCCACGGAGGAGGGTATCAGCTCAGTTCTAGCTCAGGATTTCTTAGTGGCCTTGCAGCCCAAGTATGTGGAGTCTTCAGCAATAATGGTCTTACCATCTATTCCTGCCAAGGGCCTTGGCAATGGACCATAATGTTTTGGGGGCATCAGGGATGTAACTGACCAAGAATTCACTGGAAGCTATCCCATCTCTGACATTGAAAATGTTCTAGTAACAATCTATGACCCCTGAAGTATTTCATTGTCCAAAGAATTAGGTTTTCATATGATTTATTTATATCATTTTACATTTTCATTAGGCCTCCCTCCACCTTTCCTTTACTCAGTCTCTTCCCCTGACCTCACCTAGGCCTTTTAACACCCATTAATCTATACTTCTACTTACATATATAAAATACCATCCTATCAGGTACTGCTGCTTCCTTTCTATTCCCTTTACATCCCTTTTTTAGCTTACTGGCCTCTGCTACTGAGTTTTCTTCCTACTCACACAGAAGTCCAATCATCTGTAGCTAGGATCCACATATGAGAGAGAACCTGTGGCGTTTATCTTTCTGGGCCTGGGTACCTCACTTAGTATAATCTTTCCCAGATCCATCCATTATCCTGCAAAGTTTATAACTTCGTATTTCTTCATCTCTGAGTAGAACACCATTGTGTAAATGTGTCATGTCTTCATTATACACTCATCAGCTGAGGGACATCGAGGCTGTTCCATTTCCCAGCTACTGTGAATACAGTGGCAATAAACATGCTTGAGCAAGTATCTGTAAGGTGATAAGGACGAGTCCTTAGGATATATGCCTAGGAGTGTATAGCTGGGACATATGGTAAATCTATTTTTAGCTGCCTCAAAAACCTTCCAACTGATTTCCACAATGGCTGGACCAGAATGCACTACCAACAGTATAGAAGGGTTCTTCTTTTTCCACCTCCTCACCAGCATTTATGGTGTTTTGTTTTCATGATGGTAGAGTGAGATGGAATCTCTACAATGTTTTAATCTCCATTTTTCTGAAGACTAGGAATGTAGCACATTTTCAGTTATTCATGTGCCATCTGTATTTCTTCTTTTGAGAAAACCCTATTTAGTTCCATAGCCCGGTTTTAATTAGATTGTTTGATTTCTTGTTGTTTATTTTTTTTAAATTCCTTGTATATCTTAGATATTAATCCTCTATCAGATGTATAGCTGGCAAAGATTTTGTCCCATTCTGTAAGTTGCCTCTTTGCTTCATTCACAGTGCCCTTTGCTGTACAAAATCTCTTATTTCATGAGGTCTGAGCAGTTAATCTGTGGTTTTATTGACTGAGTAATTGGGTTATACTCAGAAACTCTTTGCCAAGACCAATGTGTTGCAGGGCTTCCCCTACTTTTTCTCTAGCAGTTTCAAGAGTTTCAGGTCTTACATTAAGGTCTTTATTCCATTTGGACTTAATTGTTGTGCATAGAGAAAGAGAAGGACATATTTTCATCCTTCCACAGATATCCAATTTACTCACACCATTTGCTGAAGAGGCTGTCTTTTCTCCAGTGAATATTTTTGGCATTTTTATCGAATATCAGGTGGCTATAGCTACCAGGACTTACATCTGGGTCCTCTATTCTGTTCCATTGATCTACATGTCTGCTTTTGTGCCAGTACCATGCTGTTTTTGTTACTATGACTTTGTAGTAAAAGTTAAGATCAGATATGGTGATAAGATCAACCTTACTTTTGTTGCTCAGTATTGTGTCACTTACTCAATAATTTTTGTGCTTCCCAATGAATTTTTGGATTTTTTTTCTATTTCTTTGAAGAATTTCACTGGGATTTTGATGGCAATTGCATTAAAAGTGTAGATTGTTTTTGGTAAGATTACCATTTCCACAATATTGATTCTTCTGATCCAAGAACAGGGATGTCTTTCCATTTCCTTGTGGGTTTTGCAATTTCTTGCTTGAGGGTTATTCCAGGTACATTTTTTTTTTTTTTTTTTTGAAGCATTGTGAATGGGAGTGCTCCTCTGACTTCATCCTGTGTGGGTTTGCTGTTGGCTTATAGGAAGACTATTGATTTCTGTAATTTTATTTTGTAGCCTGCTACATGGCTATAGGTGTTTATCATCTCTACCACTTTAGTGGTAGAGTCTTTAGGGTGCTTTATGTATACAATCACGTCATCTGCAAACAATGATAACTTGACCTCTTCCTTTCCAATTTGTACCCTTATTATTCTGGATAAGACCTCCAGTGCTGGGCTCCTCCCTGGCAGGTAAGTAGAAGGACCTTGGTTCCTCCCAAGGGATTGAGGAGAAGGAATGAGCGTTGGACAACTGAACCTCTCCTAGTCACCAGAGAAAAACCATGCTGAGTCGGGAGACTTGTGGAAGCAGGGACTCACAGTAACTCGCTTTACTGTTACAAGCCGTTACCTATATAATGTTGGGAATGAAGGCAGGGATTTTAGGATGGGGGAAGAGGTAAGGGCCAATCGTAAACTGTTACTATTGAAATGATAATTCCAACTCCTGCACGGAAGTAGGAGGCAAGAAGCCATTAGGCATCTTGCTGAGTCCTAGCTGGCCAGGGACAGGTCACCAAACTTTAACTAGGCTCAGGAAGTTCCACTAGGCCTCACACCTGGGCCTCTCAAGGCCCAAATTTCCAGTACTATATTAAATAAAAGTGAGGACAATGAACACCCTTGTCTTTCTTCCTGATTTTAGTGGAAAAGTGTCAAGTTTTCCCCCATTAAGTAATATGCTGGCTATAGGCTTGTCATAATAGCCTTATTTTGTTGAGATATGTTCCTTCCATTGCCAGTCTCTGTGAGACTTTTATCATGAAAGGATGTTGGATTTTTGTCAAATTCTTTCTCTGCATCTAATGATATGATCATGTGATTTTTTTCCTTCGGTCCATTTATGTAATCTGTTACATTTATCGATTTGCATATGTTGAACTATTCCTGCATCTCTGAGATAAAGTCTATTTGGTCCAGAAGAATGATCATTCTGATATATTCTTGAATTGTTTGCCAGTATTTTGTTGAGAATTTTTGCATCTATGTGCATGAGCAAGATTGGTCTGTAATTTTCCTTCTTTGTTCTTTCTTTGTGTGGTTTTGGTATCATGGTGATGGTGGGTTTGTAGAAGGCATTTGGTAGGATTCCTTCTTTTTCTATTTTATGGAAAAGTCTAACAACCATTGGTGTTAGTTCTTCCCTGGAGGTCTGGTAGAATTCATCAGTGAATTCATCTGGGCTTAGGCTCTTTATAGTTGGGAAAATTTTGATGAAGTCTTGGATCTCCATACTTGTTATAGGTCTGGTTAAGTAATTAATCCATGCTTTGATTTAATTTAGCTAGGTCATATAAATCAAGAAAACCATCCATTTCTTTCAGATTTTCAAACTTAGTGGAGTATATGTTCTTGTCATCTATCCCTATGATTTTTTAAATTTCTCTGGTATTTCTTGTGATGCTGCCTTTTTCATCTCTAAGTTTATTAATTGGTGTGTCTTCTCTTTCTCCCTTCTTTCTCTCTCCCTCTCTCACTCTATACATATACATATATTTTCTTTTTGCTTCCCCCCAATAGGTTGCATGGTCCTTATGCTGCCATCTTAACCAGAAATCCTCCAAACAGTTTTTTACAATATGTTTTTTGTTAAATTGCAGAGAAACAGAGAGAAAAGAAAGACTGAGGGAGGCAATGAGCTTTCCAGGGCCCTCAACAGTAGAAAACTGTGCCACTTTGTGAATATGGCTTTACATAGATATAATGAGGGATGTAACCTGGGCTGTTAGGCTTTCCAGGCAAGTGCCTTAACAACTGAACCATCTGTCCAGGCTCTAAGAAGTATTTCTAAAAATATTTTATTTTTATTTATTTACTTGTAAGAAAGTTATCGAAGTAGGCTGGATGTGTGTGTATGTGAGAGAGAGAGAGAGGGAAAGGGAGAGAATGAGCACATCTGAGCCTCTAGCCACTGACAATGTACTCCAGATGCATGTGCCCCCTTGTGCATCTGGCTTATGTGGTTCCTGGTGAATCAAGCCTGGGCCATTTGGCTTTGCAGGCTAGCACTTTAACAGCTAAGCCATCTCACCAGCTCCCAAGCACTGTTTTTTAAATTGTATGTATTTTTTTTTTGAGAAAATGAGATAGGGAAAGAAATGGGCAATAGAAAGAAAGAGAGAAATAGAGGAAAAAGGGTACACCAGGAACTCTAGCCACTCCAAAAAGAAATCCAGATGCATGTGCTACCTTGTGCATCTGGCTTACTTGGGTCCTGGGGAATGGACCGGAATTCCTTTGGCTTTTCAGACAAATGCCTTAATCACTGAGCCATATGTGCAAACCCCCTCACCAAGCACTTTTGACAGAGTGGGCAGACAGCACCTAGGAAGTAAAGGGGAAGGGAAAGAGAACCATGATCACAAAGAACTGGAAAGCAGGCTTCACAGAGCCGAGGGAAGCCACAAACAGGATGAACCCTAGGAGGAGGGTTGATGGAGCTGGAAAGCAGACATGAAACCGATGGAGAGCTCTGCCCCTTGTGCTTGGAAATGGTTGACATCAAGTAGATAGCTTTATGACCTGGGAGGACAAGATGGGGAAATGCAGAAGCAGTGCTTCAAGGGGAAGCCAACTTGTGATGGTGGGTGAGTCAGGGCTACTGTTATCACTGTGGCTGTGGGAGTGGTCTTGCTCCTGTGAAAAACGGAAGTGAGCTTATGGAAGACTGAAGCAATTGAAACTCCCAATTATGTGAATATTCCAGATGACAAATATTCAAGGCCTGGGCTTTATTTTAGTGACTCTAACACCACACCCACTGTTTCTCTCTCTCTCCATCCCTCTCTTTCTCCCTCTATTTTTGTCTGTGTCTGTCACATGGGATTGGGCCTAGGGACCTTGCAGGTGCTAAGCAAGGTGTCTTTCACTGAGTCATATCCCGAGCCTCATAATACAAAGTAAGCTGACTGCAGGATACACACACATTTTAGCTTGATCCAGTTCACCATGACTGGATATGTGATGCCAAGAAATGAGAGGACTGTATAAGGATGTGCATTGTGGTCCTCAGCAGGCATTATGGGCCTTGGCTTTTAGTTTGAGCCTCAAAAAAATCCTTTGGGGTTGGAGGGTGGCTTAGTGATTAAGGGTTTGCCTGCAAAGCCAATGGACCCAGGTTCAATTCCCTAGGACACTATTTAGCTACATGCAAAAGGGGGCACATTGGAGTACATTTGCTGTGCCTGGAGGCCTTGGAGCAGACATTCTTTCACTTTTCTTCCCTCTTTCTCTATGAAATAAATAAGTAAAGAAAAATGAAAAAATATAAAACATAAATTCTTTGATTCCACCTAGCTTCCTTTCAGCTGCTATGGTTTCCTTAGTCAACATGTGGGCCAACTCTGAAAGGGGTGTTTTAGGTTGGTTTTCTTTGCTTTCTAATCTCCCATTCTCTCAAGAACATTTGTGCTGAAATGTAATTAACCTTCTGGGAATTTCCCACATCCTATGTATAGACTCCACACAACTGTCAGCATTGTATACCAACACTCAGACGAAAAAGTAGGACACTGTTCACACCCCAGAAGCCCTCTTCTTCCTCCTCCTCTCACTCCTCCCCCAACATAGTGGCCCATTACCTTTAACATACATTTTATTTTGCCTGTTTCTGAAAAGGTAATAGGGAAGGTTACTGTTTTTCTTTGTGTATGTTTGCTTTTGCCCAAGATGAAATTTGTGAGATTCATCCAAGTTCTTATGCAAGGCTGTGTCCCAAGGAGCTCAGGACGTAAATTATTATGATTATGTTTTCATTTCTCCTGAGTAAAAGCATCTGTGCACTCAGGGCTTCACCCAGTTGCTACCAAGAGAACAGATGGGGTTGGAGGGCGAGGTGGAAATGAAAGCCCAGAGAATTTTTGCAGCAGAGCAATCATAATACTAACTTCTGTGGCTTTAAAAAGAAAATGTATTTTAGGTCATTCCCTCAGTGGCAAAAATAAGCCAAACTGAGGGGTGGGCCTACAATAATTAGGTCAGCTATCACAATTTAGGCCCAGAAAGTAATTAACATAATCACAACAAAAATAGACTTTGAAGACAACTGCAAACCTTCAAATTTAAAATGGGATCATTTATGGCTGAGAACTAGAAGGTCCATAGTTCAAAAACTATGAATCTTAAAATGAATTCTTAGAACACAGAAAGCCTAGTCAGGGCCAGAGGTCCACAATCATTTAAATTCTAACAGAAAAGACAGGTCAGAAATGACTGGGCCAAAGCTGATCAGCACAGTGAGAACCACAGATGGCTTAGAGATAAATGACTGGAAATGCAATAATGCAATGCTGCTATGAGTCTTCACATTGTGGCTTATATCTTTCCTTGTTTGTTTTTAATACTACTATTATTATTTTGGTTTTTCAACGTAGGGTTTCACTTTAGCTCAGGCTGACCTGGAATTCACTATGGAGTCTTAGGGTGGCCTCAGACTCAGGGTGATCCTCCTACCACTATCTGCTTAGTGGTGGGATTAAAGGTGTACACCACCATGCCTGCCTAAAGAATGTTTTTTTTTTCTAATGCATGGTCTCATACATAGTGCAGGCTGACTTAAATATCACTTTGTAAACCCAAGCTCCTTTTAAACACACAACGATCCTGCCACCTCTGCTTCCTGAGTGCTGGATTTAAAGGCATGCTCACTATGCCCTTCTGTCCTTGCTATTCTTAACACTTGACACAGCACAAACACTTGCTTCTTTACTGATGAGTGTTTTACATGAGTAAGAAAAAAAAAAGTCTACTTTTCAATGGACTACACATTTTTTTTCTTTGTGATGACAATCCTTGGTTTTCAAACTTCAAGTCTGGGCATCATAATTTAGATTGATATAACTGAATCACTATTATCTTCATAGGAGCCTGGACCACAAAATGGGTTATATATTGGTAGACTTCTAACCTAGTAGCATGGCAAATAATGCCAGACCAGCTTTGATCCAATTTTGTAGACTGTCTAGGACAGTGGGGGCACGTAAGTGTTTTTGTGGGGAAGCCTGACTCTCTCGTATGATGTCAGTATCAACGGTTAATATCAGGACTGGAGAGATTTCTCTGCAGCTAAAAATGCTCACTTGAAAGACTCATGGCCTGGTTTTGATTCTCAAGTACCCACATAAAGGCAGATTCACAAAGTGGTAGAAGCAGCTGGCATTGGTTTGCAGGAGAAAGAGGTCCTAGCGTACCCAATCTCTCTCTTATCTCTTTCTCTGTGTGCTTTCAAATTATTATCAATAATAAAATATAAAATAGATATAATAATTTTTTTTTATTTTTTTAACAAGTTTTATTTGGGGGCTGGATCAATGGCTTAGCAGTTAAGCCATTTGCCTGTGAAGCTAAAGGGAACAAATTAGATTCCCCAGTGCCCAAGTAAGCCAGATGTTCAAGGAGGCACATGCATCTGGACTTTTTAGTGGTGCCTGAAGACCCTGATGCACCCATTCTCTTTCTCTCTCTCTCCCTCTCTGTCTCTCTCTCTCTGTCTAAAATAAAATGAAAATAAGAGTGAATATATTTCAAAAGAGATTAATATCAATTGAATTAATTTTGGGGGGCTCCATAATTAATATATTTTAACCCCAGACAGGAAATGAAGAAACCAAAGATGGTTCCATTCATGTACAGCTTTGTGAACTAATGCATTTACTGAAGCTACTTAGAGAAGCACATGTGACTTGGAAGCAGCTGTCACTGTCACTGCGTAGCTCTGCCCCACATGGGTGATGACTCTGAGAAGCTGCATATCTGGAGTTCCAAGCCCTAGTCAAGCTTCTGTCTCCTGTCTGTTCTCACAGCCCTCAGGACTACATTAAGCTGGGGCCAGACATGAGGGGTGGCTGGAATCTCAGGTGAGGGTCTGATGACCATTCTCCTATCTAAGAGGGAATGTTGATAGGCCTGTTCTCTCCAAGATTCTGGCTCACATGATCATAGGTGCTCTGATTCAAGATGACAGTGGTCAGTCATCCCCAGAGGACAGAGATCCACTACATTCTTAAAGGTGATGTCACTTACATGTCACCTAAAGATCTGTTACTAATGCCTGTACCTTAGTGTCTTGTCATCAACTCATACAACTTCTGAAAAAAAAATGTTCCCAAGCTGGAGTGATGGCTTGGTGGTTAAGCACTTGCCCATGAAGCCTAAGGACCCTGGTTCAAGGCTTGATTCCCCAGAATCCACATTAGCCAGATGCACAAGGAGACACACATGTCTGGAGTTCGTTTGCAGTGGCTGGAAGCCCTGGCGCACCGATTGTCATTCCCTCCCATCTCTCTCTCTCTGTCTCTCCCTCTTTCTCTGTCTGTCACTTTCAAATAAATAAATAAAAATAAATTTAAAAAAAATGTTCCCATGTGGAGCAAAGTTGTTTTTTTGTAGTTTTTATAAAATATTTTGTTAAAAATATTTTATTTACTTATTTAAGAGAGAGGAGAGAGAGAGAGAGAAGATAGAGTGGGCATAATTGGGCTTCTGGCCACTGCAAATGAACTGCAGACACACATGCCTCCTTGTGCATCTGACTTACGTATGTACTAAGGAATTGAAACTGGGTCCTTAGGCTTTGATGCCGAGCATCTTAACTGCTAAGACATTTTCCCAGCCTGTTTGTAATTTTTTTGAGGTAGAGTGTCATCCTATCAGGGGCTGACCTGACCCAGACTCACCCTGTAGTTCCAGGTTGGCCTTGTGATATGGGAATTCAAAATGGGGTTGAGAGCAAAAGTACATTTCTCTGTATTTGGGTGGGCAATATTTCAGTGGTTAGGGTACCTGAAGGTCAAGGTCACACGAAATTTCTGCAAGGTCAGTGGCCTGTGGGTTCTGGTCTTATAAATTTGTTGACTAATATTCACAGACATGGGACTTAAGTTTATAAATATTTTATTATAGAGCTTATTGAGGTAGAGCTTGTAGAGCTGAAGAGAAGGGAAGAGAGAGCACGAGTGAGGAGGCAGGAGGGGGTTCCTGGAAATAGGAAAACCTATCTAGCAACCGTGATTGTGGTCTTGTGTGGGGGATTACTGTGTAGGAACTGAATTGGTCAGTCCAGCCCCGTCTCAAGGGTCTAGGCAGGATCAGGATTTCAAGAAAGGGAGTAAATCCATTTACATTTCCAGTAAAGGGAGTGATTATCTCTGCTAGGGAAATGGGAACTCATTTAGGGAAGAAGAGATAGGAAAGAGGGACATTTTGGGCCTCTAGAAAGAGGAGTCTGCAATGATTCCTTTGGGTAGAAGGAGGTAAGGAAAAAAACAAGCATCTCCCAATGGGATTAAGGACATTTCTCAACTTTTAGATTACTTTCATCACCCAAAGGGTGACACCGTCTCACTTGAACTCCTGGCCATTCTTCTACCTCAGCCTCCCAAGTGTTAGGACAATAGGTATGGGTCACCATGCCTGGCTTGGAGCAAACTATTTTCAAGTGATTTATTTATATTTTCACCAACATACTTCTGTCCCTATTTTGATAAGGTAACTCAAATCCTGCACATCACTGTTGTACCTACACCAGTCACTGGAAAGATTTCTTTACTTTTTACCTACTTCTGAAGACAATTTCCTTGTCTTCACCATCTAACCAAGGAAACAATGATATAAATAAGAGTTTGAACCCAGGTCAGAAACGAAGCCAGGAACTTTGCAGTCTCACAAATCTTGGTTGAAGTTCAACCTGTATCATTTTCTAGTGCGTAGTCATGAACAGCCAAAGTGAGAAACTAGAATCTGCTTGGCAAGTTTGCGGATTTATAGAGAATGGGCTGGGTATGCAGCAACATTCATATGTGCTAGCTTTGGTTACTGGTGTTGCTGATGATACTATCATGGTTGTTCCCATCTGAGGCTAATGGGAGCTAAGAAGCTTTGCACCAATAGGTTCCTCCCCACGAATTCTGGGTGAAGAGCTGCTGGGCCACTTCCTCAGCTTCTTCTTTCTTTATTTAACTTCCTGCCAGCTCCAGGCAGATGTTAATCTTTTGGTGGTAGTCACTGCTTTTGGGAATGAGTTAAGGCAGGAACAGGAGAATAAAAGTAAGTAAGGTCGCCAGGGGAATCAAGTAATGGTAGAATCTTAAATTCAGCAAGTCATGGGAAGGCTGGTATTAAATGGCCTTTGTCTCTTTACATCTGGAATTCTAACAATATTGTAACCTTTGCAAAGCCAAAGAGGAAGCTCTATATTTCTTCCAAACCTATTTGCATTGCAAGTTTTGCACATCTAAACCAGAAGCCCTTAATATTTTTCACTCAGTTCATTTAAAAAATAAATGGTGATATTCATCAGAGTGGCTATACAAGTGGAAAAGTCAGTTTTCTATGAAATTTCCAGCAATAAACACAGTTCCACCAGATTCTTCTCTAGAATGCAAATGATTCTCTTTATCCCCCATTTCTTTTTTGTTACAGAGAGGGAGCAAATCAGAGACAGAGGGAGAGGGAGAGGGGGAAGGAGAAAATTAGCATCCCAGTGTCTTGCCAATGAAATAAAACTCCAGGAGCTAGTGGCAACTACTGGCCATGTGTGTTCTTGCACATGCCCCACCTTTGTGTGTCTGGCTTACATCGGATTTGGAGAATAGAATATGAGTCCTTAGGCCTCAAAGGCCTTAATCGCTAAGCCGTATGTACAGATTCTCCCATCCCCCATGTTACTTAAAAAAATTTTTTTTTCTTAGGGAGAAAGAGTGGGGGGCAGAGGAGAGGCAGATAAAGTAGAGAGAGAATGGGCACATCAGGACTTCCAGCTCCTGCAAATGAACTCCAGATATATGAATCACCTTTGCATCTGACTTGCATGGGTACTGGGGAATAGAACCTGAGTCCTTTGGCTGCATAGGCAACAGCCTTAACTACTAAGCTATCTCTTCAGTCCTCTCTCCCAAGATATCTCTCTCTCCTCTCCCTCCTTCTCTCTCTCTCCATCTCTCTGTCTCTTTCTTCCTCTATTTTTGTCCCTGTCTGTCAATACATGGGATTGGCCCTAGGGACCTTGCAGGTGCTAAGCAAGCTGTCTTTCACTGAGCCATATCGCTAGCCTCATAATACAAAGTAAGCTAATTGCAGGATACACACACATTTTAGCTTGATCAATTCATCTTGACTGTTTCCATGGTACATTCCTGGATGTGTGATGCCAGGATATGAGAGGAGGACTGTGTAAGGAAGTATATTGTGGTCCTCAGCAGGCAATATGGGCCTTGGGTTTTAGTTTGACCCTCTTGCAGGAATCAAAGACTTGCATAAAGGGGCTTACAAGGCTTTTTCTGTGGCAGGCTAGGACCTCATAGAACTTGAGACTTTGCTCAAGAAATTCAGTCATTCTCAATGCTTGGCATACAAGATGGAAAAACAAAAAGAATATCAACTTCTGAAAATAATGATTGACATTTTCCCTCCATAATGGGAATATGAACCAGATATGGAATAATATGAAAGGGGAGCTTTGGAAAGGTGACCATTAGGCTTAGGTCCAATTAAAATACTAAATGGAAAGTCACAGGGTTGAAGAAGGCTGTGGGATGAAATAAGACAAGAGCTGACCTCTTCATTATTTCCACTATTCCTCTCCAGACCTCTTAATAGATGGAAGTTTCATGTTTCCAAACCAGAATATGTTGCGTTGTGCTTAACTATTTTTTTCTTCTCACAGTATCCATGTGATTGATCAGCAACTCCGAACTTCTCATTACAAAATGCTTTCAGAACCTAGTCATACCCTCCCCCAACTTTGCCATGGCCCAAGCCACCCATAGTTTTCAATTGCCTCAACTACTTTTCCTGACACTATAACTGCTCCTTTCCCAAAATGCTTTTGTTCTCACACTAGCCAGAATATCCTATTTGTGTTTAAGTCTGATTATGTTATTCCTTTTTCCTTCTTCTTTGTGACACTGTCTGTAAATTAAGCTCTCCTGTAACTCACTATATAGCCATCCATATGGCCATGAACAACCTTCAACTTGTGATCTTGCTGTCCCCACATTCCTATGCTAGGATTGAAGGCTTATACTCCAGACTGATTTTGGATTGCACTTAAGTTTGCAATGGCTAACGGCCCTGGTGGGCCAATTATCATTTACTCTTAGTCTCTCTCTCTGGTTCTTCTGAAGTCAAGAAAACAAACTGACTCCATGCACAGCTACAGCAAAAGAAAACAGAAAATACTAATATAAATATTTCAGATATCAAGATTCTTCAAAAATCAACAATGTGCTAGAAGAGAATAGTATACACCTTCAACTTGAAATAATCTAAAATAGCCTTTTAAGTTATTATTAATACCTGTAGCTGAGAATTGTAAATGTAAATAAGTAAAGCAAATAACCAGAGATGGTAGAGGCGGCTCAGTCAGTAAAGTGCTTCCCACACAAACATGAGCACCTGAGTTGGAATTCCCACCACCCATATGAAAACCTGAGAGCTGTGCATGTGTGATCCCAGCATCCCAGTTGGGAGGTGCACATAGGAGGATCCCGGGACTTGATGGATGGCTAATGTAGCTGAGTCAGCAAGTGCCAGGTTCAATGAAAGACCCTTTCTCAAAAAATTATATATAATTTGAGTAATTTTTCTATCTCTGTGAAGAACAAGGTTGGGATTTTAATTGGAATTGCATTAAATCTGTATATTGCCTTTGGTAGGATGCCATCTTCACAATGTTAATTCTGCCTATCCTGAAGCATGGGAGGTCTTTCCATTTACTCAAGTCCACCCAAATTCTTTTGTGAGTGCTTTTGTTTTCATTGTATAGATTTTTCACTTCCTTGGTTAACATTATTCCGAGGCATTTTTTGTTGTTGTTCCTATTGAAAATTGGACCATGTCCCTTAATTCTTTCTTTGTATCTTTATTATTTGATACAGAAAGGCTACTGATTTTTGTGCACTGATTTTGTATCCTGCTACTTTGCTTTAGGAGTTAGTCACCCTCAGGAGTTTTGGGTCTCTTGGGTCTCTAATATATACAGTCACGTCATCAGTGAATAGAGCTAACTTACTTTACAAATTGTATCCCTTTATTTCCTTCTCCTGTCTTATTGCTTGAGCATTGGGTAACCAGCAAGTAGAAAACCACAGGCCAGAGACATTTGCTCAACCATGTTTTGAATGGTTCAATTCATAATAGCTCAGAGCTGGAATCAACCCAGATGTCCATCACTAGAAGAATGGATAACTAAGATGTGGTATATCTACATAATGGAATTCTATACAGAAGTAAGAAAAAGCAACACAAAAAATTTTGAGGAAAAATGGTTGAACCTGAAACAGATCATTCTCAGTGAACTTACCCAATAACAGAAGAAGAAAAAAAAATCACCACGTAGACTCACTCATATACAGCACCTAAACTGAATCTACCTAAGATACCTTATATACCCAAGAGCATCTCGTGCACTAGACAATAGGATGGGTGGGAAGGAAAGGAAATGTAAGGGGTTGGAAACACAAATCTAGACTGCATCAGCAATGGTACCATAAAATTCTAAGTCCTAAAGGCAGACCAAGTGGCTGAACCTTCATGAGACCCTTCGAGGGAACACCTGAGCCACAAGACACTGGAGAGTGTATGATGAATATGGACCTTAATCTTCAACAGCTTCTCTCTCTCTCTTTCTCTCACTCTCTTTTCTCTCTAACTCTTTTGTATTTGTCAACTTTTTCTTCCTTTTCTTAGTGGACTCTGTCCTGTAACTCCCAGTACCTTCATGTGGCTATCATCCACAGTGAGCTTTGGATCAGAGAGACCTACAAGGTTTCCTAAAAGAGATAGATTTCTGTCAGAGTACTTGATGACCCAGCAAAGGTTAGTGGTAAGACCCTACTGATGAAGACACCTTATGTGGTTGACACGTAAAATGGAATGACATGGCTGGAAGCTGAAGAGTCAGTCCACAGATAGTCAGCACATCTAGTGCCAGAAGGTACTACATGGGTGACTGGGGGAAAATGACCAATATCTTTCCAAGCAACTCACAGTCTAACCTACTTAGCAGCAAATAACCTGTTGCAATGCCCACACTAGTGCAATAGCAGTGCACAGCACATACCAACTGCTCTTGATTCAGCTAACTGATCCCTTTAGTGGTATGAAGCCCACAGCAGGAGCTGGGAAATATGCCAGAACCATATCCAAACATAAGCTTGCTCTAAAGTATCAAACTACCATCAATCGTGGGCTACAAGAGGGCGTAAACCTCTTAAATTCTCTATTAAAAAGTAAGGGTTATCTCATTTGTCTGGTGCTTACTCTATGTTGGAGAATCTGCTTCTCTTTTTCAGATAGATGCAGATCCTAAGGAAAGAGCCATCCATCATGCCTTAAAAGGGCCCCAGATGAATCTAAAAGCAATTGGCAAAACAAGCATGGGTGCTGTTTTCTTGGTGAACCAGGTACCAGCACAAGGGTGGAGATTAACACAGGAAAAATCAACTCCTACCAAATAAGAGATCCAGAGTCCCTCAGGCCCCCAACACCTCATCAATGAAGCAGAGCAAAATTGAACCCAACATGGCTCAAGGTAATTTTGTGGAAGTGGGGGCAGAGTGAATGTAAGAGCCACCTGTTGGGTCATGATATGCAGAGACATTTGTCCTACCCATAACTATGGGTTCCAGAATGCATGACCCATATACCTCAACAAGGAGGGGCTAAGGGTTGGGAGTAGGTCATGGATGAGCCTAATAATGGTACCAAACTTACTGTATTCGCTCAGTAAGAAACTAATTAATAAAAAAAGAAAAATCAATAAAAAAGATAATGTAGAAAGGGTAAAACACACACAAACTCTGGCCTCCACATGCAATCAGATATACATGTACACATACACAAACACATGAGCCTTGACTTCATAGTGAATTCCAGGTCAGCCTGGGCTACGGTGAGACCCTACCTTGAAAAACCAAAAAAAAAAAAAAAAAAAAAAAAAAAAAAAGTAATAAACAATGACTAGGTTCAAAAACAAACAAGATATAACGATAAGGGATCAAGAGAGAATGGAGTTAAATACAAATCTGATCACAGGCACTGAGGTTGGAAAAGCAGCAAAGAAATAGAAAATAATAAAAATAGTATAAAGTCTCAGCAGAATAAATAATGTGATCTGCAGACAAGAAAGGCCCTTATAAGGTCATAAACATTATAAAAACAGTTTAAAACTATAATATAAGAAAGACTTCTATGCATAAGAGAAAAGTCATTTATCCTTACTGAATGCCATGGCTAGGAATTTGGAAAGATTAACTGTGATCCATATCTCAGAAGATAGAGTAAAGTTCTGAGGATTAACAGGTACTTCCACCACCCTTATCTAAAGTAATGAGCACATTAGTTAGCATCATGTTTCTCAAGGACAGCATGCCAAGGGTGCTATAGAGGAGTGACACTTCCAAGAAACAACAACAACAAATTAAAAAAAAACAACAGGATAATTCCAAAAACACCAAATAAAGAAAATAACCAAACAAACATGACATACAAACTAAAAGGGTTAAAATCAAAGGTATTAATCATACCAATAAATATGAGTGGGTTTAACTCAACTATTAAAGAAAAATTATTGTATATAGTGTGTTTATTTGGTTATTATCTTTATTCAGTGTTTCTTGCTTATTAAAAATTATATTGGTCGAGCTGAAGAGATGGCTTAGCAGTTAATTGCTTCCCTGAGAAGCCTAAGGACCCTGGTTTGAGGCTCCTTTCCACAGGACTCACATTAGCCAGATGCACAAGGAGACACATGCATATGGAGTTCATTGGCAGTAGCTAGAGGCCCTGGCACGTCCCTTCTCTCTCTCTCACTCTCTCTATCTTCCTCTTCCTCGGTATTTTGCTGTCAAATAAATAAATAAAAATTAAAAAATATTATATTGGTGTTTAGGAAGGTAGGTGCTTTTTTGTTTGTCATTTATAGTTCCTCTAGTCTTTACTTCTTATTACTTTCACTTTTATTTATATTTTTACCATTCTGTATGTCAATCATTCCATTCTCTGTGATGGTGAAGGATACATACATATATATATATATATGTATACACACACACATCATACATACATACATATATACACACACACACACACACACACACATAAAAAAGAACTATAATAGTACAAACTAATATAAAGCCACATGGCTTTTATCAATTAAAATTTCTAAAGCACCTAAAAAAAAAAAAAACAAGAATCCATAAACTTTTGTTCTTAGATTTTCATGGAAACCTTTTGCTCTCTTACTTATGTATTTGATGAAGGCAATCTTCTTTATTTGTGTAATTGAAGTAGCAAGAGGCCACTTCAGTTCCCTGCAATATGCTTTTAAAGAATACTTTCAGATTTATCTAAGCAAAAATGATCAAATAAGTACCTGCTAGTTTTTTTTTTTTTTTTTCTTAGTGAAGCAGAAAATTCTTTCTGCCATAAAAGCAAAAAGACATTGGCAGATAGACTAGAATTCTGGAAGTTATATTTTATAGCAATCTTAAAAAATTATAAGAAAAAATACACACAAATTAAAGAAATCATTGGGACTTGCTAGGAAAACTGATTTATTAGAATTTAATTAGCCCAATTCTTACTCATTGTCTTCCCTTACCTTATTCCATAGCTCTGTGATCACCATGGAAACATATATAGCCCATAGCTACAGGGAAAAGCAGTGGCCTAGTAGGCACTACAGGAGAAGATGGTACTGGAATTCCTTGAAAGCTTCATTCATTCCCATGGAATTTTCACTACTTAAGCAGTTTGATGATCAACTATGAAACTCACTTACAAAGTACTCTTGTAGAACCTTCCTTGGAAATGATCCAGTTGAAAGTTTTCCTTGGGACCCTTAATAAAACTACTAGAAGCCAACATTTCATTTCATAGCTGCCTGAGTCCATAAATAACATTTCAGGGAAAAATTATAGGTTAAGGAGAGAAAGTAAAAGATAAATGCTGAGCTGGAAAGAAGGCTTAGTGGTTGGGGCACTTGCCTGCAAAGCCAAAGCACCTCAGTTCTAGTTCCCACGACCCACTTATGTCAGACACACAAGGTGATGCATAAGTCTAGAGTTCATTTGCAGTGGCTGGAAGCCCTGGCATTTCCTTTCTCTCCCTCTGTCTTGGTCTCCCTCTTTCTCTGTCTTTCTCTCAAATAAATAAAAATAAAATATTAAAACAACATACATTCAGAAGAAAAATATAGCAAGTAAGTATTATTCACTCCTAACACATTTCTCAGACTCTTGAAACCCATGCTTATGTGTGGTTATGTGCATGCATAGATCTGTATGCCACCTTAGCAAAGACTTGAGAAGGTCTTAAAGTCTTGACTAGCTAAATTTCAGCTTCTACAAGAACAGGAAGTAAGGACTAAGGTAGAGCTATACTTGTCCTATCTAAGTATTGAATGTATACCCAAATACATACACCAAGATACTAAGGATAGTTGGAGATGTTTATTGATTGCATGCATTGTAAAACTATTTGTTTAGTAATTATGTGGTAACTTAACAGTGGCAAGTCATGACAAGAATATGGACTCTACTAGATACCTTTAGTGGAATTACCAAATAACACATTGTTTAAAATTTTAAATTTTAAAATTGTTAAAAATTACAATGTGTACAAAATAGACAATATGAGCCTTGCACAAGAATGAAAGAAATATCAGTAAACCTTTCTCAATGAAATTTAGCTGTTGAACTTGATAGTCAAAGACTTTATTCATTATTTATATATACTCCCAGACTGTCGGGAGCCATTCTGGCTGGACTTGTATCCATAGCTCTGGGCTTCTGGCAGCAAGACATTAGCAAAACTATAGCAGCCTTCCTGCAAGTAAGATTGTGTATCTTCAGCCATTTGGCTGGTCCTTTGTACTGAGAAATGATTGAAATGCAAAAACTCTGTAACAGGAAGGTTTTTTGATAGGAACTTGTAAAGCTCATAAAATCTTAGTCCATGGAAAAACTGTTTGTAAAAAAGATATAAAAAGGCTGTGAAATAAACCATGTCTTCAGTCCTGGCTTCAACCCTGGACTGGGGTCCATGCTCTCACTCTTTCTTCTATCTTTCCTTAATCCTCCCTCCCCATCAGGCTCGAACCCTTTCAGCCGGCAGGCTCCGGCACCAGACCAAAGCTGACTATAGATAAAAAAAAAAAAAAACTAGAGGAAAGCATGAGACTAATGTTTCACCAAGCAAAAATATGTACATAAAGAGATGGCAATTATTTTTAAAGAATAAAATAGACATTCTGGCATTGAGAAAAAAAAAACTTATATATATATGCACGCAATCTGTCACCAAGTCTTAAAAACAACAAATAAAGGACACGCTTCATAATTTATTTTGAGGCAAATATCACTCTTGTGTTCTTGTTTCTACTTAATTAGATTTGTTTGCTCTGAAAAAAATAAAAATTCTAATATATACATTTTTACCTGTAAATTTACATATTAGCACCACATCTGATTCAAAATTATTCATGCCAATATCACACTCAATGTATGACTTAAAACTTTCCATTTAAGAGGAAGAACAGGTGACATATGTCCACTGTCACCTTCAGAGTGGAGTTACTGACTTGCACAAACATGACTTTTGTGGCCCATGCACTCCATGGGTCACACTGAATGAACTTTCCTATAAGCTCATGCTGTAATCTCAATCTAAAATTACCTATTTTTGGCAAGTTCCAAACCTCATTTTAAACAGAATTTTCCCCCTGATTGTCTTAGTAATCCTTCATTTCTTCGCATCAGTATTTGGAAAAATCTCTAGAAGAAATCGATCAATAAAGCATAGGCATTTAATACATTTATGGCTATAACATCACAGAATAGGACTATAATAGCTGACGTTCAACAAAATTACCGTTAGATGTTTAGCATAGAATTTCAGAGGAGGAGTGTCATGAATTTGAAGCCACCCTGAGACTACATATTAAATTCCAAGTCAGCGTGAGCTACGGTGAGTCCATACCTTGAAAAACCATAAATAAATAAATATAAAATAAAAAATGAACCAACAAAAAATTCACTTAGTTGAGCTTACTTGGGAATCACTAATGCTGTAATTTCTTATTAACATTAGGCAAACACCCTAAATCAAAATTTTAACATTAGCATTTCTATAAACTGGATAACTATCACCCAAAAGGGCATTTGTTAAACTTGGACCTGAAGGACCTGAAAAGGTCATGGAGTCTGCAGGAGGTTGGTCACCTGGAAAGTTCTTAAGCCTTAGGGGGTATAGCTTTGAAGGCAACAGTGGCACCTTGACCTTCCAGTTTCATTCCTTAATCACTGGCCCATGTGTGCCATGTTTGCTCCACCACACTCCACCTGGTATGCTTATGTACTGCCTTGCCACACACACACCAATACAGCATCAGTCATAGACTGCACCCTCCCAAGATGAAAGGCAAAGGGAAACTTTCTTAATTAAGTTAATTACCTTGGTCATTTTGTGATATAAAATGGGTATATATAAAAATACCAACCAAAGCCAACATTAAAAGCACTTATTATTTTTAAGTATTACTTAAAGTATAGTATCTACAAAAGTGAGAAAAACACAAACTTACAGTTCCATTATTATAATAAGTAATTATTCACGTAATCACTCTCCAGGTATGTGTAGGCGTATAAATATGCAGCCAGAGGCATCTTATTGAAGGAAAAGTGCTCAGTGCACCTTATAGTTTTGAAAGGAACTTCCAATTTTCAGCAGGGAAAGTATGGTAGGCCAGAGTGGAAAACTGGCCATATTCAGGCAAAAAGTAGTAGAGAACAGGGAGAGGGGCTGGTCTATAAAACCTCAAGGCCCAGTCCCAGAGAGCCCACCTACTGGAAGTTCCTCAGCTCTCACAAACAGCACCACAAGCTGGAATTAAAGTATTAAGAACTCAAACACACCAACTCTATGGTGGCATTTTACAACCCGCCAAGCAAGCTCGTTTTATTGTTGCCAGAGTGGCATGATAATTATGAGGGATAATCAAATGCTCTCTGCTAAGGCCCACTCCATGGGAATGTATCCTTGTTTGCTACTAAACTTATGGCAGAGAAAACATAGATCCTAGGAGGGCAGGGAATAAGGTTGTTTAGGTAAATGGATATGATGTGTGCATCAAACTGTCCTCTAATTATTCATGTTTAGGCCTACCAATTAGTGCAGCTCTCACCACTGGTTAGTAAAATTCCTTCTGCAGTTGGTGATTGTTTGACTCAAGTCTTCTAAAAGTGCTGAGAACAAGAGACTGGTGAGTGCTTAGTGCTCAATTGTGCATCTCTGCTGTGCCCTCCAAAGTTCATGGAACACGAAGCCAAGGAAAGTAGGAAGACAAAAGCATGAGAAGAGGAAGGGCCCCTTTGGAATGTTGACTTCCAGACGTGTGGCCATTGCACTCATGACCTCATGACCTCACAGGGCAGCAGTGGAGGTAGTACCTGTGCAAGACCTATGCAATATAGGTCCCTCAACATTCCATCATGGGCAGTGGGTGAGCGCAAAATAAAGTCAATGATTTAAAAGAGTGGCTAGTTAGGAAGGACAGAAGGTCCACAGGACGGCAACCAGCAGGAGAAACAAGAGGAAGTACTCAGAGGGTACTGTGACCAACGTAATATGGATGTACATGCACGAAAATTATCAACAAGAAGGGACTTCTACACTGCAGGATGTTTATGTTCCTCAGCAGCTTCTGTCCAGGTGAACAGTTTTCAGTGGTAAATAGATGCCTCTATTTGTCTAGATTTAAGACCCAAGCTTGTCTTGAAGCTTAGTTCTCTAATTGGCCCAAGAACAGTCAATAATTTCTGTCTGTTCACTTTTTCCTGTTGTGCTGTCAAGAGTAAGGACTTCCAAACTCCTATGTACTTAAACTTAAAATGAAAGTCACAAAGTGGTTTTTCATTATTATGTTGTTCTTATGGTACTGGGGATTGAACTCAGGGTCTTATGCATACTAGGCAAATATGTTACAGCTGAGCTACATTCCCTGTGCTTTTAATTATTTTTATTTTGAGATAGTCTCACTAATTACTTGGGTTAGTCTTAAACTCATCGTGTAACACAGGCAAACAGGCCTTCAACTTGTGGTACCCCTTCCTCAGTTTCCCAAGTGGCTGAGATTACAGGCCTCTGTCACTAGGACTGATTCACAAACTGTTTTTATCCTGTTTTTCTACCTGGGATGAAGTGAATATGACCCCTAAAGCAGTTAACTGGGATTTGGTGGCTGAAATCTTGAAAATAAGCTCTTGCAGTAAGCCCACATCTTGCTAGGCAGTTGACACTGGTTAAGTCTGTGGGAATCCTATGCTTTCTTCAGGATGCCTCCAGTTTCTGCACAGAGCTACAACAGACATCAGTGACTTTGAGACTCTTTAGGCCTTTAATTGCTGTGGCTTTCTCCAGGGTAAGAAAGTATTTCTGAAGTCTATTTCGATCTTGGGGGGGATGACAGAGAACTGTTTCAGACATTTTTACTTTGTCTTCTGAACCATGATGGCTTTCAGTTCAGAGGCGAATGACCTGATCTGTGCGGTTGACTTCACTTTCCAAATGTATATATTTTAATTTATTTGTTTTTTTATATATATATATATTTATTTCAAAGTTACAGAGAGAGAGAGAGAGAGAGAATGGGCACACAAGGGCCTCCAGCCACTGCAAATGAACTCCAGACGCATGTGCCCCCTTTTGCATCCGGCTAACGTGGGTCGTGGGGAATTGTGCCTTGAACCTGGATCCTTAGCTTCACAGGCAAGTGCTTAATTGCTTAGCCATTTCTCCAGCCCACTTTCCAAATATATTTATTCACATGATGTGCTGGAACTGGACTAGGGTCATAGGGGTGGAAGGGAGTCTGCAGAACCACTGTGGTTTGGACTTTAGTCACAGATTTTCTCTCTCAGGGGATCAATGTCAATTCACATATGTGCTTTTTACAAGAGTGACTGGATTCAGTACCTGGGGGTAGTTTAGGGATTTTTACATAGGCACAGGGGTAGGGGATTTGTGAGGCAGAAGGAGGTAAACATGATAGAACAAATGAACTCTAGTCATCCATTGAAAATAAACAAAGCATCCTAAGGGAGTTCAAGCCTGAGGCACACATTGTGGCCCTTATTAGTTCCACAGTGAGTCTTGATTAAAATAGAAACTGGTCCTTTTAAGCACAGCAGCATTACCATTTCAATGAGATTCTAACCATTTAGACTCAAACAGATCTGAAAACAGATCACATGTGGGAATGACAATCTGCCCTATTGTCTGATTTTGGAAGCTATTTCAATGTTTAAAAAATTTAGTTGGGTACTACTTTCACAAGCTTTTGAGATACCAAGTGACTGTGTGCTGAACAGCAGCTTCAAATCAGTTCTGGAGCCCTTGCCTTATCCAGATTTCCTCATTACCACCTCCAGCCTCTGCATCTTGATTTCCTCTTATCTGGAATCTAGCTCACTAATTCCAGCCCCACTACACATATACACTTATGTCAGTTCCTTGCTTCTTTTGATTTGCTTGAGGTTCAGAGGAGAGAAACAAGGTTTTTTGTTGCTGTGTGTTTTGTTTTCTTCTCTGTTTACATTATTGTACCTACATTATTTCAGCTAGCACACTATGTGGTCCATAACTCTGGGATTCACTTTATTCGGTGTCCTTGTACGTGCTTTCTGTAAGTTGCATCTGATAAGCTATGCTTTGAAATTATGCAATAGGGCTAGAGATACAACATAATCAGTAAGGTGCCTGCCTTGTAAGCATGAAAACCTGAGTTTAATCCCCAGAGCCCATGGATAAATTAAGTGCATTTGTCACTGGCCAGCCAGTGTAGCCTAACTCATGAGCTCCAGGGCAATAAGGTCCTTTCCAAAAAAAGGTAGACAGGATTTGTGAGGAATGACACCCAAGGTTGTCCTCTGAACACACCCTGTGAAGGTCTTTTTAATGTTTTATGTTTTTAATGCATTTTAATACAAATGACAGGAAAAAAAAATAGAGAACCAAGAAGGAAGCCAACTCCCCACCACTACATACCACCTCTAACCAAGAGCAATTTCAAAAATGCTGTGACATGAATACTGCTCTTACTGACAGCCTAACAACATGGTCCAGTGTGATGGTGACATACACAGTGAACAATCAAAATCCATGAAAGCAGAAATCCAGATGCATCAATGCACTTGACACTACGTCAGACTGACAACGGGCCTGTACTGACTCAGGGAACATTGTGGGAAAGAGCACAAAAAGACTGAAGGTCACACAAAAGGTAGGAATACCCTGAAAGCAGTTCTGTCACTATCCCACATGACAAGACTGAGGCCCTAATGACCCCACAGTGAATACCATGTGACTAGGAGCATGCCCCATTCCTCAAAACAGCAGAAGCAGGGGCGAGGGTAACAAATGGTATAACGTGAAATTCTATGTAAAATAAGTTCTAAAATATAAAATTATTGGCTGTATTAATGGCTGAATGATTGGAATTTACATTTCTACCATTACCAAAGGTGTCTTTCAGGAGGCGTGTATTATGCAACCATCTGATTTCCTGAAATTCTGCTTCAGGGTAAAGAATAAGATAAATAACTCGGATGTTTCTGTCACAGCAGAAAATGAAATCAAACTACTGTGTTTATTTCCTCAAATACCAAACAATTAAGCACACAAGAAATGAGCAAAAACTCCCTGTCAATTGAGTGAATGATACATGGCAAATAAACTTTGATGATAAAGTGACAAATGAAATGGCTCTATCATGTCTTGCTACGATTCAGGTTCCCAACTCCTCATCCTGGTTGTGCTCCTGCCTCCAAATCCAAGCGCTCAATGAACCCCATCACCATGTGCAGCATGTCAAAGAAGTCTTTGATGGACCTTATCACAGGGTCTTCCGTCACCCATGTACTAAAAGGGAACAATAGGGACCATTAGAAAAGACAAGAGATCTGTGCTGGCCTATGCACAAAGCCTGGTGCTAAAAGTCAACCAACCAGTCTCCATGGTAGCACTAGTCCTGGAGACTATGTCTTGACCCTGGGCCACCACTCCCACTCCACAGTCGTGGAGAACTTACACAGACAGAGCATTATCCACCACTGTGTAATTCTGCTCAGTTGCTGGTTCCTGACGCCGCCGGGCCTGGGAAATTAAGTAGCTGCGCGCTATGTCTGCCTCCTGACGAGTGTCAAAATACACTACTATAGAGCTGAGAAAAGGTATGGTTAAGGCAACAACCCGGAATGAGTTTCTCCATGTCATTGCTTCACTACACCTACGAGGAACATGTCAGAATCTACTCCTACCAACTAAGCTCAGCTCAGACCACTTGGTGATGATTCGGGTCTTTCGCTACCCCAAGCCCTGTAGCCTCTGAGGCACTGAGGAGTCCCAAACACCTTGTGATAATCAGGATCTTCCCCTACCCCAATCCCGACAGTCTTCTGAGGCATTGGGGAGTCCCAACTGTGCCAGTAAACTCACACAGGGTGGTCATGCCCTGGCCACGTGGCTCTTCGAAGCCCCTCACTTTTGCCCTCAGCTCTAAAATCGCCCCCAGCCCGTCACCAACGTTCTAGTCCCTCTGCGCCCTCTACTCCCCTACATGGGCTAAGGGGCTCCACAGAAAGGATACAACTCCATGGGAGGACTTCCAGCAGCTTCCGCCCCGGGTGCAGGGACAGACGGAGCCTGCCCAGCGTGGGCAGCAGCTGCTGCGGGCCCGCCTCCCAGCCCTTGCTGGTCAGGTCGCCCCTCGTCGGGGTTGCCCGCAGCTGCCGCCATACCCGGACCCTGAGGGCCGCGCGGCTCACGGGCGCCTTCACCGCGGCCTTCACCCGCTGAAGAAGGGCCGGAGCCGCGCCGTTCTTCCGCAGCTCGGGGACCGCTCTGCCCACTCGGCTCTCCTTCTCCTTCCCCTTCCCCTCCTCCTCCTCCCGCGGCACCGCCTGGGCCACCTCGGGGCTCCTGCATGGCTGCTGCGGCCTTCCTCACGGAGCCTCGCTGAAGAACCGGCTCCCGCCGCGTCCGTTGAGGGAATGGGGCCGCGCTTCCGGCCACGCCCCTTTCCCCAACGTGCGTGGCACGTGAGCACAATGGCCCCCGAGAAACAGGAGCTCGGGAGCCTGGTTCCTGCCACCCGCGGGGACACCTCGGATGCCCACCCCGGCACGCATCCCGCGCACAGTCCGCCCCAGTGTCATTAGGGCAAGTTCACACTGTCAAGGTGGCTTCCCTACAACCCCACCTAGTGAAGGCCGGTGAGTGTTCTGAGCCATGGTAACCCAGGTCTTCGCCACCGTCAGACCTGCACATTTGCCCCCTGGCCCCTAGTCTCGAGACCGTCACACAGTGTCCTGTGCACTCAGCCCAACTTTAACGTGTCCCAAACCATTTACTAATTTTAACACTGACCAAAACTCCAAAGTCTCAGGCACAGTTAAGACGGGCTCGTAATGGTGAGCCATATAAAATCTTTATAAAAAGGTACAGCTGCTTGTGACGGCAGGCGCCAGTAATCCCAGTACTTGCTTGTGAAGCCTACGGACGCAGGTGTGATTCTCAAGGTGGCACGTGCATCTGGAAGTCCTTTCAGTGGCTAGGGGCCCTGGCATGCCCGTTCTCCGTCTGCCTCTCCTCTCTCTGTTTCTCTCTCCCCTCTCTTCCTCTCTCTCTTCATTTCCCTCTGTCTCTAGTATATGAAGAAATATAAATCTTTCTTTGAAAGGCTGTACTAATAAAATTCTACTTTAATTTAATGACTTTTGAAGAGGAAAAGAACAAATATGTAAATAAACAAAAGTACTACCAATAATAGAAAGAAGAGAATGTAGAACCAAATTTAAATGACTACTCATAGTTTTATTATCATCCATGGGTATAAAAATGAAGTACATTTTATGTGCCTCTATGCACATAGAGATAGGAGAAAATGATAAGCACTGATAATAAGAAAAATGAATTATAAAAGAATTCGTAAAAAGACATTATTTTTAAAAAGACTAGAATATTTTGTAAAAAGTCCACAAGAACTTAGAAATGTACAAAATGGCTAATTAAAATATGAATGATGGCCTCATCAACAAATTTGACATAAAGCCACATGCTAGATATCATATACCAGCAGTTAAACTCTAATGTAAATCGACAAAAAGATGGCCTCTAAATAATAGTAAAAGTTATAAATGATGAAGTAAAAAGTTCAAGAATATATCTAAGTAGACTCTCAGAAAAACAAGTGGGAGTCTCCACTAAAGAAACAACTCATGTCTAGAATAAGTAAATTTATTTTTTTAATGTCATTTTAATTTCCTGTTATATTGTTTATATTTTTGTTGTTATTTATTTATTCATTTTGTTATGTATGATATAGAAAGTAAAAGAACAGATAGAGAGGGAGAGAATGTATGGGAATGCCAGGGTCTGTAGCCACCACAAATAAATTCCAGATGCATGTGCCACCTTGTGCATCTCATTTGTGTGGGCACTGGAGAATTGAACCTGGGTCCCTAGGATTTGCAGGCAAAAGATTTTATGCTAAGCCATCTCTCCAGCTTTAGTATAAGTAAATTGAATTTTTAAATATTCATTTAATTGCAAGCAGAAAGGGAGACAGTGAGAAGAGAGACAAAGAGAAATTGGGGGTGTGAGGGCCTCCAGCCACTACAAACAAACCCCATATGCATGCACCGTTTTTTGCTTCTGGCTTTACATGGGTACTGGGAAATCCAACTGAGGTTATTTGGCTTTGTATATACATGCCTTAACTGCTGAGGCATCTCTCCTGCCCGTTAATTTTTTTATTGATTACTTATTTATTTATTTATTTATTTGAGAGCGAGAGAGAGAGAAAGAGAGAGAGAGGGAGGGTAAGAGAGGCAGAGAATGGCGCCAGGGACTCCAGCCACTGCAAACTAACTCCAGAAGCGTGTGCCCCCTTGAGCATCTCACTATCGTGGTTCCTGGGGAATCGAGTCTCGAACCAGGGTCCTTAGGCTTCACAGGCAAGCACCAAATAGCTAAGCAATCTCTCCAGCCCCAGCCCATTAAATTTTTATGTTGATAACAAAAGAAATAAAAATCAAGAAGCATGATAAAATTAAGTGTGCAAAAATAATGATGTGAGGTACAGCAAAATAGAGCTAAAACTTGAGACAACATATAAGCAGAGGTGGCTTAAAACTTAAGTATTCTACTTTGGAAGAATTAGATTATCTTCAAATTACACACTCATATTTATTTTGAAAAGATATCCCTAGATATTTAGCACTCAAACTTAATTTCTTAATACATGAATCTGGAGTTTTAAGAGGAAAAATAACAGAATTATTTTAACGTTAATATAAAGTGAGATGTGCAAAGAAATTAGCAGTCCATAGAAAATGGGTTTCAAAATCCAGGAATGGTGGCACTCCTAGCACTCAGGAGGCTGGTAGGAGATCACCGTGAGTGTGAGGCCACATGAGACTACATAGTAAATTCCAGGTCACCCTGGACTAGAGTGAGACTTCATAAAAAAGGGGGGGTGGTGGTAACCATAAATCCCAAAATAAGTTTCTGGAAACTGCTGAAGCATCACAGTAATTACAAATATATCTGTGCTAAAACTTCTACTTAACAGGAAAGGTTGCTAGACTTTGTTTTAAAATACAAATTTATATTATGGAAATTGAATATGATAATTTAAACAATATTTAAAATGTGATACATCTAAAATTTAAATATAAGAATGAAAAATTATATCATCTTAACCAAGTTTAGATAAGCATATGAAAGTAAAAATTGCTATAAAAAATGAAAGGTCTCAATGTGTTTTGTGTTGCAAAACCTTTAATCCAAGCACTTGGGAGACAAAAGTAGGAGTATCACTGTGAGTTAGGCTAGTCTGGGACTACAGAGTAAGTTCCAATTCAGCCTGGGGTAGAGTGCGACTCCACATTAAAAAAAAATCTAAAAAAGATGCCTGGCTTGGTGGCGCAGGTCAGCACTTGGGGAGGCTACAGGATTGCCATGATTTCGAGGCTACCCAGTGATTACACAGTGAATTCCAGGTCAGCCTGATATAATGACACCCTACCTCGAAAAAAAAAGAAAATACGAAAAAGGTCTGGAGGGATGGTTTAGCTGTGAAGGTGTTTGCCTGCAAAGCCAAAAGACCCCAGAACCCAAGTTAGCACAGGAGGCACATGTGTCTGGAGTTCATTTGCGATGGCTAGAGGGCCCCCTACCTTCCCACCCCCAATCACTTGCTTTCTCTCTGTATCTTTCTCTTTCTATTTGTAATAAATAAACAAAAATTTAAAAATCCAAGAAAGAAAATTTTTAAAAAGGGTCTCAAATTCTTTGCCAACTATCCATCTGAGAGGGAATGATGTGTAGAATCTTTTTTTTGAATAAGAAAAAAGGACAAAATTTAAACACTATATAAAACAAAGCATCCAATCAATGAGTGGGCAAACTAATTAAACAGAAATGTTCTCAAATAATGAAATACACATGGCCAGTAAGAGCTGGGTATTGTGGCACATGATTTTATTCTAGCCCTCAGGTGGCAGAGGTAGGAGGAAAACTGTGAGTTCACAGCCACCATGAGAATACAGAGTGAATTCAGATCACCCTGTGCTAGAGTGAGACACTACCTCAAAAAAAAAAAAAAAGGCAATACGTATATTTAAAATATTCAATATACTTAACCATTGAGCAACCTCACCTGTCCCAAGAATCGATAATATTAAGAAAACAAATGACAACAAATGTTGGTAAGCATATGATGAAAAGAAAACCTTATATGCTGCTGGTGAGAATGTAAACAAGTGGAGACAGTATGGAGGGTACTCAGAACACTGAAAATGGAATGACAAATTTAAGGATTCTAATTTTTATCCCTAATAGTACTGAACTTTTATTACCTAATATTTTTGCCTTCCTAAGAAATACTCCAGACTTCCACATCATGCCCATACACACCAGTGCAATTTCCTCCTTCTGAGGGGAAGGGAATCTGACCTATTTAGATCAGCCCTTTCAGAGAGGGTTTCAAGGTTAGAAACAGAAGCCTGAGAAACTCAACTTGGGCTACAGTATTCTTCTGACTTAAAGAGAGCAAATACTCTTTGAACAAATTGCTTATAGGAGCCACACAGAAAACGCCTATTTATTTAGCTGTCTCCAACCAACAGCTGGCAAAAAAAATGAGTTCCACAGCTCTATAACTATAAAGAGATAAATTCTGAGGGAAAAAATAAACACACTGAAGTGAGAAGAGTATCTAATTCCTCAAATGAAAATCATTGCCCAGAGCAGAAGCTTTATCTAACCTATACTCAACCTGAACACAATTAGGAGGCATCACTTAAGCTGCTAAGGCTATGGTTTTCTGTCGCACAGCATTAAGGAAGGAATGTCCGCTTGATGTTATAGGCAAATATCAGATCAGGGAAACATCCAAATGAAAGTTTGTTCTTAAACACACTTATATGTGAGAGCAGAGAGCTAGGGACCTGGCTCAGCCGGTGAGGGCATTTGCTGTGCAAGTGGAAGCACCCCACAGGGGGTCTGATGGGGCCAGGGCTGATTCTCTAGGACCCACATGAAGAGCTGGTAAAGCGCCAGGTGTGGCCAGGCATGCCTGCAACCTGAGGACTGTGGGAGCAGGGGTCAGAGAAATGCCACAGCTGACTGATCAACTAGTCTGAGGGAAAACTGCTGTTCCAGGTTCAGAAATTCAGTCTCAAGGAAGCCTGTGGCTGAGAGATACAGAAAGTGTCCTCTACTCTCCACATGCACATACACAGGGTGCATGTATCTGCACACAATCCCCCCACACACCTCTACAGCATACACACACATGTCTACAACATACACATACTACACACTTCACACATACCACACCATACACACACTACACTATACACACACCACACCCCCTACCCACACACAAACTTTTAAATATTTTTATTTATTGATTTATGTATTTATGTATTTATTTGATACAAATAGACACACAGAGAAAGAGGCAGACAGAGAGAAAATGGGCACATCAGGGCCTTGAACCACTACACACTAACTCCAGACACATGCAGCCCCCTTGTGCTTATGTGGGTCCTGGGGAATCCAGCCTCCAAGGGAGGTCCTCAGCCTTCACTGGCAAGCCTATAACTGCTAAGCCATCTCTCCAGCCCTCCACACACACATGATTTTTAAAGACACTAATTAACTAGAAAAGCATTTGGCATGAAGCCTAGGCTGGTGCTGTCAGGTATAGTCACAGCAGGTGGGTCAAACTTTTTTGTGGCTGATGATCAAGGAAGTGACATTGTTTATAATAAAAACAAGTTAATAAAAAAAGAAAAGGGGAAGGAGAGATGGCTGAGTGCTTAAGGCACTTGCCTGCAAATCCTCAGGACTCTGGTTTGATTCCTGACAACCCAGGTAATCCAGATGTTGTTGATGATGGATGTGTCTATAGTTTCTTTGCAGTGGCTAGAGGACCTGGTGTGCCCATTCTCTTTCTCTCTCTCTCTCCCTCTCCCTCCCTCCCTCCCTCCACCTCCTTTCCTCTCTCTCTCTCTGTCATAAATAAATACATATTAAATAAATAAAAATATTGTTAAAAAAATAAAAGGGAATTAAGATTTTGTGAGGGCCTACTATGTGTCAGCCAATATATGGCTGTTCTTTCATTTAATCCTCATAACGACTTTGACACAAGATGCTTACCTCCACTTTTACTCACTAAGAAGACTGTGTTGAGAGTTAAAATAACTGTCCATAGTCTCATAACTTCAATGTGGCAGAGCAAGGATTGCCAAGGAAATCCTTCCCCAAACTCAGAGGTCCTTCTAGAATATAGTCAAGCTCACTGACTAATTGAAAGTGCCTAGGAAGCAAATGCCATTCAGGAAAGGTGAATACAAAGAGAGGAGGTGGGAAAAATCATCTCTCTTCTACTCTAAGGAGTATGAGTACACAGTGTAATTCACACTTGGAATAGAACTAATTTAAGGAAACCTGTCACAGGAATGTGCAACAAAAGGCATTCAGTATTTGTAAAAAATATCACTCTTTAACTCCTTTCTCCTTAATGTTGGATGTTGGTCAAATCACATGATTAAACACAACAGTGCAAATAGAACTAGCAATTCAAAATGTTAACTGTAGAACTTGTAGGCACCCTTACATATCATTTTGCTCTACAATAAACTATATAAATTTCAATGCCTTGTCTGTTTCTTGTCATTTTCTTCTTGAAACCTTTACAAATATACTAGCAAATAACTGTTTACTGCAAAAACTAAATGCTCTTCCTAAACCTACAGATGAATATGTAATGCATTATCATTAAAAGTGCCATAGCCCCATCAAAATATCTCTGATATTTCTAATGTTGCAAATTAAAATCCAAAATAGGCAAAAGAAAGGAAATTAAGACCAAGACATAACTTATTTATTAACAAGTGCTGATGAGATCAATAAAATTCATCATCTCATGAACTCATTATAAAAAGGGAATAAAGATATAAATTATCATTATCAGAAGTCAGGGAAGTTAGGGTGCTCAGTCTGGAGAGGCCTAGCAACTTGCTGTTGTTGCCAAGACACAGAAAAGGCCCACCGTGGGCCTCAAAAATATCAGGAATCAGAAGCCACCATTGCTTTGGTACTAAGTAATTAGGTATTTTAGTCAGAATTCCATTTTGTGCAGGTTAGCCTAATCCTGCACCATAAAATACTTTTCATTAGAGCTTCAAATAGGTTCCCCTTTCTTGAAATTAGCAAAAACATGTTAAATGGCCAACTTCAGAACGGTTAGTTGTTTGAGGAAGTTTACTTCCAAAGGACAAGTAGATTAAGCAGGCAGAGCCTTCTGAGAGGTAACAAAACACCCTCAGCACAATAGGTGCCCCTGTCCTATTTGTCCAGTAAGATCTGTGCACAGCAACAACAGCTGTTGTTGCTTTCTAGGGTGGGCAAGTTGTGTCTACGCTGGGAGTGCTGGCGTGTGTAACCAAACTTTTCTTTTCGGCTTAGCGCTGAGACAGGGTCTCACCCTGCCGCTACCGAGGCCTTGAACGTCAGGCAGCAGTGCCCCGCAGCGGCCTCCCACGTGCTGCGATTACAAGTGCGAATCTTCATGCACCAGCTTTCCACTAGATCAAGAGCGAGCCCAGTTCCCGCAGTCACATCAAGCCTCATCAGGGAATTATCATGTGGGCGCTTCAGAGGCCTGTCCCTTTCCGCTGTCCCTGCAGGGCCATGGGCCCTCTGGGGTGTATTGCCCGCCCACCCCCTGCGGCAGGGTTCCCCACTGGCTTCGCAGCTCGTGGCTTTGCCAAGGTCAGCTTGGTGCCAAGGTCAGCTTGGTGCCGAGCACAGAGACAGGGAACAGATAAGATGTGCGCCGGAACCGCAAAACTTCATACATCCAGAATTGAGCCTTGGCACTGCGCAGCCTCAGGCCCAGGGCCCTTGCCAGCGTCCCTCCTCGGGCTGGGAGCTCGGCATCAATGATCAGAGCCCCAAGGTACTGTCCCCGTGGTTAAGCTTTCTAGGCTGCGGGGCCTCCTGGCGGTCTTCACCGAGAGCCCAGGAAGCCCAGGCCCTGGTGCGCGCCCTCCGCAGCGCCATGGCCCGAGGCCGGCCCCACGTGGAAGCCCGGCCCCTCCAAGAGCGCTGCCTGGGCCCGAGGTGATGTCGGACCCCACCTCTCTGCAGCAGACCCGGCTGCCTCCCCTTCCTTCCCCGCCTACCTGGTGGGAGATCTGGCCGAGCTCCCGGCTGCTGACAGAAGCCGCCATGGCACAGACGAAAGCGCAGCCTCCCTGGCGCCAGGCAGGGCCACGTGGTGTCCCGCGGCTCTGCACACCGCGCGCAGGGGCGGCTGGGTAAGCGAGCTGTTGGGTGCCCGGATGGCCGTGCCCTCCCGACACGTGCGATGGGCTCCTAGGACCATGCCACTGACCACGGGGCGCGCCAGCGAGGCCTTCCTGGAAACCTCATGGCGTTGCACATTATAGAAAGCAGACCCAGCACCGTCCTGAATCATGCTGCTCCAGAAGGCTCCATTAGAAAAGGGGAAACAAACAAAAAGGAAATTGCCAAGCAGGATTTTTTACTACACAAATGCACGTATGATTGTCTAATGAAATATGCTTGCCAAAGTTATATATGCGGACTCGAATCACGTGCATTCTAAATGCTTGCTCCCCAGGTCGTGGCAATTTAAAAAAATTACGTGTTTTTCTATTTTTTATTTGAAGGAAAAAGAGAGAAATACGCAGAGAGAGAGAAAGAGAGAGGAATGGAGAAAGGGAGGGAGAGACAGAGGTAGGTAGGGGCGAGTGGGCAGGGCCGGACAGGGGGATGTGGAGGGAGAAGAAGAGGTGTGAGAAAGGGAGAGGAATAGGGAGGGGAAAAGAGAGGATGGTACTCCTGCAAGGTGAATGCTTGCTGGAGGATATATGTTGTTACGTCAAGACATATGGGTGTTAGAGCCCACTCCCCCTTGCCAGAGTTCTGCTCATGTTTCTGCAGTTGGTTTCTACCTGCTGTGCCACAGGTGATGTCAGGACCCTGCCCATGTCATGTTGTCCCGTCCTCCTCAACTTCCACTAGAGTCTGGAAGCCAAAATGAAGACTTTCCTCTCATCAGCTGCTTTAAGTAAGATGCTTTATCCCAACAACATGAAGGCCTTATGGTCAATGTTTCATTTACATGGACATGCATATACACACAAACACAAAAAGGTATATGTGTCTCTCTGTGTATGTATATCTGTTTCTAGAGGTATAGTAATTTTTTTTAAATAGGATATTTCAGAATTTTTTAGAAGCACGTTGCTTTGTCCTGCAAGTTATTAAATACTGCCCCC
This sequence comes from Jaculus jaculus, assembly GCF_020740685.1. Classification (NCBI taxonomy): domain Eukaryota; kingdom Metazoa; phylum Chordata; class Mammalia; order Rodentia; family Dipodidae; genus Jaculus; species Jaculus jaculus. Next base: position 8,820,945 of record NC_059126.1, read on the forward strand.
ATTTTCTCCTCTAAAGCAGTAAAGAAGTCATTTGGTAGTGAAAGGCCCAAGAATTCAGAAGCTCAGAAATACTATCACGCTCCAAGGGGAGCTTAAGCGGGCCACCTGCATACCTCAAACTCCAGGTTTTACTCTCTGTCAGAAGCAAGTAAAGAATCCCTCTTCTCATTGTATCAGAGCCCACTCCTAATATAAAACTAGGTAAAAGGGCATGAGATAGCCCTCAAGGATGGGAAATGAGTAATGAAGTGAACCACTTATTTGGTTTCTGTAAATAGCCTGCACCATAAGCCTTAATAGCCCACACTGTAAGCCTTAGTAGCCTACACTTTAAGCCTTAGTAACTCGCACCATAGGCTGTAGCAGCCTGCCTCAGACCACCAAGGTCATAGGAGGCTGATACCATACTCTGTTACCCCCACCTAAGGAATTGCACAAGTGCTGACCTCCAAGGTCACAGGAGACTGATACCACACTCTGCTACTCCCACCCAAGGACCTGCGCAAACACTGACCACCAAGGTCATAGTCATAAGAGAGTGATTGGTCCATGAGGGGCTTGAGCAAAGTAAACTAATTGGCTTAGAAACTGTGGGGTGGCACAAACTGACTGGCTAACACCCTGCAGGGGCTCCTGATATTAAATAATGATTGGTCTAATACACAGGCTTTGTTAGAAACCCTATAAAAACTACCCCATTCCTGCATTCCGGGCTCTGCAGTCCTCTACCCCTGTGCGGTGTACGACTGTGGGCCCCAGCGCGCTTGGAATAAAATCCTCTTGCAGTTTGCATCAAGACCGCTTCTCGTGAGTGAGTGATTTGGGGTGTTGCCTTATCCGGGCAGAGCGTGGGGACCCCCTGTGGGGGTTTTTTCCTACATTGGGGGCTCGCCCGGGATGTGAAGGCCCCCCCACACACCCGAGAACCGACTTGGAGGTAAGGGGGCCCCTTCTGGAGTGAGTGTGTGCAGGCCGGTGTTTGTGTTCTGAGTATCTGGTTTCTGGGACGTGCGCTTTCTGCCGGCCGGTGTTTGTGTTCTGAGCCTCTGGTTTCTGGGACGCGCGCTTTTGGCTCAGTCTGATTTGCAGCCGTCCTCTAGGGCTGTAAAGGACCAGAGGACCGTGATCAGCAGACGTGCTAGGAGGATCACAGGCTGCCACCCTGGGGGACGCCCTGGGAGGTGAGGAGACCCAGGGACGCCTGGCAGTCTCTTATACCCAGTCAGAAGACTGGGTGCTGTTATTAGAGCGGAGGCTTCCTCCTCCGTGGCTGTCCGATTCTTTTGCCTGCTTGTGGAAGACGCGGACCGGTCGCTGGTATCTGGATTTGTTGGTCTCAGTTGTGTATGTTGTTGTTGTTGTTCTTTGTGTCTTTGTCTATAGTTCTAAGATGGGACAGACGGTGACGACGCCCCTTAGCTTGACTCTTGACCACTGGACTGAAGTTAAAACTAGGGCCCATAATTTGTCAGTTGAGGTTAGAAGGAGACCCTGGCAAACGTTTTGTGCCTCTGAGTGGCCAACTTATGAGGTCGGATGGCCACCAGAAGAAACCTTTAATTCTGAGACTATTCTGGCCATTAAAGATATTATTTTTCAGAATGGACCAGGCTCCTGTCCCAACCAAGAGGCTTATATCCTCACCTGGAAGGATTTGATGGACAACCCCCCGCCGTGGGTCAGGCCGTGGCTGAATAAACCCAGGAACTCAAGCTCCAGAGTCCTGACTCTTAAAAATGAAAAAAAAAAAAAAAAAACCCTCTCCTCCCCCTCGCATCTACCCTGAGATCAAGGAACCTCCTCCGGCTTGGCCGGAGACTCAGCCTGCCCCTCCCCCCCCCTTATCTAGTCCCGGGAGCTGAGAGAGGGCCTCTCGCCCCTCCCGAAGCTCCACGCTCTGGCGTGACTGCTCCGCCCTTCGCCCCTCCCGAAGCTCCACGCTCTGGCGTGACTGCTCCGCCTCTCGCCCCTCCCGAAGTTCTGCCCTCCACCCTTCCCACACCTCCGCCTCTTGCCCCTCCCATGCCTCCGCCTCTCGCCCCTCCCGAAGCTCCACGCTCCGGCGTGACTGCTCCGCCCCTTGCCCCTCCTGAAACTCCGCCCTCCACCCTTCCCAAGCCTCCGCCCCCCTTCCTCCCAGAGCCTCCGCCCCCAAGCTTGTCCGGGCTTAGCCGGAGACTCAGCCTGCCCCTCCCGAGCTCCTAGAAATGGGAGGGCCAACTGCAAGGACGCAGAGCCGGAGAGATGCTACCCCAGAGGGAGCAAATGGAATTGTAACACTGCCGCTACACGAGGCAGATCCTCCCATGCTGGGGGGCCAACTACAACCCCTCCAATATTGGCCTTTTTCCTCTGCAGATCTTTATAACTGGAAAGCTAACCATCCCCCTTTTTTCAGAGGAACCCCAACGCCTCACGAGGCTGATGGAATCTCTTATGTTTTCTCATCAGCCCACCTGGGATGATTGCCAACAGCTGTTGCAGACTCTCTTCACAACCGAGGAATGAGAGAGAATTTTAATAGAGGCCAGAAAAAAAAATGTCCCTGGGGCCGATGGGTGACCCACACAGCTGCAACATGAGATAGACATGGGGTTCCCTCTGACTCACCCTGTTTGGGACCACAATACGGCTGAAGGTAGGGAGAACTTAAAAATCTATCGCCAGGCTCTGGTGGCGGGTCTCCGAGGTGCCTCCAGAAGGCCCACCAATTTGGCCAAGGTAAGAGAGGTGATGCAGGGGCCAACGGAGTCTCCCTCAATGTTTCTTGAGAGGCTCATGGAAGCATTTAGGAGGTTCACACCCTTTGACCCCACCTCTGAGATTCAAAAAGGCTCAGTAACATTAGCTTTCATAGGACAGTCAGCTCCTGATATCAGAAGGAAACTTCAGAGATTGGAGGGATTACAGGAAGTTGAGCTACGTGATTTAGTAAAAGAGGCAGAAAAGGTATATTACAAAAGGGAGACAGAAGAGAAAAAGGAGCAAAGGAGAGAAAGAGAGAGAGAAGAACGTAAAGAGAGACATGAGAAAGAGAAAAAAGAAAGGATAGGCGCAATAGAAGACAAGAGAAAAATCTGACCAGGATCCTGGCCACAGTGGTAGAGAAAAGGGAAAAAGGAAGAAAAATTTTCACAAGTTTAGAACAGGCCCTAGGCAGATAGGGAACCTGGGCAACAGGACCCAACTTGATAGAGATCAATGTGCCTATTGCAAGGAGAGAGGACACTGGGCAAGAGACTGCCCTAAGAAGAACAGCAAAAGACCTAGGGTCCTAACCCTTGGAGAAGATAAAATCTAGGGAGGACAGGGCTCGGAGCCCCTCCCCGAGCCCAGGGTAACTCTGAAGGTGGAGGGGAAGCCAGTCAGATTTCTCGTGGACACTGGCGCTGAACATTCAGTGCTTTTGGAAGCAATGGGAGGGCTAAAAGATAAAAAAATCCTGGGTTCTGGGTGCTACTGGACAACGGCAATATTCATGGACTACCCGAAGAACCGTTGACCTGGGAGTGGGACGGGTAACCCACTCATTCTTAGTCATTCCTGAATGTCCAGCGCCCCTCCTTGGAAGGGACTTATTAACCAAGATGGGTGTTCAAATTTCTTTCAAATCAGAAAAACCAGAAGTGTCTGCTGGAGGTCGACCCATCACCGTGTTGACCCTCCAGCTAGATGATGAGTATCGATTATACTCATCCCCGGTAGAGCCTGCTCCTCACCGACAGGATAACGTTTGCCTCTCCTGCCATCCTCAACCCCGCTACCCTTCTGCCTGAAGAAACTGATGAGACAGTGACTCATGACTGTCATCAACTGCTGATTGAGGAAACTGGGATCCGAAAGAATCTTACAGATGTCCCACTGACCAGAGGAACATTAACCTGGTTCACAGATGGAAACAATTACATTGTAGAAGGTAAGAGGATGGCTGGGGCGGCGATAATAGACGGAACACAAACAGTCTGGGCCAGCAGTCTGCCAGAAGGAACTTCAGCACAAAAAGCTGAGCTCATGGCCCTCACACAGGCCTTACGACTAGCTGAAGGAAAGTCTATGAACATCTACACGAACAGCAGGTATGCTTTTGCTACTGCACACATACACGGGGCCATCTACAAACAGAGAGGGCTACTTACCTCAGCAGGGAAAGAAATTAAAAACAAAGAAAAAATTCTAAGTTTGCTAGAAGCCCTACATCTACCCAAAAGACTGGCCATTATGCATTGCCCTGGCCACCAAAAAGCCAAAGATTTTATCTCAAAAGGAAACCAGATGGCTGACCAAGCGGCCAAGTAGGCTGCCCAGGGGGTCAACCTTCTGCCCATAATTGAGAAACCAAAAAACCAAAAAAGTGAGCAACGATATACCCCAAGTGACTGGCAAGAAGTCAGAAAGTTGGGCCAGTTCTCTGAAACTCCAGAGGGGGCCTGTTTTACCCCAGAGGGAAAAGAGATTCTACCTCAAGCAAAGGGACTAAAGTACGTTCAACAAATACACTGCCTAACCCATCTGGGAGCCAAACATCTACAAAAACTGCTGCAGACGTCTCCTTACCATATTCTGAGGTTGCCAGAGATAGCTGGCTTAGTAGTCAAACATTGTGTACCTTGCCAGATGGTCAATGCTAATCCCTCAAGAATGCCTCCTGGGAAGAGGCTAAGGGGAGACAGCCCAGGTGCTCACTGGGAAATGGACTTCACCGAGGTAAAACCGGCTAAATATGGTAATAAGTATTTACTAGTTTTTGTAGACACTTTTTCAGGATGGGTAGAGGCTTATCCTACCAAGAAAAAAAAACCTCAACCGTGATGGCTAAAAAAATACTGAAAGAAATTTTCCCAAGATTTGGGATACCCAAGGTAATAGGATCAGACAACGGTCCAGCCTTTGTTGCCCAGGTAAGTCAGGGACTGGCCAAAGTATTGGGGATTGATTAAAAATTACATTGTGCATACAGACCCCAAAGCTCAGGACAGGTAGAAAGGATAACTAGAACCATTAAAGAGACCCTCACCAAATTGACCGCAGAGACTGGCGCTAATGATTGGATAGCTCTCCTACCCTTTGTGCTCTTTAGGGTTAGAAACACACCTAGACAATTTGGACTGACCCCCTATGAATTGCTATATGGGGGGCCTCCTCCACTGGTAGAAATAACCTCTATACATAGTATTGATGTGCCACTTTCCCAGCCTCTGTTCTCTAGGCTCAAGGCGCTCGAGTGGGTGAGACAACGAGCGTGGAAGCGACTCCGGGAGGCTTACTCAGGAGAAGGAGACTTACAGGTCCCACATCGCTTCCAGGTGGGAGATTTGGTCTTTGTCAGACGTCACTGCGCAGAAAACCTTGAGACTCGGTGGAAGGGCCCCTACCTCGTCCTACTGACTACTCCAACGGCCGTAAAAGTTGAAGGAATACCCGCCTGGATCCATGCATCTCATGTCAAGCCTGCTCCGCCACCGGGCCCCGAATGGCAAGCCGAGAGGACAGACAATCCCCTTAAACTCAGGCTTCGCCGTGTGGCTTCTCCTTCTCCAGCTAGGTGATGCCTCCAATCCCCATGCCCCCCAAAAGTTGACTTGACAAGTGCTTTCTCAAATGGGGGATATAATATAGACTACAACTAGGGAAGCGCCCCCCTGGACTTGATGGCCTGTCCTGACCCCAGACATCTGTGCCCTGGTAGCCGGGATAAAATTTTGGGATATCCCAGAGCTCACCCCAGAGAAGGTCTCTAGAGAAGTCCACTCTCATGTGGCAAAGCAGGCACTCACACAAGGGGTCATCTCCCAAGGTCAATATATGGCAGACAACCCGGGGTGCAGCTCTGGGCCAACCCAACGTAAGATGCAGCATACCCCATCTTATGTCTGCCCCCGAACTTCTAAACGAAGTTATGGAGGGACAAAAGAGTTCTACTGTAAACACTGGGGTTGTGAAACTACAGGCAATACCTACTGGCACCCAGCTTCCTCCTGGGACCTGATTACTGTGCAGGAAGGATTAGATGGGAAACAAGCAGTTCCTCTCAACATCTCTTTCACCCCCCAAGGTCGAGCGTCCCGAGATTGGATAAAAGGAAAAACTTGGGGACTCAGGTTTTATATGACAGGATGGGATACGGGCCTAACCTTTACTATGCAACTTAAGATAGAGCCTCCCACCCCAAGACCAGTAGGACCTAATAAAGTTTTGGTAAAACAGGGACCCCCTAAAATGACATTACCCAAGCTCCCACCCACAGTGGCAACTAAGACCCATCACATAATAACTGCTAGAACCCCTTTGACTAGCCCACTCTCGGAAGCCCCACACGGGACAGGACAGAGGCTCTTTAGCCTAATCCAAGGGGCCTTCCTCGCCATAAACGCCACCAACCCCAACATTACCTCTACTTGCTGGCTTTGTTTATCCTCAGGACCACCCTACTATGAGGGGATGACGACTATGGGAGAGTTTAATATAACTAAAAAACATGATAGCCGGTGTTCATGGGGGACCAAAAACAAGTTGACTATCCCTGAGGTCTCAGGAAGGGGGACATATATTAAAAAAGGTCCCCCCATCCCACCAACACCTTTGTAATGTTACTCTGACCTATAGTCAGACTTCAGACAACCAATATCTAGTGCCAGGGTATAACAGGTGGTGGGCATATAACACTGGGCTGACTCCCTGTGTTTCTACTTCAGTTTTTAACCCATCCAAAAATTTCTGTATTATGGTCCAGCTTGTCCCCCGGGTTTACCACCATCCTAAGAAAGTAGTCATCGATGAATATGACAAAAAAAAAAAAAAAAAAAATCAAAGGGAGAGGGAAACTGACCAAGGATGGTTTGAGGGATAGTTTAACAAGTCCTCCTGGATGACTACTCTGCTTTCCACCCTGATGGGACCCTTAATGGTTTTGCTCCTGATGCTTTCAGTTGGGCCTTGCATACTTAATAAGATTTTTACTTTTGTTAGAGAACGAGTGAGTGCGGTCCAGATCATGGTACTTAGACAACAATATAAGGGCCTTCAGGACAAAAAAAAAAAAAAAAAAAAAAAAAAAATTACATTTAGTCCTTCCAAGTTCTAGGATTAGAACTATTAACAAGAGAAAAAGTGGGAAATGAAAGGCCCAAGAATTCAGAAGCTCAGAAATACTATCACGCTCCAAGGGGAGCTTAAGCGGGCCACCTGCATACCTCAAACTCCAGGTTTTACTCTCTGTCAGAAGCAAGTAAAGAATCCCTCTTCTCATTGTATCAGAGCCCACTCCTAATATAAAACTAGGTAAAAGGGCATGAGATAGCCCTCAAGGATGGGAAATGAGTAATGAAGTGAACCACTTATTTGGTTTCTGTAAATAGCCTGCACCATAAGCCTTAATAGCCCACACTGTAAGCCTTAGTAGCCTACACTGTAAGCCTTAGTAACTCGCACCATAGGCTGTAGCAGCCTGCCTCAGACCACCAAGGTCATAGGAGGCTGATACCATACTCTGTTACCCCCACCTAAGGAATTGCACAAGTGCTGACCTCCAAGGTCACAGGAGACTGATACCACACTCTGCTACTCCCACCCAAGGACCTGCGCAAACACTGACCACCAAGGTCATAGTCATAAGAGAGTGATTGGTCCATGAGGGGCTTGAGCAAAGTAAACTAATTGGCTTAGAAACTGTGGGGTGGCACAAACTGACTGGCTAACACCCTGCAGGGGCTCCTGATATTAAATAATGATTGGTCTAATACACAGGCTTTGTTAGAAACCCTATAAAAACTACCCCATTCCTGCATTCCGGGCTCTGCAGTCCTCTACCCCTGTGCGGTGTACGACTGTGGGCCCCAGCGCGCTTGGAATAAAATCCTCTTGCAGTTTGCATCAAGACCGCTTCTCGTGAGTGAGTGATTTGGGGTGTCGCCTTATCCGGGCAGAGCGTGGGGACCCCCTGTGGGGGTTTTTTCCTACAGTAGCACTAATGTGGAAGAACTCCTGGATTTAGCATTCACTAAAGATTCTCTTCAGCCCCATTGACTCTGAACTTACAATGGACCCTTCTGTTTAGTGTTACTACTGGGTGAGACCTTCCTGTTACTAGCAGATGGTGCTTAGTTGGGTCTTGTATGATTAGATTTCACCTGAACATGTGACTCAAAAGCACTCTAGATGAGCTACTACAAGCATTCTGCCTCCCAGAAAACATGGTTCCTGAGCAACTGCACTTGGGTTTCTGCTCTTGGGGGCTGATTTCAGTTGCCAGAGAGTGCAAATTCTTGTGGTTCTCTGCTGTTTTGAGGAAAAGAAAAGGTGCAGGTAAAATTGCTTTTGGAAGTACAGGCCTACCTACAATATCCATGGACTCAGCCAACTGTGGGTTGAATATGCCACACAAAAAAGGTAAAATTGCACCTGTACCAAACAGTTACTGTCTTTCCTCCATTACTATTTTTTGCTTAATATTTATTTATTTGTAAGCAAAAAGAAATAGAATATAGGCATGCCGGAGCCTCTTGCCACTCACTCTAGACATATGCCCCACTTTGTGCATCTGGCTCATATGGATACTGGGGAAACAAACTCAGGCCACTTGGCTTTGTATACAAACACCTTTAACCATTGAGCCATCTCTCCAGCCCCTTGGTATTTCTTAAACAATATAGGATAACAACTTATATCTGTTACAGCTGTATATTAGTTATACAGGTTGAGCATCCCTTACAGAATGGTTTAGACATGAAGTATTTCAGATTTCAGACTTCTTCAAATTTTGAATTATTTCCCCCTACATAATAATACACCATAGGGATAAGGCCAAAATCTAAATGGGAAATCCATTCACAGCAACACACAGCAGAAATAATTCAAACCCTGGGATTTTGCCATGCTAGGCAACCAATTTGCCACTGGATCACAACCCTGCTCTTCATCATGATATTTATGTTTCATAAACACTTTATACACATAGCCTAAAAGTGATTTTGTTCAAATTATAAAGAATATATTTTTTAAAATTTTTATGCTGTTGGGGCAGATTTTCCTATATATAGCATGTCAAAATCCAAGAAGTTTCAGGGCATTTCAGATTTTTAGATCTACCATGTTCCACCAATGCCAAGTTCCTTAGGGGTGGTGTCAGGGGATGTATGTGGTTTATATGCAAACGCATCATATTTTTAAATAAAACGAGAGCATGAGCAAATTTCGGTATCTGCAGTGGTTGTGGAACTTATCCATGATTATATAAAGGATGATTGCACATGTATGGATTAATAAGCCTAAATTTCACGTCTTTATTGCTTTTCCAACACATCAAGAACAGAGACTATCTACAAGAATGTGAGAAAATTATTTGTTCTCCAATACAGAATAAAGGTGAAGTCATGCCCAGACCTTGCACTGGGTTGTGAGTTGCAGCTGCTCTGAACATTCTCCTCTTGAACAGTAACCAGGTTACCATTACTACAGAGATGGGGAACAGCAGGTGAGACTCTAAGGGTGGCAACAGTGTTGTTTACTGTAATACTGACATGTTGCTTTTTATTTGAACACACAGTAAATGTCACTGCAATTGCTTGAAAGGAAATCATCACAAGTCTGATTGAAGTTGAAAGAAAATAAATTTCTCCTTGTCTACAATGTGAGATTTATAAGAATCAACTTAAATTTTTAGACACATTCATCTTCCAACTCTAAGCATGAAAATGAAAGAAAAGTGCTAGAAAGATGGCTCAGTGTTTAAAGAATTTATGTATGAAATCTAAGGCTCCAGATTGGATACATATATACATACATATATATGTTTATATATACACACATATATATATATACATATATGTGTGTGTACATATATATAAACATACATATATACATATTGGATGGATATATGCCTATGTCCTGAGTAGTTGTGCATGTTTGTTTTGCATAGAATTGAACTGGTGGCAGTAAAAGAATATGGCACAGAAAAAAATGGAATTTTTGGTCATAAACTGCTGCCTGTATGAATACCTGCAAATTGTTTGTGAGATTACAATCTTTGACATTGGGCCAGCTGACCTGCAGTGTGACAACAGAAAGAATGTAGACTCATTTAGAAGGGGCCTAGGTGCTCAAAGAGTGTCCTGTTCATCAATGTCTGCTTTTCCCCCCCTGGATTGAAAATTGGCACCATACCTGGTTTTGTGAAATATAAGAAAGGCATGTCATGTGTTTTAGAAATGTCCATGGGTAGTGAGAGGCCGGTTTGCTGGATACCTATATGGAGTCCTGATGGAGCCATGAGGATGAACCTTGGATTGCTGTGAAGATCTAGTGGACATGCTGGGACCATGAGATAGCTGCTAAGGAATGTTGCTGGCTCCAATTAACTTTTCCAGAATGTGAGTAGCCTAGCTGGAGGGTTGGAATTGGAATGCCAGAGACTAGATGCTGGTTAGAATTATCAGACTTGGAGATTTGTAACTGGCTAGCATTGTTGGACTTGAAGATACAGAGTTTGATATTTCCCCAGGTGCTTTTAAATCTTTATTAGTTAAATATTTCTATGCTATGCCCAATGTCAATTTTTGCAGTGTGAATGTTTATTCTGTGCCATTACAGGTTTTTTGAGGTTACTTTTTGGTTTTATGGCTCAGTTAAAAGATCTTGGATTATGGGGATGTAGGAACATCATTGGAATTGATGAAAACTATGGGGCCATGGGGACCTGTAAAGTTGAACTGAATATATATATATATATATATATATATATATATATATATATATATATATATATAAAATTATATATTATATAATATAATATTATAATTATATATTATTAATTATTATGTATTATAATTATATATTATTAATTATTTATATATAATATATATAAGTAATTCTATATATACATATATATATATATGTACATTATTAGTTTTATATTCAGCAAATACATGCAGTTTGGTACCATTATTAGGCTCATTCATGACCTACCCCCCTCCCCATTGGCCCCTCCTTGTTGAGGTATATGGGTCATGCATTGTGGAGTTAGCCCACAGTTATTGGTATGATAAATGTCTCTGCATATCTTGACTCAACATGTGGCTCTGATATTCTTTCTGCCCCCTCTACCACAAAATTTCCCCGAGCCATTTTGGGTTCATTTTTGGTCTGCTTCAGTGCTGAGGTGTTAGGGGCCTCTGAGGCTCTGGCTGTCTGATTTGGTAGGAGCTGATTTTTCTCTGTGTTGGTCTCCTTCTCCCTTGTACTGGTATCTGGTTCATCAGGAAAACAGCACCCTTGCTGGTTTCACCAATTTTCCTTAGTTTCAGCCGGAGCTGTTTTGAGGTATGATGGGGTGGCTCTCTCCTGATGATCTGCATCTCTCCAATATCAACTACCATCAATCATGGGCTACAAGAGGACCTAAACCTATTAAACTCTCTATAAAAAAAGTAAGGGTTATTTCATTTGTCCTGGAGCTAACTTACTCTCCATTGGAGAATCTGCATTATATTTTACATAAAATATGGATATCAGTTTATGGGGCTCAGGGGAAAATGTGGTGGTTTGAGTCAGGTGTCCCCCAGAAACTTAGATGTCCTAGATGCTTGATTCCCCAGCTGATGGCAATTGGAAATTAAAGCCCCTTGAGGCAGTGTATTGTTGAGGGCAGGCCTATGGGTATAATAGCCAGTTTCTCCATGCAGGGTGTGACACAGTCTTCTGTTGCTATTGTCCACCTGATGTTGGCCAGGGGGTGATATCCACACTCTGCTCATGCTATCATTTTCTGTGCCATTATAGAGCTTCCCCTTCGAGCCTGTAAGTTGAAATAAACCACTTTTATTTCCCACAAGTTGCTCTTGATTGGGTAATTTCTACCAGCAATGTGAATCTGACTGCAACACTTGGTATAGTAATTTTTACAAGGAATGTCCTTGTCAGAATTTACTTTGATATTTAAACTTCATTATGTTTCCATGATGAAAATGTGAAAAATAAGTTGAATTTAAATAATATATGACAAGTCAGGAAAGAATTTATTTGATCTATCTAGGCAAGAATTGGTCAAAATGTTGTGTGTTATTTCTCTTTACCAGTGAAACTTGTCACATGCATATCCCTTGAGCACCTCTTGTGCTATAGTTGAAAATGACATATTTATAACTAACAGCTTGTTTCAATGTGAATGTGCATATGTTCCAATACATAAGATAAAATTATACAAGACAAAGATTAATAAATTATTCTGCCCTCATCATATGACCAGAAAAATTCACATGCATAAATTTCCTAACCACTCACACATTTCTCTTTATTTATTATTTTTCTTTAATTTTTTACTATAAATCGAATTCATTTGATTATATGGAACACTAGTTAATTTTTTATTATTTATTTATTCACTTACTTAGTTACATGAGAAAGAAAGGGAGGGAGACAGAGAATGGGTGCACCAGGGCCTCTTCCAACCACAAATGAACAACACATGCATGCAACTGTTAGAGACAAGCCCTGAGCAACTTCTGCCCTGAGCAACTTCTGACCTTTCCTCATCCCCCCACCCCGCCACACCTAACTGATTCCATCCCACCACCCCGCCACACCTAACTAATTAACACCCTGCCTGGCAACTGCAGAGACGTGAGAACTGTACCGTGAATTTTCGGAATAACCGCAAACTGTCCTAGGCCAAAGGCCAAGAAGATTCTGTAACTTTCTACCACCTGCCTCCTCCAGCGCCCCCCCCACCCCAAACCCTAACCCTAACCCTAACCCTAACCCTAACCCTAACCCTAACCCTTTAAAAGACTACTCCGGCTCAATAAAATTGGACTCTTGACAAGTGTACAGTTGCTTGAGTCTCTTTCTCTCTCTTGCCCATCTTAATTCAGGTTAGGGTCCTCCTCGCCCCCATGAATAACTAGGTCCCGCAGGACGGGATACGTGGCACCCAGCGTGGGGCTCAAGGCACGGACCTCGCCAGATGGAGACCCCTAATTCAGCGACCTCTGGAGGATGTGTTAAGTGGTCACCACTTCTCTGCCCAAGAAGATGGCAAGACCTGATAAGTTTTCCCTCTTCATTCCGTCCCATCGAGATGGGCCATTCATTGTCTAAAGAGGCTTCTTTCATAAAGGATTTAAAAGCCTCTCTCAGAGAGCAAGGAATACGGGTAAAGAAAAAGGATCTTATACAGTTTTTTATTTTTGTTGACAAGACATGTCCATGGTTGATGATTGATGGACCTAATATTCATCCCAAAAAGTGGCAAAGAGTAGGTAGAGCATTAAATCAGAAGCTCACTGAGGAAGGCAATGATGCACTATCCCCAACTCTATTCTCTTTCTGGGGCTTAATTCGAGACATTGTCGAGGAAGCGAATAATGACTCTGGTAAACGGCACCATCTCTCTGTGGCTGAACATTGTCTCTCGTCTTCACAGCCTGGCTCCCGCTGCCCTTCGCGTCCCCCCTCTCGAGCTTCAGACTCCTTTTCTCTCATTGATGTTTCTGACTCTCATATTTCTGACCCTTCGAATCTTCCCCAACTTTACCCTCCACTAAGACCATAGTTCCGATGGGGGCCCTTCAGCCTGGTCTCCTGTCACCGTAGCTATCCTTCAGGGTTATGATGCTAAATTAGTCATTGACCTTAAAGATTGCTTCTTTTGCATTCCCCTCCACCCAGAGGATTGCAAATGTTTTGCCTTCAGCCTCCCTATTGTTAATTGTATCGGTCCATCGCCCCATTTCCAATGGAAAGTTTTGCCACAGGGGATGGCCAATAGCCCTACCCTCGGGCAAAAATTTGTCACCCAAACAATAGATCCCTTTCAGCTTAAATATCCTAATTTATATATCATTCATTATATGGATGATATTTTATTAGCAGGACCAGAGACAACAAAATTATATGAGGTGGGACAAGAATTAATCCTTATACTCCAAAAATTTGGACTACAAATAGCCCTAGAGAAGGTTCAAATCCATCCTCCCCACCTTTTCCTTGGACTTGAATTACACTCCAATAAAATCCTATCTCAAAAAAATCCAGTTAAGAAAAGATTCTTTAAGAACACTTAATGATTTCGAACGGCTCTTGGGGGACATTAATTGGTTACAACCTTATTTAAAATTGACTACTGGAGAACTTAAACCCTTGTTTGATATCTTGCAAGGGGATTCCGACCCTTCCTCTGCTCGAGAGCTTACTACAGAGGCTAAAAATTCCTTACAAATTGTTGAAAAGGCCATTCAGGCACAAAAGATTGGATACTTCTCTCCCACCTCCCCATTATGGTTACTTATTCTCCCTACAACTTTTACACCCACCGGTCTTTTATGGCAGACTAAGCCTTTATATTGGATCCATTTACCTGCTACCCCCCCCCCCCCCAAATTCTGCCCACCTACCCCTCCCTGGTTGCCCAGGTTTTAAAACTTGGGAGAGAAAGTTCCCATAAACTTTTTGGAAAAGACCCAGACACCATTTGTGTGCCTTATAGCTCCTCCCAGGTTCAATGGCTAGTACAGTCCTCTCATGAATGGGCTGCTGATTGTATTTCCTTCCAAGGCAAAATAGATAATCATTATCCTTCAGACAGACTAATTCAATTCCTTTATAGACAGTCCCTTGTTTTCCCAAAACAGACTAAAATCTCTCCCATTCCTGGAGCCATGTTAGTTTTTACTGATGGTTCTTCATCTGGAATTGCAGCCTTTAACATCAATGGAAAAATCTCCAAAGTCCAAACTAAGCTTTCTTTGGCACAGCTTGTGGAATTGGTTGCTGTTATACAGGTCTTTGAGACTCTCTCCAATCACCCATTTAACCTCTATACTGACAGCGCCTATGTAGTCAGCTCAGTCCCTTTGCTCGAGACGGTCCCTTACATCCGTCCCTCTACCAATGCTTCCCCTCTTTTTGCTAAACTTCAACAACTAATCCTGGCCAGGATTCACCCCTTTTTTTGTGGGACATATTCAAGCACATTCTGGTCTTCCTGGACCCTTAAGTAAAGGAAATGACCTTGTGGATCAGGCAACTCAAAATAGTTCTGTTATCCTAATGGGAATGGTCACCCCACCTGACCCCATATCTCAGGCACAAGAGACACATTGGTTACACCATCTTAATGCCCAAACTCTACGACAGATGTTTTCTATCACCCGAGTACAGGCCCGACAGATAGTCTGCCAGTTCCAGGGCTATGTAACATTTCTGCCTGAGCCACACTTGGGGGTCAATCCTTGTGGCCTTACACCAGGAGAACTATGGCAAATGGATGTCACCCATCATTCTCCCTTTGGCAAATTAAAATATATTCATGTGTCTATAGATACCTTTAGTGGATTTATTTGTGCTTCCCTTCAGATGGGGGAAGCTACTAAAAATGTTATTAATCATATATTTGCTTGCTCTGCCTTTATGCCATTGCCAAAAGTCATCAAAACAGACAATGGCCCTGGGTATACCAGCACAAGCTTTAAACAATTCTGTGCTCAATTAAAAATTAAACATCTTACTGGTATTCCCTATAATTCACAGGGACAAGGTATAGTAGAAAGAACACATCAAACCCTTAAAAATATGCTTTGCAAGTTACAACACTCAGGGGGAATATTATACCCCCAGGTAGCAAATCCCAAAACGTTATTAAACCATGCTTTGTTTGTTTTAAATTTCCTGACCCTTGATAAGGATGGTAAATCTGCAGCTGATAGATTTTGGTACCCTTCTACATCAAAAAATTATGCTCAAGCATTATGGAAGGATCCATTAACTCATAAGTGGTCCAGCCCAGATCCTGTGTTAATCTGGGGGAAAGGACATGCTTGCATATATGATTCTAAAGAACAAAATGCTAGATGGCTCCCAAGAGGCTAATAAAATTTATTAATTCTCCCAGGGAAATCCCTGAGAAAGATTTTAATTGTGCTTAATTACAGAAAGATGCTCAGCCTTGCCATTCTCTCATTTCTACTTGTAGCCCGACTGGTGGTAAGTGCCCCCTCCCCTTATCAAAATTTATAACTACACTTGGATCATTGAGAACCAGGCCAGAGATATTGTTAACACTAGATCTTCGGTCGGATCCTAGCCCCAATGGCCTGATCTAGAAGTAGATCTCTACGCCCTTGCCCTTGGGGCACACCCTGATTGGGGCATGGCAGAGGAACTATGGCCTCAGCCCAACAACAAGGCACCTGAATTGGCCAGACGCAGCCTTGATTCCCCTGGCTGTAGAAACACTGGTGAAAGAAGCCACCTTCATGGTGCAGCGGAAGGTGTTTATGTCTGCCCAGGAGCCCACCGAGATAAGTCCCTTAATTACAAGTGTGGATGAGCTGGTGATTATTTTTGTGCCTCCTGGGTTTGCAAAACTACTGGGGACACCTATTGGAAGCCCTCCTCCTCCTGGGATTATATCTCGCTAAAAAGAAAATGGGTACACCCTAAAGCAACACCCAACCATTCCCCTTGGGACTTAGTAAGACTCTGTAATCCCAACCAGTCCCCTACAGGTGGCTGGTGTAGTCCCCTATGAATCCAATTCAATTCCCGAGCCAGACAACACGATTGGACCGGCCAAGGATTTGAATGGGGACTCAGAATCTATAGAGCAAGAAAAGACTTTGGGCTCACTTTTAAAATCAAATTACTCAAAGCTATTCCCAATAAAAATTCTGCAGCCATGGAACCAAACCCTGTCTTACTCAAACCAGCCAGACCCAAATTAGCTGTTGTCTCAAGGTCTACCACACCCCCTATTGTTACTCAGTTATCTCAAAAATATACCTTGTTCCAACCCACCATCCCTGAGGGAACCCCCAAATTTGGCTGATCTCATTGTTTCTTTAGTAAACACCTCCCTAGAAGCTATTCATAAAACTAGCAATCCCGATTATCAAGAATGTTGGATCTGCTTCTCTCCTACACCTCCCTTTTATGAGGGTGTTGCGATGCTTTTGACCCCTATATTTACTAATGACACAGATGGCCTGCCTTGGCATGCTGCCCCAGATGGAGGCCTTACTCTTAGTTCCATTTCAGGTATTGGACTCTGTCTTGTTGGCCCTAAAAGGTTGCCCCCCGCCCATTCACTCATATTCGTCTGTAATCAGACTATTGTTATCAATAGAACATCCACTTATACTAAGGCTCCCAATAATACCTACTTTGCCTGATCTTCAGGTCTAACTCCTTTTGTAACCAATGAGGACTTTGTTAATAACAAGGATTATTGTGTTGTAGTCACTGTGCTACCTCAGTTCTTTGTCCATGATCCAGAGAGTTTTCTAACTACATTAGACAGAGATATGTCTGTTATGCAGAAAAGAGAACCCCTGACCACCATTACTCTGACTGTACTCCTGGGGCTTAGTGCTGCAGGAGCCAGGACAGGTATTGCCTCAATGGTTACCTCCCAACATTTTTCACATCTCAGTGCCTTAGTGGATAGAGATCTCAGCCTCATACAGGAGGGAATACAAGATCTTAAGGATTCATTAGCTTCCCTTTCTGAGGTAGTTCTTCAAAAGGGGGATACTGTGTAGCCCTCAAGGAAGAATGCTGTTTCTACTCAGATAAGACTGGGGTAGTACAAAATAGCCTTGATAAAGTTAAAAGAAATCTAGAGGATAGAAAAAGGACTCGAGAACAACAAGAATCTTGGTATAAAAATTGGTTTTCCACATCTCCATGGCTAGCCACTCTGCTTCCCAGTCTACTAGGACCTTTTGTAGGTATCCTTTTACTTTTCTCTTTTGGCCCCTGGGCCTTTAAACGATTAACAAGTTTTGTTAAGAGTCAGGTAGATTCTACAATCAAGCCAGTGGAAGTCCATTACCGTCGCCTCGCCACAGAAGAAACATCGCCGCTGACCTGCCAAAAGAACAAGACAACCCCCCATCTTGATCCTTAGACTTTACCTCCCTGCAAAGATCCACCCTGGGGTGGAAATTTTGGTCCCGCCCCTCCAAATAATAACTCAGGTCTCCGCGACCCCTCATACTAATTGGCTACCAAACATATTTCCTCCAGGATCCTTATGGGGTTTTGATGGTCTTGTTGAGAGCAAAATGCGTTACATTTCCACAAAGTGAGTGGTCTGGTAAGTCAGCGACAGAACGGGTGGCTAAGTCTCAACCCACCTAAGACAGGACGACCTCGCTGAGAGGAGGCCGATCCAATGACGGGTAAGGGTCCAGCACTGCTCTTCTAACAGGCTCAGACCCCATTTGTGCCCCTTGTTCTAAGGTCAACCCAAATGACTTTATCGAAATCAATGACCTATGAGTAACAGCGCTCAACCTTCTCTGGGGAACGCTCGCCTCTCTGATGTCAGATTGCTCCTCTGGATCCATTTTTACTCTTAAACAAAAATAATCGGCCACCAAACAAGCTCTTCTTTGGGATATCATCAGGGGTTGCGGTAACCTCCCTATCCTAGTCCTTGTATACAGAAGAGGGGGAGATGTTAGAGACAAGCCCTGAGCAACTTCTGCCCTGAGCAACTTCTGACCTTTCCTCATCCCCCCACCCTGCCACACCTAACTGATTCCATCCCCCCACCCCACCACACCTAACTAATTAACACCCTGCCTTGCAACTGCAGAGACATGAGAACTGTACAGTGAATTCTCGGAATAACTACAAACTGTTCTAGGCCAAAGGCCAAAAAGATTCTGTAACTTTCCACCACCTGCCTCCTCCAGCCCCCGCCCCAAAACCCTAACCCTAACCCTTTAAAAGAGCACTCTGGCTCAATAAAATTGGACTCTTGACAAGTGTACATTTGCTTGAGTCTTTTTCTGTCTCTCGCCCATCTTATTTCAGGTTAGGGTCCTCCTCACCCCCATGAATAACTAGGTCCCGCGGGACAGGACACACAACCCTTTGTGTTTCTGGCTCTACATTAGCCCAGGGTATCAGGCTTTATAATAAAGTACCTCAACCACTGAGCCAAATATAATATTTTGAAATATAGTGAAGATGTTTCTTCAATAAACAGTTATATGCATCTGGATATGATAGTGGGCTCCTCTTTCAGATCCAGAAACAGGCTATCCTGGCAGGGCCTCCTCGCATAGCCATAGGGCTGGAAGCTCCAGCTTCAACCATTTTAAAACCTTCAAAACCTGCAGCACCAGTCTTAGTTTCAGGCTCCATTGCCCCCACAGACCAAGCCACCCACTGATTATTCATGCCCTCCTTTTGGGCCCTCAGTAATCCTCACTGTGCTGGTTGGGACTGGCATAACTGCAGGAATTGGCATATGAAACTTATCAGGCTCTAAGTCATCTTAGAAACTGAGAACTCACTCAATTAGAGAAGTCAGCCCATCACCTATAGTGGTAACTGGACTCTCTAGTAGAAGTAGTACTGCAAAATGGAAGGGGATTAAGCCTGCCCTTCCTGCAGGAAGAAGGGCTTTGCCAGGCCCTAGGAGAACAATTCTGTTTTTATGTCAACAGCTCAGGTGTTATCAGAACCAGCCTGGCTATGGTCCTCAAGAGGCTAGAAGAAAGGGTTAAATTAGACATCAAACTCAAAACTGGTATGAAACATTGTTCAATTTGTCCCATTGGTTAACAACCCTAATTTTTTCCCTGGCAGGCCCCCTTATCCTCTTATTGCTGGCCTTCAAATGTGTGCCCTGCATTATGAATGCCTTGATCAAATTTGTTAAGTATCGTTTAGTCACAGTACACTTAATGCTTCTAAGGTACCAGTACAAACCCTTATTTGTATCTCAGTGCTTCAAGAAGGGGCTGTACTCAAGGAAGAAGGAAGGTAACAAACTGATGCCATGACAGGCTTCAGTAAGGCACCACCCTAACTAGGTCTAAGTTTCAGTTTCCCGGAGAGGCAAGCAAGACTTCTGGGAAAGGACGGCTGTTAATCAACAGTGACCCTGACATGTGCCAAGAGAAGGGCTAGGGCCTGAGTCAGTCCCTGGAGATATGCACAAACATGGCCAGTCCTGTCCTTTTCACACCTTTCACAACATCTTTTCACCCCCGACCAGTCAAAGACATACAACTACAACTGCTGCTTGCCTAGCCAATCATTTTAAAACATTACCTAACACCAGAATTCCCCTGATTGTACTTAAAAGGGGCCTGTGCGCTCCTCTTGGGGTCATCATTTTGAATGAATGGTTGATCCCTGCATGCTGGCTGATTCTGCAGTATAAATACTCTTTGCTTTTACATACTATTTGAGTCTGGGGTCTTTCTTCTGCAATTTTCAGACCCTTACATTTATTAAAGCTTGTAACTTAGATCTCTAGCTGACTGGCTGGAGGTGGTATTACTGGGGGTAGGTGGCTCCTGGGGTCCAGCCCTAAGGTGTTACTGGAGGCAGGTCTGAATTCCAGCTATGCAGAATGCTTGAGCTCTGCCTGGGCAGTGGTTGCTTTTCTCTGTGTGGGTCTGTGTTAAGGGGGCTAGCTTCTTCTGCCATTGTGGAACTTCCCCCAGATCTATAAGCTTCAAATAAATTCTGTTGTTCCTACAAACTGTGTCTGGTATAGAGGTTCATCCCAGTGATGTGAAACTGACTACTAAAGTGTCCTAGAGAAACAGGTAGATAGCCTTGGAAGAACGGGGTCCTTTTTATTTAGATAAAGGAAAGAACAGAAGCAGTGGATAAAGATGTGGACATACTTGAAGAGAAAAAGGAGAACAAGCCATAAATGGTGGCACAACCCTTCAATCATAACACTCTGGAGGCAGAGGATGAGGATCACTGTTTTTTTAAGTTTGATGCCACCCTGAGTCTACATAGTAAATTCAAGTTCAGCCTGTGCTAGAGCCACACCCTTCCTCAAAAAGCCAAAAATAAAACTAAAACTAAATAAATAAATAAGATTAGACCTGAGAAATTCTCTTTCCATTGTGATACTGAAAATATGGGATTCATTCATTCTTCATCTGCATACTATGTAACATTAAAGACTGGGGTATATTGCAGAACACTGAGAAATCAAGCTGAAATGAAGCTAGAAACCTTCTACTGGCTAGCTAACTGTCAAAATGCTGGAAAGTGCTATGAAACCTCATTCCGGGCTCCCCTGGCAGGTAGTGCTTAGGAAGGACCAGGCCCGCTGGTTCCTCCCAAGGGGCTGAGGAGGAGGATTAGTGTCAATGGCCAGGAACACACCACTGATCTGGGAGTCTTGTTGAAGCAGGAACCCACTTTACTTTTACAGGTGGTTGCCTATATAGCGTTGAGAATGAGGGTGGGGATTCTAGGATGGGGGAGAGGTAAGGGCCAATAGTATACCATGACTTTAAAAACAAGCATATGCCTCCCTTTCAGCCAAAGTTTAGGCTCAGGAAGTTCCACTAGGCCTCATGCCCAGGCCTTTCAAGGCCCAACATCTCCCCTTTTATTTTTGTAAGAGCATTAATCACCGTGGCCCCTGTCTTAGATTGTTCTCTTACCCGGTACTGGGTACCATGTGTTTAGCTCACTGATAACCCAGTCCATGGCCTGTCATTGGTCACATGGAGGGCAGGAGGTGGCAGTGTGTCATCTGAGGAACTTAATTCCTGAGTTTCCAGCCTATGATAATGTACAACCTGATGGATTTTCATTGCCTCTAGCCACTGGTGAAGGAATTGTGTAATTTTGTTAATTACACAAGGCCTGATAGTGAAGATAAGAAGGAGAAGAAGGCAGGGCCAGAGTAGCAGGAGGAGGTAGGGTAAGAAGCCATGTAGGCCCATCCAGAGTGGGTTGTCCTGGAAGTCCTGCCGTCTCTTCTCCAGGTCTTCTTGAAGTTTTTTGATTTTGACATGAGCAATTCACGATCTATTGGAGTGGGAAATGGAGACATTTTTTCATTTCTAGAAAACCTTAAAATATTTAATGTGAATAATGTTTTCTTTAGCTGATCATCGGGGGGGGGTAGTGATTCCCCTTTTGTTTTTGTAATTGTGATTTAAGTGTTTGCTTATATCTTTCAACAATAGCTTGGCATTTAGGATTATATGTAATGCCTATTGCATGTGTAATTTGCCACGTCTGGAGGAAACTTGTAAAATTATAACTTACAAAGCAGGGGCCATTATCTGTTTTGACTTGATCGGGCAGTCCGAGAGTGGCAAAACATTGAAGCATATGACTAATGTTATCTTTAGCTTTCTCCCTGGCATGTGCAGATGCCCAACAGGCCCAGGAGAAAGTATCAACTGATAAGAAAAAATAAAGTTTTCCAAATGGGGAATAATGAGTAGCATCTATTTGCCAAAGATGGTTGGGGTGAAGGCCCCAAGGATTACTCCTGGAAGTTTTTTTTTGGGGGAACCTGGAAGAAGGGTTGGCAAGACTTGCATGTACTAATATATAATATAATATATATAATAATCTTTGTAAGGTTTTTATTTGGAATTTGGGGGAATCTTTGTTTAAGGCCTCTCCAGTTGGTGTGGGTTAGGAAATGAAATTGGATAGCCTCTGAGACAGTGTGACAGTGAGCCACAGAGGACAATTGATCAGCCAAGCTGTTTACTTCAGACAGGAAACCTGGTGAATTTTGATGGCCTCGAAGGTGTTGTATGAAGATAGGGTGGACTCTCTGCTTGAGTAGGGTGTGAGTCTGGATCATTAAGGAGGATATAGGGTTGGAATCAAGTCTAATATGAGCTTCAAAGAGATTGGGCATAGACTTACCACATAGAGGCTGTCAGAAAATAAGTTGAATGGCTCTTAAATGGTATCTAGGGCCAGAACAACTACAAAAAGCTCTTTGTACTGTGCTGATCCTTCTATTTCCTGAGAGATTGACTTGATGGGCTCAGGTTTGGCCCCCAATTTAAAGTGGGGATACCCAACCAGGGAAGCCCCCTGGTGTCCCATCTGTAAAGGCAATGAAGAATCAGGGTTGGGCTGAGGTAAGAAAAGCCTGTGGGGTCTCCACTCCAACCTAGAGAAGAAGTACATCCACTTATGAGGGCCATAATGGCAGTCTATGGTGCCCAGAAACCCTTCAAGTGCCATAGCAACTCTTGTATTATTTCCGTGAAGTCAGTTATCTTATATGGGGTAATGATGGAGTGAGGCTCAATACCAAAGAGTTTAATGACAGTTTCTCTTCCTTTAATGATATAATCAGCTACTTGGTTACTTAAAGAATAAACCTTAGGGGCCCCACCGATTGAGAGGTGAATCCATTGAATAGGCTTGCCCTTTTGAGCCAACACAGCAGTGGTCAGGGTTTCCCCAGGGAAAATGTAGAGGGAAAGAGGCAGATCATGGCCAAGTCATTGAGATTATAGTTATCTATGGCCTACTGGACTCTATGGAGGACTTGTCTCTGCCCAGGTGCTAGGGTTACTTGGGATGAAAGGTCAAGGCCCCTTAGTTGGTCGAACAAGGGGGATAATTCCTCAGTGGTTATAAGTATCCAGGGCCTCATCCAGTTAATTTTCCTAAGAGTTTCTGGAGTTGAGGCAAGGTGTAGGAATCCTGAATATAAAGTTGTGGTTTAACAGGTGAAACTGTATCTAGAGTAAGGATTGAGCCCAAGATCTTAAAGGGAGGAACAGTTTGAACTTTCTCAGGAGCTACTTTAAAGCTGTGAGTATGAAGGATAATTGGACATTAAAAGTACAAGCCTAAAGCCAAAAGCCACAGCACACTTCAGGAACTCCTGCTTACATATCTTTAGATTGAAATCTGAAACCCACCACCACATGTTAAGATCCACCCAGTGACATTGCCTCCATCCAGGTGGCTGCAGAATGTAAACTATAAACAAATAAACAACTGAATCCTCACAGTCTTGACC
Organism: Jaculus jaculus; assembly: GCF_020740685.1. Classification (NCBI taxonomy): domain Eukaryota; kingdom Metazoa; phylum Chordata; class Mammalia; order Rodentia; family Dipodidae; genus Jaculus; species Jaculus jaculus. The sequence continues at coordinate 8,844,715 of NC_059126.1, forward strand.
AATTTAAGATATTATAACCTGTTAAATCAAACAAGGTAAACACTTCTAATGTATAAAGGCATACAGTAAACATTTTTAACTGGTATAAGTCATAGCAAGAAGAGACTAAAACAATGCAAACTCAACCACCATCCAAAAGTGTTTGAATTTCTATGAGCATCTTCCCTCAGGCATCCTTTACATGGTAAAACAATTGGACCTTCTTCCTTAAGATTACTAATGTGTTGACAATAACAGCATTAGTAATCTAAAGCAAGTCTCTGTGCCAGTAAATTTAACTTGCTTAAAGTTTTCCAGGTTAAAATCTTAAATTTCTCAGTCAATACCTCCAGTGAAGCACAACAGTGCCTTGCAAATTTAACCTTGATCAAACTCTCTGGGTCGCAGCAACAGAACGCAGCCAGCCCTATGCCAGTAGCCCAGTTCCAACAAAGTCCTCTGTAGTCTTTCTTTTCCCTTAGAAAACTCATAAGCCAAGCCTTGAAGTTTAATGTTATCTGTACTTAGCATTCTCAGACTCTCATCAGAATAGTCCATAAAATTTGGCTTACCACTCCAGAAGACACCTTCAGTTGCAAGCACCATGCCCATCCCTATTTCTCCACAACAAAGGTTTCAAAAGATCAAACATGGTCAGGTTCATCTCAGTCCACTCTTAGTACCAAGTTCTGTATCGGACAGCTTCTGGTTCACTGAGATGAACTTCCAGACCAGGCACAGTTATGGAGGAAGGGATATATATTAAAGCCTACAGATCCAGGGGAAGTCCCATAAATGGCACAAGAAGCTGGCCTGTCTTCACAGGCCCAAGAAGAGAGAGAGAGAGAGAGAGAGAGAGAGAGAGAGAGAGAGAGAGAGAGCAGCACAAGCCTAAAGGTCAAAAGCCACACAATGTGTCCACTAGGGACATATGACCCATTCAGAAATTCAAAAGCTGCAGATGCAGCTTGCCAGTGAACCAAAAGTGAAAGGAAAGAGAAAGAGAACAGAGAATGTTATAGAAGCAAAGTTTAGCACATTAAATATGAAGACTGCCTCATAACTTATGAGGGGATACTCACCCACACACTGATTGACCTCCTCAACTAGAATGTCTCTCACAGGGCACTAGTCTGATGGGTTCATACCACCCACATTAGGTGCCAGATGCTGGAATCCCCCCCCCCCCCCCCCCCCGTGGATAATGCTGAGGAAGGATCAGGCCTGCTTGTTCCTCCCAGGGGGTTGAGGAGGAGGGTGAGTGATGACAGCCAGGAACACAGCACCAAGTTGGGAGTCGTGTTGAAGCAGGAACTCACTTTATTGTGACAGGTGGTTACCTTATATAGTGTTGAGAAGGAGGGTGGGCATTCTAGTATGGGGGGAGAGGTAATGGCCAGAAGTATACTGCAACTTTAAAAACAAGCATATGCCTCCCTTTTCAACCAAACTTTAGCTTGGCTCAGGCAATTCCACTAGGCATCACACCCCTGCCTTTCAAGGCCCAACAGGCTCATGGGGGTGGGGAGGGAACCACTAATATCTTGCCCAGCAGTGGATCCTACTTGCTATATAACCAACCCACCAAGCAAGCTCTTCTTATTGTTTCAATAGTGGCATGACAATTATAGGGGGATAATCAAATCAATGCTCTCTGATTGGATTTAAGGCCCACTCCATGGGAATGTATCCATGTTTGGTATTAAAATCTTATGGCTGAGGAAAGCATAGACCCTAGGCAGGAAGGGAATAATGCTAAGCTAAATGTGCATCAAATTGCCATCTAATTATTTATATTTATGCCTGTCAATTAGTGCAGCCCTCACCACTGGTCAGTAAAATTCCTTTGCAGTTGGTGATTGTTGGGGAGACTCAAGTCTTCTAAAAGTGTTGAGAACAAGTGACTGGTGAGGGCTTAGTGCTCAATTGTGCATCTCTGCTGTGCCCTCCAAAGTTCATGGAACACGACGCCAAGGAAAGTAGGAAAACAAAAGCATGAGAAGAGGAAGGGGCCCTTTGGAATGCTGACTTCCAGACGTGTGGCCATTGCACTCATGACCTCATGACCTCATAGGGCAGCAGTGGAGGTAGTACCTGTGCAAGACCTATGCAATATAGGTCCCTCAACATTCCATCATGGGCAGTGGGTGAGCACAAAATAAAGTCAATAATTTAAAAGAGTGGCTAGTTAGGAAGGAGAGAAGGTCCACAGGACGGCAACCATCAGGAGAAACACGAGGAAGTACTCAGAGGGTACTGTGACCAACATAATATGGATGTACATGCACGAAAATTATCAACAAGAAGGGACTGCTACACTGCAGGATGTTGGAAGGCATGAGGCCCCATGGACAGACACAGTCATGGACCACAGCAAAGTGCTAGTCAATGATCTTTTGGAAAATGCGCATTGAAGATTTTAAATAGGAAACTATACCATGATGTGTAAATTTCACAATGATTTAATGAGAAAACAGAAGAAAGTGGAAGTACTAGAGAAACAAATTAGCTAAATATGATGTTACAAACATATTTTGACTAGTAGATTTAAACTGGGCAGCAAAGTGTTTAAATAATTACAGAATAGAGTTCTCTGAAAAGGCAACAGAAATGTTTGGACAGTCCAGAATGCATGTCATGATGGTTGACTAATGTGACAATGTTTATCTCAGCTACAAAACAAAGCCAACTAAAATGCATGAGAAGGCTGTAATTTTTTCCTAGATCTTTAAAAAGCTGCCATGTAGAAGGAGGAATTTTTCTGCGTTCTTCAGAGCAATAAGAAAGTTTAGCAAAGAGAATAATGAAGGAATTACCAATCCTAGCAAGGAGAACAGCCTGACCAAGCCCTGTGCGGTGGTGCACTGCCTGTTTTTCCAGCTACAGAGATAACTGAGGCAGCACCATCATTTGAGTTCAAGAATTTGAGGCATAACATAGACATCATCTCATTCAATTAAATTAAATCAGAATCTATAATTGCCTGCAATGCAACAGAATGACCTTGGATCTTTTATCTCTAAGAAAAAAGCATTTATATTCAATAATCTTTCAGATCCATTGTTAAAATTCTGTTTATGTGAACAGAAATTAAAGCTTACATTTAGTAGGTATTAGAATGATCTGTGGTTAGTCTTTCTAGCTGACTCTAATAACGAGCCATGCCTGCGAGTCCTTCAGAGGCAGTATCTCTACTGTACACACCTGAGAAGAGTCCTGACATGGAGCAAACCTGGATCCAACAAAATGTTAGGGGCATGTCCTAGCTGTTAGATGTGAGCAAGCTTGGGAGACATGGGGCTGGACTCCTCCTTCATGGTCGATGGCCTGTAAAACCAAGTACTAACCTAGATGGACTTTAATTTCTCGCTGGGAGAATGAGACCTGAATCATATCTTTGGTCATGCAATACACAAATATAAATAAATATATATATATAATATTCAACATGGAGGGAACTTCAAATCAGCCATAGCCTTTCCAGTCACCATAGTTTCCCCATGGCAGGAAAACTCTTTGAATACAGAGATTAACAATTCCCTCTAGAGTAATATCCTTACTAACATTTATACTGGAGATAGGATTAACATCTTCCTGAAAAGCTGTTAAAGTAGGGTTTGATGATACATTCAGTGATCCTGGGCAAGCAGTAAAGGATAACCAACCTTAATATTTTTCTCTGACAAACAAAGGTCAATAAGTGTTTAAGCGACAAATATTTACTTTTAACCTAAAAAACCTTTTCCTCAGTGTTGTGTAACAATTTTTTGCTGTTGATGAGCTTCCCATTTCTGACAATTATTTTTCTATTTGTTCAGTTCATTAAATAGTTGTTAATTAAATGTTTTGAATATTGGAAATTTGACATTTTTTCATAGTAAGTGGTAGATGTAAGGGAGGAATGAGGGAATGACCTAGAGTTGAATGAAGTCAACACAAATATTAGCTATTGGGATGAGGAGAGACATAGAAATTCCATACAAAAAAGGAGAGAGGGGAGGGAAAGAGAGGAGAGAAAGAGAGTGAGAGGGATAAAGAAAGAGGGAGTTATCATAGATAGATCAGGGAAAAAAAACAGTAAGATAACATTTACCATTTACTAGGTTTGAGAACCACTTGTGTGCATTCACTCTGGACTTTACATATAGTGGGCCTGTAACCACAGTCTTAGAATGACAATACTGCTAGTGACATTATAATTAGATACTTCCTTTTTATAGATGAGGCCAGAAATCAAGGTCCATTAACTTCATACAGAAAAATATTACAGATCTGGCTTCAAATACAAGTTTTGAGTGATCCCACACAGTCTGGTGTTTTTATCATGTCAAGGCCTTGTAGAGAAGGTACTATTGTCACCACACCTGGAGAGGAAATGGAATTGGTTGGTATGGAAAGGAGCACACTTGTAGCAAAGTATCGAGTTGGGGGAAGGGCAAGAGGGAACCTGTACTTCAAGGGGAGGCTTACTTCCACTCCACTGGCAAGGTCCAGGAAGGTGGTGGACCTGACTGTTCATTGTAGGACAAGTTTTGTACAAGGATTGATCCTGTCTTGTCTCCATTGCATACTGACCTTTGTCAATACTTGAAGCTGAACTGTTCCTTTGCCCACTGCAGGCCTAACTTTTCTTTCTTTCTCTCTTTCTTTCTTTCTTTCTTTCTTTCTTTCTTTCTTTCTTTCTTTCTTTCTTTCTTTCTTTCTTTCTCCCTCTCTCTCTCTCTCTCTCTTTCTTTCTTTCTCCTTTTTCTTTCTTTCTTTTTTTTTTTTTGAGGTAGGGTTTCATTCTAGCCTAGACTGACCTCAAACTAGTACTCTCCAGCTGTTCTTGGACTGACAGCCATCCTCCTACCTCTGCCTCCAAAAGTGCTGGGATTAAAGGTGTGTGCCACCAGACCTGGCTATTACCTAAATTTCCTTCTCAATTTCTTTTCTACACATCTCCTTATCCACAAATACAGCTCCTACTCTGAATATTTTGATTGATCTCTGTGACTACTGTCTATCAATAATTACTCTTCATATTGAGCCTATGCCTTATGTTCTCCACATACTTGCCTCCCTAGTTACACCTGAGGACTCCAGTCCTTTCTCTGAATTTTTCTTTTGTCACTGATTAGGTTCTTTCTGCATAACATACATTTATCCATATGCTAGTAATTTCTAAACCTATGACTCTAGTCTTTTAGCATTTTCTACTGATGCATATATTGAGCTACTCTTTCAAATTTTTGTTTCAGTAACACACACTTAAAACTGAACTCCTCCCCTAAGCTTAAAACAAACTTAAATAAGGTCAATACAGGTTCGTTATTTAAACATCAGACAATCCTTATGGCAAATTACTGCTTTATAATACAACCAGATGTGGTGAATGCTGTGAAATTTTGAGATGAATATGGTCTTTTAAAATAAGGCATCAGAAACCATAAATAATAGCCCCGGCAATGTAAAAATTGCTTTGTAGCACCAACAATATTGTAAATAACACTGAAAGGCAAACTAATTAAAATTGTGGAAAATGCATGCAACAGAATGTTCTGCATTTATCAACACACACTCTATCCATAAGAATGCTGTTCTACCTAGATCAGCCCTTATTTACCCTACATAATTATAAGTGTCTAGAACTTTATGACAGTGGAGGAATGGCATTTTATATGTTTGAATTACAATTATTATAGATCAATCTAAAAGAATTACAATGGAGTCAGCCATATAAAGCATTCCCAATTAGGGATACAATCTTTTTATCTCTTTGTAAAAGTTCCATATTTTTCTTCCCACCCTCCATGTTTTAAGAACCCAATGCCTTTCTTTTATACTCCTAACATCTGCTTAATAGCTAAATGCCTCCAGGAGTGGCACATGCCTTTAATCCCTGCACTCAGGAAGCACAGGTAGGAGGATTTCTGTGAGTTCGAGGTCACCCTGAAACTTCACAGTGAATTCCAGGTCAGCCTGGGATAGACTGAGACCTTACCTTGAAAAACAAACAAACAAACAAACAAACAAAAAAGACTTTTCTTTTATACTCTTAACATCTGGTTCTCTACCACCCCCCCAAAAAAATAAAATAAACAACAAGCCTGGGAAAGTGAAAATATTATTTGTAGTAAAGGAGACCTTTAGAATTTGGAAGTAAAAGAAGTTACCTGCGGCATTTCTGCTATGTATATATGGCATTCATTTTTGGTCCTGAGGTAAGCCTATGTAAAAGATACAAAGGAAGGCATGCAATCTAAGCAAGGGTTAGACATCCTTCCAAGACAACTTATATGGTATGGTTCACATCAATTCTGTTTGTAACATTGCATGAAATTGTTTTTAAAGAATTTTGTGAAAAATAACTACTAGATTTATTGACAGCACTAGAAATAAATATCAGCTTCAAAACAACTGGTCAGCATAAAGTAAAAACAAACCTTTGATTCTTGCTCTAATTTAAGTGCATAGTATTTTACTTCATGTTCAAAGCTTCTCTTTTCTTTTTTCTTCAATTTTTATTAACATCTTCCATGATTATAATAAATATCCCATGATAACACCCTCCCTCCACACACTTTCCCCTTTTAAATTCCTTTCCCATCATATCCCCTCCCCATCTCAATCAGTCTCTTATTTTGATGTCATGATCTTTTCCTCATCTTATGATCGTCTTGTGTAGGTAGTGTCAGGCACTGTGAGGTCATGGATATCCAGGACAGTTTATGTCTGGAGGGAGCATGTTCTAAGGAGTGCTACCCTTCCTTGGCTCTTACATTCTTTCCACCACCTCTCCACATTAGACCCTGAACCTTGGAAGCTGTATCAAGATATTACTCAGTATTCCAGTCACTTCTTTCCAGCACCATGATACCTTTTGAGTCATCCCATGATCGCTGCCATCTGAAAAGAGAAGATTCTCTACCAAAAGTGAGAGGAGTATTAATATAAGGGTATGTATATTAAGAGGAGTGCTTACTGGGCAGTTTGATGAGCATAGTATATACACTTATCCAGACATCAGCAGATGTTACACCCCTAGGGCTCATGACTACCCATGTTTTAAGGTTTCAGTATCAGAGATGTACTCCCTCCCATGGAATGGGCCTTAAGAAGGCAGTGTGTTTCCAGCAAGACAGACATGACACTACTGCACCCGTTGGCTCATGTTGTCTGGCTGGCCAAATGTAAGGCTTACAGTGTCCACTGTTGAGTATCTTCACTGGTCATTTCTCTTTCTACCATTGAACTGCATGTAGAATGGCTTCTTCCAGCTTTCTGTCAGCTGGTCTACAAGGAGGAAGATATCAGCTCCATTCCAGCAGGATTTCTCATTGGCCTTGCAACCCAAGTATGTGGAGTCTTTAGCAATAGGATCTAGCTGTCTATTCTAAGGGCCTTGGGAATGGCCTGTAATGTTTTTGAGGCATCAGGGACCTCCCTGGCCAAAAAGTCACTGGAAGGTATCCCATCCCTGGCACTGAAAATTTTCCAGCAATAATCTACAGCTCCTGAGTGTGCCATTGTCCAAAAATGAAGGATTCCATATGATTTATTTATATCCTCTTAGATTTTGATTAGTCCTCCCTCCACCTTTCCTTTACTCAAGCTCTTCCCTTGACCTCACTTTGGGAATTTTTACCCCCATTAGTCTATTCTTCTACTTAAATACATACAATCCTATTAAGTACCCCCCGCCTTCTCTGCCTTTCTCTTCCCTTTATATCTCTATTTTAGCTTACTGGCCTCTACCACTGAGTTTTTTTTTTTTTTTTTTTTTCCTTCTTACACAGAAGCCCAATCATCTGTAGCTAGGATCCACATATGAGAGAGAATATGTGGCACATGGCTTTCTGGGCCTGAGTTACTTCACTTAGTGCAATCTTTTCTAGATCCATCCATTTTTCTGCAAATTTAATAACTTCATTTTTTTTTTTTTTTACCACTGAGTAGAACTCCATTGTATAAATGTGTTATATCTTCATTTCCCAATCATCAGTCGAGGGACATCTAGGCTGCTTTAATTTCCCAGCTATTGAGAATTGAGCAGCAATAAACATAGTTGAGTACATATTTCTAAGGCAATGAGATGAGTCTTGAGGGTATATTCCTAGGAGTGGAATTTATAGCTGTGTTAGAAACTTCCACACTGATTTCCACAATGACTGGACCAGATTGCATTCTTTCCAACAGTGTACAAGGGTTTCTCTATTTCCACATCACCACCAGCATTTATGATCATTTGTTTTCATGATAGTAGCCAATCTGACAGGAAGGAGTGAGATGGAATCTCAGTGTAGTTTTAATCTGTATTTCTCTGATGACTAGAGATATAGAACATTTTTTTTAGATATTTATATGCCATCTGTATTTCTTATTTTGAGATCTTTTCTATTTAGCTACACAGTCCATTTTTTAATTGGCTTGTTTGATTTCTTATTATTTAAGTTTTTGAGTTCTTTGTATATCTTAGATATTCATCCTCTATCAGATATATAGCTGGCAAAGATTTTTTTCCCATTCTGTAGGCTGCCTCTTTGCTTTATTCACAGTGTCCTTTGCAGTACAAAATCTTTGTAATTTCATGAGGTCCCAGTGGTTAATGTGTGGTTTTATTGCCTGAGCAATTGGGGCTATATTCAGAAAGTCTTTGCTAAGACCAATATGTTTAAGGGTTTCCCCTATTTTTCCTCTAGAAATTAAAGTTTTTAGTCCATTTGGATTTAATTCTTGTGCATGGAGAGAAGGATCTATTTTCATTCTCCTACAGATACATATCCAGTTTTCCCAACACCATTTGCTGAAGAGGCTGACTTTTCTCCAATGAGTATTTTTGGCATTTTTATTGAGTATCAGGTGGCTAGAGCTACCTGGGCTTACATCTGAGTCCTCTATTTGGTTCCATTGATCTACATATCTGCTTTTGTGCCAGTACCATGCTGTTTTTATTACTATGGTTCTAGAGTATAGGTTAAAATCAGGTATGGTGATACCACCAGCCTTATTTTTGTTGCTCAGTATTATTTTAGATATTCGAGGTTTTTTTGTGATTCCAAATGAATTTTTCAATTGCTTTTTGCTATTTTCATAAAGAATGCCTTTTGAATTTTGACGGGGGTTGCATTAAATCTGTAGATTGCTTTTCATAAGGTTGCCATTTTCACAATATTGATTCTTCCAATCCAGGAACAAGGGATGTTTTTCCATTTCCTAGTGTCCTCTCCAATTTCTCACTTGAGTGTTTTATAGTTTTCATTGCAGAGATCTTTTACTTCCTTGGTTAGGCTTATTCCAAGGTACATTATTATTATTATTATTATTGATGCAATTGTGAATGGGAGTGATTCTCTGATTTCATGTTTTGTGTGTTTGTTGTTAGCATATAGGAAGGCTACTGATATTTGTGTATTTATTATGTATCCTGCTACATGGCTGTAGGTTTTGATCAGCTCTAACAGTTTGCTGGTAGGGTCTTTTGGGTCCTTTATGTATAGAATGATGTCATCTGCAAATAATGATAACTTGATCTCTTCCTTTCCAATTTGTATCCCTTTTATGTGTGTCTCTTGCCTTATTGCCATGGCTAAGACTTCCAGTACTATATTAAATAAAAGTGGGGATAGTGAACTCCCTTGTCTTGTTCCTGATGTTAGTGGAAAAGCTTCCAGTTTTTCCCCATTTAGTAATATGTGGCCAATAAAAAAAAATTCACTGATTGAGCTAACTTGGGAATCATGAATGCTCTAACTTCTTCTGAACATTAGGCAAACACCCTAAGTCAATATTTTAACATTGGCATTCCTATAAATTGGATAACTGTCACCCAAAAGGCCCATGTGTGCCAGGTTTGCTCCACCATGTACTACCTGGTATGCTTATGTACTGGCTTGCCACACACATGCCAATACAGCATCAGTCATAGACTGCACCCTTCCAAGATGAAAGGCGAAGGGAAACTTACTTAAGTTAATTACCATGGTCATTTTGTTATATAAAATGGTGCATATAAAAATACCAACCAAAGCCAACATTAAAAGCTACTGGCACATATTTTTTAAATATTGCTTAAAGTATAACATGTACACAAGTGTGAAAAACACAAAGTTATAGTTCCATAATATTCATGTACCCACTCCGAAGGTATGTGTCTGTGTGTATATAAATAATCACATACTTTCTCACTGTGTGGACTAAATACCCAGCCAGAAGCAGTTTATTGAAGGAAAGGCACTCAATTCACCTTACAGTTTTGAAAGGAACTTACATCTTCAACAAAGAAAGCATGATAGGACAGAGTGGAAAACAGGCCACAGGCAGGCAGGAAGTAGAAGAGAACAGGGAGCAGGACTGGTCTATAAAACCTCAAGGCCCAGCCCAGCGACCCACTTCTTCCAACAAGACCCCACCAACTGAGGGTTCCACAGCTCTCACACACAGCTCCACCAGCTGGAATTAAAGTATTAAGAACTCAAACACACCAAGTCTATGGGGGTATTTCACATTCAAACCACACCAAGTCGGTAAATACAACATTGTCATCCATTTGGCAGATGCCTTCTTAAACTCCCTAATTATTATCCCCTTTCCTTTCCCATGTGTAATTACCCTCTGCTTTACTCTGCCTACCTTTGAACTGTATGTGAGTAGATTGACATTGTACATATCCTTGCATTTATGACTTCTTTTACACAACACTGACAATTATCTAAATGTAACCTGAGGTATATTTTTATAGCTATTATTTAGCAGAGCATATATGCATAGATATAAAAATTATCCGTTCCTCTAGTGATGAACTCTTTTGGCTGTTTTCAGTTCTGACTATTGTGAACAAAGCTGCTATGAATGTCCTCGTGCAGGTCTCATGATGATGCCCATTCTGCTCAGCATGCAGCGGGAAGTGGAACTGCTGAGTCACTGAGTAGGTGTGTGATCAGCTCAATACAGAAATTAATGATACACAGTATTTCTGAGACATTATAAAAATCATTCTCCTACCAGCATTGCATGAGAATCCTTCCTCCTACACACTTGACAATAAATGTGCATGTGTGTGTCTGTGAATACATGTACATGTATGCTGTATATAGGCATGAGGTGTGGAGGTCAGAGGACAACCACATAGTGTCCATCCTTTTCCCCATCTTCTTTGAGACAGTTTCTCTTCCTGTGGTTATTGCTACTGCAAATCCAACCTAGCTGCGCCATGAAGTTCAGGATTCTCCTGCTTCCACCTCCCGTAGCTTTAGGTGCTTAGGAATCAAAGACACCTGGGACACTTGGCTTCTGACTCTATGTGTGAACCGGGAGTGATCACACCTGGGTGAGTAGGGTTGGAAACAAGCATCTTAAGCAGGGCCTTCCACTCTTATTCTGCTGGTAATTGTGCTCTCTACCTCTTCAAAAGACCATTACCTAATTGTATATGCTTTTCCTGTGAGGTACTTACCTACAAAATTGGTTTTATGAGGCAACTGTAAGTCATTACTGAAAAAAATAATGTGCCAAAATGTGTTAAGTCAGCAACTCAAAACAATATTTTAAAGTAGTACCACATATATGTATGGATATAATACTTTAAAGTAGCACCAAGCATATATATAATATGGAAGCCTTTGGTTATATAGAAATGTTTCCAGTAGAGGAGTTTGAAGGCATTGCTTACAAATTCAGATTGGAAGCCTTTTACCAAATAAGTTGCATGCATCAACTTAGTAATTCATTTAAAATGTATTAAACAGCAATTTATGCTGTACAGTGTTTTCAACATTAGGTTCACTCAAGTGGCGAGGTCATGAGCTGATGAATCTCTCCACACTAGCACCTCAAGCTCCAGTCATACTGGTGATTCCAGGGACCCACAGACCCTCTGAGCAGTATGAAGACATGCAAGACAGCAGCTGACACCCCGGGGAGTGAGGAGGTACAAGCAGAGAGGGGCAGGTGTCCTTTAGTTACTTTGATGAAATTCCGCAGTAAGTAGGCAAATACATTGTCATGCTAATTCCTATTGCAGAATACACTGGGATATCAAAGAAGTGAGAGTATCCAACAGAAAACTAAACTGCCCTCCTTGTCACATATTCTAGTGATACCTGGGTATGTGGATCAATATGAGTAGGACATAGAAGCTTTATTTCTTTTTCAAAACATCCCTTCATATTCCAGAAAATGTGCATAAGGGAACTATCTGCTAAAATGAATAGACTTGAATAAAAGTGAAAATGTAAAGAAATAATTCTTTGGGGGGTTGTGTCAGACTTAGTGCAGGCTTGAATTTAGTGTCCCTTGCAGAGCCTGATTGAAAGGCTGTCTTCTGGCTCCTGTTTGGTAGATAAATGGTAAACAATCTCCAACCCTGAGATAAAACCTTCCCAAAACAACAATACTATTTCTATGTACCTATACTATACAAACATGATGGTTTATATCAAACACCTGTTTCCCTTCTAGGAACCTGTAATTTGGTAGGAGTTAGGCAGCCAGTATGTGATTCTCAATTCATAACACTCTTGGGTGCTAAGTATCGAATGAGCTCCCGAGGAAGATGAAACTTCAGTGACGTTTGTCACAACTGTTGTCACCACTCATTTCTGAAGGTGTTAGTTAACTCCTCTGGGGCTCTACTTAGAGTGATCTTCAGAAGTTGGATCCTAGGTTTTTCAGAGGTGGTTCCTTGTCTCTTAGTGATTTTGCTTTGGATCTTTTCTATGAATCTGAGTGCAGGTCCAAACAAATTCTGAGTCCTGTGAGCTCTGCTGGTGACTGACATGGAGATGGTCTTGGGGTGGTGGTTTGATACAGGTGTCCCCCATAAATTTTGGTGTTCTGGATGCTAGGTTCCCTAGGTGAAGGCAATTGGAAATTAATGCCTTCTAGAAGCAGTGTATTGTTGGGGGCAGGCTTGTGTATATTATAGCCAGTTTCCCCTTGCCTATGTGTGGCACACTGTCCTGTTGCTGTTGTCCATCTAAGTTGGCTAGTGGTTCATGTCCACCCTATGGTCAGGCCATCATTTTCCCAGCCATCAGAGAGCTTCCCTTGAGCCTGTAGTCAAAAAACAAACAAAAACAAAAAACAAAACAAAAAAAACCTCTTTTTTCCCTCGAACTGCTCTTGGCTGGGTGATTTCTATCAACAATGCAAAACAATGCAATAGTAAAGTGGTACCAAGGAGTGGGATTGCTGTTCAAACACCTGACTGTGTGGCTTTGGTGTGTTGGAGCTGATTTTCAGGAGAAATGTGGAAGGACTTGAAACCTTGGCCTAAGAGACGCCTTGCAGTGCTGTAAGCACAGTTTGGTGGAGTATTCTTGTCAGAGTTGAAAGACCTGAATGCAGTAAGAACTATGGACTGTGAGGTTTGGCTTATGAGGGTGAGAAACAGCTTTGCTTTGACTGGGCTGACTGTGTGAGAAGCTTGCTGTTATGCCTGTGTCCTGACAAGTTGTGCAGAGTTTTGAGTAGAAATGAACTGGTTAGAGCAGAGGTATATGGCACTTAAAAAAAATGAAATCTTTGGGGCTAAACTACTGCCCATTCAAATATTTGCAAATTGTTTGTGAGGTTACAACCTTCAACATTGGGACAACTGATCATCACTGGGACAACAGGAAGGATGTAGAGTCATTTGGAGGGGCATCAGTGCTCAAGGAGTGTCCTGTTCATCAAAATCTGCTTTCCCCCCAACTGGGTTAAAAATTGGCACCCTACCTGTTATTGTGGAATATGAGAAAGGCAGGAAAGAGAGGGTCATTGAATTTGTAACATGTTCATCTGTTTTGGGAATGGCCATGGGCAGTGTGAAGCAGGTTTGCTGGACACCTGCATGGAGTCCCAGTGGAGCCATGAGGATGAACCTTGGATTTCAGAGGAGAACCAGTGGAGATGCTGGGACGATGAAATAGCTGCTAAGGAAAGCTGCCGGCCCTGATCAAGTTTTCCAGACTGTGAGTAGCCCAGGGTCAGAATTGGAATGACAGTGACTTGATCATGGTTACAATTATTGGACTTGGAGATATGTCACTGGCTAGAGTTGTTGGACTTGAAGCTACAGAGTTTGATGTTTCCCCTGGTTGTTTTAACTCTTGTACTGGCTGAATGTGTCTATGCTATGCCCAATGCTAATTTTTGTAATGTGAATGTTTGTTCTGTGCCATTATGGGCTTTTTGAGGTTAATTTTTGGTGTTATTGCTCAGTTAAGAGATTTGGATTATGGGGATGTATGGACATCATTGGAATTGATAAAAACTATGGGGTTATGGGAACCTATAAAGTGGGACTGAATGCATTATATTTTCCATCAAGTATGGATGTCAGTTTACAGGGGCCAGGGGCAAATGTGGTGGCTTGAGTCAGGTATCCCCCAGAAACTTAGATGTTCTGGATGCTAGATTCCATAGCTAACTGCAATTAGAAATTAAAGCCTCCTGGAGGCAGTGTATTGTTGGGGGAAGGCTCATGGATGTTATAGACAGATTCTCCATGCCAGTGTGTGGCACACTCTCCTGTTGCTGTTGTCCACCTTATGTTGGCCATGGGGTGATGTCCACTCTCTGCTGATGGCATCGTTTTCTTTGCCACTATAGAGCTTCTCCTTGGGCCTGTAAGCTGAAATATACCTCTTTTTTTTTCCCCCACAAGCTGCTCTTGGTTGGGCAATTTCTACCAGCAATGTGAACCTGACTACAACTCTTGGTGTAGTAATTTTTACAAGGAATGTCCTTGTCAGAATTTGCTTTGCTATTTAAACTACATTATTTTTCCATGATGAAAATGTGAAAAGTAAGTTGAACTTAAATAATATCTGACAAGTGAAGAAAGAATTTACTTTGATCTATATAGCTATAAATTAGTGAAAATGTTGTGCATCATTTGTCTTTACCAATGAAACTTGTCTCATGCATATCCCTTGAGCACCTCTTGTGCTATAGTTGTACAGGACATGTTAATAACGCATGTTGGTTCAATGTGAATGTGAATATGTTCCCAGACATAAGATACAAGACAAAGATTATTAAATTCTTCTGTCCTTATCATATCACCAGAAAAGTTCACGTGCAGATAAAATTTCCTAACCACATATAGATTTTGTTTTATTTATTTATCATTTTTCTTTATTTGTCATAAATGAAATTGGTTTGATGTATATAAGAACATTAGTTTGGTTTTTCTTATTTATTTATGCACTTACTTACTTACAAGATAGAGAAAGGGAGGGGGAGAGAGAATGGGTACACCAGGGCTTCCTACAACCACAAATGAACACCAGATGCATGTACCACTTTGTGTTTAGGCTGTATGTGAGCTCAGGCTATCAGGCTTTATCAGCCATCTCTCTAGCCCCAGGAATAGTAGTTTTAACTACAGTGAGCACATGTCTTCACCAAACAGGTTGAGATTGATGTACTTGTATTTACATTGTGATTGATGGCGCACTTTTAGGCTCTCTTGGGGTCTGTTTTAATTTAAATAATTAGTCATCCCATTAGAAGACTAAAAATATTCCTGGGAGCTAAGAACAGTGTATATAAATCTTGAGTGGAAAGGTGTGGTGGCGCACACCTTTAATCCCAGCACTCGGGAGGCAGAGTTACAAGGACGGACATGAGCTCGAGGCCACGCTGAGACAACAGAGTTAACAGAGTGAGACCCTAACTACAAAAACAAAACAAAACAAAAAAATCTTGAGTGGAGATCACAAGCTCCTCTACATTCTCTCACAATCTTCTATTTTAAATTGTTGCTATAAACTCTAGAAGTTCAACTTCAAAAATTTAATGGAAAAGTGTTCTGTCAGTACCATTTAGTGCAAATATAATTAATTAGAAAGAAAAGAAACAACCATACATGCAATTGAAATAATGCTCTTTCATTCTTGTCAACTGATCCATCTGTTACTTTTTAGAAGCTTGATGTGAACCAGCATCCTGAAATTAAAACAAAAAAAACTTTAAAAATCTCATCTCATGATTGACTTGAGAGGTAAAGGGAATAAACAATTTTCAGTTAGTTCTCCCATGAATAGGTCCTTTGGAAGCATGAATAAGAGAAGCCACAGAACAACAAGAAACCAGATTTTTCTCATATGATCAAGCTAGTGATTCCAGAAGTCATCTTAGCCCAGCCTCATAGTCAATGTGAATTCTAAGATAAATATGTGGAGAAACTATGAAAACCGTATCATACAAGTTTTGTAGCAGATATTAATCACACATAAAACATGAACTTTGCCTTTAAGACAGACAAGACCACAGAATAGTAGGTATGGTAAGGAAGAAATGGAATACAAAATAGTATTTTCAATTTATCTATTTTGTAATTATTCCAGGACAGAACAAGATACATTTCAGGAAATCTATGAACAATTGTAGCTGATCAATACAGAGATTGCCAGTATACAAGAATGGATGAGATCATTCATTACGATCAATACTTTGGGGCTAGAGAGATTGCTTAGTGGTTAAAGTGCTGGCCTGCCAAGCCTAAAGACCCATGTTTGACTCTCCAGGTCCCATGTAAGCCAGACAAAAGGTGATGCAAGTGTGTAAGGTTGCACATATGTACTAGATGGCATACATGTCAAGAGTTCGAGCACACTGGCTAGAAGTTCTGCCAGTATTTTCTTTCTCTCCCTCACCCACTCTCCCTCTTCTACTCTTCCATTATAAAAGTCCAATCTGTTGGGCTTGCCTCAAAAAGATTAAAAATTAAAGAAAAAATCTCAATCCCTCAGAAATAAGATGGTATAAACCTTGAAGAGCAACTTTTAAGAGGATACCAGAACTATCAAATATATACAGTAATATCATTTAAACAAAAAGAACCACATCTGGGCTGGAGAGATGGCTTATTGGCTAAGGTATTTGCCTTCAAAGGCTAAGGACCCAGGTTAGATTCACCAGGTTACCAGAGGCACAAGGTGGCACATGTGTCTGGAGTTCACTTGCAATGGCTAGAGGCCCTGGTTTGCCCATTCCTTTTTTCTTTCTCTCTCCCTACCTCTCTCTCTTTCTTCCTGTCTGTCTGTCTCCAATAAAAAAGAGGACTGGAGAGATGGCTTTCTGGTTAAGGTGCTTGCCTGAGAAGCCTAAGGACCCATGTTTGACTTACCAGAACCCACATAAGCTAGATGCAAGGTTGCACATGCCCACTAGGTGGCACAAGCATGTGGAGTTTGATTGCAGTGGTTAAGGCTGTGGCACACCAATTCCTTCTTTCTTTCTCTCTCTGTCTCACTTGCTCTCTCTAGAAAAGAAAAAAATACCCTCATTGCCCAAATGTTGCCATGAAAGTCCTGTGTGTTGGAGCCAGGAGTAATCAAAGAAGTGAGGCTGAGAGTCAAACTAATAGGCATCATGTACCTACCTTTCATACCATGGCTAAGCACAGGACCTTGCACATACCTCTTAACAGAAGAACTGGCCTTGAGAACAGTGGTGGGGTCAGAGGAGAGAATAACGAGGTTCAGAATCAAATCAAAAAGGCAGTGAGCATACATACTCTGAAAACCTTTGGCTAAGGAAAAGAAACCAAAGGTAGTAGTGCTTATTTTATGAGGATACAATAAACACTCAAAAAGTCTACTTGAGGAAAAGAAATATAAAGTTGTAATTTTATGAGGACAGTCAGGATAAAATAAAAGTCTGTTTTCTGTTATGTTGGTGGAAGAGCTGGGCGTGGTGCACATAAAGGATAAGCCACAGACAGTGAGAGAGAGACTGAAGAGGAAAAAAAAGTATTGATAGTTTGACTGGAGGTTCCTCAATAGATCCAGGAGTTCATTAAACTTCTAATTTAGATCTCCAGCTGTCTGGCTGGAGGAGGAGTCACTGTGGGCAGTGGCTCCTGGTGTCCATCTCTAAGGTGTTACTGGAGGCAGATTTGAATTCCAGCTAAAGGTATGAAGAGTGTTAAAGCTCTGCCTCAGGTTCCTGGAATGTGCTTGCTTTTGGTTGGTGACTGGTTTTCTCTCTGCAAAGATCTGTGTAAAGGGGTGCAGATATAGAACTTACTCAAGTTTTGTAAGTTTCAAATAAATCCCATTCCTCCCATAAACTGTGTGTGATTTAGTTTCATCCCAGTGAAGCTGACTACTACAGAACTGGTACAAGAGTGGGGTAAAGCTGTTCGATGACTCTGACCATGTGGATTTTTGTCTTTTGGAAATGGTACTTGAAAATGAAGATGTCTTCCACAGCAGTAAGCCAAGTTTTATGGACTATGATGGTGAGAGTTTTAAAATGCTCTGTACACAGGGAATTGTATTGGGAGGCTTTGCTCTTTAACTATCTAAGATGGAAAAAAGATGGTTGAGCACTCTGTTGGAATCAGGCTACTGGCATAAGAACTTGGCTGCATTTTGCTGCCCATCCCAGAGAGTTTGATCAAAGTTAACTTTATACTGGACTAATATCATTGGCTAAAGATATGGAACTGAGAGATATAAGATTTAAAATTGGAGATATTCAAACACATTTAAAGTTTACTGGCCCAGAGTCTGGTTTTAGATTACTAAAGCTGCTATTGTCAAATACATTAGCATTTGAAAGGAAGATGGCCCATCAATTTTACATTGAAACAATGAAAAGGATGGCTGAGGAAAGACTAAATGGTAGAAATTCAAACTCTCATGAAAGAAGGTCATGATTTATTTTGTTCCTGAATTAACAACCTGACTGTGTCCACCACACCTGGTATTGGTTTCCAAAGCATGAAAAAAAGATGTGAAGTGCATATGGTTCCATGAGCAGCTGCTGAGATGCAGCATGGGACAGGGCAAAATGGACCTTGATAAAAAGAGACCAGTGAAAGTCTCTGGAATATAGACATGGAGACCCAAAGATGTTTAGATATACCAGGTCTGCGCAAGTGCTACCATAGAATGCTGTTGGCTCAGGATGGACATTTTCCCTGACTACTCAGCCCAGCTGGAGGTGTGGAATTGAAAAGTACAGAATCACTGTTTATGATTTCAGACTTAAACTGGAGATGTTTGCTTCATGGTTACCGAGTTTACATTGGTCCACTCTCTCCTTGTTATGCCTTATAGCAGTTGCAAATGTTTACTCTGTGCCTTTATATGTTGAAAGTATATAACTTGTTTTGGTTTTATAGGACTCAAAGCTAAGTGACTATCTTTAGGATTTTGAAATCATGCATTGCGCTGGTCACCAGAAAGGGAGGATCCTACTTCTAAAGGGAACAGGCTGACAAAGCAGCACAAGAGGCAGCACTCCAGCTTGCTAGTACCATGGTGGCAACATTGCCTCCAATGGTGGCACCAACCTTGCCAGAGACAACAAACTATACTGACACAGAACAATGCAGGATTAAGATTGTATGGTAGCGTATAAGGAACAAGGATGGTATAAGACCCCCCAGTGGAAGCATCAACCTCCCATTGGAGTTTGCTAGCCACCTCATTAGACAAATACACGAGAATACTTGTCTAGGTCAACAGAAGATTGAGGACTTACTTAGGCAGGCCCACCTTAAAGTGTTTGACTTGAGGCAAAAGGCAGTGGAAAATGTCACCTGATGCCATGCCTGCCATGTGGTAAATGCAAAAGTGGAGTTTCTTGGTTGGGAATCAGGGAAAGAGGAACCCAACCAGGAGTATATTGGAAAATTGACTTCACAGAGTTAAAACCTGGTTTGTATGGATAAAAGTATTTACTGGTATTTATAGACACTTTTATAGGATGGACTGAGGCTTTTCCAACTGAGAATGAGACTGCCACAACTATGGCCAGAAAACTATTGGATGACATCATTCCAAGGTATGGTTTACCTGCTCTTTTGGGCTCAATGAACAGCCTTTATCTCACAGGTAACCAAGGCCATAGTTAAAATTGTGGGGACAAATTGGAAACTCCATTGTGTATATATCCCCAGAGTTCAAGACAGGGAGAAAGAATGACTCAGACCCTAAAGGAGAACCTCCCTAAATTAACCCTTGAAACTGGTGGTAATTGGGTGTCCCTTCTTCCCTTTGCCTTTTCCGAGATGAAAACTCCCCCTATACCATGGTACTGACTCCCTTTGAAATCATGTATGCAAACCCCCACCCTTGTTGCCTAATATAAAAGATGAAATTTTACTTAATATGATGTTATGAATGTATTTTGACTACTACATTTAAACAGAGTAGCAGTAGCACTGTATTAAAATAAATAATTACAGAATAGAATTCTCTGAAAAGACAAGGGAAATGTTTGGAGAACCCAGAATGCATTTCATGAGGGTTGACTAATGTGACAATTTTTATCTCAGTTACAAAAAAATAAAGCCAACTAAAATGCATGAGAAGACTGAAATTTTTTCCTAGATCTTTAAAAAGCTGCCATGTAGAAGGAGGAATTTTCTGTGCTCTTCAGAGCAATAAGAAAGTTTTAGGAAAGAGAATAATCAATGAATTACCAATCCTAGCAAGGATAACAGTCTGACAAAGCCCTGTGCAGTGGTGCACTGCCTGTTTTTCCAGCTACAGAGAAGACTGAGGCAGCACCATCACTTGAGTCCAAGAGCTTGAGGCACATCGGATAACACAGACATCACCTCATACAATTAAATTAAATCAGAATCTATAAATGCCTACAATGCAAAAGAATGACCTTGGGTCCTTTCTTTGTAAACAAAAAGTATTTATATTCAACAACCTCTCATATCAATTGCTAAAATTCTGCTTATGTGAACAGAAATTAAAGCTTACATTTAGTAGGTATTAGAACAATCTCTGGTCAGTCTTTCTAGCTACTCTAATAACGAGCCATGCCTGCGAGTCCTTCAGAGGCAGTATCTCTACTGTACACACCTGAGAAGAGTCCTGATATGGAGCAAACCAGGATCCGACAAAATGTCAGGGGCATGTCCTACCTGATAGATGTGAGCAAGCTTGGGAGACATGGGGCTGGACTCCTCCTTCATGGTCGATGGCCTGTAAAACCAAGGACTAACCTAGATGGACTTTAATTTCTCTTTGGGAGAATGGGACCTGAGTCAGATCTTTGGTCCTGTAAAATATAAAGTCTCAAGTTGCTTGGAAGACAATTAATGGATAAGTCTCTACACCTGTTTAGTGGAGTCTTGAAACTTATTGCTTATTAGCAGGGTGCATTCTGATAAAAAACAAACAAACAAACAAAACTCTTACACCTCTCAGAGACAACCAGAAAGGTCCATCAATCATCTGGAAAGACAACATCTCTGTGGAAAAGCTGCTTGTTGTTTCCAAAATTTACAAACAGTATGACCTCTGTCTGAATGTAGATCAGGTTGCTGGTCCGTGGCCAATGTCCTCTCTGGTGAGTGTATTTTATTTGACTATTACACTCTGCCTATCAGCTCCACTACCCTCAAACATCCTTCACAAGGACCATGGAGTTTAGGGGATTCCAGATGGAGGTCCAGCTGACACAACCAGTAGATGGAGACTAAGATGAAGCCAAGGAGAGAAGTAGAAGTGTAAACACCAGACTCAGCAAATAGCTATAGTGACCTCCCAAAAGGCACCTATTTATATATTGAGCATGGAAAGAACTTCTAATCATCCATTAGCCTTTCTAGTCACCATAGTTTCCTCATGGCAGGAACACTCTTTGAATTCAGAGAATAGTAATTCACTCTAGTATAAATGTTAGTAAGGATTTCACATTTATACTGGGGATAGGATTAACATCTTTCTGGAAAGTTGTTAAAATAGGCTTTGATTATAGAATCAGTGATCCTGGACAGGCAGTGGAGGATTATCCCACCTAAGTAAATTTCCCTGATAAACAAAGGTCACTAAATTTTTCAGGGACAAAAACTTTACTTTTAACTTTAAAAAAACCCTTCATCAAAGTTTTGTAATAATTTTTGTTGGTGATGGGTTTCTCGTTGCCTACAATTATTTTTCTAGTTGTTCAGTTCATTAAGTAGTTGTGAACATTGGCACAATTTGTCATTTTTTTTTTGTAGTAAGTGGCAATTGCAAGGGAGGAAAAAGAAATGACCTCGAGTTGAATGAAGCCAACACAAATATTAGTTATTGGGATCAGAAGCAACATAGAAATTCCGTGTGAAAAAAGGGCAAAGAAAGAGAGAGAGAGAGAGAGAGAGAGAGAGAGAGAGAGAAAGGAAGAGAGCATTATATTGAATAGACCTGGAAATAAACACAGTAAGAGAACATTCACCATTTACTAGGGTTGAGAACCACTTGTGTGCATTTCACTCTGGACTCTGCATATTGTGGGCCTGTAACCACACTCTTAGAATGCCAACACTGTGAGTAGCATTATAATTAGATACTTCCTTCTTCCAGATGAAGAAGGAAATTAAGGTCCATTACCTTCACACAGCAAAAAAATGCAGATCTGTCTTCAAAGACAACTTTTGAGTGCTTCCCCAGTCTGGTGTCTTTATCATGTCAAGGCCTCATAGAAAAGGTAGTATTGCTGCCACGCCAGGAGAGGAAGTGGAATTGGCTTGTATGGAAAGCAGCATACTTGTAGCAATGTATAGAGTTGGAGGAAGGGCAAGAGGGAACCTGCAATTCTAGAGGAGGCCTTGCTTCCACTCCACTGGCAAGGTCCAGGAAGGTGGACCTGACTGTTCGTTGTAGGACAAGTTTTGTACAAGTATTGATCCTGTCTTGTCTCCATTACATACTGAAGCTCAACTGTTCCTTTGCCCACTGTAGGCCTAAACTAACTTTCTTTCTTTCCTCCCTCCCTCCCTCCCTCCCTCCCTCCCTCCCTCCCTCCCTCCCTCCCTCCCTCCCTCCCTCCCTCTCTCTCTCTCTTTCTTTCTTTCTTTTGAGGTAAGGACTCATTCTAGCATACACTGACCTGAAACTTATACTCTAGTCTCCAGCTGTTCTTGGACTGACAGCCATCCTCCTACCTCTGCCTCCCAAGTGCTGGGATTAAAGGTGTATGCCACCAGACGTGGCTATTATCGTAAATTTCCTTCTCAATTTCTTTTCTACACATCTCCTTATCCACAAATACAGCTGCTACTCTGAAAATTTTGACTGATCTCTGTAGCTACTCTCTATCCTTGCCTCCCTAGTTACACCTGAGGACTCCAATCCTCTCTCTGAATTCTTTTTCTATCACTGATGAGGCTCTTCCTGCATAACATGAATTTATCCATCTGCTAATAATTTCTAAGCCTATCACTCTGATCTTTTAGCATTTTCTACAGATGCATATATTCAGCTGCCCTTTGAAATTTTTGTTTCAATAACACACATTGAAAACTAAACATCTCCCCTAAGCTTAAAACATACCAAAAATAAGGTCAATACAGGTTTGTTATTTAAACATCAAACAATGCTTATGGCAAATTCATGCTATATAATATGACCAGATATGGTGAATGCTGTGAAATGCTGAGATGAATATGGTATTTTTAGCTAAGGCATCAGAAACCATAAATAATAGTCCTGACAATATAAAAATTGCTCTGTAGCACCAACAATATTGTAAATAACACTGATAGGCAAATTCATTAAAAATTGTTGAAGATGCATACAGCAGAATATTCTGTAATTATAAACACACAGTCTATCAATAAGAATACTGTTCTACTTAGCTCAGACCTTACTCACTATGCATAATTATAAGTATCTAGAACTTTATGACTGTAGAGGAATGGCAGGTTATACGTTTGAATTACAGCTATTATATATAGATGAATCTGAAAGTATAACTAAGGAATCAGCCTCATAAAACATTCTGAATCAGGGATACAATTTTACCTCTCTGTAAAATTTTCATATTTTCCTTCCCACCCTCCATGTCTTAAAAACCCCATGCCTTTTCTTTTATACTCCTAACATCTATTTAAAAACCAATGCCTCCTGGTGGTGGTGGCGCACACCTTTAATCCCAGCACTGAGGAGGCAGAGCTAGGCGGATCACTATGAGTTCAAGGTCGCCATGAGAATCCATAGTAAATTTCAGGTCAGCCAGGGCTAGAGCGAGATTCTACCTTGAAGAACAAAACAAAAAACACCACCAACAAAAATGCCTTTTCTGTTATACTCATAATAACTGGTTCTCTACATAACAAGCCTAGGAAAGTGAAAATATTATTTATAGTAAAGGAGGCCTTTAGAATTTGGAAGTAAAAGAAGTTAGCTGAGACATTTCTCCTATGTATGTATGGCGTTCATTGTTGGTCGTGAGGTAACCCTAGGTGAAAGATACAAAGGAAGGAATGCAATCTAAGCAAGGTTAGCCATCCTTCCAAGACAACTGATACAGTATGCATCATGTCTCTTCTGTTATTAACACTGTATGAAACTGTTTTTTTAAAAATTTTGTGAAAAACAGTAGATTTATAGACAGCACTAGGAATAACTATCAGCTTCAAAAGAATTGGTCAGCATGAGTAAAAACAAACCTTTGTTTCTTGCTCTAACTGAAGTGCATGGTCTTTTACTTGATTTTCAAGATCCCCTTTTTCTTTTTCTAGCTGTTTAAGTAATATACTCTATGATTCCTGAGGACATAAGAGGTAAATTTTATATGTATTCATATTCTAGGCAATGATAAGAAATTATCATCAAATTCTTCACCCATCCCTAATATTCTGTGGTTTCATTGTTCTGTAGCATATATGTACTTTTTAAGTAGTAGTAATAATGTGCATAATAGTTATTCAACTCTATTTCTTCCATGTATTATATCAAAAATTTCCTTATATTATTTGATTTTATTATAATTACAGATCTTAAGATGGCTAAGATTCTTATTTACTGTTGAGAAAATAGTAACCTATAGAGGTTATATAACTGGCTCAAATATTGCAGGTGTTCAATGGTAGCCCTGACATTAGAACCTAGGTAAAATGATTCCAAAAGTCCTACATGCTATATAATTATTAGTTTTAACCATTAATAGCACTCATTAAGACAGCTACTGCCAAATAAAAATAAAATAAAATTAAGGGCTGGAGAGATGGCTTAGTGCTTAAGTGCTTGGCTGT
Source organism: Jaculus jaculus (assembly GCF_020740685.1). Taxonomy (NCBI): domain Eukaryota; kingdom Metazoa; phylum Chordata; class Mammalia; order Rodentia; family Dipodidae; genus Jaculus; species Jaculus jaculus. Next base: position 8,869,655 of record NC_059126.1, read on the forward strand.
GAAGCCTAAGGACCTGGTTCGAGGCTTGATTCCCCAGGATCCCATGTAAGCCAGATGCACAAGGTGGCACATGCATCTGGAGTTCATTTTCAGTGGCTGGAGGGCCTCATGGGCCCATTCTCTCTCTCTATTTCTGCCTCATTCACTGTGTGTCAATCTCAAATAAATAAATAAGTAAATAAAACTATTTAAAAAGCTACTTCCACAGTAACTAAAGAGGTTTAGGCAAAGACAGTACAACCTATCGCACACCTCTACTCCACAAGTCTATCTCATGTGCAAACTGCTGGAAACACTCGGTATCCACACATGAAGGAAAGTTTATGGCTTCATTTTCAAAAACTAAATGAATGGAGTGCATTGATTTGATTTTGATCAATAATTCTATACATCATTACAGATTTTTAAAATAGGTATAATTAAATCATATAATTTTATGCCAGTACCATGCCATTTTTGTTACTATGGCTTTGTAGTATAGCTTTAGATCAGGTATGGTGATGCCACCAGAGGTATTTCTTTTGCTGAGGAAATGGTTGGATATGCGAGGCCTTCTGCTTTTCCATAGGAAATTTGAGATCATTTTTTCTATCTCTGTGAAAAACACTGTAGGGATTTTAATTGGAATTGCATTAATTCTATATATTGCCTTTGGTAGGATTGTCATCTTTACAATGTTAATTCTGCCTATGCAGAGCATGGGAGGTCTTTCCATATTCTCAAGTCCTCCTCAATTTCTTTTTTGAGAATTTTTATATTTTCGTTGTATAGATCTTTTACTTCCTTGTATTTTATTTTTTTGTTGCTATTGAAAATGGGACTATGTCCCTTATTTCTTTGTCTGTATCTTTGCCATTTGCATACAGAAATGCTACCAATTTTTGTGCATTGATTTTGTATCCTGCTACTTTGCTATAGGTGTTAATCACCTTCAGGAGTTTTGGGATGGAGTCTCTTGGGTCTCTTACATATATAATCATGTCATCAGTGAATAGAGCCAACTTAACTTCTTCCTTTCCAAATTGTGTCCCTTTTATTTCCTTCTCATGTCTTATTGCTTGAGCTAGGACTTTCAGAACTATATTGAAAAGCAGATGTGAGAGAGGACATCCCTGTCTTGTTCCTGATCTCAATGGGAATTCCTCCAGTCTCTCTCCATTAAGTATCATTTGGGCCTTTGGAGCTTTGTATATTACCTTTATTATATTAAGATGTGAACTGGCCATACCGATACTCTCCAATGTTTTGATCATAAAGTGATGTATCTTCTCAAAGGGGCCTTTTCTGCATCTATCAAAATAATCATGAGGTTTTTGTGTTTAGCCTTTTTTATATGGTGTATTACATTGACAGATTTTCATATGTTGAACCACCTTGTGTTCCTGGGATAAATCCCACTTGGTCAAGGTGGATAATGCTTTTGATGTGTTGTTGGATTCGGTTTGTGAGTATTTTGTTCAGGATCTTTGCATCTATGTTCATTAGGGAAATAGGCCAGTAGATTTCTTTTCTTATGGCATCTCTGCCTGGTTTTGGGAATAGGGTGATACTACCTTCATAGAAGGAGTTGGATAGCTTTCCCTGTTCTTCAATTGTGTGGCACAGTTTTAGGAAGATTGGTTTGATTTCTTCCATGAAGGTTTGATAAAATTTGGCTGGGAATCCATCTGGTCCTGGACTCTTCTGTTTTGGGAGGTTTTTTTTTTTTATTACTTTTTCAATCTCCATGAGTGTGATGGGTTCATTGAGGTGATTAATCTGCTCTGAGTTCAGCTTTGGAAGATGATATGTATCCAGGAATTTATCCATATCCTCCACATTTTTCAGTTTTGTAGAGTAGAGTTTTTTGAGATATGTCCTGATGATTCTCCCAATTTTACTTGTCTTTTGTGATCTCTCCTTTTTCATTTTGAATTTTGTTAATTTGGAGCCTCTCCTTTTTTTTTGCTTGATCAAATTAGCCAGAAGTTTGTCAATCTTGTTTATTTTTCCAAAGAACCAGCTCTTTGTTTTGTCAATTGCCTTAATTGTTTCCATGGTTTCCAATTCATTAATTTCTGCTCTGATTTTAATTATTTCTTTCCTTCTGGAGCTCTTTGGGTTGGATTTTTCTTGTTTTTCCAGTGCCTTTAGGTGGATGGTTAGGCTATTGATTTGGGATCTTTCTGTCTTTTTCATGAAGGCATTGAGTATGATATTTCCCCCGTAGGAATGCCTTCATTGTGTCTGATAATTTTTGGTATGAGATGTTCTCATTGTCATTCAATTCCAGGAATTTTGCAATTTCATTTTTTATTTCATCCCCTATCCATTTATTGTTTAAGAGTATACTGTTTAGTTTCCAGTTGCTGTTGGGATTCTTGGTGGGCTTTTTGTTGTTGATTTCTAGCAATATAGCATTATGATCTGATATTATGCAGGGAATTATGTCGATTTTCCTAAATATGTAGAGGCAGTCTTTGTGACCCAGTATATGGTCTATTTTAGAGAATGTTCCATGGGCTGCTGAAAAGAATGTGTAGTCTGTCGATTTGGGATGGGAAGTTCAGTAGATGTCCGTTAGCTCTAAGTGGTCTATGGTTTTGTTGAGCTCTCTTAATTCCCTGTTGAGTTTCTGTTTGGATGATCTATTATTGATAATGGTGTATTGAAGTCCCCAGCTATGATGGTGTTGGTGGTTATTACTGTTTTGTTGTCAAGTAGGTTTTGTTTTATGAACTGTGGTGCCCCTGTGTTTGGTGCATACAGATTTATGATTGTAATATCTTCTTGATGGATTGTTCCCTTGATAAGTAGGAAGTAGCCTTCTTTGTCTTTTTTGATTATTTTTAGTTTGACGTCAATTTTATCTGATGTTAGTATAGCTACACCTGCATGTTTCTTATTCCCATTTACTTGGAATATTGTTTTCCACCCTTTCATCCTGAGGAGTTTTCTAACTTTAGTGGTAAGGTGGGTTTCTTGAAGACAGCAGATTGAGGGGTCTAATTTTTTTATCCACCCTGTTAGCTTGTGTCTCTTGATGGGTGAATTAAGGCCATTAATATTTATGGTGATGGCTGTGAGATTTGATTTGATCCCTGCCATGTTGTGGTGGTAGAGGTGTGTTGGTGTTTTCATGGAATTTGAAATTTTTTGTATCTACTCTGGGTTTGGTTGTTTTGATCTGCTTCTTGTAGGCATTTGTGTTTGCTTATTTGTTTCTTCTCTGTGGAGAATTTCTTGGAATACTTTCTGTAGGTTTGGTTTGTGTTCATATAATTGCAAACCTGAGTTTTGTCATGGAAAGTTTTTCTTTCACCATGTATTATAAGGGAGATTTTTGCCAGGTAGAGTAGTTTGTATTGGAATCCATAGTTTCTTAGAGTTTGGAGAATTTCATTCCAGGCCCTTCTAGCTTTCAGGGTTTCTATTGATAAGTCTGAAGTAATTCTGATGCGGTTTACTTTGAAAGTGGTGTGCTGTATTTCCTTGCTATTAGGACTTTCTCTTTGGTGTCAATGTTTAGAGTCTAATGGTAATATGTCTTGGGGAGTTTCTCCTTTGGTCCAGTCAGCTAGCAGTTCTGTTCAATTCTTGTATCTTGATGAGCCTTTCTTTTAAGAGATTGGGGAAGTTTTCTTCAATTATTTTGTTAAATACATTCTCCATGCCTTTGATCTGAAATTCTTCTCCTTCTGGTATTCCAGTGATTCTGATATTAGGACGTTTAAGTGTATGCCACAATTCCCTCATATTCTGTTCACAGGAACTTTTGAACCTACTGAAATTTTTGAACTCTTGAACTGTCTTCCAGATCAGAGTTTCTATCCTCCACTTGACTGACTCTATTCTTGAGAGCGTCTAGAGAGTTTTGGACTTGTTCAATTAAGTTTGCATTTCTACTACTTTCCTATGTATCGCTTCCAGCACTCTGTCCAGCTCCCTTTTCACCTCATTTTCTGATTTGCTTGATGATTCTTGGGAAATCATCCTTGCATTTCTTTATGTTTTCATTTAGTGTGGCCAGCTGATTTTTAAGGTCCTCTTTTTTTTCACTCTCCCTCAACTCTCTTAGCTCTCTTTGAATTCCTTCCAGTGTCTTATCATATTGCTCAAGCTTAGTGATGGTAGCATCCACATGATTATCTATCCTTTGCAGCTTTCCTGCCAGTTCTAGCAGTAGGTTGGTCAGGGTTGCATTGCTCATAGGTTCCACTTGATGTTCTGATCCTAAACACTCTTCTGTTTTGGTTAGATGTAATCCTTGTTGGACTGGGTGATCTATTTGGATTTTCTTGCATTTTATTTTTCATGTTATTTCTTTTGGGCTGTGGTCTGCCCATGTCAGTGTATGGGCAGGTAGGTGGGTGGAGCATCCTGGGCTCAATGAGAATACAAGGCAGCCTGGGGCAGTTACCAAGCAGCCTGGGTTTTTGCACTATTGCCAAAGCTGCCTATCTACTGCCTGACAGGGGTGCCAAAGTTGCTTGAATTCTCACCCAGTAATGCACCAAAGCTGCCTGCCTTCAAGCTTGGAAGGGGACTGAGGTAGGAAGCCCTGAAGCTGCCCAAACTCTGGCTGGGAATGCTGGGACCTGCAGTCTGTGCTCTCCAGCCACAGGGGAGTGTGGGATGGGTGGTGATGGGCAGGTAGGGGATGGAACCTGAGCTGGTGCTAGTGGCACAGTGTGGGCTTGTATGGCCCTTGCTGTGGGACTGGGCCCACTGGACGTGCAATTGTAGTGCAGAGGCAGCTGCTGCAGGTACAGGATTGGGGCACAGAGGAGGCTGGCTGGTGGGTGCGTGATCAGAGCACAGCAGTGGGGGGTCTGGCAGCCGCCTAATCACAGCAGAGGTGGTCCTATGGGTGTATGAACCAAGCACAGCGTGGCAGCCTGAGGTGTGCTATCAGAGCACAATGGCGGATGTCCCCACATGGTGGAGATCCCAGCTAATGTGTGATCAGAGCACAGTGCAGCAGGCTGGTGGGTGTGTGATTGGAGCACAGCTGCTTGGGGCATGTATGGGGGGGTAGACTACCCACCTTAGAAGAGATCGTGATTCCCTGTTTTTCCCCACTCTATGCCCTCCCACTGGCAAGAAGACCCTGGTAACCCTTAATTTCTTGCGTTTCTTTCCCCGGTATTTGCAGTGCAGTTAGGCAGTCACCAGCTTGGCCAGAAGTCCTTTCTGAAAGACTATTTTAGGAACAGTCCTCAGGGGTGGGACACTACCTAGAGAAGTGATTGTCAGTGTCCCCTTGTTTGGACAAATATATTAGGTCACTCACTGGTACCCAATTGGGTCTTTTTTGTTTTTTACAAAGTTTTCCCATGGACAATAATTCCGTGAGCTTCACACAAGTTTCTATCAAAAAACTCCTTTCTGTTACACAGTTTTTGCACTTTAATCACTTCTCAGTACAAAAGATTACCCCAAGTTTGGGAAACAAACAAACACTTTTATCTCAGCAATATAAATATTAAGGAATGGCCAGCTCTTATCAGTAACACAGTCTTGTGTTAAATGGCCCAGAGTTATGGATACAGGGCCAGCCAAGTGGTTTTAGACAAATTTTTTATTTTTTATGAACTGGGACCCTCAGGCCTCGGTGTCGAAAGACTGTGTCTGTCTTGGGTTATCTTCTATATTTAGGCCTTACCCATTATCGGTACATCAATTTTATCATTCATGCACAGTATTAGGTTGAACTAACTTGAGAGAATCTTAGCCATCTTTGAGTGCCAGTCTCTGTAAGGGCTTTAAGATAATGTCTAAGGAAGCTGGGGTCGGGTCCGTAGCTGTATCCCATATACTTCTGCATGGATATCCATAATGGATTTCAAAAGGCATTTCACGAGTATGGGCAGCAGACACAGAATGAACAAAAGACAAACACCTGTAGTAGCAAAGCTACCTATTTAAGAAGTGAGAGAATTTCATCCGGGCAAGGCAGACTTAAAAGTAGATATTAAGTCATCAGTAGCTTTAGCTGCATCAAAAGTAAGATGATTATTTTGCAAGGATAAAATCTCTGAAGGTAATGGAATTAGATATATGTATTTTCCCAAAGCTGTTGACTAATATTTTTTAGAAGCAACACAAATTCATTGAAAACCTACATGACACTCCAAATAAGTTTTAACTTGAAACCTTAGTATCTTTTCACCCAAATATAAGTGTCTAACAGGTAAAACTGTATCTAGGGTAAGGATCAAGCCCAAGATTTTAAAGGGAGGTACAGTTTTAACTTTCTTAGGAGCTACTTTAAAGCTGTGAGTATGAAAGATAGTTGGACATTAAAAGTATAAGCCTAAAGCCAAATGTCACAGTACACTTTAGGTCCTGTCGGGTACACTTTGTATACCTTTAGATTGAAATCTGAAACCCACCATCACAATTTAAGATAAACAATTGAATATATTGGGGGGCAATTATTTAAATTATCATATTTTGCACCTGGCTCCCAATTGATTTATAACATTCATATATTATAAATTAGACTTAGTTTAATTTTAATGGTCTCCACAGTCTTGACCAACCTGTAAATTAAACAATTTAAACACTTCTAATCTAAGGCCAATTTTTGTGTCTCTAATTTTAACTTGTTTGAGGTTTTTTTTTTAGGTTAAAATCTTAAAGTCTCAGCTGGGCATGGTGATGTACACTTTTATTCCCAGCACTTGGGGGGCAGAGGTGAGAGGATTACCATGAGTCTTAGGCCACCCATAGGGAATTCCAGGTCAGCCTAGGCTAGTATTATTTTAGATATTTGAGGGTTTTTGTGATTCCAAATGAATTTTTGGATTGTTTTTTATATCTCCGTGAAGAATGCTCTCGAATTTTGATGGGTACCGCATTAAAAGTGTAGATTGCTTTTGGTAAGATTGCCATTTTCAAAATATTGATGCTTCCAATCCAGTAACAAGGGATGTTTTTTCCATTTCCTAGTGTTTTCTGCAATTTCTTGCTTGAGTGTTTTATAGTTTTCATGGTAGAGATCCTCTACTTCCTTGGTTAGGTTTATTCCCATGTACTTTATTTTCTTTGATGCAATTGTGAATGGAAGTGATTCTCTGACTTCATCCTCTGTGTGTTTGTTGTTAGTATATAGGAATGCTACTGATTTCTGTGTATTTAATTTGTATCCTGCTATGTAGCTGTAGGTGTTTGTCAGCTCTAACAGTTTTCTTGTAGAGTCTTAGAATCAAGTCATCTGCAAATAATGATAACTTGATCTCTTCCTTTCCAATTTGTACACCGTTTATATGCTTCTCTTGCATTATTGCTATGGCTAAAACTTCCAGTACCACATTAAATAAAAGTGGGGACAGTGGATACCCTTGTCTTTTTCCTGATTTTAGTGGAAAAGCTTCCATCTTTTTCCCATTTAGTAGTATGTTGGCTGTAGACTTGTCATAACTAGCCTTTTTTATATTCAGATATGATCTCTGTAGGACCTTTTATCATGAATGGATATTGTCAAATGCTTTTTTCTGTGTCTAATTAGATGATCATGTGATTTTTGTCTTTGAGTCCATTTATATAATGTATTACAATTTTGATTTGCTTATGTTGAACCATCCCTGAATCTCCGGTATAAAGCATACTTTGTCCAAGTGGATGATATTTCTGATATCTGACAAGGTAGACTTTAGTCCAACATTAGGATAGCAACCCCTACTTGTTTTCTAAGTCCATTTGCTTGAAATACTGTTTTCCAACTTTTCACCATAAGATAATGTCCATTCGTTTTAGAAAGATGAGTTTCTTGGAGACAACAAATTGCAGGATCCTGCTTTTTAACCCAGTCTGCAAACCTTTGTCTTTTGGTTGGGGCATTGAGGCCATTGTTATTAAGAGATATTTTTGAAAGATGTGTAGTGGTGTTTGCCATATTTTTGTGGTTTCGGTTCTACTTTTGCTCTCTTGTGTTAACTAGTATTGTTTCTTTTTTACAGGTTCCTTATTTGTGTGCTTTTCCTTCTCTTCAGAATGGAGGATTATTTCAAGTATTTTCTGTAGAACTGGTTTTGTCTTCAAATACTCCTTTAGCCTGGTTTTGTTGTGGAATGTCATTATTTCTCCATCTATTTGAATGGATAGCTTTCCAGGATAAAGTAACCTTGGTTGGCAGTTGTTATCTTTCACTCCACAAACTTCTGGCTTTTAAAGTTTGTGTTGAGTAATCTGCAGTACTTTTGATGTGCTTTCCTTTGTAGGTATCTTGATTTTTCTCTCTGACTGCTTTCAATATTTTTTCTTTGGTTTGTGTGTTTTATAGTTTGATTACAATATGGCAAGGAGAGATTCTTTCCAGGTTTTGTCTGGCTTGTGTTTTAAAGGCTTCCTGTATCTGCATTGGCACCTCTTTCCCAATTTGTGGGATGTTTTCTTCTATGATTTTGTTGAAGAGACCTACTATGTCTTTGGAGTGAAATTCTTCTCCTTCTACTATGCCCTGAATTCTTATGTTTGATCTTTTCATAGTGTCCCGAATATCTTGAAATTCCTACTCCTGCTTTTCAATTAGTTTGTCTTTCCCAGCACTAAGTATTTATGCAAGAGTATTTATTCTAACAACCAGAACCTCTATCAACAAAGAGGTTAAGATTTATAGTCTGTTGAGGGTTGGAAGTCAGTACACATAATTTTTCAAAGTATATGGTGCAAAAAGAGAGAAAGAAGGAGTGATAGAGGTCATAGCTTGAAATGTTAACTGGCACATGATGAGTATAAATACCTAGTGGTAATTGTGATGTTTACCTGACATGTAATGTGTATCACTAGTGATGTTTAGCTGACACTTGATCAGTATATATACCTAAGGGTTCATAGTCATGTTTAACTTATACATGATGACAGTATATATCTAGGGGTAATTGTGATGTTTACCTGACATGTGATGAATGAATATCCTATACTTAAGTGGTCATTGTGATGTATAACTGACACATGGTGTGAGAAAGTGTATACCTTAGGGGACATTTTGATGATTAGCTGACACATCATGAGTGGATATCCCTAAGGGAACATTGTGATGTTTAATTGATACATCATGAGTATACGTACCTATGGGGTCATTATGATGTTTAACTGACGCTTGATGAGTGTACATACCTGAGGGGTCATGGTTATGTTTCCATTGATGTGTGCTATGTATCATGATTATAGTGGGATAATTTAGCTTATGTATTATGTACATAAAATTTACATATCTTTGGAGTGAGGATATTCAAAATTCTCTTCTACCTCACTTGAAATACATGAGATAATACTTTAAGCCTTCTATGTGACCAATAAAACTCAACCTCTCCATTTAATAGTGGCTCTGTCCTTATAGTGATGACATACATAGGGAAAAAGCTAGCTTCAATGACATAGGCATTATAAAATACAGAAGAGGAAATATATTCCTTCCACAAATGTAAGTCCTATTCTTAATAATATTTATAGGAAATAAACCAGTATATTTCCCTCCCCTCCCTTACTTTCTCTTTCAAAACTCTAATCTCTATATCTCCTCCTTTTCTCCATTTGTCTCTCTTTTAATTCAATGTCTTCATCTTTTTCTCCTATTATGAGGCTCTTGTGAGGGTACTGCTATGCATTGTGAGGTCATGTATATTGAGGCCAATTTCTGCCTGGGCAGTGGCATTGTAAGGTGTGGTCCCCTTCTTTCAGCTCTTACATTCTTTCCACCACTTCTTTGGCAGTGGACTGAGTGTTGGAGAGGTTGTTCAATGATGGACACTTTTGCAATCCTTCTTTCTTCTCAGTACTAAGTTGACTTTTGAGTCATGCCATTGGTTGTCACCATTTGAAAAGAGAAGCTTTCCTAATCAACAGTGAGTGCAGCATTAATATGTGAATGTGAACATTAGGTGTAGTGCTTTCTAGGCAGTTTAATGAGAATAATATATACACATAGCCAGACAAGAGTAGGCTTCACTCCCCTAAAGTTCATGACCTTTCTTGCCATGGGCTTTTCATTAGTTTTTCAGTACCAAGCATTCAATACCTCCCATAGAGTGGGCCTGCAGTCCAATTGGTGAGCAGTTGGTTTTCCCAAGAGCAGACATTACACTATTGCACTCATTTGGCCTGTATGGCCAAACTTGAGGCTTGAAAACAGTGTCCACTGTTTTTACCTCTAATGACTGCTTTCTCCAGGAGAGCTTCATGCATGCAATGCAGCTTTTTCCAGATTTCAGTTGGCTGCTCTACAGCAAGGAGGTTTTTTTTGCTCAGTCCCAGCTTGATTCTTCAGTGATCTTGCTGCTCTGGCATGTGATGTCTTCAACAATAGGGTCTTACCATCTGTTTGTGAGGGGAAATCCAGGGGCCTTCTATCTCAGGAATAGGAAAAGAGAAACAAAATTACGTTACCCTAAAGAAATCTCAGAGGCAGGCCTGCTTGTGGTAGCAGCTTCCAGCTTTCTGCTTTGCAGGCCCAATCCTTCCACACAGGAGACACTTGAAGCCTTCCCCTTCCTCTGCCTCACTGTATTTCTGCAACATGGAGACTTTAGCTAGATCAGTTTTTGTACTACAACTGGAACTGATATTTGTATTATGATCCAGTTGTGTTCTTTCCAACTCAATTTTCTTTCTGGAGAAAAATAGGGAGTTGGTCAAGGTATTGTTGCTCACACAAAAGTCTATACTTTTGCAGCTAGGATAGCTAGGATCCACATATGAGACATAACATGCAGCATTTGGTTTTCTTGGCCTGGTTTACCTCACTTAGTATAATCCTTTCCAAAACAGTCCATTTCCTGGCAAAAAACCCCCACTATTTCATATTACTTGACTGCTGAAAAGAACTCCATTGTGTAAATAAATGTACCACATTTTTTTTAATCCATTAGTCTGTAGAGGGACATCTAGGCTGGTTTCATTTCCTAGCTATTGTCTATAGAGCAGTAATAAACATGGTTGCAAGTATCTCTAAGGTAGTGAGAATAGTCATTAGGATATATGTCTAGAAGTTCTATAGCTGGATCAAATGGTAAATCTACTTGTAGATGTCTCAAGAACCTCCACACTGATTTTGACAATGGTATAGTATACCAGATTACATTCCAAAAGTGTAGAAGTATTACCCTTTCCACATACTCAACATTTGTTGTCATTTGCTTTCATGATGACATCCATTCTGACAGGAGTGACATCGAATCTCAAAGTGGTTTTGCATTTTTCTGATGGCAAAGGAAGTAGAACATTTTTTGATGGTTATGTCCTATGTGTATTTACTCTGCTGAGAATGTTCTATTTAGTTCATTGACCAATTTATTTTATTTTGTTTTACTTTTTCTCAAAATTTTAAAACATTTTTCATGATTATAAACATAGTCCCATGGTAATACTATCCCTCCCCACAATTTCCACTTTGAAATTAAATTCTCCATCATATCCCATCCCCATCTCAATAATTCGCTCTTTTATTTTGATGTCATGCTCTTTCCCTCCCCTTATGATGTCTAGGTAGAGTCAGGCACTATGAGGTCATGGATATCCAGGCCATTTTATATCTGAGGGAGCACATTGAAAGGAGTCCACCATTCCTTTGGCTCTTACATTCTTTCTGCCACCTCTACTGCATTAGACCCTGAGCATTGGAAGGTGCGATTGAGATGTTACTTGGTACTCTAGTCATTTCTTTTGAGCACCATGATACCATCTGAGTCATCCCAAAATCACTGCCCTCTGAAAAGAGAAGATTCTCTACCCAAAGTGAGAGTAGCATTAATATAAGGGTATGAATATTAAGAGAAGTGTTTACTTGGCAGTTTGATAATCATAGTATATACACTTGTACAGACATCAGCAGATGTTACACCCCTAGGGCTCATGACTACCCCTGTTTAAGTTTTCAATATCAGGGATGTATTCCCTCCCATGGAGCAGACCACCAGTCCAATTGGAGGGCAGCTGGTTTCCACCCTGACAGACGTGCTGCTATTACATCTGTTGGCTCATTTGGCCTGGATGGCCAATTATAAGGCTTGCAGTGTCCACTGTTGAGTATCTTCACTGCTGGAATCTCTTTCTCCACTGAACTGCATGTAGAATGGCTTCTTCCAGCTTTCTGTCAGTTGGTCTACATGGAGGAGGTAATCAGCTCAGTTCCAGCAGGATTTCTCAATGGCCTTGCAGCCCAAGTATGTGGAGCCTTCAGCAATAGGGTCTTACCATCTATTCCTGGTGGCAAACCAAGGGTCTCAGTAATGGCTTATAATGTTTTGGGGGTGTCAAGGAACTCCCTGGCCAACAACTTACTGGAAGGTACCACACCCATGGCACTGAAAATTTTCTAGCAATGATCTATGGCGCCTGAGTGTTCCACTGTCCATATGATCATATGGAGGATTACATATGATTTATTTATATCCTCTTATATTTTGATTAACTCTCCCTCCACATTTCCTTTACTCAAACTCCTTCCCTGACCTCACTTTGGGCCTTTTTACTCCCATTAATCTATTCTTCCAGTTACATATGTACAATACCAACCTATTAAGTACCCTCCTTCCTTCTTATCTCTTCCCTTTGTGTCTCTTTTTTAGCTTAATGGCCTCTGCTACTGAGTTTTTTCCTTCTCACACAGAAGCCCAATAATCTGTAGCAAGGATCCACATATAAGAGAGAACATGCAGCGCTTGGCTTTCTGGGCCTGAGTTACCTCACTTAGTATAATCCTTTCAAGATCCATCCATTTTCCTGCAAATTTCATAATTTTATTTTTTCTTTACCACTGAGTTCAACTCCATTGTATAAATGTGTCATATCTTCATTATCCACTCATCAATTGAGGGACATCTAGGATGGTTCCATTTCCCAGCTATTACAAATTGAACAGAAATAAACATGATTGAGCCTGTACTTCTAAGGAAATGAGATAAGTCCTTAGGATATATGCCCTAGGGGTGCTATAGCTGGGTCATATGGTAGATCAATCTTTAGTTGTTTTAGGAAGCTACACATTGATTTCTGGAATGGCTGGACCAGATTGCTTTCCCACCAACAGTGTAGACGGCATTCTCCACATCCCCGTCAGCATTTACGATCATTTGTTTTCATGTTGCTAGCCAATCTGACAGGAGTGAGAAAGAATCTCAATTTAGTCCTTAGTCTGCATTTCCCTGATGCCTAGGGATGTAGAACATTTTTTTAGATGCTTATATGGCGTCTGTATTTCTTCCTTTGAGAACTCTCTAATTAGCGCCATAGCCCATTTTTTAACTGGTGTGCTATTTGTAACTTTAATTGGCTTCTTATTTAACTTTTTGAGTTCTTTGTTTATCCTAGATATTAATACTCTTTCAGATATATAGCTGGTGAAGGTTTTTTCCCCATTATGTAGGTTGCCTCTTTGCTTTATTCACAGTGACCTTTGCAGTACAACATCTTTGTAATTTCCTGAGGTGCCAGTGGTTAATCTGTGGTTTTATTGCCTGATAGAAGAATCTATTTTCATCCTTCTACAGATACATATCCAGTTTTCCCAGCACCATTTGCTGAAGAGGCTGTCCTTTCTCCAATAAGTATTTTTGGCATTTTTATCAAATATTAGGTGGCTGTAGCTACCTGGACTTACATCTGGGTACTCTATTCTGTTCCATTTATCTATATATCTGTTTTTGTGCCAGTACCACGCTGTTTTTGTTACTATGGCCCTGTAGTATAGGTTAAAAGCAGGTATGGTGATACCACCAGCCTTATTTTTGTTGCTCAGTATTATTTTAGATATTTGAGGTTTTTTGTAATCCAAATGAATTTTTGGATTTTTGTTTTTCCTATTGCCATGAAGAATGCCTTTGGAATTTTGATGGGGATTGCATTAAATGTGATTGCTTTTTGTAAGATTTCCATTTTCACAATATTGGTTCTTCCAATCCAGGAACCAGGGATGTTTTTCCACTTCCTACTGTCTTCTGCAATTTCTCGCTTAAGTGTTTTAAAGTTTTCATTGTAGAGATCCTTTACTTCCTTGGGTAGGATTATTCCAAGGTATTTTACTTTCTTTGATGCAATTGTGAATGGGAGTGATTCTCTGATTTCATCCTGTGTGTGTTTATTTTAGGATGTAGGAATGCTATTGATTTTTGTGTATTTACTTTGTATCCTTCTACATGGCTGTATGTTTTTATCAGCTCTAACAGTTTTGTAGCAGAGAAATTAGTATCCTTTATATATTGAATCATGTCATCTCCAATAGTGATAACTTGATCTCTTCCTTTCTAATTTGTATCCCTTGCCTTACTTCTATGGCTAAGACTTCAGTACTATATTAAATAAAAGTGGTGACAGTCCACACCCTTGTCTTATTCTTGATTTTACTGTAACAACTTCCATTTTTCCCCCAGTTAGTAATATGTTAGCTGTAGGCTTGTCATAAATAGCCTTTATTATATTGAGATATGTTCCTTCTATTCCTAGTCCCTGTAGGAATTTTATCATGAAGGTTTGTTGGATTTTGGTCAAATGCTTTCTTCTAATTCTAATGAGATGATCATGTGATTTTTGCCCTTCAATCCATTTATGTAATGTATTCCATTTATCGGTATGCATATTGAACCATCCATGCAGCTCTGGTATAAAGCTTACTTGGTCAGGATGATCTTTTCTTCTATTCTGGTTGCCAATATTTTGTTGAGAATTTTTTTTTTTTTTAGTATTTAGAGATATTTATTTCTGTGGTTTTTTTTTTTTTTTTTTTTTTTTAACTATTCAGTCCTTGATGGCATTCTTGATTTCAACATCAACTAGGGATGTTTGCATGGAAGATTTTCTATTCTTTTTTTTTTTTAATTTTTTTAAAGTTTTTATTACAGCTCCAGAGAAACTGTCCACATCTCAATTAATGTAAGTCAGTAATTATAGGAGAGCCACTCAGAAGACCTTGCACTGAATTCAAAGACTTAAAGAAACCATCCAATTTCTTGATGCCAAGGCTGTTAAGGCCAAAATTTGGACTGGCGTCCATCTTTATTAGTGAGTCAAATTTCTTAGATGGTTTTGTGACCGGAAAATAATATAAACAGTTATAATATAAAGCCTAAATATCTTTTCTAAAATCATTCTTTTTTGAATGAGTAATAATTTTTTCCTACTTCTTTTCTTTAAGGAAATGACTAATCTATACAATTTTTATTTAGGGATTGTATTTTGTTATTTATATTTGCTTATTGGATCTATTTATGAATCTTGCCTAACTTTTATATGCTTCTTGGCAGTAATATTTTTGCTCCACTTCCCTTAAATTGATTTAAAGAAAAAACCCATCTAATATGAATATATATAAAAATTCAAACAAAGAAAAGTTACCACTAAAACTCAATTACAATTAAAAAAAAATTTTTATTAGCATTTTCCAATTGTTGAGAATTTTACCATCTATGTTCATGAAGGGCATTGGCCCTAATTTTCTTTTTTTGTCTTATCTTTGCCTGGTTTTTTGTATCAGAGTGATGCTTGCTTCACAGAAGGAGTTTGGTGGAATTCCTTCTTTTTCTATTTTATGGAAAAATCTTAAGAAGCATTGGTGTTTGCTCTTCCCTGAAGGTCTGGTGAAATTCATCACTGAATCCATCTAGACCTGGGCTTTTTTCAGTTGGGAGATTTTTTTTTTTTTGATAACTGTTCAGATCTCCATGCTTCTTACAGGTCTATTTAAGTGGTTAATCTCCTATTCATTTAATTTAGGTAGGTCATATAAATCAAAGAAATCATCCATTTCTTTCAGATTTTTGTAGTTTGTGGAGTATATGCTTTTATAATAAGTTCCTAAGGTTTTTAAAAGTTTAAAATTTCTCTGGCATATGTTACATTATTCTTCTCTAATTTTAATAATATGTCCCTTCTTTCTTTTGTTAAATTTGCTGAACATTTATGAATCTTCTTTATCCTTTCCAAAAACAACTCTTTGTTTCATTGAGTCTTCAGATTGTTTTTTTAGTTTCTATTTCATTAATTTCTGTCCTAATCTCTATTATTTCTTCCTGTCTACAGATTTTGGGTTTGCCTTGTTCTTCTTTTTCCAAGGCCTTAAAGTGAAGCATTAGTTCATTTGCTTGAGACCTTTCTAATTTCTTAACATAGTCACTTTATAATTTTTTTTTCCCTCTTGATTTCTTCATTGACCCATTCATTATTTAGTAATATGTTGTTTACTTTCCATGATTTTTTGTATTCTCTATAGCCTTTCTTGCTATTGATTTGTAGTTTGATTCCACTGTGGTCAGATAGAATGCAAGGAATTATTTCAATTATTCTATATTTGTTAAGATTTGCTTTGTGTCCTCATACATGTGTATTTTAGAGAATGTTCTATGAGCTGCTGAAAAGAATGTATATTCTGCAGCATTTGGATGAAATGTACTGTAGATATCTGTTAAGTCCATTCCATGACCTCATTTAGTCAGATGCCTCTTTGTTTATTTTTTCCCCAGGATGACCTGTCATTAGATGAGAGTGGGGTATTGAAGTCATCCACTACAACTGTGTTTGGTGTTTTGTGTGACCTTAGCTCTAATAGCATTTGTTTGATAAATTTTGGGTCTCCCATGTTAGGTGCATATATGTTTAGGATTGTAATCTTCTCTTCTTGGGGGTTACCTTTAATAAACATAAAGTGGCCTTCCTTATCTTTCTTAACTAATGTTAGATAGAGGTCTACCTTGTCAGATATTAGGATAGCAACCCCTTCTTGTTTTCTATGTCCATTTTCTTGGAACACTGGTTTCCAACCTTTCACCCTAAGATAGTGTCCATCCTTTGTAGCAATGTGGGTTTCTTGGAGGCAACAAATTGATGGATCCTGCTTTTTAACCCAGTCTGCAAACTTAGGTCTTTTAGTTGGGGCATTGAGGCCATTGATATTAAGAGTTAGTATGGAAAGATGTGTATTTACTTTTGCCTTTTTTTTTTTTGTCGTTCTTCTGGTTTTACCTTTGTTGTCTTGTGCTAACTAGTATTTGAGTATTGTTTATTTTTTTCCTGGTTCCATATATGTGTGCTTTTCTTTTTCTTCAGCATGGAGGGTTCTTTCAAGTATTTTCTGTAGAGCTGGTTTTGTCTTCAATTACTCCTTTAGCCTGCTTTTGTCTTTATTTCTCCATCTATTTGAATGGATAGCTTGGCAGGATAAATTAACCTTGGTTGTGTTATCTATCAGAACTTGGAATACATCACTCCAAACTGTTCTGGCTTTTACAGTTTGTATTTAATAATCTGCTATAATCCAAATGGGCTTGCCTTTGTAGGTAACAATTTTTCTCTCTGACTGCTTTCAATATTTTTTCTTTGGTTTGTATGTTTGGTAGTTTAGTGATAATATGGCGAGGAGAGGTTCTTACCATGGTTTGTCTGGCTGGAGTTCTAAAGAATTCCTTCATCTGCACTGGCACATCTTTCCCAATTCAAGGGAAGTTTTCTTCTATGATTTTTTTGAAGGTGCCAACTATGCCTTTGGAATGACATTCTTTTCCTTCTACTATGCCCTGAATTTTTATTTTTTATCTTTTCATAGTGTCCCAAATATCTTGAAATTTCAACTCATAGTTTTCTATAAGTTTGTCTTTCTCTTTGTATTTGTATTACTCTCTGTATTAGATCTGCCACCTCATCTTCTAGCTTAGATAGTCTTTCCTCTCCTTCATCAATTATACTGGTGAGATTTTCTAGAGTTTTTTATTTCATTGACTGTGTTTTTTTATTGCTAGTAATTCTGGTTTTTTCTTTATTATTTCTATTTTCTTATTTATGTCTAATATTGACCTCTTTATTTCATTAAATTGGTCTACTGTGTCTTTTTGGCTCCCTTTGATTTCTTTTTTGGTTTTAATCCTCCCTTCAGGGAATGTGGTAATTGGAGGGCTATGAAAGCAAGGATCAAACAGCAGTAAGGCATCATTGTGTTATATACATCTAGAAAGAAGTGTTTGCAGGTTAAAGTGAGTACCACACATAGATACACTAGCACAACACATACACAGAGGGCCCAATAGAGAGCTATGTGTCCTTGATGGCCAGACAAGCCTGTATCCTTCAGGGACATTTCAATGATGCCAAACACAGTGGGAATGGGAGTTGGCCTCTCCAGTTGGTTAGCTGTGTTCTCTGGGGCAGAGTCATCTTGATGTTGTTCCAGCTTTGTCCTGTCAGAGAAAAAAGGAAATTTTCTCAGGGAGGTGTTTCTTCCTTGGGTATGTGAGATGTCATTGGTGGGTCATCAGCTTGTTTTACAAGTCTCTCTGGCAGACACTTCACAGCATTTTCTTTGTGTCAAACAAGCATACTGATCCTCGGCCCCAAATGAGTACTGGGTCTGAGCCATTCCATTTTAAGGTTAAAGAATCTTTCCACATGGCTTTGGCAAAGGTATTTTTTTTGTATTTGTGTGCCATCAGTGTTCAGCAGCTGAATTTCCCTCAGCATCAAGGGTTAAAAAGTTTAGGAAAGACAAGGTATGATAAAGGATATTTCTTGGAGAATCTTTTATGGGATAGAAATTCCCTGCTTTTAATTTTTGGAAGGTATATTTAATAGTTTAATGGGCTCACTCATCAATTTCTTGACCCTGGGGATTGTATGGTATGCCTGTAATATGTTTAATTTGTAATTGATGACATCAATTTTGGAATTTTTTTCCAGTATATTCAGGACCATTATCATTTTTAGTAATTTGGGGCTTTCCCATGATTCCAAGGCAATTGAGTACATGAACAATGACATTTTTTGAAGCTTCTCCAGCCTGGAGACTGGCAAAGGTGAATCTACTAAAGGTATCCACAGTAACATGGAGGTATTAAAGATTAGCAAATGAGGGAATATGTGTTACATCCATTTGCTAGACCTCATTGGGAATTAAACCTCTAGGGTTTACATAAATGGGGGACAGGTAGGAGGGTGACACAGTTGTGCATTGTTTGACTATGTGGTGGGCTTGTTCCCTAGTGATTTTAGAAAGAAGACGCAAGGTTTGAGAATTAAGGTGATGTACAGAGTGGGCTGCTTTGGACTAGGCCACAAGATCGAGCTCCACAAGGAAAGCAAACTGGATGGCTCTGTCAGTCATGGCAGTGCCTGTGGCTAGAGGCCCAGGGAGTTCAGAATGAACACCAATATGGCCTATATAAAAAGGGTGTTGCCTAGAATGTATGCATTGCTGAATGGAGAAAAACAGGGGTGGCGTTTGTAGTGGGTTTTATATATGGCACAGTTTCTAAAAGGGGGATGCATGGAGCAATATAAGCACTATCAGTATACAGATTAAAGGAAGTATTTGGAAGTTGTTGAAAAACCTGTAAAACAGCAAAAAGCTCCACCAATTGAGCAGAGTGGAATGGGGATTGTAGGGAAGTGGTTTGATTGTTTACAGTGAAGACTGCCACTCCATTAGAGGAGCCATCAGTGTAAACTAGGGGGACATGGGGAAGGGGTCAGGGAGAGGTTAATGTAGGAAAAACAAATGGTTGAGTTCTCAGAAATTGGAGAAGCTTGTTAGCAGGGTAATGGTTATCAAGGGATCCCTGAAAAGAGGAGCAAGATATTCCCCAGTTGTCATCATTCTGCATTAACCACTGTATTTGGGTAGTGGAATAGGGTAGAATGATTTTATCAGGGTCTTGATCAAATATTTTTATTAATTTTTATTTTTATTAAATCTGCCACCCATGTGATATAAGGGGTAAGGACTTTGGGTCATGAGGCAGGAAAATGGACCCAGAAGCCAGAACACCCCAGTGGGTGTAAAGTCAGTGGCAGAGATGACCAAGAGAAGAGTCTTCTCATAAGTGATAAAAGTGACCCTTTGGCTCAGAATTTCGGCCTCACTATCTTTAGGTCCTCTAGGGCGGGGGCTGTTAATGAGCAGCATGAGGCAGGGTCTGGGTCTCCTTTGAGGGTGTCAAACAAGGGTTTAAGCTCTCCAGTAGTTAGCTTAAGATAAGGCCTGAGCCAATTGATATCTCCTATGAGTTTTTGAAAATCATTTAAAGTTTTTAGATGATCAGTTATAAGTTGAATCTTTTGTGAAATAATTTTGTTATGAAAAAGTTCAGAGCCTAAGAATAAGTAAGGAGGTTTTAATTGAATTTTATCAGGAGCTTTCTGAAGACCACCTCAGTAAGGGTGCTAGAAAGCTCTTGAGAGCAAGTAAAGAGTTTAGTGGGATCAGGTCCGGCCAACAGAATGTCATTCATTTAATGAATGATATACAAGTAAGGCCATCTATGTCTAAATGGGATCTATAATTTGGGCAACAAATTTTTGACATAGCATAGGGTTATTGGCCATCCCTTGGGGCAAGACTTTCCATTGGAATCTTGGCATAGGGCCTCTAAAATTTACCAAAGGTAAACTAAATGCAAAATGATGATGATCCTCAGAGTTCAAGGTAATTGTACAAAAGAGATCCTTCAGGTCAATAATGATTTTCAATATCCTGCAGGAATTGCCACTGGAGTGGGGAGGCCTGGTTGTAGGGCTCCCATAGGTACCATGGCCTTGATACTGGGATAATAAGCCCTATTTATTTCCTAATCACATTTTCTTAAAATACTGTTTACCATCCTTTCACTAAGACAGTGTCGACCTTTTATTAAGAGATGAGTTTCCTGGAGGCAACAAATGGCAGGATCCTGCCTTTTAATCTAGTCTGCAAGCCTGTGTCTTTTGGTTGGGGACTTTCATATTAAGAGTTATTGTTTTTTTAATTTACTGTTGTTTGCTTTTATTTATTTATTTAGAGCAAAAGAAAGAGAAAAGGAGTCAAATAGATAATTGGCATACCAGGGCTTCTAGCCACTGCCAATGAACTCCAGATGCACGCACTCCCTTGTGCACCTGGCTAACCTGGGTCTTGGGGAATTGTGCCTCAAACCAGGGATGTATGCTTCACAGGCAAGTGCTTAAGTGCTAAGCCATTTCCCAAGCCCATTATATTGAGTTCTTTTCAAAGATATATATTTATTGTCACCATTCTTTTTGCTTTGTAGTATTTTCTGTTTTCCCTTTACTCACTTGTTTTAACTGATTTTTGAGTATGGTTAATTTTTTTCTTTCCCCTGCCATTCCTGTGTGCATTTTGTTTTATCTTCAGCATAAAGGATCAAGTATATTCTGTAGAACTAGTTTAGTTGTCATAAATTCCTTTAGCCTGCATTTTGTTTTGAAGGTTCATATTTGCCCATCAATTTGGATAGATAGCTTTGCAGGATAAAGAAATCTTGTTGACAGTTGTTACCTTTCAGAAATTGGAATACATCATTGGAAGCCCTTCTGGATTTAAAATTTTGTAATGAGAAATCTGCTGTTATTTTAATGGGCTTTCTGTTGTTAGGTAACTTACAGTTTTCTCTCAACCACTTACAACATATTTTCTTTGGTTTGCATGTTTAGTAGTTTAATCATAACATGTCGAGGAGAGGTTCTCTGGTTTTGTCCATTTGGTGTCCTAAAAGCTTCATGTACTTGTGTTGGCATTTCTTTCCTAAGTTGGGGAAAACTTCCTTTGATGATTTTGTTGAAAACACCTACTAAGCCTCTGGATTGAAGGTCTCCTGAATTCTTACTTTGAGCTTTTCATAGTTTCTCAGATATCTTGAAATTCCCATTCATACCTTGCTATTAGCTTGTCTTTCTCTTTGTTGGACTATATTAGGTCTGTCACCTGGTCTTCTAGTTTAGATATTCTCTTCTCTCTTTCATCCATCCTACTTGTGAGACTAAGCCTTTTTACACAACCCAGGACTTGGCCCACGGGATGGTGCTGTCCATAGGGTATCCTTTTCCACTTCATTAACCTAACTTAGAAAAGCCCTCATAGACATGCCGAGGGATTTGAATCTTTGCAATTATAGATCCTGTCTTATTGCTAATCAATATTGTGTCACAATAACAAAGTAGAAGTATAGGAATATATTATTATAAATTTGGTTTGTAGGGTTTAAAAATGGCTTAGCCGTTAGGGGGTGCTTGCTTGAAAAGCCAAAGGCCCCAAGTCCAATCCTCCAGAAAACACATTCACGAAGTAGTGCATGCAGGTGGAGTTCATTTGCAGTGACTGGAGTCCTTGACATACCCATTCTCTCTTTCTCGCCTCCTCTTACTCCTCTTCTTTCTCTCTCCCTCTGAAATAACTTTTTAAAAAGTGAGCTATAGGTCATGAATTAGGTCTGTATCAGTTACTAGACTATCTGCTAAATGTGTATAAACATTAATCCTCAGAACTGTATAAACTGGAGATTGTGACTCATGCTTGTTATTCCAGAACAGAGGAATGGATGCAGGATTAACACTTTAATATCACTGGACTGGGCTTGGTGTTGCACACATTTAATCCCAGCACTCAAAAGGCAGAAGTACTAGTATCATCAAAAGTTTGAAATTAGCTTAAGACTACATAGTGAATTTCTTAGTGGGCACTGACCTATAACCCCTACTACCCAGGTTGGGGCTACCATCCACAATGAGCTTTTGATCAGAGAAACCTACAAGGTTTCCCCAAACAATGACAGACTTTTGTCAGAGTACTTGATGACCCAACAAAGGCCAGTGGTAAGACCCTATTGCTGAAGACTCCATACACAGCTGACGCGTAAAATGGAATGGCTTGGCTGGAAGCCAGGAGAGAGTCAGTCCCCAGACAGTCAGCGTTTCTAGTGCCAGAAGGTGCTACATGGGCGGCTGGGGTGAAATGACCAATATCTGTCCAAACAACTCATTGTCTAACCTAATTAGCAACAAATAAGCTGATGTGATGCCCACACAAGTGCAATAGTGGCACACAGCCATGGTGGGGAACCAACTGCTCTTGATTTGCCTGGGTTAAAGTGAGATTTAAGCTCAAAAAGTCAAAAAAACTTCAAGGTCATCTTTGACTACTAACACATTAAAAGCTAGATGAGGAGATATGTGGCCCAGTATACAACCCAAAACAGCATAACTTGTTTAGCTCTTGAATTTTTCACATAATTGTTGCAGTCCATGGATGAGTATGGGTAATTGATAAGGGTCAGGAAGGCTGCAGGGAGGGGTCAGGGGAAGCTTAGCAGCTTCTCTAGCTGTCACAATATATACTTTGAAGAAACTTAAAAGTGAGTAGACTCCATAGAAAGTAAATAAACAAGTAAGAGTCTGGCATGGTGGCACATGCCCTTAATCCAAGAACTGGGGAGTTATAGGTAGGAGGATAGTGGTGAGTTAAAGTCCAGCCTCAGTCTACACAGTTAGGAGATCCTACCTTGAAAATAACAATAAATAAGGAAAAGGATGAATAGACTCTAGATGGTAGTGACAAGCTGTGGTTAAAAGCCATTTTCAGGTAAAATGTAAGAAGAAGCAAATTGGAAAGAAGTTTAAAGAAAGGCATAGGAAGAGATTTACAGATTTAAGTCATGGCTAAACTTCAATTACTGAGTGCATTTTTGTGTTCATAGAACTTCCCTAGAACAGTGATCTTAATGAAAGCAAGTGAGATGGTTATCTACTACATCTTAAAACAAAATATACCTCAAGATAGGATAAGTAAATAATTGTGCATTAGAAGAATGCTAGCTACTTTAATGTATAAGGTTCACATTGTGTTATTATCCTGGTTAAACTTACTGTCTTGTGGCTATAACCTTACACATTTGATATCAAAAGTTGTCACCAAACGAGAGTGGGACAAATGCACCCTTTAGCACCTCTTGTCAGAATAGGATACTTGGGAATACTATTGCACTCACAAAACAAAGCACACAACATTAAGGGGGTTGGGTGTGTACCCCCGGCACAGCAGCCACTTCCCAGCCATACAGCAGAAGGAAAACTAGATTCAGGTACCAGTTAGTCTTCTGAGCCTGGAAAGACATATGCCAAGTGCTTGTATGTTTCTTCTCTTTTCTTACTGTCTAGGTCATACGTCTCCTTCTCCTTCATTTGTTCTTAAACTTTTGCTCTAAAATTCTGATTTGTGAAAAGTAAGATAAACTACATTATTTTCATCACACTAGATATTAGGATGCTTTCAAAGCCTAACTCTAAAGGGAAGTATGCATTTTGACTACCAATTTAAAACATCTCTGTTGTTAGGCTATGATATTTCCTTTTCAATGGCTCCACTTGGGAAAGTATTCCATTAAGGACTAACAAATGAAACCTACAACAATGGAAAACACGGTAAAAATAAAAAAGAAAAAGAGAAACTAATTTCTCAAATTGAAGAGGAGAATCCTATCCATTAACTAACTCAAGAACCCTGGCCAAACAAGCTTGAGGAGCAGGCACATCTAAGTACCACAGGAGCCTCCTACAGTCAACCACCATATAGGAGAAGGGGAAGCACAAAGAAAAGAGCAAAAGATGCCTACTCTATATAACTGTTGAATAAAGTAATTTTAACTGCCTTCAGCTGGTAATCTAGAATAATTCTCCATTCCCGATTTCCACTAACTTTCTTCTTATGGTCTTCACCCAGTATAACTCAAAAGACCTACAAAAGGGGATGGTTGATAAACACCCTATCATCTTGAGACATGGAGAAAAGGTAGTCATTATTTTGTTGTTCTTATTTTTAAAGTAGATTCTCACTCTATGCCAGGCTGACTGAAAAGGTCTGCGGCAGTTAAACTGATTGCAAAGCGTACATGTTCACGTTCAATTTCCCAATAACCACTTGCAGCCAGGACCACAAAGTGGCCTGGAATCTGTGTGAAGCAGCAATATGCTCTAGCATACTTAAAGAACTTTTCCTCTCTGTCAAATAATATTTTCTAAACCTCAATATTTTATTTCTCTTCATATGTCAGAAAAAATGATAGCCATGTGATGAGTTCAGGATGACACTATATATATATTGGTCATCCTGGCTAGAGTAAGACCCCATCTGGAAAAACCATTGAGAAAATAAAAGCCAGCCAAAAGGAATATGTTTTTTTTTTTTTTTTTCAGTTGGAATCCTTTTAATACTTAAATATAAAAGTAAGCACTGACTTTTTTTTTTTTTTAACACATAACACACAGGTCTTCTTCTATTAGCCAAAATTTTCAGAGGAAATGAGCTGTTCTGTCCATAGGCCCATCATCCCATCTTCTGGCTGAACTCGCAGCCAGCCTCTGTCGCCAACACACACAAGGGTCCCTGGTGGCTGTTTTGCTCTATGGCTGTGATGTATTTTGTCAGTTTCTTTTTGTGTGCATGTCCCTCTCTTAACATATCCATTCTTTAAAAACAGAAAAAGGTTGTTAACGGTCATGGTTGCTTGCTTGCTTCCCACTGGCATTAATGTTTTACCCCACAGTGGGCTAGTGAGGAACTTCCAGTGAGGAGCAACTTACTAAAACAGTGGGCAAAGCTGGAATAACCATCCGCATGGCTGCCATCTGGAGCCAGAGTCGGAACAGGAAATAAAAGTGAGGACAGTATGAAGGGCACAGTTGCAAGTTGGGAGTCTCCATGAGACAGTAAGGGAGTGTTCACACCCCATCCCAAGTTTAAACAGATCAATGTATAAAGGTTAAAAAGGGGGAGGGAAACCCAAATGACCAGTTCAGACAACCGAATTTCAAAATTCTCCCACAGGCTTAATTAAAGCAGCTGAACATCTAAATTTTTCCAGGAAGTGGAGGTAGAGCCCCTGGCATTCCTCCTGACAGCCCTGTGTTAGGCCCTGGAAGTATCTGTCGCTGCTGTAGTTGCTGCTGATGCTCCATCTGCAACTTTTCTGTCTTAAAGATAACAGGAAGAACCAGGATCATAAAGGAAGTAGTCCCAATCCACAAAGCTGCCCTGGAAAATTGGTACATTTTTTGAGTCACAAAGAGTGAGAGATCAAAGGTGGCTCCGGCCGCGGACCGGACCCTCTCCGGGAACATTTTCGTCAGACCCCAGAGTCTCTCCTACAGAGTTTCGTCTAGCTCGTGGTCGTCGTCCTCTTCTAGCTCCTCCTCGGTCTTTTCCGCAAATCTTCACATACGTGGCAACCATTTCCATTGTCATCCTATCATATTTTTGCTTATTTAAATAAAAGATACTTTCATTTGACAAGTCTTATTTTTTTTTTGAATCAGAATCCAAATCTACCCAGGCTTACCAGAAACTCACTCTGCAGCTCAGATTGGCCACAAATTTACAGCCTTATTAGTGTGTGAATAAGGGCATGCGCATATTATTCTTTGTTTTCATATTCACATTTGTCAACCAGATGGATACAGAGCTTCTTGGACTAGTACTACCATTATTACAAGGGGAATCCCATCAGCCTGTAAGCTAAGATGTTCTCTCATAAGCAGTATCTTTTTCCCCTCATTTTAAAATTATTTATCTATTAATTAATTTATTTGACAGAAAAAGCAAAAAGGAAGGAAGGAAGAGAGGGAGGAGTGGAGAGAGGGAGGGAGGGAGGGAGGAACGGCATAAGGACCTCTTGCTGGTGCAAATGAACTCTAAATGCATGTGTTCCTTTTTGTATCTGGTCCTATATGGGTATTGCGGAATTAAGCTCGGGACAGCAAGCTTTGCAAACAAGCAATGTTGACTATTGCACCATATCTTCAGTCTATCACCCCTTTTTTCAGCTGGTATAGAAAGTCACCTATTCTATGACCATCATCCATATTCGTCAATTAAATTTTCTATTCAAATATTCCATTCTGAAATGATACAGTTTAAATATAATCTGAGTTTGGAACCTGACTCCAAACTGCCTATAAAATTCTATAAAGCCAATTTACTCCCACAATAATATCTTCAATTCTTTTCATTATTCATTTAAACCTGTCACCCTTCATCTTCCAATCATTCAAATCATGCTGTGGATCTAAGTCTATTTTAGCTGTTTAGTTTAGTTTGGTTTCATTTGGTTTTTCAAGGCAGAGACTTGCACTTATCAAAACTGACCTGAAATTCACTAAGTAGTTTCATGCTGGCTTTGAACTCACAGCAATCCTCCAATCTCAGGCTCCTGAGTGGTGAGATTAAAGGCATGAGCCAATATACCAGGCATATGTCTTAATTCCTTACTAAAAATTTTCGGGTATTATTTAGTCCCTTAAAAAACTGCACTTATGTGCAGACAATGGCCTGGGCATGATTGTGCACAACTTTAATCCAACCACTTAGGAAGCAGAGGTAGGGGGAGTGCCATGAGTTTTGAGGACAGCCTCAAAATATAGAGTGAATTTGAGGTCAGCCTGCATGGTGAGCACAACCTTCAAATTAAATAAATAAGTAAATACAAAATAATACATCAACATAAAGACAATGATTTCCTGCCTTAAGTATGCCACAGATTTTAAGGAAAATCAGCATTATCTGTTGCTTTGTATTTCTAACCAACTGGTCTAGTGCTGCACAGCTTGTACATACCCAAACCATATATCATTTTAGGACCAAAATTATTTTTTTTTCTTTTTTCTTTCTTTTCCTTTTTCTTTTTCTTTCTTTTTTTTTTTTTTTCCGCAGTGATTCACTGTGACATTTAGGAAATCAGTATGTAACCCAACCTTACATTGAACTAAAAATCCTCCTGTTCATACTTCTAGACCACCGGAACCACAGATGTTGACTACCACACCTAGCTTACTTGGTGCTTAAGCCAAACTTAGACCTTATTTATGACAAGCCAAATTTGGTTTTGTAAGCTGTGTTGTAGGATTCAGTCCTTTTCAATATAAACTCTACATTTTATTTCTTTTTTTTTTTTTTGCTTTCAAAAGTAATTTATTTGGATTTTCCATATTCTTTAATGAACTGTAAATATATTAACAGAAAAGACTCCCCTCCCCCTCCAAAGACTGTACAATTTCTGAAATAAGTCAGGAAATGCAAAGACATAAAATTACATTGTTTCAATGCAAACAGAACACACACATCACACCCACACTTGCATATTTTCCATGTTTTCACAAAGAAAATAGAACATTGTATTGCATTTTATTTCTAATTACTGATTAGTTCAGTCCTATTTAGCCATACAGTTATAATACATTATTACAGAAAAAAAATATTGTCGCTGGTCTTCCAAGGCACATCCTTACACAAGTTTATCCTACAGCATTTTCAAATGGTCTTTTTAATTTATTTTTAATTTTAGAGAGACAGAAAGGGAGAGAATTGGCATACTTGGGCCTCAGCTACTGCAATCAAATTCCAGATGCTTGTGCCACATAGTGGTCATCTGCAGCCTTGAACTTGCCTCACATTTCTGTTTCTGCTTATGTGGTATCTGAAAAATCAAACAAGGATCCTTAGTCTTTGAAGGTAAACTGGTTAACCACTGAGCAATCTGCCCATCCCAACTTGGGGTGAGTGGTTTTGCCCATTGTTGCCAAATGACTTTCCTTCAAAGTGATCCGACTCTTAAAAACAGCTGGAAAAATATTTATAAAACTGAAAATTTTTATATAATTCTAAATCCAACCAGATTCAAAGGTATAGTAACTTCTAGTCCCATAACACAAACCACAATTAGCCATTTATCACATGAAAATATATATTTACTTTTAGCAAAGCATTATAAAAAATTAAATTCCACCTGTTATTGTCATGAGTTGAGTCTGAGTAGTATAGAATCAAAATGATATCTAACAAATTTGGGTATGACCAACCCAATTTAAATGCAACCCAAGCTGCTCCAAGCCTCACAGGAAATGAATCACAGTTTAGCTGCCAAGCACTTGAGTATAATCAACTCTTGCTGGCACCCACTGAAAGGCTCCTACACAGAAGATGGGATGTGCCCAAGTTCCTCTATACGATTTTTCCTGCACTAATCTTTATTTTTCATGTGGCAATTGATTAAAAATATCCTTTTTAGTGACAGATCACAAAATATTACATATCAGCATATTTTACATTTTATTTTTATTTTATTTTTAGAATCATGCATTATGAACTTTCCCCATAAAAGCATATTCTCTGTTGGTGAGGACTGACAAGGAGAAACTTTACAACAAAAAATCTCCATTATAGGCTTGTGCTATAATATGATATGATAATATTGTTAGCATTTGGGTTGATGAAAATTTAGGAGGGAATGGTAAAAGAGGGTTGAATTTTTTTTCTGAAATAAATGTTTAACTGCAAATAAAGTATAACTTGAGATGTTTAGATTTTAGGTTAATGTTTTTTTTTTTTTTTTTTTTTTTTTTAAGAAACAGCAAGAGACAGTAAGAGGGAGGGAAGGAGAGAGAGAATTAGGACACAAGGGCTGCAGTCATTGCAATTGAAATCCAGATATACATCACCTAGTGGGCATGTGTGATTTGCACTTGCCTCACCTTTGTGAATCAGGTTTACATGGGATCTGGAGAATTGAATATGTATCCTTAGGCTTTGCAGGCAAGTGCCTTAACTAAGCCATCTCTCCACCCCAACATTTTATTAAGCAGAAAGTTGCATGGGCAGTCTTGCTATTTTTTTTTAAATTTTTTGACGTAGGGTCTCACTCTGGCCCAAGCTGACCTGGAATTTACTATATAGTGTCAGGCTGGCCTTGAACTCATGGCAATTCTCCTACCTCTGCCTCCCCAGTGCTGTGAATAAAGACATGAGCTACCACACCTGGCCTGTATAGGCATATTATATGTTACTACCATCATTTCCTTCCTTCCTGCCCCCATTCTGCTGAGGGCACTCCTCAGTGGGATATCTGGTTTTATGCCTCAGCTCATGGGTTATGAGATGTGAGAGCATTAATCAGTCATTGTTAGGTGAGAACAACGCCTTTGGTCTTAATCTTTTCAGCCCCTCTTCTGCAGAATTTCCTGAAGTAATGTGGATGTTTTAAGTTAACTTTAGTGTCACTCTCTCAGCACCTTATGTATTTCTGCTTTAGTGGACTTTTAGGATGCTCTGTGTCTGTCTTTCTCCATGGTCCTGTCACTGGTTGACCACCTAGCAATTGAGGCAGCATGCTTGTTCCTACCGCCAATTATTCCATAGTCTCACCTGGACCCTGGCTGATTGCAAGGGGTGGTATAACTTCTTTTACTTGCTCCCTTCTGAAAATGGAAAACAGTCTTCAAAGGAGACTGATGTTGGCATAGGTTCAATAGGATGAACATGAACAGGGATTCAGATGGTTCTAACCACTCTCTTGGCTAATGACTAGTGGGAGCTTCCTTTTGGAGTCCCTTTTTTGGGTCTGAATAGGATTCTGACTTGATTCCTAATAGCAGCTATGGGTTCTTTTCCAATGAGTGGATCTCTTACCCAATAGGAGAGCCATTGATTACCTACCTGGGCTGTGTGCCAGTATTGCACAGGTTTGTCCCTCTTGTCTGGATGGTTAGATTTTTTTTTTTTTTACAGCACTTTTCTCTGTTAACACACAATATTATTGACCATTTTCCCTCAGCAGGTTCTGTGGAACTTTCCAGGACTATGTGGGTAGCCCATTTGGGGATGGGGTCCTTCCATATTTCATCCAGATCTCTTGATGTTCCTTGTCAGCATAATGTAGTGTCTTCACCAATATGGCTATGAATAACTTTTACCTCAGGCTAGTAACCAATTGCTTTGAAAGAAGCCGATCTTATTTGGGGGACTTCTTAGGTCTGTATGATCAACAGCTCAATGTGGATTGTATCCAGCTTCTGACTGTGTCATATAAGCCAAAGCCAAATCTTTTAGGGTTATGCTTCAACTCATCCTCTCCATTGCCCTTAGTATCCCCAAGTCCCTGAAAACTCCTATTTAAGGTAGTATCATTTTGTCTTTATGCAAGAGAAAGATTTCTATAGAATGAATTTGTTCTGGGTGTAGTTTTGTGTGTATTTCCCCTACACTTATGTTCCCTTTACCTAACAAACTTTCATCTCTATTATCTGACCCTTGAGTTGACTGTTGGGTTTGACTGCAGATGTGGGAGAACATGAAGCATTTGTCTGGCTGTGTTTATGTGAATTCATTTAGTAATATCTGTTCCAAATCCATCCATTTTCGAACAGATTCCATTGTGCCATGTTTCCTTACAACTGATTAGAATTCCTTTGCAAATGTTCCAAATCTTCATTATTGAATCATCAAATGATGGTCATCTGGGTTGGTTCCAGTTTTAGCTATTATGAATTGAGCAGCTGTGCAGGCAACTTATTACAAGACAAAAGGATAAGCCAGCCATGGTGGCACACACCTTTAATCCCACCTCTAGGGAGGCAGAGGTAGGAGGATTGCTGAGAATTCAAGATCACCCTGAAACTATATAGTGAATTCCTGGTCAGTTTGAGCTAGAGTGAGACCCTAACTCTGAAACCAAATATAAATAAACAAAAGAGATGTGCTATTTTATGCATCTCTACTTATGTGGATATTGGGGAATCAAACTTGGGTTATTGGGCTTTCAGGATTGTCACTGAAGCATGCATCATAAACACTGAGCCTTCCCCAGCTGAACAAAAATATTTCTATAAGAATACATTGTAGGGCTGGAGTATTACCTAGTGGTTAGGTCATTTGCCTGCAAAGCATAAGGACCCAGGTTCAATCCCTTTGTACTCACATAAACCACATGCACATGGTGGTGTATGTGTTTGGAGTTTGTGTGCAGTGGTTGGAGGCCCTAATATGTCCATTCTCTCCCTCTCCCCATCTCTCTGTGTGTACTTTTTTCAAATAAATGATTAGTTTTACAAAGGAATATATTCTTATGTCTTAAATATGAATCCAATATCTTCAGTCTAGTTACCTGGCTTAGTGCTTGCCAAACCGGGTTCAAAACCCTGCTACTCACATTAAAGACAGCTGTTGCTACAAATATTTGAAGCTAGGATACACATATCTGAGAGAGAAAGCAGTGTTGGAATTTGTGAAACTGTGTTACCTTTATTTTATAATGATTTCCAGATCCATACATGTTAGTTTCCTTTTTCAGTGTTTCTCATTAGTAAGTGCTTCATTCTGTACACATAAAGTATCTTCCTTATCCATTCATCTAGATGGGATCTAGAAAGATTTAATTCCTTACCTACTCTCAAGGAACATAGATGTGCTTGTATCTCTGTGTATAACATAGAGTCCTTTGGTATGCCCATGTGTGATATGGTGTTTTAGGCTTTTGAAAAAAGCCCACACTAGTTTCCCCAATGGTTGAAAACATTTACATTTCTACCAACAAAAGATACAGGCTCCTCTTTTCCACCATGAGATGTCTGTGTGTTTTGTGTCCCACCTTATTGGCTGAAACCTTCTCCCTTTGAGTTTACAAATTGTATGAGAGCAAGATCACAAAATCCAAAATGATAGAAGTGACTGGCAAAACTCCAGATGGTAAAAATCCACTAAACAATCAAGGACACAATTATGTTAATCACTAACAAAAACCACCAATGAATCTCATATTTCCCCAAGATTACAATAATCTCATCTTTTGTGAATATAAACATATGGCAGCAGAACCAAAGGGCTGAAACTCATAGACATCCCTAGTAATTGAAAAGATAAGAATTTGATGGTGTTTGCATGTGCTATTATACAGAGATCTATAGTCTATGGAGAAAGCAATTTCAAATCAATTCTTTATCTTGCCCACTGGGTCTCAGGGAGTATCAGAAAGATTGTAAGAGTCTTACGGTGTATGAGATTAGCCTAAAACACTGGTCTTCCTCCATCCCTTCAGAGACTGACTGAGGCATATAGGTCTACACAATGAATATCATCAACCCCGCTAAAACACTTAGCAGAATTGAGGTAGTGGTAGTGGAGAGGGGCTGTATGTGTGCGAAGATTTTATTTAAAAAACCACAAGAAACAAAAAAGAGCTATGGAGCTGGATCTCAGAGACATCATGATAATTCCAATGGGTAGCATGCACTGCTAACCATACAGATTTGAAAACCTTACATGTTGCCCAGTGGGATTATGATACAAAGAAGAAGGATTTTTGTTGATTAACCTAGAAAGAATATTCAAATTTTTTGGAAAACAACTTTGAAAATACCCACATCAGAAAATGACATTGCATTTTAACATTCACATGTTACATTTTATACTCTATTGACACTGAAAAGGGAGAAAGTTTAGTTGAATGTTACCTCCCTCTAATATTGCACATGAACTTCCCTTTCACATATCCAAATGGTTAACACTCAGGCTCATTTTAACCTCCACCATAATCTCTTCAGTAAATTCGCAATACTGGCAGCCATCTGAGATGGCCCTCAATAAATATTAGAATAAACAACCAAATGTTAGTTTATTTAATGCCAGACATATACATACACTTTCTTTATTTTAGATTCCTGACATTACTTGAGAAACTGTAGAGCAAAGAACAAAGATCTGTGAAGATGAAGATTTTACTGATTGCTGCTGCCATCTGTTTCATGTGTTCTGATCACTAACTTCCATTGGAGGTCTTAGAAGCACTAGGGGACTATGAACCAGAGGTGTAGTTTTATTTTTTCATGGTCTTTGTAATGTTTATAATATATATAATGTATTTATTTATATAATATATATTATTTATTTATATAATTTATTTATTTATTTGTATAGATATTGTATATATATAATTTATTTATATGCATTTATTTATATATACATATTATTTATTTATTTATATGTTTTGTACTCAGCAAATACAATCAATTTTGTACCATAGTTAGGCTCATCCATGTTCTACCACATCACCCTGGACCCTTATTGTTGAGGTATATGAATCATACATTCTGGAGTTAACTCAGTTATGGGTAGGAGAAATGTCTCTGCATATCATGACCCAACACGTGGCACTGACATGCTTTCTACCCCCTCTTCCGCAAAATTTCCCTGAGCCATGTTGGGTTCATTTTTGGTCTACTTTAGTGGTGAGGTGTTGGGGGCCTCTGGGTCTCTGAATCTCTGACTTGGTAGGAGTTGATCTCCTTCACCCTTGTGTTGGTACCTGGTTCACCTAGCAAACAGCACCCTTGGGTGTGCTGCCAGTTGTTCTTAGTTTCAGCAGGGGCCCTTTTGAGTTATGATGGGGTGGCTCTCTCCTTAGGATCTATATCTATCGAAAAAGAGAAGCAATTCTCCAATGGAGTGTAAGTTAGCACCAGACAAATGACATAAGCCTTCCTTTTTATAGAGAATTTAATAGGTGTATGCCCTCTTGTAGCCACTATTGGTGGTTGCTGGAATGGAGAGCAGGCTTATGTTTGGATATGTTTCTGACTTGTTTCGCAGATCCAGCTATGGGTACTGTACCACTGAGGGCATCAGTTAGCCAAATCAGGAACAATTGGTTTCTCACCATGGCTATGTGCCACTATTGCACTTTTGTGAGCATCACGACAGGTTATTTGCTGCTAAGTAGGTTAGACCATGAGTTGCATGGACAGATATTGGACATTTTCCCCAGTCATCCATGTAGCACCTGGCACTAGATGTGGTGACTGGCTGGGGACTGACTCTATTCCAGCTTCCAACCATGCCATCCATTTTAATGTGTCAACCACATAAGGTGTCTTCAGCGGTATGGTCTTATCACTAACTTTTGGTGGGTCATCATGTACTCTGACAGAAATCTGTCTTTCTTTTAAGAAATCTTGTAGGTCTCTCTGATCAAAAGCTCATTGTTGATGATAGCCATATGATGGAACTGGGAGTTAGAGGTCAGTGCCCACTAAGAAAAGGAAGAAAAAGATAACTAATGTAAAAGAGTTAGAGAGAAGTGTGTGTGTGTGTGTGTGTGTGAAAGAGAGAGAGAGAGAGAGAGAGAGAGAGAGAGAGAGAGAGAGAGAGAGAGAGGCTGTAGAAGATTAAGGTCAGTCTTCATCATATCCTCTCCAGTGTCATGTGGCTCAGGTGTTCCCTCTAAGGGCCCAGTGAAGGGTCAGCTATTTGGTCTGCCTTTTAGGATGTAGAATTTTATGGTACCATTGCCATTTGTGTCTAGATATGTGTTTCCTACCCCCTCCATTGCCCTCCTCTCCCTCCCCACCCATCCTAATGCCTAGTCCAGTAGATACTTGCTGGGTATGTAAGGCATCTTGGGTAGATTCAGGTTAGGTGCTGTAGATGAGTGAGACTATATGGCACTTTTTTTTTCTGTGATTGGGAAAGTTCACTGAGAATGATCTGTTTACTTCCTTGGTGAAAAAGCATTAAGAAACAAAATGATTTCCATCAACATTTTGCAGAAGCAAGAGGTTCTACCTTGCAGTGTCCAACTCTTCCTAGTGGCTATTGGAGTTGCTCTGTGTTTACCCCATGAGCTGAGATTCTGTCTAAAGCAAAAGCATTCTGCTTCTTCCAAAATGCACTACTGTCTCCTTTCATACTGTTGGGGGTCCTTAATCTCTTATGGCTGGGAGTTGGTTCCCAGTAAGCAGAGGTCCATCATTTCAGAGTTCAGGATAACTCCCATTCAATCAGGAAAATGTCACATTCCTAGATGTATCTGGTCACTCAAAATTCTAAAGTGAAATCCATTCTTCTAGCTCCATCATAAAAGGTTATTCAAATAATTGTTAGGATCAGAAAACCTTTTAAAATACACATGGCCCCATAAGCCACATGATATACCAACAAAGAAATATGGCACAGTAGTAAAAAGGATGATAAACTTCTCTGTATGATGATGTATAAAGACTGCACTGCTTCATGAAAAAGAGAGTGAGTGAGTCAGGAGCAGAGCTTGTGCAGTGTACTACTTCATAAAGGGGAGCAAGCATATAGGATTATGAAGTGATGGCTCAGAAATGGACAAGAAAAATAAGTACATAGGAGATATTTGACTACTTTTCTCATACTTTCATTTTAATATTATTTATTGACTTGTGTGTAAGAATACAGACACAGAAGGGAGACAGGTGCACAAGATCCACTAGCTACTACAAATACACTCCTTGTGCTTGTGCTACTTTGTGCACTTAATTTTACAAGGGTACTGGGGAATTAGTCTTGGAACTTTAGGCTTTGAGAAAAAGTGTGTTAGCCTCTGAGCAATCTCTCCAGGCCCCTATTAGTTTCATTTAATACCTTCTAAAATATATGCACACAAGAAATACCTAGTTTAAAGAACTTGCTGCCCATGTTATTTTCCTATAGTTGGCAATTATATTATTCTTCTGTAATTTGGAGGAATTGTCTGGAATAATAGAGCAATTATTTTAAAAACTTTTGGGTAAGCCTAACATTTAAAATGATAAAAGTTTTAATAAACAATGCACAAATAGGTAACAAACTTGAGAGAAATCATTCATATCATTAGTATGTCAGGAAACACAAAACAAGAGGAAAATGTAATACCATTTGCATAGCAGCAAGAATGACTGTTTTTGTTTTTTATTTAAAAAAAAAACAGTTGAAACAGAAACTATTATCTGTCATTCCTCTGGTTCATTAGGCAAACACCACTAGAACCATCATAATAACTGTAGTGGAAACTAGAAGCATTGAAAACATCAAAGAAGAATTTTCAGTGGTTTAATGTTCTGAAAATGCAAAAGAATGTCACACTATAATCTAAGGTGACAAATTATAAATTCATATGATAACCAGGAAGTTGCAGGAATAATAGTTGGGAAGAGGAAAGAGAAATGGAAATGTTTTAGGTAGCCACAGGACTAAGTATTATGGATATGGATCATTTTTACCAAAACCAGGCTGCTAAATTTTGTATTTTTCCACCTGAACATTTTTTTTATGTAAAAACTAAACCTGTACTATAATGGGTAGTGCTCCCTTTTTTCTTCCACTCCCCTCTCTCTTACTCTCTCCTCCTGCACCCTTCTGCATCATTACAATAAAGTCTTAGATCCAGAATAAAAGAAGGCCTATGTATTTGTAAATCTTTTCCCACACTCCTTCCTTAACTGAGGTTATCCAAACAAAAAGTATACAACAAAGAAGAGGACGCGGAAAGATTTTTAGAACC
The DNA here is from genome assembly GCF_020740685.1 of Jaculus jaculus. Classification (NCBI taxonomy): domain Eukaryota; kingdom Metazoa; phylum Chordata; class Mammalia; order Rodentia; family Dipodidae; genus Jaculus; species Jaculus jaculus. Next base: position 8,906,488 of record NC_059126.1, read on the forward strand.
ACAAAATGGGACATTATGCTCAGAGACATTTCCTATTCCCCATAACTGATGACCACCCCTACAATACACAACTCACAGTCCGCAATGGAAGGGTTGCTTCAGAAAGGAGAGGACAAGGATAGATGAGAAGTGAATGCACCAGAAGGGTCTGTGACTATGGGATGGGGGAGAATGTATCTGATACATGCTCTAGACTTTGAAGTGGGGTGACAAACTTTGAGCATATTTTGATGGCCATAGTGTTATGAATATTAATGATAGGTAGAGAATTCAGAAGGAGGTGCAAGCTGTGTGGTGTGTGTGTGTGTGTGTGTGTGTGTGTGTGGTGACCATCAGGGAATGTCCTTTGGAGGTTGCATTTCTGAGGACTGTGGATTACTAAATAGATCAACTTGGCAACACCTTAACTATCAAAAGTCCACCCCTTGTATACTAGGCACCAAATCATATCTCCAAACATCATACTTCATTTCCAAAAGAAAACAGTAACAAGCTCATAATTCCACCTAGCATGGTGTAACTATCCCATTACAACTGGAACTGCAAAATCTTCCCCCACAGCACAAAGTTTAGTCTCTAATATAATAGATCTAATATAAACCAGTTAGCTAGTGATATATTCTTAGTATTGGTGTAGATATGTACAAACACTGTGTTATCAAGGTAGGACAGAAACATTACAATTGAGCCCTCATTTCTGAAACTGGTCATATGGTCTTAGCTGGTATTTGTAACTGCTTTCTTCTACTACCTATTATGTATTTCCTCTACCTTCAGCAAGCATCTCAGCAGGTCTTGGTTCTATTTTTTTTTAATTTTTATTAACATTTTTCATGATTATAAAATATATCCCATGGTAATTCCCTCCCTCCCCACCCCCACACTTTCCCATTTGAAATTCCATTCTCCATCATATTACCTCCCCATTACAATCATTGTAATTACATATATACAATATCAACCTATTAAGTATCCTCCTCCCTTCCTTTCTCCACCCTTTATGTTTCCTTTTCAACTTACTGGCCTCTGCTACTAAGTATTTTCATTCTCATGCAGAAGCCCAGTCATCTGTAGCTACGATCCACATATGAGAGAGAACATGTGGCGCTTGGCTTTCTGGGCCTGGGTTACCTGACTTAGTATAATACTTTCCAGGTCCATCCATTTTTCTGAAAATTTCATAACTTCATTTTTCTTTACCGCTGAGTAGAACTCCATTGTATAAATGTACCACATCTTCATTATCCACTCATCTGTTGAGGGACATCTAGGCTGGTTCCATTTCCCAGCTATTATAAATTGAGCAGCAATAAACATGGTTGAGCATGTACTTCTAAGGAAATAAGATGAGTCCTTTGGATATATGCCTAGGAGCGCTATAGCTGGGTCATATGGTAAATCAATCTCTAGCTGTTTTAGGAAACTCCACACTGTTTTCCACAATGGCTGGACCAGATTGCATTCCCATCAGCAGTGCAGAAGGGTTCCTTTTTTTCCACATCCCCGCCAACATTTATGATCATTTGTTTTCATGATGGTGGCCAATCTGACAGGAGTGAGATGGAATCTCAATGTAGTTTTAATCTGCATTTCCCTGATGACTAGTGACGTAGAACATTTTTTTAGATGCTTATATGCCATTCGTATTTCTTCCTTTGAGAACTCTCTATTTAGCTCCATAGCCCATTTTTTGATTGGCTTGTTTGATTCCTTATTATTTAACTTTTTGAGTTCTTTGTATATCCTAGATATTAATCCTCTATCAGATATATAGCTGGCGAAGATTTTTTCCCATTCTGTAGGTTGCCTCTTTGCTTTTTTCACTGTGTCCTTTGCGGTGCAAAATCTTTGTAATTTCATTAGGTCCCAGTGGTTAATCTGTGGTTTTATTGCCTGAGCAATTGGGGTTGTATTCAGAAAGTCTTTGCCAAGGCCAATATGTTGAAGGGTTTCCCCCCTTTTTCCTCTAGCAGTTTCAAAGTTTCCGGTCTGATGTTAAGGTCTTTAATCCATTTGGACTTAATTCTTGTGCATGGTGAGAGAGAAGAATCTATTTTCATCCTTCTGCAGATATTTATCCAGTTTTCAAAACACCATTTGCTGAAGAGGCTGTCTCTTCTCCAATGAGTATTTTTGGCATTTTTATCGAATATCAGGTGGCTATAGCTACTTGGGCTTACATCTGGGTCCTCTATTCTGTTCCACTGATCTACATGTCTGTTTTTGTGCCAGTACCATGCTGTTTTTGTTACTATGGCTCTGTAGTATAGGGTAAAATCAGGTATGGTGATACCACCAGCCTCTTTTTTGTTGCTCAGTATTATTTTAGATATTCAAGGTTTTTTGTGATTCCAAATGAATTTTTGGATTGTTTTCTCTATTTCCATGAAGAAAGCCTTTGGAATTTTGATAGGGATTGCATTAAATGTGTAGATTGCTTTAGGTAAGATTGCCATTTTCACGATATTGATTCTTCCAATCCAGGAACAAGGGATGTTTCTCCACTTTCTAGTGTCTTCTGCAATTTCTCGCTTGAGTGTTTTAAAGTTCTCATTGTATAGATTCTTTACTTCCTTGGTTAGGTTTATTCCAAGGCATTTTATTTTTTTTGATGCAATTGTGAATGGGAGTGATTCTCTGATTTCATCCTCTGTGTGTTTGTTGTTAGCATATATGAAGGCTACTGATTTCTGTGTATTTATTTTGTATCCTGCTACATTGCTGTAGGTTTTGATCAGCTCTAACAGCTTGCTAGTAGAGTCTTTAGGGTCCTTTATGTATAGAATCATGTCATCTGCAAATAATGATAACTTGATTTCTTCCTTTCCAATTTGTATCCCTTTTATGTGCGTCTCTTGCCTTATTGCTATGGCTAAGACTTCCAAAACTATATTAAATAAAAGTGGGGACAGTGGACACCCTTGTCTTGTTCCTGATTTTAGTGGAAAAGCTTCCAGTTTTTCCCCATTTAGTAATATGTTGGCTGTAGGCTTGTCATAAATAGCCTTTATTATATTGAGATATGTTCCTTCTATTCACAGTCTCTGTAGGACTTTTATCATGAAGGGATGTTGGATTTTGTCAAATGCTTTCTCTGCATCTAATGAGATGATCATGTGATTTTTGTCCTTCAACCCGTTTATGTAATGTATTACATTTATAGATTTGCATATGTTGAACCATCCCTGCATCTCTGGGATAAAGCCTACTTGGTCAGGGTGAATGATCTTTTTGATATACTCTTGTATTCTGTTTGCCAATATTTTGTTGAGAATTTTTGCATCTATGTTCATGAGGGAGATTGGTGTGTAATTTTCTTTTTTTGTCCTATCTTTGCCTAGTTTTGGTATCAGGATGATGCTGGCCTCATAGAAGGAGTTTGGTAGAATTCCTTCTTTTTCTATTTCCTGGAAAAGCTTAAGAAGCAATGGTGTTAGCTCTTCCTTAAAAGTCTGGTAAAATTCAGCAGTGAATCCATCCGGGCCTGGGCTTTTTTTAGTTGGGAGATTATTGATAACTGTTCAGATCTCCATGTTTGTTATAGGTCTATTTAAGTGATTAATCTCATTTTGATTTAATTTAGGTAGGTCATATAGATCAAGGAAATCATCCATTTCTTTCAGATTTTCATACTTTGTGGAGTATATGCTTTTGTAGTATGTCCCTATGATTTTTTGAATTTCTCTGGAATCTGTTGTGATGTTGCCTTGTTCATCTCTGATTTTATTAATTTGTGTCTCTTCTCTCTTTCTTTTGGTCAGATTTGCTAAGGGTTTATCAATCTTGTTTATCCTTTCAAAGAACCAACTCTTTGTTTCATTAATTCTTTGGATTGTTCTTTAGGTCTTGGTTCTTTACCTGGAGGAGTGACCCATATCTTCATTCCTGAAGGATCTGCCCCATTTATCACACTAGTATATTGGGTTCTTGCAGTCATCCATTGACTTTGACAAGAGGACATGATAACACTAAGAGACCCCCTAAAGAATCTCCTGCACTCCAAGCATACTCTTCCTGACCTCCATTGTGGAGAAGCAGTCCAATTGCTGGTAGTTTGGACCAATCACCCCTGCTATCACTGTAATTCCTTTCTCAGCCTGTTCACTCGAGAGAATTAAGAGCTCAAATTAACCATGGGGAAGTCTCAGCTTCCAGTTCAATGGAATGTTTTTTTGTGTCTCCTGGGAAAAGCATTCCTCCCTCTGGGACTAAGACTTGTAGTTCAGCAGAGCGTAAGTTTGTTGGAACAGGAAGCAAAAATTTAGCTAATGGGACTCTTGGGGTGATGGTAAGTGGGACCATTCCCATTTCCACCCCTCATGGACCCATGAATCTGGGCTATACTAAATACAGTGCCGTATATAGGATGTTGATTCAGAGCATATGTAGCCTGCTGGAGGACACTCCCCCAGCCCTCCAAGATATTGCCACCTAGTTGGCACTGTTTCTTCAAATGGCCATTCGATCATTCTATCAAGCCAGCTGCTTCAGGGTGATGGGGTACATGGTAAGCATGGTAAGACCAGTGAATTCCATGATCATGAGCCCACTGCTGTACTTCCTTTGCAGTGAAGTGAGTTCCTTGTTCAGAAGCAATGTTGTGTGGAATGCCATGACAGTGAATAAGGCATTCTGTAAGGCCATGGATAGTAGTTTTGGCAGAAGTACTATGTTCAGGAAAGGCAAATGCATACCCAGAATAAGTGTCTATTCCAGGAAGGACAAAACACTGTCCTTGCCATGATAGTAGAAGTCCAATGTAGTACACGTGCCAACAGGTTGCTGGTTTGTCACCCCAAGGAACACTACCATATTGGGGACTCAGAGTTGTTCTCTGCTGCTGGCAGAATTGGCATTCAGCAGTAGCTGTAGCCAAGTCAGTCTTACTTAGTGCAAGTCCATCTTTTTGGGCCCACGCATAGCCTGCATCTCTGCCACCATTGCCACTTTGTGGGCCCATTGAGCAATGAGAGGGGTGGCTAAGGAAAGAGGTTGACCACTATCCACAGAGTGGGTCAGCTTATATAATTTACTATTAAAGCCATCCTCCAATGAAGTCACTTCCTGATGAACATTAACATGGGACACAAATATCTTTATATCCTTTGCCCATTCAAAGAGTTCTATCCACATATACCTTCCCCAAAAGTCCTTCTCACCAATTTTCCAATTGTGCTCCTTCCAAGTCCCAGACCATCCATCCAAACAATTGGCCACAGCCCAATTCAGTGTACAACTGCACATCTGTCCATTTTTCCTTCCAAGCAAAATGCACAACCATATGCAATACCTGAAGTTCTGCCTATTGTGAAGACTTCCCTTCACCACAGTCCTTCAGAGTTGTCCCAGAAAGGGGTTGTAATCCTGAAGCTGTCCACTTCTGGGCAGTGCCTGCATAACATGCTGAACCATCAGAAAACCACGACCTAGGCTTCTCCTCCTCAGTCAATTGATCATAGGGCACACTCCATGATGCCATAGGTGCATGCTTGGGGACAGAAGGCATTGCAACAGAAATAGCAACCATAGCCATTTGGGCAACTTCCTCATGTAACTTACTCATTCCTTCAGGGCCTGCTCAACCGATCACATATATACCACTTCCACTTGATGATGGACTGCTTCTATGCACATCCAACTTTATGGCCTGGTGGGTCAGATAACACCCAGCTCATAATGGGCAGCTCAGATCACAACTTGATGGCCTATTGTCAAGTGTTCAGTTTCTACTAAGGTCCAATAGCAGACCAAGAGCTGTCTCTCAAATGGAGAATAATTGTCTGCAGATGATGGCAGGGCCTTGCTCCAAAATCCCAAGGGCTTCTGCTGTGATTCACCAAAGGGAGCCTGCCAAAGGTTCCAAACAGCATCCTGTCTGCCACTGGAACCTCAAGTACCATCAGATCTGTTGCATCATAGGGCCTAAAGGGCAATGCAGCCTGCATAGCAGCCAGGACCTACTGAAGAGCCTTCTATTGTCCTGGGCCCCACTGAAAACTAGTAGCTTTCTGGGTTACTTAGCGACAGAGTAAGACACCCAAGTAAGGAATGTGCTATCTCCAAAGTCCAAATAGGCCCACTAGACATTATGCTTCTTTCTTAGTGGTAGGAGAGGCCAAATGCAACAACTTGCCCTTCACCTTAGAAGGAATATTCTTGCATGTCCCATACCTCCTAGAACTTTCACTGAGGTGGGAGGTCCTTGAATTTTGGATGGATTTATTTCCCACCCCCTGATGTACATGTACTGTACTAGAAACTCCAGAGTGTTTGCTAACTCCTGCTGATTCCCCAGACAGATTAATTCCCTCATGCAAGGGTGAGACAGATAATACTTCAGGGTGTGGAGGTGGAGATAGAACTGCTGCTAAGGGAGGGAAGGTCATATTTTCATCCAAAACGTCCTCAGAATCTAACACTCTGATGTCCCCAGGTTCTTCAGGGTCTTCCCACACATCACCATCCCAAGTCACAGGATCCCACTGTTTTCCAATCAGTGTCCTCACATTAACTTCTGATAGTTGGTGAGGCTGGGATTTGAGTTTATGTTGCAAGTTAGCCAATTTCACAATGAGAACTTGGGCTTGGTTTTCTGCAGTCTGAGCCCCATTCTGGCTAGAGAAGAGACTCTCCTCCAGACCACCTTAGGAACCTGGAGATCATGTATGTGGGTCTTAAGCTTGGAATTTTTCTTTTTGTGCTTCTGCTGTTCCCTCACTCATTTGTCCAGAGATGCTAAAAGCAACCAACCAGCCTCATCATTGGTCTTACTTTCCCACAAATATTCAGATGTTTTAAATACAGAGGCACTAAATTCCTCATTCTTCACAAGACATGACTCAGGATCACCAAACACATCTATCTCACAGAGCTCTTTAAAGAGTGCACAGCATGGATTTTTAGTGCCTTCCTTATTTCCAGAAAAAGCACTCTCCTTATCACCAGTAGGGCCTTTAGTAGCATTGAAGTCGGAGAGTCAACCCCAGATAGCACTAATCCCACTAGAGAAATCCACCCTTACAATTCTGTTTATCAAGAACCACACCTGGTACCAAAATCTGTATTAGTCAGGGTTATCTAGAGGAACAGAACTGCTAGAATGAGTTATTTTAAAAAGGGAATTTATTGGATTAGCTTATGGTGATAGCAGTGGCAGTCCAGAGAATCATGGAACCTGGTAGCTGCTCAGTCCACATGGCTGGATGCTTCAGTAGTACCGACCTGGCACTGCAGATGGTGCTGGAAAGCCTGGAAGCTTCCTGAGGAGCTGCTACATTTCAATCCATGTGGGTCTTCAGTTGATTCTGGTCTTCAGTCTATCCTGGTCTTCAATCCACACTGGAAGGCAACGAAGGAAGAAAGGAATGAAGGAAGTAATCTAGGAAGGAAGGAAGGAAACAAAGAAGGAGGAAAGGAGGAGCTCTTTTTATCTACACCTTTGTTATATCAAGTCCCCCTCTGAGTGGGGCCCTGCACTCTGAGGGAAGGGCCCACTCTGGGGGAAGGACTTCCTTTAGTTGATCCTTCCTTGAAGCAACCTCTGAGACCCACCCAGAAAGGCTTTCTGTGGATTATTAAATAGATCAAGTTGACAAAACCTTAACTAACACACCATATGACATATTCTAGGAGTACAGACCAATGGAAAAGACTTGAGGTCCCAGACTTTGGGTCAATAACTACAGCTCCTTGATATTTGCAAAAGACCTAACAATATATGCTGGTAAAAAGACAGCATCTTCAACAAAAGGTGCTGGACAAACTGGATAACCATATGCAGAAAATTGAAACTTGATCCACACATTTTGCCATGCACTACACTCAAGTCCAAATGGATCAAAGACCTCAATATAAGAAGAGAAACTTGACTGCTACTGTAAGAGAATATAGGGAGAACTTTCCATGATATATGAATGGAAGAAGACTTCCTGAACAAAACACCAGTAGCTCACAATCTTAAACAGTCACTTAACCAATGGGATCTCATGAAGCTGAGGGGTTTCTTTACAGACAAGGATACAATAAGCAAAGCCAATAGATTACCCACAGAATGGGAGAAAATATTTGCTGGTTATACAAGTGAAGGAGGCCTAATTTCTAGAATCTACAAAGAACTCAAAAACCTAAACAATAAAAAGTCAAACAACCCACTCACAAAATGGAACAAAGAGCTGAACAGGCAGTTCACAGAGGAAGAAATACAAATGGCAAATACACACTTAAGAAAATGCTCATTACCCCTAATCATCAGGAAAATGCAAATTAACACAACTATAAGATTCATCTTAGCCCAGTAAGGATAGCAAACATCAAAAAATCAAAAGAAAATAAATGTTGGTGAGGCTGTGGAGAAGTAGGAACACTCATCCACTGTTGGTGGGAATGTAAGATGGTACAACCACTTTGGAAAGCAACATGGTGACTCCTGTAAAAGGTGACTATAGAGTTACCAACAGACCCAGTTATTTCCTTACTGGGCAAATACCCTAAAACCTTTAAATGTCAGTCCAGAGAGATTTGCTTAATCATATTTATAGTGGGTCAATTCATAATAGCTAAGAGCTGGAATCAACCCAGATATCCATCACTAGAAGAACTGATTACTAAGATGTGGTATATTGACACAAGGAAATTCTACACAGCAGTAAGCAAAAATGACACTATGAAATTTGAGGAAAAATGGCTGAATCTGGAACAGCTCATTATCAGTGAACTTACCCAATCACAGAAAGAAAGTTGCCACATACTCTCACTAATCTACAGCACCCAACCTGAATCTACCCAAGATGCTGACACACCCAGCAACCATCTTGAGGACTAGACAATAGTGTGGGTGGGGAGGGTAAGAGAAGGGATGGGAGGAAAAAATCTAGACCCAAATGCCAATGGTACCATAAAATTTTCCCTCCTAAAAGGCAGTCCAAATGGTAGAACCTTTCCCAGGCCCATAGAGGAAACACCTGGGCCACAAGACAGTGGGGAGGGTGTGATGAAGACTGACCTCAATCTCCTATAGCTTCTCACTTTCTCTCTCTATCCCTCTCTTTTTCTCTTTCTCTCTCTCCCTTTTCTCTAAGTCTTATATTAGTTATCTTTTTCTTTCTTTTCTTAGTGGGCACTGACCTGTAACTCCCAGTACCAGCATGGGGCTATCATCCACAATGAGTTTTTGATCAGATAGACCTCCAAGGTTTCCTAAAAGAAAGATTTCTGTCAGAGTACTTGATGACCTACCAAAGGTTAGTGGTAAGACTCCACGGCTGAAGACACTATATGCAGTTGACATAAAATGGAATGCCATGGCAGGAAGCTGGGAGAGAGTCAGTCCCCAGACAGCATGCCTAGTGCCAGAAGGTGCTACATGGGTAACTGGGGTAAAATTACCAATATCTGTCCAAGCAACTCATGGTCTAACCGACTTAGCAGCAAATAACCTGTTGTGATGCTCACACAAGTGCAATAGTGGCACACAGCCATGGTAATGAACCAACTGCTCTTGATTCAGCTAACTGATCCCCTCAGTGGTACAGAACCCATAGCAGGAGCTGGGACACAAGTCAGAACCATATCCAAACATAAGCCCACTCTCTAATATCAAGCTACCATCAATCATGGGCTACAAGAGGGCCTACACATTTTAAATTCTCTATTTAAAAAAAAAAATAAGCGTTATTCCATTTCTCTGGTGCTGACTTTACTCTCTCTTGGAGAATCTGCTTCTCTTTTCAGATAGATGCAGATCCTAAGAAGAGGACCACCCCATCATGCCTCAAAAGGGCCCCAGATATTACTAAGAACAATTGTCAAGGCATACAAGGGTGCTGTTTTCTTGGTGAAATGGTTACCAGCACAAGGGTGAAGGAGATCAACACAGAGAACAATCAATTCCTACCAAATCAGATATCCAGAGATCCAGAGGCCTCCAACACCTCATCACTGAAGCAGACCAAAAATGAACCCAACATGACCCAGGAGAATTTTGTTTGAAGAGGGGGCAGAAAGAATATTACAGCCACAAACTGGGTCATGCTATGCAGAGACATTTCTCCTACCCATAACTGTGGGCTAACTCCACAATGCATGACCCATATACATCAACAAGGAGGGGACAGGAGGAGGGTTAAAACATGGGTGAGCCTAACAATGGTGCAAACTTGACTATATTCACTGAATACAAAACTAATTAATAAAAAATGAATTATTAAAGAAAGAAAAGAACAAACAATAACTCAGGATATAACAGGAGAAGAATTTCATTACGGATGCTTAAGTATTTTCAACAATGTCAGAGAAGAAATATTTCTCCAAATTTGGAAAGGAATACCAGTGCAGGTACAAGAACACCAAACAGACAAACCCTAGGAAAACCTCTGCTCACCATATTATAATTAAACTACTAAACAAGCAAACAAAAGAAAATATATTGAATTCATTAAAGATAAAAAGCAAATCACCTACAAAGACAAGCTCATCAAAACTGCAGATTACTCAACACATACCTTAGAAGCCAGAAGGGCTTGGAATTATGCTTTCTAATTTCTGAAATAAAACAACTTTCAACTATGATTACTTTATCCTGTAAACCGTTTATCCAAATTGTTGGAGAATAAGGATATTCCACAACAAAAACCTGCTAAAGGAAATTATGACAACCAAGCCAGCTCTATAAAAAATACTTGAAGGGACCCTTCATGCTGAAGAGAAAGCAAAACACACAGAGGAGTAAATAGAAAACAAACAAACAAAAACCACAAATGAGTAAAGGGAAAATTGGAAACACTAAAAACAAGAAGAATGGCATGAATAAATGCATGCCTTTCAATAATGAAAGAAAAAGCTTGCAGATTGCAATAAAAGGCAGGATCCTGCCAGTTGTTGCCTCCAGGAAACTCATCTCTCAGTAAAAAATAAACAATGCGTTAGAGAGAAAGGAGAGGAAATATTGTTTCAAGAAAATGGGCCTCGGAACCAAGCAGAGGTTGATATCTAAATATCTCACAGGGATGACTTCAAACCAACATTAATGAGGAAAGATAAGCAAGGTCATTTTATATTGATTAAGGGGACACTCCAACAGTAGGACATTAAAATCTTAAATATGTATCTAACATGGGGATCCCAGTTTCATCAAACAAACACTATTAAACTTAAATAAGGTCACAGATAACCTCAAGTACAATTATAGTTTAAGACTTCAGTACTCCACTCTCATCCCCACCCCCCAAAATTAACAGAGAGATAATATGAATTAAGTGATGTCATGGAACAAAAGTACATAAAATATATCTACAGAGCATTCCATGCAAATGCTGCAAAAATACATTTTTTTTCAAAGCACATGGAACATTCTCTAAAATAGAACATATATTAGGACACAAAGCTAATCTCCACACATATAGGAAAATTGTAATAATCCCCTGTACTACATCTGACCACAATAGGACTAAACTCCAAATCAGCAACAATAAAAACTACAGAGCATACAGAAATTCATGTAGACTAAACAGTACACTATTGAATGACAAATGAGTCATTGAAGAAATCTAAAAGGAAATCAATAAATCCGTAGAATCAATTGAAGATGATAATACAACATATGAAAAGCTTTGAAATACAATGAAGTCAGTCCTAAGATGTAAATTTATAGCTCTAAGTGTCTATATTAAGAAATTAGAGAGTTCACAAGCACTGGAAAAGAACAAGGCAAACAAAAAATCAGTTGACAGAAAGATATAATAAACAGTGGGGCAGAAATTAATGAAATAGGAACAAACAAAAAAAGAAAGGAAAAGTAAGAAAAAAGACAAACAATCTAATAATGAAACAAAGTGTTGGTTCTTTGAAAGGATAGACAAGACAGATAGACCCTTACCAAATTTGAACAGAATAAAGAGAAAGGAGACAAAAATTAATAAAACTAGAGATGAAAAATCTAAAATTACAACAGATGCCAATGAAATTCAGACAGTTACAAGGACATACTTTAGGAATACATATGCCTCTAAGTTTGAAAATCAGAAAGAAATGGATGATTTCCTTGGTGCATATGAGCTACCAAAATTAAATCAAGATGAAATAAACCATTTAAATAGACAAGAACAAGTACAGAGATCCAAGCAGTTATAAAAAGTCTCCCAGCTAAAACAAATCACAGGCCCAGATGGATTTACTGGTGAACTTTACCAGACATTCATGGAAGAACTAACACCACTGCTTCTCAAACTTTTCCATAAAATAGAAAAGGAAGGAATTAAACGAACACCTTCTATGAAGCCAGCATCACCCTCATATCAAAACCCAAGACATAGAAAATTACACTCATCTCCCTCATGAACATATATGCAAAACTTCTGAACAAAATATTGACAGACTACAAGAATATATAAAAACAATTATTCACTCTGAACAAGTTACCTTTATCCCAGGGATGCAAGGAGGATTCAACATATGCAAATCAATAGATGCAATACATCACATAAATGGTCTGGAGAAAAATCACATGATCATCTCAATAGATACAGAAAATGCATTTGACACCTTTCATGTTAAAAGTATTACAGAAACTGGGAATAGAAAGAACATATTTCAACATAATAAAAGCTATTTATGATAAACCTACAGCCAACATAATAGTAAATGTTGCAAAACTTGAAGCATTTCCACTAAATTCAGGAACAAAACAAGGGTGTACACTGTCTCCACTTATTTAACATAGTGCTGGAAGTCTTAACTACAGCAATAAGGCAAGAGACACTCATAAAATGGAAACAAATTGGAAAGGAAGAGCTCAAATTATCATTATTTGCCTATGATATGATTTGATACATAAAAAACCTTAAATACCCTACCAGCAAACTGTTAGATTTGATAAATTCTTTTAGCAATGTAGCAGAATACAAAATACACAGAAATCAGTAACTTTCCCATACACTAACAACAAACTCACAGAGGATGAAAGCAGGGAATCTCTCACATTAACAATGCCTCAAAAAAAATAATAATAAAGAACCTTTGAAGCAACTTAACAAAGGAAGCTTACGATTCCTACAATGAGAACTTTAGAACAGTCAATCAAGAAATTGCAAAAGATACAAGAAATGGATATATATCCCATGTTATTGAACTGGAAGAATCAATATTGTGAAAATTTCAATCTTACCCAAAGCAACCTACACATTTACTGCAACCCCCATTAAAATTCCAAAGGCTTTCATCACCAAAAAAAAAAAAAAATCCTAAAATTTATTTGGAAGTACAAAAAAACCTTGAATAGCCAAAATGATTTTGAGCAACAAAAATAAGGCTGGATGTGTTACCATACCAGATTTTAAGCTATATTACAAAGCCAGAATATCAAAAACAAGATGATATTGGGACAAAGACAGACATATAGATCAATGGAACAGAATAGAGGATCCAGATGTTAATCCAGGCAGCTCCAGCCATCATTTTTGACAAAAATGCCAAAAATATTTGTTGAAGAAAAAACAGTTTCTTCAACAACTTGTGCCAGGAAAAGCTTATATTTATATGAAGAAAGATGAAGATAGATTCTTCTCTTTCACCTTGCATGAGAATGAATTCCAAGTGGATCAGGGACCTTAATATCAGATCTGAAAGTGACAGAGAAAAAGGTAATGGAAAGTCTTCAATATGTTGTCATAGACAACGACTTTCTGAATATAACCCCACTTGATCATATAAAACTACAAATAAACTACTGGGATGTCAAGAAATTATAAAGCTTTTGCACAGCAAAGGACACTGTGAATAGAGCAAAGAGACAACCTACAGAATGGGAGAAAATCATTGACATCTACACATCTGACCATGGATTAATATCCAAAATATACTAAGAACTCAAAAAACAGAACAATGAGAAATCAAACAACCCAATTAAAATGGGATATGAAACTACATTGAGAGTTCTCAGAAGATATACAGATGGCATATAAACATTTATAAAAGTGTTGGCTATCAGGGAAAATGCAAATGATTCTACCTTGAGATTCCATCTCTCTCTCCCATCAGAATGGCTACTATCAAGAAAATAAATGACAATAAATGTTGGCAAGGTTGTAGTAAAAGGGGAACTCTTCTATGCTGTTGGTAGAAATGTCATCAGGTAAGGACATTGTGAAAATGATGTTGAAGGTTCTTGAGACAACTAAAAATAGATTTGCCATATGATCCAGCATATACTCTAATGACTCTTCTCATTACCTTAGACATATATGCACAAGCATGTTTATTGCTGCTCTGTTCACAATAGCTAGGAAGTGGAACCAGCTTAGATATCCATCCATAGATGAATGGAAAATAAGGATGTGGTACATCTATACAATGGAATACTATTCAGCAACAAAAAATGAAATTATGAAATTTGGAAGGATAGGGGTGCATGTGGAAAGGATTATACTACATGAGGTAACCCAGGCCCAGAAAGCTAAGCATCACATGTTCTATGTTATATGTACATCGTAGCTTCAAATGTATAGACATGGGTGTGGTCTGGAACTAAAAATCAGTAGTAGTAGGTCATAATTTAGAAAAACAGTAAAATGGGGGGAGCAGAAGGAAGGTCTTAAGGGGATGGTACTGTATATATATGTAAATAGATGAACAAATTACATGGAGAGGAAAGGCCTAAGTAAGGTCAGGGAAAGAGACTGTATAAAAGAAAGGTGTGGGTGGGAGGATATGGTCAATCAAAATCAAGATGTTCTGAGTAAGACCTGCAATAGACAAACCCGGCCACCAATACTCTGCGAGCCGGATAACGTGGGTTTCAGAATCCTGGGATTAAAGGCAGTGCAAGAAAAGGGAAGAGCGAGATGGAGAAAGCACCCATTATGTTGAGCTCTGTGAAAGCACTGCCCGGGCTAAGACCCCGCCTTTCTTACCTCAGTGCCTGTGTTCTGACCACAGCAGACTTCTGCCTGCAGCCACAGCCACAGCCACAGCCACAGTCACAGTCACAGCGACGTAAACTGCCATGACCATGCACATCACCAGAAATGCCCACTTCCAGCTGCTACACACAGGAGCCTGGGTTTTCGATGGCTCTTCCTGTGATGCATGCCTGCTCCACTAGGTTTGGCCCAAGGCAGAACATTGGTGCAATCCCTCTTCCTTGCTGAGTCTACCTTCTGGACTCATCATGCCTTGGCAACATTTTTGGGCCCTGGTCCTCTACTTGGTGTACCCACAGGGGTCTTGTGTGGGTCGATCATCTCTCTAAGGCAGCAGTGAGGAGGTCAGCTTAGGAAACAGACGTAGCTGTGAAGGAATGGGATAGTGTCAGTTTGGGGTGCTATCTACAAATTATTTCTGCAAATTGTCTAGTGAGAAAGGTCATAAGGGTTTTGAAAGTACTGCAGTGTTGGAGATGAGTGACATCACAGCTGAACAGTTACCAAGCACAGGACTTTGTGTGTGTGTTCACAGTGTCTGGAGTTCATTTGCAGTGGCTGGAGGCCCTGGTGCGCCCATTCTCTCTCTCTCTCTCTCTCTCTCTCTCTCTCTTTCTCTGTGCCTCTTTCTCTCTCTCAAATAAAAAAATAATAAAATGAAAAATTTTTAAAAAGAAACTGAGGCTGCAAGTACAGTCTTTCTTTCATGGTGGATGCATGGATGATATATTTTTTTGCTCATGGGATCACAGCGTTTCACAGTTACTGCTCCACGGAGAGAACCAAAACCAGTCTTCCAAACTCCCTAAGCCTGTGACAGACACTGACAAAAAAGGTGGGCTGATTATTGAATGCCAGTCAACCCAGGTATGCCAAGGGAGTGCTAGGGAATGTATATTCCCATAAGGAAGAAAGTAATGGGGCCTCAAATGACCTGCAATGGCATCAAGGAGAGAAGGGACTTAGGCTCTTCCTTAAACACAGACAATAAAAGTGTAAACACTCCACATGTCATAGTGTGTGGTGATAATATATTTTTTTTAAATAAATAAATTTGAAATTCAAAGCTGAACAAGTTTAGCAGATGACTCTAGGTGATGCAATATTGGAATTTCTTCCATTTCACTGGGTAAGAGTCAACTAGATATGACTTGAATGGACACATTGCCAAAGCAAAAATAATATTGCATTACTGTAAAGAATCTTGGAACTAGAGTAGTTGATTCTTCTTAGCATAATTTTTAAATTACTAGCTCACATCCTAATTGGTGACACTTCACTTAAGACAGCATGCTTCCCGGCCTTCAGATTAAGACCCTACAATAGGCCAGAGGCTTTGGCACACTCCTAGAGCCCCTAAAATTGGGGAGTTGAGGAAGGATGATTATCAAGCCTTTGGGCCAAACTAGGTTACATAGATTCAGGCCAGCTTGATCTATAGAGTGAGAAGCATCTCATGAAAGCCAACCAAAAGCACAACTGGGCTGGCTGTAGAGATTATTAAGTAGTTAAAAGAGCTAGCTTGCAAAGATTAAGGGCTGCCTTTAATTCCCCAGTACCCTAAGGTAAAAAGCCAAAACTGCAAAGGGGAGCATGTGTCTGGAATTCAGCTACAGAGGCAAGAGGCCCTGTTGCACCAACTAACTAACTAACTAAGTAACTAGCTAGTGAACTAATTAAAAGTTTTTCTTTTAATCAGGTAACTAAATAAAAACATTTGATAAAACACAGCAAGGTCCTTCTCCATGCAAAGTAGACCAGACAACCAAACACATCAACTAAAAACTCAGTGAAGAAATGGGTGTGGTTGGGAGATGAGCTGAAGCTCTTCTTGTAGTAGGAGAATGGGTCTTAGTGAGGTCTGCCCATTAGAATCATCTGGGGCATCCCATACAAGGCCATGTGTCCTTCCCAACCCAGTTAATCAGAAAGAACAAACACTATTTTCTTAAACCTACCTATGTAAAGTACAGGAGAAGGAAGCTGCTCAATGCTTTTCCCGACATTAAAAAAAAAAAAATTCCAAGGACCAAAGATTCACTGCAATTTTAGCACTTTAAAAATATTTTTAGAAAGATATAATGTTTTTGGCTAGCCCTTTCACATTAGGAGAAACAATTTCAAACGTTTGTGTAAGATCCTAACTTCTAAACTTATTGCAATATTTTTATTGGGGTCAGCATGATTTGAGTCAAATTGTGATGACACTTTTAAGCTTTAATTTAAAGTCACCTATTGCCATTTTGATATTGTTGGCATGAGACATGAGGACCCTTTATTCAAATAACTGCAGGTTAAGATTTCTGTGGAAGAAGGAGCTAATAAAGGGAATGAGTAGATGGGAGTGGAGAGATAAATCTAAGACAGAACCCAAGTAAAGATTAACTCCAGTTGGTAAACCATAGGCAGAATTGTGCAGTAATAAAACTATTCCTCTTAGCACCAGTTAGCAAGCCCACAGACATGCAAATAAAACCCCAAGCTGCAGTGGAGAAGATGGCTTAGATGTCAAGATGCTTACCTTTAAAGCCTAAGGATCCACATTTGACTCTCCTGATCCCAGAATAAGCAGCACACACAGGTGAAGCATGTGTAAGTTTAATTAAACATTCCCTGTAGGTGGAAAAAGTGCCTGATGTTTGATTGCAGTAGCTGAGACCCTGGTACATTAATTTTCTTTTTCTCTTTCCCTCTCTCTCTCTCTCTCTGTTATTATTATTACTATTTTTTAAATCCCCAAGCTGTCTTTCAGTGGCAAAAGGGAAAGGGAACTGAACCATACACCTGCTATTTCTTTTCTTTTACTTGGGGTAGAAGGGTGGGGATCAAAGTAGGGACTCATTGTAGATCATGCTGATCTGGAATTCACTCTAGTGACAGGGTAGCCTTGAACTTTTGGTGATCCTCCTACCTCTGCCTTCCAAGTGCTGTGATAAAAAGATGTAGGCCACCATGCCTGGCCCTGTACTTTCTATTCTATAAGTAATTTTTGCATTCCCTTTCACCATAGAGAAATTTGGTATTATCTGAGATCCCCGGTGAGCTTTTTTTTTTTTTTTCTTCCAGGGTTTTGACAACCAGTTCAATAATATTTTAATAGGGGAAAACAATTAGAGACAGGACTTGACACAGAGGTCTATCTAGGACTTTGCTCATGTTGCTCTATCATTCTTGCTGGATTTCAATATGAACATGATACAATTTATCCCTAAGTAGTATATATAAGTACATATTCATGCGTACATACACATACATATACAAGATCTCTCTCTCTCTCTCTCTCTCTCTCACACACACACACACATATATGGCAATCTTTATCATTCATGTAAATATATATGACAAGGATTGCTGTGGCCAGGAAAATATTCAGACTTCCTTTGTTTTGCCAAGAATATTATTTCACAAGATATGAAAGATGACTCATCAATAAAAGTTGCTTGCTTACAAGGCTTATCCATACCATAGCTGCTTGACTTGAGCTGATGGCTAACCATACAATACACCAACAATATTCCCTAGTAGTTAGGGTCCTGCACAGGATTGTGTGTAAGGAGGATACCAACAATGATACCAACATGACTCTATACACTGTATACATAACTAAAAAAAAAAAAAAAAAACCTGGCAAGTTATGATAAGTTGGCAAGACTCACCCCCCCGCCCAAAAAAGTTACTGCACTTTGCATACTGGGTTCTGTTGCAGACCATGCTCTGATCTTTCAGATTCTCAAAAGAGTAATTTGTGATAGTGAAAAGGATTTTGAAATTGATGGTCTCTGCACCTGGTATATGGCTCTTAGCCCGTTTTCTGTCCTCTAAACTCATTCTTCACAGGCTTAGGACTATGGTTCACAATGACCATGGCAGTCCCTTCTAGCTTACCTCTCAGTTTTCTCTTATCCAAACTCTCCTCTTCCACAACAATCACTTTCCACCTGTTATCTCCCACCCATACATTGGCAGAATGACAAGTCTTGTGCTGTCATTTTTCCTTGTTTTCAGTATTCCAGTATGGCTCACAGAAACCAAAATGGGGGTCTTTTAAGATGTTACCTGTATGTAGCAAACAAAGGTGAGTGTTTTTGTCGTTTTTGTTGTTCTTTTTGTTTGGCTGTTCTTGTTTTGTTTTTCTTGGATTTCTTATTCAATAAGGGCCCCATACACAGCCATAACAAATCCCAAAACTGAAGTTAAAATTTGCATGAATATTGGTTTGTACTATGACTACCATAGGCTCTCTTTCTTTTCCAAAATTCCTCCTCATTTTTAACCTGTAACTTGGGTTATCTTCTACCCCAGAGGAAATCTTAGAATATACCTAAGGGTAATTACCTATTTCTTCTGAACAACCTGTATGGTTATCTAACATTACAACTCTATGCCCTGTTTTATGCTTCCACAACCCCTTCTTTTGCTGCCCTCATAATAAGCTCCTTCCTTTGTTCCTATGAGTCATTTAAATTACTGTGTGCTAGATCATATTACTGTACTGT
The DNA here is from genome assembly GCF_020740685.1 of Jaculus jaculus. Lineage (NCBI taxonomy): Eukaryota > Metazoa > Chordata > Mammalia > Rodentia > Dipodidae > Jaculus > Jaculus jaculus. The sequence continues at coordinate 8,925,896 of NC_059126.1, forward strand.
ACAGAGTTTAATGTTATTAATATATTATGAACATGTGCAACATAATGAGTCCACATTCATTACTTTTGTAAAAAAATATGACAGAAGTCTCAGCTCATTTCATTTAGATTGACTAATGTGGAGAATGAGTTATTTTGTCTCTTGGTTTCAGAGAATCGAATAATATCGTATCAGGAAACAATGGCAGAATTGCTGAATTTTGGTGATTGGGACCTGTGAGCTTTTCTGTGCACATTGTAATGGAAGTAGAGAGCAGGCACAAATAGGGCCAAGTGAAGATCTTCAAGGGCAGAACCCTGTTTACCTGTTTTCTCCCAGCCTGGCATCATTGGCTAAAGTCTCCACAATCCCACAGACAGGGCCACTAGCCATAGAACAAGCACTTCAACATGAGACAGGAAGGGATATTTCATATTGAAATCATAACTGAGAATTCTCAATTCTTATTTGATTTATTCATACACATTTTATAGCTTTGGAAAATGCACTGTAGAATTTTGTAAGTGCAAAAGTGTCTAGCAATGCTAGCATGTTCCATGTATTGTCAAGAGTTTTCTACCCAAAATGATTTGGTGCTCCTCTGGAAAGGTGATGTGGGCCCTGGTTTATAGAACAAGGCTCACACTAACAGTGGAGGTACATGTACACAACTCTGGGAGTCAGGCAAAAGTGATTTGGGCTTTACTGTCATGGGTATAGAAAAGCCTACATGTGGGTATTTGCTGAGATTCCATTCCTAATTGTCAGCTTTATTACAAACTTGGTTTCAGAGAGTCGCTGAAGCACAATAATACCCTCTGAGTCAAAAAGATAGATATGAGCTTTTTCTCAACTGGGAATTTTACTAAGAATTTAAATGGTGAAAATAAAGTAAACATTGTATCTGAGAGCTATATAGGAGCTTCTGGGACTCCTCATGCCATAGCAAACTCATCATGGACTCTTGAGATTGGATATTAATAACTTCATTACTTTTACTAGGGAATCTGAAATGTGTGGACAGAAAGAACTTATGAAATCACAAAATGTAGTTTTATTTAGCACTAAAAATTTAACTTCTGGAGATGGAGAGATGGCTTAGTTGTTAAGTTGTTAGTCTGTGAAGCCTAAGGACCCAAGTCCAAGCCTCCATTTTCCAAGAACCACGTTAGCCACATGCACTATATAAGTGATTGTCTCAAATCTTATTCAATGGACCATTGCCATTTGGGTCTAGATTAGTGTTTCCCACACCTACAATGCCCTCTCCTCCTTCCCCATCCCTCTTATTGTCTAGTCCATGAGATGCTTGCTGGGTGTGTAAGGTATCTTGGGTGGATTCAGGTTACTTTCTGTAGATAAGTGAGACTATGTGGTGATTTTTTTTCTGTGATTGGGTAAGTTCACTGAGAATGTTCTGTTTCAGGTTCAACCATTTTTCCTCAAATTTCTTTGTGACATTTTTTCCTACTGCTTATAGAATTCCATTGTGTAGATAGACCACATCTTAGTTATCCATTCTTCTACTGACGGACATCTGGGTTGATTCCAGATCTTAGCTATTATGAATTGAACCACTACAAACATGGTTGAGCAAATCTCTCTGGTCTGTGGTTTGAAGGTTTTAGGGGTAGATGCCCATTAAGGGAATAACTGGGTCTGTTGGTATCTCTATAGTTAGCTTTTTCAGGAGTCTCCATATTGCTTTCCAGACTGGTTGTACCATCCTACATTCCAACCAACAGTGGATGAGTGTTCCTGCTTCTCAACATCCTCACCAGCATTTATTCTCATTTGATTTTTTGATGTTTGCTACCCTTATTTGGGTAAGGTGGAATCTCATAGTTGTTTTAATTTGCATTTCTCTGATGGTTAGGGATGATGAACATTTTCTTAAGTGTATGTATGCCATTTGTATTTCTTCCTATTTGAACTGCCTGATCATCTCTTTGCCCCATTTTGTGAGTGGGGGGTTTGACCCCTTACTGTTTAGATTTTTGAGGTCTTTGTAGATTCTGGAGATTAGGCCTCTATCAGTTGGATAACCTACAAATATTTTCTCCCATTCTGTGGGTAATCTATTGGCTTTACTAATTGTATGCTTGTCTGTAAAGTAACTCTTCAGTTTCATATGATCCCATTAGTTGAGTGACTTTTTAAGATCGTGAGCTACTGGGGTTTTGTTCAGGAAGTCTTTTTCCATTCCTATATCATGGAAGGTACTTCTTAAATTTTCTTCCAGTGGTATTCGAGTTTCTGGTCTTATATTGAGATCTTTGATCTCTTTGGATTTGAGTGTAGTGCATGATGAACTGTGTGGATCAAGATTCAGTTTCTTGCATGTGGTTATCCAGTTTGTCCAGCACCATTTGTTGAAGGCTGAAACTTCACCAGGCCCTTACAGGAAACATCTGAAACACAAGACACTGGAGAGGGTAGGATGAAGTCTAACCTAAATCCTCTACATCTTCCCTCCCTCTCTCTCCCTCTACCTCTCTCTCTCTCTCTTCGTTAACTCCTTTATATTAGTTCCTTTTTTTCCTCATTTTCTTAGGGGACACTGACCTGTAACTCCCAGGACCAGCATGGGGCTAAGACCCACAATGAGCTTTTGATCAGAGAAATCTCCAAGGTTTTCTAAAAGAATGACAGATTTCTGTCAGAGTACTTGATGACCCACCAAAGGTTAGTGGTACGGCCTTATCACTGAAGACACCATATGCAGCTAACACTTAAAATGGAAAGGCATGGCTGAAAGCCAGGAGAGATTCAGTCCCCAGACAGTCAGCATGTCTAGTGCCAGAAGGTGCTACATGGGCAGCTGGGGGAAATGACCAATATCTGTCCAAGCATCTCATGGTCCAACCTACTTAGCAGCAAATAAGCTGTTGTGATGCCCACACAAGTGCAATAGTGGAACACAGCCATGGTGGGGAACCAATTGCTCTTGATTCAGCTTACTAATCCACTCAGTGGTATGAGGCCCATAGCTGGAGCTGGGAAGCAAGTCAGAACCATATCCAAACATAAGACCACTCTCCAATAACAATCTACTATCAATCATGGGCTACAGGAGGGCCTACACCTATCAAACTCTCTACAAAAAAAGTGAGGGTTACCTCATTTGTTCTGGTGCTAATATACTCTCTGTTGGAGAATCAGCTTCTCTTTTTCAGATAGATGCAGGTCCTAAGGAAAGAGCCACCCCATCATACCTCAAAAGGTCGCTGGCTGAAACTAGGGAAAACTGGCGAAATAAGCAAGGGTGCTGTTTTCCTGATGAACCAGATACCAGCCCAAGAGGGAAAGAGATCAACACAGAGAAAAATCAACTCCTACCAAATCAGAGAGCCAGAGCCAGGCCCCCAACATCTCATCACTGAAGTAGACCAAACTGAACCCAACATGGCTCAGGGAAAATTTCCAGAAGAGGGGGCAGAAAGAATGTCAGAGCCACATGTTGGGTCATGATATACAGAGATATTTATCATACCAATAACAGTGGGCTGACTCCATGATGCACCACCCATATACATCAACAAGGAGGGGCCATTGGAGAGGGGGTAGGTCACAGAAAAGCCTAATAATGTACTAAACTGCCTGTATTTGCAGAATAGAAAACTAATTAAAAAAAAGAATAAGAATAAAAAAATAGACACCATCCTGTCCATGCAATGACGTGATGAGAAATAAGCATGTTAAGTATATAAGTCTGCTTATGCCATAAAATGACAGTTGCCTATTGTGATGTGGAAAAGCCAGGCTTAAAAGAGCCATGTACGACATAGTTATGTTTTAGTTTAAATATATATATACACTTAGACATGAGTGCCATGATGTTTTAGTAGTGTTACCATGGTATGGAAGAACATGGAAACTTTGCTTCTCACGTTGTGGTCTGTTGTCAATTTTCTGTGCTAAGTATGAATCATTTCTACAAAAAATTATTTTGTTATACTAAAAAAAAAATCTTATTCAAAATGGCTTTATTTCCTGGGTCGATGGATACAGGTTTGTTGAATGTTTCCTTGTAGTTGCTGATAAACCTGTCACCTTGTGAGGTCACAGTCAATGTGTTCATCAGCTATTGGGATTTCCTTGTTTAATTCATTTCACAGAAGCTGTGGAGTTCACACATTCCTATGAGTAGTTTGGCTAAATAACCATTTATTTGAGATGGCACATTATCTTCAGAAATTCAAGATGTTTATCCAAAGTAATAATTTTTTTCACACACTACTTCTGTACAAATGCATAGGTTTATTTTTTAAACAAAAGCATATTTTAACAAGTAGTGCACCTCCAAGTTTGAACATATATGACATTTTAGTGTCAAATTATGTTTTCCTTTCCAATTGACAAGAAACTCTTGAGCACTATTCAGCTAGTATTTTACATCCTTATGAATCTTAGATAATAAATTAGAATCTTTTTATTTTCACATAAAACTTGTCATTTATTTTGAGGTTTGATTTAACAAATGTGTCAAGGAAAGCCCATAGTAGATGATGAATCCCATGTGGGGTACCTGAGAAGCAAAAGGTCCCCTCCCATGTCCTCTTCTTGCTACCCCTATAGGGGTTTGGGAAGAGACACAGTACAGGTAGGGAAGGACTTTGGTCCCAGTCTGGACAAGTGGTGCCTGGAGGTAAAAAGTCACGGAGACCAGGGACTAGACCATGAAGAAGTAGGGGAAAGAGGACAAGGACCATTTGCCAGAATTCATAGTCTTCTGTCTCCAAATTGAATTAAAAAAAGAAAAAAACAGTACTATGAACCACAAGCAGCTCCCATGCCTTTCCCACGCCAGGGCTCTACAGCAAGGGAAGAGGAGGGCAGGTTCACCAGGGCCATGGGTCCCTCCTTCCTGGCTAATGGAGCTACTTGAAGGGCAGGGCCTCCTGGACAGTTTGAAGGGATATGGAAAACCAATATATATATAAACCAATATATAAATAAAATGTCAAATAAATTGTATAGAGTCCAGCCAAGGTCCAGACAGAGAAGAACCAGGCTGCAGGAAGAGCCTCTGCAGGCTTGGATCACTGCTGTTACCACTGCCACCCTGGGAGCCAGTTATTTTGCCATTGCCTTGACTGTAACACCTGCATCCTATGTCATGGCAGAGAACAGTGTGATCAGGATCTCTTCTCCACAGTCAGACTTCTGCACAATCCCCTTGCAAAGGTCTCCCTCAACCAGGCAAATGTCCTCTTACACTTTCCCACTTTTTTGAGGCAGTGACATGTACCTGTCCTTGATGCAAATCAGCTGAAACTCATTCCTATTGATGTTGGAGATATCCATATTTTGAGTTAATGGGCATATATCCTCTTTTTCTTCTCATTATCAACCAGGTGAGCCTTAGAATGGCCATACTTACCAGACTTCCAAGTAGACATCTACATGATCTTACATGGCTGGGCTTTGGGAGCCACAAAGCAGTGTTTCTGTAATGCTGAGCACTGCATTGGGAAGGTGGCTGAGACCTGTGCAAGAAACTATTGGGCACTAATCCTCTACTGTTCTATGTCCTTAAGACACTTAGGTAATAAATTTGAATCTTAACAATGAACTATGACTAAGTTTTGTAAAGACAATTAAGGGTGGTATTATTCACTATTGATATAAAACATACATGATTTCATTTAAATAACTTAACAGCTAAACATTTGCTGAATAAGAAAAGAAAAGTTGATTTTAAGACTGGCTTGACTTTAGGCATACTTCATGGAGAACAACACAATGACCCCCTTCCCCCAAAAATACCAAAACACAAGAAGCATGAGCATAAATTGTTAACCTGAGCATGCCTGACATTATACATGTTTCTTCTAAAACCTGTATCCTTGATCTCTATCCTGTAAGTAAATATAGTAAATTGGCTTTTCAGTGCAGTAAAATCTGCTTAGGAAGGAAAAGGTAATGAATCAAATCATGGGTATCACCATATATTGTAGACAAAAAAAAAAAAAAAAAGTTGTATGTAAGGCAAAGCCCCACTAGGTTTCGAGAACAGGCTTTGACATACATCTACTGTGTGGCAACACAATCTGGTATTTGGCCTATAACACCTTGCCAATTCGATTTCTCTGGCACCTGCAACATCTTGGCTCATTGACCAATAATAGTTATGATGTTTTTACCTCCATCACTACTGGGATGCTAGGCCTCTTGGTGCATGAAGTAAGGTGAGTTGTCTGCAGCCTAGAGATCAGTTAATCAGTAGGACATTGTTTTGTAAAACTGGTACATCAATCCTAAAAGTGTAACAGTACCCAGGACAGGAGCATCAGAGTGTTCACCTTGGTTCTGACCAGTCCACGTTGAAGGTAGAAGGGAAGCTTGATCTCTGTATAGAGCCCAGACTTTCCTGAATAATCTTATGCAAAACAAACAAAACACCACTTTGTGCTGTCACTTCAGAATTGACTTATAGGATGGAGCCACTTTTTTGAATGTGGATGAGACAGTTTAACTGAGAATCAAAGCCATAGTCATCACCTACCTTTAAATTCCCATCTCATGTGTGATTGTTTTCCTCTAGTGGAGGAAATGGTGGTAAACAGAGTAAACATACAGCCCTATAATGTTTGGTTAAAAATTTTAAAGCAGGTCAGATGATTGTGAGAAAGGGTCATTTGGGTTCTGCATTGAATTATATTGTTGAAGACCCTAAGCTCTACCAAGCTGGTGACTAAGGCAAAGGACAGGCATCCACAAGCACTCACGGAAGTGTGAGCAGAGCTACCTGCCCTAGCCTCTTCATCCCAGGCCCCAACACTTTGCTTATGGACTAGTGCTTACTAAACCAGTGCAAACTGCCTGTCTTTAAGACTTTTCATAGAAAATAAAACATTAAGACAACAATACTTTCAACATTTAATAATATATAAGTCCAAAGATAAAAGTGCTTATGCAGTGTAGTTTCAATTGTTTTTCTAAAAAGTGCAAAAAAAAAAGCTATTATATTTACTCAGGTAAAAATTTATTACCTTGATGTGTCACAAGGTCAGTACAACAGGTATAAGCCTGTCTCAGTTGTGTTACCTAACAGACAACTCATATATGCAAAGAAGACAGAATCCATTTCTGAGACCCTCTTATGGCCTGGATTTTAGTACTATTTAGTCATGTCCTAAGATGCTAAAGGACTCTCTTGAGACCCATCACATCATGACAAGTAATACCTGTCAACGTCCTAAGACTATATAGACCTACCCACAGTCACCCCATAGAATTTCCCTTCGCAAGACTCACATTTTCTAACTTATCTCAGAGCTGTCCTACAAAATGCCCCTGATACAGTGCTCACCTGTGTTGTAGCACACAATTTCCTAACCTTTGGTGTCACTCACACGTCTCAAGACACAACACATTTGTACTGAGGCACTTCCAACCTAGATTGCTAATATCAATCACATGAGACATTGAAGGCTTGTGCTCAGACACAGCCTGACAGACTATAATCTTCACATATCCTGAGACCTTGGGAACTGGCCAGTAATGTAACTTTCATGCCTAACAAAATGCAGATTTGTCCTGGGACAACACAGCCTTTGCATGTTTCTTTCTTTGCTTGGTCTCTGGCCTCTGATCTGGCCTTTTGTGTCTTTAGCCTGTATTTTTCTTGACCTCTTCTTTTGAGTCACCCCTTGTTTTGACTTGCCTCCTGCCTTGCCTTGTCTTACCTTGCCCTTCCTCTTTTACCACTTCCCTGATCTCTTGTCTTACCTGATCTCTTGTCTGTTTCCCGGCACCTTGCCTCTTGGCTTGCCTGGCACCCTGCCTCTTGCCTTTGATTACCTTCCACCTTGAATTTCCTTGCCCGATGTCTTAAGCATCTTGTCTGGCCTGTAGTTTCACCTTGCTTCCTGCCTTCCCTTGGATGTTGCCTTGCCTCATTCTCAACTGGGCTCCTGCTTTGTGTTGCCTCTTTATAGCCTTGCCTCTTCCCTTTCCATAACTGGACTCTTGCCTGGCCTTGCCTAACCTCTTGCCTTACCTTACTCTTAACTCTTGACTTGCCACTGGCACACTCTCTCCTTTTCTTGTTCACCTTATATGGAGTAGGAGGTTTTGTCCAAACTATGCTCATGCCATCATCTTCTTCTGCCATTTGGAGCTTCTTCTCAATTCTAAAGCCAAAATAAACACCCTTTCTTTCCCCACCAGCTGCTCTTGGTTGGGTGATTTCTACCAGTGATGAGAATCTGACTGCAACATTAAAGTGTTACTGAGCAGTGTGTTCCTGGTAGACACCTGACTGTGTGGCTTTGGCCTTTTGGGGCTGATATTCAAAAGGAATATGGAATGATTTGAAACCTTGGCCCAAGAGATGACTTGCAGTGCTCTAAGGACAACTTGATGGATTATTATGCTAAGAGTTGAAAGACAGTAATTCAGAACTATGGACTTTGAGTTTTGGATTATGAGTGGGAGAAAGAGCTTTGCTTGGACTGGGGAGCAGTTTCTGTGAGAAGCTTGTTTTTAGGCCTGTATCCTGAGAAGGTATACAGGGTTGCTTTGCACAAAATAGAACTGGGTTGAACAGGATATGACAGAAAGAAAAAATTACCTTTGGGTGTACTGCTGACCACTGAGCTATAAATGAGAGATAACAACCTTTGAGAATAGGCAGGCTGATCTGTACTGGGGCAACAGGAAGAATATAGACTCTTTTGAAGGTGCCTGAGTGCTCAAAGAGTGTCTATCTCTTCAATATATACATGCTGCAAAGGAACAGTGGACTCAATGCAGGCACCACTTTGTGTAAGCCACTTTATGTAGTGCTAGGGAATCAACCGCTGGATTGTTGTGTTTGCAGGCAATTTTCTTAACTACTGAGCTATCTTTCAGCCCCAATAACAATGTCTTAATAATCCTAATATATGTGGTATAAAGGGCAAATGTGTGTTGCTAAAATATTTTTTCATAAATATATGGCCAACATTTAAATGTGACAGTGTTTCAAGGCTTATGTAAAGTAATTTGGTATGCTCGACTTGTCTTTCATCTATATTTCTGAGTCTTTGTGTTTGTAACCATGAACTTTTGGGAAGATTCCTGGCAATATATATTTTAAAGGAACTTTCCATTTGGGTTTGTCTTTTTGATAAAGGCTTTTGATACCAGTAGTACTACACAAATAATATTTTTTTAATTTTTTTTCTCCCCCCTCTTTTTCTTCCCCTATATAACCACTGTGTAAAAAATAAAGACTCTGAGGCCTTGACAAACATTTATCATGGTCTCCTTCTTGTGTCTGTTTGCCTTTTCTCACCCAGGTTAGCTTCTCCTTGGGTCCTTGTTCAACTCCACAAATAATATTTATTTTGCATTTTGGTACATTTGTGTGGTATAGCAAGGATGTGTATGTGTGTGTGTGTTTGTGTGTGTCACATATGCTTGTGGGTGTGCAAATGTACCACCTTTGTGCACATGCATGTGTAGGACAGAGTAGTACATTGGGTTTCCTCCTCTACTGCTCTTCTGCTTTATTTGCCTGAGACAAATGCTCTCACTGAACAGGAGCTTACTGTTTTCCCCTTAGACTGGCTGGACAGCAAGCCCCAGACATTCTCTATTCCTCTTTCATCAGCATAAGTGGTACAGAGCTGTTTAGACATGTGTAGCTTTTTTGTGTTGGTGACAAAATTCAAATGTCACCCTCTTGCTTATACAGCAAGTGATCTTACCTACTGAGCAACATCCCCAGAATTTTTTATTTGATTTTTTTTTTTTTTTTTTTCGAGGTAGGGTCTCACTCTGGTTCACGCTGACCTGGAATTCACTATGTAGTCTCAGGGTGGCCTCGAACTCTCGGCGATCCTCCTACCTCTGCCTCCCGAGTGCTGGGATTAAAGGCGTGCGCCACCACGCCCGGCTTTTATTTGATTTTAAAAAATAAGTATCTACTGGTTTGGTAAAGTAAAAACATTAAAATTATTTAATGATTAATAATATTTAAAATTATTTTAAAAATAATGTAATGAAATCCTTTAAAACGTCTCAAAAATTGGGCTGGAGAGATAACTTAGTGGTTATGGTGATTGCCTGCAAAGCCTAATGACCCAAGTTCCACTCCCCACTACAAGCATAAAGCCAGATACACAAGGTGGCATATATATCTGGACTTCATTTTCAGTAGCTAGAATGTGCCCATTCTCTCTGTCTCTAACTCTATCTTGCCCATTCTGCATATCTACCTATCTGTCTGTCTATCTATTTATCTATATATCTCTATCTCTACCTCAAAATAATAAATAAAATATATCACATAATCAGAAACATTAATAAATCAATTATTTGCTGCATTCAGGAGACTGAGGAAAGATTATTGAAAGTTTCAGTCAAAGGCTATATAAGAACGTACTATATTATAACACCCCAGCACAAACAAACTAATAAATCAACTAACTAACTAATAGATATCAAAGGTGCTGTCTAAAATTCCACCTATTGAGAGGTGAGGGCAAGAAAAACAGAAGTTGAAGTCTTATGAGGAGTACAAAGTCTTCTTGAACTACAAGAAAACCTGTGTTGAAAAACAAAACCTAAACCCTACCCCTGATTGCAATCCAGCTTGTTTTTGTATTGTAATAATTCTACATTTACAAATACCATATTTAAGAAATACTGCAAGACAGATGTAATGGTGTATGCCTTTGATTGCAGTACACAGGTGGGGCAGAAGTAGGAGGATCACTGTGAATTTGAGGTCATACAGGGACTACAGGTTGAGTTCCATGTCAAGCTGGCTAGCGTATGTCCCTAAAGAAACAAACAAAAAATTAAAAAGTGAAAATAAGGCAAATTGCTGGGTATATAGGTCACTGATAAATCAACCATAGCCTCCACACACACAAGGCCATACTTTCCAGTCTGTAGTGGAAAACATGCTTTGGGGATTAGAAGGGAAGTGAAATAAAAAAAGTTTGCAACCCCCCAAATAAATGTTGTGTGATTTTTGTGTTATATAAATCACATTTCTACTCTGCTTAATGTTTAAGGTCATTTAACTTTGGCCCATTTTCCAAAGAATTTTAGGTCTGCAAAAAAGGAACAAATAAAGTGGCTATTTTTCAATTCTGTCCTACTCTACTTTGTTGAAATTCAGACCTGGCCTTTCTTTACTTCTATTCTATAAATAAATAAAACACATCTGTGCTACAGAGATGGCTCAGCAAATAAGCAGCTTGTCTTCAAAGCTTAAGGACCCAGGTTTAATTTCTGAGAACCCACATAAACAGATGCACCAGGTGGTGAAATGGACTAAAATGAAATTTATTTTCTGTGGCTGAAAACCCTGGCATGCCTGTTCTTGTTTTCTCTGTATTTCTCTCCCTCTTTCACTCATTGTTCCTCCCTCGCTCCCTCCTTCTCTCTTTCTCTGTCTTTCAAATAAATAAACTAAATAATTTAAGGTTTTTTTTTTTTTTTTTTTTTTTTTTAAGAAAAAGTGTATTTCAAATGGTGAAATTTTTTTTCTGTTCACCTTTACTGTATCCCTTTCTGGTGGCCTGCTGGGTTTAGTAGTTCTCATTTTCCCCATGCCAGAGGTGAGCAATCTCTTGCTGCTCTTCTCTCTCTTCCATGGGGAACTAATGCCCATCCTTTGCTCATGTGATGCTTTTGCATGCCACCATGAAGCTTTGTCTTAAGTCTGTAAACCAAAACAAAACCTTTCCTGCCATGAGCTGCTTTCCTTAGGATCTTTCAACCAGTAAGCAATAGAAACAGCCCAGCAGATCAAAGATGAAGAGGCAAGTTTGTGTTATAACCTCTCTGTTTGGTTGCGTTTTGCAACTGTGACAAGGGTTTTATCAGGGGTCCCTGTCTTGCCCAATTACACATTGCTCTAGAGAGGAAGAAAACATCAGCTGAAATAATATTTGAAGGATACTATGTTACCACTCCCCCTAAAGTTTCTTTGAACTCCATCATACAAAGATGGTCTGTCCAACTAGAAGCCTTTCATGTGAGAAAGAGAACTGTATACATTGAATCCAATGCACCAATTGAAAAGTGGATTTCGAGTATCAAGTATCTTAACCTGAGACACACCTAGTTGACAGTGCGTTTTGGGGTTGCATTTTCCACCTGTCGTCTCAGAAGTTAACAAAGTTACCTGTGATTTTTCTCAATATTCACTCATCTTGGTAAATTGATAATGGTGGGCACATCTGGGCAGAAAGGCATTGAACCCCAGCAGCGACACAGACTAGTGAGTGTCACCACGGCTGTCAACAAGAAGTGAGGAACTAAAGACCCAACTACTGGTTTTGTCAAGTGGATCTCACTCATTTCCTGCCGGTATGATCCACTGGGTTTCCCATTTCATGGAGGACATCAAGACAGTGTACAACATGGTTCATTCATGGCCATGTAGTAGAGGGAGGTGTGTGCTTACGGACTGACTGGTTATTTTTTTACCATGAAGAGAACATTGTCATCATGTCAATCATTGAAGGACTACACATGCCACAGACAACCTGCACCACACCTACAACCGCTATCCCGCTGTGACCCTTCACCTGGATACCAAGGGGCTTAGCATTGTATTCAGGACACATGCGCAAGGCCTGCCCAATGGCAAAGAAAGGCCAAAGCATGAAGGAAGCATGCACAAATCAGGCGCAGAAGCCCGAGCTGCCACATCGCCTGGGCCTCAGGGCGCATGTGGAAGGCCTAGCCGAAACCATTGAGGGAGGACCTTGAATTAGGCCAAGTCACATGATCAAGGCTCTAGCTAGGTTGAATCACGGTTGGGCAGCCTCTCCTCATTCAGTGCTATGGTGGCAACCTCACTGTGTACCTGCCCTGAGAAGAGTTTGAGGTCGCTTTGGAGCCAGCATCACCAAGACGCCCAACAGAAGCAATGCTGGTGTTGACTTTGTGAGGTTGTGTTTTGTAGACACAATGTCCGTAAGTTAGTATGACTTAAAGGTTGGGCCACCCCTGTGAGGGACAAAAGTGAACCTTCTACACGCTGCATCACTCAGTTGTTGCACCCACTGTGTTCCAAGCCTGTGCCATGCTTTACTGTTGAAAGCGCCCAGGCTGCCCCCCCTCCCATTTTAGGAGTTAACCTAGCTGTGTGTGCACACCACAGCCATGTTAAGAGGAGTAGTACGGGGATCCAGAGTGCTTACTGACAAAGACTCCGTAATAAAGGTGTGCATCAAGGAAACCTCAGAATTCCTTTCGTGCAAAAATTGCTGTTTGTGCGTTTGCTTGAGGAAGGTTTTCATTAACGGAGGAGGCTGGGAATGGACTTTGCATCAACTGAACGTGGAAATGGCTTCATAAGGCCTGCTGCATCATCCCCATGACCCCTGTGATTATTTGGATGCTGTCCCACTCTAAAGTATTCTTTGATGTCATGGGACCGGATTGTGTTTGCTTTATTTTAGGAGCAGACCTTAGAGTTATTAAAGTAATGTGACTGTGGTTGATAACTTGTGATTTTCTTTGTCTGTGTCCACTGTTTTTCTCCTGCATGAAAACACGTAGATGAAGTGTCTGAGTGTAGAACTTTCCAGTTCACCTACCATACTAGTGCTGAAGGTGTAAATTTGTTTTCTGATACATGATCATGAATAATGAAAATCAAAGACACAAAAGTGGCCTTTCCCATTGTGCTGTAAAACATTTCTATATCAAAACCTTAAGGCTCATTGTTGCAGTCAGGTTCACATTGCTGGTAGAAATCACCCAACTAAGAGCAGCTTCTGGGAAAAAGAGGTTTATTTTGGTTTACAGGCTTGAGGGGAAACTCCATGATGGCAGGGGAAAACGATGGCATGAGCAGAGGGTGGACATCACTCCCTGGCCAACATAAGGTGGACCACAGCAACAGGAGGGTGTGCCAAACACTGGCATGGGGAAACTGGCTATAAAGCCCATATGCCCACCCCCAACAATAAGCTCCCTCCAGGAGGCATTAATTCCCAAATCTCCATCAGCTGGGAACCTAGCATTCAGAACACCTAAGTTTATGGGGGACACCTGAATCAAACCACCACACTCATTTTAGGAGATACTGGTGCTAGGTGTTATCCTAGTACTTGGGAGGTGGATCCAGATTCCAAGGGTTCCAAGACCTCATCAGCTACATGACAAGAAAAATGTAATTGCTTAATAATAAGTTGTCACCAGAAACAAACCAAACAGAATCTTTCATATGTGCATTTGTGCTTGATTGTCCCTTGAGTTTTAAGTAGAAATTGATTAAACCTCATCCACTTGCCTCTGTGTAGAAATGGTATCACATGATCAGTATTGAAAAGGGTTAATAGGTAGACTCAACATAAACACTGAAGAAATGAGTTTATAAGCACTGTTTGTGAAATTTGGACCCATAAGCCAAGGTAACTCTCAGACCAGCTTATGCATTTAGTCAGAACAATTATAATTCTCATTCTCTAAACAAACGCATGTATTCTTATAACTTATAATGTTTTTGCTTAGATAGATACATCTCCAATGTAATGAATAAAATATGGGATAGAACATGCTTTTTCTTACATGTGTTTTTATAATTGGTATGAGCTGTGATGGATTAGGTTAACAGTAAAGTTTTCAAAACTGAATACAAGAAAAGGACAATTATTGTAATATGTATGTTTGTAGGGCATTTTGGTGGGTTGGAGTGGTGTGTGTGTTTGTATGTCTGTATGTATGTGTAAGAGAGAGAGAGGAGGGAGGGAGAGAGGAAGGGGGGAACATGTAAGTGTGTCTATGGTTAGCTGTCTATCAAGAAGAGAAGAGCAGTGAGGATGACCTCAGTTACTCTTATATTGCTGCTGTGTGTGTATTCTTGAGATGTGGTTTGACGACCAAGCTGCCACTTTCAGGAGGCACAGGGAATCTCATGTTTCACCTCCCAGGATGACACATGTTAGAGATGTGTGGTCACACTGGGGGTATATGATAATCCTGGGGAGTAAGTCCCCATCCTGACATGTATTTGAGGTTCCTGGGTAAGTTAGCTCTGGTGTCTGAAGACTTTGTAGCCCACATGCTAGAAGTATGCAGTCTTACTACACACCATTGTTCTGGAATTGTTTGAATTCAGCTATCTTCTAATGTTTGCTATTGTGCTGTGTCCCCAGTTCTGTCAAATCAGGCGGCCTGGTAAAGCACTGTTAATATTAGTAATATGAAGGTTTTTGTTTGAAGAGATCACATATTTATTTTATGAACCATCTTATAAGTATGACACACCTGTGCTACTGAGTCATGGAGTGAACAAGTACTTAGGTTGCTTAAAGGGCAATTTCTTTAGGGCATAACATTTGAGTAACACAGAGTTCCCAATCTTATCCCCCTGCCTGCTAACCTTGTGACTTCTTTTCACTGTTTTCATTCACAGATGAGATAATAAGACTAAGTTAGGGAAGTTGTTTGTAACATTGAAGTCTATCAAATAGCAGACATAGGATGTCCACTTGCCTGATTTCTAGTAATATCATCTTCAAGCTTCTTTTTGCTTCATGCACAGTGAGCAATACGCATTGAGATAGTACACACACACACACACACACACACACACACACATACACACACAGTACTCCATACATACTGTGTGTGTACTCAGTACTGAATCCAGACAAAAATAAAATAATATATTTAAAGCACAAGGAAAAATAATTTAAAATATAGAATAATTATCATTATCATTATCATCATTATTATTATTTTGGGACAATGTTTTGCTTTGTATCCCTTGATAGGTTGATATTTTGTATGTCACTAGGCTCATCTTGATTTCCTCAGTAATATCCCTGCATTATCCTCACTGATGGGCCACCACACTCACATAAAATCTAGAATTGTTTAGCTAGAATAGATGACAAAAGGGAATTTATAGAAATTTAATAAAATTACTAGAATAGGGTTTTTTATATATTTATATTTTTATTTATTTGAGAGCAACAGACAGAGAGAGAGAGAGAGAGAATGGGCGCACCAGGGCCTCCAACCACTGCAAACAAACTCCAGATGCATGTGCCCCGTTGTGCATCTGGCTAACATGGGTCCTGGAGAATCAAGCCTTGAACCAGGGTCCTCAGGCTTCTCAGGCAAGAGCTCAACCACTAAGCCATCTCTCCAGCCCCAGAATACAGTGTTTTTAATTTTTTTTTTTATTAATTAGTTTTGTACCTAGTGAATACAGTCTGTTTGGTACCATTATTAGGCTCATCCATGACCTACCCCCTTCCCTTGGCCCCTTCTTGTTGAGGTATATGGGTCATGCATTCTGGAGTTAGTCCACAGTTACAGGTAAGATAAATGTCTCTGCATATCACAACTCAGCATGTGGCTCTGCCATTCTTTCTGCCACCTCTTCTGCAAAATTTCCCTGAGCCATGTTGGGGTTATTTTTGGTATGCTTCAGTGATGAGGTGTTGGGGGTCTCTGAGGCTCTGGATCTCTGATTTGGTAGGAGTTGATTTTTCTCTGTGTTGATCTTCTTCACCCTTGTGCTGGTATCCATTTCACCAAGAAAACAGCGCCTTTGCTTGTATCACCAATTATTCTTAGTTTCAGCCAGGGCATTTTGAGGTATGATGGGGTGGTTCTGTCTTTAGGATCTACATCTATCTGAAAAAGAGAAGCATATTCTCCCATAGAGAGTAAATTAGCACCAGACAAATGAGATAACCCTTACTTTTTCATAGAGAATTTAATAGGTGTAGGCCCTCTTGTAGCCCACGATTGATGGTACCCTGATAATGGAGAGTGGGTTTATATTTGGATATGTTTCTGACTTGTTTCCCAGTGCCACCTATGGGTCCAGTACAAATGTGGGGATCAGTTAGCCGAATCGAGAGCAGTTGGTTCCCCGCCATGGTTGTGTGCCACTATTGCACTTGCGTGGGCATCACATCAGGTTATATGCTGCTAAGTAGGTTAGACCATGAGTTGATTGGACAGATCTTGGTCATTTCCCCCAGTCACCTATGTAGCACCTTCTGGCACTAGACACTGACTATCTGGGGACTGACTCTCTCCTAGCTTCCAGTCATGCCATTCCATTTTATGTGTCAACCACATAAGGTGTCTTCAGCAATAGGGTCTTACCACTAAACTTTGGTGGGTCATCAAGTACACTGACAGAAATCTTTCTTTCTTTTAGGAAACCTTGTAGGTCTCTCTGATCAAAAGCTCATTGTAGATGATAGCCACATGCTGGTACTGGGAGTTACAGGTCTGTGACCACTAAGAAAGGGATAAAAAGATAATTAATATAAAAGACTTAGATGGGGGAGGAGGAAGAGAGAGAGAGAGAGAGAGAGAGAGGGAGGGAGGGAGAGAAGCTGTAGAAGATTAAGGTCAGTTTTCATCATACACTCACCAGTGTCTTGTTGCTCAGGTCTTCCCTCTAAGGGCCTGGTGAAGGGTCGGCCATTTGGTCTGCCTTTTAAGATGTAGAATTTTATGGTACCATTGCCATTTGAGTTTAGATTTGTGTTTCCCGTCCCCTCCATTACCCTCCCCTCCCTCCACACCCATCCTGTTGGCTAGTCCAGGAGATGCTAGCTGGTTATGTAAGACATCTTAGATTCAAATTAGGTGCTGTAGATGAGTGAGACTATGTGATAATATTTTTTCTGTGATTGGGTAAGTTCACTGAGAATGATCTGTTCCAGGTTCAGCCAATTTTCCTCAAATTTCATTGTGTCATTTTTTTTCTACTGCTGTATAGAATTACATTGTGTAGATAAACCACATCTTTGTTATACATTCTTCTAGTGATGGATATCTGGGTTGATTCCAGATCTTAGCTATTATGAATTGAACCACTACAAACATGGTTGAGCAAATCTCTCTGGCCTGTGGTTTGAAGGTTTTAGGGTAGCTGCTCAGTAAGGGAAGAACTGGGTCTGTTAACTCTGTAGTCAGCTTTTTCAGGAGTCTCCATATTGCTTTCCAAAGTGGTTGTACCATCTTATATTCCCACCAACAGTGGATGAGTGTTCCTGCTTCTCCACATCCTCACCAGCATTTATGTTCATTTGATTTTTTGATGTTTGCTCTCCTTATTAGGGAAAGGTAGAATCTCATAGTTGTTTTAGTTTGCATTTCTCTGATGATTAGGGATGATGAACATTTTCTTAAGTGTATGTATGCCATTTGTATTTCTTCCTCTGTGATTTGCCTGTTCAACTCTTTGCCCCAATTTGTGAGTGGGTTGTTTGACTTTTTACTGTTTAGATTTTTGAGTACTTTGTAGATTCTAGAGATTAGGCCTCTGTCAGTTGGATAACCAGCAAATATTTTCTCCCATTCTGTGGGTGACATATTGTCTTTGCTTATTGTGTGCTTGTCTGTAAAGAAACTTTTCAGCTTCATTTGATCCCATTGGTTGAGTGACTGTTTAAGATTGTGAGCTACTGATGTTTTGTTCAGGAAGTCTTTTTCCATTCCTATATCATGGAAAGTACTTCCGAAATTTTCTTCCAGTAGTATTTGAGTTTCTGTTCTTATATTGAGGTATTTGATCCATTTGGATTTGAGTGTAGTGCATGGCAAAATGTGTGGATCAAGTTCAATTTCCTGCATATCGTTCTCCAGTTTGTCCAGCACCATTTGTTGAAGATGCTGTCTTTTTTTTCAGCCTGTGCTCTTAGGATGTTTGTCAAATATCAAGTAGCTCTAGATGTTTGACCCAATGTCCAGGTCCTTAATTCTATTACATTGGTCTATAGTCCTGTTTTTATGCCAGTACCATACTTTTTATTAGTATGGCTTTGTAATATAGCTTTAGATCAGGTATGGTGATGCATTCAGAGGTATTTCCTTTGCTGAGGATATGTTTCAGTATGCAACGCCTCTGCCTTTCCATATTAGATTTGAGATCATTTTTTCTATCTCCATGAAAGGGGATTTTAATTATAATTGCATTAAACTGGTATATTGCCTTTGGTAGGATTGCCATCTTCACAATGTTAATACTGCCTATCCAGGAGCATGGGAGGTCTTTTATTTTCTCAAATCCTTCTCAATTTCTTTTTTGAGTTTTTTTTATGTTTTCGTTGTATAGATATTTCTCTTCCTTGGCTAACGTTATTCCAGGGTATTTTATATTTTTGTTGCTATTGAAAATGGAACCACATGCCTTATTTCTTTCTCTTTCTCTTTGTCATTTGCATATAGAAAGGCTACTGATTTTTGTGCATTGATTTTGTATCCTGCTACATTGCTATAGGAGTTAATCACCTATAGGAATTTTGGGATGGAGTCTCTCAGGTCTCTTACATATACAATCATGTCATCAATGAATAGAGCTAATATAATTTCTTCCTTTCCAAATTGTATCCCTTTTATCTCCTTCTCCTGTCTTATTGCTTAAGCTAGGACTTCCAGTACTATATTGAAGAGCAGAGGTGAGAGTGCCCTGCCTTCTTCCTGAACTCAATGGGAATTCCTCCAGTCTCTGTCCATTAAGAATTATTTGTGCCTTAGGAGCTTTGTATATTGCCTTTTTGTGTTAAGATATGAACCAACCATACCAATTCTATCCAACTTCTTTTATCATG
The DNA here is from genome assembly GCF_020740685.1 of Jaculus jaculus. NCBI lineage: Eukaryota > Metazoa > Chordata > Mammalia > Rodentia > Dipodidae > Jaculus > Jaculus jaculus. The sequence goes on from NC_059126.1 coordinate 8,945,422, forward strand.
AAGTGATGTTGTATCTTGTCAAAGGCCTTTTCTGCATCTATTGAAATGATCATGTGGTTTTTGTGATTATCCTTGTTTATGTGGTGTATTACATTGAAAGATTTCTGTATGTTGAACCACCCCTATGTTCCTGGAATGAATCCCACTTGGCAAGGTGGATAATGCTTTTGATGTGTTGTTGGATTCGGTTTGTGAAGATTTTGTCCAGGATATTTGCATCTAAGTTCATCAGGGATATAGGCCAGTAGTTACCTTTCTTGTTGCATCTCTGCCTGGTTTTGTAATTAGGGTGATACTAGCTTCATAGATGGAGTTGGGTAGCTTTCTCTGTTCTCCAGTTGTGTGGAACAGTTTGAGGAAGATTAGTTTGAGTTCTTCCATGAAGGTTTGATAGAATTCAGCTGAGAAGCCATCTGATCTTTGACTCTTCTTTTTGGGGAGTTTTTAAAAATTTTTTCAATCTCCATGAGATTCATTGAGGAAATTAATCAGCTCTGAGTTTAGCTTTTATAGATGGTATGCCTCCAGGGATTATCCATCTTCTCCAGATTATCCAGTTTTGTGGAGTAGAGGTTTATGAAATAAATCCTGACAATTCTCCCAATTTCACTTATGTCTGTTGTGATCTCTCCTTTTTCATTTTGAAAAATAATTTGAAGTACCTCTTTTTTTTTGTTTTTTGCTTGATCAAATTGGCCAGGGGTTTGTCAATCTTGTTTATTTTTCAATTAACCAACTTTTGTTTTGCCAATTTTCTTTATTGTTTTCTCAGTTTTCAACACATTACTTTCTGCTCTGATTTTAATTATTTCTTTCCTTCTGGAGCTCTTTGGGTTGGATTTTTCTTGCTTTTCCAGTGCCTTTAGGTGGATGGTTAGGTTGTTGGTTGGGGATCTCTTTGTCTTTGTTATGAAGGCAATGAGTGCTATGAATTTTCCCCTGAGGACCTCCTTCATTGTGTCCCATATGTTTTGGTATGATGTGTTCTCATTGTCATTCAATTCCAGGAATTTTGCAATTTAATTTTTTATTTCATCCACTATCCATTTATTGTTTAAAAGTGTAATTTTCAGTTTCCAGGTACCATTGGGATTTTTGGTGGGTCTTTTGTTATATTTCTAGCAATATAGCATTGTGATCTGACATCATGCAAGGAATTATGTAAATCTTCCTCAATATGTGGTGGCAGGCTTTGTGACCCAGTATGTGGTCTGTTTTAGAATATGTTCCATGGGCCACTGAAAAGAATGTGTAGTCTGGATTTCAGATGGAAAGTTCTGTAGATGTCCATTAGGATAAGTGATCTATGGTTTTGTTGAGCTCTCTTGCTTCCTGTTGAGTTTCTGTTTGGATTATCTGTCTATTACTGATAATGGTGTGTTGAAGTCCCCAGCCATGATGATGTTGGTGGTTATTTCTGTTTTATTGTCAAGTAGGTTTTGGTTTGTGAACTGTGGTGCCCCTGTGTTTGGTGCATACAGATTTATGATTGTAGTATCCTCTTGAAGGATCATTCCCTTGATAAGTAGGAATGGGCCTTCTTTGTCTTTTTAAATTATTTTGGTTTGAAGTATATTTTATCCAATATTAATATAGCTGCACCTGCTTGTTTCTTATTTCCATTTTCTTGGAATATTGTTTTTCCACCCTTTCACTCCAAGGAAGTGACTGTCTTTAGTGGTGAGGTGGGTTTCTCAGACAACAGATTGAGGGATCTAGTTTTTTGATCCACCCTGTTAGCTTGTTTCTCTTGATGGGTGAATTAAGACCATTAACATTTAGGGTAGTGACTGTGAGATTTTATTTAATCCCTGACATATTGTGATGGTTTATGTGGTTTGGTGTTTTCATGGATGTTGAATTTTTTTGTGCCTACTCTGAGTTTGGTTATTGTGATCTGCTTCTTGTATGCATTTGAGTTTGATTATTTGTTTCTTCTTTGTGGAGAATTTCCTGAAATACTCTCTGTAGGTTTGGTTTTGTGTTCATATAATTGTAAAGCTGAGAAGTGTCATTGAAGGTTTTATTTCTTCATCTATTATGATGTATACTTTTGCTCGGTAGAGTAGTTTGGGTTGGAAGCCATAGGTTCTTCAACTTTGCAGTGTTTCTTTCCATGCCCTTCTATCTTTCAGGGGTTCCATTGAGAAGTGTGGAGTAATTCGGCTGGGGTTACCTTTAAAAGTGGTGTGTTGATGTGCCCTAGCTTCTTTTAGGTTTTGTCTTTGGTGTCAATGTTTAGAGTATTAGTGACAATATGTCTTGGAGAGTTTCTCCTTTGGTCCAGTCTGTTTGGAATTCTGTTGGCTTCCAGTATCCTGATGGGCATTTCTTTTAAGAGACTGGGGAAGTTTTCTTCAATTATTTTGTTAAATAAGTTCTTCATGCCTTTGGTCTGAATTTCTTCTTCTTCTGGTATTCCAGTGATCCTGACTTAGGACGTTTAAGTATATCCTACAATTTTCTCTCATGTTCTGTTCACAGAAAACTGAAATTTTTGCACTCTCAAACTGTTTCTTCCATCTTGTTTTCCAGATCAGAGTGTGTATCCTCCATATGACTGGATTTGTTCTTGAGAACTTCTAGAGAGTTGTGGACTTGTTCAATTATGTTTGCATTTTCTACTACTTTTCTACATATAATTTCCATCGCTCTGTCAAGCTCCCTTTTCACATCATTTTCTGATTTTCTTGATGCTTCTTGGAATCCTTGCGTGTCTTTATGTCTTCATTTAGCATTGGCAGATGATTTTTGAGGTCTTTTTTTCCCACTGTCCCTCAAATCTCTTGACTGTCTTTGAACTCCTTCTATTTTCTTATCTACTAGGTCTAGTCTAGTGATGGCAGCACACAATTATTGGTCCTATGTTGCTTTTCTGAAAGTTCTGCCAGTAGCTTGGTCAGGGTTGCATTGCGCATAGCTTCATTTTGGTGTTCTGATCCTAATGACTCTTCTATGTTTTGATTAGAGATGTTCATTGTAGAACTTGGTGATCTAATTGGATTTTCTTGCATTAAATTTTTCTTGTTATTTCTTTTGCACTGTGGTCTTCCCATCACAGTGTATGGGCATGTAGGTGGGTGGATCAGCCTGGGCTTAAGCAAAATGGAATCTGAGGCTGCCTGAAGCAGATGCCAAGCAGCCTGGGCTTTGGCTCTCACTTGCCAATGTTGCCTGAGCTCCTACCTGGCTGGGGTGCCAAGATTTCATGAGCTCCCACATGTTAATTCACCTAAGCTGACCGTGCTTGCACTATGATGGACATGGAAGCAACAAGCACTGAAGCAGCCCAAACTCTGGTGGGGAACACTGGTACCCAGAAGCAGACTGCACTCCCTTGCAACAGGTCAATGGTAGACAGCCGCCATGTCAGATAGTGAGGGGATGGCATATGAGCTGCTGCAAATGACAGACACAGACTGAGCTGGCATGGCAGTTGCAATGGGCCTGGCCTGGCACATGACTATGTGGCAGCTGGAGCAGTAAGTGAGTGAATGGGTAGAGCACTGTTAAGTTTCCACATGCAGGGATTGATCAGCATGGCAGCACCATTTGGCATGCAAATTGATCAAAGAAGGCTGGGCTCCAATGTTCCAGCAGGCATAGCCTGGCCAAGGTCACTCGTGGGCAGGGGCACCAGAGCAATTGCCCCTGTGTGGTGTGGCAAGCGGAACTATGTTGGCCTGGGACACTTTTCCTACAGTAAGTGTGGGAATTTCCTAAAGCTGGAACTGTGGGTATGGTGGCTGCTTGGGAGCAGGGGTGGGCTATCCACCCATGAAAGAATCAGCAATTCCCTGTTTTTACCCCTCTGTGCCCTCCCACTGGCAATCTACCAGTGAACCCTTAATGTCTTGCCTTTCTTTCCCAGGGGTCTGTAGCGCAGTTAGGTGGTCACCATCTTGGCCAGAAGTTCTAGCGGATATGAAGGGTTTTTAATGTAAATTTAAAAATTGACATTGTTTAGTTATATTACACTAATTGTGGTGAATGATCAGGAGACCAAAATATCTAGAGGTTTTGCTTTCATTATATTTCAACCTGCTGAAGATGTTAAGAATGCTATCAAATAAAGGTTTGAAAGATAGGTATCCTGTAATATTCTCCCCCTCTTCTGCATCTTAGCTACAATAATATTTATATAGGTATCATTCATTTTCAATGGCTATGTTTAAATAACCCTTTGTGTGGTGAATTTCAGGAGAAGATATTACCCATGTATTATATACAAATAACCCTAATGTGATAGGTAGGGTGATATTATATGAAATCTAAATTATGTTCATGATCAATTTTAAGAGTCAAGATATCAATGTGGAAGGTAGCCTCACTAGAATCCTAATTAAAGGACTGTAGTTTAGAAATAGGAACCTTTAAAGTCTTGGAAATAACACATTTAGGGCAGAAATATTGTATTTTTAACTGTGTAGGTTTTCAGGCTTTAGCAAGTGCAGTGTTTGGAATTGATGCTGAAAAACAGAATAAAAAGTAGAATTCCTGCCACTGAATCTAGTTATTGCTCTTCTTTCCCTTTCTCTCTCTCTCTCACTGTCTCTCTGAGGAAACCAACATTTTATGGAATGATTTTACAAAAAATCCCATTTGATCATTCTATTTATGGTAGGAATTGAGAAAATGTGCTATTCTTATATAGGTTCTGTGTACTCTTAAATCTGAAATTGTAGGTATCACCCAATAATAGTAATAGTTAATTTTTAACATGGCAGGCAGTATCTCTCTTTCCTCAGCCCTTGGGCCCCCAGGACTTTTTTGTGTGTGACATTATGTCTGCCATTTCTGGGCCTCTTACATGCTCCTTTTTGCCCACTAAGTGAGTCTTTATTTAAAACATTTATTTTGTACATTCCCTATGGCAGCTGCAACATGATGTGCTTGACAAATGGAAATTTCTACAATGTTTATGCAAGTGTTTTATCCCTCCCTAACTATAGCTATTTAAAGATCATCATATCATGTTTTTGTTCATTTTTATTTAGCCCCAGTAATTTTCATTTCTTTGTTACTGGCATAATAATTGCACCCATATTTAAGAAACAAATTTAAATTTCTAGGATCTCATACCAGACAATATTCTTTACCCCTATACATTCATGTATTAAAGAAAAACACGGGTTTACCTGGAGAACCTATTAATTTTGCTGATGCATTTGACATATGAAATGTTACTGTTTTGGGATTGGATATAGCTCCGTGGTAGAATCCCAGGAAAGCACTGCAAGACTTCAACACATACTACAAAAATGTGAAATATGAATTTATCATCTTTACACAACTTTTAACAGGGGAATACATAGTTTTTTTTTTTCTGTGTGTTATTCTGCACATAATGTACCCACTAGTAGTATTTACTGTGGGGCAATTAAGTGTCTAGTACCATGGGAAATGATTGACAGTACACATTAGACTTACTTTTTGGATGCTGTCATCTAAAGCACATAAGTAGAAAAAGAACATCTGAGAGTAAAGTTGTAGATTTTATTATCTGCAATTGCTACAGTGATCAAAGTTGTCTTTAGAGATCAAGGAATTTTACCTAATTGCTTGTAAGATAAAATGTGTATATTTGACAAAAAATATTTGTGACTAAGAATTAGCTTAGTGAAGTCCATCAAAATAATATGACTTGATATTTGGAGGTTAATAATATTGGCCATAATTCTCTCTAGGAATAAGAGATCTCACAAAACTACTATTGTAAAGTTCAGAGTGGCTATTATTGCTGAGATGATTCAACAGCTAAAGGTTCTGGTGCCCCAGAAACATACACTCATAAGTGTCAGTAGAAAGTGACATGCACCAACAGAAATCTTCGGTCAGCTAGACTGGCATTCACTTCCAGTAGCCACAGTCAGTGTGCCATGGAAGGGAAGAATAGCTCAGGGACCTGGAGCTTTCCCTGTGACCACCATGAACCTAACACATATGCATGTGCTTGCATGAGAACATAATACACACACACACACATGCACATGCACACACAAACATATATAGAGAGAAATTGTTAAGAGTTATATGAGTGTTTACTAGTGGTTTATGTTCTGACTTTGGTTTTTAAAAATTATTTTGATGGGATGATGAGACTAGAGTTTCCCTTCTGCTTATTGACCTTCCATCACTTGTGTACCATTGAGACAGACCTGGCATTTAAAACGTAAAGCAGTTCATGAAGAACAAATTCTAAGGTATTCGTCTGCTCCATGTATACATGCACCTGCATACTTGTATACTTATATACTCACGTAAAATTTCAAACTACAAAAAGAAATTGTTAAAATTCACTTGGATACTGCTCAATATTTAAGCCTCTTACAATCACAAAACATACTTTGTTAAAGCTTTGCCCTTTGAGACAGTCCCATTGCAAAATAAATTCTCAAGGCAGAAGATACTAAATGAAATGATCATTTTAAAAAATATTTGGAAATAGAATATACAACTTCTAAAATTATTGGAAGACTTCCCTCTTAGTTCTTTTAATTGTCCATATGAGAAATCATTGATACAGAATGTAAAACTTAACTATCAAGTTACTAAGTAGTCACATATTGTCTGTACAGAGTGTGTGACACCTTACAGAAAATTGATGTGATATAGATTACTGCAGTATCTCCAAGTCCCTGATATATTTTTACCTAAGAAAGACATTTATATATATTGTAATAGTGTTCCTACTTTTGTATAAAAGCACTGTATGGCTAGAGAGAGGGCTTAGTGGTTAATCCCTTGACTGTGAAGCTTAAGGAGGCTAGTTGAAGGATTGATTCCCCAGAAACCATATTAGTCAGTTGCACAAGAGGTCACAGGCATCTGGAGTTCATTTGCAGTGGCTGGAGGCCCTGGTGTGCCCATTCTATTGCCTGTCTTTCTCTGTTTCTCTCTCAACCCTTCTTTCTCTCTCTGTCACTCTCAAATAAATAAAAAATATTTTTAAAAGCTCTATTAAAACATATGCTAATCAAGTGATACATCAGGCATCTTGTAAACTGTCCATGTCCATCTTACAGGAAAATGTTTGATTCGAGATATAAAATTATGGTTCTAAATCAAGAATGTTGGTGAAATAATGTGTAGTCAATAAAGTATATTCTAGTGCGTTTAACATGTTAGTAATGCCACCCTTCATCTTTCTAGTCTCTGGATAGGAAATACATAAAAGTAGAACATGCCAACCAACCATCCTTTGAACATGATGGTTTTGGAGACTAACACTGCTTTCAGAAGAAGGGAGCATCCTAGATGCCTCATATATGGAGGGAAAGAAAGTATTCAAATAGGCATACTTCTTTCTCAGTAAGGATAGATATATGGGTGTTTTCACTTAGAAATTTGGAAATATAATATTTAAAAATAGAAAAATTACAGACCTTTTACATTTCTGCTTGTATTTACTTCTCTATGAATAAAAACAAGTCAGGTAAATTGTACTGATAAGAAAAACTATATAAAAGTGCTACAGAAGTATACATATATTTAACAGCAGTTTAATTTAGTAGTTGTATCACTTTGAAAAGAACAGTATAGATTTGATAGTAGTACATTTTAGCCAGTCTTATTATCTTTATGTTCTGGAGGATATACCTGAAAAATTTCAATATATTTTTTTTTCATTTAAATGTCATTTGGACTGAACTTTCAAATATTGGTAAGGACAAAAAAAAAAAAGTGAATTAATAGAAAAAGATCATACAAAACACCTTTTCAGAAGTCATTACTCTATGGTTTCTTGTCTTGCAGTGTATGTTTGTTCATTTAACTCACCTGCAATTCTCCTTTGTCCTGTGGGTCACAAAATGTTCATGAGCCTTCTATATGGAAATTTATCTTCAGTGAATTACCTAGATTAGAAATAAATTATGTCACATTTTTCCATACTGAGAAAGGCGAACAGAAAGTTTGCTTCATGAACATGTATATCTATTCCTTTGCTGTATGAAGGACAAAGGGATGATTTTTTTGTTAAAAAAAAAAGTTATTTTATTTTCAAACATTACCTTACTTTTTAAAAGGAAAGTAATCAAAATTTTATCCTTTAATATACATTTGTGTTATAATTATATGTATTATCCACTGTTGAGGAAATAACAAAGTAATGAGTTGCCTTTGTAATGAGATGCATTGGATTGCAGAATTAGATTAATTCTCTGAAACCTGATTACTAAATACTGAGTTTAGAGAATCAATGGGATTTATAGCGTGCATGAAAATAAAAAGGAAAGTAACAGTAAGAAAAAGTGTTTAAAAATTTAAAAGATGGATATGGTGCAAGGGGAATGTCTAGAAAAAGCAACAAACAGAGGTTAAATTTAGTCTCTTATGTAAATATGGATGGTGCAAGTACATAATTGGCTACATTGCCTAGTATGAACTTAAATCAAGTGTGTGAGGTGCAATATAATCATGGTTTTTACATAGTATGGAAATATATTTAAAGGGAAATATGAGAGAAAATAACACATTAAGAACAATTACCTAGAGGAAGATAAAATGTAGGTCAGAATCAAGTGTTGAAATATATTTTTAAAATTACGTAAATATAGAAATATTATGATTTTACCTTTCTTTGAAACTTGAGCTACTTATGTACATGAATTGAAACTCCAGAATCATGTCAGAAAATAAGCCCTACAGCTATGCCACAGGAACAAGAAGTAGTGTCCGTGTCTTCCTGGAGGAAGCAGAATGCATCACCAGAGATGAAAGCTACTCTACTGGACATAGATAACATAGAACACCAAACCTTTAATCCCTTTTGTTGTTGAGAGCCAGTTCCTGCAGATATACATACATGAGTTATTGTAAGAGTCCTTTATTGATTTAAAAATTAAATTATATTGACTAAATGTTCCCTTAATGTTGTTAATTGTCTCTTGGTTTTCTTATAGGTGGAAGGAAATTACAATGTAGCAGGGGCAAAATTATTGATGTTTGATTTATTTTAATTGCTCTTGTCATTACTTATAAATTTTGGAGTAAACAGGAAATGTTTCATTTAGCCCATTAAATCCAACAAGGGCATTTTAATATGATACCAGTGTTTAGCATAGTAAAATAGAGGGCCAGAGTGGATGTGAAATGTTAGATGTTGTAAACCAAATAGAAGGTTTCTTCAATATTAAGTAAATGAATCCTCATTTAGTATAAAAGGAGAAATGTGTGTGCTACTTCCTACTGGATTATTCCCCAACTGCAGGTTTCTTCCATGACACTCCACTTGCAAGAAGCTGCTCACAGACTTATAATGGGAAAAACCTCAGTGATGCTGAATGTAGCTCAGGGGTTGTACATAGTAGTCAGGTAGAGCACTCCAGCAACAGACATGATGCATACTCAAATGTTAGAGAAACTGGTGGAAAACATAAATGTTGCACCTCACCTGTAGGCATGGAATTCCCTGAGCACTGGGGTAGGCCAGAAAAGATATGCACTCCACTGCAAAGGATGGGCACAGCTCATCATAACTCATACAGCAGCTGGAGCTCTAAAGATTCCAGTGGAGTTATGGGGGATAACAGATAAGGCAGAGGAGATAGATGCCCATACTAAAAGTATTTCAGTTATATTCAAAAAGTATTTTCTGTTGAGGCTGGAGAGATGGCTTAGCGGTTAAGCGCTTGTCTGTGAAGCCTAAGGACCCTGGTTCGAGGCTCAGTTCCCCAGGTCCCACGTTAGCCAGATGCACAAGGGGGCGCACGCTTCTGGAGTTCGTTTGCAGAGGCTGGAAGCCCTGGTGCGCCCATTCTCTCTCTCTCCCTCTACCTGTCTTTCTCTCTGTGTCTGTTGCTCTCAAATAAATAAATAAATAATTAAAAAAAAGTATTTTCTGTTGTGTATATATTTAAATAGATTAACTTTTTTGGAAAAAATAAACACAAACATAATTTATTCTATGTTAGCTGAATATAAATCAAAATGTTGGTGTTGATGAAGGGAAGTAAAATAAATTTCCCTCAGTAAAGTATGTGATCAAGATGAATAAAGCACAAGCATTCAAAAGAAACTTTATTGTTCTCAGTAAAAAATAAAAAAATAAACATTTATAATAGAGATGAGTAGCTGTCTTGTTAACATTCTATCAATAAAAGCATGCATGGAATTTCATGGGTGTTACTGTGTCATTGCACATATACTTGGAATATAAATTACACTGATATTCACACACTCTTTTATATCCAATTTCATTCTAAATGAATAGATTTTTCCTGAAAACTGATTTGTCAGAAAGCCCGCTGTGATGTGGTCATTTGTGAATATAGTTGGAGGATTGTTCCCTTGGAGTGAAAAATCTCTGCTCTGAATTGATGAAGACAGAGATTGAGGATAAAAGCATAAGATTACTGTGGAGGTGATGAATCCTTGGGTAAAGCGTGTGGAAGGCAAATATGAGAATCCGAGTTTGATTCACTTATTGGTTATAAAATGCTGTGTGTGGGACTAAGAGTCTATGACCTCAGCATTAGAAGAAATAGGGAATCCAAATGCTCCCCAATGTAGCTGATATAGTTGAATGAAAGAGCTTTTAATTGGAGAGAGACAATGACTGAACAGTTTCAGTGTGGATAATTAGTAGTTTTGGTAGCCTAAGTAAAATTCTGTGCTACTTATGCACTCCTATCATACATATGCAATAAAATGTGATACCCCATCGATTTGTATTCTGACGTTGTCCCAGTGTGGTCATGGGAATGATAAAGATCCTCTTGCTTCCTCACCATAGTCCACCAGGTGATATTTCCCAACATGTCGGAAGACAGAAGATAGTGGCTCACATCTGCCATATGAAGTATAATGTGAATTAAGAGTGGGAAATGAAATGAACAGAGGCAGGAGGAATTGCTACATGAGAGAGAGAGATAAACAGACAGAGGGAGATAAAGCCACAAGGACAGAAATGAAAGTGAGAGGAGTGATCCTAACATGAATTCTGATCTAGGCCACTTGCAGAATCAGTGCAAAATGCCCGAGGAATGATCATGTGGGAGACAGAAGGACACACAGTCATGGTGCTTCCCAATGGACCATGAGTGGAAGAGCTGGAATTCAGAATTATATATGTACATAGTGAGACTTGTGGTGGAACTTACTACTCAGAACCTAAAGTGTGTGAGGGCTTCTGTTCATGGGTGTGTATGTGTGCCTGGATACTCGTATTTTTTTTTTTCAGCTAAATAGGAGCAAAGTAGCAGGATTTGCCACAATCTTTGTAAACTCTATGGTATCAGGTATCTCTGGGCCAGAATGTCCTGAGCCCATGTTCCATGGGTCCTAACATGAAGTAACTGAGAATCCTCTGATGGTATCATATAGTTTTAGTGTGCCAGCCACACTGCCAACATGTTCCTTCTTTAGTGTATTACATGTGGCTGTCTGAATTGTTCCACTCCTTCATGCAAAGAATACAGAGAATAATGAAAGGAATTATTGTATATGTACCTGTTGAGAGAGATGGCAAGCTGGCTTCATATAATATAGGGAGATTTTGTGTATTTTTAAAGCATCTCTCATTTACGTTCTTTTAAAGATTCCAGAAGTCATTGTAGTGGGAAACACCATGAGGGTTTATAGTAAGCTCTGTATTGGCCTTTTGAAAATAAACCTGGAATCATCTATATATCCATCAGGTGTCATCCTGTAGGTGACATGTTCAGTAACAAAGTGAACAAAAGCTGACCAGCACTCCCATGTTTTACAATCTCATAAACACAGAGCCCCACAACTTCCCATTACTGTGAGTGCTTTCTCCCTCAATGGGCCTGCTGATACTCTGGAACCACACTACTTCCCTGCTTTGTATAATATCTTCCTGTATTACTTTATTGTTTTGTTACTTTTCCTATTCTTTGAATAACTTAAAACAAGTTGTTAAGACTATGGCCATTTCTCTCATTGCTACCTTGTCCTGAAAGAACTTGAGGTCTAGTTAACCAAAAGTGGATAGAATCAGAGTCAGGGAGAAGAGAGAATGAACAGTGTGGTTAAGTTTGATGTCTGTTCCCCATAGACGGGTTCTCTGAGATTGCAGCTTCAGCTCCTAGCAACCACACCCTTGTAAAATGGGGCTGTGGACATGTCATTGGGGTCCAGTCTGAACTCCAGCATAAAGTGATTGAGAGAGGCTTTGAGGTTTCTCTGTGCTTCCTTGTGGCATTGCCGGTGGTATCTTTCTGTTGGATTTAGGAAGAGAGCCACCTTCATTTGATGGATCTATAGCCTTAACATATATCCCTTCCTCCCATATTATATGTGGTTTGGATGTTTTTCCAGCAATGTGAAGCTGACTACAATAGAACGTCAGACAGAGTAGAGTGGTATTATTGCTGAGATGAACCTGGCATGTCAATTTGGGTCTTTTTGAACATGTGTACAGGAGGAATGGGAACAGACTCACAATTTCTGACTGTAGAAAGTGCTACAAATTGGAAAGGCAAGTTTTATGGACTATGGTGCTGAGAGTTTCACAATGCTAAGTGCAGATGGAATTATGCTGGCTTATGAACTTTTAAAGGGGCAGGAGAAACCACTGAGTACCTTCTTGGAAGTGGGCTACTGTAATAAAGGCACACTGTGTTCTGCTGCCCATCCATCGAGATTTTGGTAAAGATTGAATTTCAAAGTAATAGACTGGCTGAAAATATGAGACTAAAAGATGTAAGATTTAAAGTTGGAAATTTCTCAGAAAGATTAACGTCACTGGCTCAGAGACTTGATGCTACAACTACTGCTGTTGAAGAGATTACCACATTAAGGATACCTTAAATACTTCATGTCAAAACAAAACAAACTAAAAACCAGAGGACTTATGGTTAAGATGGTGGGTTAGGTAGCATGCCAAAGCAGCCTAGGGGGGAAAAGGCCAAAGAAAAATAATCAAAAACCATCAAAATACACACTCACATTAAAAGTGACATGTGTAATAAAATGAAATGGCAGCAGAGAAGGAGGAGAGATCCAGAGCATCCAGAGCCCACACAGGTTGACAGAAGTAGCTCATTCAGGTCTGTGGCTGCGGTGGCAGGCAAGCCAGTCCCCAGGATCAGCTTGAGCTATAGGAAAAGCCAGGGGAGGGGATTTTCCACTTACACTGGAGCTCTCTGTAAACTCAATAAATGTGAACGGAGATTGACAGTTAACAATGGAGGAGTAAATCACAAGGTAGAAGAACACATGGAACAGCAAGAGAACTGGAGCAGCATTAGCAGCCTCCCCTCCTCCACTGAAGTGCCCAGCTCTAGCTAACAGGGCAGCCATCCAGGGACCCAGCCACAGCTAATTCAACCAATAGCAGAACCCAAGAAGAAGAAGCAGAATAACTGATACCAAATCATGCCAAAGGATAACTGGGATTACCCCAGGTCAGTACCCACCTAATAAACCTGGTATTTAGGCCTGAACCAGAAGGGCTAATTGCACCATCCATATCAGGATAAATTATATGTTAAATCTGATGGATAGTCATATTTGCCATTCTTAAGCTGTATTTGGGGCTTCTTATTTGTTGCTTCTTGATTTATAGTGGCTTTGTTTCTTCTTCTATTATACATTAGGGAAGGGTCTCACCTGGTCACAAAGCTGACTTAGAATCTTATACAGACCAGAAATCTTAACTTCCTTGTTAGGATTAAGGGAGTAGATCTGGTTGTCATAATATCTACTCTTGGATAAATACACAGTGCTGTTTTTCATTGAAAGTGTACGTTATTTAGTTAAATTTTAGAAACTATCTGTAATTGGTTCCACTTAGCCTACTTGAATACTCTCACAGCAGGCAGACCCAACACCTAGAGTCACTTTTGTAGATACACTGAGAGTCTTTAGAACCACACCTAGTGCCTTAAGCTCCTACCCTGAAGATATAAAACATCAGATTGATTGATACATCTCATAATACCCAGATAACTAGAAAACCCAATCATTAAATAATCCAGGATGCAAAAATATATACATTATAACACAAGAACCACCAAAAATCAAGACAATATAAATCCACCAAAAAGTATCAATGCATCAGAAATGACCTCCAGTGAAAACAAGTTAGAGAAAATGCCTGAGAAACAGTTCAAAAGAATGATTATAAGTATGTTCAAAGAACTCAAAGAAGAAATCAAAGCAAAGAAGACAAAGAATGTTAATTTAACGAAATAAAGAGATCAATAAGACATAAGTAAGGAAATAAAATAATTAAAAAAAAGAACTATGGGCAATAAAGAACACAGTTAATGAAATAAAAAACTGTAGAAAATATCACCAGTAGAATGGATAAAGAAGAGGATAGAATATCAAAATTAAAAGACCACATGGCAGAGCTAATACACTACAACAAAGAGTAAGACAATCTAATAGATAAGTACAAATGGGGATTTCAGAATACTCAGGACACTGAAAAGATCAGACGTAATAATTCAGAGCATAGTAGATGGAGAAGAATTTATACTCTGAAGACATATTAGGTGTCTTCAACAAAATCATAGAAGAATACTACTGCCAAATTGGGAACAGAGGTGCTAATGCAGATACAGGAATCCTTTAGAACACCACACAGACAAAACCTAGAAAGAACCTGTCCTCTCCATAGTATAATCAAACTACCAAACACACAAACCAAAGAAAAATATTGAAAGCAGTCAGAGAGAAAAATCAATTTACCTACAAAGACAAACCCATCAGGATTACAGCAGATTATTCAATGGGTGTGGAATTATGTATTCCAAGTTCTGAAAGATAACAACTGTCAACCAAGGTTATTTAATTATGTAAAGCTATCCATTCAAATAGATGGAGAAATAAAGACATTCCACAACAAAAGCAAACTAAAGGAGTATTTGAAGACAAAGCCAGCTCTACAGAAAATACTTGAAAGAATCCTCCATGCTGAAGAAAGAGAAAAGCACATACATAGGGAACTAGGAAAAAACAAACAATACTCAAATACTAGTTAACACAAGAGAGTAAAGGTAAAGCCAGAAGAACTAAAAAAAAAAAAAAAAAAAGAAAAGAAAAAAAGGCAAAAATCAATACATACCTTTCAACAATATCTCTTAATATCAACAGCCTCAATGCCCCAACAAAAAGACATAGGTTTGCAGACTGGGTTAAAAAGTAGGATCCTGGGCTGGAGAGATGGCTTAGTGGTTAAGCACTTGCCTGTGAAGCCTAAGGACCCCGGTTCGAGGACCCCAGGTCCCATGTTAGCCAGATGCACAAGGGGGTGCACCCGTCTGGAGTTCTTTTGCAGAGGCTGGAAGCCCTGGCGTGCCCATTCTCTCTCTCTCCCTCTATCTGTCTTTCTCTCTGTGTCTGTCACTCTCAAATAAATAAATAAATAAAAATTTTAAAAAAGTAGGATCCTTACATTTGTTACCTCCATGAAACCCACCTTTCTACAAAGGATGGACACTATGTTAGGGTGAAAGGTTGGAAAACAGTGTTTCAAGCAAATGGACCTAGAAAACAAGCAGGGGTTGTTATCCTAATATCTGACAAGGTATACTTCAGTCTAACATTAGTTATGAAAGATAAGGAAGGCGACTTTATATTTATTGAAGGAACCCTCCAACAGGAGGAGATTACAATCCTAAACATATATGCACCTAACATGATGGCCCCCAAATTCATCAAACAAACACCATTAGAACTAAGGTCACAGATAACACCAAATACAGTGGGAGTGGGTGACTTCAACACCCCACTCTCATCAATTGACAGGTCATCCCAGGAAAAAATAAACACAGAGGCAACTGGACTAAATGATGTCATAGAAGGAATGGACCTAACAAATATCTATAGGACATTTCATCCAAATGCTGCAGAATATACATTCTTTTCTGCATCACATGGAACATTCTCTAAAATAGACCATATAATAGGACACAAAGCAAATCTTAAGAAATATAGGACAATTGAAATAATTCCTTACATTCTATCTGAACACAATGGAATCAAACTACAAATCAATAGCAAGAAAGGCTACAGAACATACACAAAATCATGGAAACTAAACACCACACTACTAAATGATGAATGGATAAATGAAAAAATCAAGAAGGAAATCAAAAAGTTTATGGAGTCAAACAATAATGAGAACACAACATACCAAAAATCTCTGGTACACAATGAAGTCAGTCCTAAGAGGTAAATTTATAGCTTTAAGTGCCTATATTAAGAAATTAGAAAGGTCACAAGTAAATGACCTAATGCTTCATCTTAAAGCCTTGTAAAATGGAGTACAAGGCAAACCAAAAATCAGTAGATGGGAAGAAATATAAGAATGATTAGGGCAGAAAATAATGAAATAGAACCCCCCTCAAAGAAAATCCAAAGAATCAATGAAACAAAGAGTTGGTTCTTTGAAAGGATAAATAAGATTGCTAAACCCTTAGCAAATCTGGCCAAAAGAAAGAGAGAAGAGACACAGATTAATAAAATTAGAGATGAAAAAGGTGACATCACAACAGATGACAGAGAAATAAAAATATCATAGGGACATAAAATAAAAGCCTATACTCTATAAAGTATGAAAATCTGAAAGAGATGATTTCCTTGATTTGCATGACCTAAATAAATTAAATCAAGATGAGATTAATCACTTAAATAGATCCATAACAACCATGGAGATTCACAAGCAGACCAAAAATGAACCCAACGTGGCTCAGGGAAATTTTGCGGAAGAGGGGGCAGAAAGAATGTCAGAGTCACATGTTGGGACATGATATGCAGAGACATTTATGATACAAATAACTGTGGGCTAACTCCACCATGCACAACCCATTTACATCAACATGGAGGGTCCAATGGGAGGGGGTAGATCATGGATGAGCCTAAACAATGGTACCAAACTGCCTGTATTTGCTGAAAAGAAAACTAATAAATTAAATTTAAAACAAAAAGAAGTAGAGCATAAAAAAAAATCTACCAACAAAAAAAAAAGCTCAGTCCCCTGCTGAATTTTACCAGACCTTCAAGACAGAACTAACAATATTGCTTCTTAAGCTTTTCATAAAATAGAAAAGGAAGGAATGCTACCAAACTCCTTCTGTGAAGGCAGCATCATCCTGATACAAAAACCAGGCAAATACAGAACAACAAAAAAAGGAAATTACAGACTAATCTCCCTCATGAACATAGATGCAAAAATTCTCAACAAAATATTGGCAAATAGAATAGAATAATATATCAGAAAGATCATTCCCCCTGACCAAGTAGACTTTATCCCTGAGATGCAGGGATGGTTCAACATACGCAAATTGATAAATGTGATACATTATATAAATGGACTGAAGGACAAAAATCATATGATCATCTCATTAGATGTAGAGAAACCGTTTGACAAAATCCAACATCCCTTCATGATAAAAGTCCTACAGGCACTGGGAACACAAGGAACACATCTAAATATAATAAAGACTATTTATGACAAGCCAACATCCAAATATTACTAAATGAGGAAAAACTTGAATCTTTTCCAGTAAAATCAGGAACAGGACAAGGGTGTCCACTATCCCCACTTTTACTTAATATAGTTCTGGAATTCTTAGCCACAGCAATAAGGCAAGAGATGCACATAAAAGGGATACAAATTGGAAAGGAATAAATCAAGTTGTCATTATTTGCAGATGATATGATTCTATATAGAAAGGATGCTAAAGCTCTACCAGCAAACTGTTAGAGCTGAGTAACTCCTACAGCCATGTGGTAGGGCACAAAATAAATACACAGAAATCAATAGCCTTCCTGTATGCTAACAACAAATACACAGAGGATGAAACCAGAGAATCACTCCCACTCACAATTGCATCAAATAAAATACTTTGGAATAAACCTAACCAAGGAAGTAAAGGATCTCTACAATGAAAACTATAAAACACTCAAGTGAGAAATTGCAGAAGACACTAGGAAGTGGAGAAACATTCTTTGCTCCTGGATTGGAAGAATCAATATTGTGAAAATGGCAACCCTACCAAATTCAATCTCCACATTTAATGCAATCCCCATCAAAATTCCAAAGGCATTCTTCATGGAAATAGAAAAAAACAATCCAAAAATTCATTTGGAATCACAAAAAACCTTGAATATCTAACATAATACTGAGCAACAAAAATAAGGCTGGTGATATCAACATACCTGATTTTAACCTACACTACAGAGCCAAAGTAACAAAAACAGCATAGTACTGGCACAAAAACAAACATGTAGATCAGTGGAGCAGAATAGAGTACCTGGATGTAAGTTCAGTTAGCTATAGCCACCTGATATTCGATATATATATATATATATATATCAAAAATACTCATTGGAGAAGACAGCCTCTTCAGCAAATGGTACTGGGAAAACTGGATATGTATCTGTAGAAGGATGAAAATATGCTTTTCTCTCTCTCCATGCATAAGAATTAAGTCCCAATGGATTAAAGACCTTAACATCAGACCAGAACTGAAACAGCTAGAGGAACCAGTATTGGAAACCCTTCAACGTAGTTGTCTTGGCAAAGACTTCCTGAATATAACCCCAATTGCTCAAGCAATAAAACCACAAGTTAACCACTGGGACCTCATGAAATTACAAAGATTTTGTACTGCAAAGACACTTGTCAATAAAGCAAAGAGGCAATGTAGAGAATGGAAAAAACCTTTGCCAGCTATATATCTGATAGAGGATTAATATCTAGGATATACAAAGAACTCAAAAAGTTAAATAATAAGAAATCAAACAAGTCAGTTAACAAATGGGCTATGGAGCTAAATAGTTCTCAAAAGAAGAAATATGGATGGGGTACTAGCATCTAAAAAAAAAAAATGTTCTACATCCCTAGTCATCAGGGAAATGCAGAGTAAAAGTACATTGAGATACCATTTCACTCCTGTCAAATTGGCCACCATCATGAAAACAAATGATCATAAATGCTGGTGGGGATGTGGAAAAAAGAGGAATCCTTCTACACTGTTGGTGGGAATGCAATCTGGTCCAGCCATTGTGGAAATCATTGTGGAGGTTTCTAAAACAGTTAAAAATGGATCTACCATATGACCCAGCTATAGCACTCCTAGGCATATATCCTAAGGGCTCATCTCATTTCCTTAGAAGTGTATGCTCAACCATGTTAATTGCTGCTGAATTCATAATAGCTGGGAAATGCAACCTGCCTAGATGTCCCTCAACTGATGAGTGGATAATGAAGATATGACACATTTATATAATGGAGTTCTACTCAGCAGTAAAGAAAAATGAGGTGGTGATATTTGTAGGAAAATGGATGGATCTGAAAAGAATTATCCTAAGTGAGGTTACCGAGGCCCAGAAAGCCAAGTGCTGCATATTCTCTCTCATATGTGGATCCTAGCTACAGATGACTGGGCTTCTGTTTGAGAAGGAATAAACTCAGTAGCAGAGGCCAGTAAGCTAAAAAAGAAATATAAAGGGAAGAGAAAAGAAGGGAGGAGGGTACTTAATATGTTGGTATCGTATATATGTAAGCAGAAGAAAAGACTAATGGATGTGAAAAGGCCCAAAGTGAGTTCAGAGGAAGAGACTGAGTAAAGGAAAGGTGGAGGGAGCACTAATCAAAATTTAAGAGGACATAAACAAATCATATGGAATCCTCCAGTTTTGGACAATGGAACACTCAGGAGCTGTGGATCATTGCTAGAAAACTTTCAATTCCAGGGATGGTATACCTTCCAGTGAGTTGGCCAGGGAGTTACATGATGCCCCCAAAACATTATAGGCCATTTCTGGGGCCCTTGACTTCCCACCTGGAATAGATGATAAGGCCATATTGCTGAAGACTCCACATACTTGGGCTGCAAGGCCACTGAGAAATCCTGCTGGAACTGTGCTGATAACCTCCTCCATGTAGACCAGCTGACAGAAACCTGGAAGGAGCCTTTCTACATGCAGTTCAGTGGGATAAAGAGATACCACCAGTGAAGATACTCAATAGGACACTTCAAGTCTTATAATTGGCCAACCAGGCGAAAGGAGTCAACGCGTGCAATAGTAGCATGTTATCATGCTGGAAACCAACTGCCCTCCAATTGTACTGGAGGTCCACTCCATGGGAGGGAATACATCCCTGACACTGAAAACTTAAAACACTTAGTCATGAGCTGTAGAGCTGCAATATCAGCTGATGTCTTGATAAATGAATATATTATGCACTGTGCAGTCAGCACTTCTCTTAATATTCATACACTTTTGTTAATGCTACTCTCACTTTGGGTAGAGAATCTTCTATTTTCTGATGGCAGTGACCTTACAGCAACTCAGAAGGTATAATAGTGCTAGAAAGAAGTGACTGGAGTACTGAGTAACATTTCGATCACACCTTCCAAGGCACAGGGTCTAATGCAGAAGAGGTTGCTGAAAGAATGCAAGAGCCAAAGGAATGGTAGGACTCCTTACAACGTGCTCCCTTCAGAGATAGAATGACCTGTATATTCATGACCTCATAGTGCCTGACACTACCTGCACAAGACCATCATAAACTGAGGAAAATATCATGACATCAAAATAAAAGAGTGACTGATTGAGATGGGGAGTGTATATAATGGATAATGGAATTTCAAAGGGGAAAATGTGGGGAGGGAGGGTATTACCATGGGATATTTTTTATATTCATGGAAAATGTTAATAAAAATTGAGAAAAAAAAGACTACCTTGAATTTTTATTGATGTTCCTTCCTTTACAGCCATTTCTAGCTTATGGGCCTCTGCTACTGAATTTTGTATGTGGCACAGAAGTATATTCATTTGTATCTAGGATACACATCTGACATAGAACATGTGACATTTGGCTCTCTGGCCCGGGTTACCTCACTTGGTATAATCCTTTCCAGATTCATCCATTTCCCTGAAAATTTCATTATTTCATTTTTCTTTACCACCAAATACAACTCCATTGTGTAGATATTTTTGTCTTTATTATCCATTCATCTCTGGTTGGACATCTAAGCTGTTTCCATTTCCTAGCTATTTTGAATAGAGAAGCAATAAACATTGTAGTGCAAGTATCTCTAAGGTATTATATAGCAAATCTATTTTTAGCTGTCTTAAGAACTTCCAAGCTAATTTTCACAAAGTCTGTACTAGATTACATTCCCCCAACATTATAGAAGGGTCCTCCTTTTACGACATCCACACTAACATTTATTGTCATTTGTTTTCTTGATGGTAGCTATTCTGATGGAGAGAGATAGATTCCCAAGGTCGTTTTAATTTGTATTTATCTCATGACTATGGATATGGATAGCACACTTTTTTAGATGTTTATATTCCCTCTGTATTTCTACTGATGTGAAACTCTCTATTTAGTTCCATAGCCCATTTTTAATTAGGTTGTTTGATTTTTTATTGTTCTGTTTTTGAGTTCTTTGTACTTTGTGGATATTAGTCCAGTGTTATATATGTGGCTGGAAAATATTTTCTCCCATTCTGTAGGTTTTCTCTTTGTTCTATTCACAGTCTCCTTTGTTGCACAAAAGCTTTGTAATCTCTTGAGATCCTAGTAGTTGATTAGTAATTTTATTTTCTAATCAAATGGGATTATATTCAGAAAGTCATTATGCAAATATGTTGAAGGGTTTCCCCTACCTTTTTCTCTACCTGTTTCAGTGTTTCAGGTCTGATATTAAAGTCCCTGATCCTCTTGCATTTGATTCTCATTTAAGGTGACAGACAAGGATCTATTTTCATTGTTCTACATATACATATCCTATTTTCCCAATACTACTTGTTGAAGAGTCTGTCTTTTCTCCAATGAATACTTTTGACATTTTATCAAATGTAAGATGGCTTTAATGCCTAGTTTAACATCTGGATCCTCTATTCTGTTCCATTGATCTACATGTCTGTGCCAATACCATGCTGTTTTTGTCACTATGGCCTTGTAACATATCTTGTAATATGTTGTTCAAAATATTTTTGGCTGTTTGAAGGTTTGTATGCTTCCAAATGAATTTTAGTTTATTTTTTCTATTCTTGTGAAGAATGTCATTGGAATTTTAAAGGGGATTTCACTAAATATGTAGATTACTTTTGGTAAGATTGATATTTTCACAATACTGATTCTTCATTCTAAGACTATGGGATATATTTGCATTTTCTTGTGTCTTCTGCAACTTCTTGCTTCAGTGTTTTTTAAAGTTCTAATTCTAGAGAAAACTTTGCCTCCTTGGTAAGTTTATTCTAAGGTACTTAATTTTGATTTGAAGTAATTGTGAATGTGAAAGATCCTCTGATTTCATCCTCTGCAAGTATCTTGACAGTATACAGGAAAGCTACTATTTTGTATCCTGCTACTTTGTTAAAAGTGTTGGTTATCTCTAACAGATTTCTGGGAAACTTTTGGGGGTCTGTAATTTTCTTCCTTTCTTTTTTTGTTATGTATTTGTCTGGTTTTGGTGTTAGGGTGATGCTGGCTTCATAGAAGGAGTTTGGTAGAATTTTTTTTTTTCTGTTTTATGTAAAAGTTTGACAAACAGTGGTGTTAGTTCTTTCATGAATATCTAGTAAAATTCACCATGAATCTATCTGGGCCTGAACTTTTTTAAACTGGGAGACATTTTATAACTGCTTGGATCTTTGTACTTGTTATAGGTCTATTTAAATGTTTTTTCTCATCTTGATTTAATTATGGTAGGTCATATGCATCAAGGAAATCATTTCTCTCAGATTTTCAAACTTAGACACACACACACCACACACACACACACACGCACACACACATTCTTAAAGGATGTACTTGTAATTGTCTGAATTTCTTTGGATTCTGTTGGAATGGTGCCTCTCTCATCTCTAATTTTATTAAGTTTTGTCTCTTCTCTCTTTATTCTGGTCAAATTCTGGTTTATCAATCTTGTTTATCTCTTAAATAAATCTTTGTTTCTTTGAATCTTTTTGGTTTTTATTTCATTAATATCTGTCCTAATCTTTATTATTTCTTCCCATCTACTGATTTTTGGTTTGCCTTCTTCATTTTTCCAGGCCTGAAGATGAAGCATTAAATTGTTTATTTGTGAACTTTGTAACTTCTTAATGTAAACACTTTGAGATAGAAATTCTCCTCTTAGGACTGACTTCATTTTGTCCCAAAGGTTTTAATGTTTTATTACCATCAGCATTTGATTCTATGAATTTCTTGACTTCCTTTTTGATTTCTTCAGTGACCCATTGATTCAATAGTCTACTGTAGACTCCATGAATTTCTTTATGCTCTGTAGCTTTAATTGTTGCTGATTTAGAATTTAATCCTATTGTGATCAGATAGAGTACAAGGGATTATTTCATTTTTCCTGTATTTGTGGAGACTTGCTATGTTTCCTAATATATGTTTTATTTTAGAAAATGTTCCATATGCTCCTGAGAAAAATGTATTTTTTGCAGCATTTGGGTGGAATGTTCTGTAGATATATGTTAGGGCCATTTGTTCCATGACATCATTTAATTCAAATGTCTCCATTTACTTTTTGGAGGGATGACCTGTCAAGTGATGACAGTGGGGTATTGAAGTCTCCCACTACAATTGTGTTTGATGTCATCTGTGACCTTATGTCT
Source organism: Jaculus jaculus (assembly GCF_020740685.1). NCBI lineage: Eukaryota > Metazoa > Chordata > Mammalia > Rodentia > Dipodidae > Jaculus > Jaculus jaculus. The sequence continues at coordinate 8,968,984 of NC_059126.1, forward strand.
AATAGTGATTTTTTTTTTGATAAAACTTGGGAGTCCCCATGATAGGTGCATGTATGATTAGGATTGTGAAGTGTTCCATTAGTCAGTATAAAATGACCTTCTTTGTCTTTCTTCATAATGTTGGTTTGGACTGTCAGATATTAATATAGCAACCTCATTTGTTCCTAGGCCCATGTACTTGTAATAACATTTCCCATCCTTTCACCCTGAGGAGGTGTCTATCTTCTATTGAGAGATGAGTTTCCTGGAGGGAAGAAATGGCAGGATCAAGCCTTTTAATCCAATATGAAAGCCTTTGTCTTTTAGTCAGTGCATTAAGGTCATTGATATTAGCAGTTATTATTGAAAGGTATGCATTTTATTTTATTTTTTTACCATTTTTGTTATTGTGTAGTGTTTTCTGTTTTCATTTTACTCATTTGTTTTACCTGTTATTTGAGTGTGGCTTATGTTTTACTATTTCCTCCTTTGTGTGTTTTGCCTTCTCTTCAGTGTAAAGACTTCCTTCACATATTTTCTGTAGAGTTGGTTTAGATTTCATACATTCCTTCTTTTTTTTGTGGAATGTTCTTATTTCTCTATGAATTCACATAGATAATTTTGCAGGATAAAGTAATCTTTCAGAACTTGGAATACACCATTCCAATTCCTTCTGGCTTTTTAAATTTGTGTTGGGTTATCTGCAGTTATTCTGATGGCCTTGTCTTTGTATGTAGTTTGCTTTTTCTCTCTAACTGCTTCCATTATCTTTTCTTTGGTTTGTGTGTTATAACATGGTAAGGAGAGATTTTCTTCCAGGTTTTGTCTGTTTGGTGTTCTAAAAGCTTCTTGTATCAGCATTGGCATTCCTTTGCCAGTTTCGGGAAATTTTTCTTCTATGACTTCATTGAAAATATCTATTAAGCCTCTGGATTTAAATTCATCTCCTTCTATTATACCTTGAATTCTTACATGTAATCTTTTCATAGTATCCATGGTATCTCAAATTTCCCATTTATAACTTGCTATTTGATTATCTTTCTCTGTGTTGGACTATATTAGATCTGCCACTCATCTTCCAGTTTAGATATTCTGTTCTCTCCTTGATCCATTCTGCTGGTGAGACTTTCCACAGAGGTTTTTTCTTCACTGAATGTAATCTTCAGAGATAGGGTTTCAACTGATTTTTCTTCAGTATTTTTATTTCCTTGCTTATATCTTATAATGTCCTCTTTATTTCATTAAGCTAGTTTCCTGTGTCCTGTTTCAGAAGTTTGCATTCTTATTTCCTTTGCTTCCTTCTTTGAGTCCCTTTATTTCTTCTCTCATTTATCTGAGCATAGATCCCATTATTTTCATGAAATCTTTCCCTGACATTTCATCTAAAACAGTTTCATTGGTGATCATTTCTGATGGATTTATAATTTATAATGCTGAGACAGCATTGTCTTTATTCTTTGAGATTCTTGTATTATACTGTTGTGAGTAATTCTGAATTGATTTGATACTTTGGTTTACAACATATTTGCAGTGTTTCCAGACATGACAAGCCACATCTATATACTCTCATGGTATGAGGTCAAGGTGCCAAGTGTAGATCTTGTCCCCCAAACAAGCCACAGAAGTAATTCTAGGTATTGAATTTGCTTGTTGAACAAGTATTCTAGTGGACTGCATGGAATAATGTACTGGCAAATTCTAAGGTTCACCAAGTAACATACAGAATGAATAAAAACCAGCACAAAGTATGCAATTGTGGTGATTAAAACAAACAGTCTTATAAAGCCAAAGTACCTAAGAAGTATGTGTTTTTCCACCACCTTTATCTTGTCAGCAGGATGGTAGAGATTTCTATTCTGAATTGGGTTCCAGGTCAACCTGGATCTGGATCAGACCATGCCCCAAATAATGAGAGAAGCAAAATACAAAGGCCCTATAAATATGAAAACATCAAAGGCAACAATATTCAACCCCCAAATAAAGGTTATTTGAAAATGGTAAAGCCAACAATTTATAACCCATAACCTGCCCTGACAAGGAAAGACACATTAGTTCCTCCAATGTAGCAACCTATGTACATTTTATTTATTTATTTTTGTCAGCCAACCCTGTTACCTTTTTTTTTTAAAAAATAGTTTTTATTTATTTATTTGAGAGAGAGAGAGAGAAAGAGGGAGACAGAGAGAGAGAGAGAGAATGGGCACACCAGGGCCTTGAGCCACTGCAAATGAACTCCAGTCATGTGCCTCCTTGTGCATCTGGCTAACGTGGGTCCTGGGGAGTCAAGCCTCAATTAGGGGTCCTCAGGCTTCACAGACAAGCACTTAACTGTTAAGCTATCTCTCCAGCCCGTTACCTTTTTAGGTGGCTTCCAATCTCACAGATGCTGACTGCCCATCTCAGTCCCCCCATGTTTGTCCTGTGGAGATGGAGTTCTGATTAGCGCTCCTGGCTGTGCTGCTTGCCAGTGGGGCCTGAATGCTGGAGGTTCATTGTTCTGGTGGGGAATGGGAGAGTTCAGCCTTTGTTTGGTTAAAGTATAAGTATTATAGCAGCATACATAAAGCACTAACCTGAGTCCTGCACTTGATTTCATAAATGGTTTCTGTGGTGGATTGGTTCAGGTGTCCCTTATAAACTTAATTGTTCTGAATGGTAAGCTCCCAGCTGATAGATACTTGAAAATTAACACGTCTTGTAAATAGTATATTTTGGGGGTTAGGATTATAGGTGAAATTACCAGTTTCCCCTTGCCAATGTTTGACACAATTTCCTGTTGTTATTTTGCATCATATGTTGGCCAGGGGGTGATGTTTACCCTGTGGTCATGTTATAGTTTCCCCTGCTATCATATAACTTCCCCTCAAATTTGTAAGCCAAAATAAACTCTTTTTATCCTCAAAGATACTCTTGGTTGGTTGATTTCTGCCAGCAATGTGAAAGTAACTACAACAGGTTTCATGCTGTTATGAAGGGAGAGACTGCTTTTACAAATATTTCGTTTCTATTAAAGGAGACCTGAAATGTCCATCTAGGCTTTCAGATATTCCCACCAAGAATAAACAACTGTAAGTGACGAGTGATGTTTTACTCTCCCGGAAACTATACCTGAGGCAAACATTGCCTTTCAGTATACTTTCACATGAAAGACAGACCAATATGTGCCATTTTAGCCTCATAGACCAAATATCTTCAACCAACACAATTACCACCTTCTTGTGGTCTTTTAAATTGTCCTGTTTTTCAACCCACAGTAGATAAAATTAGGAGACAATGATTTTTTCAATTATTACATTATTAGTGGTGATGGAGATGACAGTATCTACAGTTGCTGCACACAAATTCCCATCCAAATTTAGATGGGTACCTGGGGAATAGAAACTGGGATGGCAGGATTTATAAGAAAGTACCTTTATTCCATCAGCCATTTCTCTAGCCATTTCATTGGTTTTTGACACATGGTCTTATGTTGTCCAAGTTGGCCTTGAATTCAACATGGAAGTAGCCAAGGATGAACTTGAACTTGAGCTTTTGGTTCTCCAACCTCCAGACATGAAGTTCTAGAACTAAAAATGTATACCACTTTTTCAGCTCCTGTGTAGTACATTTGAAATGATTAAACCTGGACTTACTTTGAGTTGAAGATACGCAATAAATTTCATCTTTCTTGTAATAATTCAGTAACTAGAATAAGAAAAACTACCTTAGCTCCTTTAAAAAGTCCTACAGGAGGGCTGGAGAGATGGCTCAGTGGTTAAGCGCTTGCCTGTGAAGCCTAAGGACCCGGGTTCGAGGCTCAGTTCCCCAGGTCCCACGTTAGCCAGATGCACAAGGGGGAGTTCGTTTGCAGAGGCTGGAAGCCCGGCGCACCCATTCTCTCTCTCTCCCTCTACCTGTCTTTCTCTCTGTGTCTGTCGCTCTCAAATGAATAAAAAAAAAATTTAAAAAAAAGTCCTACAGGAAAAATCTATGACCACTCATACCTTCATGATTCTCTTAGGATGTACACATACATCCTTCTTTGAAGCTAAGTAAAGATACATTAGCTTGCTGCTTTATTACAATCCCTCCTCAGAGTTTTTGTTGACTGTTTTCATGTTTCCATTGTATAGATCTTTCACTTCTTTGGGAAATGTCATCCCAATATATTTTATTTTATTTTATTTTTCATTTTTCTCTTAATTTTTTAAAATTTTGTTTTTACTAATTAGTTTGTAGTCAGTGAATACAGTCAAATTGGTACCATTGTTATGTGTATCCATGTCCTACCCCCCTTAACTCCTCCTTGTTTAGGAATATGGGTCATGCATTGTGGAGTTACCCCATAGATATGGGTAGGAGAAATGTCTCTGCATAACACAAACCAGTCTGTGGCTCTGACATTCTTTGCATCTGCTTTTCTGCAAAATTTCCCTGAGCCATGTTGGGATTATTTTGGATCTGTTTCAGTGATACTGGGAGCCTCTGGGTCTCTGGATATCTGATATGGTAGGAGTTGATTGTTCTCTGTGTTGATCTCCTTCACCCTTGTGCTGATACCTGGCTCACCAAGAAGACATCACCATGCTTGTTTTGCCAATTATTCTTAGCTTCACTTCAGGCCATTCTGAGGTATAATGAGGTGGTTCTCTCCTTAGGAACTGGGTTTATCTGAAACAGAAAGAGATTCTCCAATGGAGAATAAAGTTAGTACCAGATAAATGGGATAACCCTCACTCTTTTATAGAGAATTTAATAGGTGTAGGCCCTCTTATAGCCCACTATAGGTGGTAGCTTGATAATGGTGAGTAGGCTCATGTTTGGATATAGTTTTGTCTTGTTTCTCAGCTCCAGCTATGGTTCATGTTTCACTGAGCAGATCAATTAGCCAATCATGAGCAATTATTTTCCCACCATACCTGTGCACCACTAGTGCATTTGTGTGAGCATCACTAAGTAGGATAGACCATGATTTGCTTGGACAGATTGGTCATTTATCCCCAGTCATCCATGTAGCAGCTTCTGGCACTAGATGTGCTGTCTGGGGACTTACTCTCTCCCAGCTTCCAGCTATGTCACTCAGTTTAATGTGTCAACCACATATGGTGTGTTCAGCAGTAGGGCCTAACCACTAACCTTTGGTGGGTCATCAAGTATTCTAACAGAAATCTGTCTTTCTTTTAGGAAATATTGTGGGTCTCTTTGATCAAAAGCTCATTGTGGATGATAGCCACCTGCTGGTACTGGGAGTTACAGGTCAGTACCCACTAAGAGAAGGAAGAAAAACATGGCTAATATAAAAGAGTTACAGAAGGGGGCGGGGGTGTGGAGGGATTAAGATCAGTCTTCACCGTACCATCTCCAGTGCCTTGTGATTCAGGTGTTCTCTCTAAGGGCCTGGTCAACCATTGTGTCTGCCTTTTAGGTTGTAGAATTTTATGGTACCATTGCCATTTGGGTCTAGATTTCTGTTCCCTGCCCCCTCCCTTAACCTACCCTCTCTCCCCTACCACCTTATTGTGTAGTCCTAGAGATGCTTACTGGGTATGTCAGCATCTTGGATAGGATTCAGGTTAGGTGTTGTAGATGAGTGGGACTATGTGGTGATTATCTTTCTGTGATTGGGCATGTTCAGTGAAAATGATCAGCTTCAGGTTCAACCATTTTTCTTAAAATTTCATTGTCATTGTTTCTTACTGCTGAGTAGAAGTCCATTGTGTAGATATAGTACATCATAGTTATCCATTCTTCCAGTGATGCACATCTGAGATGATTCCAGGTCTTAGCTATTACAAATTGAGCTGCTATAAACATGGTTGAGCAAATCTCTGGATGAATGTTTAAAGGTTTATGGATACATGCCCAGTAATGGAATAACTAGGTCTGTTGGTGACTGTATAGTCAGATTTTTTTAGGAGTCTCCATATTGCTTTACAAAGTGGTTGTGCCATCTCTCTTACATTCCCACCAACAGTGGATGAGGGTTCCTATTTCTCCACATCCTCTGCATATATATATATATATATATATTTAATGTTTGCTATCCTCCCGGAGTAAGGTGGAATCTCATCTTATACTCAAACCATAAAAGTAGAAGAGCACTGGGTTTAATCCCTAGCACCTGAAAAAAATCAATGCCTGGACTTCCATGAAACTTGTCATGTAGCATATCAAATAGACTATTGCTAACATGTCATGTTTGTTCCTCATCCCATATGTCTAGTTCTTCCTTAATCACTATCTAAAAATTTGATTTATTACATTCTTTCCTTTAAAAAGTCATGTTTAATATTTGAACAGGGTGTGCTTCTTTACATGTAAGATGTAGCTTTGAATTAAATGGTTCTAAGTTCTCTTTCAGGACTGCTTGAAATGTCAATGCACAAATCATATCTGTGCTTCTTTTTTTTTTTCTTTTTCAAATTAGCATCTTGCTGTACTCCATTCTGATCTGTAATTCACTGTACAGTCTCAGGGGACCTCAAATTCAAACTGATACTCTTACCTCTACCTAATGTATGATAGAAAAAAGTAAAACACCACAGCTGGCTCAACGTTTATTTTTCAAAACTTCTCAAAGTAAACAGGTTGATTCTTCACAGAACTGTAATTCAGAAAAGGAAAGAAAACAAAAAAAGAACCTCATTGAAACTATGAGGTGAAGAAGTCTATGTAAATGTAAATGGTGGCAAAGTAGCCACACCAAAAGCAGCCTGGGATGGTAGTGGATAAAGAGAAAAACAGTGAAATATATTCTTCCATCAAAAATTAAAGATGTATAAGGAATTATCAAGGCTTGATTCCCCAGGACCCACATCAGCCAGATGCACAAGGTGGTGCATGCATCTGGAGTTCATTTGCAGTGGCTAGAGGCCCTGGCACAACCATTCTCTCTCTAACTTTCTCTCTCTGTTTCTGCTTCTTTCTTTGTCACTCATTTATAAAAATAAACAAAAAAAATAGAAAAAAAGAGATTTGATAAAGAGTGGAGTTAAGAAGAGGACAGTTGGGGAGGAGAGGGAATTACTATGGTTTATTGTGTATAATTATGGAATTTGTTAATAAAAGTTTTAAGGGCCAAGCAGGGTGGTACACACCTTTACTCCTAGCACTGGGGAGGAAGAGGTAGGAGGAATGCTGTGAATTCAAGACCCCATGAATTACATAGTGAATTCCATGCCAGACTCTGCTCAAGTGAGACCCTATCACCCTATCATGAAAAAGAAAACAAACAATAACAACAAAAAACCCTAGTTTTAAAGGAGGCAGAAGTAGGAGGATTGCTGAGACTATGTAGTGAATTCCAGGTCAGCATGGGCTAAAGTGAGACCCCACTTTGAAGAAGAAAAAAGTTAAAAAAGAAACATGTATGCATGTGCATATATATAAATATATAGGTTGATGCACAGCTTGAACATACTTCAGTTAGATTGTTTTCAATGTCAGTTCTTAATCAAGCCCATATCCAGAGTACTTACTATAATTTACTATGAGGTTAATGTATCCTCATATGAAAGTGTGATCCTTGAAAAGATCATTATCACCTCACACAACCTCTCCCACTGTATAGCTGCATCCTGCACATTCATGGGGAAGGGATATGATGGAGAATGGAATTTCATAGGGGAAAGTGTGGGTGGGGGAAAGAGGGTATTACTATGGGATATTTTTTATAATCATGGTAAATGTTAATAAATAATGATAAAAATAATAAAAAGGAAAACAAAAAAATAATAGTTTGATTTAATTAAAACAGCATATTAATTTGATCATGTCTTCCCTCATTTCTATAAATTTTCTAAATTTCTTAATACTGATATGTTTAGTCAGGCAAGTTAGTGGAAGTCCTCAGTTTAAAGGCATATCAGTCCATTTAACCCCTGCACCTTTCTTCCAATGTTTCATTTCTCTCACTCAGTGCAACTTTCCAAAGTGCCAATGCCAAGTACAAATCAACAAAGGACCAGTTCCTAAGGAGCAGTCTTCAGTACACTATACCTGTCAGAAACTGACATGAAGTTCTGACAACAGAATAGAGACAACAGTGACCAGTCTAGTGACCACAGACTGCTTATAAGACATTAAGTATATGAAAGAAAACTATTTTCAATTCTTTCTGTTTTCCCTGGAAAACAAAACTTTGGACTTGTGCAACAAGATCTAGTAAAGTTTAATGTCTTAGTGGCTCAGATAAAAAGCATCCCTAGAACAGAAGTAGATGGTAAGATAGTATTTTATCCATATGTTATATAAAGACAGAGCTACTTAGCTTATTCCGTTATTTATTAATTTTTACTTATTTATTATTTCTAAGATTACAGCTTTAAATAGAAATGAGGGGCTGGAGAGATGGCTTAGCGGTTAAGCGCTTGCCTGTGAAGCCTAAGGACTCCGGTTCGAGGCTCGGTTCCCCAGGTTCCACGTTAGCCAGGTGCACAAGGGGGCGCACGCATCTGGAGTTCATTTGCAGAGGCTGGAAGCCCTGGTGTGCCCATTCTCTCTCTCTCCCTCTACCTGTCTTTCTCTCTCTGTCTGTCGCTCTCAAATAAATAAATAAATAAAGATATTTAAAAAAAAATAGAAATGAGAATTGCTTAGAAGTCCTACATCACAAGAGATTTATCATTTCATCAAAAATAAGATCATATTTACATGACATTTTTCATGGGAGAAATGCTCATAAGGCAATGTAAATTTAGCAAAAAATATCTCTGAAAGCTGTGATTTTTAGAATGACACAAAAGGAACTTTCATTTTTTTTATGTTTCCTCAATTTTCATTAACATTTTCCATGATCATAAAAAAATATCCCATGGTAATACCCACCCTCACCCCACTTTCCCTTTTGAAATTCCATTCTCCATCATATGCTCTCCCCATCTCATTCAGTCTTTTATTTTGATGTCATGATCTTTTCCTCCTCTTATGATGGTCTTGTGCAGGTAGTGTCAGGCACTGTGAGGTCATGGATATCCAGGACATTTTATGTCTGGAGGGAGCATGTTGTAAGGAGTCCTACCCTTCCTTTGGCTCTTACATTCTTTTTTTACATTTTTTTTTTTTTACCTCTTCAGCATTAGACCCTGAGCCTTGGAAGGTGTGATCAAAATGTTACTCAGTACTCCAGTCACTTCTTCCCATCAGTATGATACCTTCTGAGTCATCCCAAGGTCACTGCCATCAGAAAAGAGAAGATTTTCTACCCAGAGTAAGAGTAGCATTAATAAAAGGGTATGAATATTAAGTGCTTACTGCACAGTTTGATAAACATAGTATATACATTTATCCAGACATCAGCAGATGTTACAGCCCTAGGGCTCATGACTACCCATTTTAAGTTTTCAGTATCAGGGATGTATTTCCTCCCATGGAGTGGGCCTCCAGTCCAATTGCAGGGCAGTTGGTTTCCACTATGATAGACATGCCACTATTGCACCCGTTGGCTTTTTTGGCCTGGCTGGCCAATTAAAAGGCTTGCACTGTCCACTGTTAAGTATCTTCTCTGGAGGTATCTCTTTATCCCATTCAGTAAAAAATACAGTAAAATAAAATAAACTCTGGAAAGTCTCACCAGTAGAATGGATGGATGAAGCAGAGAACAGAATATCTAAACTAGAAGATGAGGTGCCAAATCTAACATAGTCCAACAAAGAATAACACAAGCTAATAACATGTTACAAAAGGGAAATTCTAGTTATCCTGGAAAACTTTGAAATGATTACACATAAGGTTTAAGGGTAAATTGAAAGAGAAGTATTTCAATCCAGAGGCTTAATAGGTGTTTTCAAAAAAGTCACAGAAGAAAAATTTCACCAAATTGGGAAAGGAATGCCAATGCAGATACAAGAAGGTTTTAGAACACCAAAGATATAAAACCTGAAACAAATCTCTCTTCATCATGTTCTAATTACACTATGAACACACAAACCAAAGGAAATATATTGGAAGCAGTTAAAGGGAAAAAGCAAACTACCTACAAAAGCAAGACCATCACAATAACTTCAGATTACTGAACACACATTTTAAAAGGCAGAAGGGATTGGAATGATGTATTCCAACCTCAGAAAGATAACAACTACTAACCCAGTTTATACTGAAAAGCTATCTATTCAAATTCATGGAGAAATAAGGACATTCAAGAAAAAAAAAAAGCTGGCTAAAAAAGTGTGTGACATCTAAACCAGCTCTGCAGAAAACCCCTGAAGAAAGCAAAGGATATCTACAATGAGAACTTTAAAACACTCAAGAGAGAAATTGCAAAGAGACAATAAAAGAAATATATATCCCATGGGAAAATGTCAATGTTACCAAAAGAAATATACACATCTAATGCAATCCCCATTAAAATTCCAATGGCATTCTTTACAGGAATAGAGGAAAAAGTAGGGGAAACCCTTCAATATATTTGCATATTGGCTTTCTGAATATAGCCCCAGTTGGTCCAAAAATAAAACAACAAATCAACTACTGGGATCTCAACAAATTATAAACCTTTTGTACAGCAAAGGACATCTTGAATACAGCAAAGAGATAACCAACAGAATGGGAGAAAATCTTTTCCAGGTACATATCTGACAGTGGATTAATATCCAGAATGTACAAAGAACTCAAAAGCAGAACAATAAGGTATCAAACAACCTAATTAAAAAATGGGCTGTCGAACTAAATACAGAGTCTCATCAATAGAAGTACATATGACATATAAACACCTAAAAAAGTGTGATACATCCTTAGCCTTCAGGAAAATGCAAATTAAAACTTCCTTGACAATCCATCTGTTTCCCATCAAAATTGTTACCATCAAGACAACAAATGACAATGAGTGTTAGTGAGGATGTGGTAAAAGGGGAATCATTCTATAGTGTTGGTGGGAATTTAATCTGGTACAGACATTGTGAAAATCACATTGGAGATTCTTGAGACAGCTAAAAATAGATTTTCCATATGATACAGCTATAGCAATCCTAGGCATATATCCTTGTGACTCATTACTTAAGAGATACTTGCACAACAATGTTTATTGTTGCTCTATGCAAAATAGCTAGGAAATGGAACCAGCCTACTTGTCCATACACAGTTGAATGGATAATAAAGATGTGGTACATCTACAAAATGGAATTCTACTCAGTGGCAAAGAAAAATGAAATTTGCAGGGAAATGGATGGATCTGGAAAGAATTATACTAAGTGAGGTAACCCAAGCCAGAAAACCAAATGTTGCATATACTATGCCATATGTGGATTCCAGCTACAAATGCATAGATGTGTGTGACCTAGAAAGAAAAAAAAAATAGTAGAGGCCCAAAAGCTAGAAAAAGGCTATAAGGGAAGGAGGACATTCAACCAAAATTCAATATATTCTGAATATACATATAAAAATCTACTTTTTGAATAATTTCACAGTCAGAAACCATAGTTTGTTTCTAGAAAATTTTCAGTGCCATGCAGGGGATGCCTTCCGGTGAGTTGTTGGCCTGCAAGGTCCCTGTTGCCTCCAAAACATAGGCTATTGCAAAAGCCCTTGGTTTTCCATGAGAAATAGATGCTAAGAGACTAGTACTGAAGACTTCACACACTTTAGAGGCAGAGTCACTGTGAAAACAAGCTGGTGCTGAGCAGAAAACAGTCTCCTTTTAGGCAGCCAAATAAGTCCTAGTAAAGGCTGTATTATATGCAGCATGATGGGAGACAGTAGTCATCGGTAGTGAAAACAGTGGCCACTGGAAGCATCAAGTCTGGCCAGATAGGCCAAATGACTGAACAAGTGCAATAGTGGCATGTCTACTCTTGTGGAAACAAAATGCTTTCTAATTGGAATGAAGGCCCACCATATGGGATGGAAAGCATGGCTGGTACTTGTAGTTCCTCCCATATAGGATAAAGCATATTAGTGTCTGGATAAATGCATATATTACTCTAACCAAATAGCCTAAAAGCATATACTTAATGTTCATAATCACAGATAATGCTACTCTCACTTCTGGTTAGGGAATCCTTTCTTTTCGTATGGTGACCACAACCGGAATGAACGAAAAGGCAGTATACCCCTGAGAAAAAAGGATTAAGTGTCCAGCACTGAAATACCTCACATCCTCCACGGCTCAAGGTCAATTTGGGAAGAGGTGGCAGAATGAATGTAAGAGCCAAAGGAAAGGTACCACTCTTTATATGCAACAGTCCAGACAGAATTTGACTTCTATATCCAAGACTTTGCAGTGTCTAGCAGTACCTACAGAAGATGCTCCCTCAGCAGGAGAAAAAGGTGATAACATTAAGTTAAAAGAGACTAATGGAGAAAGGCAGGTGATATGACATAGTGCAGTTATGAAGGGAAAAGTGGAGGAGGGGACAGATATACTATAATTTGTTGTAAGTGTAGAAGTTGACAATAAAATATATATTAAAAATATGCAGAAGGCTGGAAAGATGGGTTAATGGTTAAGCACTTGCCTGCGAAACCTAAGGACCATGGTTCAAGGCTCAATTCCCCAAGACCCATGTTAGCCAGATGCAGATGGTCACACGCATCTTGACTTCATTTGCATGGCTGAAAGCCCTCCACACCCATTCTCTTCCCCCACCCCTGTCTCACTTTCTCTGTCACTCTCAAATAAATAAATAATAAACAAGAAAATTGACTTCCAGCCAAGATAGCAACCGCATAGCTGCACTGCAAATCCAAGGAAAGAAAGGCAGGACATTAAGAGTTCACTGGGTCTTTAGGGGAGAGCAATCTCCAATATATTGTCAGTGGGAGGGTATGGGGGGGGTGCAAGGAATAGTGGATCTCCTCACAGGCGGGAAGCCCACCCTGCATGTGGAAGTTTAGGCTGCTCTGCCCACTTGCTCACTTACTGCTCCAGCCACTGCATGTTCAGTGAGCCCAGTCTCACAGCTACTGCCACAAAAGCTCAGACTGTGTCTCTCGCTTGTGCCAGCTCAGGTGCCATCCTCTACCTGTCTGCCATGCCAGCCATCCACCACTGGCCTGTGGCAGGGGAGCGCACACTGCTTCCGGGTCCCAGTGTTCCCAGCCAGAATTTGGGCTGCTTCAGTCCTTGGTACCTCAGTGTCTCCACTAGCTCAAACACAGGCAGCTTTGGCACATTACTGCTTGAGAATTCACGCAAATTTGGCATTCCTGCCAGGCAGTAGATTGGCGGCTTTGGCAAGTGAGAGCCAAAGCCCAAACTGTCTGGCAACTGCCCAAGGCTGCTTCAGATTCCCATTGCACTTTAGCCTAGGGTGATCCACCCACCTATGTGCCGTATGTGTCATGGGCAGACAACAGTGCAAAAGAATTAACATGAAAAATCAAATGCAAGAAAATCCAGTTAGATCACCCAGTACTACAATGAATACATCTAACCAAACATAGAAGAGTCATTAGGATCAGAACATCAAATTGAAGCTATGAGCAATGCAAACCTGACAAACCTACTGGTAGAATTTGTAGGAAAGCAACAAAGGACTGATAGTTGTGTGGATGCTGCCATCACTAAACTAGAACGAATAGATAAGAAACTGGAAGGAGTTCAAAAACAGTCAAGAAATTTGAGGGAGAGTGAAAAAAAAGACCTTAAAAATCAGCTGGCCATGCTAAATGAAGACCTAAAGAAATGCAAGGATGAATTCTAAGCATCATCAAGAAAATCAGAAAATTGTGTGAAAGTGAGCTTGACAGAGCATTGGAAATTATACATAGAAAGGTAGTAGAAAATGCAAACTTGATTGAGCAAGTCCAAAACTCTCTTGAAGCTCTCAAGAATAGACTCAGCCAAGTGGAGGATAGAAACTCTGATCTCAAAGACAAGATGGAAGAAACAGTTTGAGAGTTCAAAAATTTCAGTAAGTTCCAAAGTTCCTGTGAACACAACATGAGGGAATTGTGGGATACACTTAAATAACTGAAGAAAACTTCCCCAGTCTCTTAAAGGAAAGGCCCATCAAGTTACAAGAAGCCAACAGAACTCCAAACAGACTGGACCAAAGGAGAAACTCTTCAAGACATATTGTCATTAAGACTCTAAACATTGACACCAAAGAAAAAATCCTAAAGCACCTAGGAAAAACCAGCACATCACTTTCAAAGGTAACCCCATCAGAATTACTTCAGACTTCTCAATGGAGACCCTGAAGCATCTGGAAGGAAACACTGGAAAGTGTAAGCCCCTATGGCTTCAAACCCAAATTACTCTACCCAACAAAAGTATCCCTCATTATAGATGATGAAAGAAAAACTGTCAATGACAAAACTCACCTTTACAATTATATGAACACAAAACCAAACCTACAGAGAGTATTTCAGGAAATTCTCCACAAAGAAGAAACAAATAATCAAACTCAAATACCTGCAGGAAGAAGATCACAATAACCAAACTCAAAGTAGGCAAAAAAAAACTTCAAAACCCATAAAAACACCCACACACAACTACCATCACAATATGGCAGGGATCATATCAAATCTCACAGTAATTACCCTAAATATTAATGGTCTTAATTCACCCATCAAGAGACACAACCTAACAGGATAGATCAAAATATTAACCCCACAATCTGTTGCCCCAAGAAACCCACCTCACACTAAAGACAGACACCTCCTCAGGGTGAAAGGGTGGAAAACAATATTCCAAGAAAATGGGAATAAGAAACAAGCAGGCATAGCTATATTAATATCTGATACAATAGACTTCAAACCAAAAATAATGAAAAAAAGACAAAGAAGGCTATGTCCTACTTATCAAGTAAATGATCCAACAGGAAGATATTACAATCATAAATCTGTATGCACCAATCACAGGGGCATTACAGTTCATAAAATAAAGCCTAGTTGACAACAAAACAGAAACAACCATGAATACCATCACTGCGGGGGATTTCAATACACCATTATCAGTAATAGGCAGATCATCCAAACAGAAACTCAACAGGGAAGTAAGAGAGCTCAACAAAACCACAGATCACTTAGACCTAACAGACATCTACAGAACCTTTCATCCCAAATCCACAGACTACACATTCTTCTCAGCAGCCCATGGAACATTTTCAGAAGTAGACCATATTCTGGGTCACAAAGACTGTGTCCACATACTTAGGAAGATTAACGTAATTCCCTGCATGATATCAGATCACAATGCTTTATTGCTAGAAATCAACAACAAATGACCCACCAATAATCCCTATGGCACCTGGAAACTGAACAGCACACTTTTAAACAATCAATGGATAATGGATTAAATAAAAAATGAAATTCCAAAATTTCTGGAATTGAATGAAAATGAGAACACATTGTATCAAAACTTATGGAACACAATGGAGGTGGTCCTCATAGGAAAATTGATAGCACTCAATGCCTTCATAAAAAAAGAGAGAAAGATCCCAAATCAATAACCTAACCATCAACCTAAAGGCACTGGAAAAAAAGAAAAACAACAAGAAAAATCCAACCCAAAGAGCTCCAGAAGGAAAGCAATAATTAAAACCTGTGCAGAAATTAATGAATTGGAAACCAAGGACAAAAGAAAGAGCTGCTTCTTTGAAAAATACAAACAACATTGATACACCCCTGGCCAATTTGATCAAGCAAAAAAAAAGAAGCTTCAAATTAATAAAATTCAACATGAAAAAGGAGAGATCACAACAAACGTAAGTGAAATTGGGAAAATCATCAGGACTTACTTCAAAAACCTCTACTCCACAAAACTGGATAATGTGGAGATGGACAGATTCCTAGATGCACAGCATCTATCAAAGCTAAACTCAGAGTAGATTAATTACCTCAATGAACCCGTCACACTCATGGAGATTGAAAATGTAATAAAAAACCTCCCCCAAAAGAAGATTCCAGGACCAGATGGTTTCTCAGCTGAATGCTATCAAACCTTCATGGAAGAACTCAAACCAATCTTCCTCAAACTGTGCTATACAACTGGAGAACAAGGAAAGTTACCCAACTCCTTTTATGAAGCTAGTACCAACATAATTCCAAAACCAGGCAGAGATGCCACAAGAAAAGAAAACTACCAGCCTATTTCCCAGAAGAACTTACATGCAAAGATTCTGAACAAAATCCTTGTGAACCCAATCCAACAGTACATCTAAAGCATTATCCACCCATGTGATTCATCCCAGGAACACAGGTGTGGTTCCACATATGGAAGTATATCAATGTAATATGCCACATAAACAAGGTTAAACATAAAAACCACATGATCCTTTTGATAGATGCAGAAAAGGTCTTTGACAAGACACAGCATCACTTCATGATCAAAACATTGGGAGAATTGGGATGGTTGGTTCATAACCTAATAAAGCAATATACTAATCTCCGAAGGCTCAAATAATACTTAATGGAGAGAGACTGGAGGACTTCCCATTAAGATCAGGAATAATACAGGGTTGTCCTATCTTACCTCTGCTTTTCAGTATATTACTGGAAGCCCTAGCTCAAGCAATAAGACAGAAGGAAATAAAATAGGCACAATTTGGAAAGGAAGAAGTTAAGTTAGCTCTACTCACTGATGACATGATTGTATATGTAAGAGACCTGAGAGACTCCATACCAATACTCCTGAAGGTGATTAACTCCTATAGCAAAGTAGCAGGAAACAAAATCAATGCACAAAAATCAGTAGCCTTTCTATATGCAAATGACAAAGATACAGAGAAAGAAATAAGGACATATTCCCATTTTCAATAGCAACAACAACAACAACAAAACACCTTGGAATAACTTTAACCAAGGAAGTGAAAGATCAATACAACAAAAACATAAAAACACTCAAAATAGAAATTGAGGAGGACTTGAGAAAATGGAAAGACCTCCCATGCTCCTGGAAAGGCAGAATTAACATTGTGAAGATGACAATCCTACCAAAGGCAATATACAGATTTAATGCAATTCCCACTAAAATCCCTTCAGTGTTCTTCCCAGAGATACAAAAACTTATTTCAACTTTCATATGGAAAGGAGGAAGACCTCGAATATCCAAACAGCAGAAGAAATACCTCTGAAGACATCACCATACCTGATCTAAAGCTATATTACAAAGCCATAGCAATAAAAAGAGCATGGTCCTGGTATAGACAAATGGAATAGACTTGAGGACCCAGACTTTGGGTTAAGGAACTATAGCTACTTGATATTCAACAAAGGCCTGAACAATATAGGCTGGAAAAAAAATAAAAAAGCATCTTCAACAAATGGTGCTCGACAAATAGGATAACCACATGAAGGAAACTGAAACTTGATCCACACATTTCACCATGCACTACACTCAAATCCAAATGGATCAAAGACCTCAATATAAGACGAGAAACTTGAATACTACTGGGATAAAACTTAGGAAGTACTTTCCATAATATATGAATGGAAAAAGACTTCCTGAACAAAACCCCAGTAGCTCACGAACTTAAACAGTCACTCAACCAATGGGATCACATGAAGCTGAAGAGTTTCTTTACAGACAAGCATACAATAAGCAAAGCCAATAGCTTACCCACAGAATGGGAGAAAATATTTGAGGGTTATCCAACTGACAGAGGCCTAATCTCTAGAATCTACAAAGAACTCAAAAATCTAAACAGTAGGAAGTCAAAAAGCCCATTCACAAAATGGGACAGAGAGCTGAACAGGCAGTTCAGAGAGGAAGAAATACAAATGGCAAACAAACACTTAAGAAAATGCTCATCATCCCTAATCATCAGAGTAATGCAAATTAAAATAACTATGAGATTCTACCTTACCCCAATAAGGACAGCAAACATCAAAATATCAAATGAAAATAAAAACTGGTGGGGATGTGGAGAAGTTGGAACACTCATCCCCTGTTGGTGGGAATGTAGGATGGTACAACCACTTTGGAAAGCAGAATAGAGACTCCTGAAGAAGCTGACTATAGAGATACCAACAGACCCAGTTATTCCCTTACTGGGCATCTACCCTAAAATCTTCAAACCACAGGCCAGAGAGATTTGCTCAACGATGTTTGTAGTGGCTCCATTCGTAATAGCTAATGTCCATCACTAGAAGAATGGATAACTAAGATGTGGTATATCTACACAATGGAATTCCATACAGCAGAAATAAAAAATGATACAATCAAATTTGAGATAGTGCTGTTTGGCTGTAGGGAGGTGGAACTGTCAAACCTGAGGAGGCTCTGGTGAGGGCTGGAACATTGTGTCACCGGGCAGGAGAGGGGCCTCGGAGTTAGGAGACAGCCAGGTAGTGCATCTGTTATGCCCCTGGGAACGTGACCGCTCCGGGACCAAGGCAGGACCCAGCCGGGGAGACTCGTCTTGGTCGGGCCTCTTTTCCAGCAGCTGATTAGGCCTCAGCAGAGCCTCTTTCTGTGTGGCATCTAGCCTCTGTCCAGGAGATGGCATCTCTAAGTCCCCCGCTGGAGCCAAAGGAGGAATGGGATTATCTGGACCCAGCTCAGAGAAGTCTGTATAAAGATGTCATGATAGAGAATTATGGAAACCTGGTCTCGCTGGGTGCTTTAAACAGAGATAAGGATGATGAAGCAACTGTGAAGCAGGAGATTGAAGAAACTGAGGAAGAAGTGGAACCACAGGGTGTAATACTTACAAGAATCAAAAGTAAAATTGCCCAGGAACCAATAGGTAGAGAAAGCTTTGAACTTGTTGGTAGGTTAGATAAACAAAGAGGAATCTTCTTATGGGAAATACCACGGTAATCTTTGGCCCAGGAGGAGAAACTGTTTGGAGGAAACACTAACATTATCCGCAAGAGACCAAACTCAGAAGTGCCATAAATGTGAAGAACGTGGAAAGGGTTTTGTCCGTAAGGCCCATTTCATCCAACATCAGAGGGTTCATACTGGTGAAAAGCCCTTTCAGTGCAATGAGTGGGGGAAAAGTTTTAGTCGCAGTTCATTTGTTATTGAACATCAGAGAATCCACACTGGAGAAAGGCCCTATGAGTGTAATTACTGTGGAAAAACTTTTAGTGTGAGCTCATCCCTCATTAAACATCAAAGAATCCACACTGGTGAAAGGCCTTATCAGTGTAGTCAATGCAAACAGAGCTTCAGCCACAGAAGGAGTATTGTTAAACACCAGAGGATTCACACAGGTGAAAAGCCCCCTAAATGTAATGACTGTGGGAAAGCCTTTAGTTGCAAGTCACTCCTTGTTGAGCATCAGAGAACTCACACAGGGGAGAAACCCTATCACTCTACAAAATGTAAGAAAAGTTTTAGCCGAAACTCATTGCTTGTTGAGCATCAAAGAATTCACACTGGGGAAAGACCTCATAAATGTGGTGAATGTGGGAAAGCCTTTATACCAAGTACATACCTTATACAACACCAAAAAATCCACAGTGGTGAGAAGCCTTTTCTTTGTATTGAATGTTGGAAAAGTTTCAGTCAGAGCTCATTTCTTATTGAACATCAGAGGATCCACACTGGTGAGCGACCTTATCAATGCAAAGAGTGTGGGAAAAGTTTTAGTCAATTTTGTAACCTTACACATCACCAGAGGATCCACACAGGGGACAAACCTCATAAGTGTGAGGAATGTGGAAAAGCCTTCAGTAGAAGCTCAGGTCTTATTCAGCATCAGAGAATACACACCAGAAAAAAGACTTTTCCATACAGTGAAGCTAAGGAAAGTGTTCATCCAAGTGGTAGTCTTGTATGCAACAGAAGGTCTATACTAAGGAAAAATCATATAAATGTGATGAGTGTGGGAAAACTTTCAGTGTTAGTGCTCATCTTGTACAACACCAAAGGATTCACACTGGTGAAAAATCCTACCTTTGTACTGTTTGTGGGAAAAGCTTCAGTCGGAGCTCATTTCTTATTGAACATCAGAGAATCAACACTGGTGAGAGACCCTATCTGTGTAGACAGTGTGGCAAAAGCTTTAGCCAACTTTGTAATCTTATTCGACATCAGGGTGTACACACAGGTAATAAACCCCATAAATGTGAGGAGTGTGGGAAAGCCTTTAGCCGGAATTCAGGTCTCACTCAACATCAGAGAATCCATACCGGAGAGAAACCTTAAAAGTGTGAGACATGTGACAAAAGCTTCAGCCAACAGCGCAGCCTTATCAACCATCAGAAGATCCATGCACAGGTGAATATCCAAGAAGCCCATGAATGTGATGCTTGTGGTGAAGCCTTCAGTTGTCAAATCTCTCTAATTCAGCACCAGAAATGCATACTACATGGATGCAGTCAGTGTCGAACAGTCGACGTTCGGTCTTGAGACAAGCTACAAAAGTGTAGTTTTAGTGTGGCTCAGCTTGTATCAGACTTAGTGATAAGGGAGATTCTGCTTGGTCTTATGCAAAAACTTTCTTGATACCCTAAAAATTGTGGACAGTGCCAAGTTGAACCCAGGTGCAAAGCATGTGAGAGATGGTCTGCAGGACAAAATTAAATTAGTGCAGGGGGACTGGAAGCAGCTGACACTAGAATAGTTGTTCAGAGTCTTCTGTTATTAACTTTGATCTGTATTTTCCAGTACTGTCATGTGTGGGTATACATGCCAAAGACCCAAGATTAGACATGTACGCTGTGGTGCCTAAGTATTTTTTAATTAAGCACACAAAGTCTGGTCATTATTTCAGAATATCAGTTTGGCATGAAAGTTCATGAAAGGCAGCTGCAATGCCTGATGGTTCCCATATCAGTAAAATAAATAACTCACTAAGTTTACATATAAAGATCTTGTGGGTAATTAACAGACTAAAGTGTTACCAAGGAATCTTTGGGAGTGCCTTATCCTTTCAAGATGGGCCCAAAGTGGTAGATGATACTGTTCTTTTGTGCCATCCCATCTGTGATATTTGTAATACTATATGGATATAAGCTTATCCCTGCATAACCAGGAGCCTGTGAAAGTGAACATATTTTGGTTATCAAGAATTGGAAATTTAAAAACCTAGAATTTATGCTAGGAAGATGGGAATTTTGGTATTGTTTTGAGTTTTTTGTGGCAACTACATTTTGCATGCAATTTTAAAATCCTTATTTTCTGGCTCTAGGGCTTCTCTTACTTAATGATTGTTATAATATTATTTGTTTGTCTATTTTAATTAGTAAAACTACTTGGCTTTTCTGCTTTGAAAAAAAAATTAAGGAAAAATGTTTGAACCTGGAACAAATCATTCTCAGTGAACTTAGCCACAGAAAAAACTTTGCCACTTAGTCTCACTCATCTAGGGCACCTAACCTGAATCTACCCAAGATACCTTACCAGCAAGCATCTTGTATACTAGACACTAGGATGGATGGGGAGGGAGGGGAGGGCATCGAAGGTGTGGGAAACACAAATCTAAACCCAAACAGCAATGATAGCATTAAATTCTACTTCCTAAAAGGCAGATCAAAGGGCATAACCTTCACCAGGCCCTTACAGGAAGCACCTGAACCACAAGACACTGGAGAGTGCAGGATCATGGCTAACCTTAAACTTCTACATCTTCCCTCCCTCCCTCTCCCTCTCTGACTCTCTCTCTCTTCTCTCTAACTCCTGTATATTAGTTATCTTTTTCCTCATATTCATAGTGCGCACTGACCTGTAACTCCCAGTACCAGCATGGGGCTACATGCACAATGATCATTTGATTAGAGAGACCTACAAGGTTTCCTAAAAGTAAGACAGATTTCTGAATGAGTACTTGATGACCCACCAAAGGTCAGTGGTAAGACCCTACTGCTGAAGACACCATATGCAGTTGACACGTAAAATGGAATGGCATGGCTGGAAGCTGGAAGAAAGTCAGTCCCCAGACAGTCAGCATGTCTAGTGCCAGAAGGTGCTACATGGTCAGCTGGGGGAAAATGACCAATATCTGTCCAAGCAACTCATGGTCTCACCTACTTAGCAGCAAATAACCTGTTGTGATGCCCACACAAGTATAATAGTAGCACACAGCCATGGTGGATAACCAACTGTTCTTTATTTGACTGATTCCCTCAGTGGTATGGGACCCATAGCTGGAGCTAGGAAACAAGTCAGAACCATATCCAAACATAAGCCCACTCTCCAATATGAAGCTACCATCAATCATGGGCTACAAAAGGGCCTACACCTACTAAATTCTCTCTGTCCTGGTGCTAACTTACTCTCCATTGAAGAACCTGCTTCTCTTTTTCAGATAGCCATGCCATTCCATTTTACGTGTCAACTGCATATAGTGTCTTCAGCAGTAGGGTCTTACCACTGACCTTTGGTGGGTTATCAAGTACTCAGTCAGAAATCTGTCTTACTTTTAGGAAACCTTGTAGGTCTCTCTAATCAAAGGACAGAGCCACCCCATCATGCCACAAAAAGGCCCTGGGTGAAACTAAGAAAAAAGGGTGAAACAAACAAGGGTGCTGTTTTCTTGATGAACCGCATACCAGCACAAGGGGGAAGGAGACCAACACAGAGAAAAATCAGCTCCTACCAAATCAGAGAGCCAGAGCCTCAGAGGCCCCCAGCACCTCATCACTGAAGCAGACCAGAATGAACCCAACATGACTCAGGGAAATTTTGCCAAAGAGGGGTCAGAAAGAATGTCAGAGCCACATGTTGGGTCATGACATACAGAGACATTTATCTTACCCATAACTGTGGCCTAACTCCACAATGCACGACCCCTATACCTTAACAAGGAGGGGCCAATGAGGAGGGAGTAGGTCATGGGTGAGCCTAATAATGGTACCAAACTGACTATATTTGCTGAATACAAAACTAATTAAGAAAATGCTTTAAAAATAAGCAGAGACTTCATAATTTCTCATGAAGTTTTTATCTTTTCTAGGCTTATTTCTATAATTTTTGAAACAGTGTGTCCTGGATTCTAAGCTGATAATCTTGAGATTCTCTTCCTTTTTCTTATTTAATGGAGCAATTGCTGGTAATACAAGCATGCGCAATTACACTTTGCATATGCAATGCTAGGGATCCCACACATGGCTTTGTAGATGCTGGACCAGTACCTTACCAAGTTAGCTTCTTTTCAGTCTGTTCTTTTTATTTTGTGATATAGGGCCTTACTCTTTACCCAGGTTAATCTTGAAAACACATCTGTCCTCTTGCCACAGAATTCTAATGAGATCCAGGGATTCTTGTTTCTAATTTCTATCTTGAGTCGTCATGCTGGGATCACACATATGCTCTAAAACAACCTGGCTTTATTTGGTTTGGTGGTAATCTCATCTTAGTTATTAGGCTTCACATCAAAAACATTTGTATTCTGGGTCAATGTCCTTAGTTTTACTAGCAACTATGTGTTTCATATGGAATGTGGAGAGATAAATACAAAATTATTATCCTATCTTGAAACTATTCTGGCAACAAGACGTCCACATAAGAATGCTATACTTTGCTATGTAAATGCCATCATCATCTCAAAGTCTCTGCATGAATCAATACATTGATTATAAAAGTTCATTTTTGTTTTCTTTTTGGTGATGTCTCATTCAAGCTCAGGGTGGCTCGGACTCAATTTGTAGTCCTCAACTGTGCCTGGAACTAATGGAGATCATCCTTATAACATTGCATGCACCAACACAACACACTAGTAAAATCTCATTTTCATAATTGCTTAAAAAAATTGGTCCTTGTTTATCAGAGTAAAGAAATGCAGGTATTGCTTCAACCTATGTTTCCATTCTAATTTAGTCAGATCCTTTATGAAGACAGTACAGCACTATGTTTCAGTAAGTAGAATGGTGTTGATTTTGATTTTTGCACAGCAGGTACATAAACTGTAAAGGGGTCTATCTCAACAATATTCAGAAGGATTTTGGGATCAAATAGCTGAGGCATTACAGTCTTGGAGAGGAAAAAAAGGCAGTTTCCTTTATGCTTGTAAATCATATAGTTTACTGTTACATATCATTAAAGTTGGAATAAAACAAGTAATCCTTGGACAGCAGGAATAAGGATTATTCTTCTAGATTCTGGTATCTGTAAGGTAATGAGATAAAAAAATATATTCTTACTTCCTTTAATTGAATAGTACCAGCCATATCTGATACATACATACAACCCAGCTATTTCTAAATATCTGAGTTAAGTGTCCACTGTGGATAATGGAAGAATAACAAGAGGCTTCTCAACCTTTCCTCTTTAGTACCACTGTGTACATGGAACTTGCTACCTGAATTAAAATCTACACAGCCATCAATGTACTCATCTATGTCAAACTGTGTCTCTTTAAATTTCAATAAGTGAGGAGATAGTACCCTAGGAACTGCATATTTTGAATAATTCTACATTAACTCCAATCAATTTATGTTAGTGACATTTTTCTCTTTTCAGGTAGCCTTATTTTCTCATTAACAAAATAGTATCTATAGGTGTTTGCTTATATATAATTTTTAAAGTGAATACCCCATGGAAAAGATGAATCTTTACATTTGTCTGCTTTCTTGTGTTTGTGTATGCCCAAGTGTCTATTCTTATGTGTTTCTATGTGTGTGCATGGCAGGATTTCTTGCTAGTGAAAATGTAGAGCATGTGCTTGTGCCTAATTTTACATTTGGTTATATGCAGTATGTACAAGAACTAAACCTGGACCAATAGGTTGCCATCTAGAGCCTTTTCCTGCTGAACTTTCTCCCACACAGCATGTAATTTTTGAAAGGGGTGTGGGAGGATCTTCTGTGGACTAGGTTGTCCTCAAATTTATAAATCAAAGGATGATCTTCAAGTCCTTTTTGCTCCTGCTGTACATCCCTGATTTTGTGATTAGTTTTGTATCACCACATCCCACTTTTTACTTTTGTTTATTTAATTCCAAATGTGGAGCAAGGAAGAGAGATCAAGGTATGTCACAGACTGCTGCCACCACAATGAAATCCAGATTCATATGTCACATGTGTGTCTAATGTTATGTGGGTAGTGAGACATCAAGCCCAGGATATCAAGCTTTGAGAGGATATGGCTTTAACTGTTGAACAATCTCTCCATAACACATCTGGTTTTTCACATTTGTCCTTAAGGAATAAATCATACTTCTAGTTCTATTAAAGCCTTCCAAAAAGCTAGAGAATTCTGTTAAAAATTCTTCAAAAAATGATTAATTTATTTTAATTAAGATGAATAAAAATTGCTGATATAGCATGTAATCTTAGTACTCAGGGACACTTTGGCTTTAACATCTTTAGTTCAAAGTCCCTGTACACAATAAGATAGTACCTTTGAATTAAAAAGAAAATTCTTACCAAACAATGGCAAATTGCATTTCACCTCATGACTTTCATAGAAAAAGAACTTTTCATAGAATAAGAGCAAAGAGTTCAATTCAAAGGATAAATGTCTGGACTTAACTTCATATGGAGAAACTTCTAGATTTTCATTGTAAGAGGTGTTTTCAGAAACTGAGTAGAATTTTATTGTGTCTGATCACTAAACATTGGGAAGCATATCAGAAAGGAGTTCACAGTTCACCCTTTATCCTTCTTCTTTTCTTCTTTCTTGCTTCTGACTTCTCCCTCTTCTCTCCTCCCTTTGTCCTTCTCTCTTTTCTTCTGCTTCTTCTTGTTTGTCCTTTTCAGAAACTGTCTTACTCTATCATAACCTGACCTAAAATACAGTATGTGCTTGTATGATAGACTCATACTCATGGAAACATTCCTATTCTGCCTAAAGAACGACTGCTCAGATTGAAGCCATGAGACACGCCATCCAGCTACAATTCTAATTTAACTAATGAACAGTAGTTCATTACAGTTTAAGGCCACAATTTAGGCTACATACTAAAAAAGCAAATATCCCAAGCTTTAATTTGGCATCATAATCTGAAAGAAAATGGATCCAAAATGCTTTATGCCCAGTTAAGTCCAGTTCCCATCTGAAGAATCCAAACACTTACTTGTGAAAGATGTTCAGTTACTGTCTATATCCACCTATGAATACAAAAGTTCCACATTAACATACCATACCAAATGAAATTTACTCCATTCTCAATGTGTACTCAACACAGATTACCATTTTTATGGTATATGTAACAATATTTAAAAAACCAAATTAGTGAAAGGATGCCACCTAAAGTAAGAGGAAAATAGTTCTTTACCTATCACGCTTTTGAGACGGTAATACAGAAGCATTGTTGGGCCATGAATTCTTGATCCTTCTACCTCAGCTTGCCAAGTGTTAAAATTCCAGGTATATGCTGATGTGCCTGGCTATATTAAGCCTTTTTTTTCACAGGTCTGTAGTATGTGTATGAGGTGTATGTACATGTGTCATGCCTTTTGTACATGCATGCAGATCATGGAGAATTTTTGGTGTCTTCTATTTATCTGCATGTCTTCTTTAAATGGAGTCACATAGAAACTGAAGCTGCCACTTTTAGTCAGCATGGCTAACAGTGAGCCTGACCAATTCTTCAGTCTCCACTCCACAAAGGGACTGGAATTACACCTGTAGGTGGATATACCCAATTGTTTATGTGGATGCTGGGGTACAGAACTCAAGGAAAATCAGACACCTAGGTCTTAGGTTCAAACATTCTTACCCAATGAGCCATTCCCCCAGTCCTCTGTACAAGCCTTTTGGAATCTCATTTAGTGAATTCATTGTTTTGGAAAATAAAAAAAAATATATATTAAAGAAGAGATTTTTAAAGCAATCCTCTATTCACTCAACATTTAGCTCAAGTAATAATAAAGATGGAAAGGGAATTTGGATGTTAAAGTAACATTAGAAAGTTTGTATTAGGGGCTCAAGAACTGAATGATGTAGGTACTTTCTGGGCAGACATGAAAGTCAAGACAAGATGGCTGAAACTTCCCAAGTTACAGTCTCTAGAACCCATACAGAAAAATGTTTGATTGAATATGTTTGATTGGAGCAAGGTACCCAACATTCTGCTGTGGCCAACACAGTGAAACAGTGTAGAAGCAATCTGTCTCTATGTTACTTACTGTTTTTCCATGGCAGAGTCTTTGGAACTTGCTTGCCTGAAGCCAGATTACTTTTAGGTTCCATAGCTGTGTTGCTTGCAGGACTACATAAAGAAGCAAGCAAAGAAGAATAATATCACTATGTTAGCATATCCATGTTTTTCTGGAAGGCCCAAACTATTTCTCAGGATGTGACTTTAATCTCAGTGAAAGACCACCTATTTTAATCTGAAATGCAAATACATTTCCAGCAACTTGAATTCTATTTCCACTTCTCTGGAATGTTCATTATTGTGCATACTCATTAGGATGGGACCAAAATGTTTTATTCTCTACAAATTGAGGCTGACAATAGTGTTGAATGACAATATAATTAACTCAACATACGTGAAAATATCATACCATTACATTAAAATGCCAACCCTTAGGCCTGGAGAGAAGCTTTAGTGGTTAAGTTTCTTCCTCAGTGTAAGTATAAGTGTAAGTACTGATATTTGAATCCCCAGTACCCTCTATCACCAGATGCACATGATCGTACATGGATTTGGAATTCAATTTCAGTGGATGGAGGGCCAGACATGCCTATGTATATTCACTTTCTCTCACCCTCACTCCATCCTCTATTTGTACATTCCCCTTATATGGTGAATAAATACATTAAAATCTGGTGATAAAGCCTGATAATACTGAGGCAAATTTACATTTTAACTGGTAGAATTATCTTTCAGTTTTTCTATATTGATCCTGGCAAAACAGCATGCCCTTAAAAATTATCAACAGAGCCAGGCATGGCAGCACATGCCTTTAATCACAGAACAAAGAAGGCAGCAGAAAATGAATCAGCGAGAGTTTGAGGCCACCCTGAGATCCCATAGTTAATTCCAAGTCAGCCTGTGCTAGAATAAGAACTACCTCAAAATACAAAAATAAATAAATTTATCAACTGGCTTCAGTAAACCTGAAACAAAAATTTAGTATTCCATGTTTGGGAACAAAATACAAAGAACACATGGTAGCACACACCATAAATCCCAGCACTTGGAAGGCAGGGCTGTGTGGTTTACCATGTTTTAGGCCACAGTGTTTTACAGCTGAGTACAAGGACAGCTTGTACTAGCGTGAAACTATGCCTCACAAAATAAAAAGAAATAAAGTTGATAAAAATCTACCCTCTACCCAGCCAATGTCTTTAATCCCACCATTCAGGAGTTAGAGGTAGAAGGATTTCTCTGAGTTCAAGAACAATGAGGAACTATTCCTTCCAGGCCAGCCTGGGACAGAGTAATACTCTAAGCAGAAAAACAAAAGAAAACAAGCAAACAAACAGGAAAAAGAAAAAAGAATGAGATTAAAATAAGATAATTTTATTCTATTGTTCTAAATCCAGAAATAGTCTTAATTTTTGGAACTATTTTTCTGTATAAAGTTGGGAAATGAGAAACCTGAAGTTTGAATTGGTTATAAAAATTAAGTATGAAGAGTAATGATTTTCTTTCTTACATAATAAATACACAGGATTTCCCAATCTCAAACTACTTAAAAGACTCCCCTTTAGCAGAGTCTAGCTATCTGGAGTAAAAATGAGTTAAATGGAATTGATGCAAAATTTCTTGTGGAGACATAATGTGCAAACCCTTATGGGTGCATGTTTGGAGACCAGAGGATGACATTGTGTGTCTTCCTTGGGATCACCTCACTTACTGTGCCAGGGTCTTTCACTTGAACCCAACGGTTTCTTCTCCCTCAGTTTGGCCTAGGAACCCTGTCTTTACCTCCTGAGCCTTTAGACTGCAAGCCAGTGGCTATATGTAATTGTATTTATATGGGTGTCAGGGAATAGCAACTATGCTTCACTTGATTGTGCTATGAGCAACTTATCTTCCCCTTAGATTTTCTGTATGACTTGGTCAACAATGCAAATGTGGAACAAAAAGAAAAAAGCAAACATGTCACAAGAATACCAGCTACACAGCTCAATTCGTAATAGCTAAAAGCTGGAATCAACACAGATGTCCATCATTAGAAGAATGGATAACAAAGATGTGGTATATCTACACAATGGAATTCTATACAGCAGTAAGAAAAAATGACATAAAGAAATTTGAGAAAAAATGGTTGAACCTGGAACAGATCATTCTCAGCGAACTTCCCCAATCACAGAAAAAAAATTGACACATAGTCTCACTCATCTGCAACACCTAACCTGAATCTGCCCAAGATGCCTTACATACCCAGCAAGCACCTCATGGACTAGACAATAAGATGTATGGGAGGGCGGGGAGGGCATCAAAGGGCTGAAAACAGTAATCCGGACCCAAATGGCAATGGTACCATAAAATTCTACTTCCTAAAAGACAGACCAAATGGCTGAACCTTCACTAGACCCTTACAGGAAACACCTGAACCACAAGACATTGGAGAGGGTAGGATCAAAACTGACCTAAATCTACATCTTCCCTCCCTCCCTCTCCCCGTCTCCCCTCTATCTCTCTCCTCTCTAACTCTTGTATATTTGTTATCTTTTTCCTCAATTTCTTAGTGGACACTGACCTGTAACCCCCACTTCCAGCTTGCGCCTACCATCCACAAGCTTTTGATCAGAGAAACCTACAAGGTTTCCCAAAACAATGACAGACTTCTGTCAGAGTACTTGATGACCCACCAAAGGCCAGTGGTAAGACCCTATTGGTGAAGACTCCATACACAACTGACATGTAAAATAGAACGATATGGCAGGAAGCCAGGAGAGAGTCAGTCTCCAGACAGTCAGCGTGTCTAGTGCCAGAAGGCGCTACATAGGCGACTGGGGAAAATGACCAAGATCTGTCCAAGCAACACATTGTTTAACCTAATTAGCAACAAATAACCAGATGTGATGTCCACACAAGTGCAATAGTGGCACACAGCCATGGTGAGGAATCAATTGCTCTTGATTTGGCTAACTGATCCACTCAGTGGTACTAGACCCTTACCTGGAGCTGGGAAACAAGTCAGAACCATACCCAAACACTAGCCCACTCTACAATATCAAACTACCATCAATCACGGGGTATAAGAGGGCCTAAACCTACCATGCTGTCTATCAAAAAGTAAGTGTTATCTCAATTTTCCGGGTGCTAACGTACTCTCCATTGGAGAATCTGCTTCTCTTTTCCAGATAGATGCAGATCCTAAGAAGAAAGCTGCCCCAACATACCTCAAAAGGGGCCCAACTGAAACTAAGGACAACTGGCGAAATAAGCAAGAGTGATGTTTTCCTGTGAACCGGATACCAGCACAAAGGGGAAAGAGATCAACGCAGAGAAAAATCAACTCCTACCAAATCAGAGAGCCAGAGCCTCAGAGGCCCCCAACACCTCAGCACTGAAGCAGACCAAAAATGAACCCAACATGGATCAGGGAAATTTTGCGGAAGAGGGGGCGGAAAGAATGTCAGAGTCACATGTTGGGTCATGATTTGCAGACATTTATCATACTAATAACTGGGGGCTAACTCCACAATGCATGACCCATTTTCATTAATAAGGAGGGTCTAATGGGAGGGGGTAGATCACAGGTGAGCCTAAATAATGGTACCAAACTGCCTGTATTTACTGAAAAGAAAACTAATAAATTAAATTAAAAAAAAAAAAAAAGAATGCCAGCTACAGGTATGGGTAGGTGGCTACATAGTTTAAGGCATTTGATTGTTTAACTGGTGTTCCCAGGTTCAATTCCTCAGTACCCATATAACATAAATACAGATGTACAATTTAGCACATGTTTGTAGAGATTTTTTGCAATGGTAAGAAGTCCTGATCCTCCCATTCTCACTTACTCTCTTTGCCAATCAATAAACAATTTAAAGAAATTAAAGAAGAAAACAACAGCCTTTCTCCTCTGTAACACAGTAAGGTAACATTTTTGTGCTTTAACTGATCAGTAAAAAGACCATGACTTGTATGAAGGGTCAAATAGGGAAAAAATAGCACTAAAATTACCTGCAGTAGGTAACCAATCAAACATCACTAAGGAAAGACAGTGGACTATGCCTTGGCTTGCCTCTTGCTTTGCCTTGCCTCTTTCTTGCTTGTCTCCTAAGTTGCCTTGACACTTTGTTGCCTTGCCGCTTTATTTCTTTTCCTCTTGTATTAACTTGCCTCTTGCTTTCCCTCTTGCCTTGCCTATTACCTTGCCTTCCCCTTGCCTTGACTTGCCTTTTCCTTTGTCATGCCCTGAATGTCTTGCCTTGCCTTACCTCTTCCCTTACCTTGTGCCTTGACTTGCCTCTTGTCTTGCCTTGCTTCTTGCCTTGACATGCCCTGCCTTGTCACTTGCCTTGCACGGCCTCTTTGTTTGCCTGGCCTCTTTCCTTGCTTGTCTCTTGCTTTGACATGTTGAATCACTTTGCCTCTTCCTTAACGTGTGATGCCCTTGAATGGACTTGCCTTGCTGTACCTTGCCCCTTGCCTTGCTTCACCTCTTGCTTTTGCTGGCATGTTACATATACTCTCCATTCACCTTTTCCCTTGTCTTGTCTGTACACTGGCATTGCTTCCCCTTGCCTTGTCTGTTGACTAGCATTGTCTTTACTGCCTTATTTTCCCTGCATTGCCTCTTACCATGCATGCCTATTCATCTTGCCTCATGCCTAGCATTATCTTCCTCGTGCCTTACCTTGCCTCTTGCCTTGCTTTCCTTTTTCTTGCCTTACTTATTGTCTGGCCTGGCCTCTTGCCTTGCTTTACCATGCCATGCTTTGATTGCCTTGTCTTGATTAGCCTTACCTCTTTCCTTGCATGACCTCTTGCCTATCTCCTATCTTGTGTTTCCTGCAATCTCACCTTTCCTTTCCTGCCTCTTGTCTTGTGTGAACTCTTGCATCACCTTCCTTCTTGCTTGGCCTCTAGAATTGCCTGGCCTTTCATGCCTAGCCTCTGGACTTGCCTTGCCTCTTTTCTCTTTTGTGTCCTCTTGTCACCTGCCTGGCCACTTTCTGTGCTGGCTGATTGCCTTGCTTGGCAATTTGCCTTTCTGGCCTTTCCTCTTCCCTTGCCTTGCCTCTTCCCAGGCCATGCCCCTTGCAACTTGTCTTTCCTTTTACCTTGTTTGCCTGGACTGTAGCATTCCCTGGCTCACTGCCTTTGCTGCTTCTCTCCTGGCCATGACTCATGGCAAGCCTTCCCCTTGCCTTGCCTCTTCTACTTCCTTGCCTTACCTCTTCTCTTGCCTTATGCGGACTCTTCCCTTGTCTTGCCTGGCCTCTTGTCTTAACTGGCCATGCGTTGCCCGGGCTCTTGCCTTCCTGTTGTCTCTTATTTGCCTTGCCTTATTTTGCCTCAAATCTTACCTCACCTTGCCTCATAGCTGCCTTGCCTCCCTTGCCCCTTTCTTTGCCTCTTCATTTATCTGGCCCCTTACCTGGAATGGACTCTAGCCTTGACTTGTCTCTTTCCTGCCATCTTGTATTACCATGCCTCTTCCATCACTTTGACTTGTCACAGCTTGCTTTGTGTCTTGTCTTGCTTCCTTCTTGTCTTTCCTTTCTGTGCCTGGACACTAGCCTGAGTTCCCTGTCCTTGTCTCTTGCTTCTCCTGGGATTTTGCCTTCCCTTTTGCCTTGCCTCTTGCTTCTGGTCTTGACTCTGGCTTCTTGATTTGCCTCACTTCTTGACATTCATTTCCCCTTGCCTTTCCATTCTTTCCCTTTCCTTCTTCTTTCTTTTCTTCATTCTTTGCTTCTATTTTTCCTTTCTTTTGTGTTTGCAATGCAACACATAGATTTTGGGAGTAGGGGGAGAGAAAGACGAAGGCAATTACCATTTATTTTCACAGAACCTGGTTGTGCCCCAGATAAATGGGGTGCTGTTATTCTCTTCAGCCAATTCTGCCAAAGGAAGCAAAAATTTGTTTGTGATAACCAACATAAGACAAAATTATAGTTCATTGTAAGATGACCACTACTACCTCTGAGTTTGTAATGCAAGTGAAACTTGATGATTTACCCCCATGTGACATAGAAGCAGGAATTTAATTACAGTATGTAAACATAGAGGAAAACATAATATTAACCCTGACTAATAACAATCAAACACAGATTTCACAATAGAATTTACAAGAGAAAGAAGATGTCAAGAAGTGCTTTTGCCAGTCAAGAGGCATAGGCTATGCTACGTGTTTGCATGGTGGTACAATTGAGCTCAACTGGGGGCCCATAAAAAATAGTAAGGCTTTTTGAACAATATGATATAATAAGAAAAAAGAAAATTTCCCTTCTGCCTGAAGCAAATGATTTGAGACTTACATATGTTGAAGAAAATGCTGTAGAGGCATTTACCTTGTTCCCAGTCTTCATCACAAGGAGGGTACTGCAATGTGTTCTTGGGCAGAGTGTCTTGTTCAGGGTTTGTGGTTGGGCTGACTGCAATATAAGAAGTTTACATAGAAATGAGAGACTTCAAGTTACTGTACTAAAAGAATGACAGCCTTAAAAGGCTATTTTGTTAAAAACCTGGTTAGAACAAATGTTGGCAAGATAAGAAAAGGAAACTGAAACAAAGACAAACATCACATACATGAATTAAAAGAAACATATAAAAGTTGATAAAGATATAGATAACTAGATATGTAACGAAGTATATGTATATATTGAGATGAGAACATTTAGTCCTGGCTAGTGTCAAGGTTCCTTGATTCTCTTGCCTCCACCCTGAGTGCTGGGATTACAAGGAAAATGTGTTCACATCAGAGTTATTTAATACTGGGGATCAAATAAGAACTTTGTGCATATTAGGCAAACAATTTAGAAACTGAGCTCATAACCAGCCCCAAGAATATGAATCAGGCTGTTGAGAAAATAGTCTGATCACCTGACTTACAAATATCGTGGAGGTAAACAATAAACTATTTTTTTAAAAAGGTAAAGTCAGAATTCTGCTCACCAAATAGCACAACATACATGTTCATAAATCAGTTGTAGTTGTGGGACCATTGAACTAGCCAGGCTTACCCACATCCTGCTCTATACAACACCTGTCATCACATATTGAGATATGATGACTCAGTTCAGCCCTTGGAACCAGGTGACGAGCATTGAATGGACACGTAGCCAGTTGTTTTGCAACATCAGGATGATTCTGTGGAATCAAAATGAAGGGATCGGTTAACTTTTTTGGATTTCTTAAAGCCAAAGACAGTGTATCAGGCTTTTACTGTAACTGACTCCTCTCAAGTACGCTAACAAATGTGCAGCTCAGCTACAGTGGGTATATCCCTAACAGAAAATTAACAGGGAACTGTTTATTGGTACAAAGAATGTAAAGACATTATTCAAAATCATGAAAATGTAAATTTCTTTCTGATGACTGTCAAGATAGACACCAAATTTTGATGATTTATAGACGTAAGCAATTAATTTAAAGTGTATGTCATTTTTTTTTCTTGGTATCACAAAGGTCACCCAGAAAGTAAAACCTGTAACAGCAGAGCTCTGTGCATGTCTATTAAAGCTGATATTCAGGATGAACCATAACACCAGAATGGAACCCATATGCATGGCTACAGTATTCCTGCTACTGTAGTACAAGGCATGGGAAAATAGCTGCTTAACGTAGCTGACTGCTAAGGATACTTAAGAGTGATGTGTTTTAGATTAATGCAGAGAAACATTTTTTAAGTAATATAAAGAGACTCTCAACAATTTGATATTTACATTAGTAATCTCAGATAAACAGAAAACTCAAATGATAGGGAATAACTTATAGGAAAACACTCCTGTATCAAACCAAAATCTTGTATTAAAGTAAAACCAAGGATTTACTGTTATCAACCAAATATTTTGGCAAATGTACCACCAATTAAAAATGCACAAAAGATGTGGGCTTGGCCACATACACATTGTCTGTACTCTGTAAAATTGCCTCTCATTCATGCTCAAGAAAGCAACACAAATTAAATTCATTGACACACACACACACACATATACATACACTCTCTGTCTCTCTCTCTCTCTCCCTCTCTTTCTCTCTCTCTCCATGCACCTAAAGACCACTTGCAATGGGCCCGCTCTCTCTCTCTCTCTCTCTGTCTCTGTCTCTCTCCTGAAATCAGATACTTGTTTATTTGAGAAGAGAGTAAAGATAAGTCAAAATGGGGCAGGGAAACAAAGGGTAATAGTTGAGTGAATTTGATGAAACTATACTATATAATTGAAGTAAATTGTCAAAAAATAAGGGGAAAGGACCTTCAGAATAAAAACTCAGATAAATAACATAAAATAATTTGTAGCAGGGTATAGTGGGCCAGTTGTGAATTAGAGGCAGGTAGACCACTTCAAGGTTATGCTTGGCATTGAATATGACATAGGTTGCACTACATGGAACATTATTCTAATGAAAAAGAGCTGAGGAGGAACTTAAGTTAATAAAGTGCTTGAGGCACGACGATGAGGTCCTAGTGTGGATTACCAACACTGCTGTAAAGAGGAAAATGATGGCACATGATACCACAACTTGGAGGGGGGTGGAGAAAACATATCCAAGGGCTTATTCATTCTATGATTTCCAGGTTCAGTGAGAAATCCTGTCTCAAACTATGATTGCCAGATGTGGTGATGCCTGCCTGCCTGAGGGGCAGTTGGAAAAGGCTATGACATGCCCACTCTTTCCCATCTCAAAGAGAAAAACTTACAAAAGATTACTTGAGAGATATTGTTTTGAAAGGATGTTATTGCCACCAGTTGAGGGAAGAAAACCAAAGAGAAAAATACTGATGCACTCCCTTTCTCTCATTGTTGGCATTTAACACAAAAGGAGACTCACCAAACCATTTTGATATTCATTTACACATTTTAGTTTGGGGCTGGGAAGATGGAGCAGAGGCTAAACATACTTTCTTGCAAAGCCTGACAGCCTGGCTTTGATTTCTCAGTACTTATGTTAAGCTAGACATATGTGTCTGGGGACCTGCTGCAGAGGCCAGATGCTCTACTTTGCATATATACTAAACCAAACTTACAAGTAAATGAAGGAAGAAAGGGAAAAGGGGATGAAAAGAGCAGTGAAAGAGACATAAGGCCAGGAAGGAGGAAGGAAAAAATCATTTAAGTTAAAATTACTTTCTCTTTAGAAAAATCTATGTTTTTGTTGTTTTTGCTGTCCCTATATACACAGAGATCCTTCTGACTGCCTGGATTAACCATATGCCAACGTATCAGCTAAAACCTAGACATGTAAAGCAACTGAAGTGGAATGAGAGGGTGAATTACAAAAAAAGTTAGCCTACCTTTTTGCATTTGATAAGATGATAAGGAAACCTGCAGGCCCTGATGTGGTGATTTTTATCATAAGGGCATTGTAATAGTCTTTCAGGGTCTGGAGATTCCACTGAGAGAGAGAGAGAAGCACAGTTAAGTATAAAGCATAGTAGGACCTTATGAGATTACCCCCTTATGGGCATGTTGAATTTTTAAATAAAATCTATAGAAAATAATAATTGTATAATAAAACTTCAGATTGAAATAAAGGGTGATTAAACAATTCTAAATGAAAATACTTATAGCAGTGGCACATGCTGTTAATTCTAGCACTCTGGAGGCAGTGGTTGGAGGATCATTTGAACTCAAGGTCAGCCTGAGCTAGACAGGGAGTTCCAGGTCATCTTGGGATAGAATAAAAACTTACTAGGGAAAAATGAAAAATGAAACAAACCAAACATAAATATTGAAAATAATGAAAATCACAAATTGTGTCTCTGGGTATTTGGTTTGGTAGGACTTGAGGCTCCCAAGACTTCATCACTGAAGCAAATGTAAAATGAACCTAACATGGCTAAGGGTTAATTTGAGTATTAGGGGCCTGAAGAAATGTTAGAGCCACACGATGGGTCATATGCAGAGAGACATTGCCTCTTACCCATAACTGATGGCTAACCTGACAATATATGACCCATAATCCCCAATGTGGAGAGTCACTGCAGAGTGGGGAGGAGTGGGAGCAGGCTGACAATACTGTCAACATGAGTATATACACACTGTGTACATAACTAACTTAAAAATGATTCTCAATTCTAATTTAAAAAAGTTCTCTGGGCTATCATTGAAAGGTAATAAGCCTAGGAGAATCAGCAGTCGTGTTGGTGAAGTTTCAGTTACTGTCTGACTGGGTAGTATTTTATGGTGATTACCTTTACTACATGATGAATGCAAATGAGACATCATTCCCTTTTCTTCTCAAAACATGATAATTAGGGTCACTTAAGTTCTTTAGCTAATCCTACTACAACTTCCAACTAGCAAATTAACATCGGAATGGCCACTTGTGTGCCACTATGTCCACTTTGGCCCTCTGCCCTTGCAAACACTCCCTAATCCAACTGGTCCCAGAACAAGTTGAGGATAATTAAGCCTTTCTATTACCAGGAATTTATGATCTGAACAAACTTGACATGTAAATGTCTGTGTTAGTTATGTTCTATAAAAGCTCAGAAATAGTGCATAGACTTAAAATTTCTGTTTTAATTTACTCCTATAAGTATTGCTGTTTACTCTAGGTGACTCATAAATGATCCTAATCCTTTCATCAGATAGGTAAATTTCCTTTTCCTATTTTGGACTATAGAGGAGAAAAAAGTTCTTTTATCACTACCAAAAAGTCTTAAGGAGAAGAAAGTATCTGCAAAAATAATGAAATAAAACAAAGCAAAAGACAGAACCTCCTGAGTCTAAAACAACAGCAGATAGACAGAACTGCTGTGTGAGGGAGTAAAAAAAAAGAGGTACTAACCTATACCATATTACTGAAACTGTCATTGTTCTAGATAAGCTTACCAGGCTGAACCCCACAACTTAAACTTTGTGAAGGGCAGTAAATTAAATGATTAAACACATCTTTCTAAGGACAGGTGGCAAACTAGTAAAATGTTCCTGCCACCTATGAAGGCAAGAATAAAAGTAAGATAAACAATTCACATTTGATAAAAAAGTATATAAATCAGGAACCTGAAATGAAGAGCAGAACTGTGTGGAAAAGAAAAAGATAGATTTGCTGGGATAGTGGTAAGTATGGAATTAACTAGTACCCATGATTCTAATCCAAATAATCAAGGAAGTGACGTAAGACCAGAATGAATATGAAGGAAAAAAGTCCTAGATATTTGGCAAGCTTATGATTCTAGCCAAACTCTTCTTTTGCTAAATGTTTCATATATTATTCATTTATTTGAGAGAGATTGAGAGGGGCAGATAAAAGGATAGAATGGGTGTGCCAGGGACTTTAGCCATTGCAAGCAAACTCCAGACCATGTGCTCCCTTATGCATCTGGCTTACATGGGTCCAGGAAAATTGACTCAAGGTCACTAGGCTTCTTAGGCAAATGCCTTCATTGATATTCTATTTCACCGGCCAACAAAACTCTTCTTAACCAGCAATCTTTTTCTGTTTTTGTAGTGTCAGAATACACAGGGACCACTGACTGATCAAATTATTTTAAATTTCTATTCATTTAATCCCTCCCATTACTAGTAAATGTGAGACCATGTCAGCAGCTGGTAGACTGGAAAAAACTTATAAGTCACATACTTTATATGTAACTGCCCATATAGGGGCATAGGTCAGAAAGCTTTATTGCTCAGTTATTTGTAATTTAAATTCTAATCACCTTTTCTAGATTTAAAAAAAAAATACCACTTATTTAGTTGCTAGCAATCAAGGCTAGGGCCTTCAGCATGCTAGGGAAACATTCTACAACAAAGTTACGTCCAGTGCCTTACACAAAGTATACTTTATAAGCTGAGAACTGTGGTGTACGACTATCTTGCATATTGGTCCTATGTCTAAGGGTATATCCTATTATGCTCCCTCTCTTCCACTTCATTCCACTAATCCCCATCTTCAGTGGAGTTACCAGCCTTCACTGTAGGATCATGAATATACCAGTTTTTCCCTCTTCTCTCTCTATCTGTGTGTGGGGGTGGGGGAGGTGTGGGTGTATATACACAACATCACAAAATATACTTCCTACACTATGGCTATTATATTCTTTCAACTCCTGTTCTAGCATGAATGTTCCCTGAGCCTTGGAAGGCACTTGGTTAGTCTCTTTGGGATGAGCACTTAGCAGTCCACTTTCCTGGCTACAAAGATTTTTTTTGTTGTTTGTTATTTTTCCTGTTTTACTATTCAATGGAGAATCAAGCTCTAACCCACTTAGACCTAGAATTTATGATATAGCCTGGAACTCAGTCATCATCCTACACTGGCCTCCTGAGTCAAGGACTGACAGGTGGGGGGGCGAGGGAGACACAGAGAGAGAGGGAGGAAGGGAAGAAGGGAGAAAGGGAGGTAGAGGGAGAGAATGGACATGGCAGATATTCTAGCTACTGAAAATGAGGAACAAATGAATTTCCTTCGGTGCCTCTGACATATTTGGGTACTGGGGAACTGAACGTGGGTCCTTAGTGTTTGAAATCAAATGCTTGTACTGCTGAACCATCTCACCAGCCCTGAATTTGTGAATTTTGAGTCACTTCAGTATCTACCAACATCTCTCTGGAGGCAATTATCAGGATAGCAGTGACAGTGTTACTATAAGCCAGTAACCCTGTAATGTTGACTTCTTTATTTTGTTTTGTTTTGTTTTTGTTTTTGAAACAGAACCTTGATGTGTTCCTCAGCCTGCCTTCAAATTTCCAATCCTCTTGCCTCAGTCTCTTCAGAGTTTGGTGTATATGTATACAATATCACACCTGTCCCTCATACATCTTTAATGAGTTGAGTTTCATATACCTTATATCTGATAAGATCAACTGGGAATAAAGTGTGGTGTCATATGTTATGATATACAATTGAGAGACTAAAAATATATATACTTGGTCTCTACAGCCTTGCTTAAAGCCAGACAGCAGTACAGACATTTTAAAATAGACTTAGATAACCGGCTAACATGCTGACCTCTGCTTCTGTAAACCTTGCTTGCTTGTTAACTGCAGCATACCCCCACGAAGACTTCACATTTCTGGGAAGCCCCTACATCAGAAACCTTCAGAAATACCTAACCGCAGGACATCTGGCATCTTGCAAAAGATAAGAATCTGCAAACAATCTGCTGAACAGGGGTCTGACAAGAGTTAAGCAAGTAACCAAAAATGTCCCCATGAGCGCCCCCTTAGAACCAATCATGTAACTATTCCCCTACTTCTTTGTTCAGATCTCTATAAAAACCTGCCCCCCTGCTGCTCAGGGCTCTTGTATGGATCCACTGTGTTGGTGAAGTCAAGAGTCTGAGCTTAAGCCCAAAATCAACCTCCTTGCCTTTGCATACATGTTTGGTTCTACTTGGTGGTCACTGGGGGTGCCGAGAACTAGGCATAACACAATAACACACTATTTCAAGTTTGATCACTCATGTACTTGAACACCATGCAGTCCTTACCTTTCAATGAAATTCAGAGAGACACTTTCACAACAAGCAGCAATCAAAATAGACATCGAAATACATGCAAACAATTTATATGTTTAAAATCAAATGTAACACATACTGTAATTGCCTTCAATGCTGACAGCAAAATTCTCACAGCAAACGCTAGGGAAGGAAAAGGCATGTTTCAATGGATTAGCAATGAAATGTATCGAAATACAGCTATCACAACTTTAGTACATTGTTGAATTAAGACACACAAGTTTATTAAAAGAAAATCTTAGTGATTACCAAAAGATATTTTCCCTTAATATATCATTATTTGCACTTTGAAGCATTTTACCATAATTTTACCATAATTCGCACTATTGTAATGAAATCTACGCCTACCCATAATTAAGTCATGTTCATGTGCTAGGTTCAGTGACAACCTTTCAGTCTATTTTAAGGGTTATTTCAACAGTATGTTTTTGACCTAGTATTAGGGTTTGAAAATATTTAACAGTAAAGAAGGCAAGCAAATACAACAAGTAAAAATAACAATAGTACTGTTTAAATTTTTGGATGAACAAATAAGGTATTAAGGTCTTCTTTCAAGTTCTTAAAAAATTGCAAAAAGGGCAGGTCACTTTTGTTCCACTGTGATCTAATAGAGCTGGGTGCTAAATAAATTTCCATCTTTTGTACTAGAAATCTCTTTTATTGTACATTGTTATTAAGTGAAGTTTTTCTGGGAAAAGTTAAGCTGTCTGATACCAGTCCCATAGGAAGCTTCTGAAATTGTGTATTGTGTTCATCTCTAGTCAAGGTTTCCATTGGCTCCTCACACAATTGCAAGACCCTTGTGTCCCATTCTATAACAATAATAATATGAGTTTAAGTGGTTAAGGAATAGAAGTGATCATTTGAACTCTGGTACTTTGCTGTAACTTTGGTACTTGGATTGGGGTAATGAGTAGTAAGAATACGTTACACATACTCTTCAAGTTTGAGTTAACACAGTGTGGTGTTTTTTGATGTTGTGCTACAGCCAGCCACTTTTGTTTGGAAAAGGTGACTGTGGTGGAAGAACCCAGTAGAAAGAGAGAGAGAGGGAGGGAGGGAGAGAGGGAGAGAGGGAGGGAGGGAGGGAGGGAGGGAGGGGAAGAGGGAGAGGGAGAGGGAGAGGGAGAGAGAGAGAGAGAGTGTGTGTGTGTGTGTGTGTGTGTGTGTGTGTGTGTGTGTAATTCCAGGTGTACTGATGAGTGCTGAGTGCAGTGACTTTTCGGGGGGCAGGGTATTTGCCAGGCACCACAGCGCTGAGAGCCTGGCGTCGTGAGAGCGCAGTGTCCCATGAACAACGTGCCCCGTCCTGAGGGTTAGCAGGAGGTTTCCCTCAGGCGGCCATGACGGGAAGAAGCGGAGCGTGAGGCTGCTCTGTGACCTCTTAAGGGGGCTGGAGGCCTCCCTCGGGTGAGGATTCCCTTCCCTACAGCCAACACCGAGGAGAGAAACCCCCTTTTCCAACGCAGGCAGGGGCCAGCGATGGGAGCCAATACGGGCAGGCGGGGCAGAGGGTTCCCTAGAACACACTGGAAACAGGTGCGAGAGGTGTCGGAGCGGCGAGCGCTGGCCGCCAACGGTCTGAGCGCCGGAGAGAGCGGCCTTCACAGGCCCGGCCTGAAGAGCAGGGCGGGAAAAGGGAAGAGCGAGAGGAGGAAGGGCCCCGGAAGGTGAGCTCTGTGGAGGCGCTGCCCTGGCTAAGACGCCAGGGCCTTTCTTACCTCAGTGCAGGCGCTCGGACCACAGGCGACTCCGCCCGCAGCCACCGCCACCGCCACGGCCACGGCCACCGCCAAGGAAACGGCCACGGCCACGCGCGTCGTCAGCAACGCCCACTTCCGGCGGCGACACAAAGGCGCGCGCGCGTTCCGTGGCTCGTCCTGTGACGCGTGCCAGCTCCCACAGGCTGGGCCCCGTGCAGCGCGGCGGGCACCCACGGCGCCAGCCCCTTCCTCGCTGGGTCCGCGTGCGGCCGTCGTCACGTGTGAGGCCTTCGGGCGCGGTCCTCTACGAGGTGAAGCCGCAGCGGTCGTGCGTGGGGCCCGCGCCCCTCCCGGGCGGTGCTGACGCGCACGGCTAAGGAAACGGAGCTGGCTGGGAAGCAATGGACGCTGTCGGCCTGGGGTGCTCGCTCCAAGTTATTGGTGCAAATGGTCTACTGAGAACGGCTTCTGCGTTTTGAAAGGACCGCGGAGTTGGAGCTCACTGACACCACAGCTGAACAGCTACCGAGCAGGGGTCTGTCTGTCTGTCTGTCTGTCTGTCTCTCTCTCTCTCTCTGGGTGTTTGTGTGCGTGCGTGCGCACAAGCTCCGCCAGTTCCTTTGCACTGGCTGCAGGACCTTGCGCGCTGCTTTTCTCTCCCCACCCCCTTTCTCTTTCGCTCCCACCCCCAACTTCTCACTGCCTCCTGTTCAACATCAACTTAATAACCGTCTTCCACAGGGTCGTTCTAAGGACAAGTAATCTGTCACAGGATGAAACAAAATTGCACAAAATCTTGAGTGAAAATTTATGTTTACAAGAAGCTGAGAAATAATAATCCCCGGATTTGAAATATAAAACTACATATTCCCCAGTGTGGGTTCTTATTTCCTGGGTTGGAAGATGAAGACAAACATAAAATAACAAGGGACAATGAGGGAAAGAAGTCTAGAGGAACAAGGACGGACCTGGGCATAAAGGATGTGCTTAAGGCAGGTGAAATAAAGGTATGATGTACATGAAAGAAATGGTGGTGATGAGCCCGTCACAAGGTAGGAAGAATGCATATCACAATGCAATAGAATGATATTATATCTCAGTGGCAGGCAATTATACTGTTAATCGTTTAGTATATAACAGTTGACAGAAATGCTGGCAGGCCTCTTTGCTGTAACTTTAAATGTTTTCAAGATGTGTATATAAAACCTATGGGGAACAGAGAGCACCAAGTTTAAACAGTAAAATGTAGTGACTTACGAAATCACTGAAAATGAGTGTAAGCATTTTGTTGTGAATAAGAAATGCAGGGAAGGAAAAATATAATATGAAATCAGGGTCTTGCCAATTTGCCCTAGTTGTAAATATAGTTAAAAGACTGAATTAATTCTATGGTTAGAAGGGGATTCCAGAAACGAAATTCGCATTCCTTAAAGGTGTTTTATGTCCAGTAATCACAATCACCACCATGGCTGCCATCCATTCTGTCTGTATTATGCCATGCTACAGATTCATGACCTTAAGGATCCATTTTCTGTACTCACCTTTATGCTTTCTCTTGTACTATGCCTGACAAATTCCATTAAGACACTACCATTCCTTATTTTTCAGCTTGTCTTCTTTCCCTGCTACTGCTCCTCTGGATCTCATTCAGGAAAATTTGTCTCATGATGTTCACTGAAAGGTGGGGGAATGAGATGTATTCATGAAATCCCATCAATTAGAAATTATAGGTAGGAAACACCAGAGACAAGTCCAGAATCACACATATTGCAAATTCAAGTGCTCCCTGGGCAACTTGCAAGAAACCCTGAAAAAAATATAAAGATGACTATGTAAAAATGCACAAATCAGTGAATCAAATATTGTGATGATGAAAATTTCAAAAGAAATATATGGGACACAGCATGTGCAAACCATATGCATGTTAAAAAGAACTATGATGATGTAACAAATAGATGTCAAGATGGCAGTGGAAAGCAAGGATGATTAAAGGCCACTTCATATCCAGTAATGAGTAAAGAGAATACAGAATATACTGTTTGCCTAAATGTGCTAAATGGAAATTGGCCTAACAACTTTGTTACTTTTCAAAATTTGAATCAAGACCTTTTAAATATAGTTTTAATCTTTTTAGATTCATGAGCATGGAGTGACAATCAATTGCACTTTTTTCACATGTGTAAGAGAATTTATACTCAGACTTTCTTTAAGATAATTTTTACTTGCATATTTCTTGCTGCCCTATGGTACCTGGGGGAATGGAGCATCTGTGGGTAACTGAAATGTGTATTTGCATTCCTAAGGCTTGGCCACATGCCAGTGGAGGAAGGAACAGAAGCTGGCCACAAGGGCAAAACCAGAACATTACAAGT
This sequence comes from Jaculus jaculus, assembly GCF_020740685.1. Taxonomy (NCBI): domain Eukaryota; kingdom Metazoa; phylum Chordata; class Mammalia; order Rodentia; family Dipodidae; genus Jaculus; species Jaculus jaculus. The sequence continues at coordinate 9,013,328 of NC_059126.1, forward strand.
GTACTGGGAGTTGAGTAAGCTAGTTTTCACTGCAGATTGAACCAACGTGTGTCCTGTATCAGTCTATCAGTTCTTCCTCGTGATGCTTCGAAAACTGCTACAAGAGGTAGCAGGTGAAGATGTTAGTGCTTATGCTGTATAACCTATGTAATCTTTCTTTCCTAACCCATAGCAAATAATTTCAATATGAAAATTTATATGAAACAAAGTACAACTACAGTACATCTGCTAAGCTACAGATGCTCTTTTTTAAGTTTCTGGAGGCCAGGGAAGTTTATTTTTAAAAGATTGGCCTGACTTCATGCATATTGCATGGAGTATAGTACAATGACCTAAAGAAATGAAGAAGATGAGGAGGAGGAGGAGAAGGAAGGAGAAGAAAAAGAAGTTAACCTGACACTACCTGATATTATACCATGTTTCTTCTATAACCTGTATCTTTTACTTCTGTCCTCTGCCATGGAACTAAATATGGTAAATTCAAACATTCAGGGCAGTAAACTCTGACAAAGAAAAGGTAACCAATCAAATCTTGGGTATAACCATATATTGTAGACAAAGGGAAAAAATGGTGTATGTAAGGCAAATCCCCACTATGTTTGAGACTCAGGCTTGAAATAAATCCACTGTGTGTCGACACAAAATGCATTTCTCTGGCACCTGCACATCCTGGAGCATTGAACAGGAATATTGATGGTGTTTTCACCTCCATTACTACTAGGGTGCCATATGTCTTGGGGTATGTAAAGAGGTGAGTTGCCAGCAGCCAGCAGATCAGCTAATTGTTAGGACCTTGGCCTCATGTTATACCAGCACATAAATCCTAAAAGTGTATGCGTACCCAGAACAGGAGCATCAAAGTATTTCCAGTCAGTCCACCCTGAAGGCAGAAGTGAAGCTTGATCTCAGTCCAGAGCCCAATTTTTCCTGAATAATCATATGCAAAATGAACAACACACCACTTTGTGCTGGCACATGAGAATTGCCTGATAAGACAGAGCCATTTTTTTGGATGTGGATGAATGACACAACTTAATTCAGAATCACAGCAACAATCAGCACCTTCCTGTAAATTCCCTTCTCAAGTGTGATTGTTGTCGCCTAATGAAGGAAATGGTGGTAAACGGAGTAAACACACAGACTTACAATTATTGGTTAAATTTTTTAAAAGGGGATATTCATGGCCTAGTTGCCCCCAGTCTCAAAATAGCTTATATGTACCTGTAGATATTTCCAAATTTGGATATCTCAAAAAATATGAGACCTTATTGACCACAATCATTTGGATGGAATACACTCAGCATTTATAGTAAACATTATTTAATAATTCCTGGATCTTTTATGTGTTCCTTCTTTTCTTTGGACAAGCCTCACTCTAGCACAGGATTACCTGGATTTCTCTATGTACTCCCATTCTAGCCTCAAAGTCCTGTCAACACTCAACAAAGGTAGGAGGATTGCCATGAGTTCGATGCAACCCCCCCCCACGCATATCCTTGCACATAAAACACAAATATATGAAATGCAAAATACATATTAATTGTGTAGTACTATCTGGATCAAAAACCTTTAGCAACAATGCAATCCCAAAGTGAAAGCTACTTTAAAAGAATATATTTCCAGGACCCTTCCAAAGGTTCAAAGTCACAAACACAAAGGCTATGTAATATAGATGAGAGACAAATGGAACATACCAAAATACACAACATAAGCTTTGAAATACTGTCATATATGAATGTGGGCAATATATTAATGAACAATATTTTAAAGATACAACATTTGCACTGCATACTATCTATATTAGCAATACTAAGACAGTATTATTGGGGCTAGAAGTGAAGATAAATGTCTGCAAACACAGTGATCCAGTGTTGGATTCCCTGGTGCCCACATAAAGCTGGATACACCAAGCAGCACCTACATTTGGAGTCCCCTGTTCCTTTGCAGCAGCTATAAGAATTGGTGAGATCTTACATTCATCCACCCTCCCCAATCTATCCATTTCACTTCTCTCTTTTACTCTCTGAAAACAAATGAATTTAAAATACATAAAGAATATTTGGGGGCTGGAGCAATTTATCAGTGTTTAAAGGCACTTGCATACTTTGAAAATATGTTTTCCCTTAGCAGATTTTAAGGGCAAATGTATCTTTTTGGAAAGAAAATGTTATAATGTTTTCATTGAAATAAAATTGTTTGGGGAAATGTGAGTGACAAGTAATGTGGCAAAAGGTTAACAAGTCAGGTGTGGTGCTGCATGCTCTCAATGCCAGCATTTGGAGATGCAGGTAGGAGGATTTCCAGGAGTTTAAGGGTAGGCTGGGAGTACCTAGTGAGCTAGAGGTATGCCTGTGCTAGAGAAAGACCCATCAAAAAAATAATAACAGGGACATGTAAGCAATCCAAGGATTATTAAATAGTATTTATTATAAATGCTGAATACCTTTTATCCAAAATTCCTGATATTTCCAGATTTGCAAATATCTTCAGGTACATATAAGATTTCTTGAGAATGGGGCCAAGAAGGCAAGTTACCATACAAGGTTGAGGCTAAGTGAGGCAAGTGGGCAGTCATGGCAAATGACAGGCAAGGCACGAATAAGCACAGGCAAGGCCGGGCAAGGCAAAGGAAGAGGAAAGGCAAGCCAAGAAGCCAGGGAAGACACAAGTCACGTTCTAAGGCAAGACAAAGGGAAAGCCAAGACAAGAAGCAAGGAATAAAATTGACCAGGAAAGAGGTAGGAGACCAGGTTCTCCAGCTAGGATCTTATTGCTGGTAGATATCATACAACCAGGAGCAAATTGTAGGGGGAAAAGATGTTTATTTTGCCTGATAGGCTTGAGAGGAGGATACAAGATGGCAGAGAAAATGATTGTATGAGAAGAGGCTGATGATCATCCCTTGGCCAACATAAAGTGGACAACAGGAACAGGAAAGTATGCCAAATATTGCTATGGAAAAACTGACTATAACACCCAAAATCCCTCCCACAAGAATACACGCCATCCAAAATACATTAATTATCAAATCTCCACTCTCTACTAACTTAGCACTCAGAACAAGAAAGTGTATGGGAAACACATAGATCAAGCCACCACATTCTGCCCCTAGATCCATACATGATATGAAAACACAGTGCATTCAGTCCAACTTTAAAATCATCCATAGTTTTTATAAATCCCAATGATGTTCAAACATCCACATAGTCCAAGATCTTTGACCTTAGCCATAATAACCCCCCCCCACACAAAATCTCCAAAACCCTGTAACAGCCCAGAATAAACATTCACAGTGCAAAAGATCTCACTGGGCATAGTGAAGAAACATTCAACAAATACCAGATTAAAATAAGGTATACATCAAACTCTGTACAGGTCCAACAACTGTAGCCTGTGAAAAGTGTCCATGTCTGATAATTCTAACCAGTAACAAGTCCCTGGAGTTCCAATTCAGTGCCTCAGGCTAGGCTACTCACAAGCTTGGCAAACTTCATCCAGGGCCATCAGCAATCCTTAGCACCCATCTCATGGTCTTGCATCTCCACTGGGTCTCCACTGCAATCCATGTTTCACCTTATAGCCCAATCAGGTCTAAATGCAGGCATCCAAAAATCTGCTTCACACTGCCCATGGCCATTTCCAAAATAAAAGACAATGTTGCAAACTCAATTACCCTCTTTTTTGCATCTACTATAATCCACAATACCGGTCAGGATGCCTCTTTGCTAATCCATGGGTGAAATAAAGCAAATGTTGAGGAAAAGAACACTGCTTGAGCACTCAGTCCTCTTAAAAAGACTCTACATGCTTTCTGTTGTGCCAGTGCAGATCAGCTTGCACATTCTCAAAGGTTGTAATCTCTGAACTGTAGCTCAGTGGGTAGCAGTACACCGATAGATAGATAGATAGATAGATAGATAGATAGATAGATAGATAGATAGATTATATATATATACATTTCTATGCCATATCCTTCTGCTCAACCCAGTTCTTTTGTATGCAAAGCAACCCTGAACACCTTCTCCAGACATGGGACTAACAAGCTTCTCACACAAAGTGCTAGCCCAGTCCAAGCAAAGCTCTTTTTCACCCTAATAATCCAAAACTCAATGTCCATAGTTCTTACTGAATTAGTCATTCAGAATGTAGCTCCAAAAGGCCAAATTCACACACTCTAGTGTCAAACAACAATCCTGCTGCTCATTACAACTTTACTGTTGCAGTAGTAAGGTTCCCAGAGCTGGTAGAAATAACTGAACCAAGAGCATCTGCTTGGAAGAAAAAGGTTTATTTTGGCTTACAGACTTGAGGAGAAGCTGTAAGATGGCAGGGGGAAATGATGGCATGATGACAGTTTGGAGACTACCTCCTACACCACATAAGTTGGACAACAAGAAAAGGAGACAGAGTGCCAAACACTAGCATGAGGATAATGACTATAATACTCATAATTCCACCCTTAATGATGCACAGACTCCAGAAGCTGTTCTCAAATCTCCATCAGATGGGAACTTAACATTCCGAAACCTAAGTGTATGGAGGACACCCAAATAAAACCAGCACAGCAAGCAAGAGGCCAGAAAAGGCAAAATGCAAAGAAAGGCAAAAGGAAGACATCCAGAGACAAGAGGCAAAGCAAGTCAACAGGGAAGGCAAGGTCAGAGGAAAGGGAAAAAAGGCAAGGGAAAGTGAGAGGCAACACACGGAAAGACACCATGCCAGCAGAAAGAAACGAAGCAGGAAAGAGGTAATATATATGAAAGAAAAGACAAAGAAAAATTTGATGAAGGCAAGGCAAGGGGAAACAAGATGTAAGGAAAGCAAGGCAAGATACCAGGTAAGGGACAGAGCCATACACAAAAGAGGCCAATCAAGAAGTAAGAGGACAGGTGAAGCGGGAGGAAGGCCAGGCAAGTGTCCTTTTATGGAAAGGGAACAGGCATGTCTATGAAGAGGCAAGACAAACAGAAGCCTAGGTGAGTAAGAGGCAAGGCAAGGCAGGGCAACATCTAAGGGAAGGCAAGAGGCAGGGTGAGCCTACAGGACAGACAAGAGGGTAGGTAACAGATCATGCAAGGAAATTCAAGGAGGCACGTAATCTAAGGCAAGATGCAAGAGGCCAGGCAAGACAAAAAATCAGGCAAGCAAAAGAGGAGGCCAGGCAAGGCAAGACAAGACAAGAGGCAGTTAAGATAAGGGGTGAGACAAAAAAACAAAACAAACAAACAAAAAAAAAAACATGCCAAACAAGACACAAGAAGCCAGACAAAAGGCCAGAGGCCAAGCAAGCAACAAGAAGGAAGGCAAGAGGTGACATGAGCCAAAATAAGATGTAAGGCAAGAAAGAAGGTGAAGAAAGAAGCCATGAAAGGAAAGAGGTAAGGCAATGCAAGAGGTCAGGATAGGCAAGATAGGGGAAGTCCAGGCAAGAGGCAAGAACAGGAAATAGGCTAGGTTGGGTAAGATGAAAGAGGCAAGAAGCCAGGCAAGAGGCCAGGCATCATAAAAGGGAAGAGGAAGGCAAGGCAAGGGAAGAGGCAAGGCAAGAAAAGGCAAGGTAAGATAATAGGCCAGTCAAGAAAATGCTAGAGGCATTGCCAGGCCAGGTAAGAGAAAGATGTAAGGCCAGAGTCAAGAGTCCATGCAATGAGTATTTCTAGAGAGGTCTGTGTGTCACAGCTCATTGGTACAATTGCCAGGAAATTTATGAGAAGTTGTGTTTGGTACTTTAGGTCATGTCATGAGCTGTTCTATGAGACATTTCACAGTCACAGTAATAAATGTTGTAGAATTTTTGCTGGGTCAGTGTATGTGTTAGTCATCACCTAGCAGACCAGTTTGCCACAGAATGAGGTGATCAGGACAGACCTGTGCCATTTCAGAGCACATGACTGGTATTACATGCAAAAGCTGTGTTGTCCCAGGAGAAGTCTGCATTTTGTTAGGGCATATGAGTTACATTACTGGACAGTTCCCGAAGTTGCTTAGAAAAGACCTGTCTCAGGATATGTGAAGATTATAACCTGCCAGTCTGTGTCTTAGCAAAAGCCTTCATTGACTTAGACCATGTGATTGATGTTAGAGATCTAGATTGGAAGTGCATCAGCACAAATGTGTTGAGTCTTGGGATATATGAATAGCACAAGTTAGGAAATTGTGCACTACAGGACTGGTCTCCACTGTATGAGGGCCAGTTTGAGGAACTACATGGCATGTTGTAGGACAGCTGTGATATGTGTCAGGAAATGTGAATCTTATGAGGGGAAATGCCATGAGGTGACTCTGTGTAGGTCTATACAGTCTAACAATATGGGCATGATGTGTTGGGTCTCAAGAGAGACCTTTGCTAACTGAGGACATAAAAATGAAGTGGTACTAAAATCAGGCGTAATGGGGTGTCAGAAAAGGTCCATGTCTTCTTTACATATATGAGTGTTCTGTTAGGTAATACAACTGAGACATGATTATGCCTGTATTTCTGACCTTGTGACACATCAAGATGACAGGTTTTTAGGAGAATAAATATAAAAACTTTTTTCTTTTCTTTACTTTTTTACTTCCTAGAAAAATAATTGAAACTATACTACATGAGCACTTTTCTTTTTGGATTTATATATTTTTAAATGGTTAAGGTTGCATTGTTGTGTTAATATTTAATTTCTATGAAAAAGTCTCAAAGACAGGCTGTTTTCACTGGTATACTAAAGCACTGGTCCATAAGCAAAGAGTTAGGGTTTGGCCTGAGATGCCAAGGGAGGTAGCTATGTTCACACTCCCTTTAGTGACTGTGGCTGCCTGTCTTTGCCTCTGTTGGCAGCATGGTAGAGCTTATGGTCTTCAATAATAGGATCCAATACAGAATTGCAAATTACCCTTTCTCACAATCACCTGAATTTCTTTTCAAATCTTTAACCAAACATTATAGAGCTCTGTGTTTACGGTTTACCATGATTTCCCCATTGTAGGACACCAATCACACCTGAGATGGAAACTTAAAGGTGGGTGCTGACTGTTGCTTTCATTCCCAACTAAGCTGTCTCATTCATCCACGTCCAAATATATGGCTCCATCTCATCATGCAATTTTCAAGTGCCAGCACAAGTGGTGTTTTGTCTGTTTTGCATGTGATTATTCAGGAAGTCTAGGCTCTGGACAGATATCAGGCTTCCCTTCTGCCTTCAGGGTGAACTGACCAGAACCAAGAGTCATTTCACTCTGATGCTCCTGTCCTGGGTACTACTACACTTTTAGGATTAAAGTCCCATATCACAGGAGAACAGTGTCATACCGATCAATTGATCTCTGAGATTGGCAAGGTGTTACATGCCAAATGGCAATTTGAGGGACACATAGTGGATTTATTTCAAAGCCTGTTTTCCAAAATGAATGTGGGCAAGCCTTAGGAAGGCAAATACAAAGTTCAGTTACCCACAGATGTCAAATTTCCCCAGGGACCATAGGGCAGCAAGAAATACACAAATGAAAAGTATCTTACTGAAATTCTGGTTATAAATTCTTTTAGATGTGTGAAAGAAGTGCAATTGATTGTTACTCTCTGTTGACGGATCTTAAGGGATTAAAAGTGTATAAAAAGTATGGACTCAAATTTTGCAAATCAGCAAAATTGTCAGTCAGGCCAATTCCCATTTAGGACATTTAGGCTAACAGTATATTTTGTGTTCTTTTTTTTTTTTTTTTTAACCCATTACCGAATATGCATTGGCTTTTATTCATCCCTTTCTTTCCATTGCCATACTGAAATCTCTTTGTCATATCATGATAGTTCTTCTTAAACACACATATTATTTGTACATGCTGTTTCCCACATATTTCTTTTGAAATTTTCATCATCACAAAACATGACATGTTGATTTGTGCATTATTGAAAAGTCATCTTTATATTTTCCAGGGCTTTATGCAAGTTCAAAAGGTGACTACGTTCCCCAGAGAAAACTTGAATTCACACTATATGTGATTCTAGCCTTGAACTCTGGTCAGTCTTACCTGTAATACCCAATTGATGGCATTACATGAAAGCATCAGCATTCCCACCTTGCAGTGAGCATTTTGAGAAAATTTTGCCTGAATGAGCTCCAGAGAAGCAGTAGTAGGGAAAAAGACAATCTGGAAAGTAAAGAATGTGAAGGTCTTAAAGGAATTTGTCAATCATAGCACATGACAAAGCATGAAGGTGGACATAGGAAAAGGATTCTTTATATCATGATTCTGTAGCACAGCATAATACAGAAAGAATGGATGGCAGCAATGGTGGTGATCATGACTACTGGACATAAAACAACTTTAACAAATGTAAATTTACTTTTCTAAAATTCCATTCTAAACATGATATTAAACCTTCAAAGTATGTTTAGAAGTAGTGCAAGCTGGCCAGTCTTGGATTTCATTTTGTATTTTACCTTAGCAACATATATTTTATTTATTATTTTTAATTTATTAATTTTTTTACTAATTACTTTTATACTCAGTGAATACAATCAAGTTGGTACCATTGTTAGGCTATCCACATACTACTCCCTCCTCCTGGACCCTCCTTATTGAGGCACATGGGTCATGCATTCTGGAGTTAGCGCACAGTTATGGGTAGGATAAATGTTTCTGCATATCATGACCTGACATGTGATTCTGACATTCCTTCCCTCCCCTCTTCCACAACATTTCCCTGAGCCATGTTGGATTCAGTTCTGGTCTGCTTCACTGATGAGGTGATGAGGGTCTCTGGGTCGCTGGATATTTGATATGGTAGGAGTTAATTGTTCTCTGTGTCAGCCACCTTCACCCTTGTACTGGTACCTATTTCACCAAGAGACATTTCTAATTCACATCACCATGTTTTCAGTCATTCGCAGAGATTTCATAAGTCACTACATTTTACTTTATCAACTTGCTGCATTCTATTCCCCATTGTTATTATGTATCCCATTAAGAAAAAGCTAAAGAAAAGAGACCTACCAACATTTCTATGAAACACTATATACTAAATGATTAATGACATAATAAACAGCAACTGAAATATAATTCTACTGACTTGTGATATGTATTCATTCTGCATAGTGATGGTTTCATCATCATAATTTTTTCAAGTACATCATACACCAGCCATAAGCACATCATTTTTGCTCCAGCTCCTTCCCCATTCCACTGAACTTCTTCTTTTCCTTATCCCCCCTCTTATTTCATGCTACCCTTGATCTTCAAACCTATGAAATAAAAACCCATTCTGGTGAATATGTAGATTTATATGACAAACTAAGAGAATTATTTCTCAACTTATTGTAAATATGAAGTTTAACCTATGATTTGCTATGATGTTTTTAGACCTATGACAGATCTCTAGTCCTTACAATGACAGTGGAATATTGCAGACAGTTGATAAGGTGATGTTGTCTCTGAGGGAGTAGATGTCCCATTGTATGTTGGGGGAAGGAGCCACGGGTATCATGCTAGTAGCAGGTTATGATAATAACACTGGTTACCTGGAAAATTATGATGCCCAGGCACACAAATAGTATACTTCATGTTTGGTCAAAATGAGTATTTTTGTGAATATAATTTGAAACTGAGAAGTAGAAGTGGAGAGGAAATTCACAATGTTGCCACTTGTGTGAGAGTTGCTGTGGTGGGATCACATATAGTGGTGAAATGAGTTAAAACAGAGTTTTGACATGGGGACGCTTGTTCTGACAAAACATGAGGGACGACAAAAGTCTCTTCTTATTGGGTGATTTGTACAATTAATCCCTTGGCCACTGGATGCCTTGTTTATCTGAGGCACAATTTGCTTAGGTGGAAAATAAACCTTTTTCACTAGCTTCAACAATTGTAAGAGCTGTGATTAAAGATGTTTTGAGCTTAGAGTTGAATTCTGGGAGCAATGAAGCAATTGTTTGAGAAGAATTTTATTGTTTTTTTTTCCCCTTTGGTTTTTCAAGGTAGGGTCTCACTCTAGCCCAGGCTGACCTGGAATTCACTATGGAGTCTCAGGGTGGCCTCGAACTAATGGCGATCCTCCTACCTCCGCCTCCTGATTGCTGGGATTAAAGGCCACCACACATGGCTTGAGAAGCATTTTAAACTCCAACTCTTCTTATCATTTTCAATAACATATTGGGATGGCCTCATATAAAATTTTGACTACAGTATTACTGAACCTGAAATGGAAGGAGAAAGTTATTTAATGAGTGTTTATGGCAAAAGTAGTTATGAGCAAAAAATAGAAACAAAAAGAGTTACAAGCACAGAATTTTTAAGGGTGCACATTTTTACTGAACTACATGCAGTTTCCACTTGCCTTTGCCTTTTTCCCACTTTTGAAAGGTCTAGTCCCTGATCTCCTTAACTCTTCACCTTGGCACCACTTACAAAGACTGGAACCAGTCTCCTTCCCTGCCTGTATTGTGTCTCTTCCCAAGAGCAAGAAGAGGACCCTGGAGGGAACCTTCTCTTTCTCAGTCTCCTGAGAGGTTCCTGCCTCCATCGGTTCATCATCTCCTGCAGGCTCTCCCTGACACATTTGTTACATCAAACCTGCAATACAAATACTCTAATTTATTATGAAAAATGAATCAAATTTATTTCCTAATTTCCTTAAGGATGTAAAGCTATAACTAATTAGTGCACATGAGTTTCTTGTCTATTACAAATGGAAACATAATTTAGTATTAAAATTTAATATATGTTCAAACCCAGATATGTTCTACTTGTTAAAATTTTCTTTTGTTTAAAAAATAATCCTAATTCCTATGCATTACTACAGAAGCAGTATGTGAAAAAAATATTACTTTGGTTAATTTAGCTGAGGCTGCTTATATTCTGCCAAGAAGTCAGCCAGAGAAACATATCTTTGACAATTCTGCACTCTCCTAAATCCATTAAGATTAAGCCATCAAACCAAGCTTTTCAAATTATTGGTTTGAAATATGCCGAAAGGGTTCTTTCTTTCTGAAACTTTTTGAAACTTCTGAATTAGTCACAATAGAAGTTCCCTCTGCAACCCACCAAGCAGACTTAAATTTGTCACTTTCTATTATCTTAAAAAATTTCCTGGGAAAGGTCAGAGAAAAACATCCCTATCTCCCTGTGGTTCATTAACATGAAGTGGTCAGTATGGATTGGTTTTCTGGGACTGATGAAACAAAAGCTAAAAAAGCAATTTCTTCAACCTCAGCCCATAAGCCTGAGTCTTCAACTGGAGTGTGACCATATGGTGGAGATGTGACTAAGGCTTCTCAACCAATAGATCCCATTTTTGCATAAACATATTGAATTTATGAAGATAACTGGGCCATCTTAAGTGAATGCTTCCTTAGCGAAACTACTAATGTTAATGTGTGAACTCGTCAGTTTCTGTGAAATGAAGGCCATCACAACAGTTGACACGTGCTATGACTGTGACCTCATAAGGTAACTTAGGTTAACCAGCAACTACAAGGAAACATTCAACCAAAGTGTTTCCATCAACCTCTGTAATAAACCTAGTTTGAACAAGATGTAAGAGCAATCATATATATATATATATATATGGGATTTTAAAATTCTTACACCTAGCCTGCCAAGTGAATATCTTGGGGTCTAAATGAAATGAACTCAATATGACCTTCCTTCCACATACACAGACATATAGCACAGAGTAGTGTCCACCATGAATGGTCCACAAAGTGAAAATGGAGTAAATAAGTAATTTGACCCATTTTAGGTTGAAATGTGCATGGAAGTGACAAGGATCTATCAAAATACAGAATTGAGTTGAGATTCAACTATACTTACACTTGATAAGATGTTATTCATGTGTTTTCTATTCAAGAAAAAAAAATCTTTGTGTTAAAGTAAGTGGTATTGCAGTATTTTTGAGTGGAATGCTTACAACTACCTTTAGCAAACTGAATATACTTTAATTCAATTCAAATTGGTCCTTTGGCTCAAGATGGTACAAAATCATAAAAATTAAAATAGTAACACAATTGTAAATGAAGCATTAGGAGTGAAAACATGAACGTGTTTATTAGGAAAACAATTACCCAGATTTAGCATAAGACTTTTTAAACCATTTCTAACCTTAATTTAAAACTTAACTTCTATGTAAGTATTCTTCCAAAGAAGGAGAAATCTGCCACTCTTGCTGGAAATCTGGACTTCAGTGACTTGTTTATGGGTTAAATAAATTGACTCCTCAATGTTAGGATTCAATATGTTTTCACACAATGAACTATGTCTGAGATGATACTGTTTTATTAAAATCACTTGGATTTTTCAAGAGTGTATGCATTAACTGCATTTATTGTGAAATTTCATGTTAACAATGTTTACTAAGTTTTGTTCCATCTAATATGGTATACCTTACACAAGATGAAATTGGTTAACATGCCCTCCATGGAATAATTGAAAGCACTTCAAAAATGGTTGAGTAAACACTGACATACATTAATGCTCCTCACTTAAATTATTCTATAAGTACATCATGGGAAGTTAATTTTTTAGTGCTAAATAAAGCTGCATTGTGTGATTTCTTAAGTTTTTTTTTCTGACTACACACTTCAGTATCTCTGAAGAACTAATGAAGTCCTTACTTTCCAATCTCAAAAATCGATAATGAGTTTGCTGTGTCATTGAGGAGTCTCAGAAGCCTCCCATATCACTCTCAGATCAAATCTTCATTTTCATCATTTAAGTTCTTTGTAAATTTTCCAGGAGAGTAGAAGACCATATCTGTCTACCTTTCTTCTTCAGTGACTCACTCAAAGTAAATTTATAATAAAGCTGCCTATTAGTAATGGAATGTCAGCATACACTTTTCTATAGGTGTGACAGTAAAGCCCAAGTCACTTTCTCCTGACTCCCAGAATTGTGTACAAGTACTTTCATTTTTAGTGTGAGCCTTGCTATAAAACCAGGGCTCACTTCCCCTTTCCAGAGGAGCACCAAGTCATTCTGTGTAGAAAACCCGTGACAACACATGGAACATGCTAGTATTGTTAGAGGATATTGCACTTACAGAATTCTATGGTGCACTTTCCAAAGCTATAAAATGTATATGAATAAATTAAATAAGGAACTGAGAACTCTCTTTTATGGTTTGCATATGAAATTTTCCCCTGTCTCATGTTTGAAGTGGTTACTCTAGACAGTATGGTAAATGATGATTTAGTCTCTGCCTCCACTAGCACACAGTAACGTAAATGACTCAGAGGAACAAAGGAAGGTTATTATGAGGGCAGTAAAAGTTGGGGTTATGGAAGCATAAAAGAGGGCACAGGGTAGCAAACGTAGATAAGCATATAGATTGTTCAGAAGAAATAGCTAACTACTCTTAGGTATATTGTAAGTTTTCCGCTGGGGTAGAGGATAACTCAAGTTATAGGTTAAAAATGCGGATGCATTTTGGAAGTCAAAAGAGTGCCCATGGTCGTCATAGTACAAACCAATATTCATTCAAATTTTAACTTCAGTTGTCAGATTTGCTATGGCAGTGTATGGGGCCATTATTGAAAAAGAAACCCAAGGAAACAAAACAAAGAAAACAAACAACAACAACAAAAAAGAAAGAACAAAACCAAAACCCAAACCAGATTTTGTGTAACATCTTGAGAGACCTTTTTTTTTCTTTTCTTTTTTTGTGAGCAATACTGTGATCCAGAAAACAAGGAAAACTCAAAGCCCAAGACTACTCATTCTGGCAGTGTTTTGATAACAGGTGAAAAGGTTTTATGGAAAAGGAGAGGTTGGACAAGAGAACACATAAAGGTAAGCAAAAAGGGACTGGCATGGTCATTGTGAGCCATAGTCCCAAGACTATGAACAGAGAGTTTAGAGAACAGCAAAGGGACTAAGAGCCAGACACCAGGTGCAGAGATTATCAGTTTCAAAGACCTTTTCACTACCACAATTTACTGTAATGAGAATCTGAAAGATGAGAGCATGGCCTGAAACAGAGCCCAGTATGCAAAGTACCATATCATTTTTTGTGTGGCTGGGTCTTGCCAAATTATTATAACTTGCCAATACTTTTATTAGTTATGTACACAGTGTAGAGTCATATTGGTATCATTGTTGGGCCCCTCCCTGAACACCACATTGTACAGAGCCTCTAACTTTTGGGGAATATGGTTAGTGTTTTGTGGGGTTACCCAAAGCAGCTATTGTGTGGACAAGCCTTGTAAACAAGCAACATTTTTTTTGTGGGGGGAGTCTATTTTCAGACTTTGGGTAATAATATAATATTCTTGGCAAAACAAAGGAAGTCTGAATGTTACCCTGGCCACAACAATCCTCTCTCTTTGTCTCTCTCTCTCTCATAGATAGATAGATAGATAGATAGATAGATAGATAGACAGACAGACAGACAGATAGACAGACATACATACATAGATATATATGTAAATAGTTATATAGATATTTCTGTATATTTATGTATATATATATGTGTGTGTGTATATAGTGTCCATGGTAGTCATATATATATGCATATATATACATATATATGCATATATATATAGATATATGTACATTATATACATATATACATATACATACATATATATATATATATGAATGATAAAGATTGACATATATGTGTGTATGTGTGTTGTATGAGACTTTGTTCATGCATGTATATGCATGTATGCATGTGTATTTCTATATAATTTAGGGATAATTTTGGCATGTTTGTTGTAAAAAACAGAAAAACCATAGAGCAATGTCAATTAGTTCCTAGATAAACCCCTGTATAATGTACTGGCTATAAATGTTTTCCCCTATTAAAATATTAGTGTACTGGTTGTCAAAAGCCTGAAAAAAGCAATCTGAAAAGGGAACTCACATAATGCCAAAGTTGTCTATGTTGAAAAGGAATGAAAAAGCATTTAAAGGATAGAAGGAACAGGTGGGTATATCTTTAATCCTAGAATTTGTAAAGCAGAGGTAGGAGAATCTCCATGAGTTTAAGGTGACTCTGAGACTACAGAGAGAATTCCAGGTCAGTCTGAGATAGCCTGAGACACCACCTTGTACCCTGCCCTTCTACACCAGATAAAAGGATAGAAAGAACAGGTATGCTGTTCAGTTGTCTTTCCCATTTTCTACTGAAAATCAGCTTGGAGATTTGCAAAGTAATAATAATAACAAAAACAACAACAGAGAGATAGAGAAAATATTGATGCACCAGGGTCTCAGATACTGCAATCAAACTCCAGACACTTTTGCCATCTACATGGAATTTGTAAACTTGCTCATGCTTCACCTATATTTGTGGCTTAGTATGGGATCTGGTGAGTTGAATATAGTTCTTTAGGCTTTGAAGGAAAGCATCTTGACTCCTAAGCCATCTCTCCAGCACAGCTTGGGGTTTTATTTCTAAGTTAGTGGGCTTGCCTACTGGTGCACAGTGGAAGAGCTTTATTAGTCCTGCTAAGGATTTACGCACTGGAAATAACTTTGATTTTGGATTCTGTCTTAGATATATCTCACCACTCTCATCTTCTCATTCCCTTGATTAGCTCCTTCTTTCACAGAAAGTTCAATCTGCAGGTATTTGAACAAAGGATCCTCATTTGTCATGCCAACAATAGCAAAACTGCAAGAGATTACTGCAAATTAAAGCCAAAAGGGTCATCACATTTTGACTCAAATCATGCTGACCCCAATAATTCTGCATGAGTGATGTTGCAATAAATTCAGAAATTGGGATTTTATAAAATCCTTTTAAAGTATTTCTCATAATGTGAATGGACTAACAAAAAACATTACCTCTCTGTACAAACACTTTTAAAGTGCTGAGTATGCAGCGTATCTATAGTCCTTAGCATATTTTTTTTTTTTTTTTATGTCTAGGAAAGCATTTAGCATCTTCCTTCTTCCGCAAGATTCAGGTATGCCATCTATGTCAAAGAACAGCCATGGACAATAAAAATAGGGCATCAGTCAGTAGTTCTAGCTTAGCTATGCTTTACAATTATCTAAGTAATTTTAGGAAAATAATGTTGGTTCTTTCTGATTAACTGGGTTGGGAAGGACACATGGCCTTGTATGGGATGCCCCAGATGATTCTAATGGGCAGACCTCGCTAAGACCCATTCTCCTACTTACAAGAAGAGCTTCAGCTCATCTCCCAACCACACCCATTTCTTCACTGAGTTTTTAGCTGGTGTGTTAGGTTGACTACTTTACTTTGCATGGAGAAGGATCTAGCTGTGTTTTATGTGATGTTTGTATTTATATTTTTACCTGATAGAAAGAAAAAGCGTTAGTAGTTATTCAGTTAGCTAGTTATTTAGTTGTTAATCCATTGGTGCAACAGTGACTCTTGTCTCTGCAGCTAAATTCCGGACACATTTTCCCCTTTGCATTTTTGGCTTTCTACCTTAGGGCACTGGAGAATTAAAGGCAGCCCGTCAGCCTTTGCAAGCATGCACTTTTAACTACTTAGACATCTCTTCAGCCAGCCCAGTTGTGATTTCGTTTGCCTTTCATGAGATCTATCTCACTCTATATTTCAAGCTGTCCTGAATCTATGTAGGCTACTTTAGCATCAAAGGCTTGACAATTGCCCTGTCTCAATATCCTGATTATAGGGACTCCTGGGATGTGCCAATGGCCCTGGCTCTTATAGGGTCTTAATCTTAATACTGGGAAGCATGGTGACTTAAGCAAACAATTAACAGCGTGCAAACTCGCAATTTACAAATTTTTAAGAAAGTTTCTAAAATATTTTTAACATTTTATGTATTTGGCAGAGATAAATAGGCAGACATGTAGATTGATTATGGATGGGCCCATTAGAATTTCTAATTAGAGCAAACAAACTCCAGATACGTATGCCACCTTGAGAATCTGACTGACTTGAGGCTGGTGGATCCATCCTCAGTCCTTAACCTTAAGAAACAAGCACCATAACAGTTAAGCCATCTCTTTAGCTTTTAGGAATTAATTTTTAAATGTCGTAGAGTTTGCAAATAAAGTAGAACCTCTCTGAACCTTTTGGACAGGTTAAGTGTTGTGTCAGACATCAGCGTCCTGCACCTAGCAGTGTTAGATCAGAGAGACAAAAGTGGCTGGCCATTTCTGAATTTTTTTTTGAGAATTTGAAAGAAAAGCTTATTACCTTATATTTCTTATCCAAAATTTTAAAGTGTATTATTGTTGTGGCTTGGCTTGTGTCCTCTAATGTTAAATATTATCACACCCTAATACTAGGTCAAAAACAGGTTGTTGCAATAACCCTTAAAATAGACTAAAAGAATGTCACTGATGCTGGCAAATGTACCTGAATTAACTATTGGTAGGCCTAGATTTCATTCCAAAAGAATGACATAAGAATAGATAATGAAAGGCTTCAAAAACATAATGATTTTAGAATGGAAAAGTTTAAGGGGAATTATTAAAGATTTTTTTTAATGAACTTGTGTGTCTTCAATTCAACAAGTTACTAAGTTATTATGACTCCATTTTGATGCACTTCATTGCTGATCGATTGAAGCATGCCTTTTCCTCACTTAGTACTTGCTCTGGGTATTTTACCTTCAGCAAGAAAGACAATTACTTGCTGATTTTAAACATATAAATGGTTTTCATGCAGTGTGATGTCTAACCTGTTTGCTGTGTGTTGTGAAAAGTTCAAATGGCTTACTGAACTGCTTGGAAGAAAAAGGTCTCCATGGTGATAATGTATATGTGTCAAAACATTAAATAATACCATTAGTCTATATCATATCATATGACACCAGCCTGTATTCATGTTTGATCT
Source organism: Jaculus jaculus (assembly GCF_020740685.1). Lineage (NCBI taxonomy): Eukaryota > Metazoa > Chordata > Mammalia > Rodentia > Dipodidae > Jaculus > Jaculus jaculus. Next base: position 9,031,083 of record NC_059126.1, read on the forward strand.
CATCAGATTTAAGACATGTGAAACTTAAGTCATTAAAGAGGTATGAGAGCCAGATGTGGTATTGTACACAGGTACACCCAGCAATGAGGGGACTGAGGCAAAAGGATTGCAACTTGCAGGCAGACTTTCTTTCTCAAAAACAAAATAAATAAGGAAATAAATAAATGTCTAAAAAAAATCAATATTACATAGGAAGTGAAGACTAAATATGAGTGCTACATTTACTGCTATCCTGACAATCTCTTCCAGGGAGATGGTGATAGATATTGAAGAGACTCAGAGGTCATCAAAATCAGTGCTGGAGAAAAAGCTGATTAGTTCAAGCACTTGACTGCAAAGAGTAAGGACCCACATTTACCTGCCCATTGCCCACATATGCCAGATGTATTGGAGCAAATTATTCTGGTACTAATTTGCAGTGCCTATAATAAAGTACCCATTCTCTATCTCTCTGCCCCTTAATCACTGCACGCAGGTGTCCAAGGCAGAATGATCACTGTGAGTTCCAGGCTATATCATAAATTCCAGGTCTACCTGGGTTAGAGCATAATTCTACCCTGAAACACAAAACAAGAACAAAAAATAATATTTGAAGCCAGTAAAGCAGTCTGCTATGTACACACCCTAAAGGGACTAACGAGGTGCCTTCTGAGGCTCAGGGAAATTTCATTCTGGAACAGGAGTTGAAAGGATTTAATAGCCATGTGTAAGAAGAGAGGGGTGGGGGGTGTCAGGGACAGGAAGGGAGGAAAAGACAGGGGGGGAGGGAGGGAGGGAGGGAGAGAGAGAGAGAGGGAGAGAGAGAGAAGGGGGGGAAACTAGTGTATTCATGATCCTACAGTGAAGACCGGTAACCCCACTGAGGGGTATTAGTGGAATGGAGTGGAGTACAGACAGCACAATAGTATATACCCTTTGGACTTAAGACTAGTCTGCAAGATGTTCATACACCACAGTTCTCAGGTTACAAAATATACTTGTGTAAGGTAGTGGACTTAACTCTGTTGTAGTGTTTTTGTACAGCATGTTCAAGGCCCTGGCTTTGGTTGCTAGCAACTGAATAAGTAGTATTTTTTTTTTCTTAATGTGGAAAAGATTAGAATTTACCTAAATTACCAGTAACTGAGCAATAAAGCTTTCTGGCAGTTCTCATTACCAGTTCTGACATATGTCACTTTCAATGCCAAGGATGACATTGAATTGATTCACCTGCCTCCACTTCACTGGCCCACTACAAACTGCTATAAATTACTTTGTGTTCCTAATCTTAATTTTTATCATGCTTCACATTACACTTTGTGTGTTTTTCTTTGTGAAGGTCATTTTTCCTCATTGATTTGGACTACTTCATTCAATTATATAGTATATTTTCATCAAATTGAGCCAAACATTACCCTCATTTGCCCCTACCCCATTTCCATTTAACATTTTTCTCTTCCCAAATAAACACACTACTGATTTCAGGAGTGTGTGTGTGTGTGTGTGTGTGTGTGTGTGTGTGTGTTTGTGTTGTTGAATTGAAGTTTTGTTGCTTTCATGAACAGGAGGGAGGTGGTAGTTTGCAGAGTGTGGGAAACATATAGGAGGCCAAGACCATATATTTTGGGGCATTTTTAATTCATGGTTCATTTGCCAAAATATTTGGTTGGAACACAATTCATAAAAGAAAGCAGTACCTTTTATCTAACATGACTCAGGGTGAATAACAACATACATCTTAGGGAACTTAGCTTTATAAGACTTTTTCTCATAGTCACTATGATTGAATACTTCTGCTGGGCTGGTTTTTATTGACTGTGTACGGTACACAGTTGAAGCTTAGAATTTTCAAATAAATTATTCCACACAGTCTATTAGAAGAAATGAAGGAATTAAAGAAGAAACAAACTTCTGAAAGAGAACACAGGAAACTAGCTTGATGAAATTAAGAGGTCATTTCAAGACATTAGTAAGGAAATAGCTGTGAAGAGTACATTTACTGGAAACAAACAACAAACAACAACAACAACAACAAAACTGTAGAAAGTCTCACAGGTAGAATGGATGAAGGAGAGAACTGAATATCTAATCTAGAAGATGAGGTGACAAATCTAATATAGTTCAACAAAGAGTAAGACATGCTAATAGCAAGTTACAAATGGGAAATTCAAGACATGTGGAAACTATGAAATGGTTACAAATAAGAATTAAGGGTATAATAGAGGAGAAGAATTTCAATACTGCAGCTTAATATATGTTTTCAAAAAAAAAAGCCATAGAAGAAAAATTTCCTCAACTTGGGAAAGGAACTCCAATGCAGATCCAAGAAGCTTTTAATATACTGAACTGAAAAAACCTGGAAAGAATATCTCCTTGCCATGTTGTAATTAAACTACTAACACACAAACAAAAGGAAATATATAAACACATATGCACTTAACATGGGGATTCTCCCTTTCATCAAACAAACACCTTTAGATTTAATGTCAGAGATAACATCAAACACCACTATAGTGGAAGTCATCAATACCACACTGTCATCACTAAACAGGTCATCCTGAAAAAAATACACAGAGAGACATCTGAATTAAATGATGTCATGGAAAAAAAGGAACCTAACATTTATCTACACAGCATTTCATGAAAATGCTGCAAAAATACACTTTTCTCAGCATGAAACATTGTCTAAAATAGAATATATATTAGGACATATATCAAGTCTCCACAATTACAGAAAATTGAAATAACCCCTTGTAATCTACCTAAACCCAATGGGATTAACTCCAAATCAGCAACAATGAAAGCTACAGAGCTTGCACAAATTCATGGAGACAAAATAGTACAATATTGAAAGATCAATGTGTCATTCAGAAATCAAAAAATAAATCAATAAATTCATAGAATAAAATTATGATGATAATACAACATTCCAAAACCTTTGGGGAAAAAATAAAATCATTCCTAAGAGCGCAATTTATAGCTCTAACTATCTATATTAAAAAAAAATTAAAGAGTTAACAAATAACAATTTAATGCTTTCACCTTCAGGCTTCAGACAATGAAGCAGAAGACAAACAAAAAATTAGTAGGTGGGAAGAAATAATAAAGATTATGGTGGAAATTAATGACATATATTCCAAAAGATCAAAGAAACAAAGAATTGGTTCTTTGAAAGGATAAACAAAATTGGTACAGCAGAATTTGACCAAAATAAAGACAGAAGAAATAAAACTTAATGAAAGTAGTGATGAAAGAGGCACCTTTCCAATAGAATCCAAAAAATTCAGACAACTATAAGGACATCCTTTAAGAATATGTACATATATGCATATGTGTGAAAATCTGAAAGAAATGGATGATTTTCTTGATGCATAGGACTTATCAAAATTAAGTCAAGATGTGATAAACCATTTAAATAGACCTATAACAAGTACATACATCAAAGCCCTTATGTCAGTATTCCAAATTTAAAAAAACCAACAACAACAAAAAAAAAAAAACTGGCCCAGCTGGTCCACAGGTGCATTTTACTAGACATTCATGAAGAACTAACACCACTACTTGTCCAACATTTCTATAATATAGAAAAGGAAGGATTTTACTGAACTTCTTGGAAGCCAACATCAACCATATGCCGAAATCAGAAAAAGACAACAAATAAATAAAATTTCAGAACCTAAGTCTCTAAAAGCAAACGATTAGAGATGAAAACACTTCTAGCAAAGAAGCAGGATGCAAAATAAATACACAGGAACCAGTAGCTTTCCTATATATGGATAAGAAATATGTTGAGGGGGAAATCAGGGAATCTCTAACAGTCAAAGTTGCCTTAAAAATAAACAAATAAGTTACATTGGAATAAATTTAACCAAGGAGGCAAAGGATATCTACAATGAATACTTTAAAACACTCAAGACAGAAGTTTCAGAAGACACAAGAAAATAAAAATATATCCAATGATCTTGAAATGGAAGAATCAATATTGTGAAATGTCAAACTTACCAAAACAAGTCTACACATTTAATGCAATCCCCATTAAAATTCCAATGGCATTCTTCACAGAAACAGAAAAAAAAAAAAAAAAAACAACCTAAAATTCACTTGGAAGCACAAAAACTCTCAAACAGCCAAACAATTTTAAGCATAAAGTGCCCCATTACAAAGTCATAGTACCCAATAGGCCCAAATGCCAGACCTGAAACTCTGAAACTGCTAGAGGAAAATGTAGGGGAAACTCTTCAACATATTTGCATATTGACTTTCTGAATATATTCCCATTTGATCCAAAAATGAAACGACTGACCAACTAATGGGATCTCAAGAAATTAAAAAGCATTTGTACAGCAAAGGACACCATGGATACAGCAAAGAGAAAACCAACAGAATGGGAGAAAATCTTTTCCAGATATATATCTGACACTGGAATAATATCCAGAATGTACAAAGAATTCGAAAACAGAACAATATGAAATTAAACAACCTAATTAAAAATAGACTATGGAACTAAATAGAGTTCTCATCAATAGAAATACGCATGGCATATAAACACCTAATAAACTGTGCTACATCCTTAGCCTTTAGGAAAATGATAATTAAAACTACCTTGAGAATCCATCTGTCTCCCATCAGAATGGCTATCATAAAGAAATCAAATGACAGGCTGGAGAGATGGCTTAGCGGTTAAGCGCTTGCCTGTGAAGCCTAAGGACCCCGGTTCGAGGCTCGGTTCCCCAGGTCCCATGTTAGCCAGATGCACAAGGGGGCGCACGCGTCTGGAGTTCGTTTGCAGAGGCTGGAAGCCCTGGCGCGCCCATTCTCTCTCTCTCCCTCTATCTGTCTTTCCCTCTGTGTCTGTCACTCTCAAATAAATAAATAAAAATTAAAAAAAAAAAAGAAATCAAATAACAATATATGTTAGTGAGGATGCAGTAAAAGGGAATCATTCTATAGTGTTGGTAGGAAGTTAACCTGGTACAGACAATGTGAAAATCAGTTGGGAGATTCTTGAGACAGCTAAAAGTAGATTTTCCTTATGATCCAGCTATAGCAAACCTAGGCATTTAACCTGGTGACACTTCACATTATCTTAGATATACTTGCACAACCATGTTTATTGCTGCTCTATTCAAACTAAATAGCCTAAAAGCAGATACTTACTGTTCATACTCATGAATTAATGCTCCACTCACATCTGATTAGAGAAACATCTCTTTTGAGATGGTGACCACCACAGAGATGACCAAAAAGGCAATATAAATATTATGGATAATGGAAGAATACCAAAAGGCATGTGAAACTTTCTTCTTTACTACCACTGTATACATGGAACTTGCTAACTGAATTAAAAATCTACGCAGCCATCAATGTACACATTTTATCTCAAACTGTGTCTCTTTAAACTTCAATAAGTGAGGAGATATGACCATAGGAACTATGTATTTTGAATAATTGTACATTAATTACAATCAATTTATATTAGTAACACTTTTCTCTTTTTTATTTGCTCATTGACAAAATAATATTTATAGAGTGTTTGCTTATATATAATGTTTAAAGTCAATATTCCATGGAAAAGATGACTCTTTATTTACATTTGCCTGTTTGCTTGTGTTTGTGTGTGCCCATGTGTGTGTTCTTATGTGTTTGTATTGTGTGCATGCCAGAAAGAGCATGTGCTTGTGCCCACTTAAACATTTGGCTATATATGGTTTGTCGAAGTACTAAACCTGGCCCAACAGGTTGCCATCTAGAGCCTTTTACTGCTGAGCTTTCTCCCCACACAGCTGTAATTTTTTGAAAGGGGTATAGGATGATCTTTTGTGGACTAGGCTGTCCTCAAATTTATAAAGCCAAGGACAATCTTCAATTCCTGTTTTCTTCTGGCTTGTACATCCCCATTTTGAGATTGGTTTTGTATCACCACGTCTAGCTTTTAATTTTTGTTTATTTATTGGTAAATATAGAGAAAGGAAAAGAGAGCAAAGCATGCCACAGACTGCTGCCACATCAATGAAATCCAAATTCACGTGTCACATGTGTGTCTATTTTTATATGGGTACTGAAGCATCAATCCCAGGATATCAAGCTTTGTGAGGATATGGCTTAACTGTTGAACAATCTCTCCAAAACACATGTAGTTTTTCACACTTGCTCCTTAGAAAGTAAATCATACTTCTACTTCTATTATATCCTTCCATAAACCTAGAGAATTCTGTTAAAATTATTTTAAATGCTTCATTTATTTTAATTAAGATGATGAAAAGTTGCTGGATACAGTGGAGCAGCATATAATGTCAGTATTCAGGGACATGTTAGCTTTAACATCTTTAGTTCAAAGCCAATGTACACAGTAAGGTACTACCTCTGAATTAAAAAGAAAATTCATGCCAAACAATGGCAAATTTCCTGTCAATTCATGACTTTCATAGAAAAAGAACTTTTCATAGTAGAAGAGCATAGAGTTCAATTCAAAGGGCAAATGTCTAGACTTGACTTTACATGGAGAAACTTTTAGGTTGTCGTTGTAAGAGGTGTTTTCAAAAACTGAACAGAATTCTATGGAGTGTCTGATCACTAAATATCCAGTGAAGCACAGTTCACCTTTAATCCAGCACTATGCAATATATGGTTCCTTCTTCTTTTATTCTCCTTCTTTCTCCCTTAAGTCTTCTTCCTTTTCTCTCCTCCCTTATTCCTTCTCTTTTCTTCTTCTGTTGCTTCTTGTTTGTTCTTTTCAAGAAGCATCTTACTCTATCATAACTGACTTAGGATACATTATGTGGTTGCATGACAGGCACATACTCATGGAATTATCAGTACTTCCTAATGAATGAGTGCTGGGATTTGAGCCATAAGACACCCCATCCAGCTACAATTATAATTTAACTACTAACTGCTAGTTCATTCAGATCAAGGGCATAATTTAGGCTATATACTTTAAAAAGTACATATCCCAAGTTTTAATTTGGCATCATATTCTGAAAGAAAATACGATCCAAAATGCATTAGGCCCAGTTAAGTCTAGTTCCCACCTGAAAACACAGTAAAATGGAATCCAAACACTTACGTGTGAAAGATGTTCACTTACTGTCCATATCCACCTATGAATACAAAATTTCCCCATTAACATACCATGCCAAATGAAATTTACTCCATTCTCAATGTGTACTAAACACATACTAACATTTTTTTGTTATACAGTGTAACAACATTTAAAAATGTCAAAATTAGTGAAAAGATAACATTTAAAATTAAAGGAAAATAGTTCTTTACCTATCAAGCTTTTGAGGCAATAACATAGAAGCATTGTTGGGTCTTGAATTACTTATCCTACTGTATCAGCTTCCCAAGTGCTACAGTTCCAGGTATATGCTAACATGCCTGGCTCTACTAAGCCTTTTTTTCCCACAGGTCTGTAGTATGTGCATGAGGTGTATGTACACATGTCATGCCTTGTGCATATGTATGCAGATCATGGAGAATTAGTGGTGTCTTCTGTTCAACTGCATGTCTCCTTTAAATGGAGTCAAAGAGAAATGAAAGCCACCATTTTTAGTCAAGCTGGCTGACAAATGAGCCTGACCAATTCTTCAGTCTCCACTCCTCAAAAGGACTGGGATTACACCTGTAGGTGGATATACCCAACAGTTTATGTGATGCTAGGGTACAGAACTCAAGGAAAATCAGACCCTCAGGTCTCATGTGCACACATACTTACCCAGTGAGCCATTCCCACAGTTCTCTCTACAAGTCTTTTGGAATCTCATTTTGTGAATTCATTGTTTTGGAAAATAAAAATATTTTAAAAAGGAGATGTTTAAAGGCAATCCTCTATTCACTCAAAATTTAGGACAACTGACAAAGACTTAAAGGGAATTTGGATGTTGCAATAACATTAGGAAGTTTGTATTAGGGGCTCAAGAGCTGACTGCTGAAAGTACTCTCTGTGCAGAAATAAAAGTCTCAAGAAGGTTGAAACTGCCCAAGTTACAGTTTCTAGAATCCATACAAAACATCTAGGTGTGGTCATGTGTACCTGTAACCACAGTACTACCAGTGGAGCAGAGGCCAAGAAGTGGCCTCACTGCTGAAATGCATCATGTTTGATTGGAGCGAGGCACCCAGCATTCTGCTGTGGCCAACACAGTGAAACAGTGTAGAAGCAATCTGTCTCTATGTTACTTACTGTTTTTCCATGGCAGAGTCTTTGGAACTTGCTTGCCTGAAACCAGATTACTTTTAGGTTCCATAACTATGTTGCTTGTAGGACTACATAAACAAGCAAGCAAATAAGAAGAATGCCATTATGTCATCATATTCATATTTTTCTGGTAGGCTCACATCATTTTGCAGAATGTAAATTTAATATCCCTGAAAGACCACCTACTTTTATATGAAATGCAAATACATTTCCAGCAACTTTTATTCTATTTCCACTTCTCTTGAATGTTTCCTATTCTCCATAATCGTTAGGATGGACCAATTGTTTCATTTTCTAGAAACTGAGGTTAACAATAATGACATCCACTGTTTAATTGAATGGCAAGATCATTAATTCAATGTATGTGAAAATAATCTGCAATTACATTAAAAATGCCAAACCTCAGGGCTTTAAAGGAGCATTAGTGGTTAAGTTTCTTGCCTCAGAACTATAAGAACTTATATTTGAATCCCCAGTACCCTCTATCACCAGATGCACATGATCATGTACGCATCTGGAGTTCATTTTCCGTGGATTGAGGCTGTGACATGCCCATGTATTTTAACTTTTTCTTCCCTTCCCTGTGCCCTTTATCTATATGTTCCCCATTCTCTGGTGCATAAATACAATATTAAAAACTGGTGATAAAAACATCATAGTACTGAGGCAAATTTACATTTGTAACTGGTAGAACTCACCTTTCAGTTTTTCTATATTGCTGATGGCAAAACAGCATGCCCATAAAAATTATCAACAGAGCCAGGCATGGTGGCACATGTCTTTAATCATAGCACTCAGGAGGCAGAAGAAGAATCAGCGAGAGTTTGAGGCCTGAGACTACATAGTTAATTCCAAGTCAGCCTGTGCAAGAACAAGTACCTGAAAATATAAAAACTAACTAAATAAACAAATGAAATACAGTAAATATTATCTACTGACTTCAGTAACCCAGAAACAAAAATTTAGCATGAACATAAAACACAAAGAACACATGGTAGCACACAATATAAATCCCAGCACTGGGAAGGCAGTGCTGTGCTGATTGCCATGTTTTAGGTCATAGAGTGCTACAGCTAAGTTCAAGGTCAGCCTGTGCTAGATTGAGACTGTGCCTCACAAAATAAAAAAGAAAGAAGTGGATAAAAATCTACCCTCTAATTCCAGGCATTGTGGTACATGTCTTGCGTGATGGCAAGGTTTCCTCTTGCTTTGCCTCTTCCACTTCTTTGCCTTACCCCTCTCTTGCCTTATGTGGGCATGCCTTGCCTGGGCTCTTAGTTTGCTGTTGTCTCTTATTTGCCTTGCCTTATTTTGACTCACCTCTTTTACCTCTCCTTGCCCTACAGCTGTCCTTGCCTTCCTTGCCCCTTGCTTTGCCTCTTTATTTATCTAGACCCTTGCCTAGAATGGACTCTTACCTGGCCTCACTTTGCCTTTAGCTTTGCCTTCTCTCTTTCTTGACCTCTTGTATTATCTTGCCTCTTCCATCACCTTGACTCTTGCTTCAGCTTGCCTTGGCTTTCAACTTGCCTTGCTTCCTTCTTGCCTTTTCTTACTGTGTCTGGGCAGTATTCTTGAATCCCCTGTCCTGGCCTCTTGCTTCTCCTAGCATGTTACCTTCCTCTTTGCCTTGCCTCTTACATCTAGTCTTGCCTCTGGCCTCTTGCTTTGACTTGCATCTTGATTTCATTTCCTCTTGCCCTTTTATCCTTTCCCTTTCCTTCTTTTTCTATCATTCTTTTTATTTCTGATTTCCTATTTTTCTTTTGTTTTTGTAATGGAGCACATAAGATTTTGGGAAGTAGGAGGGAGAGTAAGACCACTTCTTTTACCATTTATTGTCACAGAACCTATTACTGCTCCAGATAAATGGGGTGGTGTTATTCTCTTCAGCCAATTCTGCCAAAAGAAGTAAAAATTCGTTTATGATAACCAACATTATATAAAATTACAGCTCATTTTAAGATGATCATTGCTACCTCTAAGTTTGAAATGCAAGTAAAACTTGATCATTTAACCCCCATCTGACATGAGCAGGAATTTAATTACAGGATATAAACACAGAGGAATACAGACTATTAACCCTGCCTCATATCAACCAAACATATATATCACAATAAAATTTAAAATAGAAAGCAGATGCCAAGAAGTGCTTTTGCCAGTCAAGAGGCATAGAGTATTCTACATGTTTGCTTGGTGACACAAATGAGCTCAATTGGGGGCCCATGAAAAACAGTAAGGCTTTTTGAACAATATGGTACAGTAAAAGGAAAATTTTCCTTCTGTCTTCAGCAAATGACTTGAGATTTACATATGTTGAAGAAAAGGATGTACAGGCAGTTACCTTGATCCCAGTCTTCATCACAAGGAGGTTACTGCCATGAGTTCTTGGGCCGAGTGTCTTGTCTCAGGTTCCTGCTTGGGTTGACTGCAAGACATGAAATTTACATATAAACAAGAGACTACGAGGTTCCTGGGCAAAAGACATTACAGCCTTAAAAGGCTGTTTTGTTACAAACATGGATAGCACAAAAGTTGGCAAGATAAAAAACGGAAACAGAATCAAAGACAGACATCACATACAAATCAGTAAAAGAAACATGTAGAAATTGATAAAGATATAGATATCTGAAATAAAAATAATCACGTGTGTGTGTGTGTGTGTGTGTGTGTGTGTGTGTGTAGAAAGAGAGACAGAGAGACAGACAGAGAGATATGACAGCTTTTAATCCTGTTTAGTGTCAAGGTCACTATGTAGCCAAGGATGACATGGAGCTCCTTGGTCCTCAAGCCTCCACCCTGAGGACTGCAATTACAGGAAAATGTGTTCACAGAAGATTCATTTTATGCCAGTGATCAAGTAAGAACTTTGTGAATATTAGGCAAGCACTTTATAAACTTAGCTCATAACCAGCCCCAAGAATATGATTCATGCTGTTCAGAAGAGGTAACAATCTGATCACCTTACAAAAATCTTGTAAATAGACAATGTATTATTTTTTTTAAAAGGCAAAGGCAAAATTCTGCACACAATAGAGCAAAAAGTACATATGAATGAGTCAGTTGTAGTTTGGAACCTATGAACAAGTCAGGCTTGCCCACATCCTGTTCTATACAGCACCTGTCATCACATATTGAGATATGATGACTCAGTTCAGTCCTTGGAACCAGGTAACGAACATTCAATGGACATGTAGCCAATTCTTTTGCAACATCAGGATGGTTCTATGAAATCAAAATGAAGGGGTTGGTAAACTGTTTGGATTTCTTAAAACCAAGGAGAATATATCAGCTTTCGACTGTTATTGACTCCTCTCAGTATCCGCAACAAATGTACAGCTCAGCTATAGTTGGTACATCCTTAATAGAAAAGTAAGAGGGGACTGTTTATTGATACAATGCATATAAAGGCACTGCTTCAAAATTATTAAAATATAATCAGCTTTCTGATGATTACCAAGATGGAGACCAAATTTATATGATTTTACAGAGGTAAACTATCAACTTGAAGTGTACCTTCTTGTTTTTGTTTTCTTTTTTCCACCTCAGTATCACAAGGGTGTCCCAGAAAGTAAATCCTGTAATTATAGAGTACTGTGCATGTATATAAAAGGTGATATTCAGGATGGACCATAATGCCAGAATTCAGCCCATATGCATTGCTGCAGTATTCCCATTGTTGTAGTAGAAGGTTTTGGAAAATAGCTGCTTAATGTAGCTGGCTACAGAGGATACAGACAAGTGATTTTTCACAGATTAATGCAGGGACATATTTTTCAAGTAATACAAAATGGCTCTGACAATTTGGTATTTACATAAGCTATTTTAGGAAAACACACAATTCAAATGAAAATATTCCTGTATTAAACCAAAATTCTGTATTAAACTAAAACCAAGGATTTACAATTATCAACCAAACATATTGGCAATTGTATCACCAATTAAAAATGCACAAAAGATGTGAGCTTGGCCATGTATACATTGTCCCTGCTCTGCAAAATAGCCTATCACTCTTGGTCATGAAAGCAACACAAATTAAATTCACGAGCACACACACACACACCACTCAATCTCTCTTTCTTTCTTTTTTCTTTCTTTCTCTCTCTCTCTCTCTCCATGCATCTAAAGACCATTTGCAATTGCTGAAGCCCTGCATACCCATCATATCCTCTCTCTCTCCTGAAATCAGAAGTTTGTTTTTTGGGAAGAGAAAAATGACAAGTGAAAATGGGGCAGGGAAAAGAGAGGGTAATGGTTGAGGGAATTGATGAAAACATAGTATATAAGTAAAGGAAATCATCAAAAAAAAAATAAGAAAAAGGAACTTCAGAAATGAAAAAGCATATAAGTAACATAAATTTGTAACAGGATATATGGGGCAGTTGTGAAGTTGAGGCAGGTGGATTACTTCAAGGTCATCCATGGCATTGAATATGACATAGGTTGCACTACATGATACAATATTCTAAACAAAAAGACAGAGCTGAGGAGGAGATTGAGTTAATAAAGTGCTTAAGGCACAATGATGAGGACCTAGTGTGAATTACCAACATTCCTGTTAAGAGAAAAATGATGGCACATGATCCCACAGCTTGGGGGGGGGGGGGTTAGAGTGGAGAGAAGAGATGCCAGGGCTTATTATCTACTGAGTCTAATTCATTCAGTAATCTCCAGGTTCAGTGAGAAATCCTGTCTCAAACTAAGGGTGCCAGGTATGGTGATGCATGCCTTACACTCCACCACTCTCAAGGCCAAAGCTGGAGGAAACTGTGAGTTTCAGACCAGTCTGAGAGGAACTGAAAAAGGATATAACAAGCTCATTCTTTCCCACTCTCAAATGGAAATACTTACCAAAGAATACTCAAGAGATACTGTTTGGAAAGGATGTTATTGCCACCACTTGAGGGAAGAAAACCAAAGAGAAAATAAAAACTGATATAATCCCTTTTGTCACTGTTGGTATTTAACACAGGAGGTGACTCACCAAACCATTGTGACATTCATTTAAATATTTCAATTTAGGGCTGGGAACATGGAGCAGCAGTTAAAGACACTTTTTGAAAAGCCTGACAGCCCAGCTTGATTCCTCATTACCTATGGTAAGCAAAGCACATGGGTCTGAAGACCTGCTGCAGTGGCCAGATGTGCTGATTTGCATATATACTAAACCAAACTCACTGGTAAATGAAGGAGGAAAGGAAAAAGGGAGGAAAGGACGAGTAAAAGAGAAATAAGGCCAGGAAGGGGGAAAAAGAAACCATTTAAGATAAAATTACTTGCAACTTCCAAAAATCTATCTTTTTTTACCTTTTGAAAATTCAGAATAGGGAACCTCTAGGGTCATGCTGTCCCTATACACACAGTGATCCTTCTGACTGCCTGGATTAAAGGCATATACCACCACATCAGCTAAATCTACACATGTAAAGCAACTCAAATGTAATGAGAGAGTGAATTATCCTACCTTTTTCACTTGATAAGGTGAAAAGGAATCCTGCAGGCCCTGGTGTGATGATTTTTATCAGAAGGGCATTGTAATAGTCTTTCTGGGTCCAGAGATTCCACTGACACAGAGAGAAGCACAGTTAAATATAAAGCATAATAGTACTTTATGAAATTACCCCCTTATGGACATGTTGGATTTTTCCATAAAATCTATAGACAATAATAAGTCTAAATAAAACTTAAAATTGAAATAAATAATTGAAAATATTTATAGCAATGGGGCATGCATTTAATTCCAGCACTCAGGAGGCACAAGTAGGAGGATCATTTGAACTCAAGGCTAGCCTGAGCTAGACACAGCGTTCCAGGCCATCCTGGGCTGGAATACGAACTTACTAGGGAAAAATGAAAGCCAAAATCAACCAAACATAAATAATGAAAACGCAACCAGAAAAAATTTAAAACTGTGTCTCTAAATATCTGGTTTGGTAGGATTCAAGCCACCCAAGGATTTAATACTGAAGCAGATGCAAAATGAACCCAACGTGGCTAAATGAAATTTGTGTAAGAGGAGGCTGAAAGAATGTTAGAGCCACACGTCTGGTCATTTTGCACAGAGACACTGGCTCTTACCCATAACTGATGACTAACCTGACAATGCATGACCCATATTCTCCAATGAGAAGCGTAACTGCGTAGTGTGATGGAGAAGGGTCAGGCTGACAATATTAACAACATGACTGGATACACACCGTGTACATAACTAACTTTTAAAACATTCTCAATTCCAAATTTGAAAAAATACTGTGGGCTATCATTGAATGGTAATATCCCAACAAAATCAGCAGTGATGCTGGTCAAGTTTCAGTCACTGTTTGACTAGATAATATTTTCTGCTGATTATCTTTACTATATGATAAAGTTAAATAAAACATCATTCCCTTTTCTTTTCAAAACATGATAACTAGGGTCATTTAAGTTCTCTATCTACTCCAACTACAACTTCCTATCAGTAAGTTAACACTGGAATGGCGACTGGTGTGCCACTATGTCCACTTTGGCCCTCTGCCCTTGCAAACACTACCCAATCCAACTGGTCCCAGAACAAGCTGAGAATATTTAATCCTTCCTTTGAACACAAATTTATGACATGAACAAAATTGATACAAAAATCTCTGTGTCATCTGCATTCTATAAAAGCTCAGAAATATTCATGCATAGAATTTTTAAAATTTCTGTTTTAATTTACTCCATAAGTATTGCTGGTTACTCTAGGTAACTAATAAATGATTCCATTCCTTTTACTGGACAGATAATTTTCCTTTTCCTATTTTGGACTATAGAGGAGGAAAAAGTTCTTTTATCACTACCAAACATTTCAAAGGAGAAAAAATATCTGCAAAAATAATGAAAACAAAACAAAAGAACACACAGAACCTCCTGAGTCTAAAACAACAGCAGACAGACAGAACTCTTGTGTGGGGAATAAAAGAGGCACTAGCCTATAACATATTATTGAAACTGTTGGTGAAAAGGTAAGCTTACCAGGCTGAACCCCACAATTTAACAACCTTTGTGTAGGGCAGTAAATTAAATGGTTAAGCACTCTCTCTGTGAGGAGAGTGGCATCCTAGTAAAATGCTACTTCCAACATTGAAGGTAAGGATAAAAGTAATAATTCACATTTGATAAGAAGTATATAAACCAGGTACCTGAAATGGAGAGCAGAATTCAGTGTGGAAATGTAAAAGATAGTTTTGCTGGGATAGTGCTAAGCATGGAATTAATTGGTCACCATGATCCTGATGCAAATAATCAAGGAAGTGACTTGAAGACCAGAATGAATAAGAAGGAAAAAAGCCCTAGAGGTTTGCCAAGCTTATTATTCTAGCTAAACTCTTCTTTTGCTAAATATTTTATATATTATTTCATTTATTTGAGAGAGAGTGAGAGAGGCAGATAAGAGGATAGAATGGATGTGCCAGGGCCTTTGGCCGCTGCAAGCAAACTCCACATGCAAGTGCACCATTGTGCATCTGGCCTACATTGATCTAGGAGAATTGGCCCAGGTCATTTGGCTTCTCAGGGAACTGCTTTCATTGGTAATCCATCTCACCAGCCCACCAAACTCTTCGTGACAAGCAATCTTTTCTATTTTTGTAGTGTTGGAATACACTAGGAGCATTTAATGATGAAATAATTTTAAGTCTCCATTCATTTAATCCCTCACATCATTAGTAAATGGTAGACCATGTCAGCAGCTTATAGACCGGACAAAACTTACAAGTCACGTAAATTTTTGTAACTGCTCATATAGGGGCGTAGTTCAGAGGACTACCATAAAGCTTTATTACTCATTTATTGATAATTTAGATAGACGCAAACCTCCTTTGCTAGATTAAAACAACATACCACTTATATAGTTACTATGATCCAAACCTAGGGCCTTGAGCATGCTAGGCTAACATTCTACTACAAGTTAATTCCACTGTCTTACACAAAGTATATTTTGTAAACTGAGAACTGTGGTGTATGAACATCATGAATACTGGTCCTACGTCATAGGGAATATAGTGTTATGCTCCTTCTCTTCCATCTCATGCCACTAATCACCCTCTTCATTGAAGATACCAGCCTTCACTGTAGGGTCATGAATGTACCAGTTTCCCTCTCCTTCTCTTCTCTTCCTTTGTTTGTATGTGTATCAACATCACAAAATATACTCTGGCAATTATATTATATTATATTATATTATATTATATTATATTATATTATATTATATAATATCATATCATATAGTATATCCTATATACTATGACTATTATATTCTTTCAACTCCTCTTCTAGAATGAATGATCCCTGAGCCTTGGAAGATACTTGGTTAGTCTCTTTGGGGTGAGCACTTAGTGGTCTACTTTGCTGGTTTCAAAGATTTTTTTGTTGTGGTGGTTGTTCTAGTTTTATTATTCAAGGTAGAATCAAGGTCTAACCCACTGGGATCTGGAATTTATGATAATAGCCTAGAACTCACAGTGGTCATCAGACGTGGCCTCCTGCATGCAAGGACTTACAGGCAGAGAGAGAGAGAGAACGGTCATGGGAGGTATTCTTGCCACTGCTAATGAGCAACAAATTAATTTGCCCCATTGCCTTTGGCATATGTAGGTACTCTGGACTGAACGTGAGTCCTTAGTGTTTGAAATCAAGTGCTTGTACTGCTGAGCAATCTCCCCAGGCCTGAATTGGATGAATGTTGAGTCACCTCACAATCCACCACCACATCCTGGAGGTGAATATCAGGATAGCAGTGAGAGTGGTAATCATATTTAATCTGCCAGCAAAACTGTAATACTGAAAACCTACAGAGCATTCAGAAATTCATGGAGACTAAACAGTACACTATTGAATGATCAATGGGTCATTGAGGAATCAAAGAGCAAATTAATAAATTCACAGAATAAATTAGGATGGTAACACAACATATCAAAACCTTTGGAAAAAATGAAGTCAGTCTAAAGAGGGAAATGTATAGCTCTAAGTGTGTATATTAATATTATGAGAGTTCACAATAAACAGTTTGATGCTTTACCTTCAGGCCTTGGAAAATGACGAAGGATGGGAAGAAGCAATGAACATAATGTAGGTTTTAATGAAACAATCCAAAAAGATCCAAAAATATCAAAGAAACAAAAGTGGGTTTTTAAAAACAAGATTGGTAAACCAAAATTTGACCACAATAAAGAGAGAAGAGACAAAACTTAATGAAATTACAGATGAAAGAAGCACCATTCCAAGAGAATCCAAAGAAACTCAGGCAATTATATGAACATCCTTTAAGAATATATACATATGTGTATATGTTTGAATATCTTAAAGAAATGGTTGATGGATATGACTTCCCAAAATGAAATCAAGATGAGATACTCTATTTAAATAGTCCTATAACAAGTACAGACATCCAAGTCATCCCTTAAGACTCCCAACTAAAAAAAATCTCAGGTCAAGGAGGATCAATAGGTGAATTTTACCAGACATTCATAAAGAACTAACACCACTCCCCTTGTCAAACATTTCCATAATATAGAAATGGAAAAATTTTACTGAACTCCTTCTATGAAGCCAGCATCAACCTTAAACCAAAAACAGACAAAGATATAACAAAATAAATAAATAAATATAATTACACACCCTAAAAATTCTACCAGCAAAGTGTTAGAGCAGAAAAACACTTTTAGCATAGTACCAGGATACAAAATAAATACACAAAAATCAGTAGCTTTCCTATATACTGATAAGAAATCAGTATATAAAAATCAGGGAATCTCCAACCTTCAAAATTGCCTTAAGATATATAAATAAATTACCTTGGAATAAACTTAACTAAGGAGGCAAAGGTATCTACAATGAGAATGTTAAAACACTTAAGAGAGAAACTGCAGAAGACACAAGAAAATGAAAATATATCTCATGATCTTGAAATGGAAGCGTCAATACTGGAAAAATGTCAATATTACCAAAAGAAATATACACATTTAATGCAAGCCCCATTAAAATTCCAATGACATTCTTCACAGGAATAGAAAAAACAAACCTGAAATTCACTTGGAAGAACAAAAAAATTTCAAGTAGCCAAACAATTTTAAGCAACAAAAATGCCACATTACAAAGTCATAGTAACATGGACCTCAATATCAGACCTGAAATTCTGAAGCTGCTAGAGAAAAAGATAGGGGAAAGCCTTCAACATATTTGTATATTAACTTTCTGAATACAGCCACATTTGATCCAAAAATACAATTATCTAATCAACTACTGGGTTCCCAAGAAATTACAGAGCTTTTGTACAGCAAAGGACACCTTGAATACAACAAAGAGAAAACAAACAGAATGGGAGGAAGTATTTTCCAGCTACATGTCTGACACTGGATTAATATCTAGAATGTACAAATAACTCAAAAACAGAGTAATAAGGAATCACAACCTTATTGAAAATGTGCTATGGAACTAAATAGAGAGTTCTCATCAAGAGAAATACAGATGGCATATAAATACCTACAAAACTGTGCTACATCCTTAGCCTTCAGGGAAATGCAAATTAAAACTACCCTGAGAATCCATCTGTCTCCCATCAAAATGGCTACCATCAAGAAAACAAACAGCAATAAATGTTTAATGAGGATGCAGTAAAAGGGGAATCATTCTATACTGTTGGTGGGAATTTAATCTGGAACAGATTGTGAAAATCAGTTTGGAGGTTTTTGAGACAGCTAAAAATAGATTTTCTATATGATCCAGCTATGGCAATCCTAGGCATATATCCTAGTGACTCTTCTCATTACCTTAGAGATACTTTCACAACCATGTTTACTGTGGCTGTATTCAAAATAAGTAAGAAATGGAACCGCCTAGATGTCCATACACAGATGAATGGGTAATAAAGATGTGGTACATTTACAACATGAGTTCTACTCAGTGGTTAAAATAAAAATGAAATTTTCAGGGAAATGGGTAGATCTGGAAAGGATTATACTGAGGTAACCCAGGCCAGAAAGCCAAATGTTGCATGTTCTATGTCACATGTGGATACTAGCTACAAATGTTTAGACTTGTGTTTGTCCTAGAAAGAAACAAAACAAAACAAAATAAAACAAAAAACAGTAAAAGAGGCCCAGAAGGTAGGGTAGAAAAAGGCTAAGAGGGCATGAGGAGATTCAATCAAAATTCAATATTTTCAAATATACATATAAAATATACTTTTTTGAATAATGTCACAGTCAGAAACCATAGTTAATTTCTAGAAAATTTTCAGAGTCATGCATGGGTTGACTTGCAGTGAGTTGTTGGCCAGGGAGGTCTCTGTTGCCTCCAGAACATGATAGGCTATTGCAAAGGCCCTTGGTTTTCCTTGAGAAATAGATGGCAAGACCCTATTGTTGAAGACTTCACATGCTTGAGAGGCAGATTCATGTGAAATCAAGCTGGTGCTGAGTACAAAACATTCTCCCTTTAGGCCAGCCAACTAAAGATGGAAAAGGCTATAGTATATTCAGCCTGATGAGAGATAGAAGAAATCAGTAATGAAAACAGTGGATACTGGAAACATCAAGTTCAGCTAGATAGGCCAAATGAATGAATGAGTTCAATAGTTGTATGGCTGCTCTGGTGGAAACCAACTGCTCTCTAATTGGACTGAAGGCCCACTATATGGGAGGGAATAGTGCCTGGTATGTGTAGACCTTCCCTTATAGTATAAAGCCTGGTTTTGTCTGGATAAACACATTTTTTTCTGTAGCCAAATAGCCCCAAAGCATATACTGAATAATACTCACAGATTAATGCTACTCACATTTCTGGTTAGAGAAACTTCCATTTTCAGATGGCAACCACTAATGGGATGACCCAAAAGAGAAAAAAGGATGGAGGAGTGTCCAACACTAAAACACCTCACACCCTCCAAGGCTCTTGGTCAGGTTGGGAAGAGGCAAAGAATGATCGTAAGAGCTAAAGGAAGGGTACCTCTCTTAATATGCAACTGTCTAGACAGAATTGGGCTTCCATATCCAACACTTTGCAATGTCTAGCAATACCTACACAAGAGTCTCAGAGCAGGAGAAAAACATGATGACATTAAGTTAAAAGAGAATAATGGAGAAAGGCAGGCGATATGACAGAGAGCAGAGCTATGAAGGGAAAACTGGAGGAGGGGAAAGAAATACTATGGTTTGTTTTCCTTAAGTGTAGAAGTTGACAATAAAAACATATATTAAAAGATAAGCAGAGCCTTCACAATTGCTCTAGAATTTTTATCTTTTCTAGGCTTATTCATGTTAGTTTGGAAACAGTGTTTCCTGCATCCTATTCTAATGATAATCTCGAGATTCTCTTACTTTTTTTTTTTTTTAACCTCCCGATTGCTAGGAATACAAGCATGCACAATTACATTTTGCTTATGAATGCTAGGGATCCCACCCCTGGCTTTGTGGATGCAAGGCAAGCACCCTACAAAGTTAGCTACATTTCAGTCTGTTCTTTTTATTTTGTGATATAAGGCCTTAATCTCTAGCCCAGGTTATTCTTGAAAACACACCTTTCTTCTTGACGCGGCCTTCCAATGAGATCCAAGGATCTTCATTTCTATTTCCTGTCTTGAGTCATCATGCTGGGGTTACACATATGCTCTACAAAATCTGGCTCTATTTGGTTTGGTGTGAATCTCATCCTAGTTATTAGACTTTACATCCAATGCATTTATATTCTGGGCCAATCTCCTTGGTCCCACTAGCAACTATATTTTCCATCTGGAATATGGAGAGATAAATACAAAATTATTATCCTATATTGAAAATACTCTGGCAGGAAGATATCCACATAAGAATGTAGCACTTTGCTGTGTAAATGCTATCACCATCTAAAAGTCTGTACATGAATCCATGCATGGATCATAAAAGGTTCACTTTTGTTTTCTTTTTGGTGATTGAGTGTCTCATTCAAGTCCAGGGTGACTGAGGCTCACTTGGTAGTCCTGAACTGTGCCTGAAACTCATGGAGGTACCTCATAACTTTGTCTCCCTTGTGCTTGGGTGAAAAGCATGCAACAACACACTACAAAAGTCTCATTGTCGTACTTGCTTAAAACATATTGGTCCATGTTTCTCAGAGTAAAGAAATGCAGGTACTTGTTTCAACCTATGTTACCAGTTTACTCTAGCCAGATCCTTTATGATAACAGTACAGCACTATGTGTTCAGTAACTAGAATGGTGTGGCCTTTTATTTTTGTACAGTAGGTATTTAAACTGTTAACGTGTCTAACTCAGCAATGTTCAGGAGGATCTTGGGATCAAACAACTCTGGCATTACAGACATAGAGAGGAAAAAAAAAGAGCAGATGCTTTTAAACTTGAAAATCATGCAGTTTACTTTATATATCATTAAACTTGGAATAAAGCAAGTAAGAATCCTTGGATAGGAGGGATAAGGAAGATTCTTCTAGATTCTGGCATCTGTAAGGAAATGAGAAAAAAAGTTCTTACTTCCTTTAACTGAGTATTACCAGCCATATCTGAGACACATATACAACCCAGGTACTTCTAAATGTCTGCGTTGGGTGTCCATTATGGATAATGAAAGAATACCAATAGGCTTCAAAACTTTTCCTCTTTATTACCACTGAATACATGAACCTTGCTAACTGAATTAAAATCTATGCAGCCATCAAAATGTACACATCTTATGTCAAACTGTGTCTTTTCAAATTTCAACAAGTGAGGAGGTATGACCCTATGAACTGTGTATTTTTAACAATTCTATATTAATTCCAATCAACTTATGTTAGTAACTCTTTTATCGGGTAGCCTTATTTTCTCATTAATGCAATTATATCTATATGTGTTTGCTTATATATAATTTTTAAAGTGACTATTCCATGGAAAAGATGAATCGTTATTTACATTTTTCTGCTTGCTTGTGCTTCCTTGTGCATGGATCTGTGTTCTTTTGTCTTTGTATGTTGCATGCCAGCATTTCTTGCTAATGAAAATGAAAAGCAGTTACTTGTGTCCACTTTTACATTTGAATTTCTGTGTTTTGTTGAAGAACTAAACCTGGATGAGCAGGTTGCCATCAAGAACCTTTAACTGCTGAGCTTTCTCCCCAAACAGCATGTAATTTTTTGAAAGCTGTATGGGAGAATCTATTGTGGACTAGGCTGTCCTCAAATGTATAAAGCCAAAGATTATCTTCAAATCCTTTTCCCTCCTGCTTGTACATCCCTGCTTTTGAGATTAGTTTTATATCACCACAACCAGCCTTTTATTTTTGTTTATTTATTTGCAAATACAGAGAGAGAAAGAGAGATCAAGGCATGCAACAGATTACTGCTACCACAATGAAATCCAGATTCACAGGACCCATGTATGTATAAGGTCATATAGGTACTGAGGCATCAAGCCCAGGATATAAAGCTTTGTGAGGATGTGGCTTTAACTGTTGAACATATAGTTTTTCATACTTGCTCCTTAAGGAATAAATCATACTTCTACTTCTATTATATCCTTCCAAACAGCTAGAGAATTCTGTTAAAATTCTTCAAAAAATGCTTCATTTATTTTAATTAAGATGATTTAAAATTGCTGGATATAATGGAGCCCTATATAATCTCAGTACTCAGGGACATTTTAGCTTTAACATCTTTAGTTCAAAGCCCCTGTACACAGTAAGATACTACCTCTGAAGTAAAAAGAAAATTCATACCAAACAATGGCAAACTTTCTTTCACCTCATGACTTTCATAGAAAAATAACTTTTCATAGTATAAGAGCAAACAGTTCAACTCAAAGCATGAACATCTATACCTGACTTTATATAGAGAAACTTTTAGGATTTAATTGTAAGAGGTGCTTTAAGAAACTAAATAGAATTCTACGGTGTCTGATCACTAATCATCGAGGGAAGCATATCAGAAAGGAATTCACAGTTCACCCTTTTCTAGCAATAATCCATATATTGTTCCCTCTTCTTTCCTTCTTCTTTGTTCTCCCTCTGTCTTCTCCCTCTCTCTCCTTCCTTCATCTTTCTCTCTTTCATTCTCCTGCTTCTTCCTGTTTGTTCTTTTCTGGGACTGTCTGACTCAATCATAACCTGACTCAGAAGACAGAGTGTGGTTGCATGATAGGCGCATACTCATGGAAATATTCGTACCTCTGCCTAATGGAGAAGTGCTAGATTACAGCCATAAGACACCCATCCAGCTACAATTCTAATTTACCTACTAAATTCCAGTTCATTACTGTTGAAGGCCATAATTTAAGCTATATACTTAAAAAAGTACATATCCCAAGGTTTAATTTGGCATCATAATCTGAAAGAAAATTGGAACCAAAATGCTTCAGGTCCAGTTAAGTCTAGTTTGCATCTGAAGATGCACCAAAATGTAAGTCAAACACTTACTTGTGAAAGATGTTCATTTACTGTCCATATCCACCTATGAACACAAAAGTTCCACATTAACATACCATGCCAAATGAAAGTTACTCCACTCTCAATGTGTACAAAACACAGATTGCCAATTATTTATTGTATATATTGTAACATTTCAAAAAATTCAAAATTAGTGAAAGGATACCACTTGAAGTTTAAGGAAAATAGTTCTTTACCTATCAAGCGTTTGCGACAGTAACACAGAAGCATTGTTGGGCCTTGAATTCCTGATCCTCCTGCATCAGCTTCCCAAGTGCTAAAATTCCAGGCATATGCTAACATTCCTGGCTCTATTAAGCCAGGTCGGTAGTATGTGTATGAGGTGTATGTACGTGCCATGCCTTGTGCACATTCACACAGATCATAGAGAATTTTTGGTGTCTTCCATTCACCTGCTGGTCTACTTTATTATTATTATTATTATTATTATTATTATTATTATTATTTGTTTTTTGGGATAGATTCTACCCTAGCCCAGGCTGACCTGGAATTCACTATGGAGTCAGAGTGGCCTTGAACTCATAGTAATCCTTCTACCTCTGCCTCCGGAGTGCTGGGATTAAAGGTGTGCACCACCACACCCAGCTCTGCTTGTCTTCTTCAAATGGAGTCTCATAGAAACAGAAACTGCCATATTTAGTCAAGCTGGCTCAAGACCTTAAAAGCCAGCTGGCCATTCTAAATGAAGACATAAAGAAATGCAAGGATGAATTCCAAGAATCACCAAGAAAATCAGAAAATGATGTGAAAAGTGAGCTTGGCAGAGGGATGGATATTACACATAGAAAAGTAGTAGAAAATGCAATCTTAATTGAACAAGTCCAAAACTCTCTAGAGGCTCTCAAGAACAGAGTCAGCCAAGTGGAGGATAGAAACTCTCATCTGGAAGAAAAGATGGAAGAAACAGTTCAAGAGTCCACAAATTTCAGTAAGTTCAAAAGTTCCTGTGAACAGAACATGAGGGAATTAAGGGATACACTTAAACATCCTAATATTAGGATCACTGGAATAACAGAAGGAGAAGAAATACAGACCAAAGGCATGGAGAACTTATTTAACAAAATATTGGAGCCTGACCAATTCTTCAGTCTCCACTCCACAGAAAGACTTGGATTACACCTGCAGGTGGATATACCCAACTATTTATGTGAATGCTGGGATACAGAACTCAAGGAAAATCAGACCTTCAGGTCTTATGTGAAAACATTCTTCCCCAATAAGCCATTCCTCTAGTCCTGTTTTGGAATCTCATTTAGTGAATTCTTTGTTTTGGAAAATAAAAATACATAAAACAGGAGATGTTTAAAGGCAATCTTCTATTCACTCAAAATTTAGCTCAAGTAATACTAAAGATTTAAAGGGAATTTGGATGTCAAAGTAACACTAGAAAGTTTGTATCATGGGCTTGAAAGCTGACTGATGTAGGTACTTTCTCTGTAGACATGACATCCAAGACCAGAAGGCTGAAACTCCCAAGTTAAAGTCACCAGAATCCAAAGAAAACATCTAGGTGTGGTCATGTGCACTTGTAACCACAGTAATATCGGGGTGGAGAGACCTGGCTGCGAAATGCAGCATGTTTGACTGGAGCAAGGCACCCTACATTCTGCTGTGGCCAACGCAGTGAAACAGTATTGAAGCATTTTGCCTCTATGTTACTTACTGTTTTTCCATGGCTGAGTCTTTGGAACTTGCTTGCCGGATGCCAGATTACTTTTATGTTCCATAGCTGTGTTGCTTGCAGGACTACATAAACAAGCAAAGAAGAATAATACCATTATGTCAGCGTATCAATATTTTTTTCTGGTAGGCCCACATTACCTCGCAGAATGTGACTTTAATCTCAGTGAAAGACCACCTTCTTTAATCTGAAATGAAAATCCATTTCAAGCAACCTGAATTTTATTTCCACTTCCCTGGAATGTTCCCTATTCTGAACACTCATTAGCCTGGAACCAAAAAGTTTCATTTTCTAGAAATTGAAGTTAATGATAATGACATCCACTGCCTTTTTGAATGCCATGATCATTAACTCACCATATGTGAAAATAATATACCTTCACATTAAAAATGCCAAACATCAGGCCTCAAGAGAAGCATTAAAATTGTCTAAGGTTCTTTCTTCACTAGTGTAAGGACTCATATTTGAATACCCAGTACCCCGTATCACCAGATGAATGTAATAATGCATGCATTTGGAGTTCATTTTCAGTGGATGGAGGCCCTGGCATGCCCATGTATACTCACTTTCTCTCCCCTCAACCCACCCTACATATACAATACATGGCAAATAAATACAATATAAAATCTGGTGATATGAGCCTCTTAATACTGAGGCTAATTTACATTTGTAACTGTTAGAATTCATCTTTCAGATTTTTTATATTGCTGTTGGCAATATAGCATACCCTTAAAAATTATCAACAGTGGCAGTCATGGTGGCACTTACTTTTAATCATAGCACTGAGGAGGCAGCAGAATAATCAGCAAGAGTTTCAGGCCACACTGAGACTACATAATTAATTCCAAGTCAGCCTATGCTAGAACAAGAACTTACCTCAAAATAAATAAATAAGTAAATAAAAATTATCAACTCACTTCAGTAACCCTGAAACAGAAATTTAGAATTTCATGTTCGGGAACATAAAATACAAAGAGTACATGGTAGCACACACCATAAATCCCAACACTTGGAAGGTGAAGCTGTGTGCATTGCCATGTTTTAGGCCACAGTGTGCTACAGCTGAATTCAAGGACAGCCTATACCAGAGTGAGACCGTGCCTCAAAAAATATAAAGAAAGTTGATAAAAGCCTAGCTACTATTTCCAGACATTGTGGTACATGTCTTAAATCCCAGTACTCAGGAGTTAGAGGTAGGAGAATCTCTCTGAGTTCAAGAACAATGTGGGACTATTCTTTCATTGTCAGTCTGGGACAGAATGAGACTCTACACAGTAAAACAAAAGGAAACAAGCAAACAAACAGGAAAAAGAAAAAAAAATAAGATTATAAAAAGGCAATTTTATTCTATTCTTTTCAAATCCAGATAAAGTCTTAATTATTTTTTTGGAACTATTCTGTTTAAAGTTGGGAAATGAGAAATCTGAGGTTTGAACTTGTTATAAAAGTAAGTATAAAGAGTAGTGATTCATTTTGTTACCCAATGAATACACTGGACTTCCCAATCTCAAACTATTGTAAAGACTCCCCTCTAACAGAGTCAGGGTGTCTGGAGTAAAAATGAATTAAGTGGAATGGCTTCAGAATTTTTGTGGAGACACGATGTGCAAACTTTTATGGGTGCATGTGTGGAGACAGGAGGATGGCACTGGTGTCTTCCTTGAGGATTCTTCACTTTACTTACTTTGCCAAGGTACTTCACTTGAAACCACAGAGTTCTTCACCCTCACTTTGGCCCAGGAAACCTGTCTTTACCTCCTGAGCCCTTAGACTGCAAACCACTGACTGTATCTATCGGTAATCATATGAGTGCCAGGGAATAGCAACTCTGCTTCACTTTTATCTTCTCATTAGTTTTTGCGTGAGACTTGGTCAACAATGAAAATGTGGTTAAAAAAAAAAAAAGTCACAAACATACCAGCTACAGTTATGGGCAGGTGGCTGCACATTTAAAGGCATTTGGTTGCTTAGCTGGCTTTCCCAGGTTCAATTCCTCAGCACCCATATAACATAAATCCAGATGTACAAAATAGCACATGTTTGTAGACATTTTTTGCAGTGGTAAGAAGTCCTGCTGCTCCCATACTCTCATATTCTATTTGCCAATAAAGAAACAATCTAGGACCTTACAAAAGAAAACAACCAAGAATGACAAGGAGTACTGCTCCTCTGTAACCCAATAAGGTAACATTTTTGTGCTTTCACTGATCAATAACAATACCATGATCGTGTATGAAAGAATAAATAGGGAAAAATACCACTAAAATTACCTGTTGAATATAACCAATGAAACACCAGTAACAAGGAAAGACTGTGGACTTTGCCTTGCCTTGCCTTGTCTCATGCTTTGCCTTGCCTTGCCTCCTGAGTTGCATTGCCACTTTGTTGCCTTCCCTCTTTATTTATTTTCCTTTTGTATTAACTTGCTTCTTGCTTTCACTCTTGCCTCACCTGTTACCATGCCTTAACTTGCCTTTTCCGTCATGCTCTGAATGTCTTGCCTTGAGTTACATCCTCCCTTACCTTATTCCTTGACTTGCCTCTTGTCTTGCCTTAACATGCCCTGCCTTATCACTTGCCTTGCATTGCCTCTTTCCTTGCCTTATCTCTTGCTTTGACATGCTCCTGAATTGCTTTGCCTGCAGCCTTTCCCTAACTTGCATCTTGAATCACTTTGCCTCTTCCCTAACTTTGTGGTGCCCTTCAGTGGGCTAGCCTTGCGCAAACTTGCCTCTTGGTTTGCTTCACCTCTTGCTTTCTCTGGCATGTTGCATATCCTGTTGTCTGGCCTTTCCCTTTGCCTTGTCTGTTGACTGGCATTGCGTCCCCTTGCCTTATCTGTTGGGCAGCATTGCCTTTCTTTGCCTTATTTTCCCTGTACTGTCTCTTACCACACATGCCTATTCATCTTGCCTCATGCCTAGCATTATTTTCCCTGGTGCCTTACCTTCTCTCTTGCCTTGCTTTCCTCTTTACTTGCCTTACTTGTAGTCTTGCCTGGCCTATTGACTTGCTTTACCATGCCTTGCCTTGACTGCCTTGCCTACCCTCCTTCCTTGTATGATCTCCTGCCTATCTACTCTCTTGCCTTCCTTCAATCCCTCCTTTCCTGACCTGCCTCTTGTCTTGCGTAAACTCCTACACAACCTTCCTTCTCGCTTGGCCTATAGAGTTCCCTGGCCTTTCATGCCTAGGCTCTGGACCTTCCTGGCCTCTTGTCTCTTATATGTCCTCTTGTCACCTGCCAGGCCACTTTCTATGCTGCCTAACAGCCTTACCTGGCCCCTTGCCTTTTCTGGCCTCTCCTCCTCCCTTGCTTACCTCTTCCCAGGCCATGCCGTTGCCTCTTGACTTGCCTCTCACCTTGTTTGCCAGTACTGTAGCATGCCCTGGCACTTTACCTATGCTCCTTCTTTCCTGGCCATGATTCATGGCAAGCCTTCCCCTTGCCTTACCTATTCTCTTCCCTTATGTGGCCTCTTCCTTTGCCTTGCCTGTCGTCTTGCCTTAAGTGGACATACTTTGCCTGGGCTCTTGCCTTGCTATTGTTTCTTATTTGCCTTGCCGTATGTTGTCTCACCTCGTACCTTGCCTTGCCACACAGCTGTCCTTGCCTCCCTTGCCCCTTGCTTTGTCTCTTCCTTTATCTTCCCCTTTCCTGGAATGGACTCTTGCCTGGCCTCACCTTGACTATAGCCTTGCTTTGTCTCTTTCCTGCCCTCTTGTATTAATTCTCCTCTTCCATCACTTTGACTCTTGCCTCAGCTTGCCTTGGCTCTTGCTTCCCATGCTTCCTTCTTGCCTTTCCTTGCTGTGCCTGTACACTAGTCTTGAGTTCCCTCTCCTTGCCTCTTGTTTCTCCTGGTATTTCGCCTAACCTTTTGCCTTGCCTCTTGCTTCTTTCCTTGACTCTGGTCTCTTGATTTGCCTCACATCTTGACTTTCTTTTCTCTTGCCTTTCCATTCTTTCCCTTTCCTTTTTTTCTATCATTAATTCTTTCTTTGTTTCTGTTTATTTTTCCTTTCTTTCTTTTGTTTTTGTAATGGAACACATAGAGTTTAGGAGGTACCGGAGAGAGGAAAACCAATACATTTACCACTTATTGTCACAGAACCTGGTTGTGCCCCAGATAAATGGGGTGGTGTTATTCTCTTCAGCCAATTCTGCCAAAGGAAGCAAAAATTTATTTGTGACAACCAACATAAGACAGAATTATAGTTCATTGTAAGATGATCAGTACTACCTCTAAGTTTGTAATACAAGTAAAACTTGATCATTTACCCCCCTCCCATGTGACATAGAGGCAGGAATTTAATTACAGGATATAAACACTGAGAATACATAATATTACCCTTGCCTCATAACATCACATATATCAAATAGAATTCATAAGAGAAAGCAGATGTCATGA
Organism: Jaculus jaculus; assembly: GCF_020740685.1. Lineage (NCBI taxonomy): Eukaryota > Metazoa > Chordata > Mammalia > Rodentia > Dipodidae > Jaculus > Jaculus jaculus. Next base: position 9,060,777 of record NC_059126.1, read on the forward strand.
AGTGATTTTGCCAGTCGAGAGGCATAGAGTATTCTATATGTTTGCTTAGTGACACAAATGAGCTCAGCTGGTGGCCCAAGAAAATTAGTAAGGCTTTTTGCCATGTGCCACATGTTCTCTCTCATATGTGGATACTAGCTACAGATGATTGGGCTTCTGCGTGAGAATGAAAATACTTAGTAGCAGAGGCCAGTAAGGTAAAAAGGAGACATAAAGGGTAGAGAAAGGAAGGGAGAAGGATACTTAATATGTTGATATTGTATATATGTAATTACAATGATTGTAATGGGGAGGTAATGTGATGGAGAATGAAATTTCAAATGGGAAAGTGTGGGGATGGGGAGGGAGGGAGTTACCACGGGATATATTTTATAATCATGGAAAATGTTAATAAAAATTTAAAAAAAAAGAAAATTAGCAAGGCTTTTTGAGAAATATGGTATTGTAAGAAAAAAGAAAATTTTCCTTCTGTCTTAGGTAAATGGCTTGAGATTTACATATGCTGAAGAAAAAGATGAAGAGACATTTACCTTTATCCCAGTCTTCGTCACAAGCAGGGTACTGCAATGTGTTCTTAGGCAGAGTGTCTTCTCCAGGGTTCCTGGTGGGGATGACTGCAAGACAAGAAATTTGTATATAAAGGAGAGACTGCCATGTTATTGTGCAAAAGGCATTACAGCCTTACAAGGCAGTTTTGTTAAAAACATGGTTAGAACAAAAGTTGGCAACATAAGAAAAGGAAGCAGAAACAAAGACAAACATCATATACATGGCAATAAAAAAAAATAGACATTGATACAGCTAAGATACCTAGATATAGAAATAAATATATGTATGTATTGAGATGACAGCATTTGGTACTGGCTAGTGTCAAGGTCACTGTGTAGCCAAGGATGACCTCAAGTTCCTTGGTCCTCCTGCTTCCACCCTGAGTGCTGGTATTACAGGAAAATGTGTTCCCATCAGATTCATTTAATGCTGAGGATCAAATAGGAACTTTGTGCATATTAGTCCAGCATTTTACAAACTTATCTCATAACCAGCCCCAAGAATATGAAGCAGGCTGTTTAGAAGAGAAAACAGTGTGATCACCTAACTTATAAAAATCTTGGAGATAAGACAATATACTGTGTTTTAAAAGGTGAAAGCAGAATTCTGCTCACAATATAGCACAATGTACACATGAATGAGTCAGTTGTAGTTGTGGAACCTTTGAACTAGCCAGGCTTACCCACATCCTGCTCTATACAACACCTGTCATCACATATTGAGATATGATGACTCAGTTCAGCCCTTGGAACCAGGTGACGAGCATTGAATGGACATGTAGCCAATTGTTTTGCAACATCAGGATGATTCTGTGGAATTAAAATGAAGGAATCAGTTCACTGTTTAGATTTCTTGTAGCCAAGAAGAGTTTCTCAGCCTTTTATTGTTACTTACTCCTCTCAAGTTCCCCTAAAAATGTTCAGCTCAGCTATAGTTGGTATATCCCTAACAGAAAATTAAGATGGAACTGTTTATTCACACAAAGAATTTAAAAAATTGAAATCATCAAAATGTAAGCATCTTTCTGATGACTGTCAAGATGAACAACAAATCTCTATGATTATAGAGGGGTAAGCAAACAATTTGAAATGTAGCTCCTATTTTTTTTCTTGGCATCACAAGGGTCATTGCGAAAGTAAAAGCTGTAATGGCCAAGTTCTGTGCATGTCTATAAAAGGTGATATTCATGATGAACCATAACACCAGAATGCAACACAAATGCATAGCTGCACAATTCTTGCTATTGTGTAGAAGGTATGGGAAAATATCTGTTTATAATGTAGCTGGCGGACCTGCCGCCAAGATGGTGACTGCCTAGCTGTGCTGCAAATCCCAGGAAAAGAAAAACAAGACATTAAGGCTTCCGGGTCTTCTTATCAGAGGGAGGGTATAGATGTGGGCAAAACAGGGAATCGCAGATCTCCTTGCAGGCAGGTAGAGCACCACTAACACCAAATTGCCATTGTGCCCCACTGCTGTGACTCCACGCCCCACATCGCTATGCCCACCTGTGAGCTCTGATCGCATGCCAATCAATCCCTGCCTGCGGAAGCTTAAACTGCTCTGCACACTTGCCCACAATACTGTTCGGCAAGCCCAGTCCCACAGCAACTGCCACACAAGCCCAGACTGTGCTCTCGCTTGTACCAGCTAAGGTGCTCCCCGCTACCTGTCTGCTGGCGCCTGCCATCCTACATTCTCCTGTGGCAGGGGAGCGCAGACTGTTTCCGGGTCCCAGTGTTCCCAGCCAGAGCTTGGGCTGCTTCAGGGCTTGGTACCTCAGTCCCCGTCCAAGTTTGAATGCAGGCAACTTTGGCCCATTGCCTCTTGAGAATTCAGGCAACTTTGACGCCCATGTCAGGCAGTATATAGGCAGCTTTGGCAATTGGGAGCCAAAGCCCAGGCTGCTTGGCAACTGCCCCAGTCTGCTCAGATTCCCACTGTACTAGAGCCCAGGCTGATCCACCCACCTACCTGCCCATACACTGTCATGGGAAGACCACAGTGCAAAGGAATAACATGAAAAATCAAATGCAAGAAACCCAGATAGACCACCCAGTCCTACAATGAATGCATCTAACCAAAACATAGAAGAGTTATGAGGATCAGAACATCAAATTGAAACTATGAGCAATGCAACCCTGTCCAACCTACTGTAGAACTTGCTGTAAAGCAACAAAGGGCTGATAACCATGTGGATGCTCTACCATCACTATGCTAGAATAAATGGATAACAGATTGGAAAGAGTTCAAAGAGTTAAGAGATTTGAGGGAGAGTGAAAATAAGAGGTCCTTAAGAATCAGCTGGCCATACTAAATGAAGACATAAAGAAATGCAAGGATGAATTCCAAGAATCATCAAGAAAATCAGAAAATGATGTGAAAAGGGAGCTTGACAAAGCAATGGAAATGGTACATAGAAAAGTAGTAGAAAATGCAAACTTAATTGAACAAGTCCAAGACTCTCTAGAGGCTCTCAAGAACAGAGCCATAGAAACTCTGATCTGGAAGATCAGATGGAAGAAAGGTTTTGAGAGTTCAAAAACTTCAGTAAGTTCAAAAGTTTCTCTGAACAGAACATGAGGGAATTGTAGGATACACTTAAACGTCCCAATATCAGAATCATGGCAATACCAGAAGGAGAAGAATTTAAGACTAAAGGCATGGAGAACTTATTTAACAAAGTATTTGAAGAAAACTTCCCCTGTCTCTTAAAAGAAAGGCCCATCAAGATATAAGAAGCCAATAGAACTCCAAACACACTTGACCAAAGGAGAAACTCTCCAAGACATATTATCACTAAGACTCTAAACATTGACACCAAAGAGAAAATCCTAAAATCAGCTAGGGAAAAACAGCACACCACTTTCAAAGGTATCCCATCAGAATTATTTCAGACTTCTCAATGGAAAACCTGAAAGCTAGAAGGGCCTGGAGTGAAAATCTCCAAAGTCTAAGAACCTATGTAACCCAACCTACTCTACCAGCAAAAGTCTCCCTTATAATAGATGGTGAAAGAAAAACTTTCCATGACAAAATTCAGCTTTACAATTATATGAACACAAAACGAAACCTACAGAGAGTATTTCAAGAAATTCTCCACAAACAAGAAATGAAATAGCAAACTCAAATGCCTACAAGAAGCAGATCACAACAACCAAACCCAAAGTAGGCACAAAAACCTTCTAAGGCCATGAAAACATCAACACACATCTACCACCACAGTATGGCAGGGATCAAATCAAATCTCACAGTCATTACCCTAAATAATAATGGCCTTAACTCACCCATCATTATTTGGGAAGAGAACAGGGAAAAGTGAAAATGGGGCTGGGAAAAGAGAGGGTAGTGATTGACTAATTGATGAAAATATACTACATAATTAAAGGAATTTAAATTAAAAATTAAGAAAACGAACCTTCATAAATAAAACCTCAGGTATGTAACGCAAAGTAATTTATAGCAGGATATAGTGGGTCAGTTGTGAAGTTGAGGCAGGTGGATCACTTCAAGCTCATTCTTGCATTGAATGTGACAAAGTTTGCACTATATGGTACATTATTCTAAACATAAACACAGAGCTGAGGAGGAGCTTGAGTTAATAAAGTGCTTGTCCAGAGCCTCAGAGGCCCCCAACACCTCAGCACTGAAGAAGACCAAAAATGAACCCAACATTGCTCTGTGAAATTTTGAGAAAGAGGGGGCAGGAAGAATGTCAGAGTCACATGTTGGGTCATGATATGCAGAGACATTTATCCTACCAATAACTGTGGGCTAACTCCACAATGCACGATCCATTTACATCAACAAGGAGGATCCAATGGGAGGGGGTAGATCATAGATGAGCCGAAACAATGGTACCAAACTGCCTGTATTTGCTGAAAAGAAAACTAATAAATTAAATTTAAATAAATAAATAAATAAAGTGCTTGAGGCACAGTGATGAGGATCTAGTGTGGATTACCAAAATTCCAGTAAGAGGAAAATGATGGCACATGATGCCAGAGATTGGGAGGTGGAGAGAAGAGATCCCAGGGCTTTTTATCCACTGAGTCTAATTCACTCTAAGATCTCCAGGTTTGGTGAGAAATCCTGGCTCAAACTAAGGTTGCCAGGTGTGGTGACACATGCCTTACATTCCACCACTCACAAGACCAAAGCTGGAGAAACACTATGAGTTTTAGACCAGCCTGAGAGGCAGTTGAAAAGGGCAATGACACGCCCATACTTTCCCATCTCAAATAGAAATACATACAAAAGATTACTTGAGAGACACTGTTTTTAAAGGATGTGACTGCCACCAGTTAAGGGAAGAAAACCAAAGAGAAAAAACTGATATACTTCCTTTCTCTCAGTGTTGGTATTAACACAAAAGTAGACTCACCAAACCATTTTGACACTCATTTAAACATTTCCATTTGGGGCTGGGAAGATGGAGCAGCAGTTAAAGATACTTTCTTGCAAAGCCTGACAGCCTGGCTTTGATTCCTCAGTACCTATGATAAGCCAGACACATATGTCTGGAGACCTCCTACAGTGTCCAGATGCTCTGGTTTGCATATAAACTAAACCACACTCATAAGTAAATGAAGGAGGGCAGGGAGAAAGGGAGGAAAGGAGCAGTAAAAGAGAAATAAGGCCAGGAAGTGGGAAAAAAGAAATCATTTAAGTTAAAATTACTTGCACTTTACAGATGTCTCCTTTTTTTAAAATTTTTTTTAAAACTTTATTTGAGAGCGACAGACACAGAGAGAAAGACAGATAGAGAGAGAGAATGGGCGTGCCAGGGCTTCCAGCCTCTGCAAACGAACTCCAGACATGTGCGCCCCCTTGTGCATCTGTCTAATTTGGGTCCTGGGTAATCGAGCCTTTAACTGGGGTCCTTAGGCTTCACAGGCAAGCGCTTAACCGCTAAGCCATCTCTCCAGCCCAGATGTCTCCTTTTTTTGTTGTTTGTGTTTGACCTTTTAAAAATTCAGGATAGGGCATCTCCAGGGACATGCTGTCCCTGTACACACAGTGATCCTTCTAAATGCCTGGATTACAGACATATGCCACCAATCTAGACATGTGAAGCACTTCAAATGTAATGAGAGGGTGAATTACAAACAAAAGTTAGCCTACCTTTTTGCACTTGATAAGGTGATAGGGAAACCTGCAGGCCCTGATGCGGTGCTTTTTATCATAAGGGCACTGTAATAGTCTCTCGGGGTCTGGAGATTCCACTGACAGAGAGAGGGAAGAACAGTTAAGTATAAAGCAGAGTAGAACCTTATGCGATTACCCCATTTTGGGCCTGTTGGAATTTTCAATAAAATTATACAAAATAAGAATTCTAAATAAAACATAACATTGAAATCAAGGGTGATTAAACAATTATAAATGAAAATATTTATAGTGGTGAAGCATACTGTTAATTCCAGTATTCTGCAAGACAAGGAAAGAGGATCATTTTAACTCAAGGCCATCCTGAGCTAGATAGGGAGTTCAGGTCATCCTGAGCAAGAATAACAACTTACCAGGTAAATAAAAACTGAAAAAAAAACCAAAGATAAATATTGAAAATGTATCCATAAAATTCACATACTGTGTCTCTAGATATCTGGTATGGTAGGAGTTGAGGCTCCCAAGACTTTATCACTGAACCAGATGTAAAATGAAGCCAACATGGCTAAGGAAAATTTGCACAAGAGGGGGCTGAAAGAATATTAGAGCCACATGTTGGGTCATTATGTACAAAGACCTTGACTCTTACCCATTACTGATGGATAACCCTACAATGCATGACCCATAATGCGCTAAGAGGAGAGTATCTGTAAATCAGGGAGAAGAGGGAGCAGGCTAAGAATATCATCAACATGACTTTATAGACACTGTGTACATAAATAATTTAAAAATAATTCCGAATTCTAATTTTAAAAAAATCCTCTGGGCTGTCATTGAAAGGAAACAAGCCCAGCAGAATTAGCAGCGGTGTCCGTGAAAGTGTTTTCTGGGGCTGCAGAGATGGCTTAGCAGTTAAGCGCTGGCCTGTGAAGCCTAAGGACCCCGGTTCAAGGTTCAATTCCCCAGGACCCACGTTAGCCAGATGCACAAGGTGGCACACGCATCTGGAGTTCATTTGCAGTGGCTGGAGGCTCTGGCATGCCCATTCTCTCTCTATATATATGTATCTATCTGCCTCTTTCTCTCCCTGTCACTCTCAAGTAAAGAAAGAAAGAAAGAAAAAAATATTAAAAAAAGAAAATATTTTCTGCTGACTACGTTTACTTAATGGTAAATGTAAATTAAACATCATTCCTTTTTTTTCAAAACATGATAATTAGGATCATTTAAGTTCTATAGCCACTCCAACTACAATTTCCAACCGCCAAGATAACGTTGGAATTGCTACTGGTGTGCCACTATGTCCACTTTGGCCCACTCCCCTTGCAAACACTCCCCAATCCAACTGGTCCCAGAACAAGGTGAGGATAGTTAAGGCTTCCCATTACAAGGAATTTATGACAGGAACAAACATGATATATATTTTAATTTCTGTTTTAATTTACTCTTATAAGTATTACTGGTTACCCTAGGTAATTCATAAATGATTCCATTCCTTTTAACAGGTAAATTTCCTTTCCACTTTTCAGACTACGGTGGAGAAAAAAGTTCTTTAATCCCTACCAAACTGTCTAGAGGAAAAGAAAGTATCTCAAAAATTATGAAAATAAAATAAAACAAAACAAAAGACAGAACCTCCTAAGTCTAAAACAACAGCACACATATAGGACTGTTGTGTGGAGGGTCGGGGGGAAGAGGCACTAACCTATACCATATTATTGAAACTGTCATTAATATACATAAGGTTAACAGGCTGAACCTTACAAGTTAAACTTTGTGAATGGTGGTAAATTAAATGGTTAAGCACACTCTCTGTGAGGACAAGTAGCAAACTAGTAAAATGCTCCTGCCGCCTATGAAGACATGGATAAAAGTAAGATAAACAATTCACATTTGATAAAAAGTATATAAATCAGGAACCTGAAATGGAGAGCAGAACTCAGTGTGGAAATGAAAAAGATACATTTGCTGGGAAAGGGATTAACTGGTAACCATAATCCTGATGGAAATGACTTGAAGACCAGAATGAATAGGAAGGAAAAAAGTCCTAGAGGATTGGCAAATTTATGATTCTAGAAAAATTCTTCTCTTGCTATATATTTTTAATTATTATTTCATTTATGTGAGAGAGAGTGAGAGGGGCAGATTAAAGGGTAGAATGGGTGTGCTAGGGCTTTTCGGCACTGCACAAAAACTCTAGACGCATGTGCCCCCTTGTGCATCTCGCCTACGTGGGTCCAAGAAAATTGACCAAAGGTCATTAGGCTACTTAGGCAAATGCTTTCACTGGTAATCTATTTCACCAGTCCAGCATCAGTTTATTTTATAAAGTGAGAACACTGGCCCTATGTCCAAGGGTATATACTGTTATGCTCCCTCTCTTCTACTTCATTGATTTCCCTCTTCAGTGGAGTTACCAGCCTTCACTGTAGGATCATGAATGTACAACTTTCCCTACCCCACTTCTCTGACTGTCTGTGTGTGGGGGGGGGGGAATGTATAGACAACATCACAAAATATACTTCCTACACTATGACTATTATATAACCAGCAATCGTTTCTATTCTTTGTAGTGTATTGTAATGCCAGTATACACAGGGAGCATTTACCCATCAAATTATGTTAGGTTTCCATTCATTTAATCCCTCCCATTACTAGTGAATGTTAGACCTTGTCAGCAACCAGTACACTGGACAAAACTTATGAGTCACACACTTTATATGTAACTGCCCATATAGGGGCATAGGTCAGAGAACTACCAGAAAGGTTTAGTGCTTGGTTCTTGGTAATGTAGTTAAACTCTAATCTCCTTTTCTAGATGAAAAAAACTTACCACTTATTTGGTTCCCTGGAATCACAGCAACGACATTAAGTATGCTAGGCAAAAATTCTACAACAAAGTTATGTCCAGTGCCTTACACATATTTTATAAGCTGAGAACTATGGTGTATGAATACCATGCATATTGGTCATATGTCCAAGGGTACATACTGTTATGCTCCCTCTCTTCCCCTTCATTCCACTAATTTCCCTTTTACCAGTCTTCATTGTAGGATCATGAATGCACCGATTTCCTCCCCTCTTCTCTCTCTTTCTCTCTCTCCCTTCCTCTGTGGTGTGTGTGTGTGTGTATGTGTGTGTGTGTGTGTGTGCATGTGTGTGTGTGTGAATGTGTATAGACAATATCACAAAATATATTTCCTACACTATGGCTATTATATTCTTTCACCTCCTCTTCTAGAATGAATGTTCCCTGACCCTTGGAAGGCACTTGGTTTGTCTCTTTGGGATGAGCACTTAGCAGTCTACTTTCCTGGCTTCAAAGATATGTTGTTGTTGTTGTTGTTCTTGTTTTACTATTCAAGGTAGAATCAAGCTCTAACACACTTAGACCTAGAATATATGATGTAGCAGGGAACTCACAGTCTTCATCCTATATTACCTTCTGAGTACAAGGATTGATTGGGGGTGGGGGTAAGGGGAAAGGAGAGAGAGAGAAAGGGCATGGCAGATATTCTACCCACTGTAAATGAGCAACAAATTAATTTCCCCTGGTGCCTCTGGCATATGTGGGTACTGAGGAAGTGAACGTGGGTCCTTAGTGTTTGAAATCAAGTGCTTGTACCGCTAAGCCATCTCACCAGCCCTGAATTTGTGAATTTTGAGATATTTTAGTATCTATCAACATCTCCCTGAAGGAGATTATAAGGATAGCAGTGAGAGTTGTACTCATATGTAATCTGCCAGTAAGCTTGTAATATTGACTTTATTTTGTTTTTGTTTTTGAAACAGAATCTTGATATGTTCCTCAGCCTGCCCTCAAATTTCTAATCCTCTTGCCTCAGTCTCCTCAGAGTTTGGTGTGCATGTATATAATAGCACACCTGCCCTTGATACCTCTTTAATGACTTAAATTTCACGTACCTTATCTCTGATGAGATCGACCATGAATAAAGGGTGGTGGTGTCATATGTAATGATACACAATAACATATATTATTTCAAGTTTGATCATATATATACATGAACACCATGCAGACCTTTTCTTCCATTGAAATTCAGAGTGACACTTGAACTTTTCACAACGAAAAGCAAACAAAACAAACATCAAATACATATAAACAATTTATATGTTTAAAATCAGATGTAATACATACTGTAATTGCCTTCAATGCTGACAGCAAAACTCTCACAGCAAATGCTAGGGAAGGAAAAGGCATGTTTTAATGGATTAGCAGTGAAATGTATCAAATGATAGCAAGAACAACTTTAGTACGTTGTTGAACTAAGACACGCATGTTACTTGGGCCTTGAAAAGCCCGGGGGGTGAGGCCTAGTTGAACTTCCTAAGCCAAGTTAGTTTGGTATCTACCTCTGGCCAGCTATGACTCAGCAGGGTGCCAAACGGCCTCTGGCCTGCTACTTCTGCATAGGGAGTTAAGAGTACCCGCCCCTGTGCTCAGAACCAATTATCTCAAAAGTCACAGTATGCTACTGGCCCTTACCTCTCCCCCCCCATCCTAGAATCCCCCACACACCTTCTCAACACTATATAGGCAACTGCCTGTAACAGTAAAGTGAGATCCTGCTTGGACAAGACTCCCCAGCCACTCAGTGTGCTTTTTCTCCAGTGACTAGGAGAGGTTCTAAGCCGTCCACACTTAACCTCCTCCTCAACCCCTTGGGAGGAACCAGTGGGCTGTGTCCTTCTTCAGCACTACTTGGTGCAGGAACCTGGCAAATGTTCATCAAAGGAAACCCTTAGTGATGTCCAAACATATTTCCCTTTATTATATCATTATTTGCAGTTTGAAGCATTTTATCACCCACTCCTAATTCATACTAGTGTAACGAAATCTAGGCCTAGTGATAGTTAAGTCATGTACATGTGCTAGCTTCAGTGACAACCTTTCAGTCTATTTTAAGGGTTACTGCAAAAGCCTGTTTTTGACGTAGTGTTAGGTTTTGATAATATTTAACAGTAGAGAAGGCCAGTAAAGATACAATACTATTAATTACATATTTGGATGAAAAATATAAGGTGTTGCGCTCTTCCTCCCAGTTCTTAAAAAAATATTACCGAAAGGGCAGGGCACTTTTGTTCCTCTGATCTAACACTGCTGGGTGCTAAATAAGTTTCAATCTTTTCTACTAGACGTCTCCTTCACCTTAAGTTATTAAATGAACTTGGGGGGGGGGGGCAAAGCTACCGCTGTCTGAAACCAGTCACCTAGGAATCTTCTGGAATGGTGTTTTGTGTTCAGGTCCTGTCTATTAATTTAGGCAAGGTTTCCTTTGGCTCCTCACACAACTGCAAGGCACTTCTCTCCTATTCTATGGCAATAATAACAGGACTTAAAGTTGCTTAGAAATAGAAGTGATAGTTGGAGTCTGGTACCTCGCTGTAGTGACCACTGGATTGGCATAACGATCAGTGAGAGTCATTGTATTCCCAGTGACCACAGCATTGAGAGCCTGGCGTCGTGAGAGCGCAGTGTCCCATGAACAACGTGCCCCGTCCTGAGGGTTAGCAGGAGGTTTCCCTCAGGCGGCCATGACGGGAAGAAGCGGAGCGTGAGGCTGCTCTGTGACCTCTTAAGGGGGCTGGAGGCCTCCCTCGGGTGAGGATTCCCTTCCCTACAGCCAACACCGAGGAGAGAAACCCCCTTTTCCAACGCAGGCAGGGGCCAGCGATGGGAGCCAATACGGGCAGGCGGGGCAGAGGGTTCCCTAGAACACACTGGAAACAGGTGCGAGAGGTGTCGGAGCGGCGAGCGCTGGCCGCCAACGGTCTGAGCGCCGGAGAGAGCGGCCTTCACAGGCCCGGCCTGAAGAGCAGGGCGGGAAAAGGGAAGAGCGAGAGGAGGAAGGGCCCCGGAAGGTGAGCTCTGTGGAGGCGCTGCCCTGGCTAAGACGCCAGGGCCTTTCTTACCTCAGTGCAGGCGCTCGGACCACAGGCGACTCCGCCCGCAGCCACCGCCACCGCCACGGCCACGGCCACCGCCAAGGAAACGGCCACGGCCACGCGCGTCGTCAGCAACGCCCACTTCCGGCGGCGACACAAAGGCGCGCGCGCGTTCCGTGGCTCGTCCTGTGACGCGTGCCAGCTCCCACAGGCTGGGCCCCGTGCAGCGCGGCGGGCACCCACGGCGCCAGCCCCTTCCTCGCTGGGTCCGCGTGCGGCCGTCGTCACGTGTGAGGCCTTCGGGCGCGGTCCTCTACGAGGTGAAGCCGCAGCGGTCGTGCGTGGGGCCCGCGCCCCTCCCGGGCGGTGCTGACGCGCACGGCTAAGGAAACGGAGCTGGCTGGGAAGCAATGGACGCTGTCGGCCTGGGGTGCTCGCTCCAAGTTATTGGTGCAAATGGTCTACTGAGAACGGCTTCTGCGTTTTGAAAGGACCGCGGAGTTGGAGCTCACTGACACCACAGCTGAACAGCTACCGAGCAGGGGCCTGTCTGTCTGTCTGTCTGTCTCTCTCTCTCTCTCTCTGGGTGTGTGTGTGTGTGTGTGTGTGTGTGTGTGTGTGTGTGGACACGCTCAGGCAGTTCCTTTGCACTGGCTGCAGGACCTCGCGCGCCCATTTCTTTTTCTCTGTCCTCTCTCTCTCTCTCTCTTCCTCCCTCACTCCTTCTCTCCTTCCCTCTCTCCCTCCCTTTCTCTCTTTCAGTCTCTTTCTGTCTCTCGACCTTGTATAATTAAGTAAAAATAAAATAAACTTTAAAAATTCAGGCTGCAGACGATTCTTTCTTTCATGGTGGCTGCAAGGATGATATATATTCCTGCTTATGCGATGAAAGGGACTATAACTTTAGGGCAAACAAATGCTTCACAGTGACTGCTCCAAAGAAGGAATCAAAGACTCTGAGCCTTCTGAAAACCCTAAGCCTGACAAAAGTATACGTTTGTTTCTGAAACTACTTCCGGAAACAGGTATAACCTTGGAGTAATGGCAAAACTGGGTGGGCGGCTCACATCTCTACACTTACACACTTGGGAACTGGATGATGCAGGATGAGGACTATCAGTCAAACCTGGTTCCATATTAACAAAAACAAAACAAAACATAATTATAAGTGTATACGTACATACATACGTACATACATGCACACATACACACATACGTATACATATACATACACACACACATATATATATATATATATATATATATATATATATATATATATATATATATATATATCGCGTGCTAATGCTTAAATGCTACTCAGATTGGGTATGCCAAGGAAATGCTAGATAATATAAATTCCCTGAAGGAATAAAGCTATGGGGCCTCAAATGACCTACAATGGCATCAAGGAGAGAACACACTTATGCCCTTTCAAGTTTAAACACAAAAAACAAATGTATGTGTGTGGGCGCATTGCCTTTTGTAAAGATAGGGTGATAAATTGAAACTTCAAAGCAGAACAAGAAGTTTGGAAGATGACTGTACCATATGAAATATTGGAATTCCTGACATTTAAGTAGGTAAGAGTCTACTAAACATGACTTGGGAGGCATCATTGTCAAAGCAAAAATAATACAGCCTTACTGCAGAGAATCTTTGGAATAGAACAGATGGCTCTTCTTAGTGTAATTTGTAAGTTACTACCTCACACCCTAATTGGTAATCTTTTGAGAAGACCCCATACTTTGCAGCTTTCACAGTAAGACCATACAAACAGCCAGGGGCATTGACACAGCCCGGGAGTCCCTACATTTGGGAAGTTGAGGCAGGATGATTTTCAAGGCTTTGAGATCAGACAAGGCTACCTAGATTCAGGCCAGCTTGAGCTATAGAGTGAGACACATCTCAAGAAAGCCACCCAAAATCACAACTGGGCTATTTGGAGAGATGAGTAAGTAGATAAAGTAGTGCTAGATTGCAAAGGCTGAAGGGCTGCCTTTAATTCCCCAGTACTCTAAGGTAACAAGCCAAAAATGCAAAGGAGAGCATGTGTCTGGAGTTAGGCTGCACAGGCAAGAGGACCTCTTGCACTAACTAACTCATGCTCTTACTTTTTATCAGGTAAATAAATAAAAACTTTTGAGAAAACACAGCAAGGTCCTTCTCCATGCAAAGTAAACAAGTCAACCAAACACACCAACTCAAAAATCAATGAAGACATGAGTGTGGCTGGGAGATGAGGTGAAGCTATTCTAGTAGAAGATGAATGGGTCTTAGTCAGGTCTGCCTATTAGAATCATCTGGGACATGCTTAAGACATACAAGGCCATGAGCCCTTCCAAAACCAGTTAATCAGAAAGAACCAACATTTTTTTTTTTTAATCTACTTAGATGAATCTAAAGCATAGCACTCCAAGAACCACTGACCTTGGCATAGTTTTTATTGATCACGGCTGTTCTTTGACCTAGATGGCCTGGATGAATCCTTCAGGAGATGGAATCTGCTCAATGCTTTTCCAGACTTAAAAAAGTTGCTGAGATCCAAATATACACTGCATGCTTAGCACTTTAAAAGCATTTTTTAAAACAAGTAATGTTTTTTTTCTAAACCTTTCACATTATGAGAAATTTCTAAAATGAGTTTATAATATCCTAACTTATGAATTTATTGAAATATCATTCATTCAGAATTATTTGGGTCCACATATTTGGATCAAAATATGACCCTTTTCAGGCTTTAATTTGCAGTAATCTGTTGCTATTTTGCTACTGTTGGCATGACATATGAGGACCCGTTATTCAAATACCTGCAGATTGAACTTTCTGGGAAACAAGGAGCCAGTAAAGGCAATAAGAAGAAGGGAGTGGGGAGATATATCTAAGACAGAACCCCAGCTCAAGGTGAACTCCAGTTGGTAAACCATAGGCAGGGTTTTGCACTAATAAAGTTATTCAACTTAGCACCAGTGGGCAAGTCCACTGACTTAGAAATAAAACTCCAAGCTGCCTTGACTGCTTAGCAGTCAAGATGCATTCCTTCAAAACCGAAGAATTCATTTTTGACTCTCCAGACCCCATAATAACCAGACACACATTGGTGGAGCATAGGCAACTTTACACTTTCTCTCTAGGTGGCAAAAGCACCTGAAGTTTGATTGAAGTAGGTGAGACTCTGGTGCATCAATGCTCTGTCTCTCTCTCTCATTCTTTCACTCTCTCTCTCTCACTCACTTATATATGTTTTGTAATCATCAAGCTGTCTTTCAGTGGCAATTGGGAAAGAGACTGCACCACACACCTGCTCTTTCTGTTCTTTTATTTGTGGTGCAGGAGCAGGATTCAAGGTAGTGTCTCTGTCTAGCTCAGGCTGACATGGAATTCTGTAGTCTCAAAGTGGCCATGAACTCATGGTGATTCTACTCCATCTGCCTTCCATGTGCTGGGATTAAGGACATAGGCCAACATGCCAAGCTCTCTTTTTTCTATTCTTTAAATGCTTTGTTCAGTCCCTGTCAACATAGAGAAATTTGGCATTATCTGAGAACCATGATGAGCTTTATTTCTTTCAGACTTTTGACAAACAGTTCAATAATATTTCTATAGGTGAAAACAATTATAGCCAGTAAATTTTCACAAGGGTCTATCTAGGATCTCAAAGACATTGCTCTATGGTACTTGCTATTTTTTTTTTCTATGAACATGCTACAGTTTATCACTAAATTATATGTACACATACATTTACAATATCTCTCTCTCTCTCTCTCTCACACATATGATCCATCTAGGAGCTCATAGACATTGCTCTATGGTACTTGCTATTTTTTTTCTATGAACATGCTACAATTTGTCCCTAAATACACACATATGGCAATTTTATCATTCATATATAAATATATATATATTAATAACATGAATTGCTAATAATAGGACAATATTTGGACCTCCTCTGTTTTGCCAAGATTACTATACTATTTCATAAGCATGAATGATAACTCATTGTTAAAAGTTGCTTGCCTACAAGGCTTATCCACACCATGGCTGTCTTGACTTTAGCTAATGAATAACCCCACTACATATGAACCTTATTCCTCAAAAAGGAGGGTATGTGGGCTGGAGAGATGGCTTAGCAGTTAAGTGCTTGCCTGTGAAGCCTAAGGACCCCGGTTCGAGGCTCGGTTCCCCAGTTCCCACGTTAGCCAAATGCACAAGGGGGCGCATGCGTCTGGAGTTCGTTTGCAGAGGCTGGAAGCCCTGGCGCACCCATTCTCTCTCTCTCCCTCTACCTGTCTTTCTCTCTGTGTCTGTCGCTCTCAAATAAATAAATAAAAATTTTTTTTTTTAAAAAAAGGAGGGTATGTGCAGAGGGTGATGCACAAGAAGGACGCTAAAGATGAGACTGACATGACTATATACACTGTGTATATAACAAATAATAAACCTGGCCAGTTATAAGAATTTGGCAAGACCCACACTATTAAAAAATGTTGTATTTTGTGTACTGAGTTCTGTTGCATGCCAAGCTCTGGTCTTTCAGAGTTTCATAACAGTAAATTGTGGTAGTAAGAAGAACTTTCAAATTGAGTGGTCTCTGCACATGGTGTCTGGCTCTTAGTCCCTTTGCTGTCTTCTAAACTCACTGTTCACAGTCTTGGGATTATGGCTCACAATGGTCATTCCATTCCCTTCTAGCTTACCTGTCAGTCAGTGTTCCCTTGTCCAACCTTCCCTTTTTCATAACAACCCCTTTCCACCTGTTATCTCCCACCTAGATGCTGGCAGATTAACTAGTCATGTGCATTGATTTTTCCTTCATTTCAGCATTCCAGTGTGGCTCAAAAAAGGGGGCAGGGGTCCCTCAAGTTCTTACCTGCATGTAGCATGCAAAAATCTGGTTGTTTGTTGTTGTTGTTACTTCATCTCATTCTGTTTGGTATTTCTTGGATTTATTTTTCCATAATGGCCCCACACATTGCCATAGCAAATCCATATCTGAAGATAAAATTTGCATGAACACATTGGTTTGTACTAAGAATATCATAGACATTCTTTGTCTACCAAAATGCCTCCTCACTTTAAACCTGTAACTTGGGTTATCCTCTACCACAGAGGAAAACTGAGAATATGCCTAAGGGTAGTTACCTATTTCTTCTGAATAATCTGTATAGTTATCTAGCTTTGCCACCCTATATCCTCTTTTCTGCTTCCAAATCCCTTCTTTTGCTGCCCTCATTATAAACTCTTTCCTTTGTTCTTATGAGTCATTTAAATTACTGTGTGCTAGTGGAAACAAAAACTAAATCATCATTTTCATATACTGTCAAGAGTTTAATATCATTGATACATTATGGACATGTGCAGCACAATGATTGCAGACTTATTCCCCTACTTTATTAAAAAAATGACTTAGGATTCAGGTCATTCTTTTTAGACACTTGTTTCCAGGATTCCAGTATGGTCACACACACACACACACACACACACACACACACACACACACACAAATCAAATAAAAAACTAAAAGAAAAATAAATAGGGTCCCTCAAAATATTACCTGCATGTAGCATGCAAAGATCAGTTTTGTTTTTTGTTTTGCTTTTTTGTTATTTTGTTTTTTGTTTTGTTTTTCTTGGATTTATTTTGCAATAATGGCCTCATAAATGGCCAAAGCAAATCTACAAGTGGTGATAAAATTTGCATGAACACGGTGGTGTGCATTATGAATATCATAGGCATCCTTTGTCTACCAAAATGCCTCCTCACTTTCAACCTA
Organism: Jaculus jaculus; assembly: GCF_020740685.1. Lineage (NCBI taxonomy): Eukaryota > Metazoa > Chordata > Mammalia > Rodentia > Dipodidae > Jaculus > Jaculus jaculus. Next base: position 9,078,109 of record NC_059126.1, read on the forward strand.
TAACTTGGGTTATCCTCTACTCCAGAGGACAGCTGAGAATATACCTAAAGGTAGTTAACTATTTCTTCTGAGAAATCTATCTAGTTATGTACTATTGCCACCATATGTTCTCTTTTATGCTTCCAAATCCGTTCTTTTGCTGCCTTCATAATAAGTCCGTTCTTTGTTACAGTGAGTCATTTAAATTACTGTGTGCTAGTGGAGGTAGATTCTAAAGCATAATTTTGATGGACTGCCCAGAGTTTATTATCACTGATACATTATGGACATGTGCAGTACAATGACTTAAGATTCACTCCTCTTTAAGCAAAAATGATTTGTTTTCAGCTCATTCCATTTATATATTCTTACGATTTTCTAGTGCTGGACAATAATAACCTCATGCAATATTCACTTAATTTGTACATGTTCATGAGGAATAAAACATCTCAACTGTATTGCATTTTTCCAAGTTTAACATGGGATGTCTCTTAGTAGTTATTCAGTTTTAAATTCATTTCTTTGTTTTTTGAACCACTTTTCAACATAGGCATTTTGTAGTGATTTTGCATCATTGTGAACAACATTCCTGAAAAAAAAAAAAATCAACTAATGGGGAGAAAGAGTTATATTGCCTCATGGTTTCAGATAATCAAATAACATCATGTCAGGAAAGGTTGGCAGAACGGTTGAGTTATGGTTATTGGGAACTGGGAGGTTGTCTGTGCAAATTGTAAGGGAAGCAGAGAGCAGGCAAAAGTAGGGCCAGATGAAGACTTTCAGGGGCTCATCCTTGTTTACTTACTTCTCACAGCCTGGCATCATTGGCTAAAGTCTCCATCATCTCAAGGACAGGGCCAACCGTCATGGAGCAAGCATTACAACATGAGTCCTGGGGGAAAATTTCATGTTAATATCATAACAGGGAATGCTTAATTCCTTACTTAATTGATTGGCATACATTTTATAGCTTTGGAAAGTGCACTGTAGAATTCCTTAAGTTCAAAGCCCTCTACAATGCTACTATGACCCATGTGGTATCAGGGGTTATGCACATAGAATGAACTGGTGCTCCTCCGCAAAGGTGATGTGAGCCCTGATTGTAGAGCAAGCATACAATAGCAATAGAAGGACATGTACCCAACTCTGGGAGTCATGAGAAAATGACTTGGTCTTTACAGTCATGGGTATAGAAAAGCCTACAAGAGGGTGTTTGCTGACATTCCATTCCCAATAGGCAGCCTTATTATAAACTTGGTTCCTGGAGCCACTGAAGCAAAATTGTAGCCTCTGTGTCAAATACACAGATATGGGCATCTTATCAACTGGGAATTTTACAAAGTACTTAAATGGTAAAAATAAAGATTGTGTCCGCAAGAGATATATGAGATTCTGGGACCCTTCATAGCACAGAAAACTCACCATGGACTCTTGAGATTGGACATTAAGATCTTCCTTGATTTTATTAGAGGATGTGAAATGTGTAGTCAGAAATAAACTTGTGACTGTACAAAATGCAGTTTTATTTAGCCCTAAAAATATAACTTCCTATGATATACTTATAGATGAATTTGAGTGGCATGAGTTCCTGACAGTATTTACAACCATTTTTGAAGTGCTTTCAGTTATTCCATGGAGGTCATATTATGGCAATGTCAACTTCTGTCAGGCATACCATGTTAGATCAAAAGATTTTAGTAAGCATTGTTAATGTGGAATATTCATATCTAATGCCATTCATATATACACTGTGGAAAAATCCAAGTGATTTTATTTAAAAAGTATCATCTCATATATAGTTCATGGTGTGAACACATACTGAATCTCAACATTGAGAAATTACATTTAATTAACACATAAACAAGACTCTGGGTTCCAGATTTCCAACAACAATGGCAGATTTCTTCCTCTTTGCAATAATACTTACATAGAATTTAAGTTACAAATTAAGCTTTAAATAGTTTAAAAGGTCTCATGACAAGCTCTGGGTAGTTACTTACATTATAATTGCATACATATTTTTATTGCAAATGTCTTATTTACAATTTTGTTACTATTATAATCTCCATGATTTTATGCCTCCCTGAACCTAAGGACATATTTGAAGTGAACAAAAATAGCATCAGTTTGCTGAAGGCAGTTGTAAACATTCCACTCGAAAATATTGCAAAACTGCTTAGCTTAGAAAAAAAGTTTTTGTTTTTTTTTTTCTGTTATGGAAAACACATGAGTAACATGCTATAAAGTGTAAATGCAGTTTAATCTCATCTCTGTATTTTGACAGGTACGTGCCACTTCCATGCACATTTGTACATAAAGTGTTTTGGAAGAGACTCAACACAGGCATGGAAAGAGACTGGTCCCCAGTCTGTACAAATGGTGCCTTGTGGTGAACAGTTATGGCGAACAGGTTATGGACCAGAAACAAGTGGGTGAAAGGGGACAAGGACGATTTGCCAGAATCCACAGCTCTCTGAGTCCAAATTGAATGCAAAATAACCCCTCCCCCCAAAGAGACCCCAAATCTAACCCACAAGCAGCACCCTTCCCCCACCAGAACTGTAGTACAAGGGAAGAGCAGGGCAGCTTTGCCAAGGCCATGGCGCCCTGCATCCTGGTCAAGGGAGCTAGTGGATGGGCAGGGGCTCCCCAACAGTGTGGGTAGTGGGTATGGAATACCAAAATAAAATGTCAAATAAGTTGTATAGGGTCCAACCATGGGGCAGTGAGTCAGAACCAGGCTGGGGGAGAGGTTTCTGCGGCGTCAGATCACTGCTGTCACCACCGCTTCCCTGGGAGCCAGTTATTTTGCCATTGCCTTCATTGCTACAGCTGCCTTCGCTGTCTTGGACTACAGCACCGTGTTCAGGATGGCTTCTCCAAACTCATATTTCTGCTCAATCTGTTGCCAAAGTCTCCCACAGCCAGAGGAAGGTCAACCAGGAATTCCCCACTGTCCTGAAGCAGTGACAGCTACCTGTTCTGGATGCCAATCAGCTGGAAGTCATTCCTCTTGACATTGGGGACATCCATGTTATGAGTTGATGGGCAGATATCCTCGTATTTCTTCACAATAAAGATGTCAATATGAACTAGGTGAACCTTGGCATGGCCATGTTTGACAGTCTCCAAAGTAGACATTACTACTGCTTTACATGGCTGGACTTTAAACACCATGAAGCCATTCTTCCATAATGCTGAGCACCGCATTGGGAAGGAGGTTGAGGCCCCTGCAAGAAACTCTTGTGCACTAAGCCTCTAGTGTTTTAAGATCCATAAGAATCTTAGGTAATAAATTTGAAACTTAGCAGTGCAATATGACTAAAAGTTGGAAATCTATTGAGCATGGTATTATTCATTGTTATAAAACATACAACATGGTATCATTTAAATAAATTGACAGCTAAGCATTTCCTGAATAAAAAGATGTTTTAAAAATGGGCAAATGTGCATGAATTATTTTTGATGATACTAGCTGTAAACAGGTGAGCAGAAATCTGTATCCTTAGAAATTACTTTTGCTTAGAACCCTTTTTTAAAGCTTTTCTGATGTTGTTGTTGTTCATTTATTTATTTATTTGAGAGCGACAGACACAGAGAGAAACAAGCAGATAGAGAGAGACAGAGAGAGAATGGGTACACTATGGCCCCCAACCACTGCAAATGAACTCCAGTCACCTGTGCCCCCTTATGCATCTGGCTAACGTGGGTCCTGGGGAATAGAGCCTCAAAGCAGGGCCTTTAGGCTTCACAGGCAAATACTTAATTGCTAAGTTATCTCTCTAGGCCTGTAACTCTTTTATAATTTTCTAATGTATTTTTTTGTGTTGGCTCTTAACTTGTTTTGCCATAAATAGTCATAATTACCTTTGTCCTTCTGTTTTACTTCTAGTTCTGTTGTAATCCAAATTTTACAGGAGACATTCCCCATCTCTTATTAAGAACGAAAAAAGAGTTGGAGTTAAAAATGCTTCTCAAGTGACTGCTTCATTGCTCCCAGAATTCAACACTAACCTCAGAACAGACAGTAACATGGATAATCATAAGTGTGTTGTAGTTGTTGAAGCTAGTGAACAAGGTTTGTTTTCCACCTAAGCAAATGTAATTGTGCCTCAGATAAACAAGGCGTTCAGTGCCCAAGGGATTACTTGTACAAATCATCCAATCTGAAGAGATTTTTGTGCTCCCTCTTCAGGTTTAGTTAGGCCATTGGAACAAATGCCCTTATATCAGTAGTCTGATTTAACTCATTTCACCAATTTTTTATATGTGCTCCCACTGCAAACTCTGAAGCATGTGAAAACATTGCTATTTCACTTCCACTTCTATTCCTCTGTTTCAAATTGTATCTCCCTTCTATAATGCTCATTATTGACTGCCAAAGGACAGTCCACTTGATTACTGGTCTTCCTAATTTTCTAGTCAACCAGTCTTATTATTACAACCTGCAACTAGCAGACAACCCATGGTTCCAACCCCCAACATCCAATGTGACATCCACTGCCTCACATTCAACACCAGCTTAACAACTGTCTTTAATATTGCAGTGTCATTCTAAGGACAAACGATCAGTCACTATGAAAAGTTTTACACAAAAATCATAGGTTAAAATTCATGTTTACAAGAAGTTGAGAAATAATTCTCTTATTTGAACTATAAAATTACATGGGTTCTTATTCCTAGTTCTGAAGATCAATACAAACATGAAGTAAGAGGGGGGGATGAGGGAAAGAAGGAGTCTAGAGGAACAGGAAAGGAGCTGCGGCATAAAGTATGTACTTAAGACAGGTAAATGAAGGTATGATGTACGTGAAAGAAATTGTGATGATGAACCCATGAGTATGTAGAATGGACATATATCACAATGCAATGGAATTATATTATATTTCAGTGACAGGCTCTAATAGTATTTGTCATATAGTATATAATATTTGACAGAAAAGCTGGCAGGCCTCTTTTATGTAACTTTAAATGGTTTTAAGAGGAGTATGTAATAACAATGGGGAACAGAAAGCACCAAGTTCAGAAAGTAAAAATGGAGTGAAATCACTGAAAATTAGTGAAAGCATTTGTGTGTGAATTAGAAATGTTGTGAAGGTAAAATATGAAATGAAATCCATGACTGGCTGACTTGCATTAATTCTAAATATAGTTAAAAGACTTAGCTAATTCTATGATTAGAATGAGATCTCTAAAACTAAGTTTGCATCAGTTAAAAGACTTTCATGTCCACTAATCATGATCATATCCATGGTGCCATCCATTCTGTCTCTATTATGCCCTGCTACAGATTCATGACATTAAGGATCTTGTTCCTATACCCAACTTTATACTTTCTCATGTACTATGACTGACAAAGTCCATTAATACCTTAACATTCTTTTTAAAAATCTTTTTTGTTTATTATTTATTTGAGAGTGACAGACAGAGAAAGAAAGAGAGTGAGAGAGAGAGAGAGAGGGAGGGAGGGAAGGAGAATGGGCGCGCTGGGGCTTCCAGCCATGGCAAATGAACTCCAGATGCTTGTGCCCCCTTGTGCATCTGGCTAACGTGGATCCTGGGGAATTGAGGCTTGAACCGGGGTCCTTAGGCTTCACTGGCAAGCGCTTAACAGCTAAGCCACCTCTCCAGCCCACTTTAACATGTTTTTACTTTCCAGTTTGTCTTCTTTCCTACTACTGCTCCTCTGGAGCTTATTCAGGAAAATTTGTCTAAAAATCTCATTGAAATGTGGGAATTGTTATGCATGGCAGAGTATACTCTTCACATAACCCGAGACAGGTCTTTTCTAAGCAACCTCAGGAACTGTCCAGTAAAGTAACTCATATGCCCTGACACAATGCAGACTTACCCTGGGACAACACAGCTTTTGCATGTAATACTACTCATGTGCTCTGAAATGGCACCGGTCTGTCCTGACCACCTCATTCTGTGACTAACTGTGGTCTGGAGTGTGACAACTCACACATACCCTGACCAAGCAAAAATTCTACAACATCTATAACTGTGACTGTGAAATGTCTCATGGAGCAGCTCATGACATGACCTAAAGTACCAAACACAATAGCTCATAAATTTTCTTCATTTCCTGGCAATTGTGGCAATGAGCTGTGACACACAGACTTCTCCAGAAATATGCATTGCATGGACTCTTGCCTCTTGCCTGGCATCTTTCTCTTACCTGGCCTTGCCATGCCTCTAGCCTTTCCATGGCTAGCCTATTGTCTTACCTTGATGTGCCTCTGGCCTTGTCTTGCCTTCCCTATTCCTTTGCAGTGCCTTCCACTTCCCTTGCTTCATGCCTAGCCTCTTGCCTCTTCATTATCGTCTTCTCTTCCTTGGCTTTTGCCTCTTGTCTCTTACCTGGTGTTGCCTATTACCTGTCCTCACCTCTTGCCTTGATTTCCCCTGTCTTGTCTAGCTTGACCTCTCCCCTTCCCTCACCTCTTGCTTTTCATGGCCTCTTTCCTTGACTTGCTTCTTTCCTTACCTCACTTCTCTTCTTGACTTCCCTTGCTTCTTGCTGCTTTCTTGGTATCTGGCCTCTGGTCTTGCCTCTTGTGTCTTGCTTGCTCTCTTTATTTCCTGATCTCTTTCCCTGAATGACACCTTGTCTTGACTTGCCTCTTACTGGCCTTGCCATACCTTGCCTTTCCTTACCTCTTTTCTTGCCTTGCCTTTTTTTTTGCTTGCCTGATCTCTCTTGGCACCTCTTGCCAATTCTCTGGCACTTTTCCCTACCTTGCATGTTGCCTTGGATTACATTCTGCCTTGACTTTCCTTGCCTGGTCTCTTAAGTTACCAGGCCTCTTACCCCTTTAGAAGCCTTTTTCTTGCATGGCCTCTTCCCTTGCATGTTCTCTTTCTTTGCCTCAACTTGAAGTAACTTTTTCCTTGCCTTTCTTTGCCTCCATCTTTCTTCTCTGCCTCTTGTCTCTTGGCTGGCTTGTTTCTCTTTCCTTCCTTGGGGTCTCACCTTGCCTTACCTCTTGTCACTTTCCTCTTGTCTTGCCTTACCTCTTGGTTCTGTCAGGAGCCATAGAGCAAAATCCTCTCCATTTTGCTTGGGCCTGTTCTTAAATGGACTCACTTGTTAGAAAGCTGGTCCATCCAGCTTGCAATTAGGAATGTTGGTCAGCAGACTGCTTGCAGAATCTTATCTTTTGCCAAAGGCCAGTTTATGGTCAGGCTGTTAAGCCATTGAGGTCAGGCTGTTAAGCCATTGAGGCATAGTTAGATAAATGCTCAGTTACATCTCCTCTAGGCTCCCTAAGATTAGATAAAACCTGGTTACATCTCCTCTAGGTTCCCTAAAAATCCCTCATCCCTAAATCATGTCAGCCAGCTTAACTCCCCACTTTCTTCCCCTATATAACCACTGTGTAAAAAATAAGAATCTGAAGGCCTTGATCAGAACATAGACTTGGTCTCCTTCTTTGTGTCTCTTGTCTTTCATCCAGGTTAATTTCCCCTTGGGTCCTTGTTTGACTCCCCACTGGCCAGGTAAGGTTGCCTCATCTCTTGATGCTTTTCTCTTACTTTTCTTTGGCTTTTTCCTTTCCTGGCCTCTTGTTGGTGTGCTGGTTTGATTCAGGGATACTCCATAATCTTAGGTGTTCTGAATGTTAGGTTCCCAGCTGATGGAGAATTGTGAATTAACAACTTCTTCAGATAGTGGATTCTTGAGGGTGGGCTTATGGGTTTTATATTCAGTTTCTACATGTGATTGTGGAACACTCCTTTTCTTTTTGTCCACCTTATGTCAGCTAGAGGGTGTTCTCCCACTTCTTCTCATGCCATTGTTTATCCCTGCCATCACTGAGATTCCCCTCAGTTCTCTAAGCCAAGATAAACTTATTTTTATCCCACAAGCTGCTCTTTGTTGGGTACCTTTTCTGCCAGCAATAAGAACCTGATTTCAAGAGTAAAGTTATACTGAGCACTGAGATTGATGCTAGACAACTGACTGTGTGGCTCTGGCCTTATGGAGCTGATTTTCAAGAGGAATGTGGGAGGATTTTAAACCATGTCCAAAGGGATGCCTTACAGTGCCATATGGACAGCTTGATGGACTATTCTGTTCAGAGTTGAAAGACAGAAATGCAGTAAGAACTATGGACTGTGAGGTTTGGATTATGAGGATGAGAAAAAGCCTTCCTTGGGCAGGGCTACCAGTTTGAGAAACTTTTGTTATGGTAATGTCCTGAGAAGTTGCAGAGGTTTGTCTGGCATAGAAATAAATTGGGTTGAGCAGAGGGCTATGGTATATAGAGAAAAAACTATATATTTGTGTGTGAAATACTGCCCATTGAGCTGCAAATGAGAAATTACAACCATTGAGAATGGGCAACTTCACCTGCATTGGGGCAACAGAAAGAATTTAGGCTCTTTTGAAGGGAACTGGGTGCTCAAGGGATGTCCTTTTCTTCAAAATCTGCTTTATTACACCATGGATTAGCAAATTGTCATCCTACCTGGTATTGTGGAGTATAATAAATGCAAGTAAGAGTGGGCCACTGAGTTTGCAACACACTCTTGTGTTTTGACATGGCCAGTGGCAGTTTGAACCACGTTTTTTTCTGGATTCTTGAAAGTAGACTTGATGTGCTATGAAGTTGAAATGAGTATTGCACTGGAGACCCAGTCAAGATGCCAAGACCATGAGCTTGCTTCTAAGGAAAGCTAACCCTGGAAGAATTTTCCAGGCTTGTGAGTTACCTGGATGGAAGGGTGGAATTGGAACACTAGAGACTGACATGGTGACTTGTCTCAGGCTAGAGTTGTTAGACTTGGACTTATAGAGATTGATATTTGCCCTGTTTTAATCTGGTATTGGGTGAATGTTTTTTCACTATGCCCAATGACATCTTTTGCAATGTGAATGTTTATTCTGTAGCATTATAGTGTTTGTGGGATGTTTTGTTATCATTACTAACTTATAATATGTGGAACTATGTGGATGTTTGGACTTCTTTGAGATTGATAAAAACTATGGAGAATTTTTAAATTGGACTGGATGTATTGTATTTTACATCATGTATGGATATCAGGTTATGGCATCTAGGGGCAGAATGTGGTGGTTTGACTCATGTGTTCCACCTTAATCTTAGTTGTTCTGAATGCTAGATTTCTAATTGATGGAGGTTTGATAATCAATCCCTTTTGGAAACAGAATATTCCTGGAGGCAGACTTACAGGTGTTAGGGTTAGGGTAATGGTTAGGGTTACTTTGTTTCTCTTTCTTCTGTCTCTGTCTCTCTCTCTCTCTCTCATAAATAATAATAACTTTTTATTGACAACTTCCACATATATAGACAATATACCATCATCATAATCCCCTCCCACATCTTAGCAATTATAAATAATAGTACTTGAGCTCGGAAGATGGATTAGTCACGAAGAATACTTCCAAGTAAAGCCTAACAATCTAGTTTTCATTACTTACTGCCCATGTAAAACCATATGCAGATAGTGACTCATATGTCAGGAGTTTTGTTTTAATTTTTAGTGTCAACAGGTCCTGGTGTACCTATTCTCTCTCTCTGTCTCTCTCTCTCTCCAATAAACAAATAATTTCTTTTTTAAAAAAAAAAAAGGAGTGGGCGAATGGATAACCAAGCTGATATATCTACACAATGTAATTCTACACAACAGGAAAGAAAAGAAAATGACACAATGAAATTTGAAGAAAAATATTCGAACCTAGAACATATAATTCCCAGTGAACACATACAATCACAGAAAGATAAATGTCACATGGTCTCCCTCATCTTTTCCATTGCTCTAGCTTGTAACTCCCTGCACCAGCAGGTGGATAACATCCACAATGAGCTGTTGATCAGAGAGACCTACAAGGTTTCCCAAAAGTGGGCAGATTTCTGTACAAGTACTTGATGACCCACCAAAAGTTAGTCAAAAAATTCTAAGTCTAAAACTCCATAAGCCATTTGCCTGGAACAGGAAGTGACCTGGCTACTATCTGGAAGGGACTATTCCCCAGAGTGTTGATTCATCTAGTGCCATAAAGTGGTACATGATTGAATAGGGATATTGACCAACATCTGGCCAAGCAACTCAATGTCTAAGCTACCCCGCAGCAAACAAACTAATGTGATGATCACCCAGGTGCAATAGTGGCAAACAGACATGATGGGTAACCAACTGCTGTTTATTTGGCTAAGTGATCTGCTGAGTAGTACAGAACCCATAGATGAAGCTGGGAAACAAGTCAGAACCATATACAAAAAATGAGCTCGCTCTCCACTATCAAGCTCCCATGAACTGTGGGCTTCACTCTCCATTGGACAATTTTCTTCTCTTTTTCAGACAAACACAGATCCTGACAAGAGAATCAGCCTGTCATACCTCACTAGGGCTCCAGGTGAAATCAACTGTAATTAGAGAAATGAGGAAGAATGTTGCTTTCTTGGTGAATGTGATGCCACAAGAAGAGTGAAGGAGATAGACACCAAACCTTCAAATCCTACCAAACCAGATATCCAGAGACAAAGAATCCCCAAAGACCGAAAATGAACCCAACATGCCTCAGGGAAATTTGTGGAAGAGGGGACAGAAAGATTGTTTGAGAAAAATGTGGGTCATTATGTGCAGAAACATTGCCTCGTACCCATAACTGAAAGCTATCTTCACAATTCATGACCTATATTGCCCAACAAAGAGGCTCCCTGTGGATGGGGAGGACAAGGGGGAGGGTAATGATGGTACAAACATGACTGGGTATACACTTTTTACATAACTCGTAAAAAATTGAGGGGACTTGAGCATATGAAATCTTTGGCCTTTGTGATGGTTGTTAAAAGGAGAATTCAAAAACTGATTGTTTGGAACTATGTCTAGTTTAGGTGATACATAGATTCCTGTGAAAATCCTTTTCAGTTAACCAGGAGGCCTTTAGAAGAATCCATTTTAAATTGAAAGAAAACATCCAGGTTCTATAGAGTTCTTTAGTGTTTAAAGTGCTGTCCATTAAAGCTCAGGGACTCTGGTTTGATTCCTCAGTACCAATATATGCCAGATGTACAGGTGGTGTATGCATCTGGAGTTTGTTGGTAGTTTGTGGAGGCCTTGCAAAGAAAAAAAAAAAAAAAAGACACAGCCAACAACTCACAAGAACTCCAGCTAGAGGTATGGGGACTGGCTCCAAGTTAAAGGTGTTTGGTTGCTTAGTCTGCTGTACCAGTTTCAATTCCTCAGTACCACTATAAGAAACATCCAAATGTACATAGTAGCACATGTATGTGGAGACTCTTTGCAAGAAGTCCTGCTGTTCCCATTCTCACTTATATTTTTTGCTATTAAATAAACAATTTAAAGAACAAAAGAAAAGGAAAGATAGAAAGCAAAAAGATAGAAAGAATGAAAGGGAAAGGATGGAAAGACAAGAGCCCATATATTTTGGGAAGTAGGGGAGATAGTAAAAGCAATGCATTTACCATTTATTGCCACAGAACCTAGTTGTGCTCCAGGTCAATGGGGTGGTGTTCTTCTCTTCAGCTAATTTTGCCAAAGGATGCAAAACTTTTTTTTTTTTTTTTGTGGTAGCCAAATATAAGACACAATTGAAGTTCATTGTAAGATGAACAATAGTATCTCTAACAATGTAACACAAGTAAAAGTTAATCATATACCCCCCATGTGACATAGAAGCAGGGATGTAATTACATGACATAAACACAGAGCAATATATAATATTAATCCGGCCTAATAACAACAAAACACACATATCACAATAGAATTTACAAGAAAAAGCAGATTGCAATGTGGGAAGGCGTGGATGGACAAAAGAGTGAATTCGCTGATTCCCATGCTCATGGGTAACCTACCAGTCCCACAACTCCCCAAGTAGATCTCTTAGCCAGAGTCCCAGCCTCTAGAAATAACTGCAGGTAAGGACAACCAGGCCAGTAGTTTCATCTGCTCAGGTAGTAACAGGCCATAGCCAGGAAAAACAACTTTCTGCACATTCACAGATTCCTACCCAACCCCTCACGTGTCATCAGACCACCCTCACACTCCCAGCTTTGGTCCCGGCTGTTCTGACCCCGACCACTGCAACTTCTTAACCAATCCATTTTGGCCCCCTCCCTGATTTTGACCCACCCAACGTGACTCCTCCCCTCCCCGTGACTTCCTTTGGACCTGCCCTGTTTAGATCAGGCCCACAGGATTCTAACCCTATCCTTTGCTTGGCTCCTGCCCTCAGGACTTCAGACAAGGTCTGCTACAGCCAGCTATGTCCCCATGCGACTTCCCTTCTGTGCCACTGTATTTCACCCACATATGGCTTCCCACCTGCTCCTCTATTTTCCATCACACTCTGCACAACTTCAGACCTGCTCTGCTGCACCCTAACCTGCCCCCAAGCATCTTCTGTCTGGCTCCATACTACACTGCCCTACCATACCCCACGTGACTTCCAACCCACTCCAATCTTTTCTGCCCCTGCCCTATGAGACTTCAGACTTGCTGTAGTGCAGAGGACATCCAACACACCAATCTGAACTCTTGCCCTGTCCACACATGACTTCCCACCCAATTTGATCATCATTGAAAAGAAAGTCTGAAATGTAGCTGGAGAAAAACAAGACATCACTTGAAGAATGGGTAACTACAATGTGGTATATCTACACAATGAAATTCTGTACAGCAGTCAGAAAAAAAAAATGACACAATGAAATTTGAGGAAAAATGTTTGAACCTGGAACAGATCATTCTCAGTGAAATTAGGCAATCACACACACAAAAAAAATTGCCACATAGTCTCACTCATTTACAGCACCTAACCTGAACCTAACCAAGATACCTTACATACCCAGCAAGCACCTCATGGACTAGACACTAGGATGGATGGGGAGTGAGGGAAGGTCATTGAAGGGGTGGGAAACACAAATCTAGACACAAATGACAATGGTATGGCAAAATTGTACTTCCTAAAAGACAGACCAAATGGCTGAACCTTCACCGGGCCCTTACAGGGAACACCTGGACCACAAGACAATGGAGAGTGTATGATGAAGACTAACCTTAATCTTCTACAACTTCCCTCCCTCCTTCGCCCCCTCCCGCCCTTCTAACTCTTGTATATTATTTACCTTTTGGCCTCCATCTCTTAGTGGGCACTGACCTGAAATTATCAGTACCTGCATGTGGCTATCATCCACAATAAGCCTTTGATTAGAGAGACCTACAAGGTTTCCTAAAAGACAGGCAGATTTCTGTCAAGAGTACATGGTGACCCAGCAAAGGTTAGTGGTTAAGACCCTACTGCTGAAGACACCTTATGTTATTGGCAGGAAGTTGGAAGAGAGTCAGTCCCTAGACAGTCAGTGTGTCTAGTGCCAGAAGGTGCTACATGGGACTGCTCTTGATTTGCCTAACTATTTCCTCAGTGGTATGGGACCCATAGCTGGAGCTGGGAAACAAGTCAGAACCATATCCAAACATAAGCCCACTCTCCAATATCAAGCTGCCATCATCTTGGGCTAAAAGAGGGTCTATATCTATTTAATTCTCTATTAAAAAAAAGTATGGGTTATCTCATTTGTCCAGGTGCTAACCTAGTCTCCGTTGGAGAACATTTAAAAGTAACCACATCAGAATCACTTCAAAGTTCCCAGTGGAAAACCTGAAAGACATAAGGGTCTTGAACGGAATACTGCAAAGTCTAAGAACCTAAGGCTTCAACGGCCTTAGTTGACCCACCAAAAGACACAAGATAACAGGGTAGATCAGAAAATTAGACTCTTCAAACTGTTTTCTTCAAGAAGTGCATCTCAGCACTAAAGACAGACACCTCCTCTGGGTGAAAGGGTGGAAAGTGATATTCCAAGAAATGGGAATAAAAAACAAGGAGGCATAGTCATAGTAATATCATATAAAACATACATCAAACCAAAAATAATCAAGAAAAGAAAAAAGAAAAAGAAGTCCAGTTCCTACTTATCAAGGGAATAGTCCAGCGAGAGGATGTCACTATCATCAATCTTTATGCACCAAACAAAAGTGCACCATAATTCATACAACAAAGCCTACTGGACAATAAAAGAGAAATAATCAGCACCACTATCATAGTTGGTGATTTAAATACACCATTATCACAATAGATAGATCATCTAAACAGACTCAACATGGAAGTGAGAGCTAAACAAAACCATAGAACATTTAAACTTAACAGATATCTACAGAACATTCCAAATGTTCTCCAAAAACCCAAAGCCAGACTACACAATCTTCTCAGCAGCCCATGGAACATTCTCAAAAATGAATATATAATAAGTCATAAATGCTGCCTCACTATATTTAGGAAGATTGACATAATCCTGTGCATCATATCAGATTACAGTGCTATATTGCTAGAAAATAACAACAAAATACCAAAATTTCCATCTTACAGGACACGATGAAGGCAGTTGTCAGGGGAAAATTCATAGGATGAAATACCTTCCTACAAAGACAGGGAGATCACAAATCAATTACTAACTATCCTCCTAAAGGCACTAGAAAAGCAAGAAGAATCCAACACATAAAACTCCAGATTGAAAGAAACAATTAAAATGACAGCAGAAAATAGTGAATTGGAAAGTAAGTACAAATCAGGAAAATTGATGAAACAAAGAGTTTGTTCATTGAAAAAGTAAACCAGATTGACAAACCCTTGGCCAATTTGATCAAGCAAAAAAGGGGGATTATTCACATTAACAAAATTATAAATGGAAATGGAGAAATCCCAACAGACAGAGGTGAAATTGGGAGAATTATCAGGTCTTACTTCAGAAGCCACTACTCCACAGAATTGGAAAAAGTGGAAGAAATGGATAAATTCCTAGACATATACAATATGCCTAACCTAAACTGAGAGCACATTAGTCTCCTGAAAAACCTATCACACTCATCAAAATTGGCAAGGTCATAACAAACCTTTCAAAAAAGAAGAGTCCAGGACTAGACAGATTCTCAGCTGACTTCTGTTAAACCTTCGTGGAAGAACTGAAACCAATCTTTCTCAATCTATGCCACAAAATATGAGACCTGGGAACTCCTTCTATGAAGCTCCTATCACTGTAATACCAAATCCAGCCAGAAATACCAGACAAGTTAAACTACAGGCAAAAATGAAACTTTTTTAGATGAAATGTCTAAAAAAAAAATCATGAAGAGGAATCAGAGAAGAAATGAAGGATATCAAAGAAGGAAACAAAGGAATTAAAGAAGAAATCAAACTTCTGAAAAAGAATACAGGAAACCAGCTTAATGAAATTGAAAAGTCATTACACAACATTAGTAAATATCTCTGAAGAATACATGCAGTAAGAAAAAACAAAACAAAACAAAACAAAAAAACTCTGTGGAAGTTCTCACCAGTAAAATGGATGAAGGAGAGAACAAAATATCTAAAGTAGAAGATGAGGTGCCAAATATAATATAGTCCAACAAAGAGCAAGGGAAACTAAAAGCAAGTTACAATTGGGTAATTCAAGATATACTGGAAACTTTGAAATGATTACACATAAGAATTAAGGGTAGTGCTGGAGAGATGGCTTAGTGGATAAGTGCTTGCCTGTGAAGACTAAGGACCCCAGTTCGAGGCTCCATTCCCCAGGACCCACATTAGCCAGATGTACAAGGGGGCGCACGCGTCTGGAGTTTGTTTGCAGTGGCTGCAGGCCCTGGCAGGCCTATTCTCTCTCTCTCTGCCTGTTTCTTTCTCTGTCAGTCACTCTCAAATAAATAAATTAAAATTAAAATTAAATTAAAAAAAAAGAATTAAGGGTATAATAGAAGGAGAAGAATTTCAGTACAGAGGCTTAATAGGTGTTTTCATAAAAGGCATAGAAGAAAATTTTCCCCAATTTGGAAAAGAATGCCAATGCAGATTCAAGAAGCTTTTAGAACACCAACAGAAAAAACCTGGAGAGATTCTCTCCTTGCCACGTTGTAATTAAACTACTAACACACAAGTCAAAGCAAGTATATTGGAAGCAGCTAGAGAGAAAAAGCAAATTACCTACAAAAGCAAGACCATCACAATACCTGCAGATTACGGAACACATACTTTAAGAGCGAGAAGGGGTTGGAGTGATATATTCCAACCTCTTAAAGATCACAACTCTTAACCAAGTTTATTTTATCCTGCAAAGCTACCTATTCAAATTTATGGAGAAATAAGGACATTCTAGAACAAACACCACACAGGGTCATGATATACAGAGACATTTATCGTACCAGTAACTGTGGGCTAACTCCACAATGCATGACCCATATACTTCTACAAGGAGGGGCCAGTGGGAAGGGGGTAAGTCACGGATGAGCTAAAATCATACCAAACTGCCTGTATTTGCAGAATAGAAAACTAATTTTTAAAAAGTAAAAATAAATAAATTAAAAAAATAAAATAAAATATGAAAAAAATAAATAAAATGAAAATGTATGACATCTAAACCATCTCCATAGAAAAAAAAATTAAAGTTATTCTTTACACTGAAGAGCACACAAAAGAGGAAATAAAATAAAATAATCCATATTCCAAGAACAGTTAAAGAAAAGAGTAATGGGAAAATGGGAAACACTTCACAATAAGAAAAATGGCAAGAATAAATTCGTAACTTTCAATAGTAACTGCTAATATCAATGACATCAATGTAGCAACTAAAAGCCGAAGGCTTGCAGACTGGATTAAAAGACAGGATCCTGCAATTTGTTGCCTCCAGGAAATTCACCTCTCAATAAAAGATAGACCACACCTTAGGGTGAAAGGATGGGGAATATTATTTATAGAAAATGGGAGTAGGAAAAAACAAACAAACAAACAAACCAGAGGTTGCTATATTAACATCTGACAGGAAAGAATTCAAACCAACATTAATGAGGAAAGATGTAAAAGGGTCATTTTGTACTGATTAAAGGAAACTCCACAATCCTAAACATACATGTACTTAACATGGGGGTCCTCAGTTTCATCAAACACCATTAGACTTAAGATCATATATGACATTAAACTCAATAGTAATGGAAGAAATCAGTACCCCACTGTCATCACTTGAGAGGTCATCTGGAAAAAAATAAATAGAAAGCCATCTGAATTAAATGATGCCATGGGGGAGGGGAAGGGGGAACTAACATATATTTACAGAGCATTCCATGCAAATGCTGCAAAAAAAATACATTTTACTCAGTAGCACATGGAACATTTTTGAAAATAGAACATATATTAGCTTACATAGGAATTCTCCACAATTACAGGAAAATTGAAATAATCACTGGTACTCTATGATTTTAAAAATACACAATGGGATTAACTCCAAATCAGCAACACTGAAAGCTACAGAATGTAGAGAAATTCATGGAGACTAAACAGTACACTATTGAATGATCAAGGGGTAATTGAGAAATCAAAAAGTAAACCTAGTAAATAAGTAAATTCATAGATTAAAATTATGAATGCAAAACAACATACCAAAACCTTTGGCAAAAATGGAATCAGTCCAAAAAGGGAAATTTATAACTCTAAATGTCTATATTAAGAAATTAAGGAGGGACTTCTGGCCAAGATGGCAACTGCCTAGCTGTGCTGCAGATACCAGGAAAGAAAGGCAAGAAATTAAGGGTTATTAGGATCTTCCTGCCAGTGGGAGGGAACAGAGTGGGGTAAAACAAGAAATCACTATTCCCCTCTCGGTGGGAAGTCTACCACACATAGAGCACTGCGCACCACACCCCAAGCTGCTGTGCTCCGACTGGGACCACCAGCCCATCGCGCAACAGCCAGCCCACTGCACTGACTGCGCAGGGACCTCTGCCACAGTGCTCTGATCTCTGGCACTGGCCTACCACACAGTGCTCCATTCGCACACCAGCAGGGGCAACCTCTGCTGTGATTAGGCAGCTGCCAGACACCGCACTGCTGTGCACCCATCGCTTGCCCGCTGGGCAGCCTCTGCTGTGTCCCAATCCTGTGCCCACATCAGCTGCCTTGGCACTACAATTGCACGTGCAGCAGGCCCATTCCCACAGCAAGGGCCACACAAGCCCACACTGAGTCACTAGTGCCAGCTCAGGTGACATCTCCAACCTGTCCATTGCCACGCATCCCCCACTCCCCTGAGGCGAGAGAGCACAGACTATTTGCAGGTCACAGTGTTCCCAGCCAGGGTTTGGGCAGCTTCAGGCCTGCAATCTGAATCCCCTTTCAAGCTCAAAGGCAGGCAGCTTTGGTGCATTACTGCGTGAGAATTCAGGCAACTTTGGTGCCCCTGACAGGCAGTAGATAGGTGGCTTTGGCAAGAGAGAGCAAAAAAACAGGCTGCTTGCAACTGCCCCAGGTTGCCTTGGATTCTCATTGAGCTAGATCCCAGGCTGCTCCACCCACCTACTTGCCCAAACACTGACATGGGTAGACCACAGAGCAAAAGAAATAACATGAAAAATAAAATGAAAGATAATCCAGACAGATCACCCAATTCAACAAGGATTACATCTAACCAAAACATAGAAGAGTGTTTAGGATCAGAACATCAAGTGGAAGCTATGAGCAATGCAACCCTGACCAACCTACTGCTAGAACTTGCAGGAAAGCTACAAAGGACAGATAATCATGTGGATGCTACAATCACTAAGCGTGAGCAATATGACAAGTCACTGGAAGGAATTCAAAGAGAGCTAAGAGAGTTGAGGGAGAGTGAAAAATAAGAGGACCTTAAAAATCAGCTGGCCACACTAAATGAAAACATAAAGAAATGCAAGGATGATTTCCAAGAATCATCAAGAAAATCAGAAAATGAGGTGAAAAGGGAGCTGGACAGAGCAATGGAAGTGATACATAGGAAAGTAGTAGAAAATGCAAACTTAATTGAACAAGGCCAAAACTCACTAGAGGCCCTCAAGAATAGAGTCAGTGAAGTGGAGGATAGAAACTCTGATCTGGAAGACAGGATGGAAGAAACAGTTAGAGAGTCCAAAAATTTCAGTAAGTTCAAAAGTTCCTGTGAACAGAAAATGAGGGAATTGTGGGATACAATTAAACGTCCTAATATCAGAATCATTGGAATACCAGAAGGAGAAGAATTTCAGACCAAAAGCATGGAGAACTTATTTAACACAATAAGTGAAGAAAACTTCCCCAGTCTCTTAAAAGAAAGGCCCATCAAGATAAAAGAAGCAAACAGAACTACTAACCAACAAGACCAAAGGAGAAACTCCCCAGGACATATTATCATTAAGACTCTGAACATTGACACCAAAGAGAAAATCCTAAAAGCAGCTAGGGAAAAACAGCACACCACTTTGAAAGAAAACCCCATCAGAATTACTTCAGACTTCTCAATGGAAACCCTGAAAGCTAGAAGGGCCTGGAATGATACTCTCCAAACTCTAAGAAACTATGGCTTCCAACCCGAACTGCTCTACCTAGCAAAAGTATCCCTTATAATAGATGGTGAAAGGAAAACTTTCCATGACAAAACTCAGTTTTACAATTATATGAACACAAAACCAAACCTACAGAAAGTATTCTAGGAAATTCTCCACAGAGAAGACACAAATAACCAAACATAAATGCCTACAAGAAGAAGATCACAACAAACCAAACCCAGCGTAGACACAAAAAAATTTCAAATTCCATGAAAACACCAACAACATGGCAGGGATCAAATCAAATCTCACAGTCATCACCCTAAATATTAATGGCCTCAATTCACCCATCAAGAGACACAAGCTAACAGGGTGGGTCAAAAAATTAGACCCCTCAATCTGCTGCCTTCAAGAAACCAACCTTACCACTAAAGACAGAAACCTCCTCAGGGTGAAAGGGTGGAAAACAATATTCCAAGCAAATGGGAATAAGAAACAAGCAGTTGTAGCTATATTAATATCAGATAAAATTGACTTCAAACCAAAAACAATCAAAAAAGACAAAGAAGGCTACTTCCTACTTATAAAGGGCACAATCCATCAATAGGATATTACAATCATAAATCTGTATGCACAAACACAGGGGCACCACAGTTCATAAAACAAAACCTACTTGACAATAAAACAGAAATAACCACCAAGACCATCATAGCTGGGGACTTCAACACACCATTATCAGTAATTGACAGATCATCCAAACAGAAATTTATCAGGAAAGTAAGAGAGCTCAACATAACCATAGAACACTTAGACCTAATGGACATCTACAGAACTTTCCATCCCAAATCCACAGACTATAAATTTTCCTCAGCAGCCCATGGAACATTCTCTAAAATAGACCACATACTGGATCACAAAGACTGCCTCCACATTTTTAGGAAAATCGACATAATTCCATGCACGATATCAGATCACAATGCTATATTGCTAGAAATTAACAACAACAACAAAAAACTCACCAAGAATCCCAATGGCAACTGGAAACTGAATAGCACACTCTTAAACAATAAATGGATAGTGGATGAAATAAAAAATGAAAATGCAAAATTCCTGGAATTGAATGACAATGAGAACACATAATACCAAAACTTATGGGACACAATGAAGGCAGTCCTCAGGAGAAAATTCATAGCACTCATTGCCTTCATAAAAAAGACAGAAAGATCCCAAATCAATAACCTAACCATACACCTAAAAGCACTGGAAAAAAACAAGAAAAATCCAACCCAAAGAGCTCCAGAAGGAAAGAAATAATTAAAATCAGAGCAGAAATTAATGAACTGGAAACCAAGGAAACAATTAAGGCAATTGACAAAACAAAGAGCTGGTTCTTTGAAAAAATAAACAAGACTGACAAACCTCTGGCCAACTTGATCAAGCAAAAAAAGGAGAGACACCAAATTAACAAAATTCAAAATGAAAAAGGAGAGATCACAACAGATAAATGAAATTGGGAGAATCATCAGGACTTATTTAAAAAACCTCTACTCCACAAAACTGGAAAATGTGGAGGAGATGGATAAATTCCTAGGCACATATCATCTACCAAAGCTAAACTCAGAGCAGATTAATCACCTCAATGAACCCATCACACTCATGGAGATTGAAGAAGTAATAAAAAACCTCCCAAAAAAGAGGAGTCCAGGACCAGATGGATTCCCACCCGAATTCTATCAAACCTTCATGGAAGAACTCAAACCAACCTTTCTAAAACTGTGCCACACAATTGAAGAACAGGGAAAGCCACCCAACTCCTTCTGTGAAGCTAGTATCACCCTAATCCCAAAACCAGGTACAGATTCCATAAGAAAAGAAAACTACTGGCCTATTTCCCTAATGAACATACATGCAAAGATCCTGAAAAAAATTTTCATAAACCGAATCCAACAACATGACAAAAGCATTATACACCTTGACCAAGAGGGTTTATCCCAGGAATGCAGGGTGGTTCAACATATGAAAATCTGTCAATGTAATATGCCACATAAACAAGCTTAAACAAAAAAAAACACATGATCATTTTGATAGATGCAGAAAAGGCCTTTGACAAGATACAACATCACTTCATGATCAAAACATTGGAGAGAATTGGCATGGCTGGTTCACATCTTAACATAATAAAGGCAATATACAAAGCTCCAAAGGCCCAAATAATACTTAATGGAGAGAGACTGGAGGAATTCCCATTGAGATCAGGAACAAGACAGGGATGTCCTCTCTCACCTCTGCTTTTCAATATAGTTCTGGAAGTCCTGGATGAAGCAATAAGACCGGAGAAGGAAATAAAAAGGATACAATTTGGAAAGAAAGAAGTTAAGTTAGCTCTATTCGCTGATTACATGATTGTATATGTAAGAGGCCCGAGAGACTCCATCCCAAAATTCCTGAAGGTGATTAACTCCTATAGAAAAATAGCAGGATGCAAAATCAATGCACAAAAATCGGTAGCATTTTTGTTTGCAAATGACAAAGATACAGAAAAAGAAATAAAGGACATAGTCCCATTTTCAATAGCAACAACAACAACAACAACAACAAAACCCTTGCAAACAGGGCTGGAGAGATGGCTTAGCGGTTAAGCACTTGCCTATGAAGCCTAAGGACCCTGGCTTGAGGCTCCGTTCCCCAGGTCCCACGTTAGCCAGATGAACAATGGGGGCGCACGTGTCTGGAATTCGTTTGCAGAGGCTGGAAGCCCTGGCACGCCCGTTCTTTCTCTCTCCCTCTATCTGTCTTTCTCTCTGTGTCTGTCACTCTCAAATAAATAAACAAAAATAAAAAAAATATTAAAAAAAAAAACCTTGGAATAACGTTAACCAAGGAAGTAAAAGATCTATACAAGGAAAATATAAAAACTCACAAAAAGAAATTGAGGAGGACTTGAGAAAATGGAAAGACCTCCCATGCTCCTGGATAGGCAGAATTAACATTGTGAAGATGACAATCCTACCAATGCCATATATAGATTTAACGTAATTCCAATTAAAATCCTTACAGTGTTCTTCACAGAGATAGAAAAAAGTGATCTCAAATTTCATATGGAAAGGCAGAAGGCCTCGAATATCCAAACATATCCTCATCAAAAGAGATACCTCTGGTGGCATCACCATACCTGATCTGAAGCTATACTACAAAGCCATAGTAATAAAAACAGCATGGTACTGGCATAAAAACAGGAATATAGACCAATGGAATAGACTTGAGGACCCAGATTTTGTGTCAAGCAACTATAGCTATTTGATATTCGACAAAGGCCCTAATAATATAGGATGGAAAAAAGATAGCATCTTTAACAAATTCTGCTGGACAAACTGGATAACCACATGCAGGACACTAAAACTTGATCCACACATTTCACCATGCACTACACTCAAATCCAAATGGATCAAAGACCTCAACATTAGACCAGAAACTCGAATACTACATGAAGAAAAATTAGGAAGTACTTTCCATGATACAGGAATGGCAAAAGACTTCCTGAAAAAAAACCCAGTGGGCCAACCTCTTAAGCAGTCACTCAACCAATGGGATCATATGAAGCTGAGGAGTTTCTTTACAGATAAGAATATAATATGCAATGCCAATATAATACCCAGAAAATGGGAGAAAACATTTGCAGGTTATCCAACTGATAGAGGCCTAATCTCTAGAATCTACAAAGAACTCAAAAGTCTAAACAATAAGAAGACAAATACCTCACTCACAAAATGGCGTGAAGAATTGAACAGGCAATTCACAGAGGAAGATATACAAATGGAAAACACACACTTAAGAAAATGTTCATCGCTAATCATTAGAGAAATGCAAATTAAAACAACTGTGAGATTCCACCTTACCCCAATAAGGATAGCCAACATCAAAAGGTTAAATGAAAATAAATGCTGGCGAGGATGTGGAGAAGCAAGGACACTCATTCACTTTTGGTGGGAATACAGGATGGTACAACCACTTTGGAAAGCAATATGGAGACTCCTGAAAAACCTGACTATAGAAATACCAACAGAACCAGTTATACCCTTACTGGGGATCTACCTGAAAACCTTCAATCCACAGGCAATAGAGATTTGCTTAACCATGTTTGTAGTTGCTCAATTCATAATAGCTAAAAGCTGGAATCAACTCAGATGTCCATCATTAGAAGTATGGATAATGAAGGTGTGGTATATATACACAATGGAATCCTATATAGCAGTAAGAAAAAATGACACAAAGAAATTTGTGGAAAAATTGTTGAACCTGGAAGAAATCATTCTCAGAGAACTTACCCAATCACAGAAAAAAAATCAACACATAGTCTCACTCATCTAAAACCCCGAACCTGAATCTACCCAAGATATCTTACATACCCAGCAAGCACCTCATGGACTAGACAATAGGATGGATGGGGAGGGCAGGGAGGGCATTGAAGTGTGGAAAACAGTAATCTGGACCCAAACGGCAATGGTACCATAAAATTCTACTTCTTAAAAGACAGACCAAATGGCTGAACCTTCACTTAGACCCTTACAGGAAACACCTGAACCACAATACACTGAGATGGTAGGATCAAGACTAACCTAAATCTTCTACATCTTCCCTCCCTCCCTCTCCCCCTCTCTCCTCTCTAACTCTTGTATATTAGATATGTTTTTCCACAATTTCTTAGTGGACACTGACCTGTAACCCACACTTCCAGCTTGGGCCTACCATCCACAATGAGATTTTGATCAGAGAAACCTACAAGGTTTCCCAATTCAATGACAGACTTCTGTCAGAGTACTTGATGACCCACCAAAGACCAGTGGTAAGACCCTATTGCTGAAGACTCCATATGCAGCTGACATGTAAAATAGAATGGCATGGCTGGAAGCCAGGAGAGAGTCAGTCCCCAGACAGTCAGCATGTCTAGTGCCAGAAGGTGCTACATGGGCGACTGGGGGAAATGACCAATATCTGTCCAAGCAACTCATTGTCTAACTTAATTAGCAACAAATAACCTGATGTGATGCCCACACAAGTGCAATAGTGGTACACAGCCATGGTGGGGAACCAACTGCTCTTGATTTGGCTAACTGATCCCCTCAGTGGTATGAGACCCATAGCTGGAGCTGGGAAACAAGTCAGAACCACACCCAAACATAAGCCGACTCTCCAATATCAAGCTACCATCAATCATGGGGTGCAAGAGGGCCTACACCTATCAAACCCTCTATCAAAAAAGTAAGTGTTATCTCAATTTTCTGGGTGCTAACTTACTCTCCGTTGGAGAATCTGCTTCTCTTTTTCAGATAGATGCAGATCCTAAGGAGAGAGCTGCCCCAACATACCTCAAAAGGGGCCCGACTGAAACTAAGGACAATTGGTGAAACAAGCAAGGGTGATGTTTTCCTGATGAACTGGATACCAGCACAAAGAGGAAGGAAACCAACCCAGAGAAAAATGAACTCCTACCAAATCAGAGAGCCAGAGCCTCAGAGGCCCCCAACACCTCAGCACTAAAGCAGACCAGAAATGAACCCAACATGGCTTAGGGAAATTTTGCGGAAGAGGTGGCAGAAAGAATGTCAGAGTCACATGTTGGGTCATGATATGCAGAGACATTTATCGTACCAATAACTGTGGGCTAACTCCACAATGCACAACCCATTTACATCAACAATGAGCATCCAAGGGAAGAGAGTAGATCATAGATGAGCCTAAACAATGGTACAAAAATGCCTGTATTTGCTGAAAAGAAAACTGATAAATTAAATTAATAATAAAAAAAGAAATTAAGGAGTTCACAAACAATAATTTGTTTTTTATTAATTAGTTTTGTATTCAGCAAATACATTCAGTCTTGTACCATTGTTAGGCTCATCCATGGCCTAACCCCTCTGCTGGGCCCCTCCTTGTTGAGGTATATGGGTCATGCATTGTGGAGTTAGCCCACAGTTATGGGTATGATAAATGTCTTTGCATATCATGACTCAACTTGTGGCTCTGACATTCTTTCCACCCCCTCTTCCGCAAAATTTCCCTGAGCCATGTTGGGTTCATTTTTGGCGTGCTTCATTGAGGAGGTGTTGGGGGCCAATGGGTCTCTGGATATCTGATTTGGTAGGAGTTGATTTTCCTCTGTTTTGATCTCCTTCACCTTTGTGCTGGTACCTGGTTCATCAAGAAAACAGCACACTTGCTTGTTTTGCCAGAGGCCCTTTTGTGGTATGATGGGGTGGCTCTCTCTTTAGGATCTACATCTATGTGAAAAAGAGAAGCAGATTTTCTAACAGAGAGTAAGTTAGCAACAGACAAATGAGATAACCCTTACCTTTTCTACAGAAGTTAATAGATGTAGGCCCTCTTATAGTCCACGACTGGTGGTAGCTTGATAATGGAGAGGAAGCTTATGTTTGGATATGGTTCTGACTTGTTTCGCAGCTCCAGTTATGGGTACTGGACAATTGAGGGGATCAGTTAGCCAAATCAAGAGCAGTTCGTTTCCCACCATGGCTTTGTGCCACTGTTTCACTTGTGTGAGCATCACAACAGGTTGTTTTCTGCGATGTAGGTTAGACCATGAGTTGCTTGCACAGATATTGATCATTTTCTCCCAGTTGCCCATGTTGCACCTTCTGGCAAGAGATGTGCTGACTATCTCGGGACTAACTCTCTTCCAGCTTCCAGCCATGCCATTCCATTTTATGTGTCAACCACATAAGGTGTCTTCAGCAGTAGGGTCTTTCCACTAACTTTTGGTGGGTCATCTAGAACTCTGACAGAAATCAGTCTTTCTTTAGGAAACCTTGTAGCTCTCTCTGATCAAAAGCTCATTGTGGATGACAGTCCATGCTGGTACTGGGAGTTACAGGTCAGTGCCCACTAAGAAAAGGAGGAAAAAGATAACTATTATAAAAGAGCTAGAGAGAAGAGAAAGAGAGAGAAAAGAAGAGGGAGAGGGCAGGAGGGAAGCTGTAGAAGATTAAGGCCAGTCTTTATTATACCCTCTCCAGTGTCTTGTGGTTCAGGTGTTCCCTCTAAGGGCCTGGTGAAGGTTAAGCCATTTGGTCTGCCTTTTCGAAAGTAGAATTTTATTGTACTATTGCCATTTGGGTCTAGATTTGTGTTTCTCACCCCTCCACTGCCCTCCCCTCCCATCCTAATTTCTAGTCCACGAGATTCTTGCTGGGTATGTAAGGCATCTTGGGAAGATTTAGGTTAGGTGCTGTAGTTGAGTAAGACTATGTGGCAATTTTTTTTTGTATGATTGGGTAAGTTCACTAAGAATGATCTTCTCCAGGTTCAACCATTTTTCCTCAAAAAAAAAAAAAAAAAGACACAATGAAATTTGAGGAAACAAATAACAATTTGATACTTCAACTTCAGGTCTTAGAAAATAAAGAAGGTAAACCAAAAATCAGTAGATGAGAAGAAATATTAAAGATTAATTCAAAAATTAATGAATATATTCCATAAAGTTCAAAGAAAAAAAAGAGTTGGTTCTTTGAAAGGATGAACAAGATTTGCAAACCAGAATTCGACCACAATAAAGAAAGAAGAGACAGAACTTAATGAAATTAGTGATGAAAGAGGTACCATTCCATCAGAATCCAAAAAAATTAAGACAATTATAAGGACATCCTTTAAGAATATATATAAAGAGAGATAGATAGATTTAAAATCTGAAAGAAATTATTTCATTGATGCATATGACAAACCAAAATTAAATCAAAATGAGATAAACCATTTACATAGACCTATTCAAGTACAGACATTCAAGCCATTATATACGACTCATAATGAAAAAAAAACAAACAGCCCAGATGGATCCACAGGTAACTTTTACCAGACATTAATGAAAAACTAACAACACTGCTTTTCAAATATTTCCATAATATAGAAAAGGAATGATTCTACTGAAATCTTTCTATGAAGGCAACATCAACCTAATACCAAAACCAGACAAGGGCATAACAAAAATAAATAAATAACTAAAACTACAGACCTTAAAACTCTACCAGCAAACTTTAGAGCTGATAAACACTTTTAGCAAAGTAGTAGGATATAAAATAAATACACAGAAATTAGTAGGTAGTTTTCATATATTCTGATAAGAAATATGTTGCTGATGAAATCTTGGAAAGTCTAACATTCAAAATTGTCTTAAAAAATAAATAAGTAAATTACCTTGGAATAAACTTAACCAAGGAGGCAAAGGATATCCACAATGAGAACTTTAGAACACTCAGGAGAAATTGCAGAGGACTCAAGAAAATGAAAATATATCTCATGATCTTGAAATGGAAGTTTTTACTTTGGAAAAATGTCTATCTTCCCAAAAGAAATTAACATATTTAATGCAATCACCATTAAGATTCCAATGGCATTCTTCACAGGAATAGAAAAAAGAAATCTGAACTTCATTTGGAAGCACAAAAAGTCTCAATAGCCAAAGAATTTTAAGCAACAAAAATGCCATATTATAAAGTCATAGTAACATGGACTTTAATGTGAGACCTGAAACTCTGAAACTGCTAAAGGAAAAGGTAGGGTAAAGCCTTCAACATATTTGCATATTGACTGTCTGAATATAGCCCTGTTTAATCCAAAAATAAAACAACTAATCAACTACTGGGTTCTCAAGAAATTACAAATGTACCAGCATTTTGCACATGCATTTATATGCCAGAGGAGCACATTGGGTTTCCTCCTCTACTGCTCTTCTGCTTTGTTGCTTTGTTTCCCGAAGATACAGGCTCTCGCTGAACATGGAGCTCACCTTTTTCTACTTAGTCTGGCTGGTTAGCAAGGCCAAGACATTTTATTTTCTGCTTTACATTTCTACACTGCTTATATTTAAGGACATTTAACTTTGGCTGATTTTCCAGCGAATTATACATCTGAAAGAAAAAAATTAATATAGCTATTTTTCAATTTCTTCTCACTCTATCTTGTTGAAATTCAGAAGCTGATTATAGAGTTACCAACAGACACTGTTATTCCCTTACTGGGCTTGCACCCTAAAACCTTCAAGCCTCAGTTCACAGAGTTTTGCTTGACCATGTTTATAGCAACCCAATTTGTAATAACTAATAGCTGAAATCAACCCAGATGTCCATCAGTAGAGGAATGGAAAACTAAGATGTGGTATATGTACACAAAGAAATTCGACACCACAGTAAGAAAAAATGTCACATTGGAATTTGAAGAAAACTGGTTGAACCTGGAACAGATCATTCTCAGTGAACTTACACTAATACAATCACAAAATGCCAATCGCCACATAGTCTTATTCATCTACATCACCTAAAGTGAATCTACCCAAGATGCTGACATACACAGCAAGCATATTAAGGACTAGATATAAGGTGGGTGAGTAGGGAGGGGAAGGCAAGCAAGGGGTAGGGGACACAAAACTAGGGCCAAATGGCAATGGTACCATATATTTTCTCTGTTTTATTTATTTATAACTTTTTCATTAAAAATTTTTATACTCAGTGATTACAATCAAGTTGGTACCATTGTTAGCCTCTTCCATGTCCTACCCCCTTCATCTGGCCCCTCCTTGTTGGGGTGTATGGGAAATGCATTGTGAAGTTAACCCACAGTTATGGGTAGGAGGAAATGTCTTTGTGTATCAGGACCCAACGTTTGGTTCTGACATCCTTTCCACATCCTCTTATGCAAAATTTCCCTTGGCCGTGTTGGGTTCCTTTTGGGTCTGCTTCATTGATGAGGTGATGGGATCCTCTGTGTCTCTGGATGTTTGATTTGGTAGGAGCTGATTGTTCTCTGTGTTGATCACCTTCCACTTTGTGCTGGTAGCAGTTCACCAAGAAAATAGCACAATTGCTTGTTTCACAAATTACTCTTAGTTTCAGCCAAGTCCCTTTGGAGGTATGATGGGGTGGTTCTCTCCTTAGGATCTGTGTATATCTGAAAATCAGAAGCAGTTTCTCCAACAGAATGTTAAGTTAGCATTAGATGAATGGGATAACCCTTATTTTTTTTTTTAAAGAGAATTTAATAGGTGTAGGCCATCTTGTAAGCCCATGATTGTTGGTAGCTTGATAATGGAGAGTGGGTTCATGTTTGGATATGGTTCTGACTTGTTCCCAAGCTCTAGATATGAGTCCCATTCCACTGAGCATATCAGTTGGCCCAATCAAGAGCAGTTGGCTTTCCACCATGGCTGTGCACAACAGTTGCACTTGTGTAAGAATGATAACAGGTTATTTACTGGTAAATATATTTGATCATGATTTGAACGGACAGATATTGGTCATTTTCCCCCAGTCTCCCATTTAGCGCCTTCTGGCAATAGACGTGCTGACTGTCTGGGGACTGACTCTCTTGCAGCTTCCATCAATGTCACTTGCATATGGTGTGGTCAGAAGTAGGGTCTTAACACTAAATTTGGTGGGTCATCATGTACTCTGACAGTAATCTGTCATTCTTGTAGGAAATCTTGTAGGTATTTCTGATCAAATGCTCCTTGTGGATGATGGTCACTTGTTGGTACTGGGAGTTACAGGTCAGTGCCCACTAATAGAAGGAAGAAAAAGATAACTAATATAAATGAGTTAGGGATAAGAGAGAGAGAGAGACAGAGTGTAAAAGAAAGAGAGACACAGAGAGAGGCTATAGAAGATTGAAGATTAAGGTCCATCTTCATTTTACCCTGTCCAGTGCCTTGTGACTCAGGTGTTCCATCTAAGGGCCTCGTGAAGGTTCACCCATTTTTTTCTGCCTTTTATGATGTAGAATTTCATGGTACCTTTGCTGTTTGGGTCTAGATTTGTGTCCTCCCATTCCCTCCCTTACCCTCACTCCCCACACACCTTATTATCTAGTCCTTGAGATGATTGCTGGGTATGTTTGCATCTTTGGCAGATTCAGGTTAGGTACAGAAAAAGTATGAGAATATGTAATAATATCTTTCTGTGATTGGATAAGTTCACTGAGCATGATTTGTTCCAGTTTCAACCATTTTTCTTCAAATTGCTTTGTGTTATTTTTTATTACTGCTATGTAAATTTCATCATGTAGATATATCACATCTTGGTTATCCATTCTTCAAGTGTCTCTCTGTATTTTAAATAAAGAAATTTAATTAATTTGTTATTGAAAAGAATATTTCAATACTTTTGTTTTCTATTCACCTTTCCTATACCCTTTTTCTGGTGTTCTGCAGGGTTTAGTTGTACTATTCCCACCTTCCCAATGTCAGAACATGGACAATCCCTTGTTGCACTTTTCTGTCTTCTTTGGGTAACTGATGCCCATCTTCTGCTTAATGGATGCTTTTGCATGCCACCATGAACCTTCCTCATAAGACTGTAAACAAAAGAAAAAAAAAATTCCTCCCATGAGCTGTTTTCAGTCAGGAGCTTTCAACCATAAAGCAATAAAAAATAATCCAGCAGTTCAAAGATGAACCATGGTGAGACATGTTTGTGTTATGACATACCTTCTCCCTGGGTTGCATTTTGTGACTGGAACAGGGGATTTGCCATGTTTCCCTGACTTGTCTGGTTTTTCTCTAAAGAGGAAAGAAACATCAGCTGAAATCATATTAGAAAGATTCAATATTATTGTTCCCCCTAACCTTCTTTGAGCTACAACATACAAAGAAGGTCTGTCTACCTAGAAGCCTATCACATCAGAAAGAAAATTGTATTCATTGTATCCAATGCATCATTTGAGAAGTGGAATTCCAGTAAATGATGTAATCTGACAGGCACATGGTTGACAGTGCCATTTTTTAGTTGCATTTTCCAACTTTCATCCCAGATGACAACAAAGCTGCCTGTGGTTTTCTTTGACATTCACTCAGCTTGGTAAATTGACATTGCTGGGCACATCTGGGCAGAGAAGCATTGAACCTCAACAGTGACACAGACTAATGAGTGTTGTTATGGCTGTCACCAATAACTGAGGAACTCAGGACCTGAACACTGGGTTTGTTAAACTAATATTATTTATTACCTGCATATAGAGTTCACTGGGTTTCCCAATTCGTGGAGTACATCATGACAATGTACAGCATGGTTTATTAATGGCCATGTAGTACAGGTGTGCTTAAGTACCAACTGGTTGTTTTCTGCTGTGAAGAGAACATCATCATCACGTTAATATACAAAAGACTACAAATGCCACAGACAACTTGTACTACAACTACAACCACTGCCCTGGGATGAGACCCTTCACCTGGACACCACGGGGCTCAGCCTTTTCCTCAGGATACATACACAAGTCCTTGCCAATGGTGAAGACCACTGAGGCAGTCGAGGAAGCATGTGCAAATCACATGCAAACGCCATAGCTACCTTGTTGCCTGGGCCTCAGAGGACATGTGCAAGGCCTAGCTGCAGGCAATCTAGGAGGACCTCCAATTAGGGGATATCACATGAGCAAGGCTCTAGCTAGCTTGAACCTACTGGTTGGGCAGCCATCCCTCACTGAGTGCTCTGGTGGTGATTGCACTATGCACCTGCCTTGAGAAGAGCTTAAGGATGATTTGCCACCAGCCTTGCCAAGATGCCTAACAGAAGAGATGCTAATGTTGACATTGTGAAGGCATGTTTTAGAGACAAAATGTCTGGAAGTTGGTAGGATTTAAAGGTTGGACCAAGACTGTGAGGGACAAAAGTGAACCTTCTACATGCAGCATCACTCAGTTGTTGCACCCACTGTGCACCAAGCCTGTACCACACTTTAGTGTTGAAAGTTGCCCAGGATGGATGCCCACTTTAGAGTTTAGCTTAGCTGTGAGTACATGGCATGGCCATAATAAGGGAAGTAGAAAGCAGTCCAGAATACTTACTTACAGAGACC
This sequence comes from Jaculus jaculus, assembly GCF_020740685.1. NCBI lineage: Eukaryota > Metazoa > Chordata > Mammalia > Rodentia > Dipodidae > Jaculus > Jaculus jaculus. The sequence goes on from NC_059126.1 coordinate 9,110,308, forward strand.
CCAGAATGGGGAAAGCTTAGAAGCTCCTTAATGAACAAAGTGCTGTTTGGGCAGTGGCTTGAGGAAGGTTTTCATTAGCCAAGGCTGGGGATGGACTGGGCACTTTGCCACAACTGAACATGGACATGATTTTGGAAAGACTCTTGCCCCATCCCCCTGACTGATGGTGGGGATGTGCTCTCCCCAATCCACTACTGGTATGCACCGTAGGCTATTCTTGGATGTCATGGAACAAGATTGTATATGCTTTATTTTAGGAGCAGACCTGAATTTCTAAGGTAAAATGACAATAATTACTAACTTGTGTTTCCCTCTGTCTGTGTCTGCAATTAAATTTCCATGCATGAAAACAAGTAGATGAATTGTCTGAGTAGTCATATGTGTTGATATTTCCATTTCACTTATGATATTAGTGCTAACGATAAAGGAATGAATTTGTTTTCTGTTACAAGTCCATGAATAATAAAAATCAAAGGCATGAAAGGAGCCATTAGACTCTAAAACATTTCTGTGTGAGAACCTTACAACTCAGTTTAGGAGATACAGGTGCTAGGTGTTATCCTAATACTTGGGAGGTGGAGCCAGACTCCAAGGACTCCCAGACATCCTCAGCTACATGACAAGGAATATGTAATTGCTTAATAATAAGATGTCACCAGAAACAAAACAAAGAGAGAATCTTTCACATGGGCATCTGTGGTTGCTCTTCCCTTGGCTTTTCAGTGAAACTTGATCCACTCTCCAAGAACTGACTGATAAATTTGTACTGGGAAGCCAAAGTAAATCTCAAAGCAGTTTATGAATCTAGTCAGAGCAATTATATTTCTCTTTCTCAAAAGGAACCTACATATGTTTATAAGTTATAATGTTTTCTGATGGTTGGGCACATCTCCATTGTAATAAGGAAAAGGTGGGCAGAGTACATTTTTCCTTGTTTGTGTAGGAATTATTGATATGTGCAGTGATGGGTTCGGTTGACAGTAAAGTTATTAAAACTGAGTACCATAATAGGGCAATTAATGTTATATGTATGCTTTCTGGGCATGTTTTGGGGGTGGAGTGGTGGGTTGTTTTTATGAGTGTGCATGTTTCTATTTTTGTTTCTCTATATGTGTGTGTGTGTGTTTGTGAAAGAAATAGAGAGTGATGAGAGGGAGAGGTAAAGAGAGGGGGAAACATGTGTGTATGTCTATGGTTACCTGTCTACAAAGAAGAGAAGAACTGTGAGGATAATCTCAGTTATTCTTCTGTTGCTGTTGTTTCTGTTTTCTTGACTTTTTATCTCTGATCATTGAACTACAGTTTTCAGTAACCATAGGGAATCTTTGTCTGAGCTCTCAGGATGACTGATGTGAGAGATGTGGGGTTACACTGAGGTTTTTATAATGTTCCTAGGGAGTGAGTCCCCATTCTGAGGTGTTTGTGAAGTTCCTTGGTAACGTAAACCTACTGTCTGGAGACTTTGTACCTCACATGCTAGAAGTATGCAGTCTTACTACCCACCAAGCCATAACCTTGTTCTGGAGTTGCTGAATTCAGGTATCTTCTAATGCTTGCTATTATGATGTGTCCCTGATTTTGTCAAATCAGGCAGCGTGGTAAAGCACTGTTAATATTAGTAAAATAATGGGTTTTAATGTGAATTTTAAAATTGAAATTGTTTGCTTATGTTACACTAATGCTGGTGAAGGAACAGGAGATTATAATATCTAGAGGTTTTGCTTTCATTACATTTCAACATGCTGAGACTGCTATCAAAGAAATGAATTGAAAGGTAGGGATCCTGTAATAATATCCTCCCTCTACTCTGCATCTTAGCTACAATAATATTCATACATGTACCACTTGTTTTCAACAGTTATATTTAAATAACCCTTTATGAGATGAATTACTGGAGAATGCATTACCCATGAATTATACACAAATAATCCTAATATGATAGAAAGTGTGATATGTAGGAAATCTAAATTATTTTCAATATCCATTTTAAGTGTCAATAAGACTCTAGTGTGGAAGGAAACCCTTACAAAATCCTAAGAAACAGACCACAGTTTGGAAAGGGGACCATTTTAAGTCTTGGAAAAAACACATTCAAAACAATAACACTGACAGTATTTTTAACTTGGTAGGTTTTCAGGCCTTAGCAAGTGCACTGTTTGGAATATGTTGAATATTAGAAGGAAACACTTGCCTGTGAAGACTAAAGGCCCCAGTTAGAGGCTTGATTTCCCCAGGACCCATTTTAGCCAGATACACAAGGGTGCTTATGTGTCTGGAGTTTGTTTGCAGTGGCTGGAAGTCCAGGCACACCCATTCTCTCTCTCTCTATCTGCCTTTTTCTCTCTTTCTCTCTGTTATTCTCAAATAAATAAAAATGAACAGAAAATTTTAAAAAGTATTATTCCTGCCATTGAACCTCTTTTTTTGCTCTTCTCTTCTCTCTTTCTGAGGAAACCATCATCTCCCAGAATGATTTTACAAACATCCCATTTGATTATTTTATTTACAGAATTGAGAAAATTTGTTAATCTTACATAGTTTCTGTGTACTCTTAAATCAAAAATTAATAGTAATATTTTAATGGTAATATTAAACTTGTAGATGTTGCTGGAATTTTGTTTCTTTTTTCCCAATTTTTATTAAAATTTTCCATGATTATATAATATATTCCATGGTAATAACCTCCCTGCCCCCACTTTCCCCTTTGAAATTCCATTCTCCATCATATCCCCTCCCCATCTCAATCAGTCTCTCTTTTATTTTGATGTCATGATCTTTTCCTTCTCTTATGATGTTCTTGTGTAGGGAGTGTCAGGCACTGTGAGGTCATGGATATCCATGCCATTTATGTCTGGAGGGAACACATTGTAAGGAGTCCTACCCTTCCTTTGGCTCTTACATTCTTTCCGCCACCTCTTCCACATTAGACCCTGAGCCTTGGAAGTTGTGATTGAGATGTTACTCAGTTCTCCAGTCACTTCTTTCCAGCACCAAGATACCTTGTGAGTCATCCCAAGGTCACTTCCATCTGAAAAGAGAAGATTCTCTCTCAATGCAAGAGTAGCATTAATATAAGGGTATGAATATTAAGAAAAGTGCTTACCAATTGGAGGGCAGTTGGTTTCCACCGTGACAGATGTGCCACTATTGCAACCGTTGGCTCATATGGCCTGGCTGGCCAATTATAAGGCTTGCAGTGCCCACTGCTGAGTACCTTCACTGGTGATATCTCTTTCTACCATTGAACTACATGTAGAGTGGCTCCTTCCAGTTTACTGTCAGCTGGTCTACATGAAGGAGGTTATCAGTTCAGTTCCAGCAATATTTCTCAGTGGTCTTGCAGCCCATGTATGTAGAGTCTTCAGCAATAGGGTCTTACCATCGATTCCTGGTGGGAAACCAAGGACCTCATCAATGGCTTATAATGCCTTGGGAGCATCAGGGAACTCCCTGGCCAACAACTCACTAGAGGTATCCCATCCCTGGCACTGAAAATTTTCTAGCAACAATCTATGGCTCCTGAGTGTTCCATTGTTCAAAACCAGAGGATTCCGTATTATTTATTTGCATCCTCTTAGATTTGATTAGCCCTCCATCCACTTTTCCTTTACTCAATCTCTTTCCCTAACCTCACTTTGGGACTTTTCACCCCCTTTAATCTGTTCTTCTACATATATATATGCATATATACATATGCAATACTAACCTATTAAGTACCCTCCTCCCTTCCTTTCTCTTCCCTTTAATTTTGTTATTTTTTAAACATTTCATGCACTGTCTCTCATTCCTCAGTTCTTGACCTCTAGTTTTTGTTGTTATTTTTTTTTTTTTTTGTTGTTGTTGTTTTTGTTCTCTGACATCATTTTTGCCACTCTGGGCCTCTTACATGTTTCCATTTCTGGACAATAAGCTACTCTATATTTAAAACATTTCTTTTGTACCTGTAAGGATAAACATTCCTTATACCAATTGCAACATGATGTGTTTGAGAAATAGCAATTTCTAAAATGTTTACACAAATGTTTTATCTCTCCCTTAATACAGCTATTTAAAGATTATCATACCATATTTTTGTTCATTTTTAGGTAGCCCCAGTAATTTCCATTTCTTTGTTAGTGGCATAATAATTGCACCCATATTAAAGACACAGGATTTCTAGGATCTCAAACCAGATGATATTCTTTACCCATTTACCTTCAAGTATTAATGAAAGACATGGACTTGTATGTAGAATCTATTAATTTTGCTGATTCTTTTGACATATTATATGTTACTGTTTTGAGATTGGGTACAACTCAGATGTAGAATCCCAGGAGAGTATTGCAAGAGTTTAGAAATTCTACAAAAATGTTAAATAGGAATATATAATCTTTATACAACTTATAACAGGGAAATACATAGTTTTTGTTGTAAGTCATGTGTCCACTAATAGTATTTACTGTGAGGCAATTAAGTGTCCAGTACCTTGGGAAATGAGAGTTACTGTTTTGGATGTTCTCAACTAAAGCATACAAATAGAAAAAGACCAACTGGGAGTAAAGTAGCAGATTTTAGTTTCTAAAACAGCTGATGTGAACAAAGTCATCTTTAGAGAACAAGCAATTTTATCTCATTGTTTGTAAGGAAAAATGTACTTATTTGAAAAAATATTTGAGACTAAAAATTAACTTAGTGAAGTACATCCAAGATGTATGACTTTGATATTTGGAGTTTATTAATATCAATCATCATTCTTTCTAGGGATTAGAGATTTCCCAAAACTAATATAATAAAGTTCATTTGGTTTATGTTTCTTGAGATGGTTCAACAGATAAAGGTGATGTTACCCCAGAAATGTACACAAATATGCATAAATACAAAGTGACAATGATGACTCTACAATGGTAAGTATTGCTATAATAATCTGAAGCTCCTGGGTAAGCTAGCTCCTGGGTAAGCACACAAACACACACACAGAGAAGCACACACACAAACATGTAGAGAGAGAAATTATTAAGAATTATATAGGTGTTGCCCTGTGGCTTATGTCCTGACCTGGATTTCTATAAATGATTTCAATGAGATTAGGAGATCAAAGTTTCCCTGGTGCTTGTTGACTTTTTGTCATTCTTGATGACTTCCATAGCTCTGAGAGAAACCTGCATTTAAAATGAAGAGCAGTCCAAGACAGACAACATTTAAGGTAGTCCTCTGCTTCATGTGTACATGTACCTACACATTTATGAACTCCTATACCACATAAAATTTCAAAGTACAGAAAATAAATTGTTAAAAGTGATAGGGATACAACTGAAAATTTAAGTCTCTTAGAAACATGAAGCATACTTTGTTAAAGTTTTGCCCTTTGAGACAGTTCAATTGCAAATTAATTTGTGAGGCAGAAGATACTAAAGGAAAAGATAATTTCAAAATAAATTTGTAAATAGAATACACAACTGCTAAAATTATTGGAAGAGTTCCCTCTTAGTCCTTTTAATTGTGCATAGGAGAAATCATTAATACAGAATGCAGAATTTAACTTTCAACTTACTAAGTGGTCACAAGTTGTCTGTACAAAGTGTGGGATACACGACATAAAACAGATATGATAGTCATCTGCACTACCTCCAAATTCCTGTTATATTTTTGCATGGAGACAGACATTTGTATGAATTATAATAGTTAATATACTGTTATATCAAAAGCACTCTAAACACATATGCTAATTAAGAGATATGTACTGGGCATTTTGAAAACTGTCCATCTTACAGGAAAATTTTGGATGTAAGATATAAAATCTCAGATCCAGATAAAAAACGTTGGTGCAATAATCTGAAGACAGTAAACTATATTCCAGTCAGTTTAATAGGTTGTTATGTGCATCCTTATATTTTCTACTCTCAGGATGAGAAATACTTTAAATATATATAAATAAATAAATATATATATATATATATATATATATACATTATATATATATTATATTATTATATTATATTACTATTATATATATATTTCAAATATCCTCAAGCCTTTACTGGAATTATTACATGTGTCTTGTGAGTGAGAATGATTTTCTACATCTTTCCTTTATAAGGATGAGAAAGTGATGTCTTCAATGTTCAGTATCTAACACTGTGTCTATTAATAGTACTCCAAGAAGAATAAAAATCCACAGCATCATGATGGAGCATTTGCCAAAACAGTAGGTTTCTATATGATTTATATATTTTTTAGACAATGGCACACCGAGAAGACATAAGTTGTTAAATATAAATTTTAGTACCAGGGATGGGATATCTTCAAGTGATTTGTTGTCCAGAGAGGTCCCTAATTCTATGCCCCCCCCCAAAAAAATTGCAGGCCATTTCCAGGCTCTTGGTTTTGCACTAGGAATAGAAGGTAAGACTCTATTGCTGATGATTGCACATACTTAGGTGGCAGGGTCACTGAGAAATTGGACCGGAGCTGTGCTCTAAACCTCATCTGTGTAGACCAGCTAACAGAAAAAATGCTACACTTTATACAGCTCCATCAGACAGAGAGAAAGTTGTCATTAGTAGAGGTAAACAAAACACCCAACAAGGCTTAAGTTTGGCCAGCCAGGGTAAATGAGCCAATGGTTGCAATAGTGCCATGTCTGTTATGGAGGAAATCATCATCTCTCTAATTGAACTGGAAGCCCCCTCCACAGGAGGGAAGAAATGGCTGATACTGAAAACTTGTCATGGGGCAAGCCATAAGTCCTAGGGGTGGAATGCCTTGATAAATGTATATATTATCCTTATCAAAGCGCCTTATCAAAGCGCCTTGTAAGCATTTCTTGCAACATTCTTACCCATATCTCCATGCTACTCTCATTTCTGTTTATAGAAGCTTCCTTCTTCAGATAATCATGACATCTGAGGGGAGGCAAAAGGCAACATAATAATAAGAAGAAATGACACAGGAGTGGTCACCACTGAAACAACTCCATCCTAACTTCCAATGATCATGATCCATTGCAGAAGAGGTGACAGAAAGAATGTCAGAGTCAAAGGAGGGCTAGGATGCCTTCAATGCACTATTCAAGAGAAAATATGGCCTCAATATCCATTACCTCACAGTGCCAGGCACTACTTAAACAAAGCCATAATAATTGGAGGAAAAGCTGACTACATCAAAATAAAGGAGTAATTGATTGGGAGAGGGATGAGATATAATTTAGAGTGGATTTGTGAAGGGGGAGGGACATATCATGTTTTTTTGTCTATAATTATGGAAGTTGTCAATAAAAAAACTGAAAATATACCCCTTTTGGGGGGGTGGAGAGATCACTGAACAGTTAAGTTTTGTCTATGAAGCCTAAAGACCCTGGTTCAAAGTTCAATTCACCAATACCCATGTAAACATGATAAATAAGGTAGTGCATACATCTGGAGTTCATTTGCTGTGCCTAGAGGGCCTGGCACACCAATTTCCTCTATCTTCTGGTTTGTTTCTGTCTCCTCTCTCTCTCTCTCATAAATATTAATAACTTTTTATTGACAACTTCCATAAATATAGACAATATACCATCATCATTATCCCCTCCCACTTCTTAGCAATTACAAATACTGGTACTTGTGCTGGGGAGATGTATCAGTCACAAACAAGTGCTTCTATGTAAGGCCTACCAATATAGGATTCATTACTTACTGCCCATGTAAAGCCATATGCACATAGTGGCTCAAATATCAAGAGGTTTTTTTTTTTTTCCTTTTTTCTTTTTACAGTGGCAACATGTCCTTGTTTGCCCATTTTCCTTCTCTCTCTCTCTGTCTCTTTCTCTCCAATGAAGAAATAAAATGTTTCTTTAAAACGGAGAGGATGAATAGATAACCAAGATGGTATATGTACACAATCGAATTCTACACAACAGTAAGAAAAAAAAAAAAGAGACATAATGAAATTTGAAGAGAAATGGTTGACCATAAATATATAATTCTTAGTGAACACATCCAATTGCAGAAAGATAAATGTCACATGGTCCCCCTCACCTGTAAGTCCCAACTTCAATCAGCCCAATGTTCATATACCTCATAACACTCTCAAGAACCAGAAATGGGGGGGGGGGCAAATGCTGGATTAGAGGACATAAAACTGACCTCAATGTTAATGGTACACCCTGAAAGACAGAGTAAATGGTTGAACCTTAGTCAGTTCCTTAGGGGAACATCTCAATTAAATTAATCCCCTCTTTCCTTCTGCCTCTTCTATTTACCTTCTTTATATTACCTATCTTTCCTTCATTATTTTCCAAGGTTCTGGCCTGTAACTCCCTGTACCAGCCTGTGGCTAACATTCACAATGAGCTGTTAAACAGAGAAAACTACAGGGTTTCCCAAAAGTAGGAAGATTTCTGTCCAAGTACTTGATGACCCACCAAAAGTTACTCATAAGACTCTTAGTCTGAAGACACCATAGGTATTGGCATGGAACATGAAGTGACCTGGTTACAATTTGGAAGGGATTAAGTCCCCAGAGTGTTGGTTAATCTAGTGCCAGAAAGTATTACATAAGTGAATAGGGAAATTGACCAACATACGTACAATCAACTCAATGTCTAGGCTACCAGCAGCAAACAACCTAATGTGATGATCACCCAGATGCAATAATGGCAAAGAGGCATGCTCTTTTTTGGCTAAGTGATCCACTGAGTGGGAAACAAGTCAGAACCATATCCAAAAAATGAGCTTTCCCTCCACTAGCAAGCTCCCACCAACTGTGGGCTACAAGAGGGCTGACTTCACTTTCGACTGGACAATATTCTTCTCGTTTTCAGATGGACACAGATCCTGACAAGGGAATCAGCCCATCATTCCTCAACAGGGCTCAAGGTGAAAACAACTGGGGAACTGGGGAAATGAGGAAGAGCTCTGCTGTCTTGGTGAACCTGATGCCACAACAAGGGTAAAGGAGACAGACACCAAACCCTCAACTCCTACAAACCAGATATCCAGAGATATAGAGGACCCACAGCTCAAAATGAACCCAACACAAGTCAGGAAAACTTGTGGAGGAGGAGGCAGAAAAATTGTTTGATAATCAACTTGGGTCATTATGCATAGAGACATTGCCTCTCACCCATAACTGATGGCTAACCCCATAAAGCATGACCTATATTGCCCAACAAGGAGGGTCCACATGGATAGAAAAGGACAGGGAAGAGGGTAATGATGGTACCAATATGACTGTGTATACACTGTGTACATAACTCATAAAAAATGGAGGGGACTTGAGCATGAGAAATCTTTGGCTTTTATGATGGTTGTTAAAAGAAGAAATCAAAAATTGATTGTTGGGAGCTATGTTTATTTTAGTGGGTATATAGATTCCTGTCAAAATCCTCTCCACCTGCCCAAGAGGCCTTTACAAGAATCCATTTGATATTGAAAGAAAAATATCTGGGTGCTAAAGTTTTTCTCTAGTATTTAAAGTGCTGGCCAGCAAAGCCTAAGGACTCTGGTTTGATTCCGCATAAGCCACATGTACAGGTGGTTTAGGCATCTGGAGTTTGTTGCCAGTAGATGGAGGCCCTGGCCAAAAAAAAAAAAAAAAAAAAAAAAAAAAAGGCACAGTCAAGCAAGTCACAAGAATTCCTGCTACAGGTATGGAGACAGGCTCCAGGCTCCAAGTTAAAAGCATTTGGTTGCTTAGTCTGCTGCCCCAATTCAATTCCTCAGTACCAGTGAAGATAAATCCAGATGTACAAAGTAGCACATGTATGTGGAGATTGTTTGCAGTGGTAAGAAGTCCTGCTGCTCCCATTCTCACTTACATACTTTGCCATTAATTAAACAATTGAAAGAACTTACAAAAGAAAATAACCAAGAATGCCTGACAGTGCCCATCCTCTGTAAGACCATAAAGTAAAAGTTTTGTGCTTTCCCTGACCAGTTCCAAGGCCATGTATCAAGGAATACATAGGGAAAATACCACCCCATAATTACCTGCAGTAGGTAACCAATCAAGCAACATCATCAACTAAAGATGGTGGACTTTGCCTCTGGAGTTGCATTGCCACTTTGTTGTTTTGCCTCTTTCTTGTCTTTCCTCTTCCATTACATTGCCCCTTGCTCTTGCTAAGATGTTGCCTACTACCTTGCCTCTTGCCTTGCCTTGACTTGCCTTTTTTGTAATCATGCCCTAAATGCCTTGACTTGTCTTGCCTTACCATGCTGTTGAATTGCTTTGCCTCTACCCTTCCCCTGCCTTGCATGTTGCATTGCTTTGCCTCTTCACTAGCCTTGTGGTGTCCTTGGCTTGCCTTGCCTTGCCCTACCTTGCCTTGCTTCACCCATTGCTTTCCCTGGAGTGCTACATTTCCGATGCCCTTGCTTTTCCATTTGTCTTATCTCTTGACTGCATTGCCTTCCTTTGCCTTCTCTCTTGCCATGCCTGCCTTTTCATCTTGCCTCTTGGTTGGCCTCTTGCCCTTCCTGTGTCTTGTCTTCCCTGGTGCCTTATTTGCCTCTTGCCTCGCATTATCTCTTGTCTTGCCTTCCCTTTTGTCTGGCCTGGCTCTTGCTTTGCCTTTCCTTGCCCCTTTCCTCGCATGACCTCTTGGCTATACTCTTGTGCCTTTCCTGCATTACCAACTTTCCTTAAACTCCTCTTTTCTTTCTTAACTCTTTCAAAATATTGCTTCTTGCTTGACCTTTAAATTGCTTGGCCTATTCCCTTGCCTGACCTCTTGCCTTGCCTCTTGTCTGGCACCTTGCCTTGCCTTATGTATTCTTGCTTTGCCCTGCCTTGACTTGAATTGCCTGGCCTGGCTTTGCCTTCTGTATGGCCTTGTTTCTTGGCATGCCTAGCCTCTAGACTTGCCAAGCCTCTTGCCTCTTTTATGTCCTCTTGTCACCTGCCTGGCTGCTTTCTATTCTGGCCACTTGTCTTGCCTGACCCTGGTCTTTTCTGGCCTCTCTTGCCTTTCCTTGATTCTTCCCGAGCTATGCCCCTTGCCTCATGCATTGCATTTAGTTTTGTCTTGCTTCACCTTTAGCATTACCTGGCTCATTGCAGTTGCTCCATGCTTCTTTCATGACCTCTTTCCTTGCCATGCCTCATTCCAAGACTTCCTCTTACCTTTCCTTGCCTTGCATCTTCCACTTCTTTGCCTTACCAATTTTCTTGCCTTATGTGGCTCCTTCCGTTGCCTCATGTGGCCTCTTCCCTTGATTTGCTTGTCCTCCTGCCTTAACCAGCCTTGCCTGGCCTGGCTCGTGCTTGGTCTGTTATCTTGCCTTGCTGTTGCCTCTTACCTTCCCTGCCTTGTTTTGCTTTACCTCTTCCTTTGGTTTGCCTCACTGCTGTCCTTGCCTCACCTTGCATCTTTCTTTGCCTCTTTCTTTTTCTGGCCACTTGCCTAAAATGAGCTCTTGCCCTACCTCAACTTGTCCACGGCCCTGCCTTGACTCTTTCCTGCCCTCTTGTATTACCTTACCTCTTCCCTCACCTTGCCACTTGCCTCACCTTCCCTTGCCTTTTGCCTTTTCTTGCTGTGCCTGAACACTACCCTTGCCTTCCTTCTCCTTGCCTCTTGCTTCAGTTGCTTTACCTTTTCCCTCGTCTCTTGTTTTTTCCTTGACTCTCACCTATTGCTTTGCCTTGCTTCTTGACTTTCATTTCATCTTGCCTTTCCATCCTTTCCCTTTCCTTACTTCTTTCTATCTTTTTGCTTTCCTTTCTCTTTTTTGTTCTTTATGGTATTTTTTTAATGGAGCACATATATTTTGGGAAGTAGGGGAGAGAGTAAGACCAATGCATTTACCATTGATTACCACATAACTTAGATGTGCCAAAGGATGCAAAACATTGTTTGTGATAACCAAATATAAGACACAATTGTAGTTCACTGTAAGATGAACAATACTATCTCTAGGATTGTAATGCAAGAAAAATCAATCATGTATCCCCCATGTGACATAGAAGCAGGAATGTGATTATAGGATGTAAACACAGAGCAATACATAATATTAATCCTGCCTCCTAACAAACAAACACATATATCACAATCAAATTTAAAGGAGGAAGCAGATGCCAAGAAGTGCTTTTTACAATCAAGAGGCATAGGCTTTTGGTGGTGATACAAATGTGCTCACTTGGGGGCCCATGAAAAATAATAAGGCTTTTTAAACAACATGGTGTGCTAATACAAAAGAAACATTTCACTGTGCCTTAAGGATTTGACTTGAGATTTACATATGTTGAATTAAAAGAAGTAAAGGTATTTACCTTTGTCACAGTCTTCATCACAAGGAGGGTACTGCTATGTGCTTTTGGACAGAGTGTCTTGACCAGGGTTCCTGACAGAGCCGACTTCAAGGCAAGAAATTTACATATAAAGGAGAGACTGTCAAGTTACTGTGACTAAGACATTATAGCCTTAAAAGGCTGTTTTGTTAAAAAACATGGTGAAAACAAATGCTGGCAAAGTAATTGAAGGAAACAGAAACAAATACAAACATCACACATATGACAATAAAAGCAAAATATGTACATTGACAAAGATAGACATATCTAGATATTGAAATAGGTATATGTATGTTGAGATGAAATCATGTAGTCCTGGCTATTGTCAAATTCTCTATGTAGTCAAGTATCACCTGGAGTTTCATGGTCCTCCTGCCTCCAACCTAGTGCTGGGATTAGAGGAGGATGTGTGCACATCAGATTTATTTAGTGCTGGGATCACATAAGAACTTTCTGCATATTAGCTTTGCGGTTTACAAACTGATCTCATATCCTGCCCCACAAATTCAAGTCAGCGTGTTTGGCAGAGAAAATACTCTGATTACCTAACGTTATAAACTCTTGGAGGGAGACAATATGCTATAGCTTGAAAAGGTGAAAGGCAGGATTCTGTGAGCACGATGCACATTTGAATGAGTCAGTTGTACTCTTGGGACTTTTGGACTACTTAGGCTTATCCACATACTGCTCTATACAACCACCGTAATTATATCTTCAGATACGATGACTGAGTTTAGTCCTCGGATCCAGGTGACAAGCATTGAATGTACATATAGCCATTTTTTTTTTTTTGCAACATCAGTATGATTCTGTGGAGTCAAAATGAAGGGAAATCTTAATTATTTGGATTTATTAATGCCAAGGAGAGTGTATCAGCCTTTGTCTTTAAATGACTTCTCTCAAGTTGCCCCAAAAATGTGCAGCTCAGCTATATGTGAGCATATCGTTTATAGAAAATTCAAATGGCACTGTTTATTGATACAAAGAGAATAGAGACATTAATTCAAAATCATCAAAATGTAATCCTCTTTTTGATGACTGTCAGACACCTAATTTCTATGATTATATAGAGGTAAACAATCAATTTGAAGTGTATTATCTCTTGTTTATTTCTTGGTATCACAAGGGTCATACAGGAGTTTCAACCTGTAACGGCAGAGCTGTGTGGATATCTCTAAAAACTAATATTCAGGATGAAGAGTAGCACCAGAAGGCTCCCCATCTGCATGGCTGCAGTGTTCCTGCTATTGTAGAACAAGGTATGGGAAAGTAACTGATTAAAGTTCCTGTCTGCAGAAGACACAGATGATTGATTTTTTCAGATTAATGAAGGGACACATTTTTAAGTAATGACTGGAGACTTTCATCAATTTGATATTTACATTATGTATCTCAGTTGAAGAGAAAATTCAAATGACAGAGAGTAAGTTGCAGGAAGATTATTGTATTAAAACAAAATCATGTATTAAACTAAAACCAATGATTTTCTATAACAACCAGATATTTTTGCAAATATATCACAATCTAAAATGCCCAAAAACATGGGCTTAGCCACCTATATGTTGCCCATACTCATGTTCATGAAAGCAACACAAATTACATTCATTGACACAAACACAACACACACACAAACACACACTCACACACACACACACACACACTCCTGAAAGCAGAAGTGTGATTGTTTGGGAAGAGAAAAAGTTTGAGTGGAAGTGGGGCAGGTACAAGAAGGATAATGGCTCACTGAATTTGATGAAACTATACTTTAAAATTCAATGAAACAGTCAAAATAAATTAGGCAAAAGGACCCTTTACAGGCATCTTGGAATTTTCAATACAATATGTAACAAAAATAAATCTAAATAAAATTTAAGATTGAAATAAAGGGTGACTAATCAATTATAAATGAACATAAGTGCAGTCCTTGGGCATGCCTTTAATTCTGGCAGTCTGGAGGCAGTGGTAGGAGAATCATTTGACCTCAAGGACAGCCTGAGTTCAGACACAGAGTTCCAAGTCATCCTGTGCTGAAATAAGAAGTTACTGGGGAAAAACAAAACCTGAATTGAGGTTCCCAGGATGTTATTACTGAAGCACACCTGAAATGACCCAAAATGAATCAGGGGAATTTGCATAAGAGGTGCCTAAAGAATGTTAGAGCCACACTTGGGTCATTATGCAAAGAGACAATGCTTCTTACCCATAACTTATGGCTAACCCCATGATGCATGACCCATATTCCCCAATGATGAGGCTCCCGGCAAAAGGGGGAGGATGGTGAAGAGGCTAATGATGGTGCCAACATGACTGTATACACACTATGTACATAAATATTAAAAAAAAAATACCTCAAAATGGCTATCCTTGAAATGTAACATGCCCTGCAGAATCATACATGTAGTCACATAAGTTTCAGTTCCTGTTTGGCTCTAGCCCAACATCCATAAATCTTTTTTTTTTTAATTTTTTTTATATTTGAGAGAGAAAGAGAGACATTGCTTATGGGCACACCAGGGCCTCCTCCAGCCACTGCAAATGATCTCTAAGTGCATGTGTCACTTTGTGTATCTTATTTTATGTGGGGAATCAAACCCAGGCCCACAGACTTTGCAAGCAAGTGCTTTAAGCACTGAGCCATTCCCTGAACCCTCAGCTCTAAGATTTGTTCTATCCCAACCTGCTGCTGTCTGCTTTTCAAAATTCTTACTATATCCTCAATGCATCTTCAGGTTGTGCTTTTTGGAAGCCAGTTATTTGTTTACTCTCCCCAATTCTTACATGGAAATCAGTTTATTTAGGGAATTCACCTCTTCTAAAGTTATTAGAAATAAACTGCATTCTCCTAGGAAAAAATAACTCCATGTCATTGAGATTTTTACATTTACCCACTCAAAGTTAAATCAAGTAATTTCTTATCATTTTTTAAAATTGCCTCTGCTTTGTTATTTCCCCCTTTCAGCTTCTCATTTATATACATGCGTTTTTTTAAATTTAATTTATTAGTTTTCTTTTCAAAATACAGTCAGTTTGGTACCATTATTTAGGCTCATCTGTGATCTACCCCCTACCATTGGACCCTCCTTGTTGATGAAAATGGGTCTTGCATTGGAGACTTACCCCCAGTTATTGGTATGATAAATGTCTCTGCAAATCATGACCCAACATGTGACTCTAACATTCTTTCCGCCCCCTCTTCCGCAAAATTTCCCTGAGCCATGTTGGGTTCATTTTTGGTCTGCTGCAGTGCTGAGGTGTTGGGGGCCTCTGAGGCTCTGGCTCTCTGATTTGGTAGGAGTTGAATTTTCTCTGTGTTGATCTCCTTCCCCTTTGTGCTGGTATCCAGTTCACAGGAAAACATCAGCTTGCTTGTTTCGCCAGTTGTCCTTAGTGTCAGTTGGGCCCCTTCTGAGGTATGTTGGGGCAGCTCTCTTCTTAGGATCTGCATCTATCTGGAAAAGAGAAGCAGATTCTCCAACGGAGAGTAAGTTAGCACCTGGAGAATTGAGATAACGCTTACTTTTTTGATAGACAGTATGATAGGTGTAGGCCCTCTTATATCCCGTGATTGATGGTAGCTTGATATTGTAGAGAGGGCTTGTATTTGGGTATGGTTCTGACTTGTTTCCCAGCTCCAGCTTTGGGTCTAGTACCCCTGAGTGGATCAGTTAGCTAAATCAAGAGCAATTGTTTCCTCACCATGGCTGTGTACCACTATTGCAATTGTGTGGGCATCACCTCAGGTTATTTGTTGCTAATTAGGTTAACCAATGCATTGCTTGGACAGATCTTGGTCATTTCCCCCAGTCGCCTATGTAGCGCTTTCTGACACTAGACACGCTGACTGGGGACTGACTCTCTCCTGGCTTCCAGCCATGTCATTCCATTTTACGCATCAGCTGCATATGGAGTCTTCAGCAATAGGGTCTTACCACTGGCCTTTGGTGGGTCATCAAGTACTCTGACAGCAGTCTGTCATTGAATTGGGAAACCTTGTAGGTTTCTCTGATCAAAAGCTCATTGTGGATGGTAGGCCCAAGCTGGAAGTGTGGGTTACAGGTCAGTGTTCACTAAGAAATTGAGGAAAAACGTAACTAATATAAAAGAGTTAGAGGGAGAGAGATACAGGGGAGAGGGGGAGAGGGAGGGAGGGAAGATGAAGGAGATTTAAGTCAGTCTTGATCCTACCCTCTCCAGTGTCTTGTGGTTCAGGTGTTTCCTGTAAGGGTCTAGTGAAGGTTCAGCCATTTGGTCTGACATTTAGAAAGTAGAATTTTATGGTACCATTGCCGTTTGGGTCCAGATTACTGTTTTCCACCCTTTGATGCCTTCCCCGCCCTCCCATCCATCTTATTATCTAGTCCATGAGGTGCTTGCTGGGTATGTAAGGTATCTTGGGTAGATTCAGGTTAGGTGGTGTAGATGAGTGAGACTATGTGTCGATTTTTTTTTCTGTGATTGGGTAAGTTCACTGAGAATGATCTGTTCCAGGTTCAACCATTTTTCCTCAAATTTCTTTATGTTGTTTTTTCTTACTGCTGTATAGAATTCAATTGTGTAGATGTACCACATCTTTGTTCTCCATTCTTCTAATGATGGACATCTGGGTTGATTCCAGCCCTTAGCTATTACAAATTGAGCTGCTACAAACATGGTTGAGCAAATCTCTCTGGCTTTTGGTTGAAGGTTTTAGGGTAGATGCCCAGTAATAGTACATCTGGGTCGGTTGGTATTTCTATAGTCAGGTTTTTCAGGAGTCTCCATATTGCTTTCCAAAGTGGTTCTACCATCCTGCATTCCCACCAACAGTGAATGAGTGTCCCTGCTTGCCCACATCCTCACCAGCATTTATTTTCATTTGACCTTTTGATGTTGGCTATCCTTATTGGGGTAAGGTGGAATCTCATAGTTGTTTTAGTTTGCATTTCTCTGATGATTAGGGATGATGAACATTTTCTTAAGTGTGTGTTTGCCATTTGTATCTCTTCCTCTGCGAATTGCCTGTTCAACTCTGTGCCCCATTTTGTGAGTGGGGTATTTGTCTTCTTATTGTTTAGACTTTTGAGTTCTTTGTAAATTCTAGAGATAAGGCCTCTATCAGTTGGATAACCTGCAAATATTTTCTCCCATTCTGTGGGTATTCTATTGGCTTTGCTTAATATATGCTTCTCTGTAAAGAAACTCTTCAGCTTCATATGATCGCATTGGTTGAGTGACTGTTTAAGAACTTGAGCCACTGGGGTTTTTTTCAGAAAGTCTTTTTCCATTCCTATGTCATTGAAAGTACTTCCTAAATTTTCTTCCAGCAGTTTTCGAGTTTCTGGTCTTATGTTGAGGTCTTTGATCCATTTGGATTTGAGTGTAGTGCATGGTGAAATGTGTGTATCAAGTTTTAATTTCCAGCATGTGGTTATCCAGTTTGTCCAGCACCATTTGTTGAAGATGCTGTCTTTTTTCTAGTCTATATTGTTTGGGCCTTTGTTGAATATCAAGTAGCCCTAGTTGCTTGACCCGAAATCCGGGTCCTCAAGTCTATTCCATTGGTCTATACTCCTGTTTTTATGCCAGTACCATGCTGTTTTTATTACTATAGCTTTGTGATATAGCTTTATATCAGGTATGGTGATGCCACCAGAGGTATCTCTTTTGCTGAGGATATGTTTGGATATGCGAGGCATTCTGCCTTTCCATATGAAATTTGCGATCATTTTTTCCATCTCTGTGAAGAACACTGTAGGGAATTTAATTGGAATTGTGTTAAATCTATATATTGCCTTTGGTAGGATTGTCATCTTCACAATGTTAATTGTGCCTATCCAGGAGCATGGCAGGTCTTTCCATCTTAGCAAGTCCTCCTCAATTTCTTTTTTGAGAGTTTTTATATTTTCGTTGTATAGATCTTTTACTTCCTTGGTTAATGTTATTCCAAGGTGTTTCATTTTTTTTGTTGCTATGGAAAATGGGACTATGTCCTTTATTTCTTTTTCTGTGTCTTTGTCATTTGCATACAGAAATGCTACCGATTTTTGTGCATTGATTTTTTAAACTGCTTCTTTGCTATAGGAGTTAATCACCTTCAGGGGTTTTGGGATGTAGTCACTCAGGTCTCTTACATATACAATCATGTCATCAGCGAATAGAGCTAACTTAACTTCTTCCTTTCCAAATTGTACCCATTTTATTTCCTTCTCCTGCCTTATTGCTTGGGCTAGGACTTCCAGAACTATATTGAAAAGCAGAGGTGAGAGAGGATATCCCTGTCTTGTTCCTGATCTCAATGGGAATTCCTCCAGCTTCTCTCCATTAAGTATTATTTGGGCCTTTGGAGCTTTGTATATTGCCTTCATTATGTTAAGATGTGAACCAGCCATGCCGATTCTCTCCAATGTTTTGATCATGAAGTGATGTTGTATCTAGTCGAAGGCCTTTTCTGCATCTATCGAAATGATCATGTGGTTTTTATATTTAAGCTTGTTTATGTGGTGTATTACACTGACAGATTTTCATATGTTGAGCCACCCTTGTGTTCCTGGCATAAATCCCACTTGGTCAAGGTGGATAATGCTTTTGATGTGTTGCTGGATTCGGTTTGCGAGTATTTTTTTTTTTTTTTTCTGATACATGTTCTTCCTTTTTTTAATTTTTTATTTTATTTTATATTTAATTTATTAGTTTTCATTTCAGTGAATACAGGCAATTTGGTACCATTATTTAGGCTCATCTGTGATCTACCCCCTCCCATTAGACCCTCCTTGTTAATGAAAATGGGTCATGCATTGTGGAGTTAGCCCCCAGTTATTAGTATGATAAATGTCTCTGCAAATCATGACCCAACATGTAACTCTGACATTCTTTCCGCCCCCTCTTCCGCAAGATTTCCCTGAGCCATGTTGGGTTCATTTTTGGTCTGCTTCAGTGCTGAGGTGTTGGGGGTCTCTGAGGCTTTGGCTCTCTGATTTGGTAGGAGTTGATTTTTCTCTGTGTTGATCTCCTTCCCCTTTGTGCTGGTATCCAGTTCACAGGAAAACATCACCCTTGCTTATTTCGCCAGTTGTCCTTAGTTTCAGTTGGGCCCCTTTTGAGTGGGCTTGTGTTTGGGTATGGTTCTGATTGTTTCCCAGCTCCAGCTAAGGGTGTAGTACCACTGAGTGGATCAGTTAGCCAAATCAATAGCAATTGATTCCTCATCATGGCTGTGTACCACTGTTGCACTTGTGTGGGCATCACATCCGGTTATTTGTTGCTAATTAGGTTAAACAATGTGTTGCTTGGACAGATCTTGGTCATTTCCCCCAGTCGCCTATGTAACGCCTTCTCAAAAGTCTAAACAATAAGACAAATACCCCACTCACAAAATGGGGCACAGAGTTAAACAGGCAATTCGCAGAGGAAGAGATACAAATGGCAAACACACACCTATGAAAATGTTCATCATCCCTAATCACCAGAGAAATGCAAATGAAAACAACTATGAGATTCCACCTTACCCCAATAAGGATAGCCAACATCAAAAGGTCAAATGAAAACAAATGCTGGCGAGGATGTCGAGAAGCAGGGACACTCATTCACTGTTGGTGGGAATGCAGGATGGTACAACCACTTTGGAAAGCAATATGGAGACTCCTGAAAAAGCTGACTATAGAAATACCAACAGACCCAGTTATACCATTACTGGGCATCTACCCTAAAACCTTTAAACCAAAAGCCAGAGAGATTTGCTCAACCATGTTTGTAGCAGCTCAATTCGTAATAGCTAAAAGCTGGAATCAACCCAGATGTCCATCATTAGAAGAATGGATAACAAAGATGTGGTATATCTACACAATGGAATTCTATACAGCAGTAAGAAAAAACGACATAAAGAAATTTGAGGAAAAATGGTTTGCGAGTATTTTGTTGAGCATCTTTGCATCTATATTCATTATGGAAATAGGTCGGTAGTTTTCTTTTCTTGTGGCATCTCTGCCTGGTTTTGGGATTAGGGTGATACTAGCTTCATAGAAGGAGTTGGGTAGCTTTCCCTGTTCTTCAATTGTGTGGCACAGTTTTAGGAAGATTGTTTTGAGTTCTTCCATGAAGGTTTGATAGAATTCGGCTGGGAATCCATCTGGTCCTGGACTCTTCTTTTTTGGAGGTTTTTTTTTTTTATTACTTTTTCAATCTCCATGAGTGTGATGGGTTCATTGAGGTGATTGATCTGCTCTGAGTTTAGCTTTGGTAGATGATATGCATCCAGAAATTTATCCATCTCCTCCACATTTTCCAGTTTTGTGGAGTAGAAGTTTATGAAATAAGTCCTAATGATTCTGCTGATTTCACTGTCTGTTGTGATCTCTCTTTTTTTATTTTGAATTTTGTTAATTTGGAGTCTCTCCTTTTTTTGCTTGATCAAATTGGCCAGAGGTTTGTCAATCTTGTTTATTTTTTCAAAGAACCAGCTCTTTGTTTTGTCAATTGCCTTAATTGTTTCCTTGGTTTCCAGTTCATTAATTTATGCTTTGATTTTAATTATTTCTTTCCTTCTGGAGCTCTTTAGGTTGGATTTTTCTTGTTTTTCCAATGCCTTTAGGTGGATGGTTAGGCTATTGATTTAGGATCTTTCTGTCTTTTTTATGAAGGCATTGAGTGCTATGAATTTTCCCCTGAGGACTGCCTTCATTGTGTCCCATAAGTTTTGGTATGATGTGTTCTCATTGTCATTCAATTGCAGGAATTTTGCAATTTCATTTTTTATTTCATCCACTATCCATTTATTGTTTAAGAGTGTGCTATTCAGTTTCCAGTTGCTGTTGGGGTTCTTGTTGTTTTTTTTTTTTTGTTTGTTGGTTTCTAGGAATATAGCATTATGATCTGATATCATGCAGAAAATTATGTCGATTTTCCTAAATATGTGGAGGCTGTCTTTGTGACCCAGTATATGGTCTATTTTAGGGAATGTTCCATGGGCTGCTGAGAAGAATGTGTAGTCTGTGGATTTGGGATGGAAAGTTCTGTAGATATCTGTTAGGTCCAATTGCTCTATGGTTTTGTTGAGCTCTCTTACTTCCCTGTTGAGGTTCTGTTTGGATGATCTGTCTATTACTGATAATGGTGTGTTAAAGTCTCCAGCTATGATGGTGTTGGTGGTTATTTCTGTTTTATTGTCAAGTAGGTTTTGTTTTATGAACTGTGGTGCCCCTGTGTTTGGTGCATACAGATTTATGATTGTAATATCCTCTTGATGGATTGTTCCCTTTATAAGTAGGAAGTAGCCTTCTTTGTCTTTTTTGATTGTTTTTGGCTTGAAGCCAACTTTATCTGATATTAATATAGCTACACCTGCTTGTTTCTTATTCCCATTTGCTTGGAATATTGTTCTCCACCCTTTCACCCTGAGGAGGTTTCTGTGTTTAGTGGTAAGGTGGGTTTCTTTGAAGGCAGCAGATTGAGGGGTCTAATTTTTTGATCCACCCTGTTAGCTTGTGTCTCTTGATGGGTAAATTAAGGCCATTAATGTTTAGGGTGGTAAATGTGAGATTTGATTTGAATCCTGCCATGTTGTGGTGGTAGAGGTGTGTTGGCATTTCCATGGAGTCTATTTATTTATTTATTTATTTCCTATCTATTCTGGGTTTGGTTGCTTTGATCTGCTTCTTGTAGGTGTTTGTGTTTGGTTATTTGTTTCTTCTCTGTGGAAAATTTCCTGGAATACTTTCTGTAGGTTTGGTTTTGTGTTCATATAATTGTAAAGCTGAGTTTTGTCATGGAAAGTTTTCCTTTCACCATGTAGTATAAGGGAGACTTTTGCCGAGTAGAGTAGTTTTGGTTGGAAGCTATAGTTTATTAGAGTTTGGAGAGTTTCATTCCAGGTCCTTCTGGCTTTCAGGGTTTCCATTGAGAAGTCTGAAGTAATTCTAATGGGGTTTCCTTTGAAAGTGGTGTGCTGTTTTTCCCTAGCTGCTTTTAGGACTTTTTCCTTGGTGTCAATGTTTAGAGTCTTAATGATAATATGTCTTGGTGAGTTTCTCCTTGGGTCTGGCCTGTTAGGAGTTCTGCTTGCTTTTTGTATCTTGATTGGCCTTTCTTTTAAGAGATGGGGGAAGTTTTCTTCAATTATTTTGTTAAATAAGTTCTCCATGCCTTTGGTCTGAAATTCTTCTCCTTCTGGTATTCCAATGATACTGATATTAGGGTGTTTAAGTGTATCCCACAATTCTCTCATGTTCTGTTCACAGGAACTTTTGAACTTACTGAAATTTTTGGACTCTCGAACTGTTTCTTCCATCCTGTCTTGCAGATGAGAATTTCTATCTTCCACTTTGCTGACTCTATTCTTGAGAGCCTCTAGCGAGTTTTGGACTTGTTCAATTAAGTTTGCATTTTCTACTATTTTCCTATGTATCACTTCCATCACTTTGTCCAGCTCCCTTTTTATCTCATTTTCTGATTTTCTTGATGATCCTTGGAAATCATCCTTGCATTTCTTTATGTTTTCATTTAGTGTGGCCAGCTATTTTATAAGGTCCTCCCTTTTTTCACTCTCCCTCAACTCTCTTAGCTCTCCTTGAATTCCTTAGAGTGTCTTATCATCTAGCTTAGTGATGGTAGCATCCACACGATTATCTATCCTTTGTAGCTTTCCTACCAGTTCTAGCAGTAGGTTGGTCAGGGTTTCATTGTTCATTGCTTCCACTTGATGTTCTGATCCTAAACACTCTACTATGTTTTGGTTAGATGTAATCCTTGTTGGACTAGGTGATCTGCCTGGATTTTCTTACATTTTATTTTTCACGTTATTTCTTTTGAGCTCTGTTCTAGCCATGTCAGTGTATGGCAGGTAGGTGGGTGGAGGAGCCTGGGATCTAGCTTCCTGAAAATCCAAGGCAGCCTGGGGCAGTTGCAAGCAGCCTGGGTTTTTGCTCACTCCTGCCAAAGCTGCTTATCTAGTGCCTGTTAGGGGCACCAAAGTTGCCTGAATTCTCACCCAGTAATGCACCTAAGCTGCCTGCCTTTGAGCCTGAAAGGGGACTGAGGTAGCAAGCCCTGAGGCTGCCCATACTCTGGCTGGGTATCCTGGGGCCTGAAAACAGTCTGTGCTCTCCCGCCTCAGGGGATTGGGGGATGGGTGGCAATGTACAGGTAGGGGATGGCACCTGCGCTGGCACTAGTGACTCAGTGTGGACTTTTGTGGCTCTTACTGTGGGACTGGGCCCGCTGCATGTGCAATTGTAGTGCAGAGGCAGCTGATGTGGGTACGGGATCAGGATACAGCAGAGGCTATCAGGCGGCAAGTGATGTGAGCACAGCAGCAGGGGATCTGGCAGCCGCCTATTCACAGTGGTGGTGGCCCTCCACAGGCCTGCGAACAGAGCACCATGTGGCTGGTCTACTTGCAGGATCAGAGAACAAGGGCGAGTTAGGAGGTCTCAGCTTCAGGGCAGCAGGCTGGCAGGTGTGGATGGTGGGTGCCCTATCTGAGCACATCCTCATGGGGCGTGGGGTGTGCGGAGTGTGCGTAGGTGCAGGGGGTGGGCTGGGGGCCCTGGGTGGTATGGGGCGTACGTGGCGAGTGGGGCATGCAGGGGGGCTCAGGGCACGAGTGGGGCACGGGGCGTGCCTGGGCACCTGGCGCCCAGGGTGGGGTGTGCAGGAGGTGGTGGGGAGCAAGGGGTGCGTGGGGGGGTTGCCCAGGAGGGGCGGGGGGGGGTGTGTGGAGCGCTTAGTTCGGTCGGGTGGGCACGGGGTGGTGCAGTGGGCATGGGGGTGTGTGTGGGTCGTGCTGGGGGGACGCAGAGTTGCAGGGGGTGTGGGGCACCATGGGGCGCATGGGTCTTGGGGCGTGCGGGGGACACGAGGTGCATGGGGAGGTGCGGAGCGTGCGGGGGTGGCGCAGGGCATGCAGGGGGCACAGGGGAGTGTGCAGGAGGCGTGGGGCACCTTGGTGTGTGCAGGGTTCCGCGGTGTGCACGTGGCTAGGGGCACGGTGCGCAGGGGGCGTGGGGCACACAGGAGGGTGCTGGGCAATGGGGGGTGCAGAGGAGAGTGTGGGAGGCGCGGCGCCATGGTGTATGCATGGCTAGGGGTGCTGGGTGCGCAGGGGCGGGGCGTGTGTTGGAGGCGCCGGGTTGGTGGGGGGGTTCTGGGCACGTGGGAGGCATGGGGCACGCTGGGGCGTGGGACGCTGCGGGGCGCTCAGGATGTGCAGGGGCATCGTGGGGGTGTGGCATGTGGGGGGGGCTCGTGGGCGTGGGGTTCGCAGGACATAGTGAGGCACACCAGGGCACGGGACACCGTGGGGCGCGGTGTGTGTGGGGTGCACAGGGGGGTGCAGGGGAGCGCGGTGGGGCTGCAGGGCGCACGGGGGGGGCGCCGGGGTCACGGGGCACCCGGGGCCACTGGGGTACATGGGTCTAGGTGCGTGCGGGGCCGCCCGGGCACAGGGCCACCCCAGGATGTGGCAGGGCACGGGGGGGGGCCCTGGGAGTGCATGGGTCTCAGGGGTTGCGGGCCGCGGGGGTGTGTGCTTCCCTGTTTTACCCCAATCTGTGCCCTTCCTCTTGAAAATATTTCCTAATTGCCCTCTAATAATTGCCTTATTTCCCCCTTCGTTTCTGGAATGCAGCTAGGCAGTCGCCATCTTGGCTGGAAGTCCCCCAGATTTTTTCCAAAACTAATCCTTAAGACATATACCCTACTTTTGGGTACATCCTCATGCTCAAACAATGTTTCTCATCAAAAACATATATACACACAAACACACACACACACACACACATATATATATACATACATACATACATATAAAATTCAAGCTCCATGGTTCTGTTTCCAATGTTTTCTGGGTAATTTGTACCCACACAGATATCTGAACCAATCAAAGATGTTTTCATAGGTGCTAAGACTTTATACTCTCTTGCTTGTTTTTTCTGATAATTTCTAGGTTAAATTAGTTAAGTTTATAAATCAGTTGGTACTGTTTTCAAGACTAGTAACTGGTTCTGCCTATATTTATAAATGTTAGATATTTAAAATGTGAGATGAGCCTACTTCCTATGCCTCAGATATATGGCTTATGCTGCCACAGTACAACAAAAATTTTAACGAAAGTACAAAATGAGTTTAGAAGCCTTTGTGCCATTCTTTAAGTAAGTCTATTTCAGTAATCAAATGTGCTCTATATGTACATACATCCAAGCTGATGTAACTTCCTTTCTGATTATGTTAATAACCTATGTATAAACCAAAGCCAACTGGAATCATTAGAGTAAAAAGTGTCAATATTTTGGCCTGTACTCCTATGTCATGAGGCCATTGAAGATTATATATATATATTATTATATATGTATAATTATATATATGTAATATATATATATATATATATATATATATATATATATATATATAATTAAAATCATGTCTTTTATATGTCAACAGATTAAAGCCACTAAGGTGCAGCCTTTACAGGTCCATTATCACAGACTGGAGCTGGCGGATCAAGGCATTGCCACTGAAGACCTGCCACCTGCAGCTGTCTCTCTCCCTTGATCTTACATTCTGTACTCATTTACTATACTGCTGTCCTCTACACCTCTGCTATCGCTGTGGTCTACCTGTCTTAGCCAAATAACTACCCCTCCTTTAGGAGCTGCATAGGATTCAGACCTATGCATGTCAGCTCACAATGAAGTGAGTGTGATATGGGCACAAACATGGGTGCAAGGCAAAGCACTGCAGGGGAATGTCCTTATCTTACTGCTTCTGGATTCCCTGAGAGGTATACCTGGCTTGCATGAAGGTTGGTACCATAACTGTGATCACTAATGCGTGCATCGCTCTCTGGCCACATAGGCCCTGGCTCCCTCCCCAAAATGTATCAAGGGCCAAAGTTTGTTGGACAAAGACATCCCATGGGAGGAGTCGGGTCCCTACTCCCCCAGTTGGTTAATGCCCACTGCTGCAAAGTGGGCCTCCCCCAAGGAGATGTTGGGAGCTATGAATCAAACCTCGGCCATGTTAACAGAAACTGCCATATAGCAAGTTAAGTTTCTATTTCCTCACCTATTACTCAACTAACAGTAACAAAAACTGCCATATAGAAAGTTAAGGTTCTACTTCCTCACCTAATATTCAATTACCAGGGGATCGTATGCTTGGCTGAATACTCTACAATGCTGTTGGTAGCTGATGAAGAAACAAAGGCATTGCAGCCCACCACTGAATAGCGGGCCTCCCCCTCTTTTGAATAAAAGAAGGGAGGAGATGTCGGGAGCCATAGAGCAAAAGCCTCTCCATTTTGCCTAGGCGTGCTCATAAACTGACTCATTACTTAGAAAGCTGGTCCATCCAGCTTTCTGCTAGGTACTTCTGGAACCGGTCAGCAGACTGCTTACAGAATCTTATCTTTTGCAAAAGGCCAGTTTATAGTCAGGATGTGAAGCCTGGTGCAGTCAGGATGTTAAGCCAGTGAGGCAAGATTAGATGAACACCTAATTACACCCCTCTCCATTTCCTGACAAGTCCTTGCCCTGGCCACATCCCCTTCCCCTACAATCCTATATAAACCTACATGTAAGAATAAACTCTCGATGCCTTGACAAAAATCTAGCATGGTCTCCTTCTTGTGTCTGTTTGCCTTCTTTCATTCAGGTTATTTTTCCCCTCGCTTCTTTGTTCAACTCCCCGCTGGCCAGGGCACAAACCACCAAAACTGAAGCAGGCAAGCGAACAGAGAACTCTCAAAGTAAGGAACACCATAAACATTTTAAAATGTCATTTATCATCTTTAGTCATCAAGGCTCTTTCTTAAGGAGTGGCACATTGGTGGCTACACTTTACTTGAGTTTGGAAGGCTCCAGCAGGAGGGGAAGCTGGTTGTCTTTCTTATGATACAGTCCAACGTGAAGGGCCTATGGAGTTCCCAGAAACCACAAATGATGAAACTATTGATGGGCAGACAGAAAACTCTGTGCTGATTGTCAAAGTTATGATCTAAACAAATGAACAAACAAACAAATAACAGAAAAAAATCTTAAAATATAGGAATAGAGAATATCTTAATAAATATACCTTTGTGAATAGTACAAACAACATTATTCTTTATTTTAATTTAGACAGATTTTATTAGATTAAAAGAAAGAAAGCATGAAGAAACCTGCCCATGGGAAAGCACAGGAGTTTAGTAAAGCCTCAAAATGCCTTACTTTAAATAAACACTCTTCTGCAATTACAGACCTATACCTCACTATTGGCTGACACACATAGTGCCTTCCATATTTTGTAGAATGGGCAAACCATTTGTTGGTCCCATGCTTCTAGTAGTATCCTGCTATATCTCCTTCTCACCACCCCATTCTACTGTTGGCCTTCCTCAGTAGGGTAACAGGTATTCACTGTGGTGAATAACATTATTCTTAATAGTAAGACACCAGTATGTTTACCCCAATATTGAAGTAATTCAGAGTGCTGTGTTCTGGCTACATTAGAAATGTCTAGCTAGAGTCACAATCTAGAAAAATAAATGAATAAAAGAGAAATAAGTAAGAGGAAAAGGTAAAACTTTTCTTATTAGCAAATAATGCCATTTTCTGTATGAAAACTCTCAAGAAAATGGAAGAAGAAATTACATAAAATATACAGAAAGTAAAGCAGAAAATTTTAATGGGACTAACATCAGGATAGGTTGAGAAGATAGTCTGTTAGACTCCAGGAGGCATTAATTCCCAAATCTCCATCAGCTGAGAACCCAGCATTCAGAACACCTATGTTTATGGGGTACACCTGAATCAATCTACCACATTTCACCCCTGGCCCAAATAAACTAATATCCATACATGATTTGGAACACAATGCATTCAGTCCAACTTTACAGGTCCCCACAATTTTCATTAATTGCAGTGATGTTCATAAACCCCATAATCTATGGTCTTTTAATTGAGCCATAATACCAAAAACAACCTCAAAAAACCCAAAATGGCACAGAATAAACATTCACACTACAAAAGATCACACTGAGTAAAACAAATAAACATTCAGCCAATTCAAGATTTAAAACAATCAGAACAAACATAAAACTCTGTAAACTCGAAGGCCAGCAACTCTACATAGTGAAAAATATCCAAGTCCAATAGTTCTAACCACTCAGGCACCTTTAAAAGAGTCGACATTCTTCCTGTTGTCCCACTACAGGTCAGCTGGCCCAATTTCAATACTTGTTGTATCTCAAACAATTTTCAGGTGAACAGGCAGCAATTTTGGCCCAACAATTTCAAATTTTTTCCCATATCCCTCTTCTCTCACAATCCTTTTTTTGCAGTGCAAACCTGCACATCTTCTCAGGACGCAGGCATAACAGCAAGCTTCTTACATAAAAAAAACCCAGCCTAAGCAAAGCTCTTGCTCACCCTTATAAGTCGAACCTCACAGTTGATAGTATTTCCTGCATTCAAGTCTTTCAACTCTAACCAGAATAGTCCATCAGGCTGTACTTACAACACCTCAAGGTGTCTCTTAGGCCAAGCTTTCAAATCATTCCACATTCTCATGAAAATCAGCTCTAAAAGGCCAAAGCTACACAGTTATGTAGCAGCATTCTCACTCCTTGGTAACACTTTAGTGTTGCAGTTAGGTTTGCATTGCTGGTAGAAATCACACAACCAAAATCAAGTCTCCATCAGCTTGGAACCAATCATTCACAACACCTAAGTTTATGAGGGACACCTGAATCAAGCCATCACAGTTGCTGACCATGTCTGTGTGTCACTATTGTACTTGAGTGAGCATCATGTCAGGTTGTTTGCTGATGGGTAGCTTAGGCTATGAATTGCTTGGACAGATGTTGGTCATTTTCCCCAGTTATTTTCATGTATCGCCTTTGAGCACTAGACATGGTAGTAGTCTGGGGACTGACTCTTGTCCAGACTCCAGCCAAATCTCTCCATGGTCTTTGCCAACAGCATATGGTGTCTTAGGCAGTAACCATTAACCTTCGCTGGATAACCAAGTGCACTGAAAGAAATCCGTTTTCTTTTGGAAAACTTGTTGGTCTCTCTGATCAACAGCTCAGTGTGGATGTTAACTGCATTCTGGTACTGGGAGTGACTGGCCAGCACCAAGGGAAAGAAAAGAAGAAAAAGATAGATAATATAAAAGGGAGAAAAGGGCTAGAGAAATGACTTAGCAACTAAGGCCTTTGCCTGCAAAGACAGAGGGCCTCTGTTTGATTCCCCAGGATGCACACAAACCAGATGCACAAGGTGATGCTTGGAGGTATACCTGCCCAACACAACCCACCACCCACTCTCTTTCTCTCGGGCTCTCGCTCTTAAAAAAATAAATTTATTTAAAAAAGAGAAAGCAAAGGTAGAGAGATAAACAGAGACAGAGACAGACAGAGAGAAGAACTGGAGATTTAGGTTAGTCTTCATCATATCCTCTCCAGGTCCTTTCATTTCAGTTTTTTCCTCTAACGACCTGGTGAAGATTCAAACTTTTAGACTGTCTTTCATCACATAGGATATTGTGGTACTATTGCCAATTAGGTCCAGTTTTGTATATCCCCTTACTGTCCCTTGCCGCCCCACCCTTCTTGAGCTACAAGAGGATCTACATCTATTAAATTTCCTCTAAAATCATTATGGATATTCCATTTGTCCAGTGCTGAGTTCACATTTCCCAATGAGCAGAGTCCCTGCATAGGGGTTAGGACAGGGAAGAGGTTAATAATGGTCCAACATGGCTGTTTACACACTGAGTACAGAAATAACTAATTAAGAAAAAAATATAAATTATGAATGGCAAGATGACTCAGTGCATAGATATGCTTATGCACATGCAGCCTAAAGGGGTCTGAAACCACCAGAGTTTGAGTCTCAGATACCACATAAATAGCTGATCCTGGCTGTGAGCACCTGTAATGCCAGGGGATCAATGAGACCAAAAAATACCTGATCTTGTAACAGTAAAAAAACAGTAATCTGCAATATCAGTCAAGAGACTCCACTTCAAGTAAGAACAGATGACAGATGATGGAGAGGGATGCTTAATGCTCCACTGCAGCCATTGCAGACAAGCTTCCTCCTCCCCCACAGAACATGGGAGTGGTATGTCACAAGGGTACCTAGACATGCATACACACTATGTGTTTACAAATAATAGCAAGGAAGACAAAAAGTAAAGTGGACATAACCATATACATGTATAGCCCCATAGATAAAACCATAGAGAAGTTTAATTAAAATAATACCTCACGGAGGGCTGGAGAGATTGCTCAATGGGTAGGAGGAATTCTTACTATGAAAATATGAGGGCCTGGTGACACTGATTTTGATGCATCAGCACCATGTACAAATGGAGCTTCATCACACACATCTATATCCTCTTTCTTATGGGGAGCAAAGACATGAAAATTACCCAAGTTCACCAAAGCAGCAGCTTCCATCTTCAAGGAAATACTATTAAATCTGAAGAAGATACCTGGATGAGCCACAGAGTAAGACACCAGATATTATCTTCTATTTTCTGAATATGTTTAAAAAAAGAAGAAAAACCTAATCCAGAAGGGATCCAGTTTATAAATCCATTTGCTAACATTCTTCATATGGTGTAAATGTAGAAATTAAGAGCACAATTTCCCTCAGACTACTTATTAACAGGGCATATAAATATATTCTTTTAATATTTTTATTGACAGGTTTAATAATTATAGACAGTAGTTGATAGATCAGATAGATAGATAGATAAATAGATACACACACACACACACACACACAGACACACACACACACATACATACATACACACACACACACATACACACCTGGGCATGCTAGCATACATCTTTAACCTGATACTAAAAAGTGAATTCCAGATTGGCCTAAGCAAGGGTGAGACCCTACCTTGAAAAGCAAAACAACAACAAAATTAAAATAAAACACAAGTCACTGGAAGATGTATATGTATCATCCTGTTAATTGCTTATAGTTTGATCATAAAGAACTGGAATTAAAACTTAAAGTAAACATAGTTTTACATTAAAAGGGATCTCTGTGTGTGTGTGTGTGTGTGTGTCTGTGTGTGTGTGTGTGTGTGTGTGTGTGTGTGTGTCTGTCTCTCACTCTCAAACTTTTAAGACAGTTTTTTGTTATGAAGCCCTAGGTAAACATGAAACTCACCAAGTAGATTTTGAGTCTGTGGCCATCAATGCTGCCTATGCTTTCTAAACACTGAGAAGACTCATGGACAGCCAGATGGTCCAGATTAGTACTTGCATATGGGATTTGTTTTTATAGGCGAGACATCCTAGCATTCCCATTCATATTCTCTCTCACACACACATTCTCTCTCTCTCTCTCTCTCTCTCTCTCTCTGTGTCATCACATGTTATAAGTAAATTAAAATTATTTTAAAAGCTGGGAGTACAAGGCAGACAGTGTGCAGGTGGACAAGATGGTCTGGAATGAGTAGACCAGACCCTGATTCCAGGCTAATTCCACCTCCCTTGTCAAGTTCCTTGTGCACACAGCATGTGGGCTGGCACAGCAGTCTGGAGTGACTAGACCACACCCCTCTTTCTGGGCTTCTCCCACCTCCTAGTCTGAGCTCCCTGTGATGGTCTCTGTGCTGGGACCTGTGGTAGGAACCAGGCCAAATCCCTGTTTTCCTGTACCTCCCACTTCCCTGGTCCTGGCAGGTCCCATTCCATCTTGCTTGTGGAGGCCTGGTCCCTGTGTGAGCTGTGGAATTTGGCCTTTTACTATGGTATCCTGAGAGAACACTGGATACCAACATCCTGTTTACCTGAGTCAAAGGGTGCATGAACCAAAGGACAAAAGCCAGCTTTCTCCTCAATAAAATAAAACGTCTTCCTAAAATGGACGGACAACAATGCAAAAATGCCAACAAAACATGTTAAACTGAGAGATTTCCACTAATAAAATCGCAGAGGAATCAACAGAAATTCACTCCCCAAATGAAAACCAAAACCAAAGAGACCCTGATCAGAAAAGTCACTGAACTGAAAGCAAACTACCAAAAAATCAAAAATCATATCAAAGAAATTGAAGAGAATCATCTCCTAGAGCTTTCAGGTTTTGATAATAGGCTTTACTTGATTAAAGAAATTGTTAAAACATTCCAAAAGATATTGACATTGAAGGTAAGTTAATAGAAGATTTAAACAACTGTTTGATTAAGCTTAATAACTTGATCAAATGCAAGAATGAATTTCAGGAAGCATCAAGGAAATCAGAACTCAAATTGAAATTGTACCTCAAAAAGGAAGGCATAATGCAAAATAACACAGCAGAAAACAAAAACCAAATAGAAACTATAAAAACTTCTCTAGGACCCCTCACCAACAGGGTTTCTCATGTGAAAGACAGAACTTCTGTTGAAGTGAGGTTTGCATTGCTGGTAGAAATCTCCCAACCAAGAGCAGCTTCTGGTATATATTAAAAAAGTTTATTTTGACTTGTAGTCTAATGGGGAAGCTCCCCTCTGGCAAGGAAAAATGATAGCATGAGCAGAGAGGGTGGACATCATCCCCTGGTCACATAAGTTAGACACAGGAGCAAGAGACTGTGAAAAACACTAGCCACAGGACACTGGATATAACAGCCATAGGCCTGCCCCCAACAATACACTGCCTTCAGTAGGCTTTAATTTGCAATTGACATCAACTGAGGTGGGGAAGGCAGCTAGAACACATAAGTTAAAAGGGGAACACCTGAATCAAAACAATATATTCTGCCCCTGGCCCCCATAAGCTGATAACCTTATGTGATGTAAAATTCAATACATTCACCCAACATTAAAAGGCCTCATAGTTTACATCAATTCCAACAGTGTTCATGCATCTCCATAATCCGGTCTTTTAACTGAGTCATAATACCAAAAAAGAACCTCAAAAAAACCAAAATGGCAGAGAATAAACATTCACACTGCAAAAGATGGCATTAAACATAGCAAAGAAATACTCAAGGAATACATGATTATAGAGGGCAAGCTCCAACTCCAACAACTCTAGCCAGTGACAAATCTCCAAATTTGATCATTCTAACCAGCAACAACTCTCTCAAGTTCCAATTCCTCCCTTCAATCTGGGCTATGCAGAGTCTTGGAAAACATCACTGGAGTCAGCAATTTTCCTCAGCAGAGAGTGGACATCACTCCCTGGACCACATAAAGTAGACGCAGGCACAGGAGAGTGTGCCAAACACTGGCATAGGGATACTGGCTACAACATCCATAACTGCACCCCCCAACTATACATTAACTCCAGAAGGCTTTAATTTCCAATAGCTGTAAGGTGAGGAGACTAGCATTCGGAACACCTAAATTTATGGGGGACACCTGAATCAATTCACTACAACCTTTGACCTAGAAGATAATAGAAAACAACTAGACCAGGAGGACAAAAAGTTTGCTAAGTTCAAAAAATCAAGTGAACAGAATGTGAGGGAAATGCCAGACATGCTAAAATGACCAAAGGTTGGGTCTTGGGAACAGAAAAAAATGACACGAAATCCAGGCCATAGGCTTAGAGAACATGTTCCACAAAATTACAAAAGAAATTTATCTAAATCTCTCAAAAGAGAAGCCCATCCTTATACAAAAAGCCTGTAGAACACGAAACAGGCAGGAACAAAGAAGAAACTCTGCAGGACATACCACAGTTAAAACTTTTAACCACAAAAACAGAGAAAGTGTTAAAAGAAACAAGAGAGAAACAACTCCCAACATACAAAGACAATCCCATTACAATTACATCAGATCATATTTTTCAAGGAAAATGTTCAAGGCCAGAAGGGCCTCGAATAGAACACTTCAAAGTCTAAAAAGAAACTAAGGTTTACAACCCAAGCTACACTAACCAGCAAAAATTTCCCTCATAATAGATGGTGAAACAAAACCATTCCATGAAAAATTGTCAGTTTTATGATTATATGAAAATAAAGCCAAGCCTACAGAAAATACTTGAGTGAATACTCCACACAGAGCTGTCAAACAAACAATCTTACAAGCCAATAAGAGGAAGATCACAAGGGATAACCATGGTATGATATCACTCATCTGCAGTTCCTAATCTGGATCAGCACAAGTTGTTTACTTAACTGAATAATATCTGAGGCTTGGACTATAGGGTGTATTTGGCCTGGGGTAAGGAAAGAGTGGGAGAGAAGGACACAAAACTGAACTTAATTGAACCTGTACCATCAAACCCTATGACTTCGAAGTCAGACCAAAGGTGAAACATTCAAAAGGACCTTATGGAGAGAACTTGAATCAAAAGGGCCTGAGACAGTGAGACAGAACCTAACCGAGAATTTCTCCTCTTTCAATTTCTTCTCTTTTTCTTTTTTTTAAATTTTAAAACTATTCTTATTTATTTTCATGTGTGCATCCATTAACAGAACATATAAAAATAAAGACACCTCCTGATCCTGTCCTCCAACTTTATCAGGTCAATATGTGGAAATGCAGGGTCTGCTAATGCTGTCATTTCCCCTGCCATCATGGAGCTGACCCTAGACCTTGAAAGACAAAATAAACCTCTTTTTCCTCAGGACGTGTTCTGGGTTGTATCATTTCTATCAGCATTGTGAATATGACTGCAACACTGAAGTGCTACCAAGGAGTGGGATTGCTGCTAGACACCTGACTATGTGCCTTTTGACTTTTGGAGCTTATTTTCAAGTGGAATGTGTAAGGATTTGAAACTGTGACCTAAGAGCTGCCTTGAAATGCTTTCAATACACCTTGATGCACTATTCTGGTCATAGTTGAAAGACCTGAATACAGTAAGGACTATGGACTGTGCTTGGATGGGGCTAGGAGCAGTTACGTGCTGAGAATCTGTGCAGAAGCGCTTAGGATAGAAATGGACTGATGTGAGCAGAGATATGGCACAGAAAACAATGAAATCTTTGGGCCAAAATTTTTGTCTTTTAAGCTGCAATTGTATGAGATTACAACCTTTCAGATTGAGCCAACTGACCTGTAATGGGGTATAGGAAGAATGTAGATTGCCTGAGTGTTCAAGGAGTGTCCCATTCTTCAAAGTCTGCTTTATCTCCCTTCCCTGAATTATCAAACTGACCAACTAACTGGTATTATGGAGGAAAGAGAGGTTCTTTGAGGATGCAACACAGTCTTGTGTTTTGGAAATGGCCAGGGGCAGTGTGAAGCCGATGTGCTGGATACCTGCATGCAGACCTCATGGGGCCATGAGGATGAACTATGTATTGCAGTTGAGACCTGGTGGAGATGCCTGAGCCACAGATGTCTGCCGAGGAGACCTGGCTGATCCACATGAAGTTGTCCGGGACTAGGAGTAGCCTAGCTGAGGGGCAGAATCGGAGTACCAGAAACATGTTGGTTAGACTTATCAGACTTGGGGATTTGTCACTGCCTAGAATTGTTTGACTTGGAGCTACAGAGTTTGGTGTTTGCCGTATTTAAATAATTTATTGGTTGCATACTTCTTTATTGTGCTTAGTGACATCTTTTGCAGTATGAATGTTTATTCTGTGCCATTATAGGTTTTTTAGTTTTTTTTTAAATTATTACTATTATTTTGTTCTTATGGCTCAAGTAAGAGGTCTTGGATTATGGGGATGTTTGGTCATCATTAGGATTGATAAAACCTATGGGGACTCCTAAAGTTGGACTGAATACATTTTATTTTACATCATGTATGGTTATCAGTTTATGGGGCTCACGGACAGAATGTGGTGGTTTGTTTAAGGTGTGTCCCATGAACTCGGGTGTTTTGAATGCTAGGCTCACAGCTGAGATATATGTCGGAATTAATGCCTCCTGCAGGCAGTCTATTTGGGGGGGCAGGCTTATGGATTATATTGCCAGCTCCCCCTTGCCAGTGTTGGCACACTCTCCTATTGCTCTTGTCCACCTTGTGTTGGCCAGGGTGTGATGTCCACCCTCTGCTCATGCCATTGTTCTCACCTGCCATCATGGAGCTGCCCCCTCAAGCCTGTAAGTGAAAAGAAACCTCTGTTTTCCCACAAGCTCCTATTGGTTAGGTGATTTCTACCAGCAATGTGTACCTGACTGCTGCATCCATGAACAAAGCAAATGAAAATAAACGCACCTACTGATCATGTCATTCAACATTACCAGGTCATTATGTGGAAAGGCAGGCCTCTCTTCATCATGCTGAGGTGGAGCATTAGCTTTGTCATGTTCTTCAGCAGGCCCTGCTGAGGAGTTTTCACTTAAAGAATCAAATGTTGGGCTGGAGAGATGGCTTAGCGGTTAAGCGCTTGCCTGTGAAGCCTAAGGACCCCGGTTCGAGGCTCGGTTCCCCAGGTCCCACGTTAGCCAGATGCACAAGGGGGCGCACACGTATGGAGTTCGTTTGCAGAGGCTGGAAGCCCTGGCGCGCCCATTCTCTCTCTCCCTCTATCTGTCTTTCTCTCTGTGTCTGTCACTCTCAAATAAATGAACAACAACAACAAAAAAAAAATTAAAAAAAAAAAAGAATCAAATGTTGAGATCTAAATTAAAAGTTAAATCTCATAGTTATATATCTATAAAAACAAATTCAGAGATAGTACAGCTAAGGAATATATTGTTTATTTTTATTTATAATATGTATCCTCCAAATATGTTAAATTGGAGTGATACTGTGTATACCCAACATCCTTGATACATCACAGAGGTATTTTGCCACCTGAAATACCAAATTAAGGACTACAAAGTACTGCATTAGTAAACTAATTTTAAATTAGAGGACATGATTTCTGAAGTGACTGCTGATATATGAACTATACATAACTTTTAAAATTCTAAGTAATTTTTGAAAATTATAAAGCTGTGGTCTGAAAGGATAGCATAACAGTTAACATGCTTTCCTGAAAATGCAAGTGACCCAGGTTTGATTCCCCAGTACCATGTTAGCAAGATGCACGTTTGCAGTTCATTTGCAGTGGATGGAGCCTGTGGTGCAACCATTTTCTTTCTCTCCCTCTTTTTTGTCAAATAAATAAAGTATAAAGTTCACTTATGTTTTTAGGGGTAGATTATAATATTGGAAAACCAATATGATGGATAATTTCTAGGCATGGGGATAAAGCTCACACATAGGTCAATACTTAGTAAGAATGAAGCTATACATTCTCTCCCTGTGTCCTCAAAACTAAACTGGTAACATAAGACCCTCTTAAGGTATCTGACATATATTAGCGAATTCTATTCTATAAAGGAAATAGTAATATACTCTTACACTCAGATACACATGAAAATACTTATTTCATAGTATGTTTGTTAAATAAAATTACAAGTTTTTATAGTCAATAACATTATTCTTAGAGATGCTCTTAAGAGACCTACAAGTCAACAGTATAACTAGAATTCCTTAACAGTGAGTCAGCAATTAACACTGCTTTGATGAACAAAAATGAAAACATTTTGGGCTGGAGAGATTGCTTAGCAGTTAAGGTGCTTGCCTGCAAAGCTAGAAGAACCATATTCAATTTCCCAGGACACCAGTAAGCAGATGCAAAAGGGGTTTTTGCATATGGAGTGCCTTTGCAGTGGCTAGATTCCTTGGTGCAATCTCTCTCTCCCTCCTTCCCTTCGGACCTCCCTCCCTCCCTCCTTCTCTCTCTCTCTCTCTCCAATTAATAAATAAAAATAAAATATAGAAATTTAAAAAGACTAAAAACTGAAAATATTTCATTTAAAGCAAGAAATCTTTCTTACATATTTAATTAAAAAGTATAGTGATTTTAAAGTACAGATCTAAAATAACTTACATAGAACTTACTTTATTACCTTATACATGTTTTGAATAATATGGTTAGGAAATACATATTTTTTAATTGACAGATTTCAAAACTAATTGTCATTTCTGTGACTTAAGTTACTATTTCTATTCCAGGGGAAGTAGAGGAGGAGGGAGAGAAGAAAATGACCAAAAAAACAAAAACAACAACAACAAAAAAAAAAAACCTGACATTTAAAATTTTCATCATGTTGAAGGTACAAGTCTTTGTCTACTCTACATATAGAGACTTACTTGTCAAGTGGAATTTTGAATAGTATGACGTGATGGTGATTTAATAAACAATCAAAAGCAAGCAATGTGTTTTTTAAAGGCATGAATGTGGTGTTCTCATTCTGTGTAATAAAAAGTACTTGGCAACTGTCATTGCTGTCTTCATATTGCTAGGGCAAATACCTGTGCAGAAGAAGATTTTGGGATGAAAGGGTTTATTTAAGACTGACATATTCAAACAAAAGCTTCATAATAACAGATAGAATTGCCTTACTTCATCACACCCTTACAGGAGGATGAACACACATCAGCATGAGCAAGACTCTATGGCTGGAGTACACAATCCATGTACAGAAACACACCTCCTCCAGCAAAGCACTACCTACTGCAGAATAAATAGGAAGCTTAATCAAAAATACCTGAGGCTATGGAGCCATTTTCATGCAAACCACTACCACAACAAATTTTGGGCATGCCTACAACTACAAAATGGATAAGATCAATCAAATTTTTAAAAAATGAGTGCTTCAGGAGCACACAAACAAAATGCCTGTGGTAAGTGATTTAATCTTGCAAAACATATCTACACTTTACATGGCAACAGACTTAACAATACTCAAAATCCATAAAAAAAAAAAAAAGTATTTATCCAGATGCACAAGGGGGCACAACACATCTGGAGTTCTTTTGCGGTTCCTGGAAGCCCTGGTGCACCCATTCTCTCCCTCCCTCCCTGTCTCTCTCTCTCTCTGTGTCTGCCTCCTTCTCTCTGTTGCTCTCAAATAATTTTTTTAAAAAATGTATTTTGCAGTATGAGTGTTCTAAAAAAATTTCACAAAGTATTTGTAATTCTGATTAAAAACTATTCTGAATGCCTACAATTACACCTGAGATTAACAGTCCCCAAAACAAAACCTTCTCAAAAGGGAAGCCAAGTTTTGTATCACTCTTCTAGAACTGAATTTATTTAATAGGAAGTTGTGAGGCATAAAACATATTAGATAACATTGAATATAATAGTCAATGAGTAAAGTAGAAGACTACTAACATTCAACTTCCTGTTTCAATAGTCTTAATATTTTTATTATAATTAACACTATGTCAGAAAGAATATATATATATAAAACATAGCAGCAGCCAAAGCTTTTGAAATGTTCCCATAGCTTTCCTATATTTAATAACCTTGCTAGAAATCAGGCATTATGTGAAATTAATATGGGAAAATAGCCTAAAATGAAATTAAGTCCTAATAATGATTCATTAAGTAGATACATATATAACACTTTCAAATATACAGACTATAAAGAAATATATATAAGTTTTATGGATTCTAGTCCACCTGTCAGCATGAGAAATCATCATTTCATTCTAACAAAAACATTAACAGGTTGAACAACCTAAAAATAAATAGTGCTTCTTTAATCCACCTAATAATTATAGTCTCAGCCAAAATTAATGTCTTTAATAGTGAAAGACAGGTATAATAATATGTATAACAGCACAACTTCAGTAGATAATGTAATTTCAGAAAACTCTTAAAGCAATAAACATCAGGTTTTAGTTTTAAACATATGTACCAAACATTAATAGATTGAACAGAGACACTATTCACAAGCCACACCACTTAGAACATTTAATGCCCTATGTTTAATTATGAGTAAAACAGCCATACAGAAGTTCCAAACAAAGGCAGGGGGAAGAAGTTTTACACACTGCCTCAGAAAAATTAAATCTAAAAGACATTTTATTAAAAAAACAAAAAATATAAAAAATAAATTTTCTACTACAAAGTATGAAATATTCATGGGTATATGTTGTTACACAAAAACATTTTTTACAAATTTGTTGTTAATCAGAATGCAAAGGACAAAACCAAAAACAAAAAATAGGAATTCATACAAAACTAAAACTAGTCATTGAGCATGTAAAGAAAATCCCAAAGAAAAAAGAGCATAAATAAAGCTATTAAAATAAGAACATATGGAATATGGAACTAGGAAGGTGTTTCTACAAAGAGTAGTTGCTACAGAAACATGAGGACACAACTCAATCCTCAGAACCCACATTAAAGAAGCAATGTGTGGCCATGTAATCCTGCAGTCCCTATGCTAAGAGGGAGAGTATACTTGGGACCCAGTGGTCAGCCAGTTCAACCACAAACATTAGATCAGGTTTAGTGAGAGAGGAAGATCCATCTGAAAAAGCTGGAGCAGAACAGGGATAAAGGACAAGTGGTGTTTTTTTCTCTGCAGCTTCTATCACACACGTACATTGGTTGTGTGCATTCACAAATAAAAGTATGCATGTACTACAAAACAATAAAATTTAGAAAACACAGAAAATTCATCAAAGATGTTGCAAAGTTGGAAGTGTACAGTTATAAGCACAACTTTTTTGGGAAAAAAAAGAGTTTAAATGAACAACCTAATCCTGCATATTAAGGAAATTCCAGAGGAGCATGCAATGACAGCTAACACATGTCCAAAAGTAAGAGAGTTAGTCAAACGTTCTCACCCTTTGTTGGAAAATGTTTTATTTTTCAGAAAGCAAAGAATACTACAGGATGGACAGATCCATCAATTTGACAACAAAAGACAACTGACTGCCCATGACAAGATCCAAAAGAGACTGCAGAGGAAGCAGTGACAGGACTATTGCTCCAAATGCTAGTCCACCAACCCTCTCCAATGAAACTGCAACCAACACTGTGGTAAAATGAAACACAGAGGCTATGAAAAGCTCAACATTAAAACAAACTGCTAACAGACCTATCAAGGATCAGGGATTCTTCTGAAAGGGGGAGCAGGAAGATTATAAGGTGTACAGAGATATCTTGAGTCACAAATCCCTCTCCCAAGCTGAGGTCCTAACCGACCCAGAGTGAACACCAATAACCCTACTGAGGAGGGCTCTTAGGAAAGAGGGGATACAAACCTACATACATAGGTAACTAAAGGAATACTTAAAAGAATATGAAAATCAATAGGTATAACAAATCTAAATGATAGCTCAAGAACAGAAATAACATGACCACCAATAGATGCAGAAAATGCCTTTGACAAAATCCAACATACCTTCTTAATAAAAACCTAAGAGAAAAGAGATAGAGCTATATATCTCCACAAAATAAAGGCTATATATAAGAAGCACGGAGCCAACATAATAAAAAATGAAAATAAAACTTGAAGCAATTCCATGAAGATCCAGTACAATACACAGTTACCCACTCTATCCACTGCTATTTAAAATAGTAATTAAATTTTTATGTAGGTTGATCATACCAGAAAAAGTTATAAGAGGAAAACAAACTGAAAATAAATCTCAATATAGTAATAGTAGGGGCCTTTGTTATTCCACAATCATCTGCAGAGAGATATCCATATAAAAAATGAAGTTTAGCAACTTCATAGTACACAAACAGATCATTTAACACAATGCACATTCAACACAGAATGCACATTCTCCTCAGCAGCTCAATTGCCCTTCTCTAAAATAGATTAGAAATTAGAACATTAAACAGCTCTCCAAATAGTTAGGAAAATTGGGTCAGCTGTCTGTATTACATATGACCACAATACAACCAAGCTAGAAATCAGAAAGAACAACAGAAGATACAACTATGTTGGAAAACATACAATCAGCATGCATGAGTTATTGAATAGATCAAAATGAAAATTGAAAGCTTCCTGGAAATGAACAATAATGAAAAGATATCACCACAAAACTTAGGAGACATGCTAAAGACAGTCCTAAAAGGGAATGTTAAAGCTCCAACTAAGTATATTACAAAAATTGAGAGACCTCAGTTAAGTAACTATCCATCTGAAGGCACTGGAACAACACAAATAATAAGAACAAACAAAAAATAATGGACAGAAAAAAGTAAAAAAGATCAAGTGAGACATCAGTAAATTGTAAGTATAAAAAATATAAGGATGAAATCAAGAGCTGCTATTTAAAAGAATAAATAAGACTGATAAACCCCATGTTCAACTCTCCAGATACACAAAGCTGAGTCAAGTGCAACATGCCCACTTGGTGGTGCAATCAGTGTGATTCAATGGTTGGCACGCCAATTTTCTCTCTTTCTCTCCTTTTGTCTCTCTCATTTTCTACAAAACTTAAAATTTTAAAAAAGCTTTTATTTGCCAAGCTTTATCTGCATGTTATATGGCAGCTTACTTTTAAACCAATATTTGTTTTTCAATATTGATTTATATAATAACCTGAGTATTTCTTATGTATATATGTATGTATATAGGCTCAGAATGTGCCTACTAGAATGAACTAGAATGTCACTGTAATAGGAGAAATTGTGGCAGGTTACACATACATGACAAAAATGAGGGCATGGAAATTAAAGGGACAGGTAATAATTTGGTCCCCTACTATTATGACTTTCTAAATCAGCTTATATTACAAAACAAGAAATTACTAAAATGCTTCTGTGGTTCTTTCTGTTACCTAACAGGTAAGGTTAAGGTCTAGGGAGATGGTTTAGGTGTTAACATGCTTGCCCAAGAAGCCTAAGAACTCAGGTTCAACTCCCAGAACACAATGTTGTAAGGTAGATGCACAAGATCACACATATGCACAAGATCATGTATGTATACAGGGTCACACATGTGAACAAGGTGGTTTATACTTCTGAACTTCAGTTTCAGTGGCTAGAGGCCCTGGTGCACCAATTCACTCTCCTTCTCTCAACTCTCTCCCTCTCTCTTCCTTTCTCTCTCTCTCTCTCTCTCTCTCTCTGCCTTCCTCCCTCCTTCCCTCCCTCTCTCATAATGTAAGTAAAATAAAATTTTCAAACACAAACTTAAATATCTATGTAAATGTAAAGCCTAGAGAATGTGACACCTCTAAAATGATTCCACATCTCTACTAATTCACCTCAGATTTATTCAGCAGGGCTACAGACACCCTAAGAGGCTGTATTCTAACAAACATACTTTCTAGTATGCAGAAAGCCAGCCTAGTGAAAAATGTCATCAATGCTTTCAAGGTGTTGCAGAAAATCTCTGACATCATTATTCCAATGACAATGTGTATGAAAGTAGAGGAGTTTATTTACCCAGGAGTTTGGGATAGCTCCTCAAAGAAACCTTGGCACTGGCCTGAGATTTTATTTCCATTTTGTAGTTTTCACAGCCAAGGTGAGTGGTAAGTTAACAAAAAAGATGTAGCAGTTTTCATATTTGTCATTTCTGTAGTCAGGCCATCCTAACAATGAACTCAATTTTACTTTGTTTTAGCCTAAGTTCTCTTTCCTTCTTATGATACCTGTGGGTCCTTTCTGGCAAGTTCTTTCTTTGGGATGTTATCCAGTTGCTGACAGAGATAACTTTAGCTGCTTAGCAATTAAGTCTTACAGTAACTTGGTGAATCCCTTCAACTTTTAGCTTTTTCTACCATATTCCCACCTCTTTATCATCATAGCACCCTATGATTTTTTTATGTAATGGCTGGTACTCCTGGAATATCACTAGGATTTTTATCCTACATTGGATGAACCTGGACAGCATTTAAGACAGAGGGTTTTAACATAAATCCCAAAACAATTATTACGAGAGGCTTCAATAAAGGAGCTAGCCATTGTCCACATGTAGTTCTGTCTTTTCCCATCTCCATTTCTGAGCAATCCTTTCCACTGTTTTGAGAAATGCCCTTAAAGAATTCCCATGTACATGCAGCTTTATATCTTTATCTTTTGTTTTCCTGTAGTATATGTTTGCTTATGGCTCTAATGTACTTTAATACATCGCACTGCATAAACCTATCTAGGGAGAGTTCATTGTCCACTTATAACCCTTGTAGAGGGCTTTGCAGCTTCTGTGAAGTAGAAAAATAATATAATAACAGTGGAAGTAAAAGACAATCAGGAAACATCTCAATTGTGTTTTAAATAATTATGTTACTGCTCACCATTAAATGTAGACTTTTTTTAACTATCAACTCAGTTTATTAATTTTTTACTACCACCTACATTTTTATAAACTTTTCTGTTGCTTTGTTTTGAGCTAGAAAAGTTGTAATTTTCTACATTTGCATGGTGGCAAATGCCTTTAGTCCTACTACTTTGGGGTCAGTGGTAAAGGAATTGTTGTGAGTACAATGCCAGCCTGGGAAATACATAGTGAAGTCCAGGTCAGCATGGGCTAGAATGAGACCCTATGTCAATGAAAAAATATTGCTGTAATTTTCATTTTAGGAAATGACTACTTTATTACTACATTCATTTCAATTCCTTTGCTTTGTAACTGTTCTTACTCCAAACTTGTACACATATTGCACATGGGA
This sequence comes from Jaculus jaculus, assembly GCF_020740685.1. Lineage (NCBI taxonomy): Eukaryota > Metazoa > Chordata > Mammalia > Rodentia > Dipodidae > Jaculus > Jaculus jaculus. The sequence continues at coordinate 9,154,850 of NC_059126.1, forward strand.
TAAACTTATGCCTCAGCTCACTTACATTTCTTTGGAAAGCATAAATTATTTGAATTTTTCTCAGTCTCTTTATTTTCAATGGTTTTACAAGTACTGTGCTTTCTTTAAGGCTGGTGGGTGTCACAAAACTTTTGAACTAACTCAATTTTTTCATACCATTCATAGTGAACTCAGACCATTCACAGTAACTTTTTCCATTAGAAGCCATTTACCTCCTCTTCCCATGACAGTGCTGCTTCCTGCTAAAGCAGAAGGATTATATCTCTTAGGATAAGGACCTGCTCTCCTTGAAAGGGGACTCCTTATAAGGAGGAAGAGTTCCCCAGAAGAACCCACATTGACCCTAAGCCTATTTCCACCATCTTCTGTATTAAAAAAATAAATTAATGCACACCTTATTAAATACCAGTTCCAGGTCTGGCTGTTGTTAGGAATCTTAATGAAGCAATACGTATTACTGAAGAACTTATATTTTTCCAAATTGGAAAATATGTTATTATTAGCTTTTAACATACAAGAACAACCCTTATTACCAGCTAAAAATCAGTTAGAGAATGCTCAAACAAAGCCAGACAATTCATCTATTTATGTCAATGTTTCTGCAGAAATTTAGAAAAACCTGTCAATAGTGATGCTCTTTTACAAGCCTTAATGGCAGTAGGTCATTATCGTCTCTGAAAATGGCTAGAATATTATACTGTAGGAGTGATTCCAAAAGTTAATTAAAATTTTCTATAACTTGTTATAAACTTAATGCAAGTTGGAAAGGTTAACAAATTGCCTCAAAACCAAAAAGCTAGACTACCTAAACTATGTAATAGTGGTGTGAAATGATAAGGACAATTAGATCAGGCTTTTGGATATGACTCAGATCTGATAAACTGAAAAGCTCTTCTTTAGTAATCATATGATTAATCATTTTCCATATGAATATTTACAAATCTTATTTCAAAATTTTATGGAAAGCCCAATGGACTGGTCTTTTTTATAAGAAATACTGGAAGTAAAGAGACACAGAGAGAGAATTGGCATGCTAGGTCCCCCAGCCACTATAATCAAAATCTGTCATATGCATGTGCCACTTTAAGTTCAGGTGTGAACTTCCATATAATTCACCATGCTCATCTGGCTTACATCGGATCCAGGGAGTCAAACATGCACGCTTAGGGTTCACAGGCAAGCACATGTGTTTAAATGGGGGAAATATATATATATGCACACACACACACACACACACACACACACACACACACACACATACACACATACACATACATACATATACTTATTTATATATAGCACTGTCATGGGAAGAGGAGGTAAATGGCTTCTAATGGAAAAAGTTACTGTGAATGATCTGAGTTCACTATGAATGGTAAGAAAAAATTGAGTAATTTCAAAAGTTTTGTGACACCCACCAGCCATATATATATATATATATATATATATATATATATATATATATTTGAATGGAAAACCTTCTTGAGTATTTTGTTGAGTATATAAAGGTAATATGACTGGTTAAAATTTACTTCTTTTAAATATACACTGTTCTTTGCAAAATGATGTAACTTTTTAAATTAAACCACTGGTAAGTGTATGTATAATTTTGTAGCAATTTTATATACTATTTCTTATCATTAAAGTTTACCTGTTTAATTTTGTTCATAGAAAATTAAATAAAAACAGAAATGTCTAAGGTCTATAACTTTGCTGTTTTTTAATATTATGTCTCCAAATTTACAAGTGAAAAATTACATATATGTACTTTCTGTGAAAGATGTATTGGTTTGGGCACTTTCTTCCCATACATATTGAGACACTTTGGATGCTCCATCTTTTTCTTGAAAGTGGTGGTTCCCCAACAGCTATCATATTCAGAGTTAGTTTGTTGGGATGGTCTAATTTAATGTATTTCCAAGCCTGAGTCTAGAAAGATTAAAGGTGAAGTTACCAACATGTTAAACTCAGTGGAATATGCTTTACTGAATACACATAATTACACCAAAATTCTTCATTTAGACACATGATTTCTTAAATCAAACATTTTTTTCTATAAAATGGACAGTTTTAAAAATGTCCATTATATATCATTTAATTGGCATATGCATTTACAGTGCTTTTGATACAAAAGTTTGGGCACTATTACAATTATGCAAATGTATGTCTTGTGTAAGAATGTATCAGGAACTCTGACATAGTAGAGTAGCCTATATAACACCTATTTTCTGTAATGTGTCAAAGACTCTGTACAGACAACATGTGATGATTTAGTAAGTTGTTAAAGTTAACTTGTGAATTCTGTATTAATGATTTCTCATATGTTCAATTAGAAGGACTAACAGAGAAGTCTTCCAATAATTTTAGCATTTCTATATTCTAGTTCTAATTTTTTTTTTATTGTTAGGGCCTTTGTCAAATATCAAGTAGCTATAGTTGCTTAACCCAAAGTCTGGGTCCTCAAGTCTATTCCATTGGTCTATACACCTGTTTTTATGCCAGTACCATGCTGTTTTATTACTATGGCTTTGTGGATCAGGTATGGTGATGCCACTGGATGTATTTCTTTTTTCTGAGGATATAGTTGTATATCTGAGGCCTTCTGTCTTTCATATGAAATCTGAGATCATTTTTTCTATCTCTGTGAAGAACAATGCTGGGATTATAATTGGAATTGCATTAAATCTGTAAATTGCCTTTGGTAGGATTTCCATCTTCCCAATGTTAATTCTGCCTACCCAGGAGCAAAGGAGTCATTCCATTTTCTCAAGAACTCCTCAATTTTTTTTGAGTGTTTTTATGCTTTCATTGTATAGAACTTTCACTTCCTTGGTTAACGTTATTCCAAAGTATTTTATTATTTTTTGTGTTGCTACTGAAAATGGGACTACATCCCTATTTCTTTCTCCATATCTTCGTCATTTGAATTTAGAAAGGCTACTGATTTTTGTGCATTGAATTTGTATCCTGCTACTTTGCTATATGAATTAATCACCTTCAGGAGTTTTGGGATATAGTCTCTCAGGTCTCTTACATATATAATCATGTCATCAGTGAATAGAGCTAAGTTAACTTCTTCCTTTGCAAATAGTACCCCTTTTATTTCTTTCAGAAGAAAAGATAGCATTTTCAACAGATAGTGTTGGAGAAACTGGATAACCATATGCAGGAAATTGAAACTTGATCCACACATTTCACCATGCACTACACTCAAGTCCAAATGGATCAAAGACCTCAATATAAGACCAGAAACTCGACTACTCCTGCAAGAAAATATAGGAAGAACTTCCCATGATATAGGAATGGAAAAACACTTCCTGAACAAAACCCCTGTAGCTCAGAATCTTAAACATTCACTTAACCGATGGGATCACATGAAGCTGAAGAGCTTCTTTACAGACCAGCAAAGAATAAGTAAAGCCAATAGATTGCCCACAGAATGGGAGAGAATATTTGCTGATTATCCATCTGACAGAGGCCTAATCTCTAGAATATAAAGAGAACTCAAAAATCTAACAAATAAAAAGTTAAATGGACCACTCACAAAATGGGGCAAAGAGCTGGACAGGCAGTTCACAGAGGAGAAAATACAAATGGCAAACACACACTTAAGGAAATGTTCATCATCCCTAATCATGAGGGAAATGCAAATTAAAACAACTATGAGATTCCCCTTTATGCCAGTAAGGATAGGAAACATTAAAAAATCAAATGAAAATAAATGCTGGAGAGGATGTGGAGAATCAGGCACCCTCGTCCACTGTTGGTGGGAATGTAAGATGGTACAACAACTTTGGAAAGCAATATGGAGACTCCTGAAAAAATTGACTATAGAGATACCAACAGACCCAGTTATTCCCTTACTGGGCATCTACCTTACAACCTTCAAACCACAGGCCAGAGTGACTTGCTTAAGCATGTTTGTAGCGGCTCAATTTGTAATAGCTACGAGCTGGAATCAACCAAGATTGTCTATCACTAGAAGAATGGATAACAAAGATGTGTTATATCTACACAATGGAATTCTATACAGCAGTAAGAAAAAATGACACAAAGAAATTTGAGGAAAAGTGGTTGAACCTGGAACAGATCATTCTCAGTGAACTCACCCAATCACATAAAGAAAATCACTGCACAGTCTCACTCATCTACAGCAAATAACCTGAATCTACTGAAGATGCTGACATACCCTGCAAGCATCTTGAGGACTAGACAATTGGGTGGGTAGGGAAGGCAGGGTGAAAGGGCAAGGGAATGGGTGAGAGACACAAATCTAGACACAAACAGTAATGACACCATAAAATTCTACTTCCTAAAAGGCAGACCAAATGGCTGAACCTTCACCAGGTCCTTACAGGGAACACCTGAGCCAAAAGACATTGCAGAGGGTATGATGATGACTGACGTTAATCTGCTACAGCTTCTCTCCCTGTCTCTTTCAGTCTCTCTTTTCTCCAAGACTTTTATATTAGTTTTCTCTTTCTTCCTTTTCTTAGTGGGCACTGACCTGTAATTCCCAATACCTGTCTGGTCAAATATAAGGCTTGCAGTGTCCACTGTTGAGTATCTTCACTGGTGGTATCACTTTCTCCCTTTGAACTGCATGCAGAATGGCTTTTTCCAGATTTCTGTCACCTGGTCTACATGGAAGAGTTTATCAGCTCAGTTCCAGCAGGAATTCTCAGTGGCCTTGCAGCCCAAGTATGTGGAGTCTTCAGCAATAGGGTCTTGCCATCTATTCCTGGCAGGAAACCGAGGGCGTTGGCAATGGCCTATAATGTTTTGTGGGCATCAGGGACCTCCCTGGCCAACAACTCACTGGAGGTATCCCATCCCAGGCACTAAAAATTTTCTAGCAACAAACTATGGCTCCTGAGTGTTCCATTGTCCAAAAATGTAGGATTCCATATGATTTATTTATATCCTCTTAGATTTTGATTAGTCCTCGTTCCAGCTTTCCTTTACTCAATCTCTTTCCCTGACCCCCCTTTGGGTATTATTAAAGGATATCAACTTTCCATTTACTTCTTTGATAGCATTCTTACCCTCTGCTGCATGTTGAAGTGTAATGAAAACAAAAATCTCTAGATCTTTTGGTCTCCTGATCCTTCACCACCATTACTGTAAGATAAGTAAACAATTTTAGTTTTAGAATTCACTAAAATTCATTAAAAACCTTTCATATGTCTAATATTAATGGTATTTTACCAGGTTGACTGATTTGATAGAAACAAGGAACAGCACTATAGCAAGCATTTGAATAGGTGTGAATTAAAGTTGCTTCAGAACAATGTTAAGCCTTTGTTGGTAATTTGACTGCATATTTCTGGCATGTGGGTTTGCAAAATCTTCAGACACCAGGGTTAAGTTCCCCAGGAACCTCTTAAACACCTCAGGAGGATAACTCACAACCCAGGAACATCATAAACACACATCTCTAACATGTGTCATCCTTGGAGCTCAGAGCAGACATTCCCTGTGGCTCCTGAAAACTGCAGTTCAGGTGATCAGACATCATAACACAAGAATACATACAAACCACTGGCAACAGAATAATAACTGAGGTTTTCCTTACTGCTGTAGTAATTTTTTTGTGGACAGCTAAACACAGACATACACACATGTCCTCCCTGCCTCTCACAGCACACAGAATTCATACCGTAAAAATGGCATGGAAACATACATATAACATGAATATAGTCCAACTGTAGTGCTCAGTTTTAATAACTTTACTGTCAACTGAACCCATCACAGCTCATACCAAGTATACATACACACTGAACAGGGAACAACATACTCTGACCCACATTCTATTTATTACAATGGAGATATACCCAACCAACAGAAAACCTTACAATGGTTACCACAGTTCCAAGAATAAGTATATGTGGGTTTCTTTACAGAAAGAGAACTAATTTTACTCTGACAAGATGCTATGTTTTAGGAGCTGGAGAGATGGCTTAGCAGTTCAGGCATTTACCTGCCAAGCCAAAGGACCTTGGTTGGTTTCTCCAGGATCCATGTAAGCCTGATGTACAAGAGGGTGCATGTGTCTGGAGTTTGTTTGCAGTGGCTGGAGGTCCTGGTGCCACCATTTTCTTTCTCATTCTCTTTCTCCCTCTGTGTGCTTCTTTCTCTCTCAAATAAATAAAACTAAACTAAAAAAAAAAAGGTGCTATGTTTTAGAATGCAATGGGAAAGGTCACTTTCATGCCTTAAGTTTTCATAGTTCATGGTCATGTAATAGGAAACAAATTCACAGACTTATGGACAGTATAAGTATCATAGGTGAAAGGAAGTGTTCAACACATATGACTACACAGACACTTCATCTACTTGTTTTCATACAGGATAATTAAGCTGAGGACACAGACAGAGGAAGCCACAAGTTATCAACCACAGTCACAATAGTTATAAATTCTGAGCTCTGCTCCTGAAAGAAAGCAAGCAAAATCTGCGTCCATGACATGAAAGCATACTGCAGGGTGCACACCAGTGGTGGGTGATGGGGGAGCACATCCACGTATTCTCAGCAGTCATTGGCATGGGGCAGCAAGCCTTCCACAACCATGTCCACGTGCAGTTTGGGTGGAGTGGACAGTACATCCCCAGCCTCTGCTAATGAAAACATTCCTCAAGCAACTGCACAAACCGCGCTGTGAGCATGAAGAAAGGCATTATGGGCTTTGTCCAGAGAGCACCTTCTTCATTAGGGGTCACACCGTATTCACTCTGAGTCCCTCTACTATTCCGCTTGCATGGCTGTGGTGTGCACACCCACAGCTACGTTGCAGCATAAAAGTGGGTGTCCAGTCTAGGCGAGTCTCAAGAGAAAAGCATGGTGCATGCTTGGCACACAGTGGGGTACAACAACTCAGTGATTCAGCATGCAGAATGTTCACTTTTGACCCTTACAGGGGCGGGTCAACCTTTAAGTCATAGCAATTTCCACCCTTTGTGTCTCGAGAAGATGCCTTTACAAAGAAAGCACCAGCATCGCTTCCACTGGGCATCATGGCGAGGCTGGCAGGAAAGCCACCAGGAGCTCCTCTAGGGGCACGCACACAGTGCAGTCGCCACCACAGTACTCACTGAACAGAGGCTGCCTAGCCAGGGTGCTTCACCCTAGCAAGGGGCTTGCTCATGTGGTGCTGCCTACTTCCAAGTCCTCCTGGATTGGCTGTTGCAATGCCTTGAGCATGTGCCAAGAGGCCCAGGCAACATGTTTACCTCACCTTCTGCGCATCATTTGCATATTCTTTCTTCACTACCTTGGCGATTCTTCACCACTGACCAGTCCTTGCACATGCATGCTGAGGACAAGGCTGAGCCTCCTGGATTCCATGTGAAGGGCTCCCAGCCTGAGGCGGTGGCTGTGGGTGTGGTGCCTGTGATCCTTCTGTGAATGACATGATGATGTATGTATGCATGTTCTTTGTTGGAGTTCACAGAAAGATTATGGGGAGGAGTATCACTGTACCCTTCAAATAGATTTTAGGTGATGTTTCCTTCCCCTGCAGAACAATGTGGAACCGGACAAGACAGGGACCCCTCTCAGAGTTATGAACCCCAACCCACCAAAGAGATCATAAAACAAACGTGCCTCCTCACTATGAATCTTTGGTCTGCTGGGCTGTTTCTATTGCAGGTTGAAAGCACCGGAAGGAAAGAAGCTGATGGGAGGAAAGTTTTTATTTTGGATTACAGTCTTGAGAGGTGGCATACAAAAGCATGGCATGAGCAGAGGATGGGCATCGGGTCCCCAGAGCAGACTGCAAAGAACAGCAAGAGAGTGCCCACGTTATTACATGAGGAAGGTGGGAATAGTACCCCTAAATCTAGCATACCACCAGAAAAGGGGTACAGGTAAGGTGAACAGAAAAGAATGTGCATTATGATATACCCTTAAAAATTATTTCATGTATTTATTTCAAATACAGAGAAACAGAATAGAAGTTATAATAGATTAATAATAATAAGAGAACAGAGAGAGGGGGGAGGGAGGGGAGGAGAATGAATAGATCTGAAGATAAGGCCAGGTCTGTATTTCAATAAAATACAGTAGGATGGGAAATATAGCCATTTACTTTGTTCCTCCTTTTCTGACCTTCATGTCTTTGGAAAATCAGTCAATGTTAGTATGCACTGAAGCATTAAATAGACTAGCAATGTGATTCAAGTAACAGAAAGAACACACAAACTTTATATTTCACTTATCTTACAATTCCCCAAAGAGCCTTATTTCCCACTGTCCTTGTATCACTTTCTCCAGAACAGAATGGAACCTAGGGCCTTGCTTGTGTGCAGGGTACAGTTACTCTCCCAGAGACCTACATCCCCAGCCATCTGCTTTTACTTTCACTTTAAAAATTTTTGTTTTGTGTTGTTTGTTTTGATGTATGGAGTCACTCAGGCTCAGGCTGAACTGGAACTCACCCTGTTTTCCTAGCATGAGTTTGAACCCAGAGTGATCCTCCTACTTCTGCCTCATGAGTGCTGAAATTAAGGACATGCAGCATCATACCTTGCTGGCATTAGTACTTTTAAATATAATATTTGTTAAGTGTAGAAAAGTAAAAATACACAAACATGCTGGAATGTAACTAGGGTCGGGGTTTGTGTTTTGTTTTTGGAGATGTTTTAATGTAGTTCAAGATGACTTTATCCTCCTAATGTAACTTGAACTTCTTTTCCTCTTTCCTTCTCCTCCCCATGGCTGGAATCATAGACACCACATTTGCAGCTAATAGTTGGTTTATTTCATGGGGTTGAGGTTTTATAATATAGTGTTGTAGTGTCTTGTTATATAGTCGTGGCTGAAACTTGAAGTAATCCTCTTGCCTCAGGCTCCAGAGTACAGCAAATAATTGCTTCAATGTTTCAGACTATGTAAAATGTTTTATTTATTTATTTGAGAGAGAGAGAGAGCAGTGGAGAGATAGAGAACGGGCAAACATAGATAGAGAGGGGGAGACTGGGCTTTCCAGACTCTTTACACACTGCAAATGAATGCCAGATGCATGTGCCACCTGTGTTTTTGGGTTTACATGGGTACTGGGGAATAGAACTTCTGTTATTAGCCTTTGCAGGCAAGCACCTTAACCACTAAGCTATCACTCCATCCCCATTTTTTCAGACATTTTAAGGAATATCAACCATTTTATTTAAAAAATGAATTTTAATAATTATTAAGTAATCTTTATTTATTTATTTTTTTTTTAGTTTACCAAAGCAGTAGGTACTTATTTTTTAAAAATTCAAATGAAATTGCTAGGAATATGGCTCAGTAGGTAAGGGTTCTTGCTATACAAACAACAGGACGGGCTTTGATTTTTGTCATAATATCAAAACCTGACGTGTCAAAACAGCTCTATAACACCAATGCTGATGAAGGAAAAGAAGAGCATGTTTGCAGCTTGCTGTCTAACTGGAGAATCAGTAAGTGACAACCTGTGAGTCAGGGAAATAAAGCAGAAGAGCACTAGGGGAGGAAACCCAATGTACTCCCCTGGCCTCCACATGCATGGAGACAAGGCTGGTGCACTTGCACACACACATGCATATGCAACACATACACAGCCTTCACATACTACACAAATACACCACAAATGCAAAAGAAAAAATAATATTCTACTTGTATAGCACTATTGGTATCAATACTTTTATCAATAAGAAAAATCCAAATACAAAGTTACTTTCAAATATAAATTGCCAGGACTTTTCAAAAGGGTGATTGTCACAGAAAACAAGGGCTGGGGAACATTATAGATGACAGACAAAGGCAACATACCAAAATGCACTACATGAGTCTTGAAACACTGACACATGAATGGGGGGCCATACACTAATCAAAAAATATTGCAATGACACTACACTTCCTCTGCATTATATCTCTATTAGGATTATTAAGTAACTACTCTTGGTGTTGGAGAGATAGCTCCCCGTTTAAAATATGTGCCTGTGAAGCATAACTACAGAGGGTTTGATTCCCTAGTCCCCACATAAGGCTGCATGCAAAAAGTGGCACCTTCATTTGAAGTTCATTGTTCATTTGCAGCAGTTAGGAGCCTTGGTGAGCACAAACATTCATTCCCTCCTCCATCTTTCCATTTTTATTTTTTCTGTTTTTATTTTTATTTTTCCTCTCTTCTGTTTTTCTCTGAAAACAAATAAATAAAAAAATGTATCAATAAAGAATATTTCTGGGCTTGAGAGATTGCTCAGGAGCTAAAGCCAATTGCATGCTTTGAAAATACTTTTGTCCTTAGCAGATACATACTAAAATATTTTGGAAAGAAAATGTCATCATTGGGCTCGAGAGATGGCTTAGCGGTTAAGCGCTTGCCTATGAAGCCTAAGGACCCCGGTTCGAGGCTCAGTTCCCGAGGTCCCACGTTAGCCAGATGCACAAGGGGGCTCACACATCTGGAGTTCGTTTGCAGAGGCTGGAGGCCCTGGCGTGCCCATTCTCTCTCTCTCCCTCTATCTGTCTTTCTTTCTGTGTCTGTCACTCTCAAATAAATAAATAAATAAAAATTTAAAAAAGAAAATGTCATGATGTTTTCCATGAAATCAAACAATTAGGGGAAAACTGAGTACCAAGGACTGTGGCAAAATGTTAACAAGTAAGGAGCCAAGCTGTGGTGGTAGATGCTTTTAATGCCAGGATTCAGAAGCAATGGCAGGAGGACTGCCAAGAATCTGAAGGCAAGAGGCAAGTCAAGACAAGGCAAGTGTCCAGGTAAGAGGCATGACAAGACAAGAGGTAAAACAAGAGGCCAGGAAATGTAAGGGAAGGGGTAAGGCAAGGCAAGGCAAGAGGCCAGGAAAGGGAAGGGATCAGGTAAGGAAAGATGTCAGGCAAGTAAAGTAAGAGGCAAGCTAAGGCAACCAATGAGGCAAGGCAAGAGGCAAAAAGGTAGAGACAGCATCAGGTTTGCTGTGATGAGCTTCCAGGCCAGGCATAGTTATAAACAAGTTCCATAACAGTAGAAGAAGCTTACTTGCCTTCGCATATCCAAACAGAGAGAGAGAAGCACAAGCCAAAAACCAATAGCCTTACAGCACAGCACACTTCAGTAACTCCAGCTAGGCACACTGCATATCTTTAGATTAAAATCTCAAATCCACCACCATACCTTAAGATTCCCCCCAGTGACACTGCCTCTAGCCTGTGGCTGCAGATGCAAACCACAAACTAATAAAATATGGAATATCTTGGGGACCATCTATTCAAATTACCACACAGGGCAAGAGGCAAGAGGGTAGGTTACACAAGGCAAGAGGCCAGGCAAGACAAGGGGTTAATCAAAGCAAGAGGTCCAGGCAAGAAAAAGACCAGGCAAGTGGCTAGAGGCCATGCAAGCAGCAAGAAGGGAGGCAAGGCAAGGATTGAACCAAGGAATAAGGTGAGGCAAGACAAGAAGTAAGGCAAGAAACAAGGCAAGGAAAGAGGCTAAAAAGAGGCAAGAAATGAGGCCATTGCAAGATGTCAGGCATGGCAAGGCCGGACAAGACAAGGCAAGAGGCAAGGGCAAGAAATAGGCAAGGCCAGGTAAGAGGCAAGAGGCCAGGCATGAAACAAGGGAAGAGGAAGACAAGGCAAGGGTAAAGGAAGGCAAGAAAGGGCAAGAGACAAGGCAAGATAAGGCAACAGGCCAGACAAGGAAAGGCCTTGGGCAAGGCCACGACAGGTAAGAGACAAGATGCCAGGCAAGAATCCATACAATTAGGAATTTCTAGAGAGATGTGAATGTTACATCTCAGTGGCACTATTGTCAGAGATGGAGAAAGTGTAAGAGTTGTTGTGTTTGGTACTATAGATCATATCATGAGCTGTTCCATGAGACTTTTTCACATTCGCAGAGAACAGGTGTTTTAGAATTTATGCTGGGTCAGCATATGTGGCGGTCATCACATATCAGACCACAGTTTGTCTCAGAGTGATGTGGTCAGGACAGACCTGTGCCACTTTAGGGAAAATGAGGGATAGCACATGCAAAAGATGTGTTGTCCAAGAAAAGTCTGCATTGTTTGGAGCATGTGAGTTGTATTACTGGACAGACATGAGGTGGTATAGGAAAGCTATGTCTGCCTCAGGATATGTGAAGACTATAGTCTGCCGGGCTGTGTCTGAGCACAAATCTTCAGTGTCTCAGACCATGTGATTGATACTACAGGTCATGGTAGGAAGTGTCTCAGCACACGTGTTGTGTCTTTGGACATGTGAGTGGCACCACAAGTTAGGAAACGATGTGCCTCTAGACAGGTCTGTGCTATATCAGGGCCAGTGTGTGGTAGTACATGACACGTTGCAGGACAGCTATAACCTGTCAGGATATGTGTGAGTCTTATAAAGGAAAATGCCATGAGGTGACTCTGGGGAGGTCTACACACTCTTAGTATATGATAGAGGTATTACATGCCATGTTGTGTCATGATGTGGTGGATCTCAGGAGAGCCCTTTGCTATCTCAGGACATGAAAACGGTACTAAATGCAAGGACATTGGGGGGCAGGGGATGTGTCTCAGAAAAGGTCTTATTTGAATATAAATTTAAATGGTCTCTTACATAACAAGACTGAATCACAATTACACCTATATATCTGACATAGTGACATATCAAGATGACAGGTTTTTCCTGAAAACTTTACTTTTTACACTTTCTAGGAAAAACCTGAATCTATACTGCATGAGCCCTTATATTTTGGGATTTATATATTCTTAAATGTCTAAAGTTGTATCATGTTTAATGTTTTATTTTCTATGAAAAGGTCTTAAAGCCAGGCAGTTTCCCTGGGGTACTAAGCACTAGCCCATAAGCAGGGTCTTACACTCAGCCAGGGCAACTAGCAGTATTCACACTCCCTTGAGCCACTGTGGATGCCAGTCCTTTGTCTACATCACCAGCTTAGAATACCATACAGTCTTCAACAACATGACCCTACACAGAATCACAAGTTACCTTTTCTCACAATCACCAGAATATCCACTTTCAAAAATTTTAACCAAACATTATAGGGGTGTGTGTTTACACTGTGTACCACAACTTCATTTGAAGACAAAAACCATACAGGAGATGGGAATTTTAGAGAAGGAGATGACTGTTGCTTTCTCAATTCAGCTATCTCATTCATTCATTCATATCCAAAAAATATCTCCAACCCATCACCCAATTCTCAGGAACCACTACAAAGGGGTGTTTTCCTTGTTTCATATGACATTATTCAGGCAAGTCTTGGCTCTGGACAGTGATCAAACTTCCCTTCTGCATTCTGGATGCACTGACCAGAACCAAAATGCACCGAGGTGCATTTCATTCTGATATTCCTGCTTGGGTTATGTTACACTTTTAGGATCTATGTTGCAGCATGACAGGAGGGCCAGTGTCCTATAGACTAACTGAACTCCTGGCTCCAGGCAACTCATCTTTCCTGGTGCACAAAGAGGTCTGGAACCCCGAAGCAATGGAGGTGAAAACACATGACTATTCTTGGTCAATGCACCATAATGTTGCAGGTGCAAGGGAAATAAGAATGCCAATGTGCTGTATGCAAAGTAGCAGTTTGTTTGTGTTGACACAGTGAATTTATTTCAAAGCCTGTGCCCTAAACCTAGTGGGACATCGCTTTATGTAACTCCAATATACAGTGATACCCCTGGTTTGATTGGTTGGTTATCTTCTCCTTCCTAAGCAGAGTTTACTGCCCTGAATACTTGACTTTACCACATTTAGTTACAGGGAAGAGGATAGAGAGAAAGGATGTGTGTTACAGAGGAAATATGGTATAATGTCAGGTAGGCTAAGGTTAACATTTTGAGTTCATGTTTCTTGTTTTTGTTTTCTTTAGTTCATTGTACTGTCTTACATGCAGCATGTATGAATTCAAGACTACCTTCTTAAAATCAAGTTTCCTGGTCTCCAGAAACATGAAAAATAAGTGTCAGTGGCTTAGTGGGAGTATCCTAGTTGTTTTTTGTTTCATATAAATTGGCGGATTTAAAGTCTCTTGTTATGGGTTAGATAAAGATTTTATAGGTTAGACAGCATAAGCTCTAATATCTTCACATGCTACCTCTTGTCTGTGCTTGAGCAGCATCACATGGAAGAACTGAAAGATGACACATGTAGGTTCAATCTACTGTTAGTACTAGCTTGCTAAATTCCCAGTATGCTTGTGACTTTATGGTTTTGCCTATCTGGCCTGCTTGTATTCCTTCCTTCACTGTTGTGTGGCCCGGTATTAGGACTGTAAATGTGCATTTCAGTTGCATGTGAAAGCCCCATTCCTTCAGGGACCATAAAGCATCAATAAGCATTCAAGTAAAAAATACTTTTCTGAGTCTGGAGTGATGGCTTCGTGGTTAAGGCACTGGCCCGTGCAGCCTAAGGACCCAGGTTCAATTCTCCAGTACCCATGTAAGCCAGATGCACAAGGTGACACATGCATCTGGAGTTCCTCTGCAGTGGCTGGATATGCCCATTCTCTTGTTCTCATTCTGTCTGTCTCTATCAAATCAAAAAAAAAAAAAAAATTCTTTTCTGAAGTTCTGTTTTGTTCTTTGTACGTTTGAAAGAAGTGTAACTGATGGCCATTCAGTACTGGCAAATGCCAAGAGATACAAAGTATAAAAGAAGTTCATATTGAAAGTTTGACAATCAAAAAAAAAAAAAAATTCAGAGTCAGGCCAATTCCAAATTTGACACAGTAAGGCAAATAGTATACTTAGTATTCGTTTTATTCACCAGTGGATATGAAGAGGCCTTCATTCATCCCTTGCTTTCCATTGCCATGCTGAAATCTATTTGTTATAATAGTTCTTTCCAAATGTACATGTTGTTGGCCCATGCTGATCACCACATAATTTTCTGAAATTTTTATCATCACAAAACTTGACACACTAATTTGTGCATCTTTCAAGGCCTCTTGCAACTGGACGGAGTAATTATGTAGCCCAGAGATCTTGTAACCTTGCAATATGTGTGATTCTGACCTTGAACCCTGGTTCATTTTACCTCTGACTCCCAATTAATGGTATTACAAGAATGTCTCACCATTCCCATCTTGTAATGAGTATTTTGTGACAGATTTGCCTGAATGAGCTCCAGAGTAGTAGTAGCAGGGAAAGAAGACAAACTGGAAAGTAAAGAAAGTTAAGTTCTTAACGGAACTTGTCAGTCATAGGAGGACTTGGGCTCAGAACTGAAAAAAAAAAAAAATTAGATGCAGGCGATGGGAACATAGTTTGTCTTTTAATGGAATAAGAAAGACCACACTAT
Organism: Jaculus jaculus; assembly: GCF_020740685.1. NCBI lineage: Eukaryota > Metazoa > Chordata > Mammalia > Rodentia > Dipodidae > Jaculus > Jaculus jaculus. The sequence continues at coordinate 9,170,130 of NC_059126.1, forward strand.
AATAAAAGTGTACATGAAAAAGTGTAAGGGTTGACATGGGATAAACCCATTATTCTATCACAGGGCACAGTACAGAGAGAAATAGCACTTGTTAATACTACCTTCAATTCCCTCAGGGACTGACAGTAATGAAAGCTTGGGGTTTGCTGTAGGATAATTACTCAATGGATGGTAGGAATGGTGGTGTTCATGATTACTGGTCAGGAAATATGTTTAGTGAGTACAAACTTAGTTTCAGAAATCCCATTTTAACCATAGAATTAACTAAGACTTTTAACGTCATGAAGAAGTGGTGCAAGTTGGCCAGTACTGGATTTCATTTCATTGTTTACCTTCACAACATGTCTAGTTCAGATCATGCTCACTATTCTCAGTGATTTCATAAGTCAATACATTTTACTTTGTCATTATTGTGTGCTTTCTTTTCCCCCATTCTTAGGATATACTCCTTTTAGATGCATTTAAAGTTACAGAAAAGAGGCATGTCAACATTTTTGTCAAATGCTGTACACTAAATAATTAATAATATGATACCTTGCCACTGAAATATAATTCTACTCTTTTATGACATATATTGATTCTACATAGTGATGGGTTCATTATCAAAATTTCTTACAAATATATAATACCCTTTATTTAGTTGCCTTAACCACATCCTTTTTGGCCCAGTTCCTTCTCTGTTCCACTAATCTCCTTCTTTCCCTCATTTTCTCACCTTATCTCACATTACTCATGATGTTTAGAACTATGAAATAAGAAACCATACAGATGAAATGTAGCTTTATTTTTCAAATGAGAGTTATTTCTCAACTTCTATTAAACATGAAGTTTAACGTATTATATCCTGCAACATTATTCGGTCATGTGACATTTTATTTGTCCTTAGGATTACATTGTAATATTGAAGATGGAAGGTAAGTTGATGTTGACTGTGAATCAGTGGATATATTAGTCACATTGGATGTTGGGAGCCATGGGTGTCTTGTTGGTAACAGGTTATAATAACAAGACTGGTTGGCTGAGAAATTCAGATGGTCAGTTAGACAATTAGGGTGCTCCATGGGCAGTCCAAAATGAGTATTGTGGAGAGGAGATACGATCTGGAACTCAGGGCTAGAAGTGGAAATGAAATTCAAATTGTTCCCATTGGCTTGAGAGTAGCTGCAGTGGGTGTGCATATAAAAAGTGGAGAAATGACTTGAAATAGAGTATTGAACTGTGGGCATTTGTTCTGATGGCCTAACTAAATATGAGGAGGGAGGACAAAAATCACTTCCCATTGGATAGTTTGTGCAAGTCATCCCTTGGCCAGTGGGAGCCTTGTTCATCTGAGGCACATTTAAATTTGCAGAGGTGGAAAGTAAACTTTGTTCCCTAGCTTCATCAACTAAACCACAGTTGTGTTTATAAATGTTACTCTGCGTTCTGAGGGTAGAGTTGAATTCTGGAACCAATGAAGCAGTTGCTCGAGAAGCATTTTTAACTCCAACTCTTCTTTTCATTCTCAACAACAGATGGGGATGACCTCGTATAAAATTTGGATTACGATAGAACTTGAACTAAAACCAAAGGAGAAAGCAATTTAGTGACTATATGTACACAAAACATTACAAGCAAATGTAATTTATAAAGATACAGATTTCTAGTTAACTGCATACAGCTAATATATTCAAATAATGGATGCACATTTGCCTACTTTTGAAAATGTCTTTATTATTAAACAAATACTTAGCTGCTAATTTGTTTAAGTGAAAACTTATATTATTTTTATATTGATAATGAATATTACCACCATTAAGTGGCTTTAGAAGTTTTACTCCTAAATCATTGTATAGATTCAAATTTATTAGCTGTCTCTTAAGCATGTAAAAACACTAGAGGGTTAATGCAGATGTTTTTGTCAATTTGAAAGGAAAATATGATTTATTATTAAAATTTTATATAACTTCAAACTGAGAGGTGCCCAACTTGTTAAAATATGCTTTTGTTTCAAACATAAACATATGCAGTTCTACAGAATTACTATGTGATTAAGGTGATTACTTTAGTTACTTTAGCTGAGCCTTCTTTTTCTTCTGCCATGAAGTCATCCAGAGAAGCAGACCTTTGACAATTCTGCTGCACTTTACTGAATCCATAAAGATTAAGCTGTCGAACCAAGCTTTTCATACTACTGGTTTCAAATATTCGGAATGGGGGCTTTCTTTCCAAAACTTCTTTCTTGAAAAGCTCCACATTAATCACAATAGAAGTTCCCTCCTCATCCCAACAGACAGATTTAAATTTGTTACTCTCTACTATTTTCCAAAGTTTCTTGGGAAAGGTCAAAGAAAAAAAATCACTATCTTCCTGTGGATCATTGACACGAAGTGCACAGCATGGATGGGTTATCAGGGACTGCTGACACAAAAGCTGAAAAGCAGTTTCCTCAACCTTAGCCATTAGCCCCGTGTCCTCAAGGAGTGTGTTATCACATGGTCGAGATTTGACTAAGGCATCTGAAACAGGAGATCCATCTTTTGGATAAATATCTTGAATTTCTGAAGGTACTTGTGCCATCTCAAGTGAGTTCTTCTTTAGCTCCACTGCTCATGTGAATATGTGAACTCTGCAGCTTCTGTCAAATGAAGTAAACAAGACCATCACAATGGGTCACAACCTCTCCCACTGTGACCTCACAAGGTGATGTAGCTTTCCCAGCAGTTAAGGTGTAACACTCACAAAAATGTTTCCATCACCTTCTGAAATAAGGCCAGCGGGAATAACTAATAATATAAACCACTTATTTTCTGGGATTTTTAATGTCTTACTCCTGGATTGTCTAGTGAGTGTATTAAGGTCTAAACTAAGTGAACTCATACGATATCCTTCCTTCCAGAAATACATGCCAGAGATTGGTGTCCACAGTGTGTGGTCCATTAAGGGAAGATGGAGTAAAATAAATAATTGTTCCCTGTTGGCATTTTATGTGGAAATGTGTATGGATGTTTCAACATCTTTCTAATTACAGAGTTGAGATTAAACTATATTTCCATTTGATAACATGTTACTCTTGTGTTTTCCATAGATAGAAAAAAATCTTTATGCTATTCTAAACAGTTTTGCAGTATTTTTGAGTGGAATGGTTACAACTGCCTTTAGCAAATTGATTCTATCTTAATGAAATTCAAGTAGGTCCTTTAGTTCATGGTAGTGTACCATAATGGAAATAACAAAAGTAACAAAATTGTAAATAACTCATTACCAATAAAATAGGTATATGTTTATGAGGTAAAGAACTACCCAGAACTTACCATAAGACCTTGTAAATTATTTCAAACCTGAATTTATAAGTTAGATACTAGGTAAGTATTCTGCTAAAGAAGAAGAAATCTGCTAATCTTTTTGGAAATCTGGACTGCAGTGTCATGTTTCACATGTTAAATAAATGTTAGGATTCAATGTTTCCACACAATAAACTATGTGTGAAATGATACTGTTTTAGTAAAGTCACATGGACTTTTCAGCCATGAGTGCATTAATTGCATATGCTGTTATTATTTCATATTAATAATGTCTAGTAAATTTTGTTCCATCTAACATCTTACAGAAGATGAAATTGCATTAATAAAGTAAAAACATTTCAAAAATGGTTTACTTAATACTGTCATGCATTCATACCCCTCACTTAACTTATTCTAAAAGTATGTCATAGGAAGGTAAACTTTTAGTGCCAAAAAACCTGCATTTTGTGATTTCATAATTTTTTTCTTACTACATATTTCAGATTCTGTAACAAAAGTAGTGCTGTTCTTAAGATCCAGTCTCAAGACCCCATGATGAGTTTGCTGTGCAATGAGGAGGCCCAGAAGCCTCCACATCCCTCTCGTATTTGGCCTGTATTTTCAGCATTTAAGTGCTTTGCAAAATTCCCAGTTGACAAGAAGCCCATAATCCTTCTGTTTGACACAGAAACTACTATTCCTCTTCATTAATTAGGGCTAATGGAAGCATAAAACAGGACATGGGTGACAAAGGCAGATAAGCATAAATATTGTTCAGAAGAAATAGAAAAGTACCCTGAGGTATATTCTGAGTTTCCCTATGGGGTGGAAGAAAACCCCAGTTACAGGTTAACAGTGTATAGGCATTTTGGTAGACAAGGACTGCCTGTCCTAGTCATATTACAAACCAATATTCATGCAAATTTTAAATTCAGTTGAGGGATTTGCTGTGGCAGTGGAGTGGGCCATTATTGGAAAGAAATCCAAGAAAACAAAACAAAAAGATACACAGATCTTGGAGTGCAACATGCAGATAATATCTTAGGAAACCCCATTTTTTTGTGAGCCATGTTGGAATCCTGAAAACAAGGAGAAACCACAGGACAATCCTAGTCATTCTGCCAGTGTCTGTATCAGAGATAACAGGTGAACAGTGGGTGTCATGGAAAAGGAGAGGTTGGACAGGAGAACACTGAGAGGTAAGCTACAGGGGGCTGGTATGGTCGTGGTGAGCCACAGTCCCAAGACTGTGAACAAGGGGTTTAATGGACAGCAAAGGGACTAAGAGATAGACACCAGGTGCAGACACCACTCAACTTCAAAGACCTTCTCACTGTCACCAATTACTGCTATCAGAATATGAAAGATAGAGCATGGCCTGCAATAGAACCCAGTGTACAAAGTACAATACATTTTTTTTGTGGGGTGGTCTTGCCAACTGCTTTTAAATTGCCATTTTTAATTAGTTATGTATACACTGTACACAGTCATGTTGGTACCATCTTTAGCCTTCACCCTGCCCTCCTCCCTCAGCACGGACCCTCCTTTTGGAGGAACATGGGTCGTGCGTGTGCGTGTGTGTGTGTGTGTGTGTGCGCGCGCGCGCGCGCGCGTGCAATGCGCATATATATAATTTTGGAATAAATGGCAGCATGTGCATAGAAAAGACTTAGCAATGACCATAGAGCAATCTTAGTAAGCTCTTAGATAGATCCCTAAGTAACATCTTAGCTGTAATTGTTTTCCCATTTTCAATCATTATTGAACTGGCTGTAAAGGTCTGAAGGAATAAAAAGGCTCAGTAGGGATCTCAGAAAATGCCAAAGTCCTCTAGGTTTGAAAGTGATGAAAAAAAGCTTTTAGAGAATAGAAAGAACAGCTCCAGGCAATGTGGCCCACACCTTTAATACAAGCACTTGGAAGGCAGAAGTAGGAGGACTGCCATGATGTCAAATCCAACTGAAAGTACTCAGAGAATTCAAGGTCAACCTGAGATAGACTGAGACCCTAACTTGAACCCCATCTCCTCCCCCCAAAATAAAAACAAGGATAGAAAGAGCAGGTCTGTGGTGCAGTTTTCTTTCTCAATTGCCACTAAAAGACAACTTGGAAAATTGAAAGAAAAAATTAAAGATAGAGGTGTAAGAGAGAGAGAGGGAAAGAGAATTGTTGCACCAGGAACTCAGCTATTGCAACCAAACTTCAGACGCTTTCACCACCTAGAGGGAATGTGTAAAGTTGCTCATGCCTCACCTATGTGTGTGTAATTATCATGGGATCTGGAGATTGAATATGGATCCTTAGGCTTCAAGGGAAGCATCTAGACTGCTAAGTCATCTCTCCAGCACAGCTTGGGGTTTTATTTATAAGTCATAAGCTTGCACACTGGTGCTAAATGGAATAGCTTTCTTAGTGCAGAATCCTGCCCAGGGCTTACCAACTGCAGTTCAGCTGGATTTTTGGTTCTGTTTTACATACATCTCCCTGCATTAGCTCTTTCTTCTACAGAAAGTTCCATCTGCAGGTATTTGAATGAAGCATCATCATGTGTCACACCAACAGTATCAAAATGACAACAGATTGCTGCAAAATAGAGACTGAAAAGGGTTGTCTTATTTTGACACAAATCATGGTAGTCCCAATAATTCTGCATGAATGATAGTGCAATATATTCAGAACTTAGGATCTTATAAAATTATTGTAAACTATTTCTAATAATGTGAAAGGACTGGCAAAAAAAAATACACCTTTCTAAAAAGGCTTTTAAAGTGCTGAACATGCATTAAATCTTTCATTCTTAGCATTTTTTTTTAAATGTCTAGAAAAGCATCTAGTAGCTTCCTTCTGTATAAGTCACCCAGGAAATCCAGGGGCAGGAATAGCCATGTGAACTAGAACAGTGCCCAGGTCAGTGGTTCTAGCCTGGCTACACATTAGAATCATCAAAGTTGGTTTCAGAAAAAATGTGGGTTCTTTCTGATTCACTGGTTTGGGAAGAACACATGACGGTGTATGTCTTAAGCATGCCCCAGATAATTCTAATGGGCAGACCTGACTAGACCAATTCTACTACTACAAGAATAGCTTCAGCTCATCTCCCAACCACACTTCATTGAGTTTTCAGTTATGTTTGGTTGACTGGTTTACTTTGCATAGAGAAGGATATTGCTGTGTTTTATTAAATATTTTTACTTATTTACCTGATAGAAAGAAAAATAAATATTAGTTAGTTAGTTAGTTAAGTTAATTTAGTTAGTTGGTGCAACAGTGCCTCTTGCCTCTACAACTGAATCCAGACAAATGCCCCCCTTTGCATTTTTGGCTTTTTACCTTAGGACACTCGGGGACTAAAGGCAGCCCCTCAGCCTTTGCAAGCTAGCACTTTCAACTACTTAAACTTCTCTCCAGCCAATCCAGTGGTGATTTCAATTGGCTTTCTTGAGAGGCATCTCACTATATAAGCTCAAGCTGGCCTTAAACTATATAGCCTGGGCTGGCCTCAAGGCCTATCATCCTGCTTCAACTTCCAAAATGTTTGGCCTACAGCGGTGTGCCAACAACCCTGGCTCTTTGTAGGAAGTTAACCTGAAGATTTCAAATCATGCTGTCTTCAGCCAAAGGATAACCAATTAGGGTGCACGCTAGTAATTTACAAATTACAAGAAGGAGTCAACTTTTCCAGTCCCCAAATCCTTTGCAGTAATGCCGTATTATTTCTTGCTTTGGCAATGGGACCACTGAAATCATATTTAGTAGACTCTTACCCAATGGCACGTCAGAAATTCCCATATTTCATTGCCTAGTATCATCTCCTAAAGTTCTTGTTAGTCTTTGAAGTTTAAATTTGTCACCCTGTCTTTACAAAGGACATTATCAGCAGACAATATGACACATGGAGTGTGCATTTTTCTCTTTTATTTTGTGTATGTTTAGGGTTGGAAGGACACAAATCCTTTGTGTTCTTGATACCATTTCCCATCATTTGAGGCCCCATTGATTTCTTTCTTAGGAGAATTTACAAGTCTAGCCCTTCCTTGGCATACCTTGGTTGACTGGCTTTTAATCATCAGCCCACCATTTTTGTCAAGGTCTGTCTTTTGAGACAGGGTCTTATGGAATCAGGCTGGCCTGCAAGTCCTGATCCTGTATCGTCCACTGCACAACTACTGTGTGTAGCGATGTGTGCCACCCACCCGGCCCTGCCTTACTCCAAGGTGATACCTGTTTCCATAACTAGTTTTTAAAGAAAACATAGTACTTGCGCTAGGCTTATGGCTTTCCGAAGGCTCAGTGTCTTTGGTTTCCTCGTTGGAACAATAACTATGACCCGCCTGTGTTGGGTGCGCGAAAGCTAAATTCCCTCTGATACCACGAGCCAGAAAGTATGTATCATCTTCACAGCACCGTGAAAGACAGACTCCTGTTTCCGCCTGAGTTTTAAAGTCTGCACGGCTCCACAGACACAAAGTCCTGTGCTTGGTCATTGTTGTTCAGCCCTGGTGTCACCCACCCTACAGTCCTTTCAAACTCAAATGCCTTTTCTCACTAGACAATTTGCTCAAATACTTTGCAGATGGCGACCCAACCGGAAACCGTCCCATTCCTTCTCCCCGGTACCTCTTTTTTAAGCTGGTCGCCTCAACGCCGCCCAGGAGGGGCTCAGGACCCAAGCGGTACGCCTGGGGGTTCAGCGACTAGAACATCCCGCAGCCAAAGAGGCTGCCCACACGTGGTGATGAGTGCTGGTGGACCCGGCCAGGAAGGGGTCTGGCGCAGAGGGTGTCCTCGGCGCTGAAGGGGACCAAGCCGAGGCAGGCAGGCCCACGTCACAGGAAATGCCATCACAAGAGCGGGCCTTTGTGTCGCCGCCGGAAGTGGGCTCTGCACGGTCAGCGCCTGGCCTTGGCCTTAGCCACGGCTGGGGCCTTGCCTGTGAGCAGAGGTCAGCTGTGGCCAGAGGCTAAGAAAGGCCCTGGGGCCTTAGCCAGGGTGGTGCTTCCACAGAGCTCACCTTTATAGGGCCTTCTCCATCGCCCTCTTCCCTCTTCCTGCCATCCAAGTCTACACTTCCAAACAAAAGTACCTGCGTTTAGTAGAACATTAACACGACCACAGTGTGTTAATTCAAACTTGAAGACTAGTTGTAACGTATTGTCACTAATCATTATCCTAAACCAGTGCACTCTGCAGCAACGGACCGGAATTCACACCATCACTTCTATTTCCTAACAAGCTTGAATCATATTACTATTGCTATACAATGGGAGAGAAGGGCCACGGAACAGCCAAAGGAAACCTTGCCTAAATAAATACACAGGAGATGAACACAAAGGACAATACCAGAGGCTTCCTGTGGGACTGGCTTCATATAGCTTTAGCCTTCCCAAACAACAAGTTCATTTAATCCCAATGTTTGGTAAAGGAGAACTCTAGTAGAAAGTATTGGAATGTTACAATCTTTTGTCTTTTACAAATCTTCCTCATTTCTATTAGAATTGTTCTCATATAACTCTGTTATCTGGAACGCAAAGTTCTTTTTCTTTTTTTTTTTTTAAGACAGGGTTTCATTCTAGCCCAAGACCTCACTCTTCTACCCCAAGGTGGCTTCAAACCCACCCTCCTAATTCTGCCTCCCAAATGCCGGGGTAATGGTGATCATTAGCCCAGTGTGATTGTACATGCCTTGGTCTCACCATTTGGAAGGCACAGATAGGAGGATTGCTGTGAGTTGCAGGCCAAGCTGGGACTACAGAGTGAGTTCCAGGTCAGTTTGGACTTGTGTGAGACCCTACCTACAAAGAAAAATAAGTGAGACACCAAAGTATAAACAGTTGTTAAGTCCTCACATTTATACATTTTCCATCACTGTGGAGAGGGAATTAATGACTGGAGAGGCTTCTGTCAAAAAATCTTGCCGTGTTAGCCTAGGAAATTGGAGAAAGCAAACTGAATCATTGCTAGTAAAGGGTAACATCAGGGTGTCATTTCATATTTTTTTTAATGCCATGGAAATGGGGCTAGAGCGATTAGAAATTACAGATGCTTGCTTGCAAAGCCTGACTTCCTGTGGTCAATTCTCAGTACCACCATAAAACTACAGATACCAAGTGTAGCAGGTATCTGGAGTTCATTAGCGGTGGCAAGAGGCCATTCTACCCATTTGTCATAGCGTTCCTCTGCTTATAAGTAATTTCTTTTTCAATTAGGGTTTTACACTACCCAAGCTGACCTGAAAGTGACTGTAATGTCTAAGGGTGGCTGTAAACTACTGATGATCCTCCTATCTTTGCCTTCCAAGTACTGAGATTAAAGGCATGTGCTCCCAAAACAGTGCAGAAGTTATTTTTTAAGATAAAAATTTTTAGATACTTTTTAACATTTTGTGTATCTGGCAGAGATAAAGGGAAAGAGGCAGGGAGATGGATACATTGTAAATGGGCCTCCCAGAACCTCTAACCAGAGCAAACAAGCTCCAGATACATGTGCTTGTGACTGACATGGGTACTGACTGGGGACTCCATCCTCAGCCCTTGAGTTTGGCAAGCAAGCACCTTAAATGCTAAACCATCTCATTAGCCTTTGGAAGGGAAATTTTAAATAGTCATAGAGTTGGTAAACAAACTAGAATACGTCTGGGCATTTTTCCTTGGTTAAATGTTGTGCCTGACATCAGCATCCAGCAGTTTTAGATTCAAGAGTAACAAAAGTAGCCTATGCTTTCTGTATTTTTTAATAACTTTAAAGAAGAGTTTAATTCCTTATTTTGTTTATCCATAAATTTAAAGAGCAGTATTCTTGTGACTTGACTTGCCTCCTCTAATGCTAAATATTAAAACCCCTAATACTAGGTCAGACCAAACTGCTGTAATAACCCTTAAAATTGACTAAAAGCATGGCACCAATGTTAATGTGTCTCTCTGACTGTTCGTAGGCCCAACAGGATTTTGGATTACAAAAGTATGAAGTATGAATGGATGGTAGAATGCTTCCAAAGTGTAAATAATTTTTTAAGAAGAGAAGATGGTTAGGGGTATGGCTAGGAGTTTCTTTTAAAGAACGTGGGTGTCCTCAACAAGTTACTAAAGTTATTACAGCTACCTTTGGATGCATTTCATTTCTGATCCATTAACCCATGCTTTTTCCTCCCCTAGTGCTTGCTATGATTATATTTGTGATCATCAAGAAGGACACTTATATTATGTACTACTTGATGGTTTTGTTTGTTTGTTTGTTTGTTTGTTTGTTTGGTTGGTTGGTTGGTTTTTCGAGGTACGATCTCGCTGTAGCCCAGGATAACCTGGTATTCACTACGTAGTCTCAGGGCAGCCTCATACTCATGGTGGTACTACTACCTCTACCTCCCAAGTGCTGGGACTGAAGGCACATGCAACCAAGCCAGGCCTGCTTGCTGATTTTAATCATATAAATTGTTTATGTGTACTTTGATGTTGGATTTGGTTGCTGTTTCTTGTGAAAGTTCAAATGTCTTCCTGAACTGCTTGGGAGGAACGATGTACATGGTATTAATATATACAAGTGCTCAAATTTAAAATAATATAAATTAGTGTATAACATACCCTATTACACCACCCTGTATTCATGTTTGATCTCATCAGAAATAAGACACATGAAACTTAAGTAATCAAATAGGCATTAGGGCCAGGTGTGGTATTGCACCCATTTAGTCCCAGCTCTGAGTAAATGGAATCCATGAAGAGAAGCTGAGGTACTTACCAAGGTTATGTCTCAAAAAGAAAAGCAAAGCAGTACAAAAAATTCATTATTACAGAGGAAGAGGTAGGTTAATATGATAGTAATAATATTATTAATAAATATAATTATATTTTATATAATTATATAGAATATTATATTATATATAATTACAATACTAATTATATATAATATAATTATATAATACTATGGCCTTATAACTCTATAATTATAATTAATTAATATAATATATAACATAATTATATTATATGTAATTAATAAATATAATAATATCATAAGTACTACTCTCACTACTGGCCACAAAATCTCCTCCAGGGAGATGGTGATAGATACTGAAAGATTCAAAATTCATCAAAATTGGGCCTGGAGAGATGGCTTTAGCAGCATAGGCATTTGATTGCATAGCCTAGGGACTCAGGTTCAGATCCCCCATACCCACAAAAGCCAAATGCACTGGGACACATTAATCTGGTATTCATTTTCAGTTGCCAGAGGACCTTCCATACTGATTCTCTGTCTGCCTTTTAATCCTTGCACTGAGGAGGCTAGGATGATCACTGTTATTCCCAAGGTATACCACACATCTAGGTTACCCTGGGTTAAAGAAATATTCTACCTTGAAAAAAAAGGTGACAACAAGAAAATATTTTTCAAAGCCAATAAAACAGCCTGCTAAGTGTTCACCCCAAAAAAGCTGAGTGCCTTCCAAGGCTCCAGGAAAGTTCATTCTGGAAAAGGAGTTACAAGAATGTAATAGCCATAGTGTGGAAAGGTATATTTTCAGATATCATATATATGTACATAAATACACACACACACACACATACACACACACACACACACACTCACACACACACACACACACGGGGGTGGGGGAGGAACAGGTGCATACATAAACCTACAGTGGAGGCTAGTAACTCCACTGAGGAGGTGTCTCAGCGGGATAGGAGTGGAGGAGAGGGAACATAATAGTAGGAGCCCTTGGACATAACAGCATTATGCAGGATGCTGATACGATACAGTTCTCAGTTTGCCACATTTAGTTTGTGTGAGGCCATAGACTTAACTCTGATGTAGAGTGTGTGCCTAGCATGTTCAAGGAACTATATTTGGTTCCTAGCAACTAAATAAACAGTATTCCTTTTGAATCTAGAAGAGCAGATTAGAGCTGACCACTGTTGTAAACCACTGAGATATATAGCTTTCTGGTAGGTCTCAATAGCAGCTCTGACCTATGCCACTATATGGGCAGTTACATATAATTTATGTGACTCATAAGGTTTGTCCAGTCTGTCAGCTTCTGACACAGTCTAATATTCACTAGGGATGGAAGGATTAAGTGAAGGGAAACTTACAATAATCTCATCTTTATACACTCTATATATCCTGACACTAGAAAAACAGAAAGATTGCTGATTAACAGGATTTTGGCAAGAGTCTGCATAGGTGTCTTTGTGGTTATGGTATTTGCCTGAAAACCCAAAGGAACTCACTTCAATTCCCCAGGACCCAAGTAAGCCAGAAGCACAAGGTTTTGCATGCATCTGGAGTTCTTTAGTAGCAGCTGAAAGCCCCTGGCATATCTATTTCTCTCTCTCTCTTCCTCTCCATCTGCCTCACTTTGTCAGACTTTGTTTTTCCCTCAAATAAAAAATAAATATAAAAAAATCATAAGCCTCCCTGTCCTTTCCCTCCCTCCTATTCATTCTGTCCTTCAAGTCACTTCATTGCTCATTTGTATTAGTATTATGGTTACCATGTTTATCACTATTCCAGCAGAACTGTCTTTTCCAATTCCCCACGGCCTTCAGGATTTGATTGCAGTTTCCTGGTTTATATGCTTCTTATCAAATATGAATTGTTTAAGTACTTTTATCCTTATCCTTATGGGTGGCAGGAGCATTTTGTTAGGTTGTTCCCGGTCCTCAGAAACAATGTGCTTAACCATTTACATTTTCCTTCCTTCACCAAGTTTATTAAGATGTGTGGATTTGTTTTGGTTTTGGTTTTTCCTTGGTGAGGTCTTACTCCAGCCAATGATGACCTGGAACGTCCTGTCTATCCTCAGGCTCACCTTGAGCTCAAACTATCCTCCTACCTCTGCCTGCAGAGTTCTGGAATTAAAAGCTAGCCCACCATTGTACATATTTTCATTTACCTCTGCCTGCAGAGTGCTGGAATTAAAAGCTGTCCCACCACTGTACATATTTTCATTTACCTCTGCCTGCAGAGTGCTGGAATTAAAAGCTGTCCCACCACTTTTCATTTATAATTGTTAATCACCCTTTATTTCAATCTTAAGTTACATTTTGACTTATTATTCCCCTATGAAATATGTTGAAAAATCTAATGTGCCCGTAAGGCTGTAGTCTTATAACATTGTTCTATATACTTTATTCTCAACTGTGCTTCTCTTTTTCTCAGTGGACTCTCCATACCCTAAAAGACTGTTTCAGTGCCCCTGTGATAAAAATAACCACATTAGGGCTTGCAGGGTTTCTTATCACCTTATTAAGTGCAAAATGATAGGCTTTTTTTTTTCTTTTTTTGTAATTACCCTCTCATTACATTTAAATTGTTTTATTTTATTTTATTTTTTAACATTTTATTTATTTATTTGAGAGTGACAGACACAGGGAGAAAGACAGATAGAGGGAGAGAGAGAGAATGGGCACGCCAGGGCTTCCAGCCTCTGCAAACGAACTCCAGATGCATGCGCCCCCTTGTGCATCTGGCTAACGTGGGACCTGGGGAACCGAGCCTCGAACCGGGGTCCTCAGGCTTCACAGGCAAGCGCTTAACCGCTACTCCATCTCTCCAGCCCCATTTGAATTGTTTTAGACAGGTAGATTTTAGCTTGGCATGGTGGCATATAGCTTTAATTCCAGAACTCGGGATGATCATTGTAAGTTCAAGACCGACTTGTTCTAGAGAGTCTCTAACCTGAATATTTTTAAAGGTAGATTTTGTAAATATCAAAGAATTTTAATATAAATTCTTTCTTTTTTTCTTCCTCCTGGCCTTATCCCACTTTTAATGTTCTCTCCCTCCCTCCATCCCAAATGCCCCACTACATCCTGCTATAAATTTCTTAGTGTTACTTACTTTAGCCTTTTTCATGTTTCATATTATATTTCTGGAGTTTTTATTTGTGAAGCTCTTTTTTCTTAATTTACTTTTGACAATTGCATAACACAACATGGTGCATTTTCATCAACCAATGGTTTCATCATTTAATCATTACCCTTTCTCTTCCCTGCCATATTTCTATACAAACTTTTAATTTTCTCAAATAAACATACATTAATGACTCTGTGGTTGGGTGTGTGTGTTTATCAATGTTCCAATGAATTTAATTTGTGTTTCTTTCTTGTGTATGAGTGTAGAGTTATTTTCCAGGGCATGAGCAACTTATAAGCAGTGCAGCACATTGTTTTTGATGAATCTTTTAGTGGATGGTATATTTGCCAAAAGATTTGGGTGACAATAGTAAATCCTTGGCTTTGGTTTAATAGAAGGAATGTGTTCCTGTAAGTTATTCTCTATCATTTGGAATTTCTCTTTACCTGAAATAGCCAAAATAAAGGTCAGATTGTTCAGTTCCTTTTATTATTTGGAAAATTAGTTCCTGCATTTATCTGAAAAAAATCACTGGACTGTGTCCTCTGCAGCCACCCTTAAACAGCTATTTTCCTGTACAGTAATACAATGGCAGGAACACTGCAGCCATGCAGATGGGGTGCATTCTGGTATTACTCAGGCTCTACTGCCTGTGACATTTGTGATTTTAAGAAATAACAAAGAAGATAAATTTCAAGTTGATTGCTTACCTCTATAAAATTATAGAAATCCTGTGCCCATTTGACAATCATGTGAAAAAGCCTTACACTTTGAAATAATGTTCTTATGTTCTTTGTAGCAATAAGCAATCCTTTGTGAATTTTTTATTAGGAGTGTAGGCAAATCCTTCTCTCTCTCTCTCTCTCTCTCTCTTTTCTCTTTTTTGAGGTAGGGTCTCACTCTGGTTCATGCTGACCTGGAATTCACTAGGTAGTATCAGGGTGGCCTCAAACTCTTGGTGATCCTTCTACCTCTGCCTCCTGACTGTTGGGATTAAAGGTATGCACCACAATGCCCGGCTATTTGTCAATTTTTTATTAAGAGTATGATCCCTGGTACAGTCAGGTTTCATTTGGCTAGTAGAAATCACTCAAACCAAGAGCAACTTGTGTGTGTGGGTGGGTGGGGTGGTGGGAACGTCTTATTTTGGCTTACAGGCTAGATGGTGAGGCTGCCTGATGGCAGAGAAAATGATGGCATAAACATAGGGTGGACATTACTCCCTGGCTAACATGAGGTGGAGAAAAGCAACAGAAGTGTGTGCCAAACCCTGGCAAGAGGAAACTGGCTAAAGTACCCATAAACCTGCTTCCAGAAATATACTGCCTCTAGGGGGCATTAATTCCCTAATCTCTATCACCTGGGAAGCTAGTATTCAGAACACTTAAGTTTACTGGGTACAACTGAATTAAACTACCAGATTCTGCCTCTGGAACCCATAAACTGATAACTAACCACAGTGTAACATGCAATGCATTTAGTCCAACTTAAAGGCCCATATTGTTTTTATCAATCCTAATGATTTCAAACATTTCCATAACCCATGCTCTTTTAACTGAGTTTATAATACCAAAACATCCAAAAGCCAACCCACCAACCAAACATCAACAACAAATAGTGACGCAGAATAAACACTCATATTGCAAATGATTGCACTAGGAATGCAAAGAAATACTGAATTGATAAAAGATTTAAACAGGGCTAACAACAAAGCCTTCAAGTCCAAAAACTCTACTCAATGACAAATCTCCAAATCCAGTAAATCTGACAATCATCAGATCTCTTGAGTTCTCATTCTGTCTTTCCATCTAGTATACCTATAGTCCAAGAAAACTTCATCTGGTGTCACCTGCTTTCTTTAGCAGCCATCATATGGGCCTGGTATTGCCACTGGGTTGAGACTGCAATCCATTGTCCATCCTCCTGGTCTGGTTCAGTCTCCATGCAGGCATCCAGAAAACTTGCTTCACAATGCCCATGGCCGCTTCCAAGACACAATACCATGTTGCAAATTCAATGACTCCCCTCTTTCCAGCATGTGTTATACACCACAATACCAAGTAGCATGCCACTTTGTTAACCAGTTTGGATAAACCAGGCTTTGAAGTGGGGGAAACAATAAGCAACTTTTATTCTAATCATGTTTTTAACAAAACAGTATTTTAAGGCTCTAATGCCTTTTGCATGGCCATTTGGCAGTCTCTCCTTTAATGTAAATATCTTGTCTTTCAATCAATTTAACCAGGAACCGGCATAAAGGTAAAATGCGTCTACATATTTTTTTCAACATATGTAAATCTCAAGTTATTTGCTTAAGACAGAAGGAAATTTTTCTTTTTTTCTTATCACCATTTCGTATCACCCATATTGTTCAAAAGTGCTAATATTTTTTCTAGGTCCCCAATTGAGCACATCTGTATCACCATTAGATGGGTAGAATAGCCTATGCATCTTGGTTGGAGATAGCACTTTTTTACATATGCTTTCTTCTGTAAATTGTGTTGTGAAATCTGTTTTATTGTTATGAGGCAGGGTTAATATTGTATATTGCTCTTGTGCTTTTATCCTGTAATTACATGCCTGCTTCTATGTCATATAGGATACATGAGCAATTTTCACTTGAATTATAAACTGAGAGGTATTACTTGCTATCTTAAAAATGCATTAGAATAACTGGTGTCTTACCTACTGTTACCACAAACTGTGTTTTGCTTCCTTTGGCAGCATGGTCTGAAGAGAATAGCAATCTACTTATCTATGGCACAACCAGGTTCTGTAGCAACCAAAGGTAAATGCATTGGCTGTATTCTCACCCCTACCTCAAAAGTCTACAAAAGAGAGAAAGAATGAGGGGGGGGAGGGGAGACAAAAGAAGGAAAGGGGCATGGAAAGGCAAGAGGAAATGAGAGTCAAGAAGCAAGACAAACCAAGAGACAAGGCAAGGCAAGAGGCCATAAGCAAGACAATAAGCAAGAGGCAATGCAAGACAGGAGGCAAAAGGCAAGAGGTAAGACATGGTAGGAGGCATGGCCATGCAAGGCAGGAGACAAAGAGCAAGAGATAAGGCAATAGATAAGTCAAGGCAAGAGGCAAGGAATGGCAAGATATAAGGTAAAGTAAGACAAGAGGTAAAGCCAGGCAAGTTCAGCCAATGTAACAGGCAAGGCAAGGCATAAGAGCAGGCAAGAGGTCAGGCAAAGAAAGGTAATACAAAGCAAGTTAAGAGGCAAAGACAAATCAGGCAAGAGCCAAGACCAGGCAATGCAAAAGGCCAGGCAAGCCAAGGCAAGACACAAAGCAAGCCAAGAAGCTAGGCAAGGGAAGGCAAGAGGAACAAGAAGGTAATATGCCAGGCAAGAAAATAGGAAAGACAATGAAAGAGGCAAGTCACTGCAAGGTACCGGCAAAGTGATTCAAGAGAAAAGGTAATGCAAGAGATGAGGCAAGGAGTGGCAATGCAAGGCAAGAGGCATGGCATAAAGAAACAAGACAATAAAAAGGCAAGGCAAGGCAGAGTCCATCAATGGGAGCACCAGGACTTCTTACCACTGCAAATAATCTCCAGTTGCATGAGCTACTTTGCATATCTGTATTTATGTTATATAGGTACTGGGAATTGAAAATTGGACAGCAGGTATGCAAGCAAGTCCCTTTAACTGTGGAGCCACCTCCCCATACCTGTAGCAGGCATTCTTGTGATTGCTTTTCTTTCTTTCTTTCTTTCTTTCTTTCTTTCTTTCTTTCTTTCTTTCTTTCTTCTTTCTTTCTTTTTTGGACACATCTGCATGGTGACTTCATGTAGAAAATCTGAGGATATGGTTCCATAGATAAGCTGTTTGCAGCACAGCAGAAGCAGTGATTCCCTAGCACCTATGTGAATGCCAGATGACATAGCCACTGGACTGCAGTCTCAGTGTTCAGGAGGTAAATACAGGTTCCTGCCCAAACTAAGGGAGAAAAAAGGTGAAAAATCCTCAAGGAAGGCACCCAGTGCCAATCTCTATATTGAAAGCATGCACACATATGTGTGTTCACATCACACCTACACAAGAAATTCTGCAGCTATATCATTTACATCAGTTTTGCTCAAGACAGCTAGAGTCCGCTGAAAGAGAGTCTTAAAAGTACTTTGAGACTGTGAAGTCAAATGTACATGTTAGGTAAAAAAAGAAAATCAATACTCTTCATACTTATTTTATATATACAGATTAAACCTAAGATTTCTTTTACACCAAACTAAGAATGCATAATGAATAAAGGAATAAAATAGTTTTTTATTTTTTTTTTTGTAGGTAGAGTCTCACTCTAGCCCATGTTGATCTGCAAAGCTATAGTCTGAAGCAAGCTTTGAACTCAGATACACTCCTATTTCTACCTCCTGGAGTGCTGGGATTAAAAGCATGTATTATGATGCTTGGAAATAGAGAATAGCGTTTTATCTTTGCTTTCTGCTTGTTTGTTTCATGAGGCAAGGTCTCATTCTATCCCTGACTGACCTAGAACTCAGCCTTCCCAGTGCTGGGATTATGGTGTGCAATACCACATATGTCTTTATACTTTATTGTTCCAAAAATGAAATGCTTAATTTCTATTACTGAAGTCGGTTGATAATTTTAAAGGGCATGCTATTTTGACTATAGTAATGTAGGTGGGTAAAAAACTAAACAAAAGAAAAATTCTACCAGATACAACTTTAATTTTTCCTCAGTACTATGAGATTTGTCACCATGTATTTTTAATATAGTACTTTTCACTGGAGAGAGGGGAACATATATAGAGAGCATGGAGGGAGAGTGAGGGAATGAGAAAATTGGGCATGTCAGGTCCTCCCGCCACTGCAAAGGAACTCCAGATGCATGTATGATCTTGTGTATCTGGAATCCCATGATAGTGAGTGAAA
Organism: Jaculus jaculus; assembly: GCF_020740685.1. Lineage (NCBI taxonomy): Eukaryota > Metazoa > Chordata > Mammalia > Rodentia > Dipodidae > Jaculus > Jaculus jaculus. The sequence continues at coordinate 9,189,144 of NC_059126.1, forward strand.
AGAAGCAAAAACTGGGTCCTTAGATTTTGCAGGCAAAAAGCCTAATCACTTTGGAATCTCTGCAGCCCTGACATTTAGCATTTTAAGTAAATGGTATATTATTTTCACATTTGTTGACTGCCCCAGCCAGCGGGGAGTTGAACAAGGACTCAGGGAGAAGCCAACCTGAATGGGGGAGGCAAACAGATGCAAGAAGGAGGCCAAGCTAGATATTTGTCAAGAACTCAAAGTTTATTTTTTACACATAGGTTTTTACAGGGTTGTAGGGGGAAGGAATCATAACCAGGCCAGAGATCACAGGGTTACTGGTTAAATGTAATTTCTTTGTTTCTTTATCAATTACCGGCAGCACCAGGAGAGGGTGTCACCCAGGCATAACGGCTCCTTCATTTCTGTTAATAGATCATTAGATGAGGAAATAGAAACTTAACTTGCTATATGGCGGTTTCTGTCAACATGGCCGAGGTTTGGGTCATAGCTCCCAACATCTCCTCCCTTCTTTTATACAAAAAGGAGGGGGAGGCCCACTTTGCAGCGGTGGGTGTTAACCAACTGGAGGAGTAGGGACCTGACTCCTCCGGTGGGATGTCTTTTTCCCACAATCTTTGGCCCTTGGTACCTTTTGGGGAGGGGAGGCAGGGCCTATGTGGCCAGAGAGTGAGGCATGGCCTTAATGATAACAGTTATGGTACCAACCTCCATGTAAGTCAGGTTTTTCTCTCAGGGAATTCAGAAACGGTCAGAAAGGGACCTTCCCTTGAAGTGCTTTGCCTTGCACCCATGTTAGTGACCATATCACACTCACTTTATTGTGTGTTGATATGCATAGGTCTGAATCCTATGCAGCTCCCGTAGGAGGCCATGACCAGTAGACTGCAGTATAGTAAATGAGTACAGAATGTACGCAGTAAATGAGTACAGAATGTACACAGTAAATGAGTACAGAATTTAAGATCAAGGGAGAGTGACAGCTGCAGGTGGCAGGTCTTCAGTGGCAACGCCTCAATCTGCCAGCTCCAGTCTGTGATAATGAATCTACAAAGGCTGCATCTTAATAGCATTAATCTGTTAATGTATAGAAGACATGATTTTATTTATAATAACAGGTCCAATTGTGAGTGGGAGGATTAAAATAAGTAGAGGCCCTATTACCGATGGCAACCAGGAGAGGAAGGGGGAATTGCTCCAAAATTGAGAGGGGGCGGAACATATCGAGAATGCAATTCTTGACTAAGGTTTGCAAATGTTTTATGTTTTCCTCAATGATTCCAGATTCATTGACATAAAAACAGCACTCTTCTTTGAGAGCCATACATGTTTCTCCTTTTTCAGCTGTAAGGAGGTCAAGAGCACATTGATTCTGTAGGGTGACCTTGGCTAGGGAGGTGATCTGTCTCTGGAGGGATTCAAGACTATTAGTGGTGGAATCAATCATCTGTTGTAGTTTTTCAGAAAATTCCCTGACACAATACAAGGAGTGCGCCAATGCTCCACCTGCCACCCCTGCAGAAATAACAGATGTGGTCAGACTTACACCTACCACGAGTGGAAGGAAGGCTACTCTCTTATGAGTGGTGTGGAAGAACCTGGCAAATTCATCGGGGCTGTACATGGTGAGTTGGGGGACCACAGCTACCAGAATACAGGGCCCTGGGGTGGTGCTATTAATGTGAGTAAACAGGGTTTCTTTGCACTAGAAATAAATCAGTGGGGGGCGGGGATATAAGTTCTATAGTTTCAGAGGTGTTTTGTGTGCAAGTTAAGTCAGTAGGTAGTGATTCATTAGTAAGGAAGCAGCTCAACATGAAAATGTTTTTTAGATGGTGAGAGAGTAGTGGGATTGGGGAGATAGGAGGAGTGGTCTAATAGTAAGATTGATTAAAGGAAAGGCTGAAGGTAGAGGAGGCATTTTAGGGGAGTTGTAGCAAGGATTAGATGTGGAAGGGAGGCACAAAGCAAGCAAGAAGAGGCATTTACCTGGGAGGCATTAAGTAGATTAACAGCATATTGGAGATATATTGGCCAAGAGTCCCATTTTACCTTGTCATGATTTTGGAGGACAGAGTGGAGGTTTTGTTCATTTTCTAAAATTATTTGATTTACTTGATCCTTGGGGTCTGCAGGGGCTATATATATGTGTGTGTGTGTGTGTGTGTGTGTATGTATGTGTGTATGTATGTATGTATGTATTTCCCATAGGGTAGGAGGACCAGTCATCATTATAGAGTTTGCCTGTGACTCCCTTTTCCCAGTGCTCATGCCAAGGGTCAGAGATAACAAGGATGAGCTCTTTTCCTTGGAGGCGGAGAATACCCCTTTTACCATAAACTTTATGTATTCTGCAGCTCCAATATCTACAACCTCCATAGGTGGAGACATAATCTAAACAACTGCCCTTATTGTCATAAGAAAAGCAGGCATAAGAACTATATGTACCACTAATTGTTTTGGGAGTGATTTTAAAGGTGAAGGCTGACTGGCATCCTGTAAGAGGGCAGCGCCCTGAACCAATAAGGGTGGTGGAATCCTGGTTGGTGGGGCCCTCCTTTACTTGAAATTCCCATTGAAAGATGGTAGCAGTAGTTAAGGGAATGATAGGCAACAAGGAAAAGGAGCAGTAGATGTCGGGGGTTGACTGTTTTCATCTTGAATCTTGAGTATTGGAAATCTGGAAGAGAAAAGAGGAAGTTGCCTCAAGAGCAGGGTGTTCTTGGGCATGTTTTACTGATAACTTATAGGTTCGTTGACTTGTTTAAGTAAACGTTCTGGTAGCCATCTTGTGGCATTATTTTGAGTATCAATACACAAACTGATCCATGGCCCTAAATGAGTACTGGGTCTGGGCCATTCCATTTTAAGGTTAAAGAATCTTTCCACATGGCTTTGGCAAAGGTATTTTTTCTGTTTGTGTGCCAAAAGCAATCAGCAGCTGACTTTCCTTGAGCGTCAAAAAGTTTAATACAAACAAAGCATGATGAAGAATGTTTTCTGGGGAGCCTTTATGGGATATAAGTCCCCCATTTTTAACTTTTGGAGGGTATGTTTAATAGTTTGATGGGCTCACTCAATAATTCCTTGACCCTGGGGATAGTATGGTATGCCTGTAATATGTTTAATTTTAATTGATGACAGAAATTTTGGAATTTATTTTCAGTATATCCAGGACTGTTATCAGTTCTAATAATTTTGGGCTTTCCCATGACACTAAGGCAATTGAGTACATGAGCAATGACATTTTTTGAAGCTTCTCCAGCATGGAGGCTGGCAAAAATGAAGCCACTAAAGGTATCCACAGTAACATGGAGGTACTTAAGATTGCCAAATGAGGGTACATGTGTTACATCCATTTGCCAGACCTCATAGGGAATTAAACCTCTAGGATTTACACCTAAGTGGAGAATGGGTAGGAGGGTGTTTGTGCCTTGTTTGACTATCTGATGAGCTTGTTCCCTAGTTATTTTAAAAAGAAGACGCAAGGTTTGAGTGTTAAGGTGATATACAGAGTGAGATACTTTGCCCTGGGCCACAGGAGAAAGTCCCTTCATGTCAGGATGGCCTTTGCAAGCATTTTCCAATCATTTACTGAAAGCCAATTATCACTAAGGGCCTCTAGTAGGGTCATGGTAAAGGGAGCAGTAGGACCATCAGAGGAAACAGCACTTTTTAATTCTTTTATATGTTTAAATTTTAAATGGTGATACTGCTGGGGCTGCTTAATAACAATACTTTTGTTCCTGTCTGGCTCACTATCATCATCTGAATCAGTGGATTGTTTAGAGTGCTTATCTCCTTCAGAGCCTTCCTCCTCTGAATCTGTTTTTGCCCAGCTCGACTCAGGTGTTGAACAGGTTTAAAGAATTTGCTCCTGCTTTCACTTGGGTGTTTGTTATTGGACACACATGAACAGTCTTAGGTTGTTTGATTTTAGCTTTGATGTGCTGTACAGGTGCAAGAGAGGGACAGCGGATTTCTAGGTCTAAGTCATGGAGTTGTTTAAGTAAAGTGGCCTTTTCTTTTTTAACTGCAAGGAGAGCTTTTAGTGATTGGGCTTCCTGGGAAAGTTGTGGGTTGCCTATCGAGTCACTGCTTCTAAATCACAATCAAGAGTTACAGGGGCACAGAAGTGATGTGACTTAGGTATGTGAAGATAAGGTGGAGGGTCTTCTATGGGGGCTGTGGGAGGTGGCCAGTCAGGGTTGTGATACCTGGCAGCCTCATCCTCTAGCTCTGATTCCTCATCTAGGGAAAGAGGGGGATTAGGGGGAGGGGTAACTGCAGATTTGGAGAGAATAGGATAAATGGATTTAAGGGCAGGTGGGTCATCCTCAGGCATAGGAATAATGACAGAGGGGCACCACGAAGGGGGATCATTTGTCTTGCCTAGCGCCTTTGCCTGGGAGCTGCAGCTGTGGTGCCTGCCTGGAGGGCAGGGCGGCTCAGGGGAGGGAACTGCAGCAGCAGGAGCAGGAGCCGCTGGGGGATCCTGATGGCTGGAAGTTAGTTCATGAATGGGAGGGGTTTGGCTAGGTTTAAGGTCATTTTTAAGAAATAATTCTCCATCTCTAACAACTTTTGAAACATCCGGTTGACACTGGTGAACTTGAAGTATGTCATTTATTAAATTCCAATATGAGAAGATTTGAACCTGGACTTTTTCAGGGCCAAAAATCTTATAATAATCTTTTAAACAATCTCCCACTCTCCCCCATCTTTTTTCATCAATGGTACCTTCCTGGGGAAACCATGGACATAAATCTTCTAAGAAGAGGAAAAAATGTACAAGATTTTTTTTCTTAACTTTTGCTTCAGGAGTCTTTAAGTCCCTAGATAAAAAGTTCCTGTTTACTTAGTGTCTGTCCCATGATAGAAAAGGAAAGATGAGAAATGGCAAGACCAAAGGGCAATGTTTCCGGTCACAGAACCAGCACAGGGGATTCCCCAGTGGGCCTCCCATAAGCCTAACCGCAATTATAAGAGCTGTCAGCTGCTCTAAGAGCATTTACTGGCTGTTGTGTACTCAGTTTTGTTAATAGGAAGAGAGGCTAGATAGGAGGTCTTTGCCAACACCGGAATGGGCTGTCAGGATTTACACAGGGCTAGGGGCCTTCAGCCAATGCCAGAGGGTAGCCTTGGCCAAGAGGCTTCAGTTGCCCAGTCGCTATGTTGCAATTCCACACGATGGTGCCAACCGAAAGTAAAAGGAGGAAAAGAAGTAGAAAGAGAAATCCCGCAATTGTTGTGTCTTGAAATTTGACTAAATAGTCTTTACTTTAATTGCCTAAACTTCTTCGCTTACCTCAAACAGATCAGTTTTGCAGGCAGGCTCTTTCTGTGTCAATCACAGTGCGGGTCTGTATTACAGGCACAGACTGCCTGCAGTGACCTCTATGAGGATCTTCACTCACTACCCTGGTGGGGTGGCGATCCAATGGCAGGACCGCTGTCCACTTGAGTGATGTTCAGGTTTTTCCTTCATACCCTGGGCCCCACGTTCGGGCGCCACTTGCCCCGGCCAGCAGGCAGTTGAAAAGGACTTGGGGGGAAGCCAACCTGAATGGGGGAGGCAAACAGACACAAGAAGGAGACCAAGCTAGGTATTTGTCAAGGTCTCAAAGTTTATTTTTTACACATAGGTTTTTACAGGGTTGTAGGGGGAAGGAATCATAACCAGGCCAGAGATCACAGGGTTACTGGTTAAATGTAATTTCTTTGTTTCTTCATCAATTACCGGCAGCACCAGGAGAGGGTGTCACCCAGGCATAACGGCTCCTTCATTTCTGTTAATAGATCATTAGATGAGGAAATAGAAACTTAACTTGCTATATGGCAGTTTCTGACAACATGGACAAGCTTTGGTTGATAGCTCCCAACAGTTGACTTGATGATACTGTCATTTGACAACACAATAGATATCATCACTGTTAATCTTGATTTCTAGAATATTAAACTTTTTGGCCCCATCCTAAAGCCTATGCAGAACAGCAAAATTTCTGAGAAATCAAAATAGAATTCATGTTGCTAGAATGTTTGACAGAAGTGTATTTACATTTCAGGTCAATGTAGGCGATTTTTTTCACTGAAATTAAAGACACTTTATGAAAATTGTTTTGGGACTACCAGGAAAATATAGATATGCTAACACAATGGTTTCCTTCTCTGTTTGCTTGTCTGTAGTCCTATGAGTAACATACTTATGGAACATAAGAATATTGTGGCTTCAGGCAAGCAAATTCTCAAATCTCTGTCATGGAAAACAGGAAATAATGTTTCTATTCTCTTTATTGTGAAAACAACAACAAAACAAAATAACCTTATCTCATGATTCAGACATGTTTTTGAACCCTGATAATGCTTTTGTAAATTTTGTATACGACACACCATATATACTTTACCATTCTCCAGCCTACTAAGGAACAAATAATTGTGATGAATAAATTCAAATTGTTGAAAGGGTACTGAAATACATAAAAGGATTAGCTTTCAAGAATAAGAACCTGAGTTTAACCTTTAGTATGTACATAAATGCATAGAGGCATGCATTGTAAACCAGCAATGGGGTGCAAAATCAGAAGGATCCTTGCAGGTCACTAGTTAGCCAGTAATGGGACAAAATACCACAAAAAAGTTGGTTGAAATTCAGCTCATCATTTTGGAGCATGCCTTTAAGCCAGCAATCAGGTGGTAGAGATTGCAGGATTGCCCTGAGTTTAAGGCCAGCCTGGGACTACAGAATGAGCTCCAAGTCAGTCTGAGCTACAATGAGGTTTGACCTGGAAAACAAAGCAACCAAAGTTTAAATGAGGAATGGTTTGTTTCAGTATACAGTTCCAGATTACTATGCATCCTAGCAGGGAAGGCATGACAACAGGACCCTGAGGCAATTTTTTATTTGCATTCCACAATCCACAGAGAAGAAGCATAAAGCAATGAATGCTCATGCTCACCAAAGTCTCTCCTTTTTAGTACAGTCCAGAACTGCAGCCTATGGGATGGTACAGCCCAACTTTACCCTAATCTGCATAAGCCCTATCAGGTGATTCTTACTCACAATATGTTGGCAGGCAATATGACTCATCATTAATGTACAGACAAGTGCAATTGCTCAGGTGCAACATCAGAGAAGTAAAAAGGATATTTCTGAGATTACATATTATTAACAACAAATACTAAGAAAAAATTTGGTGACAAATAAAAAGAGTAGGGAAAAGAGGTATTCCTTATTATCCAGGTATTATTTCTGTAAGAAATTCATGTCAGCACTTTGTTAGGTAGCTCAGAGTTTAGAGACATTTGCTTGCAATTCCTGCTGCTACAGGATTGATTCCCAGATACTCATGTAATGTAGAACATGCATCTAGATTTTGCTTACAGTAGCAAGAAACATTGGCCCATCCATTTATATTTAAAACAAATATTAAAAACATATATTTTTTTTTAATGAAGAAAAGGAGCTAGGAAGATGGGACTGTGGTTAAAAGCACTTGCTTATAAACTTTTCTCCCAGGTTCTTTTCCCCAGTATGCATGTGAAATCAGATGCTCAATGTGGCTCTGGAGTTTGTTTGCAGTGGCAAAAGGCCTATCACACTCTTTCTCTCCTCTCTCTCTCTCTCTCTCTCTCTCTCCTGTCTTCTGCTCTTCCCATACCCCTCTCTCATTTAAGCAAAATATTATAAAAAGAAAATAAATTAGGATCAGAAAGTGTTTTGCAGGGATCTAAAAAATGGCTAAAGAATAAGAAAGTAAAAGTCAGCATAAGGAATGGAATTCAGATGTCATTCTGAACACCTCAGGCAAGATTGGGCAAACAGTATCCATATTCCTATCATGGTACCCTGATAAATTCCTACATTCAAAATCCAGGTGTAGTGGTTAATGCCTTCAATTCCAGTGTTTACAAAGTGGAGACAAAAGGATGAAGAATAAAAGTAATCTATAGCACAAAGCTAAAAATCAGAGTTCAGATTCTGGTACACACACAAAACTGGATATGTAGGATGAGCAACTATTATCAAGCATGAATATGGTGAGAAGGAAAACATAAACAAAAGAATCCTCGAGTTCACAGGCCAGCTAGTCTTACAACAGAGTAGCAAACAAGAAAATCTGTCCCAAAGGTAGTGGAAGGTGAGGACAACAATCAAAGTTGTCCATCCATGCCATATCTGTATTCACACACCGTAAACAAGTCTACACAGTTTTGCGAAAAGAACAAGTGATTTGGTGTGGTGGCATATGTCTAATTCCATCCCCCAGAATGTGGAGGAAGAAGAACTGCCATGACTTTTACACAAGTCTGGGACTAAAGATTTCTAGGTTAGCCTGGACTAGATGGAAACACTTCCACAACCACGACCCACTTAAAAAGATGGTTTCCTTAGACTTGGTGTCAAGGTTTCTGCTGGAAAGCTGCTTGTGTTGCTTTTCTCTAGGTTAGATCTATACTGCACGTATGCAAATTGCTAGTGACAGAAAGTCTTGATTCAAGATTTGGAAGCTTTCTAGATAGTTTTATTTTATTTTGTTATTGCCAAATTACAGTTATGCAGAAAGTGAGTGAGTTTGCTTTGTGAAATTCTTGAAAACAAACATTGAGCCAGATGTGGTGTTGCACACTTTAGTCCTACCACCCAGGAAGCAGAGGTAACAGGATTAGAGTGAGTTTGAGTATACAGTCAATTCCAGCTCAGCTTGGTCTATAGTGAGGCACTACCTCAAACAGAGAGAGAGATAAAGAAGTATAGATATGTTTCCTGCATTGTTGTTCACCTGTCACAATTCAAGTAGTCTTGAAAGAGAACTTATAAAACATGTAATTCAAAACTGTATCTTACATGTAAAAAAATATACCTGATTCAAATATGAAACATAGCTTTTTAAAGGAAAGGAAATAATAAATCCAGTTTCTAGATAGTTATTATCTCAAAGGAGAAAAAAGACTGGGTTAGAAATGGCATGGTAGCAATAGTGTATTGGATATGTTAGTTGGAAAGTTTCATGGAAGTCTAGGCATTGCTACTTTTCAGGTTCCAGGGATTAAACCCAGTGCTCTTGGACTTTGATGCTTTGAATGTAAATTGTTCCCATAATCTCAAGTGTTTGAAATCCCAGTTGATGATGCTGTTTGGGAATGTTGTGGGACTTCAGGAACTGGAGACTTACTAGAGGAGTTGTGACACTGGGGCAAGCCCTGAGGCTAAAATCCTGCCTTACTTGCCACTCTCCCACTCAGTACATCCTCACTGCTGATGATGTGGAATCAGGTTTCAGTTTGTGCCACGATTTCTCTACCATGATAAAATTTCCCCCAGAATTGTAAGCCAAAATAGAGCCTATTCCTTCCTTCTCCTGCATCTAGTGAAGTTTGTGGATTTGAAGTTTTTTTGTTTGTTTGTTTGGTAGGTTGCATTAAATGGTAAAGTCTAGTCTAGTCCAGACTGATGGGGAACTCATTGTAGCCCTTGTCTGACCTAGAACTCAGTGTTCCTCGTAACACTTCCTCTCAAATGCTGGACATAAAAATATGCACCAGGATCCATGGCCAGATATAAGATTACTTATCTAAAACTTTTTGTTTCTGTTTAGCTCTTACATGGTTACCTGGTTACTGTTGAAACCTGATTTTCATTCTCAGTATGACAACTTCCATGATTATGAAAAGTACCTCATGGTAATAACCTCCCTCCCCCACTTTCCCCTTTGAAACTCCATTCTCCATCACATCCCCTACCCATCACAATCAGTCTCTCTTTTTATTTTGATGTCATGATCTTTTCCTCTTCTTACAATGGTCTTCTGCAGGTACTGTCAGGCACTGTGAGGCCATGGGTATCCAGGTCATTTTGCATCTGGAGGGAGCACATTATAAGGAGTCCTGCACTTCCTTTGGCACTTACATTCTTTCCACCACCTACTCTGCATTAGACCCTGAGCCTTGGAAGGTGTGATAGAGATTTTGCAGTACTGAGCACTGCAGTCACTTCTTTCCAGCACCATGATACCTTCAATGCATTCTTAAAGTGTTATCTAATCTTGGTTCTTTGCGATGAGCATGGTAATGAAGTGCTGGTTATTTCCAATTTATATTAAGCTAGTGGCTAGATAGAAGCCTAGTGAGCCTTCTGCTTACTACAAAATATACTTTATGGATTTGCTTTCTTTGGTGAAGGACTTATGTTTCAAATTATTAAACAGTTAATGGGCTCTGAGCTGACCAATATTTACATTTAGTAGAGTACAGCTGTAAGTAAGGGCCCATTTTAACTCTCTTTCATTGATAGAAGGTGCCTTAAGCATAGGTACACATGATTGCATTTTCCTAATCTCACTCAGGGAATGGGGGAGAACAACTTTAACAGAAGCTTTGTTTAATCTCTTTAAATTATAGTGATCATATGGCTTACAGTCTGTTGTAAACTTTTGTGAGGTGCTTTTATTTGCTCTTTCTCTCAGTTATGCTGTCAGGCTGATACAAATGTTCAGTAGGCATGTGTATATACTTTTCATTTCCTTTTTATTTTTTAATTATTTATTAGAAACATATAGAGACAAAAGCAAATAGAGAAAGAAAATGTATGTCACATGGCCTCTAACACTGTAAATGAACTCCAGACATATGTTCCCACTTTGTACATCTGACTTTACATGGGTTCTGCAGCATAAAAGCTGGGCACTTAGTTTTTACAGGCAAGTTCTTTAACCACTAAGCAACCTCACAGGTCCTTGTATATACTTTTTAAACATCCTGCTTGTGTGTAAATTATGTTAGATTGGGTACTGAGATATCTACTTTCTCAGTATATCACCTCCTTCAATTTCCTGAATTTATATTGTTTTGTTTGTGATTTTTGAATCCCCCTCCTCCAACTCATTTTTTTTCCTTTTTTATTGAAGTGGGTTGTGTTGTATCAAGAAATTTTAAAGTCCAAAGAGAAAATGAAGAAAATTCAGTAAAGTAAATCAAAGAGGAAATAAGAAAAAGGGAAAAACCATGTGAAATCGCAAGGAAAAGTTTTTGTGAGGATTTGACAACATTCTTCAGGTGCTGTTTTGGGTCACCTGGTTGAATTAAAAAATGTTTAAAGCCCTATGTTGTAAAATTTACTTCAGTTTTAATAAATTCTACAAATAAATGCATCCCTAATACTGTTGTTTAGATTAAAAGAAGAAAAAAAAAGATGTGATTGCCCCTGAGATTTTAATATACAATCATGTTAATGAATTAATAAGGGGCAAGAGAGATGGCTTAGTAGTTAAAATGTTTTCCTGTGAAGCTTAAGGACTCATGTTTGACTCTCCATGTTCCAAGAAACCCAAAGAAGCAACTGATGGAAGCTTGTACACAAGATAGCACATGCATTTTGAGTTCTATTACAGTGGCTGGAGGCTCTTGAGACCAATTTTGTCTCTCTTTACCTCACACACTTTCTCTCTTTCTCCCATGATCTATATCTCTCCCTTTGTCTCCCTCTCTCAGATACAAGAAAATTTAAAAAAAAAATTAGTATGCAAGTTAGGTTTTACAGTGCATTGCATATATTCCCACCACTTTTATGCTTACACAAGAGACCCAGGAGTTCAAGGCCTGCCTCATCAATCTCTCTCTCTCTCTTTCTGCCTCTCCCTCTCCCAAGTAAGTAAGTAAATAAACAAACAACATACAAACAGACTTGGAAAGATGACTTAGCAGTTAAGGTACTTTCTTGCAAAGCCAAAAGACCCAGGTTAGATTCCCCAGGACCCATGTAAGCCAGGTGCCCAACATGATGCATAAGTCTGAAGTTCATTTGTGATGGCTAGAGGTCCTAGCATGCACTTTTTCTTTCTCTCTAAAATAAATATAAATAAAATATTTTACAAACCTAAAACAATGCAAAACAAAGTAAAAATTGAATCAAGTATACTTAGTTAATTCAGCCTCTCTAGGGAATGAAATGAACTTTTCTTCTACAACATCTTAAAATAGGCTAAACTTGTCTCAAACACATCATCTATCATACAGTGCATTTTAAAATATTCAATATTTTTTTATAATTGGGAAAGGGAGAATGGACATGCCCAGGCCTCTAGCAAGTGCAAATGAATGCCAGAAACATGGGCCACCTGTGCATTTGCCTTTACATGGGCCCTGGGGAATCAAACCTGGGACCTTTGTCTTTGAAGGGAAATACTTTAACCTCTATGCCATATCAGCAGCACTGTTTTTGTTTTGTTGGGAAGTGAGAGAAAATGGGTTGGCTGTGCATGTCACCTATGTGAACTGTAGTGTTTTGAATCAGATGTTTCCCCACAAATTCATGTGTTCTACATGTCTTTGTGCTCAGCTGATGGTAATTTTGGAGTTGGAGGCTTGCTGGAGGAGGTGTGTTTTTGAGGTCCTGGGGTGTTGTTGACAGATCCCCTTTGCCAGAGCTCAGCTCACTCTTCCGCTGCTGTTTTCCACCTGTTGTGGCAGATTGTGATTTCCAGCCTCTGCTCTACCATTCTTTCCTTTCCCTAAACAACTGTCCCCTCCACGCTGTGAGTCACAATAAACATTGTCCCCTTTCTCACATCAGCTGCTTCTCATGTGGTGTTGACTCTCAGCTTCTCCGAAGATAACTATATCATGTGATTTGGGTCTCAACATGCACAATTCATTATGAAACACCTCAGTAATTATAAAGATGCAGGTGCCAGTAGGAAATGCTCTGACTTTTAGCATTTGAACCTATCGTGGGGCTGGGCATCCTGGCACACGTATCTACACCCTTCAGAGGCAATTGAGAGGCATACTGGGAGAATCACTATAAGTTTGAGGCCCCCATGGGACTACATAGTGAATTACAAGTCTTCCTTGGCTACAGCAAGACCCTACCTCAAAAGCCCAAAAAGCAAAACATTGTGAGCTGAAGAAATGGCTCAGGAAATAAGGCACCTACCTGGAAAGTCTAAAGACCTGGGTTCAATTCCTCACTACCACATAATGTGACATACACAAGGTGGTACATGCATCTGGAGTTCATTTTCAGTGGCTAGACGGCCTGGTGCATTCATCCTCTCCTTCCACTTCTTTGTTTCTCTTAAATAAACAAAATAATGATGAAAAGCCCTATTGGATCACCATTTTGCATCACAGTAACAAAAACAGTTCAACTTATAAGAAAGTAAGACTAGAGAAATGGCTCAGTAGTGAAGGTACTTGACCACAGAGGCTAATGATGTAGGTTCAATTCCCCAGGATCCACAAAAGCCAGATACACAAAATGGTGCACATAAATCTTTCCCTCTCCCTCTACCTTTGTCCCTCCCTTTCTGTCTCTGTGTCTTTCTCTCTTTGTTTACAAATAAGTCAATAAAAATACTGAAATGCCAAAGATAAAATCAAAATCTCATAAGGAATCCAAATTTACTTACAAGAGAAATAAAAATCTCAGCTTTTACCATCAAGGACACTCCAGGAACTAGGATTTGAGAATATCATCACGTGCTGGAGAGGTTGTTGAGCAGTTAAGGCACTAGCTTTCCTGTGAAGCTAAGTCTAAGGAACTGGATTTGGCATTCCAGACCCCACATAAACCAAATACACAAGGTAGTACATGCACACAAGTTAGCACAAGCATCTGGAGTTTGCTTGCAGTTGCTAAGATCCTGTTGTGCCAGTCTGTTTTGCCTGCTCTCTCATTCTGTCTCACAAATAAAAAAAGAGAAGATCTCTCATAAATAAGAAAAGTACATAGGTCTGGGAGGTGTCTTAGAATTGAAGGTGCATATGAACAAAGCCTAAGGATTTGAGTCCCCCAAACCCACATAAACCAAATAAACAAGGTCAAAATAAACAAAGTAGTGCATGCATCTGGAGATTGCTTGCAGTGACTAAGGCTCTGAAATGCCAATATTCCCGCTCTCTCACTTACTTTTTCCCTCTCTCTCTCTCTCTCTCTCTCTCTCTCTTCCTCTTTCTTCCTCTGATAAATAATAAAAAGATTTGATCACACCTGCAATTAATGATGTCTAAAAATACTGGAGCTCTACTCCCTTCCCATTGACCTTACCAATTTTCTTAAGTCATGTAAGAAAACTTCATGGGTATGTATGATGGTACATGCCTTTAATCCAGCACTCTAGCACTCTAGAGGCAGAGGTAGGAGGATCATGGCTGTGAGTTCAAGGCCAGCCTAAGACTACATAGTGAATTTCAGGCCAGCCTGGGCAGGAGCATGACCATATAACCAGAAATACAAGCACAAACATGGCAGCTTCTGGGTTTTCCACCACCCATTATATGCACCACTCCAGAGTCATACAATCAAACAATGTGAGCATAATATGCAAACACACATGCATGCACACGTGCACATAGTTATGCATGCAAGCACACACTCAATGCATCAAGCTGCAGGAAGAAAAGCTAACTGCTCAAGCAAACACCATAGTAAGTTTTCAAGAAAGAGAATTTATTTATTTATTTACTCGTTTACTTATTTATTTGAAAGACAGGGGAGAGAATTGACAGACCAGGACTTGCAGCAAAGTCAAATGAACTTCTGACACATGCAGCTCCTTGTGCATCAGGCTTATGTGGGTCCTGAGAAATCAAACTTGTGTCCTTAGGATTTTCAGGTAAGTGCATTAACTGATAAGGCATCACTGTGGCCCTTCTTTTGTTTTTCAGATATAGTATCTCATTCTAACCCAGGCTAGGCTAGAACTCACAGTGTAGTCTTAGGCTGACTTTGAACTCACAGAGATCTTCCTCTCCATGCCTCCCAAGAGCTGAAACTAAAGATGTGTACCACAATGTCCAGCAATACTATTTTTGGTGTAGAATTAAACACATAATGGATGTGTGATTTGAAAGTATTTTCTCCTATTGTATAGTCTTCCTTTTTGCTTTAATACTTTATTTATTTGTGGTTTTTCTGAAGTAAGATCTCACTTTAGCCTGGGCTGACATGGAAATCACTATGTGGTCTCAGGCTGGACTCTAATTCACAGTGATCCTCCTACCTTTGCCTCTCAAGTGCTGGAATTATCATAGGTATGCATTACTACACCTGGAGAATAGCCATACAGATTTTGTTTTGTTAAGTAATTTATTTATTTATGTATTTATTTTAATTTCAGCTGGGCATGAGGGCACATGCCTTTAATACCAGCACTCAAGAGACAGAGGTAGAAGGATCAGCATGAGTTTGAGGACAACCTGAGAATACAGAGTGAATTCCAGATCAAACTGAGCAAGAGTGAAACCTTATCTCAAAAAAATCAATCAATAAAAAATTAATTTCATTTATTTGTTTTCAAGCAGAGAGTGAAAAGTGACAGAGACAAAATGGGCATGCCAGGGTCTCTAGCCATTGCAAATGAACATCAGATGCATCTGCTGATGTGTGTGCTAGGGAATTAATCTTGGGTCTTTAGGCCTTGTAGGCAAAATTAACTGCTAAGCCATCTCTCTAGCCCTGGTATGTATATTATTTTATGGTCTAATAATGTTGTAACAGATACCTTTAACATGTTTGCAGACACCAAGAAGCAAATGGAGTGAGGGTAAAATAAAAAACATTGAGGTTTTCTCTCTCTCTTTCTCTCTCTCTCCCTACCTCCTTCTATCTCTTTAGAAAAGAAAATGCAGATTTGGGAGAAAAGATACAATTAGATACAATATTTAGACATATGTATTAAAATTAAAACAGAAAATGTTAGGCGTGGTGGTGCATGCCTTTCATCCCAGCACTAGGGAGGCAGAGATAGGACAATTACAGTGAGTTTCAGGCCAGCCTGAGACTAGATAATGGTCAATCTGTGATAGTGTAAAACTCAACACCAAAAAAAAAAAAAAAAAAAAAAAGTAAGTCTGGAGACCTGGAGTGATGGCTTAATGGTTAAGGTGCATGCCTGTGAAATATAAGAACCCACGTTAGATTCTCTAGGTCCAAATGCACATGGTAGCACATACAGCTGGAATTCCTTTGCAGTGGTTAGAGGCCCTGGTATGTCTGTTCTCCGCCTCCCTCCCCTCCCCCATATCTCAAGATCTCTCTTGTTGTCTCTCTCTCCCTCTCTTAAAAAAAAAATATTAAAAAATAAATAAAACATGAAACACTGCAGCTTTAAAAGGAGACTAGAGAAAATCTTTTGTGTGTATTGGAAATTATAACTAAGAAATAACATATGTGCTTGACACAAACAGAAAAACAGAGAATGTAAAATGACAAGATGAGAATAGAAAGGAAAAGAAAGAGTTTTGTTGTACAGGAGACACAGATCCTTATGGAACAAAACCCACTACAGCAATAATGAGAGAAAGTTTAGAGAAACCTCATGTCTTTGAAAGTAAACCACACTTATGTCCAGAAAACTTAATAATTTCCAAATTAGATAAACTAAGGGAGAAAGTCGTATTTGGAGAGAGACCCTAAACAATCATAGAACTCACAGCAATATTAAAAACAAACAAGGACTGGAAATATCCATTACTTATAAAAATAATAATTGTTCCAACTGACACCTTGTGAGTTGAAATGGAAACCTGGAAGAAGAAATATTAAATAAATATATAAAATCTTAAAATCCTATAGGAGAACAATTGCTGTCAACTTCAAAGTATACCTTCTACAATAGAAAACACACACACACACACACACACACACACACACATATTAAAGCCAAAGTGATTTATAGGCAATTGAAAACACAATAACTTCATAAGAAAGAAAAAACAATTCAAATTAGAACAGATAGAATATACCAACTGAAAAATTGGTCAACACAATTAAATAAGTGTGAATATGGTCCCATAAAACAAATATAATACTCTGTAATCTTAAGGGTTAAATAACAGAGTAGGCTATGATTGTGGTGACTCATGCCTTGAATTCCAGGACATGAAAGGCTGAGGAAGGAGGATTGTGTGAGGTTGAGGCCAGACTGGAGCTAGAGACTTAGTTCCCAATTATCCTGGTCTACAGTAGAACAAATCTTAAAAATAAATTTTAAAAAGGACTGAACAGATTGCTTAGTGATTAATGAGCTTCCTTGCAAAGCCAAAGGACCCCAGTCTGATTCATTAGGACCCACTAAAAGCTAGATGCACAAGGTGGCAGATGCCTCTCCAGTTCGGGGACTAAAGGCATGTGCCACCATGCCCTGTGAGGAGATATATTCTTCTAGAGAGGAAGTCATTTACACTGAGTACATCCAAGTTGGGGCCTATCAGATAAAATTGTAATAGCTATGTCTCTGGGCACTTTTATGTTAAATCCACGTGACTCCATATTTTTGCATTAGATATTGGCCAGCAGAGATTTCTTACCTTCTATACACACAAATATAACAGACCCATCATACTATCGGAAATATTTTATTTTATTTTTGAGAGAGAGAGAGAGAGTTTGTGCACCAGGGCCTCAGCCTATGCAATTGAACTCCACAATTTGTTCTGCCTAGTGGTCATGTGCAAACCTGCACTTGCCTCACCTTTGTGCCACTAACATGGGATCTGAAGAGCAGAACCTGGGTCTTTTGGTTTCTCTACAAGCAAGTTAACCACTAATCTGTCTCTCCAGCTACATTTCTTCTGCTCAAAATTAAAAGATCACAATTAATTTGAGGCAATAACTTATTGTAAGTTCAAAATTTTCAAGAGATTATGTATTCCCTACTTGTGTATTTTCTAACTTCCCCATTACATTTAAGAATATTCAGAAATTCTGATCTTTACACAGAATGTAGAAAGGTGAATTATAAAGATCCTAATATGGGTTTTACTTTAATTGTTAAAAAGTAAATAGAAAGCTGGAGAGATGGCTCAGTGATTAAGATCCTTGCCTGTGAAGCCTAAAGACCCAAGTTCAATTCCCCAGTACACATGTAAGCCAGATGCACAAGGAGGCACATGAATCTGGAGTTCGTTTGCAATGGCTAGAGGTCCTGGCACACCCATTCTCTAACCCCCTCTCTTTTCTCATAAAAAATAAAAAATAAATAAACATTAAAGTGAATGATTCAGTGTTAGTTCAGTGGGAGAGTACTTATTATCTTGCATGCTTGAGGTATTGTGTCTTATGTTTGATCCACAGGACCACAAAACTGAAGAACAAAGAAAGAAGGAAAGAAAGAAAGACAGAGAAAGAGAGGGAGAGAGGGAGCAAGAATAAGAAAGAAAAACATGAAAGAAAGAAGGAAGGAAGGGAGAGAAAGAAAGAGAAACAAGAGAGGATGGAGACAGGTAGTAAGGAAAGAAGGATGGTTAGACAGGACAAAGGGAGGAAAGGAAGGAAGGAGGGGTGTAGGACTGAGGGAAAGAGTGAGAGAGGAAAAAAGGTAGAAAAGGAGGAGGAAATACTTTTGAATGCCAACTAACTTATGTTCCAAATGATATACTAATATCTGCTGTGTATTTTTTACAAATGCATTTTTTTTTTACAAATTACACTTACATATGTGTGTATGTATACACACACACAGATACATATATATATCTATATATCTATCTATATCTATATCTATATCTATATCTATATATATCTATCTATATATATATGTATGTATATATCTGTGTGAGACATGACCTCTGGGAGGTCATGAAGTGGTCTGAAACTTACAACCAAAACCAAACTGATTTTGAACTCATGACAATCCTCCTGTTACAGCCTACCAAGTGGAGGGACCCATATTTATACTTATGTCATACTGTCCCTAACAAAATTTTCAATGAACTTCTTTTGTTTTATTATCTGAAGAAAATATATGTACATAGAATTCAATCATCTTCTTACATAATTGATCTTTGTAATCTAAAACCAGGGTAGATTTCAAGGACAAATTCATATCTTCAGTGGCATTGAGTTCAGTATCTCCTAGATGTCTTACTCACTGGGGGAAAAAAACAAACAAACAAATTAAAAACTGGCACTGGAGATTACTTAGCAGTTAAGGTCCTGCCTGTAATGCCAAAGGTCCCAGGTTCAATTGATCAGTACCCACATAAGCCAGATGCAGAAGGTGTCATATGTATCTTCAGTTTGAAACAGATGAAGATCATGGTGTGCCCATTCTCTATCTGCCTCTCTCTTATACACAATCATATACACATAAATATACATATACATATACATGTACATGTACATGTACATATACACATACACATTCATATACACATACATATACATATACACATACACATACTCATACATATACATATACATATACATATACACATACATATACACATACATATACACATACACATACACATACATATACATGTACACGTACACATTCATATACATATACACATACTCATTCATATACATATACACATTCATATACACATACATATAACATACACATACATATACACATTCATATACACATACACATACATATACATATACATGTTTCTCTCTCTATATATACACACATATATACATACACAAATATATATGAAAATAATTATAATTACTGAAAAATATTTTAGGTCTGGAGAGATTGCTTAACAGTTAGAGCACTTTCCTATGATGCCTAAAGACCCATTGCATTTGCCAGTACCCACATAAAACCAGGTGCATAAGGTGGCACATGAGTCTGGAGGTTGTTCACAGTGGGTGGACAACCTGGAGTGCCCATTCTGTTTCCCTCTCTGTGTCTCATAAGAAAGTAAATAAAAATAAAATTTTAAAAATATTCATTTACTTGTGAGAAGAGAGAGACAGAGGGAGAGAGACAGAATATCAGGGCCAGTCTGAGACTATCACATCATCCAGGGGCAGTGCACAACCCTACCTTGAAAATCAAAAGAAGATTAAAAAAAAAGGGGGGGGGGGTTACTAAGGGAACTAGGTCCAAAATGCATGCTATATAAATATGAAAATGTCAAAAATGAACAATAAAAGGACAACAATAATCATCTCCCCCCAGAGCACTAAGCTCATCCTTGCTTCTCAAGGTCTCATATGGTGGTTGCACTCAATATTTATGTTTGCATTGCATAAATTTTTGAAGGCCGATTGACTTTCAGATAGTCTGTTCACAGAGCAGATTTCTTTGTATGTCATGTGAACAAACACAATGGAATCACATTTCACGGGCAAAGGTTAGGTGTGTTTGATCAATGCTCCCTGATGCTTAGACCCACCATGACTTTGATGTGAAAATCATCTGGATGGGACACATTACATCCAAAAAATCACAGCGAGTAAGAGTGAGAACCCATGAGAAGCTGGAGAGATAATGTAGCTGTTAATGCAGTGGGCTTTGAAGCATTGAGACCCTCATTTGAGTTCCCAGTGCCCATATAAAGCCAGATGCACTAGGTGACACATGCTTCTGGATTTCGTTTGCAGGGCTAAAGGCCCTGGCAGGATCATTCTCTCTCTCTCTCTCTCTCTCTCTCTCTTTCAAATAACATGTTACAAAATTTAAAAAAAAAAAACAAAAAACTTAAAAATAAAAAAGGCCCGGTGGTATGGCACACACTTTTTTTGTTTGTTTGTTTTGTTTTCCAGGTAGGGTTTCACTCTAGCTCAGGCTGACCTGGAATTCACTATGTAGTCCCAGGGTGGCATTGATTATAGAATGAGTTTCAGGTCAGCTGGGGCTAGAGATACATTACCCTCATAAAGAAAATTTCATTAAGTAGTGAAATAAATGAATGCGTATGTGTCACTCATTATTCGTTAGGCCAAGGGTCTGTAAACATTTTACACAACAGGTCAAATAGTAAGCATTTTATGTTTTGTGAGTAGCTTAAACGTGGATTGTGACCTTAAAATTGTATATGCTACAAGTATCGTCCCCAGTGACTCAAAAGGAGTTAAGAGGTGGTGCCTACTGGAAGGTTGAGTCAGAGGAGGCACAGTCCTCAGAAGATAGCAGAGCCCTACTCAGCTGTCTGGCTTCACCCTCCATGATAAATGCTGGGCAGGTGCTCTTACTGCTGCCAACAACCATAAACACAAGAAGGCCCTCACCAGAACATAGACCTACAAGCACCATACTAGAACCTGCAAAACTGTAAGTGAGGAAATCACTTATCTTCCTAAGTTGTCTGCCTTGGACATTTTGTTATGATGACAAAAATGCTAACTGGTACTGTCCATTGTGTTTCTCTCATATGCACTCTGCTCTCTTCTTTGCAGCAAAAATGCTGATCATCTGCATTCAAGCCAAACCAAACAAATTGGTACCATATGTTACCAGCAAAAAATTTTACAGCACTAACCTCTGAAATTGAACACTCTCAGTCCCATACACTTAGTTTTTATTTATTTATTTATTTATTTATTTATTTATTTATTTATTTATTTATTTATTTGAGAGCGACAGACACAGAGAGAAAGACAGATAAAGGGAGAGAGAGAGAATGGGTGCGTCAGGGCCTCCAGCCACTGCAAACGAACTCCAGATGCGTGCACCCCCTTGTACATCTGGCTAACGTGGGACCTGGGGAACCGAGCCTCGAACCGGGGTCCTTAGGCTTCACAGGCAAGCGCTTAACCGCCAAGCCATCTCTCCAGCCCTACACTTAGTTTTTGACAATGTAATTTTGTATCTTCAGAGAGCATTCTCCTGTCCTTCCTTTGATTACTCATATTTGCTACCCAAATTAACAAAACCTTGCCTCCATACTATTTCCCAGTATGATCAGCACTAAACTAATGTGACTTTTTATAGGTGCAGGTAAAGGAGCTTACGACAGGGCATTCTCCTGGGAACCAACAACAGTTGTTATATATATATCAGTGTGGGCTAATCTTATGACTTCAAGGGTGCTCGCTTTTGGATAATGGAACTAGCAGGACATATGAATTTAAGTAATTTAAGAATAAGCAATTAAACAATAGCTAATCCAAGACATCTTTTTCCACAATGAACCGTACAGCCTTGAGAAGACTGATTAGGATCTCTGAAATCTCCACAGACTCACAAAAATTTCTGTAACCAATACAATAATGATACTTCCCATTTAAGGTAGTATGATGACCAGATATACTAAATGTATTCCTCTATTGAGAAGAAAATAAAGCCTTTAAAAGGAGGTGTGTGGGTATAAGAACTCACAATGAAAAACAATGAAGAGAAAAACACCCACAGTTTAGGGATGTCATAAGCATCCAGGAAGTAGAAATGTGGTCCTCTAGCCTGTGCCTTATGAGTTCTAGGATTAAAGGCATTCACCCTCATACCCTGCTGTAATTTTAGAAAAAATTTAATGGAAGAACAAGTAAAGTTATACATCTTAATGGAAGAACAAGTTATACATTGTTAATGAAAAAGACGTATTTGATATTTGAGTGTTATAATGACACATTTCATTATATCAAACAGATTGAAAAACAATGTATATATAGGTGTGGACAAATCACATAGCCAGCACTATTTGGGAAGAGCCTCCAGAACATCCCCAGTTTATGTAAGGAATGACATTTATTTCAGGCTTACAGCTGTGGTGGAAGTTCCGTAATAGAGGAATAAGCTGACCCCCTTTGTCAAGTCCACAAAGAAGAAAATTACCCCCAGCACAGCCAGCAAGCACATGCTGGGAAAGCCAGGCAAAGCTCAAGCACTCTGCACACATCCAGGGTGGAATTCAAGATCCACTCCCTGTAACACCTTAGGGCTGACCCTAGGATCAACTCACAGTGACACCTCCTCCAGCCTGGTGACTGGAAAATGAAACTTACAAGCATTACTATAACATCTGAATCTGTTGGGAGACACCCATTCAAACTACCACAATATGAAAATATATGAGTTGTGATTTGTAAATCAGTGAAAATTGTACATTCTACATAAACATTATTTAGATTATGACACTTATACAAGTGCTGTGGAATATAATTTGATCCTAGGCAAGATTTTCATATGTCCATGCCTCAGTTACTTTTTCTTTCTGTGTTATATTTTTTCTTTCCTTAAGTATTAGAGATAGAGTGACAAAAGTATACATAGAGAGAATGAGAGTGAGCGAGAGAGAGAATTGGGTCACCTTGTCCATGGCTGTGTAATGTTTTTCTTCATTTAAAGGTTTTGTGAGATTCAGAAAGGCCACATAGAAAAAAAGAGAGAGAATGGGCTCACCAGAGCCTCTAGCCATTACAAACACTATTCATGTGCCACCATGTACATCAGGCTTTACAAGGGTACTGGGTAGTTGAACATGGGTCCCTAGACTTCACAGGTAAGCACCTGAACATCTAGACTATTTTCCTAGCCTTGTGTGGGTATATGTATGTGCACATGAAGGCATGTGCATGCAGAGGCTAGAGGTAGATATCGGGTACACTCCCTATAATTCTCCACCTTTTTTAGTTGTTCTTGTTTTTTTGAGATATGTCTTCACTCCAGTCCAGGCTGATCTGGAATTCACTATGTAATATCTGGCTGACCTTGAATTCACAGTGATCTTCCTACTTGTGCTTACCAACTGTTGGGGTTAAAGTCATGTTCCATCGCAACTGTCTTCTAGTTTACATTTTGGAACGGGATCTCAGTAATGCATAAGCACATAATTAGAGTGTACTGGATGGACAGCAAACCTCATGAATCCTCAAGCCTCCATCTTCCTAGTTCTGGGATGACAGGAGTGAATCACCATATTCCTCTTTGATGTGGGTGCTGGGATTCAAACTCTGGTCCTCATGCTTCAATCACATATGATTTTCCTTCTGAGCCATTTCCCCAGCCCCTCCCAACTGTTTTATTTTCCTTGACTTAGTCTCTCTCTCTCTTTCTCTCTCTCTCTCTCTCTTTCTCTCACTCTCTCCTTATGTATGTATGTATGTATGTATGTATTGCATATTGTATATATAAGATATTTTTTTAACTATGTAGTTTTATCTGGCCACAAACTCCTGGTGATCCTCCTACCTCTGTCTCCTGAGTGCTGGGATTAAAGTGTGAATATTAAGTCTCAGTTAATGTATGAATATTATATCTCAGTAGATGTATGTCTTTAGCTTAAAACTGCATTATTGTTGCTGGAAAGATGGTTTAGTGGATAGGGAACTTGGTTGCAAAGGATAAGGACCCAGGTTCCATTTACCAAGAATTACATAAGACAGGATGTACACGGTGGTCAATGAGTCTGGATTTCGTTTGCAGTGGCTGGAGGCAATGCATATTCTCTGTATATCTATCTCTCTGTTGCTCTCTCAAATACATTTTAAAAAATAAGTAAACAGTTTTTTAAGTTGAGGCTTAACTTCCAGAGATGTGTTTACTGTACATGACCCTTTGAAGGTGATGTTCTGACCCAAATGAATGTTCTATATGCCAAAGTCTGTGATATCCCATACAACAGCAAACTAAAGCCTGTCTCTCCCTTATGAAGTCACTTATGTTACATACTCCATCATTGTACTGAGAAAAGTTACTGAAATAAGTAGGAGAATAGTGAAAAATGCATTCCTTATTCCGTCTTTTCCAATAAGATATCAAAATTTCTGGATTACCTCCTACATGAGGAGCACTGATTGGGGAGCTAGATGCTACATTCTATCTGAGCTTTCCTGCCTCAAATTCATTTATTTTTTTAACAAAGTGTATTTGTTTATTCATCATTTATTTAAGAGATGAGAATGAGGCAGGTAGATAGATAGATGATGATAGATAGAGAGATAGATGACACATAGATAGAAAATGGGTGCACCAAGGCCTCCATCTACTGCAAACGAACTTCAGATTCATGTCTAACCATGTGCATCTGGCTTACATGTGTCCCGGGGAACTGAACCTTTGACCTTTGACTTTTTTTTAAAAATTCTTTTTACTTTGTTTTATTTATTTATTTGAGAGCGACAGACACAGAGAGAAAGACAGATAGAGGGAGAGAGAGAGAGAATGGGCCAGCCAGGGCTTCCAGCCTCTGCAAATGAACTCCAGACGCATGCGCCCCCTTGTGCATCTGGCTAACGTGGGACCTGGGGAACCGAGCCTCGAACCTGGGTCCTCAGGCTTCACAGGCAAGCGCTTAACCGCTACTCCATCTCTCCAGCCCCCCTTTTATTTAATTCTTTTTTTTTTTTATTCTTTGACCTTTGTCTTTAAAGGTAGGTGCCTTAACTGCTGAGCCACCTCCCTGATTCTCTACTTCCTTGTTTGTTTTTGAGGCACAATCTCACTGAAGCCCAGTATGCTCCAGAACACTCCCTGAAATCCACGTGGTCATTTTTCTTCCTCAGTCTCCAGAGTTCAAGTCATGGTCCCCATATCTGGTTTGACTATTTTAATAGGCAATATATGTATATGTATGTAATGTATATAAAAATGTTTTCTTCCTTTATTTGAAATAGAGAAAGATGGACAGAGAGAGAGAGAGAGAGAGAGCGAAGAAGGGAGAGAATGGGCATGCCAAGGCCTATAACCACTGCAAAGGAACTTCAGATGCATACACCACCTTGTGCATTCGGCTTATGTGGGTTCTGGAGAATTGAAGCTGGATCCTTGGGTTTTGTAGGCAATACCTTAACTATTTAAACCATGTTTCTCACCCTCCACTTTTTTTTGCAAGCCCAAGAGATTGGTCTTTCTTGTAAATAATTGACATGTGAGGACCTCCAAATACTGTCATGAAACTCCAAATGCATGTACCACTTTGTGGGCATGTGTCACCTTGCATGCTTGCTTCACATTGTGCTTCCTGCTTACCTGGGACCTGGAGAGCCAAACATGGGTTCATAGACTTCACAGCCATGCACCATAACCACTAAGCAATCTCTCCAGACCTGATTGTTTTCAGATAGGGTTTCTCTGTAGGCCAGAATGCCCAAGGACTACCTCTATAGATCAGGCTGGCATTAGCCTCATGCTGTGTTCCCTCAGTCTCAATAATGCTTTGTGTAAATGGAATGTTCCCCATGCCTGGTTCCACTTCTTTTCTCTTTTTAATTGACACTTTCTGTGTGTATGTTTAAGTATTTTTTATATATTTTTAATTAATTCATTTGAAACAGAGAATGGAAGAGAGAGAGAAAGAGAGAGAGAGACAGAGTGAGAGGGAAAGAATGTGCAGGCCAGGGCCTTCAGCTGCTGCAAAGAAACTCTAGATGCATTTGTCAGTATGTGTGTGTATCTGGTTGACATAGGTCCTGAGGAATTGAGTTTTGTTCCTTAGGCTGTGCAAGCAAGCACATTAATTATAAAAATATCTCTCCATCACTATGTAATGTATTTTGATCATAATTTCCTCACATTCTCATTTATTTTCCTTTCTCATTGCCCCCTCCTTCTTTGAACCTCTTCCTCTTTCCAACTATCCCCTCTTCACCTATCCTATCATTGTTTTTTCATTTTAATTTTCTGGAGTGTGTATGAGAGACCCCTGAACTTAAATAACATTGCTTGCATGACAAAGGGTAGGCTATTGTTTTCCAGAGTATATCCAACTTACCAATGGCTCTACTCATCCTCTATATTAAATGTCAATCATGCCTCAGAGAGTGATGGGGACTCTATGCACTTCTCCATCACCCTGGTGACTTGTTGATATGCCCAAGGTTTGGAAAAGATTGTGTAGAATATTTCAGTCACTGAAGTCATGACTTGCTGTTGCAAGGTGATGAGTACAGACAGCATTACACATCAGTCCTCCCACATTCCAAGTCTTATGGTCTTTTTGCTTCTTCAAGGCTCACAGACTATCTGAAATTTTAGGACCCATTATCTCTCTCATCCCATGTCTGTAAGGGTTTTAACAAATTATTCTGAGATCTTTCAAAGCACTATATCACATCAGTATTTTGTGGAATGGGTGATCTTTTCAGGATGGAAACTAAATAAATAATCTTATGTTTAATCCAGAATATAATAATATTTGCTACTAAATACATACAGAGTAATTGTCAAACTTCCAGCTAGTTTCTAAGAAAAGAAAGTTCTATTTTCCCATTTAACCAAAAGTAAAACCAAGCACCAGAAAAGAAAATTGTAGCTGGTTGTGCTGCCTCATACCTATAATCCTAGCACTAGGGAGGCTGAGGCAGGAGGATAAACTTGAGTTTGAGACCAGCCTGGAAGAGAGAATATGTTATAATTCATCTTGGGCTATAGTGAGACCCCGACCAAAAAAAAAAAAAAAAAAGAAAGAAAGAAAATTGTTAAGTAATATGGTGAACGAATTCAGTTAATATCCTAATTATTATGTAGAATCAGTGAGCCAAATTTCATAAGATTCCTCATTATTGTGCGTGGAGGAAAACAAGGATCTATTTTCATCTTTCTATACACAGATATCCAGTTTTCTCAGGACCACTTTTGAAATAGACCATTTTTTCTCCCATGAATATTTTTGTTATTTTTGTCAAAAATTACATGGCTATAGCTGCCTGCTTTTTACCTTACCTCTCTACCCCTGCCCAAGTAACTTACTTATGGTAATCTAACCCACAGGAGTAGGCTTAGGAGCATAGACGTGGCAGGAGAGAGCCTCTATCAGCCAACACCTGTTTTCGACTTTGGAAATAACCAACATTTACCTTCCTCTAGTGTATACATTTTGATGTTGGACATCAGTTTTCACTAATCTTTTTATTTATATTACATCAGAAATATAGATAGGTGTAGACTCAGAAGAAGGAATAATGGTCTTATAACTCCATTCTGTCAGTTGTTTAGCTTATTTCCAATAGTATGCTAAGACTTGAACAAATTTTCCATTAAAGATGGAGTATGTTGAAATGTGAATGTTTACACATACTTTGGTCTCTGAAATCTTATACATTTTATTCCTCAAGTGCAGTGTTCTTGTGTGTTACAGTGCTTGTTCTATATTCCACACATAGGCCAGAAGTTCTGCACTTTGAAATGCTTAATTATGGAGAGACACTATACCAAGCCTATCCTAGGTGTCACTTTTTGTTTGAATTTTGCTGTGACAGTGAAGAATTAAAAACTTAATATCTTCCCCACTCTGTAGCATTTGCCTCATTTTCCTAAAATTTTGATGGAATGAATTTTCAAAGGTAAAAATGCATTCAAAATTTTCCAAGAACCAAAACAAATAAGCTAATTACACAAGATGAATTTTAACTTTCAAAGAGGAGAAAGCATAGGCAATGAGAAATTACCATACTCATCAACTGAGACCAAGGAAACATTTCTGCTCTATATATTCTGTCAGCTGTTTCTTTGCATTGTCCAAAATTTTAATATCAAAGAGGATATCTTGGATCACACTCCCTTCAGACCAGGAAAGAATCTTTCTAACTTAAATCTTTGAGGACTCAATCCCATAGAATATCTTTTCTTTGTTATTGAGAAATATTCATGTTAAAGAGAAGAGAATATTAAGAAAATCCACCTTTACTTTAGCTTGTTTTGAAGTGTGCCAACTTCTCTGATAACGTAGAGTGCTAACATAAATAGGTGTGAAAGCTAGTGATATATTTTGACTTTTCACGCTCTAAAAGATTATTCCTGTTTTAAAGCTTTTCCCCCAAAGGCAGGCTATAGGAAGCCTTTAAGGAAACTAGAATGCATATGGTATCTAATTTCCTTTAACTGTAGTGGAAAATTCCCAGAACTGTATGTTTCCAGGGCTCTAAACACCTTTACAAGGTTGTCCATATTTTGAAAGTTGATGCTGCTACTAGAAACACAAGTGTAAAAGGAGTGCCCTTGGTTATTGAAAATTAAACTAAAAAAAAGTATAACATGTGCAATGATTTGCATTCATCCTTAAATTGTAGTGCTTGCTGTGAATTGGTAATTTTATTTTTATTTTTTAAGAGGTAATGGGGGTGTTTCAGATCTACTCCATATGTATACATGACTCCATACCTTATATTTTATTAAGTCACCATGGAATCCATTTAAAAAGTGCTCATTCCTGGAAAGAAGAACACAGATGAAAAGATTCTGTTAGCAAACACTGATATTGGTTACCAATCATGCTATCATACCACTTACTAGACTTGACTGTGAGAGGTAGATTGTTGAGGATCAAGTTTATGGATCTTGATTAAATTCATGAAATATAAAAGTCAAGCAGGGCAATGATGAAATTAAGTGTACATTCCAACAGGGTGTTTACCAAATTCCTTGGTAACAAATGCAATGATTAACAGTAGCAGTGGCTGATTTTTTCATTTCTTATCCAAAAGCCTTTCAGGAAGCTATCATTAACAAAGAACAAATGAATTTATTGTTAAATTCTTCATCACTGTTCTTAAAGATATGTGTGTATAGATGTAAGTATGTATGTATGTACTCATGGAGAAACTTTTTCTTTCAGTATTTGTATGATTAGCTTCTTATTGTACTGATTTAGCTCCCCTGTGCATCAGAAAAGTGAAGAAGATTCTGTGTTTAAAAAAAAGGAAAATGAAATTTGCAGCTAAATGGATGGATCTGGAGAGGGTTATACTAAGGGAAGTAACCCAGGTGCAGAAATCCAATTGTTACATGTTTTCTCTCTTTTGTGGATCTAGCTACAAATGTATAGACATGTGTTTGCTACAAGAAAATATCAGTAGCAGAGGCCCATAAACTATAAAATAGGTTATAAGAGAGGGAGTAGTGGGAAGTTTAGGAGATGGATATATATATATATAAAAGAACAGAATACAGGGAAGTGAAATGCATAAGCTATGTCAGGGAAAGAGATTGTGCAACAGACATGTGGGGGTGTAGGGTTAAACAAAAATCAAGATATTCTGAATAAGGCATATGCAAATCTACTTTCTTGAATAACGCACATCCATAAGCCATAGATAGTTGCTAGAAAATTTTAAGAGAAGAAAAGGGAGACCTTCCAGTGAGTTGTTGGCCAGGGACATCCTTGCTGCCTCCAAAAACAGTATAGGCTATAGCCAAGTCCCTTGGTTTCTCATGAGAAAGAGACAGTAAGTCACTATTGATGAAGACTTCACAGTGTGAGCAGAAAAGCCACTGAAAAATCAAGCTTGTTCTGAGCATCAAACCTTCTGCCTGTAGCACAGCCAGCTGCAATATGGCAAAAAAGCTGCATTGTGCAGCCTTATGGGAGACAGAAGTCATCAGTGGTGAAAGCACTGGACAGTGAAAGACTCAAGTTTGGCAGGCCAAATGAATGAATGAGTAGCATGTCTACTCTGGTGAAACATAATGATTTCTAACTGGACTGTTGGCCTGCTCTAATGGAGAGAATACATACCAGGTAATGAAAACCTAATCAAAAAGCTATGGCAGGGTAGGTCATGGGACTTTGGGTTCTTATGCCTGCTCTTATCTGTATTACTGTGAATATTACTGTCAGCAAATTGTCCTGAATGTATTAAACTTAACTTTCATAATCATATATTAATGATAATCTCACTTCTAGTTAGAGAATCTTCTCTTTTCAACTAGTGGTCACCATTGAGATGATCCAAAAGGCAACATAGTGCTGAGAAAAAGGGAAGGAGGAGTATCCAGCACAGAAATGTCTCACACTCTCTAGGGCTTAGCATGCATTGTGGAAGAGGTGGGGGAAAGAACATAAGAGACAAAGGAAGTGTGGCACTCCTTACATACAATGGTCAGAACAGAAATTCAATATCCAACCTCAATGTCCAAGACCTCACAGGGCCTAGAAATACCTATACAAGGCCCTCATAATAGGAGAAAATTACATTTAATTAAAAGAGAGACTAATGGAGAGAGGGAGGGATAAGAAGGAGAGCAGAGTTAAGAATGGCAAATTGGGGAAGGAAAAGGGAGGGAAATACCACAGTTCTTTGTCTGTAAGTATATTCGTTGTATATTTACATATGTATTTATTTACATACATCTACATATTTACATATATATATATACACACACACACACACACACACACACACACACATATATATATATGTATGTATATGTATGTATGTATCTGTGTGTGTGTGTGTGTGTGTGTGTGTAAATAAAAAAAAGAGAGGTGAAAAATACATTCTTTTCATTGAAGCTGAGCTGGTTGTGGTAGTACATGCATTTAATCCCAGCACTTAGAAGGCAGAGTTGGGAGGATTGCTTTGTGAGGCAAGCCTTGAGTTCAAGGACAGACTGAAGAGATGACTTAGTGAATTGCAGGTCAGATTCAACCAAAGGGAGACCATATGATGTAACCTTCCCCAAAAAATAATAATAAAAATAAACCATAATTGAATGTTAGCTTGCATTTGCTGATTGTCATGTCAAAGTGTATGTGGGTACCTAAGCATGTGTATATCAAAAGCTAATCCAAGAAATTCCTCTTTTATAAAATTCTTTAAAAAAGGTAAAATAAAATAAAATTCTTTCTAAAAATATTTATTTGTTTGAAAGACAGTAAAATGGACACACCAGGATATTTTTTGCAGTATAATAGTTTGTCATATTCCATATTGCTGCTGACAAGAGACAGCCGAAGGCAGGAAAAGTGTGATAATGGCTGATTGTTTCAGAGGAATACATTCCATCATACTGGGCCAGAAAATACATGCTGGTTATACTGCATTCAAGTGAGGAAACAGAGATAAATGGTGATTCTCAGTGCTCTCTCTCTCTCTCTTTCTCTTTCTGTCTCTCATTCACTCTCCCTCTTTCTCATTCCTTACATCATAGGACACCAGACTTGGGGATGGGGCCACCTATATTTAGGTTGGGTGTTTTTGCCTCAATTAACAGAACTTTGAAACCTCTTCACACATAGCTCAGAGATCTGTCTGCTACATGATTCTAGATTCAATGTTGATGACAATAAAATGATCTATCATGCAAATCCTGAAACTATGATGCCTAGGAGTTTGAAGTATTTTTCAAGAGATAATTAAGAAGTCATTTTTTTTCCCCTCAGAAACACTGAAATATCATTAACTTTTTCCATATGATAGCCAGAATACTGTTAGTGCAGAAATTAGTGCCAAGAAAAGTTCCCTGCAGCATGTTAACAATGGAGACAGAGGTTCGAAATTATATTATTTGTCCATCATACAATGTCTTTGCAATCAAAGCATATGAATGCCAAGAAAAGGGCTATTGTTCAAGACATAAATATTATTAATTTGCTAAAATACCGTCCAA
Source organism: Jaculus jaculus (assembly GCF_020740685.1). Classification (NCBI taxonomy): domain Eukaryota; kingdom Metazoa; phylum Chordata; class Mammalia; order Rodentia; family Dipodidae; genus Jaculus; species Jaculus jaculus. The sequence continues at coordinate 9,221,132 of NC_059126.1, forward strand.
GGACATTTTACGGTTTTCTTTATGATGAAATAAAATGAGGGGTATTTATACAATTCTAGTATTACACATAAAAAGATTAATGCTTTTTCCAAGTAAAAGAGAATAAACACCAGTGATTGCATCATGTCATGCATAGCAGCTACCATTTTTTGGAAAAAGAAATGAAATGCTGTTCATAGTAACTTACTATTCAGCATTTAACCCAATTTTTTTTTTTTCTGAAAAAAATCTTAACATGTTGTTTTATGGAAATCAACTGATATTATTTCTTCCAAACATAACATTCAGACTTTAAGCACACAATATTTATAGAAATTTTATATCTGCCACCATGGGCTAAATCCTCACTCAAAAGTTAACTTGCTTTTTAATAAAATCAATGGTGATTTAAGTGTGAGAACTCTTTTTATCATGCATAATTAAATGTATGACTCTTTAACCATGTATGTAATACACTGTAATGTTATTTTCAGGAATCATGCAATTCTAGGCACAAGAGATTTTGGAATGAGTAGGTCAGACCCATGTTTCCCTGCTCCTCCAAATTTCCTGTTTAGTGTCCCTTGAATTGGAAGGTGTTAAGGAAGGCATGAGAGTGTGCAATTCATAGGCCAGATCCATGTTTTCCTGCTCCTCCCAGCACCTGCATCTGGGTTCCCTGCACCATATTGTTCAGGATACAACCTGGAGTGAGTAGATAAAACTCCATCTTCTTTGCTCCTCTTTGCTTGCTGGTCCAGATACCTTGAGAGAGAGTGTGTAGAGGCAGGCAGGGCAAGGTGTGAGTAGGCCAGATCCTTGTTTGCTGGCTCCTCCTAATTCCCTGCCTTTCATGGTGTGTCTTTTGTCCATGTGGGCTCTTTAATCAGGGTTTTTGCTCTGGTATCCTGACTGGCCACTGGATTCCAACATCCCTGTTCACCTGAATCAGAGGGTAAGTGGGTCAAACACAGGTGCACCACAATTTATAAAACAAAATCTACTTGACAATAAAACAAAAATAAACACCAAAATGATCATAATCAAGGATATCAATACCCTGCTATCATCAATAGACAGATCATCCAAGAAGAAAACAAGAGGGAAAAATTAGAACTCAACAAAATCATAGATCAACGATACCTAAAGGATATATAGAGAACTTTCCACACCAAGACTAAAGTCTACACATTCTCAGCAGGCGACAGAACCCTCTCTAAAATTGAGCATATAGTAGGCCATAAAACATGCCTACATAAAGTCAGGAAAATTGAAGTAACATCCTGTATTATGTCACTAAATCACAAAGTTTTGAACAATAAATGGGTCATGGTGGAAATGAAACATATGTAAAATTCCTCGGGTTGAATGATAATGTAAACACTACCAAACTACCAAAATCTATGGGGCACAATTAAGGAAGTCCTGTGGGGAAAAGTTATACTGCTAAATGCTTTCATTACAAAGAAACAAAGATTCAAAATTAAAAATGAAATTGGCCAGTTAAAGGCAAAGGAAAAACAAGGAGAATCCAACTAAAGAGCTTCACAAAGATTTAAATAATGAAGATTAGAGCAGAAATTCATGAATCAGAAACTAAGATAACATGTTTTTGTTTTTTTTTAAATGGATGAAATGAAGAACTGGTTCTGTAAAAATAAATAACTAAAAATAAACAATATTGGCCACCCCTAGGCCAATTTGATAAACAAACAAGCAAAAAGTCTGGAATTAACAAAATAAGAAATGAAAAAGGAGAGGTCACAACAAATAACAATGAAATTGGAAGAATAATCAGGGAACAATTCCAAAAACTGTACTGTACAAAATTGAATAACCTGGAACAAACTGAATTCCTAGTTACATACCACCTTTCAAAACTAAATCCAATGTAGATTCACTTACTAAACAATCCTATAACAGCCATGGTTATTGAAAAGGTAATCCAGACGCTGACTTGCGCAGGCCTCCGGTGCAGCTGACCATGGTGGAGCTGGGTGAAGCTGAGGAGGCGAAGTTGCAGCGCCTGTTGGCCACTGAGCAGCAGAAGGTACAATTCATGGCTCAGGTGCATGGCTTCATGGAACTGTGTTGGGATAAGTGTGCGGAAAAGTCAGGAAATGGTCTAGATTCTCACACTGAAAACTGTCTCTCTAGTTGTGTGGACTGCTTCATTGACACTACTCTAGCCATCACCAGTCGGTTTGCCCAAATTGTACAGAAAGGACAGTAGGTCCCTTCAGAGAGTGACAGAAGGACTTACTAAGCAGGAAAAAAATTGTTAACCCATTTTAAAGTTAACATCAGGTGGTTGCCAAGAGTGTTCTAAAAAGCAATAGATCAAATGGTGAAAAAGTGAAATTCATTTATTTGGAATTCAGTGATTCCAGTTTGTATCATACCAGTTATTCAATAAATGTAGAGTCTCCATAAAAAAAAAAAAAGTAATCCAAAACCTACTCATAAAATGAATAAGGAATATGTGGCATATATACATAAAAGAAATGTATTAAGCTGTAGGTAAATATGATACAATGAAATTTGTAGAAAAAATGGTCAACTGTGGAACAGAACGTAATAAGTTAACTCACACAATCACAGAAAGACGATCATTGCATGCTCTCACAAGTCTGTTTTTCCTAACATGGATCACCTTGTGACTTGGACCATAGGGAGGCTTGAAGAAAGTGAAGGGGGGGGGGGGGGGGAGGAACACAACTATCAGGAAGGAGAGGCAAGTAATTGAGGGCTCACTGCGACTTTTTTGCAGTGCAAACTAGTAGATTGCCAGTGGGCAGGTGTGGAGGGGCCAAAGCAGGAATTTGCTGATTCCCATGCTCTTGGGTAATCTACCAGTACCACAAATCCCCAAGTAGCTGTCTTAGCCAGAGTCCCAGCCTCTGTTAGAAATAATTGCAGGTAAGGAGACCCAGGCCAGTAGTTTCATCTGCAGTCAAGCACAGGCAATGGCCAGGACAAACAACCACCTTCTGTACACATATGTCATCAGAACACCGTCACCCTTCCCACTTGGGTCCCTCACTGGTGCCTTCTTACCACTCCATTCTACACCCCTCTCCCTGATTTTGACCCACTCACCTGCCCTACCCTCCTGTGAATTCCTTTGGACACGCCCTGTTTGGACCCGGCCCACATGATTCTAACCCGCCATCCTCTGCTTTGCTCCTGCCCCCAGAACTACAGACAAGGTCTACTATACCCGCTCTGTCTCCATGGGACTTCCCATCTGCTCCACTGTGTACTCCCCCTACATAACTTCCCACCTGCTCCTCTCTTTTCCATCCACACCCTGCACAACTTCAGACCTACTCTGCTGCACCCCACCGCCCCATTGCAGCTTCTGTCTGGCTCCATACTGCACTGCCCCAACATACCCCATGTGACTTCCAACCCACTCCAGTCTTTTCTGCCCGGACCCTGCCAGACTTGAGACTTGCACTGCTTCATCCCTTTCTGCCCCCATGGGACATTCAGCCCACACCAACCTGCTGCACCCTCGCCCTGACCCCACATGATCTCCCACCCACTCTGACCATCATTGAAGTGAAAGTCTAAAAAGAACCTGAAGAAAAACAGCACATCACATTAAAAGGTAACCCCATCAGAATCACTTCAAACTTCTGAGTGGAAAATCTTAAAGACAGAACGTCCTGGAATGGAATGCTGAAAAATCTAAGAACCTATGGCTTCCCACCCCAAGTATTCTACCCAGCAAAAGTATTCCTCCTAATAGGTGGTTTAACAAAAATTTTCCATAACAAAACTCAGCTTTGTAACTATATGAACACAAGACCAAACCTACAGTAGAAAGAGAATTTCAGGAATTCTCCACACAGAAGAATCAAATATCAACCTCAAGTGCCTACAAATAGCAGATCAAAATAACCTAAGAGAATGCACATAAACTTCTAAGTGCATGAAGACTTGAACCAAATAAACTGAAACAAGATGGGAGGCATCAAATCAAACTTCACAGCCCTTACCCTAAATGTGAATGGCCTTAATTGATGCACCAAAAGACGCAAGATAACAGGGTGGATCAGAAAATTTGACCCCTCAATCTGTTTTCTTCACGAAACCCACTCAGCACCTCCTCGGGGTGAAAGGGTGGAAAGTGATATTCCAACCAAATGGGAATGAGAAACAAGCAGGCATAACCATAGTAATATCACATAAAATAGACCTCAAACCAAAAATAATAAAAAAGAAGGCCAGTACCTACTGATCAAGGGAATTATCCAGCAGGAGGATGTCACAATCATCATCTTTATGCAACAAACACAGGTGCATCACAATTTATACAACAAAGCTTGCTTGACAATGAAAGAGAAAAAATCAACACCACCATCATAGATGGGGTCTTCAATACAACATTATCACAATAGATAGATCATGGAAACAGAAAGTCTACAGGGAAATGAGAAAGCTCAACAAATCGTACAACATTCAGATCTAATGGACATCTATAGAACATTCCAACCCAAAGTCACAGACAGCACATTCTTCTCAGCAGCCCATGGAACATTCTCTGAAATAGATAATACACTGGGTCATAAGTACTACCTCAACGTAATAAGGAAGAATGACATAATCCCCTGCATGCTATCAGATCACAATTCTATATTGCTACAAAATAACAACAATACACCAAAAATTCCATCAGATGTTATGAGACACAGTGAAGGCAGTTGTCAGAGGAAAATTCATAGGATGAAATGCCATCATAACAAAGACAGAGAGATCGCAAATCAGTAACAAAAACAATCCACCTAAAGGCACTAGAAAGCAAGAGAATCTCATCCATAAAACTCCAGATGGAAAGAAACAGCTAAAATCAGAGCAGAAAGTAATGAATTGGAAAGAAACAGCAAATTAAGAAAATTGATGAAACAAAGAAATTGTTGTTTGAGAAAATAAACCAGATTGACAAACCATTGGCCAATTTGATCAGGCAAAAAAAGGGGGGGAGTACTTCAAATTAAAAAAAAAAAAAGTAGAAATAGAAATGGAGAAATCCCAACAGACATAGGTAAAATTGGGAGAAATTTCAGGTCTTACTCAAAAGGCTCTATTCAACAAAACTGGAAAATGTAGAGTCAGTGGAGAGATCCCTAGACATATACAAAGTACATAACCTAAATTCAGAGCACATTAATCTCCTAAACAAACCTATCACACTCATAGAAATTGAAAAGGTCATTAAAAAACTTTCCAAAAAGTAGAGTCCAGGACCAGATGGAACTCTATCATACCTTCACGGAAGAACTATAACTAATCTTTCTCAATCTGTGCTACAAAATTTGAGAGCTCAGAAAGTTCCCCAATTCCTTCTGTGAAGCTGCTATCACCATAACACCAAAAACCAGCCAGAAATGCCAAAAACTTTAAATCTACAGCCCTATTTCACTGATGGTCATAGACACAAAGATCCTGAACAAAATCCTTGCAAAACCAATCAACAAAAGATCAAAGCCATTATCCACCTTTACCAAGTGGGCTTCATCCAAACAAGACAGGGGTGTTTCAACATATGTAAATATGTCAGTGTAGTACACCACTAAACAAGACTAAAAACAAAAGAAAACAAAAACCTACCTAGTCATTTAGATAGATGCAGAAAATGCCTTTGACAAAATACAACATCACTTCATGATGAAAACATTGAAAAAACTGGCATGATTCCTTATACCTTAACACAATAAAGGCTATATGCAAAGCTTCTAAAGCCACAACAATGCTTAATGGAGAGAGACTGCAGGAATTCCCACTGAGATATGGAACAAGACAGGTGTGCCCACTCACACCTGTACAATTCAATATAGTACTGGATTCTTTAATTAATTATAATAATTTAATTAATTATCCCATTTTCAATAGCAACAAAAATAAGTAAATAAACAAAGTACACTGGAATGACATTAATCAAAGAAGTGAAAGATCTATACAGTGGAAACATGAAAACACTCAATGAAGAAATTGAAGAGAGAATGTAATAAAGGAGCAAGCTTATGTAACTTCAGTTTGCTTCAAAGAAGGATGTATCCATACATCCTAACAGAATCATGAAGGCATGTGTCATTATACATTAGTCCTGTAGGCCTTTTTTAAGGGAGCTAAAGTAGTTTTTTCTAAAATAGTCACTGAATAATTATAAGAAAGATGGAATTAGTTAAATGTATCTGTTGCAGTCTGGGTCGCATTGCTGGTAGAAATCACCCAACCAAGAGCAGCTTCTGGGAAAAAGAGGTTTATTTGGCTTACAGGCTTGAGGGGAAGCTCCACGATGGCAGGGGGGAAACGATGGCATGAGGAGAGGGTGGACATCACCCCCTGGCCAACATCAGGTGGATCACAGCAACAGGAGGGTGTGCCAAACACTGGCATGGGGAAACTGGCTATAAAGCCCATAAGCCCGCCCCCAACAATACACTCCCTCCAGGAGGCATTAATTCCTAAATATCCATCAGCTGGGAACCTAGCATTCAGAACACCTAAGTTTATGGGGGACACCTGAATCAAACCACCACATTCCGCCCCTGGCCCCCATAAACTGATATCCATACATGATGTAAAATACAATGCATTCAGTCTGACTTTAAAAGTCCCATAGTTTTTATCAATCCCAATGATGTTCATACATCCCCATAGTTCAAGATCTTTTAACTGAGCCATAATACCAAAAAATAACCTCAAAAAACCCATAATGGCACAGAACAAATATTCACACTGCAGTAGATGGCATTGGGCATAGCAAAGAAACATTCAACCAATACAAGATTTAAAACAACCAGGGAAAACATCAAACTCTGTAGCTTCAAGTGCAGCAACTCTAGCCAGTGACAAATCTTCAAGTCTGATAATTCTAACCAGCAACCAGTCTCTGCCATTCCAATTCTGCCCCTCCAGCTAGGCTAGTCACAGTCCTGGAAAACTTCATAGGGCCGGCAGCTCCTCGGCAGCCATCTCATTGTCCCGGCATCTCCACTGGGTCTCCACTGCAATCCACGGTTCATCCTCATGGCCCCATGGGGTCTCTATGCAGGCAACCAGCAAACCCGCTTCACACTGCCCATGGCCATTTCCAAAACACAAGTCAGTGTTGCAAACTCAGTGACCCTCTTTCCAGCATTTCTTATACTCCACGATACCAGGTAGGGTGCCAATTTGTTAATCCAGGGGGGAATAAAGCAGACTTTGAAGAACAGGACACCTAGAGCACTCAGGCCCCATCAAAAGAATCTACATTCTTCTTGTTGCCCCAGCGTAGGTCAGCTAGCCCAGTCTCATAGGTTGTAATCTCTCAGTTGCAGCTGAACGGGCAACAGTTCACCCAAAGATTTTTCTTTCTGTGCCATATCCCTCTGCTCACACCAGTTCATTTCTACGCAAAGCAACCCTGCACAACTTCTCAGGACATGGGCACAAGAGCAAGCTTCTCACACAAACTGCTAGCCCAGTCCAGGCAAAGCTCTTTCTCACCCTCATAAGCCAAACCTCACAGTCCATAGTTCTTACTGCCTTCAGGTCTTTCAGCTCTGACCAGGATAGACCATCAAGCTGTACTTACAGCACTGCAAGGCATCTCTTAGGCCAAGGTTTCAATTCCTTCCATATTCCTCTTGAAAATCAGCTCCAAAAGGCCAAAGCTACACAGTCAGGTGTCTAGCAGCAATCCCACTCCTCGTTACCACTTTACTGTTGCAGTCTGGGTTGCATTGCTGGTAGAAATCACCCAACCAAGAGCAGCTTCTGGGAAAAAGAGGTTTATTTGGCTTACAGGCTTTAGGGGAAGCTCCATGATGGCAGGGGAAAATGATGGCATGAGCAGAGGGTGGGCCTCACCCCCTGGCCAACATAAGGTGGATCACAGCAACAGGAGGGTGTGCCAAACACTGGCATGGGGAAACTGGCTATAAAGCCCATAAGCCCGCCCCCAACAATACACTCCCTCCAAGAGGCATTAATTCCCAAATATCCATCAGCTGGGAACCTAGCATTCAGAACACCTAAGTTTATGGGGGACACCTGAATCAAACCACCACAGTATCTTCATCTCAACATAAGTCCAGGTATAATCATATTAAATGTACTATATAGGAGATACAAAAAATGGCATAACATGTTTAGTTCTGGAACTTAGTGGCTAGAGGTTGGAGAACCAGGAGTTCAAGTTCAATTTCAAGTTCATCTTTGGCTACATCCATGCTGATTTCAAGGCCAGCCTGGACTACATGAACCATGTACCAATGAAACTGTTTTACATAAAATGTCAGAAAAAAAATTCATGAATATGATAGTAATTAAGCTCAAAGAAACCAGAGAGAAATGAAGGGAATCAAACATCAAACACAACTGTAGTGGAAGACATCAATACCCCAATGTCATCACTTGGTGGGTCATCCTGGGAAAAAATACAGAGCCATCTGAATTAAATGATGCCATGTAAAAAAAAAGGAACCTAACATAAATCTACAGAGAATTTCATGCAAATACTGCAAAAAAATACATTTTCTCAGCAGCACATGGAACATTTTCCAAAATAGAACATATATTAGGATACATAGCAACTCTCCACAATTACAGGAAAATTGAAATAATCCCTAGTACTCTATCTGAACACAATGGGATTAATTCCAAATAAGCAACAGTGAAAGCTACAGAGCATACAGAAATTCATGGATTCTAAACAACAGTATTGAGTGATCAATGGTTCATTGACAAATCAAAAAGTAAATCAATAAACTCATAGAATAAAATTAGGATGATAATAACAACATACCAAAACCTTTGGGGAAAAATGAAGCCAGCCCTAAGAGGGAAATTTATAAATCTTAGTGCCTATATTAAGAAATTTGAGAGTTCACAAGTAACAATTTAATGCTTCACCTTCAGGCCTTGGAAAATGAAGAAGAAGGCAAACCAAAATTAGGTAGATGGGGAGAAATAATAAACATTAGGGCTGGGACTGAGGATCCCCTCAGCTGCTTTCCGTGCTGCCATGCTGCTGTGTCCGCCTCCCCCGTCCCTGTGAGCGGTGGGCAGCACCAACCCTGGTTGCTTGCAGTGTGCAGAGGAGCCCGGAAGCCGGGACATGAAGATACATGGTAGAGATACTCAATGTGAGTCAAGAAGAGTCTCAGCAAGAGTATGAAAATTTCTACTCTAGTAAAACCTTGTGAATGCACTATGTGTGGAAAAGGCTTCCAGTGTCATTCATCCTTTAATAGACACAGCCTACGTCACACTGAATACAAACCATCTGAACATCAGGAGTATAGTAAAAAGCAGCATACATATAAACAGTGTGGTAACGCCTTTACAAGTCCCAATAAACTCCAATCACATGAAATTACTCATACAAAAGAAAACCCTTATGAATTGAAACAATATGGTAAAACCCTTGGTTCTTCCAGTTCCCTTCAGTTGCACCAAAAAACTCATAATGCAGAAAAACCCTATGAATGTACACAGTGTGGTAAAGCTTTCAAATGTCACTGTTACCTTCAAGTACATGAAAGAGGTCATGCTGGAGAAGAGCCGTATGAATGTAAACAATGTGGTAATGCCTTCAGAAGTTGCAATTACCTTCGCATCCATGAAGGAACTCATGAAAAACTCTACCAGTGTAAACAGACTGGTAAAAGTCTCAGTTGTTCCAGTTCCCTTCCGTTACATAAAATAATACATACTGGAGAAAAACCTTATACATGTAAACAGTGTGGTAAAGCCTTCAGGGGTTTCAGTCATTTTTGTGTACATGAAACGTCTCATAGTGAAGTAAAATTATATGATTGTAAACAATGTGACTCAGTTCCTCAAGTTCTCTTCCACTGCATGAAAGAACTCATACTGGAGAAAAGTCTTATACATGTAAACAATGTGGCAAAGCCTTCAGAAGTCTCAGCCATTTTAGAAGACATGAAATAACTCATACTATCAAAAAACCTCATCAATGTAAACAATGTGGTAAAGCCTTCAGATATCCCAGTAAACTTAGAATACATGAAACAATCCATACTGGTGAGAAACCTTATGAATGTAAACAATGTGGTAAAGTCTTCAATTATCTTAGTAAACTTCAAGGACATGAAAGAGCACATAGTGATGTTGATGATTGTAAACATTGTGGTAAAACTCTCAGTTCTTCCATTTGCCTGCAACTACATGAAAGAACTCATACTGGAGGAAAAAACCTCATGAATGTAAACAATGCGGTAAAGCCTTTGGACATGTCAGTACTCTTCTAGGACATGAAAAAACTCATGCTGAAAGAAAACTCTATGAATGTAAACAATGTGACAAAGCCTTCAGAAGTCACAGTAATCATAGAGTACATGAAAAAACTCACACTGAAGGAAAACCCTATGTGTGTAAGCAGTGTGGTAAAGCCTTCGGGGCTTTCAGTTATTTTAGAGCACATGAAAGAACTAATGCAGAAGGAAAACCCTATGAATGTAAACAATGTGGTAAGCCTTTTATCTACTGCTGTTTGCTTCAAATGCATGAAAGGTCTCACACTGGAGAGAAACCCTATAAATGTAAGATTTCTAGGAAAGCCTTTACTTGTATTTCCTTCCTTTGAAGACATGAAAGTACTCATACTGGTGGAAACCTTATGAATGTAAACAGCGTGGTAAAACCTTTAGGATTCTCTGTTACCTGAAAACACATGAAAAAGAATTCATACTCAGGAAAAAAACCTATGAATGTAAACAATGTGATAAAACCTTCAGAAGTCTCAGTTATTTTCTACATGAAAAAACGCATTGTGATTTCTATAAGTGTAAACAGTGTGGTAAGATTCTTAGCTGTTCCAGTTTCCTGCAACTACATGAAAGAACTCACACTGGAGTAAAACCCTATGAATGTAAACAGTGTGGTAAGTCCTTTACTTATCTATGTATTCTTCAGAGGCATGAAAGGTCTCATACTGGAGAAAAACTCCATAAATGTAATACATGTAGTAAAGATTTTCTTTATTCCAATTCACTTCAAATCCATGAAAGAATTCATACTGGTGAAATGCCTTATGAATGTAAACACTGTGATAAAGTCTTCAGACTTAACAGTTCCCTTCGAATGCATGAAAAATATCATGTTCAAGGGAGAATCCTATGAATGTAAACAATGTATAGGAATATTTAAACTTTGTTTTCTTTCAAATGTATGGGCATACTCCTCTGAGGAAAATCTAATAAGGCAAATATGAGGTATTTTTTTAATCATGAGAAATTCAAAAATGGAGGAGATGTGTTAAGACTCATTTGATTTCATGACACAACTCATTCTGTCAGGAAACCCTGTGAAGGAGTGGGATGCGGGGATACCCTCATGTCTAACACATCCATTTAAAGACACATGGTAATGCAAACATATATGAATGAGCACTTGAAACCCTAGCAGTTTGGAGTTTAACAACTATACTACATTTTTGTGAGAAATTCCAATGTAAGGAAATCCTTTAATTTAAATATGTTGAAATCCTCATACAAATTAATTAAATAATGTTCACAATATCATATCATGAATGAAATGTTGCACAAGATTTATGTGTTTACTGGTTATAAGTTACATGTTTACTGCTTCTTGGTATATTTCAAAGGCCTTGGCGGGGCCTGATGGTATCAGTCTATAATTCCAATTATTTGGGGGGTTGAAGCACAAGGATCTTGAGCTCAGTGAATGCCTTGGCAGCTTAGTGAAATAAAAGTACAAGAGGCTTAAGTATAACTCATTGCTAATCACTGGCCTGCCATTCATCCCCAGGTTCAACCCACAGTATTACCATTAAAGGAAAAAATGAAAAGATTTCTAGACTATTAGTTTCAATGTCTTTTGCAGAGAAACATTGAGGTGAAAATTCTACATGGAGAGCCATGTCTCTTAACTGTGGATATACTTGGTTATATATTCATTTTTATTAATTTCATTACTATGTGTAGATTGAAATGTTTGGTAACAGTAAAAGTAGATATTTGATGATTATAAACTTTAACTGTTGATCAGCCCTGAAAAACCTTGTTTTTTTTTCTATCCTGCATTATCAAATATTCACTTGTTTAAATTCTTTCTGTTAAAATAAGCATATACATTAACATGCAAATTTTCTTTATCTTTAATAAATGGTGAAAGTATATGTTTACCAAAAAAAAAAAAAACACACACACACACACACACACACATTAGGGCTGAAATTAATGAAATATAATCCAAAAAGTTCAAAGAAACAAAAATTTCATTCTTTGAAAGGATAAACAAGATTGGTAAACCACACTTTGACTACAATAAAGACAGAAGAGACAAAACTCAATGAAATTAGACATGAAAGAGGCACCTTTCCAAAAGAATCAAAAGAACTTCAGACAATTATAAGGACAGTCTTTAGAATATATACATATGTGTATATTTGAAAATCTGAAAGAAATGGTAGATTTCCTTGATGCATATGAGTGACCAAAATCAAATCAAGATGAGATAATCCATTTAAATACACTTAGAAAAAGAACAGAACTCCAAGCCGTTATATAATACTCACAACTTTAAAAAAAGGCCCAAAATGGATCCACACATGAATTTTATAAGACATTAATGGAAAACTAACAATACTGCTTGTGAAATATTTCCATAATATAGAAAAGGTTGGATTTTTGCTGAACTCCTTCTAGGAGTCCAGCATCAACATATTACCAAAAGAGACAAAGATATAACAAAAATAAACAAATAAATAAGTAAATCATAAACAAATAAAATCACTGACCCTAAAAATTCTAACAACAAACTGTTAGGGCTGGTAAACACTTTTATCAAAGTAACAGCATACAAATTAAATACACTAAAATCAATAGCTTTCCCATATTACGTCAAGAACTATGTTGACGATGAAATCAGGGAAACTCTAATATTCAAAATTGCCTTAAAAGTAAATAACTAAGTTACTTTGGAATAAAGTTAACCAAGGAGGGAAAGGATATCTACAATGAGAACTTTAAAACACAAGACACTGGAAAGGGTATGATGAAGACTAACATTAATCATCTTCTACAGCTTTTCTCTCTCTCTTCTCTCTCTCTCTCTCTCTGTCTCTCTCTCTGTTTTTGTCTCTCTCTCTCTCTCTTTCTCCCTCTCTCTCTCTCTATTCTCTCTATCTCTTTTATATTAGTTACTTTTTTCTTCCTTTTCTTAGTGGGCACTGACATGTAACTCCCAGTACCAGCATGGGGCTATCATCCACAATGAGCTTTTGATCAGAGAGACCTACAGGTTTTCTAAAAGAAAGACAGATTCTTTTTTTTTTTTTAATATATTTATTTATTTGAGAGTGACAGACAGAGAGAAAGAGGCAGATAGAGAGAGAGAGAGAGAGAGAGAGAGAATGGGCGCGCCAGGGCCTCCAGCCTCTGCAAAGGAACTCCAGACTTGTGCGCCCCCTTGTGCATCTGGCTAACATGGGTCCTGGTGAATCGTGGGGTCCTTAGGCTTCACAGGCAAGGATTTAACCGCCAAGCCATCTCTCCAGCCCAGAAAGACAGATTCTTGTCAGAGTACTTGATGACCCACCAAAGGTTAGTGG